>NW_027667411.1:0-1222000 GCF_963924665.1 Micromys minutus | reverse complement strand
TGGAGGCAAAAAGGAAGAAATTTCCCTTATTTTGGGGCAAAATTGCAGAAATTTCACTCATTTCAGGGTAATAAGTCAGAAATTTTTCTTATTTTGGGGCAAAAAAGACAGAAATTCCCTTTGTTTGGGGGGAAAAAGACAGAAATTCCACTTATTTAGAGGCAAAAATGCAGAAATTCCTCTTATTTTGGAGCAAAAATGAAGAAATTTCCTTTTTTTATGGCAAAAAGATATGCATTCTTCTTATTTTAGGGCAAAAAGGCAGTAATTCCCCGTATTTTGGAGCAAAATTGCAGAAATACCCCTAATTGTGGGGCAAAAAAGACAAAAATTCCCTTTGTTTCGGGAAAAAAAGACAGAAATTCCTGTTATTTAGAGGCAAATAAGCAGAAATTCCCCTTATTTTGGAGCAAAATTGCAGAAATTCCCCTAATTGTGGGTCAAAAAGGCAAAATTCCCTATATGTTGGGGCAAAAAGACAGAAATTCTCCTTATTTTGTTGCAAAACTCAGAAATTCCACTTATTTTGGGGCAAAATTCCAGAAATTTTATTTATTTTGAGGCAAAATTGCAGAAATTTCACTTATTTCAGGGAAAAAGGCAGAAATTTTCCTTATTTTGGGGCAAAAAGGCAGAAATTCCTAATATATTGTGGCAAAAATGCAGAAATTCCCCTTATTTTGAGGTAAAAAGCCTGAAATTCCTTTTACTTGGGGGCAAAAAGCAGAAATTTCCCTTATTTTGGGGCAAAATTGCAGAAATTTCACTTACATCAGGGCAATAAGTCTGAAATTTTCCTTATTTTGGGGCAAAAAAGACGGAAATTCCCTTTGTTTTGGGGGAAAAAGACAGAAATTCCACTTATTTAGAGGCAAGAAAGCAGAAATTCCACTTATTTTGGAGCAAAAATGAAGAAATTTTCTTTTTTTTCTGGCAAAAAGGTATGCATTCTTCTTATTTTCGGGCAAAAAAGCAGAAATTCCCCGTATTATGGAACAAAATTGCAGAAATTCCCCTAATTGTGGGGCAAAAAGGCAGAAATTCCATATATGTGAGGGCAAAAAACAGAAATTCTCCTTATTTTGGTGCAAAACTCAAAATTCCACTTATTTTGGGGCAAAATTCAAGAAATTTCCATTATTTTGGGGCACAATTGCAGAAATTTCACTTATTTTGGGGCAAAATTGCAGAAATTTCACTTATTTCAGGGAAAAAGGCAGAAATTTTCCTTATTTTGGGGCAAAAAGGCAGAAATTCCTAATATTTTGTGGCAAAAATGCAGAAATTGCCCTTATTTTGAGGTAAAAAAGCTGAAATTCTCCTTATTTGGGGACCAAAAGGCAGAAATTTCCCTTATTTCTGGGCAAAATTGCAGAAATTTCACTTATTTCAGGGTAACTGGTCAGAAATTTTCCTTATTTTGGGGCAAAAAAGACAGGAATTCCCTTTGTTTTGGGGGAAAAAGACAGAAATTTCAAATTTTTAGAGGCAAAAAATCAGAAATTCCCCTTATTTTGGAGCAAAATTGCAGAAATTCCCCTAATTGTGGGTCAAAAAAGCAGAAATTCCCTATATGTTGGGGCAAAAAGAGAGAAATTCTCTTTATTTTGGGGCAAATCTCAAAATTCCACTTTTTTGGGGCAAAATTCCAGAAATTTCACTTATTTAGGGCAAAATTCCAGAAATTTCACTTATTATGGGGCAAATTTGAAGAAATTTCACTTATTTTGGTCAAAATTGCAGAAATTTCACTTATTTCAGGGAAAAAGGCAGAAATTTCCTTATTTTGGGGCAAAAAGGCAGAAATTCCTAATATTTTGTGGCAAAAATGCAGAAATTCCCCTTATTTTGAGGTAAAAAGTCTGAAATTCGCCTTATTTGGGGGCAAAAAGGCAGAAATATTTCTTATTTTTGGGCAAAATTGCAGAAATTTCACTTATTTAAGGGTAATAAGTCCGAAATTTTTTTTATTATGGGGCAAAAAAGACAGAAATTCCCATTTTTTGGGGGAAAAAGACAGAAATTCCACTTATATAGAGGCAAAAAAGCAGAAATTCCCCTTATTTTGGAGCAAAAATGAAGAAATTTCCTTTTTTTTCTGGCAAAAAGGTATGCATTCTTCTTATTTTCGGGCAAAAAAGCAGTAATTCCCCATATTTTGGAGCAAAATTGCAGAAATTCCTCTAATTGTGGGGCAAAAAAAGACAAAAATTCCCTTTGTTTTGGGGGAAAAAGACAGAAATTCCACTTATTTAGAGGAAAAAAGCAGAAATTCTTTTATTTTGGAGCAAAATTGCAAAAATTCCCCTAATTGTGGGTCAAAAAGGCAGAAATTTCCTATATGTTGGGGCAAAAAGACAGAAATTCTCCTTATTTTGGGGCAAAACTCAGAAATTCCACTTATTTTGGGGCAAAATTCCAGAAATTTCCATTATTTTGGGGCAAAATTGCAGATATTTAATTTATTTTCGGGCATAATTGCAGAAATTTCACTTATTTCAGGGATAAAAAGCAGAAATTTTCTTATTTTGGGGCAAAAAGGCAGAAATTCTTAATATTTTGTGCAAAAAATGCAGAAATTCCCATTATTTTGAGGTAAAAAGGCTGAAATTCCCCTTATTTGGAGGCAAAAAGGAAGAAATTTCCCTTATTTTGGGGCAAAATTGCAGAAATTTCACTCATTTCAGGGTAATAAGTCAGAAATTTTTCTTATTTTGGGGCAAAAAAGACAGAAATTCCCTTTGTTTGGGGGGAAAAAGACAGAAATTCCACTTATTTAGAGGCAAAAATGCAGAAATTCCTCTTATTTTGGAGCAAAAATGAAGAAATTTCCTTTTTTTATGGCAAAAAGATATGCATTCTTCTTATTTTAGGGCAAAAAGGCAGTAATTCCCCGTATTTTGGAGCAAAATTGCAGAAATACCCCTAATTGTGGGGCAAAAAAGACAAAAATTCCCTTTGTTTTGGGAAAAAAAGACAGAAATTCCTGTTATTTAGAGGCAAATAAGCAGAAATTCTCCTTATTTTGGAGCAAAATTGCAGAAATTCCCCTAATTGTGGGTCAAAAAGGCAAAATTCCCTATATGTTGGGGCAAAAAGACAGAAATTCTCCTTATTTTGTTGCAAAACTCAGAAATTCCACTTATTTTGGGGCAAAATTCCAGAAATTTTATTTATTTTGAGGCAAAATTGCAGAAATTTCACTTATTTCAGGGAAAAAGGCAGAAATTTTCCTTATTTTGGGGCAAAAAGGCAGAAATTCCTAATATTTTGTGGCAAAAATGCAGAAATTGCCCTTATTTTGAGGTAAAAAGCCTGAAATTCCTTTTACTTGGGGGCAAAAAGCAGAAATTTCCCTTATTTTGGGGCAAAATTGCAGAAATTTCACTTACATCAGGGCAATAAGTCTGAAATTTTCCTTATTTTGGGGCAAAAAAGACGGAAATTCCCTTTGTTTTGGGGGAAAAAGACAGAAATTCCACTTATTTAGAGGCAAGAAAGCAGAAATTCCACTTATTTTGGAGCAAAAATGAAGAAATTTTCTTTTTTTTCTGGCAAAAAGGTATGCATTCTTCTTATTTTCGGGCAAAAAAGCAGAAATTCCCCGTATTATGGAACAAAATTGCAGAAATTCCCCTAATTGTGGGGCAAAAAGGCAGAAATTCCATATATGTGAGGGCAAAAAACAGAAATTCTCCTTATTTTGGTGCAAAACTCAAAATTCCACTTATTTTGGGGCAAAATTCAAGAAATTTCCATTATTTTGGGGCACAATTGCAGAAATTTCACTTATTTTGGGGCAAAATTGCAGAAATTTCACTTATTTCAGGAAAAAAGGCAGAAATTTTCCTTATTTTGGGGCAAAAAGGCAGAAATTCCTAATATTTTGTGGCAAAAATGCAGAAATTGCCCTTATTTTGAGGTAAAAAAGCTGAAATTCTCCTTATTTGGGGACCAAAAGGCAGAAATTTCCCTTATTTCTGGGCAAAATTGCAGAAATTTCACTTATTTCAGGGTAACTGGTCAGAAATTTTCCTTATTTTGGGGCAAAAAAGACAGGAATTCCCTTTGTTTTGGGGGAAAAAGACAGAAATTTCAAATTTTTAGAGGCAAAAAATCAGAAATTCCCCTTATTTTGGAGCAAAATTGCAGAAATTCCCCTAATTGTGGGTAAAAAAAGCAGAAATTCCCTATATGTTGGGGCAAAAAGAGAGAAATTCTCTTTATTTTGGGGCAAATCTCAAAATTCCACTTTTTTGGGGCAAAATTCCAGAAATTTCACTTATTTAGGGCAAAATTCCAGAAATTTCACTTATTATGGGGCAAATTTGCAGAAATTTCACTTATTTTGGTCAAAATTGCAGAAATTTCACTTATTTCAGGGAAAAAGGCAGAAATTTCCTTATTTTGGGGCAAAAAGGCAGAAATTCCTAATATTTTGTGGCAAAAATGCAGAAATTCCCCTTATTTTGAGGTAAAAAGTCTGAAATTCCCCTTATTTGGGGGCAAAAAGGCAGAAATATTTCTTATTTTTGGGCAAAATTGCAGAAATTTCACTTATTTAAGGGTAATAAGTCCGAAATTTTTTTATTTTGGGGCAAAAAAGACAGAAATTCCCATTTTTTGGAGGAAAAAGACAGAAATTCCACTTATATAGAGGCAAAAAAGCAGAAATTCCCCTTATTTTGGAGCAAAAATGAAGAAATTTCCTTTTTTTTCTGGCAAAAAGGTATGCATTCTTCTTATTTTCGGGCAAAAAAGCAGTAATTCCCCATATTTTGGAGCAAAATTGCAGAAATTCCTCTAATTGTGGGGCAAAAAAAGACAAAAATTCCCTTTGTTTTGGGGGAAAAAGACAGAAATTCCACTTATTTAGAGGAAAAAAGCAGAAATTCTTTTATTTTGGAGCAAAATTGCAAAAATTCCCCTAATTGTGGGTCAAAAAGGCAGAAATTCCCTATATGTTGGGGCAAAAAGACAGAAATTCTCCTTATTTTGGGGCAAAACTCAGAAATTCCACTTATTTTGGGGCAAAATTCCAGAAATTTCCCTTATTTTGGGGCAAAATTGCAGATATTTAATTTATTTTCGGGCATAATTGCAGAAATTTCACTTATTTCAGGGATAAAAAGCAGAAATTTTCTTATTTTGGGGCAAAAAGGCAGAAATTCCTAATATTTTGTGCAAAAAATGCAGAAATTCCCATTATTTTGAGGTAAAAAGGCTGAAATTCCCCTTATTTGGAGGCAAAAAGGAAGAAATTTCCCTTATTTTGGGGCAAAATTGCAGGAATTTCACTCATTTCAGGGTAATAAGTCAGAAATTTTTCTTATTTTGGGGCAAAAAAGACAGAAATTCCCCTTGTTTGGGGGGAAAAAGACAGAAATTCCACTTATTTAGAGGCAAAAATGCAGAAATTCCTCTTATTTTGGAGCAAAAATGAAGAAATTTCCTTTTTTTATGGCAAAAAGATATGCATTCTTCTTATTTTAGGGCAAAAAGGCAGTAATTCCCCGTATTTTGGAGCAAAATTGCAGAAATACCCCTAATTGTGGGGCAAAAAAGACAAAAATTCCCTTTGTTTTGGGAAAAAAAGACAGAAATTCCTGTTATTTAGAGGCAAATAAGCAGAAATTCTCCTTATTTTGGAGCAAAATTGCAGAAATTCCCCTAATTGTGGGTCAAAAAGGCAAAATTCCCTATATGTTGGGGCAAAAAGACAGAAATTCTCCTTATTTTGTTGCAAAACTCAGAAATTCCACTTATTTTGGGGCAAAATTCCAGAAATTTTATTTATTTTGAGGCAAAATTGCAGAAATTTCACTTATTTCAGGGAAAAAGGCAGAAATTTTCCTTATTTTGGGGCAAAAAGGCAGAAATTCCTAATATATTGTGGCAAAAATGCAGAAATTCCCCTTATTTTGAGGTAAAAAGCCTGAAATTCCTTTTACTTGGGGGCAAAAAGCAGAAATTTCCCTTATTTTGGGGCAAAATTGCAGAAATTTCACTTACATCAGGGCAATAAGTCTGAAATTTTCCTTATTTTGGGGCAAAAAAGACGGAAATTCCCTTTGTTTTGGGGGAAAAAGACAGAAATTCCACTTATTTAGAGGCAAGAAAGCAGAAATTCCACTTATTTTGGAGCAAAAATGAAGAAATTTTCTTTTTTTTCTGGCAAAAAGGTATGCATTCTTCTTATTTTCGGGCAAAAAAGCAGAAATTCCCCGTATTATGGAACAAAATTGCAGAAATTCCCCTAATTGTGGGGCAAAAAGGCAGAAATTCCATATATGTGAGGGCAAAAAACAGAAATTCTCCTTATTTTGGTGCAAAACTCAAAATTCCACTTATTTTGGGGCAAAATTCAAGAAATTTCCATTATTTTGGGGCACAATTGCAGAAATTTCACTTATTTTGGGGCAAAATTGCAGAAATTTCACTTATTTCAGGGAAAAAGGCAGAAATTTTCCTTATTTTGGGGCAAAAAGGCAGAAATTCCTAATATTTTGTGGCAAAAATGCAGAAATTGCCCTTATTTTGAGGTAAAAAAGCTGAAATTCTCCTTATTTGGGGACCAAAAGGCAGAAATTTCCCTTATTTCTGGGCAAAATTGCAGAAATTTCACTTATTTCAGGGTAACTGGTCAGAAATTTTCCTTATTTTGGGGCAAAAAAGACAGGAATTCCCTTTGTTTTGGGGGAAAAAGACAGAAATTTCAAATTTTTAGAGGCAAAAAATCAGAAATTCCCCTTATTTTGGAGCAAAATTGCAGAAATTCCCCTAATTGTGGGTCAAAAAAGCAGAAATTCCCTATATGTTGGGGCAAAAAGAGAGAAATTCTCTTTATTTTGGGGCAAATCTCAAAATTCCACTTTTTTGGGGCAAAATTCCAGAAATTTCACTTATTTAGGGCAAAATTCCAGAAATTTCACTTATTATGGGGCAAATTTGCAGAAATTTCACTTATTTTGGTCAAAATTGCAGAAATTTCACTTATTTCAGGGAAAAAGGCAGAAATTTCCTTATTTTGGGGCAAAAAGGCAGAAATTCCTAATATTTTGTGGCAAAAATGCAGAAATTCCCCTTATTTTGAGGTAAAAAGTCTGAAATTCCCCTTATTTGGGGGCAAAAAGGCAGAAATATTTCTTATTTTTGGGCAAAATTGCAGAAATTTCACTTATTTAAGGGTAATAAGTCCGAAATTTTTTTATTTTGGGGCAAAAAAGACAGAAATTCCCATTTTTTGGGGGAAAAAGACAGAAATTCCACTTATATAGAGGCAAAAAAGCAGAAATTCCCCTTATTTTGGAGCAAAAATGAAGAAATTTCCTTTTTTTTTCTGGCAAAAAGGTATGCATTCTTCTTATTTTCGGGCAAAAAAGCAGTAATTCCCCATATTTTGGAGCAAAATTGCAGAAATTCCTCTAATTGTGGGGCAAAAAAAGACAAAAATTCCCTTTGTTTTGGGGGAAAAAGACAGAAATTCCACTTATTTAGAGGAAAAAAGCAGAAATTCTTCTTATTTTGGAGCAAAATTGCAAAAATTCCCCTAATTGTGGGTCAAAAAGGCAGAAATTCCCTATATGTTGGGGCAAAAAGACAGAAATTCTCCTTATTTTGGGGCAAAACTCAGAAATTCCACTTATTTTGGGGCAAAATTCCAGAAATTTCCCTTATTTTGGGGCAAAATTGCAGATATTTAATTTATTTTGAGGGAAAATTGCAGAAATTTCACTTATTTCAGGGAAAAAGGCAGAAATTTTCCTAATTTTGTGGCAAAAAGGCAGAAATTCCTAATATTTTGTGGCAAAAAATGCAAAAATTCCTTTTATTTTGAGGTAAAATGCCTGAAATTTCCCTTATTTGTGGGCAAAAAGGCAGAAATTTCCCTTATTTTGCGGCAAAATTGCAGAAATTTCACTTACTTCAGGGTAATAAGTCTGAAATTTTCCTTATTTTGGTGCAAAAAAACCAAAAATTCTCTTTGTTTTGGGGGAAAAAGACAGAAATTCCACTTATTTAGAGGCAAAAAAGCAGAAATTTCACTTATTTTGGAGCAAAAATTAAGAAATTTCCTTTTTTTTCTGGCAAAAAGTTATGCATTCTTCTTATTTTCGGGCAAAAAGGCAGAAATTCCTCGTATTTTGGAACAAAATTGCAGAAATTTCCTAATTGTGGGGCAAAAAGGCAGAAATTCCCTATATGTTAGGGCAAAAAACAGAAATTCTCCTTATTTTGGTGCAAAACTCAAAATTCCACTTATTTTAGGGCAAAATTCCAGAAATTTCACTTATTTTGAGGCAAAATTGCAGAAATTTCACTTATTTTGGGGCAAAATTGCAGAAATTCCACTTATTTCAGGGAAAAAAGGCAGAAATTTTCCTTATTTTGGGGCAAAAAGGCAGAAATTACTAATATTTTGTGGCAAAAATGCAGAAATTCCCCTTATTTTGAGGTAAAAAGGCTGAAATTCTCCTTATTTGGGGACCAAAAGGCAGAAATTTCCCTTATTTTGGGGCAAAATTGCAGAAATTTCACTTATTTCAGGGTAAGTGGTCAGAAATTTTCCTTATTTTGAGGCAAAAAGACAGGAATTCCCTTTGTTTTGTGGGAAAAAGACAGAAATTTCAGTTATTTAGAGGCAAAAATGCAGAAATTCTTCTTATTTTTGAGCAAAAATGAAGAAATTTCTTTTTTCATGGCAAAAAGGTATGCATTCTTCTTATTTTCAGGCAAAAAGGCAGGAATTCCCCGTATTTTGGACCAAAATTGCAGAAATTCCCCTAATTGTGGGGCAAAAAATCAGAAATTCTCTATATGTTAGGGCAAAAAGACAGAAATTCTCTTTATTTTGGGGCAAAACTCAGAAATTCCACTTATTTTGGGGCAAAATTCCAGAAATTTCCTTTATTATGGGGCAAAATTTCAGAAATTTCACTTATTTTGGGGCAAAATTGCAGAAATTTCACTTATTTCAGTAAAAAAGTCAGAAATTTTCCTTATTTTGGGGCAAAAAAGCCAGAAATTTCCTTTGTTTTGGGGGAAAAAAACAGAAATTCCACTTATTTAGAGGCAAAAAAGCAGAAATTCCCCTTATTTTGGAGAAAAATTGCAGAAATTCCCCTAATTGTGGGTCAAAAAAGCAGAAATTCCCTATATGTTGGGGCAAAAAGACAGAAATTCTCTTTATTTTGGGGCAAATCTCAGAAATACCACTTATTTTGAAGCAAAATTCCAGAAATTTCATTTATTATGAGGCAAATTTGCAGAAATTTCACTTATTTTGGGCAAAATTGCAGAAATTTCATTTATTTCAGGGAAAAAGGCAGAAATTTTCCTTATTTTGGGGCAAAAAGGCAGAAATTCCTAATATTTTATGGCAAAAATGCAGAAATTCCCCTTATTTTGAGGTAAAAAGGCTGAAATTCCCCTTATTTGGGGGCAAAAAGGCAGAAATTTCCCTTATTTTGGGGCAAAATTGCAAAATTTCACTTACTTCATGGTAATAAGTCTGTAATTTTCCTTATTTTGGGGCAAAAAATATGAAATTCCCTTTGTTTTGGGCGAAAAAGACAGAAATTCCACTTATTTAGAGGCAAAAAAGCAGAAATTCCACTTATTTTGGAGCGAAAAAAAAGAAATTTCCCTTTTTTATGGCAAAAAGGTATGCATTCTTCTTATTTTCAGGCAAAAAAGCAGAAATTGCCCGTGTTTTGGAGCAAAATTGCAGAAATTCCCCTAATTGTGGGGCAAAAGGGCAGATATTCTCTATATGTTGGAGCAAAAAGACAGAAATTCTCCTTATTTTGGGGCAAAACGCAGAAATTCCACTTATTTTGGGGCAAAATTCCAGAAATTTTCCTTATTTTGGGGCAAAATTGCAGAAATTTCACTTATTTTGGGGCAAAATAGCAGAAATTTTACTTATTTCAGAGAAAAAAGAAGAAATTTTCTTATTTTGGGGCAAAAAGGCAGAAATTCCTAATATTTTGTGGCAAAAATGCAGAAATTCCACTTATTTTGAGGTAAAAAGGCTGAAATTCCCCTTATTTGGAGGCAAAAAGTCAGAAATTTCCCTTATTTTGGGGCAAAATTGCAGAAATTTCACTTATTCCAGGCTAATAAGTGAGAAATTTTCCTTATTTTGTTGCAAAAAAGACAGAAATTCCCTTTGTTTTAGGGGAAAAAGACAGAAATTCCACTTATTTAGAGGCAAGAAAGCAGAAACTCCCCTCATTTTAGAGCAAAAATGAAGAAATTTCCTTTTTTTATGGCAAAAAGGTATGCATTCTTCTTATTTCGGGCAAAAAGGCAGTAATTCCCCGTATTTTATAGCAAAATTGCAGAAATTCCCCTAATTGTGGGGCAAAAAAAAAACAAAAATTCCCTTTGTTTTGGGGGAAAAAGACAGAAATTCCACTTATTTAGAGGCAAAAAAGCAGAAATTCCCCTTATTCTGGAGCAAAATTGCAGAAATTCCCCTAATTGTGGGGCAAAAAGGCAGAAATTCCCTATATGTTGGGGCAAAAAGACAGAAATTCTTCTTATTTTGGGGCAAAACTCAGAAATTTCACTTATTTTGGGGCAAAATTCCAGAAATTTTTCTTATTTTGGGGCAAAATTGGAGAAATATCACTTATTTTGGGGCATAATTGCAGAAATTTCACTTATTTCAGGGAAAAAAGCAGAAATTTTTTTATTTTGGTGCAAAAAGGCAGAAATTCCTAATATTTTGTGGCAAAAATGATGAAATTCCTCTTATTTTGAGGGAAAAAGGCTGAAATTCCTTTTATTTGGGTGCAAAAAGGCTGAAATTTCGCTTATTTTGCGGCAAAATTGCAGAAATTTCACTTATTTCAGGGTCAAAAGTCAGAAATTTTTTTTTTATTTTGGGGCAAAAAAGACAGAAATTCCCTTTGTTTTGGGGGAAAAAGACAGAAATTCCACTTATTTAGAGGCAAAAAAACAAAAATTCCCCTTATTTTGGAGCAAAAATGAAGAAATTTCCTTTTTTTATGGCAAAAATGTATGCATTCTTCTTATTTTTGGGCAAAGAGGCAGAAATTCCCCGTATTTTGGAACAATATTTCAGAAATTCCCCTAATTGTGGGGCAAAAAGGTAGAAATTCCCTATATTTTAGGGAAAAAACAGAAATTCTCTTTATTTTGGTGCAAAACTCAGAAATTCCACTTATTTTGGGGCAAAATTCCAGAAATTTCACTTATTTTGAGGCAAAATTGCAGAAATTTTACTTATTTCAGGGAAAAAAGGCAGAAATTTTCTTATTTTGGGGCAAAAAGGCAGAAATTCCTAATATTTTGTGGCAAAAATGCAGAAATTCCCCTTATTTTGAGGTAAAAAGCCTGAAATTCGCCTTATTTGGGGGCAAAAAGGCAGAAATTTCCCTTATTTTGGGGCAAAATTGCAGAAATTTCACTTACTTCAGGGTAATAAGTCTGAAATTTTCCTTATTTTGGGGCAAAAAAGACAGAAATTCCCTTTGTTTTGGGGGAAAAAGACAGAAATTCCACTTATTTAGAGGCAAAAAAGCATAAATTCCACTTATTTTGGAGCAAAAATGAAGAAATTTCCTTTTTTTTCTGGCAAAAAGGTATGCATTCTTCTTATTTTCGGGCAAAAAGGCAGAAATTCCCCGTATTTTGGAGCAAAATTGCAGAAATTCCCCTAATTGTGGGGCAAAAAGGCAGAAATTCTTAATATGTTGGGGCAAAAGGAAAGAAATTCTCCGTATTTTGGGGCAAAACTAAGGAATTCCACTTATTTTGGGGCAAAATTCCAGAAATTTTACTTATTTTGGGGCAAAATTGCAGAAATTTCACTTATTTTGGGGCAAAATTGCAGAAATTTCACTTATCAGGGAAAAAAGGCAGAAATTTTCTTATTTTGAGGCAAAATTCCAGAAATTTCACTTATATTGGGGCAAAATTGCAGAAATTTCACTTATTTTGGGGCAAAAGTTCAGAAATTTCACTTATTTCAGGGAAAAAGGCAGAAATTTTCCTTATTTTGGGGCAAAATTGCAGAAATTTCACTTACTTCAGGGTAATAAGTCAGAATTTTTCCTTACTTTGGGGTAAAAAACCAGAAATTCCCTTTGTTTTGGGGGAAAAAGACAGAAATTCCACTTATTTAGAGGCAAAAATGCAGAAATTCCCCTTATTTTAGAGCAAAAATGAAGAAATTTCTCTTTTTTATGGCAAAAATTTATGCATTCTTCTTATTTTCAGGCAAAAAGGCAGAAATTCCTTGTATTTTGGAGCAAAATTGCAAAAATTTCCCTAATTGTGGGGCAAAAAGGCAGAAATTCCCTATATGTTATGGCAAAAAGACAGAAATTCTCATTATTTTGGGGCAAAACTCAGAAATTCCACTTATTTTGGGGCAAAATTGCAGAAATTTGAATTATTTTGGGGCAAAATTGCAGAAATTTGAATTATTTGGGGCAAAATTGCAGAAATGTCACTTATTGCAGAAAAAAGTAGAAATTTTCTTATTTTGGGGCAAAAAGGCAGAAATTCCTTTTATTTTGGTACAAAATTTTAGAAATTTTTCTTATTTTAAGGCAAAGAGGCAGAAATTTCTCATATTTTGGGGAAAAAATGCAGAAATTCCACTTATTCTGAGGTAAAAGGCTGAAATTCCCCTTATTTGGGGGCAAAAAGGAAGAAATTTCCCTAATTTTGGGGCAAAATTGCAGAAATTTCAGTTATTTCAGGGTAATAAGTCAGAAATTTTCTTTATTTTGGGGCAAAAAGGCAGAAATTTCCTTTGTTTAGGGAGAAAAAGAGAGAAATTCCACTTACTTAGAGGCAAAAAGCAGAAATTCCCCTTATTTTGGAGCAAAAATGAAGAAATTTCCCCTTTTTATGGCAAAAAGGTATGCATTCTTCTTATTTTCGGGCAAAAAGGCAGATATTCCCCGTATTTTGGAGCAAAATTGCAGTAATTCCCTTAATAGTGGGGCAAAAAAGCAGAAATTCCCTGTATGTTAGGGCAAAAAGTCAGAAATTCTCCTTATTTTGGGGCAGAACTAAGAAACTCCACTTATTTTGGGGCAAAATTCCAGAAATTTTTCTTATTTTAGGGCAAAATTGCAGAAATTTCACTTATTTTGTTGCAAAATTGCAGTAATTTCACTTATTTCAGGGAAAAAAGGCAGAAATTTTCATTATTTTGGGGCAAAAAGGCAGAAATTCCTAATATTTTGTTGCAAAAATGCAGAAATTCCCCTTATTTTGAGGTAAAAAGGCTGAAATTCCCCTTATTTGGGGGCAGAAATGCAGAAATTTTCTTTATTTTGGGGTAAAATTGCAGAAATTTTACTTATTTCAGGGTAATATGTCATTAACTTTTTTTATTTTGGGGCAAAAAAGACAGAAATTCCCTTTGTTTTGAGGGAAAAAGACAGAAATTCCACTTATTTAGAAACAAATAAGCAGAAATTCCCCTTATATTGGAGCAAAAATGAAGAAATTTCCTTTTTTTTTCTGGCAAAAAGGTATACATTCTTCTATTTTCGGGCAAAAAGGAAGAAATTTCCCGTATTTTGGAACAAAATTGCAGAAATTCCCCTAATTGTGGGGCAAAAAGGCAGAAATTCCCTATATGTTAAGGCAAAAAACAGAAATTCTCCTTATTTTGGTGCAAAACTCAAAATTCCACTTATTTTAGGGCAAAATTCCAGAAATTTCACTTATTTTGGGGCAAAATTGCAGAAATTTCACTTATTTTGGGGCAAAATTGCAGAAATTTCACTTATATCAGGGTAACTGGTCAGAAATTTTCCTTATTTTGGGGCAAAAAGGCAGAAATTCCTAATATTGTGGGGCAAAAATGCAGAAATTCCCCTTATTCTGAGGTAAAAAAAGCTGAAATTCTCATTATTTGGGGACCAAAAGGCAGAAATTTCCCTTATTTTGGGGCAAAATTGCAGAAATTTCACTTATTTCAGGGTAACTGGTCAGAAATTTTCCTTATTTTGGGGCAAAAAGACAGGAATTCCCTTTGTTTTGGAGGAAAAAGACAGAAATTCCACTTATTTAGAGGCAAAAAAGCAGAAATTCGCATTATTTTGGAGCAAAAATGAAGAAATTTCCTTTTTTTATGGCAAAAAGGTATGCATTCTTCTTATTTTCGGGCAAAAAGGCAGGAATTCCTCGTATTTTGGAGCAAAATTGCAGAAATTCCCCTAATTGTGGAACAAAAAAGCAGAAATTCCCTATATGTTAGGGCAAAAAGACAGAAATTCTCCTTATTTTGGGGCAAAACTCAGAAATTCCACTTATTTTGGGGCAAAATTCCAGAAATTTCCCTTATTTTTGGGCAAAATTGCAGAAATTTCACTTATTTTGGGGCAAATTGCACAAATTTCACTTATTTCAGGGAAAAAAGGCAGAAATTTTCTTTATTTTGGGGCAAAAAGGCAGAAATTCCTAATATTTTGTGGCAAAAAATGCAGAAACTCCCCTTATTTTGAGGTAAAAAGGCTGAAATTCCCCTTATTAGGGTGCAAAAAGGCAGAAATTTCCCTTATTTTGGGGAAAAATTGCAGAAATTTCACTTATTTCAGGGTAATAAGTCAGAAATTTTCCTTATTTTGGGGCCAAAAATACAGAAATTTTCTTTGTTTTGGGGGAAAAACACAGAAATTCCACCTATTTAGAGGCAAAAAAGCAGAAATTCCCCTTATTTTGGAGCAAAATTTCAGAAATTTCCCTAAATGTGGGTCAAAAAAGCAGAAATTCCCTATATGTTGGGGCAAAAAGACAGAAATTCTCTTTATTTTGGGGCAAATCTCAGAAATTCCACTTTTTTGGGGCAAAATTCCAGAAATTTCACTTTTTTTGGGGCAAAATTCCAGAAATTTCACTTATTATGGGGCAAATTTGCAGAAATTTCAATTATTTTGGGAAAAATTGCAGAAATTTCACTTATTTCAGGGAAAAAGGCAGAAATTTTCCTTATTTTGTGGCAAAAAGGCAGAAATTCCTAATATTTTGTGGCAAAAATGCAGAAATTCCCCTTATTTTGAGGTAAAAAGGCTGAAATTCCCCTTATTTGGAAGCAAAAAGGCAGAAATTTCCCTTATTTTGGGGCAAAATTGCAGAAATTTCACTTACTTCAGAGTAATAAGTCAGAATTTTTTCTTATTTGGGGCAAAAAAGACAGAAATTCCCTTTGTTGTGGGGGAAAAGGACAGAAATTCCAGTTATTTAGAGGCAAAAAAGCAGAAATTCCCCTTATTTTGGAGAAAAAATGAAGAAATTTCCTTTTTTATGGCAAAAAGGTATGCATTCTTATTATTTTCAGGCAAAAAGGCAGTAATTCCCCGTATTTTGGAGCAAAATTGCAGAAATTCCCCTAATTGTGGGGCAAAAAAGCAGAAATTCCCTATATGTTGGGGCAAAAAGACAGAAATTCACCTTATTTTGGGGCAAATCTTAGAAATTCCACTTTTTTTTGGAGCAAAATTCCAGAAATTTAACTTATTTTGGGGCAAAATTCCAGACATTTCACTTATTTTGGGGCAAAATTGCAGAAATTTCACTTATTTTGGGCAAAATTGCAGAAATTTCACTTATTTCATGGAATAAGGCAGAAATTTTCCTTATTTTTGGGCAAAAAGGCAGAAATTCCTAATATTTTGTGGCAAAAATGCAGAAATTCCCCTTTTTTTGAGGTAAAAAGGCTGAAATTCCCTTATTTTGGAGGAAAAAGGCAAAAATTTTCCTTATTTTGGGGCAAAATTGCAGAAATTTCACTTACTTCAGGGCAATAAGTCTGAATTTTTTTTATTTTGGGGCAAAAAAGACAGAAATTCCCTTTGTTTTGGGCGAAAAAGACAGAAATTTTACTTATTTAGAGGCAAAAAAGCAGAAATTCCACTTATTTTGGAGCAAAAATGAAGAAATTTCCCTTTATTATGGCAAAAAGTTATGCATTCTTTTTATTTTCGGGAAAAAAAGCAGAAATTGCCCCTGTTTTGGAGCAAAATTGCAGAAATTCCCCTAATTGTGGGGCAAAGGGCAGAAATTCCCTATATATTGGGACAAAAAGACAGAAATTCTTCTTATTTTGGGGCAAAACGCAGAAATTCCCCTAATTGTGGGTCAAAAAGGCAAAATTCCCTATATGTTGGGGCAAAAAGACAGAAATTCTCCTTATTTTGTTGCAAAACTCAGAAATTCCACTTATTTTGGGGCAAAATTCCAGAAATTTCCCTTATTTTGGGGCAAAATTTCAGAAATTTTATTTATTTTGATGCAAAATTGCAGAAATTTCACTTATTTCAGGGAAAAAGGCAGAAATTTTCCTTATTTTGGGGCAAAAAGGCAGAAATTCCTAATATATTGTGGCAAAAATGCAGAAATTCCCCTTATTTTGAGGTAAAAAGCCTGAAATTTCTTTTATTTGGGGGCAAAAAGCAGAAATTTCCCTTATTTTGAGGCAAAATTGCAGAAATTTCACTTACATCAGGGCAATAAGTCTGAAATTTTCTTTATTTTGGGGCAAAAAAGACGGAAATTCCCTTTGTTTTGGGGGAAAAAGACAAAAATTCCACTTATTTAGAGGCAAGAAAGCAGAAATTCCACTTATTTTGGAGCAAAAATGAAGAAATTTCCTTTTTTTTCTGGCAAAAAGGTATGCATTCATCTTATTTTCGGGCAATAAGGCAGAAATTCCCCGTATTATGAAACAAAATTGCAGAAATTCCCCTAATTGTGGGGCAAAAAGGCAGAAATTCCCTATATGTTAGGGAAAAAAACAGAAATTCTCCTTATTTTGGTGCAAAACTCAAAATTCCACTTATTTTGGGGCAAAATTCAAGAAATTTCCATTATTTTGGGGCAAAATTGCAGAAATTTCACTTATTTTGGGGCAAAATTGCAGAAATTTCACTTATTTTGGGGCAAAATTGCAGAAATTTCACTTATTTCAGGGAAAAAGGCAGAAATTTTCCTTATTTTTGGGCAAAAAGGCAGAAATTCCTAATATTTTGTGGCAAAAATGCAGAAATTGCCCTTATTTTGAGGTAAAAAAGCTGAAATTCTCCTTATTTGGGGACCAAAAGGCAGAAATTTCCCTTATTTTGGGGCAAAATTGCAGAAATTTCACTTATTTCAGGGTAACTGGTCAGAAATTTTCCGTATTTTGGGGCAAAAAAGACAGGAATTCCCTTTGTTTTGGGGGAAAAAGACAGAAATTTCAGTTATTTAGAGGCAAAAAAGCAGAAATTTTCCTTATTTTGGAGCAAAATTGCAGAAATTCCCCTAATTGTGGGTCAAAAAAGCAGAAATTCCCTATATGTTGGGGCAAAAAGACAGAAATAGTCTTTATTTTGGGGCAAATCTCAGAAATTCCACTTTTTTATGGCAAAATTCCAGAAATTTCACTTTTTTTGGGGCAAAATTCCAGAAATTTCACTTATTATGGGGCAAATTTGCAGAAATTTCACTTATTTTGGGAAAAATTGCAGAAATTTCACTTATTTCAGGGAAAAAGGCAGAAATTTCCTTATTTTGGGGCAGAAAGGCAGAAATTCCTAATATTTTGTTGCAAAAAATGCAGAAATTCCCCTTATTTTGAGGTAAAAAGTCTGAAATTCCCCTTATTTGGGGGCAAAAAGGCAGAAATTTTTCTTATTTTTGGGCAAAATTGCAGAAATTTCACTTATTTAAGGGTAATAAGTCCGAAATTTTTTTATTTTAAGGCAAAAAAGACAGAAATTCCCTTTTTTTGGGGGGAAAAAGACAGAAATTCCACTTATATAGCGGCAAAAAAGCAGAAATTCCCCTTATTTTGGAGCAAAAATGAAGAAATTTCCTTTTTTTTCTGGCAAAAAGGTATGCATTCTTCTTATTTTCGGGCAAAAAGGCAGTAATTCCCCATATTTTGGAGCAAAATTGCAGAAATTCCTCTAATTGTGGGGCAAAAAAAGACAAAAATTCCCTTTGTTTTGGGGGAAAAAGACAGAAATTCCACTTATTTAGAGGCAAAAAAGCAGAAATTTTTTTATTTTGGAGCAAAATTGCAAAAATTCCCCTAATTGTGGGTCAAAAAGGCAGAAATTCCCTATATGTTGGGGCAAAAAGACAGAAATTCTCCTTATTTTGGGGCAAAACTCAGAAATTCCACTTATTTTGGGGCAAAATTCCAGAAATTTCCCTTATTTTGGGGCAAAATTGCAGATATTTCATTTATTTTAAGGGAAAATTGCAGAAATTTCACTTATTTCAGGGAAAAAGGCAGAAATTTTCCTAATTTTGTGGAAAAAAGGCAGAAATTCCTAATATATTGTGGCAAAAAATGCAAAAATTCCTTTTATTTTGAGGTAAAAAGCCTAAAATTCCCCTTATTTGTGGGCAAAAAGGCAGAAAATTCCCTTATTTTGCGGCAAAATTGCAGAAATTTCACTTACTTCAGGGTAATAAGTCTGAAATTTTCCTTATTTTGGGGCAAAAAAAACAAAAATTCTCTTTGTTTTGGGGGAAAAAGACAGAAATTCCACTTATTTAGAGGCAAAAAAGCAGAAATTTCACTTATTTTGGAGCAAAAATTAAGAAATTTCCTTTTTTTTCTGGCAAAAAGGTATGCATTCTTCTTATTTTCGGGCAAAAAGGCAAAAATTCCTCGTATTTTGGAACAAAATTGCAGAAATTCCCCTAATTGTGGGGCAAAAAGGCAGAAATTCCCTATATGTTAGGGCAAAAAACAGAAATTCTCCTTATTTTGGTGCAAAACTCAAAATTTCACTTATTTTAGGGCAAAATTCCAGAAATTTCACTTATTTTGAGGCAAAATTGCAGAAATTTCACTTATTTTGGGGCAAAATTGCAGAAATTCCACTTATTTCAGGGAAAAAAGGCAGAAATTTTCCTTATTTTGGGGCAAAAAGGCAGAAATTACTAATATTTTGTGGCAAAAATGCAGAAATTCCCCTTATTTTGAGGTAAAAAGGCTGAAATTCTCCTTATTTGGGGACCAAAAGGCAGAAATTTCCTTTATTTCTGGGCAAAATTGCAGAAATTTCACTTATTTCAGGGTAAGTGGTCAGAAATTTTCCTTATTTTGAGGCAAAAAGACAGGAATTCCCTTTGTTTTGGGGGAAAAAGACAGAAATTTCAGTTATTTAGAGGCAAAAATGCAGAAATTCTTCTTATTTTGGAGCAAAAATGAAGAAATTTCTTTTTTCATGGCAAAAAGGTATGCATTCTTCTTATTTTCGGGCAAAAAGGCAGGAATTCCCCGTATTTTGGAGCAAAATTGCAGAAATTCCCCTAATTGTGGGGCAAAAAATCAGAAATTCCCTATATGTTAGGGCAAAAAGACAGAAATTCTCTTTATTTTGGGGCAAAACTCAGAAATTCCACTTATTTTGGGGCAAAATTCCAGAAATTTCCTTTATTTTGGGGCAAAATTTCAGAAATTTCACTTATTTTGGGGCAAAATTGCAGAAATTTCACTTATTTCAGTAAAAACGTCAGAAATTTTCCTTATTTTGGGGCAAAAAAGCCAGAAATTTTTTTTTGTTTTGGGGGAAAAAGACAGAAATTCCACTTATTTAGAGGCAAAAAAGCAGAAATTCCCCTTATTTTGGAGAAAAATTGCAGAAATTTTCCTAATTGTGGGTCAAAAAAGCAGAAATTCCCTATATGTTGGGGCAAAAAGACAGAAATTCTCTTTATTTTGGGGCAAATCTCAGAAATACCACTTATTTTGAGGCAAAATTCCAGAAATTTCACTTATTTTGAGGCAAATTTGCAGAAATTTCACTTATTTTGGGCAAAATTGCAGAAATTTCACTTATTTCAGGGAAAAAGGCAGAAATTTTTCTTATTTTGGGGCAAAGAGGCAGAAATTCCTAATATTTTATGGCAAAAATGCAGAAATTCCCCTTATTTTGAGGTAAAAAGGCTGAAATTCCCCTTATTTGGGGGCAAAAAGGCAGAAATTTCCCTTATTTTGGGGCAAAATTGCAGAAATTAAACTTACTTCAGGGTAATAAGTCTGTAATTTTCCTTATTTTGGGGCAAAAAATATGAAATTCCCTTGTTTTGGGCGAAAAAGACAGAAATTCCACTTATTTAGAGGCAAAAAAGCAGAAATTCCACTATTTTGGAGCGAAAAAAAAGAAATTTCCCTTTTTTATGGCAAAAAGTTATGCATTCTTCTTATTTTCAGGCAAAAAAGCAGAAATTGCCCGTGTTTTGGAGCAAAATTGCAGAAATTCCCCTAATTGTGGGGCAAAAGGGCAGATATTCCCTATATGTTGGAGCAAAAAGACAGAAATTCTCCTTATTTTGGGGCAAAACGCAGAAATTCCACTTATTTTGGGGCAAAATTCCAGAAATTTTCCTTATTTTGGGGCAAAATTGCAGAAATTTCACTTATTTTGGGGCAAAATAGCAGAAATTTCACTTATTTCAGAGAAAAAAGAAGAAATTTTCTTATTTTGGGGCAAAAAGGCAGAAATTCCTAATATTTTGTGGCAAAAATGCAGAAATTCCCCTTATTTTGAGGTAAAAACGCTGATATTTCCTTTATTTGGGGGCAAAAAGGAAGAAATTTCCCTTATTTTGGGGCAAAATTGCAGAAATTTAACTTACTTCAGGGTAATAAGTCAGAAATTTTCCTTATTTTGGGGCAAAAATTACAAAATTCCCTTTGTTTTCGGGGAAAAAGACAGAAATTCCACTTATTTAGTGGCAAAAAAGCAGAAATTCCCTTTATTTTGGAGCAAAAATGAAGAAATTTCCTTTTTTTTATGGCAAAAAGGTATGCATTCTTCTAATTTTCGGGCAAAAAGGCAGAAATTCCCCATATTTTGGAGCAAAATTGCAGAAATTCTTTTAATTTTGGGGAAAAAAGGCAGAAATTCCCTATATGTTAGGGCAAAAAGACAGAAATTCTCCTTATTTTGGGGCGAAACTCAGAAATTCCACTTATTTTGGGGCAAAATTCCAGAAAGTTCTCTTATTTGGGGGCAAAATTGCAGAAATTTCACTTATTTCAAGGAAAAAAGTCAGAAATTTTCTTTATTTTGGGGCAAAAAGGCAGAAATTCCTAATATTTTGTTTCAAAAATGTAGAAATTCCCCTTATTTTCAGGTAAAAAGGTTGAAATTCTCCTTATTTGGGGTCAAAAAAGTAGAAATTCCCCTTATTTTGGGGCAAAATTCCAGAAATTTCTCTTATTTTAGGGTAATAACACAGAAATTTTCCTTATTTTGGGGCAAAAAAGACAGAAATTCCCTTTGTTTTGGGGGAAAAAGACAGAAATTCTACTTATTTAGAGGCTAAAAACCAGAAATTCCCCTTACTTTGTAGCCAAAATGAAGAAATTTCCCTTTTTTATGGCAAAAAGATATGCATTCTTCTTATTTTCGGGCAAAAAGGCAGAAATTCCTCGTATTTTGGAGCAAAACTGCAGAAATTCTCTTTATTTTGGGGCAAAAAGGCAGAAATTTCCTATATGTTAGGGCAAAAAGTCAGAAATTCTCCTTATTTTGGGGCAAAACTCAGAAATTACACTTATTTTGGGGCAAAATTCCAGAAAATTTACTTAGTTTGGGGCAAAATTGCAGAAATTTGACTTATTTTGGGGCAAAATTGCAGAAATTTAACTTATTTCAGAAAAAAGAAGAAATTTTCTTATTTTGGGGCAAAAAGGCAGAAATTTCTTTTATTTTGGTACAAAATTGCAGAAATTTTTCTTATTTTGGGGCAAAAAGGCAGAAATTTCCCATATTTTGGAGCAAAAATGCAGAAATTCCCGTTATTTTGACGTAAAAACCCTAAAATTCCCCTTATTTGGGGGCAAAAAGTCAGAAATTTCCCTTATTTTGGGGCAAAATTGCAGAAATTTCACTATTTCAGGGTAATAAGTCAGAAATTTTCCTTATTTTGGGGCAAAAAAGACAGAAATTCCCTTTGTTTTGGGGGAAAGAGACAGAAATTCCACTTATTTAGAAGCAAAAAAGCAGAAATTCCCCTTATTTTTGAGGAAAAAGGAAGAAATTTCCCTTTTTTGGCAAAAAGGTATGCATTCTTATTATTTTCGGGCAAAAAGGCAGAAATTCCCCGTATTTTGGACCAAACTTGCAGAAATTCCCCTAATTGTGTGGCAAAAAGGCAGAAATTCCCTATATCTTAGGGCAAAAAGACAGAAATTCTCATTATTTTGGGGCAAAACTCAGAAATTCCACTTATTTTGGGGCAAAATTCCAGAAAGGTCCTTTATTTTGGGGCAAAATTGCAGTAATTTCACTTATTTTGGGGCAAAATTGCAGAAATTTCACATATTTCAAGGAAAAAAGGAAGAAATTTTCTTTATTTTGGGGCAAAAATCAGAAATTCCTAATATTTTGTGGCAAAAATGCAGAAATTCTCTCTATTTTGAGGTAAAAAGGCTGAAATTCCCCTTATTTGGGGTCAAAAAGGCAGAAATTTTTCTTATTTTGGGGCAAAATTCCAGAAATTTCTCTTATTTCAGGGTAATAAGACATAAATTTTCCTTATTTTGGTGCAAAAAAGACAGAAATTCCCTTTGTTTTGGGGGAAAAAGACAGAAATTCCACTTATTTAGAGGCAAAAATGCAGAAATTCCCCTTATTTTGGAGCAAAAATGAAGAAATTTTCTATTTTTATGGCAAAAAGTTATGCATTCTTCTTATTTTCGGGCAAAAAGGCAGAAATTCCCCGTATTTGGAGCAAAATTGCAGAAATTCCCCTAATTGTGGGGCAAAAAGCAGAAATTCCCTATATGTTAGGGCAAAAAGACAGAAATTCTTTTTATTTTGGGGCAAAACTCAGAAATTCCACTTATTTTGGGGCAAAATTCCAGAAATTTCCCTTATTTTGGGCAAAATTGCAGAAATTTTACTTATTTTGGGGCAAAATTGCAAAATTTCACTTATTTCAGAAAAAAGCAGAAATTTTCTTATTTTGGGGCAAAAAGGCAGAAATTTCTTTTATTTTGTTACAAAATTGCAGTAATTTGTCTTATTTTGGGGCAAAAAGGCATAAATTTCCCATATTTAGGAGCAAAAATGCAGAAATTCCCCTTATTTTGAGGTAAAAAGCCTGAAAATCGTCTTATTTGGGGGCAAAAGCAGAAATTTCCCTTATTTTGGGGCAAAATTGCAGATATTTTACTTATTTCAGGGTAATAAGTCAGAAATCTTTCTTATTTTGGGGCAAAAAAGACAGAAATTTCCTTTGTTTTGGAGGAAAAAGACAGATATTCCACTTATTTAGAGGTTAAAAACCAGAAATTCCCCTTATTTTGGAGCCAAAATGAAGAAATTTCTCTTTATTATGGCAAAAAGGTATGCATTCTTTTTATTTTCGGGCAAAGAGGCAGAAATTCCCCGTATTTTGGTGCAAAATTGTAGAATTTCCCCTAATTGTGAAACAAAAATGCAGAAATTCCTTATATGTTAGGGCAAAAAGACAGAAATTCTCCTTATTTCGGGGCAAAACTCAGAAATTCCAGTTATTTTGGGGCAAAATTCCAGATATTTTCCTTATTTTGGGGCAAAATTGCAGAAATTTCTCTTATTTTGGGGCAAAATTGCAGAAATTTCACTTATTCCAGAAAAAAAGCAGAAATTTTCTTATTTTAGTGCAAAAAGGCAGAAATTTGTAATATTTTGTTTCAAAAAATGCAGAAATTCTACTTATTTTGTGGTAAAAAGGCTGAAATTTTCCTTATTTGGGGGCAAAAAGTCAGAAATTTCCCTTATTTTGGGGCAAAATTGCCGAAATTTCACTTATTTCAGGGTAATAAGTTAGAATTTTTTTTTATTTTGGCGCAAAAATGACAGGAATTCCCTTTGTTTTGGGGGAAAAAGACAGAAATTCCACTTATTTAGAGGCAAAAAGCAGAAATTCCCCTTATTTTGGAGCAAAAATGAAGAAATTTCCCTTTTTTATGGCAAAAAGGTATGCATTCTTTTTATTTTCAGGCTAAAAGGCAGAAATTCCCCGTATTTTGGAGCAAAATTGCAGAAATTCCCCTAATTGTGAGGCAAAAAGGCAGAAATTCCCTATATGTTAGGGCAAAAAGTCAGGAATTCTCCTTATTTTGGGGCAAAACTCAGAAATTACACTTATTTTGGGGCAAAATTCCAGAAATTTTACTTATTTTGGGGCAAAATTGCAGAAATTTGACTTATTTTGGAGCATAATTGCAGAAATTTAACTTATTTCAGAAAAAAGAAGAAATTTTCTTATTTTGGGGCAAAAAGGCAGAAATTTCTTTTATTTTGGTACAAAATTGCAGAAATTTTTCTTATTTTGGGGCAAAAAGGCAGAAATTTCCCATATTTTGGAGCAAAAATGCAGAAATTCCCGTTATTTTGACGTAAAAACCCTAAAATTCCCCTTATTTGGGGGCAAAAAGTCAGAAATTTCCTTATTTTGGGGCAAAATTGCAGAAATTTCACTATTTCAGGGTAATAAGTCAGAAATTTTCCTTATTTTGGGGCAAAAAAGACAGAAATTCCCTTTGTTTTGGGGGAAAGAGACAGAAATTCCACTTATTTAGAAGCAAAAAAGCAGAAATTCCCCTTATTTTGGAGGAAAAAGGAAGAAATTTCCCTTTTTTGGCAAAAAGGTATGCATTCTTATTATTTTCGTGCAAAAAGGCAGAAATTCCCCGTATTTTGGACCAAACTTGCAGAAATTTCCCTAATTGTGTGGCAAAAAGGCAGAAATTCCCTATATCTTAGGGCAAAAAGACAGAAATTCTCATTATTTTGGGGCAAAACTCAGAAATTCCACTTATTTTGGGGCAAAATTCCAGAAAGGTCCTTTATTTTGAGGCAAAATTGCAGTAATTTGACTTATTTTGGGGCAAAATTGCAGAAATTTCACATATTTCAAGGAAAAAATGAAGAAATTTTCTTTATTTTGGGGCAAAAATCAGAAATTCCTAATATTTTGTGGCAAAAATGCAGAAATTCTCCCTATTTTGAGGTAAAAAGGCTGAAATTCCCCTTATTAGGCGTCAAAAAGGCAGAAATTTTTCTTATTTTGGGGCAAAATTCCAGAAATTTCTCTTATTTCAGGGTAATAAGACATAAATTTTCCTTATTTTGGGGCAAAAAAGACAGAAATTCCCTTTGTTTTGGGGGAAAGAGACAGAAATTCCACTTATTTAGAAGCAAAAAAGCAGAAATTTTCCTTATTTTGGAGGAAAAAGGAAGAAATTTCCCTTTTTTGGCAAAAAGGTATGCATTCTTATTATTTTCGGGCAAAAAGGCAGAAATTCCCCGTATTTTGGACCAAACTTGCAGAAATTCCCCTAATTGTGTGGCAAAAAGGCAGAAATTCCCTATATCTTAGGGCAAAAAGACAGAAATTCTCATTATTTTGGGGCAAAACTCAGAAATTCCACTTATTTTGGGGCAAAATTCCAGAAAGGTCCTTTATTTTGGGGCAAAATTGCAGTAATTTCACTTATTTTGGGGCAAAATTGCAGAAATTTCACATATTTCAAGGAAAAAAGGAAGAAATTTTCTTTATTTTGGGGCAAAAATCAGAAATTCCTAATATTTTGTGGCAAAAATGCAGAAATTCTCTCTATTTTGAGGTAAAAAGGCTGAAATTCCCCTTATTTGGGGTCAAAAAGGCAGAAATTTTTCTTATTTTGGGGCAAAATTCCAGAAATTTCTCTTATTTCAGGGTAATAAGACATAAATTTTCCTTATTTTGGTGAAAAAAGACAGAAATTCCCTTTGTTTTGGGGGAAAAAGACAGAAATTCCACTTATTTAGAGGCAAAAATGCAGAAATTCCCCTTATTTTGGAGCAAAAATGAAGAAATTTTCTATTTTTATGGCAAAAAGTTATGCATTCTTCTTATTTTCGGGCAAAAAGGCAGAAATTCCCCGTATTTGGAGCAAAATTGCAGAAATTCCCCCAATTGTAGGGCAAAAAGCAGAAATTCCCTATATGTTAGGGCAAAAAGACAGAAATTCTCCTTATTTTTGGGCAAAACTCAGAAATTCCACTTATTTTGGGGCAAAATTCCAGAAATTTTCCTTATTTTGGGGCAAAATTGCAGAAATTTCACTTATTTTGGGACAAAATTGCAGAAATTTCACTTATTCCAGAAAAAAAAGCAGAAAATTTCTTATTTCGAAGCAAAAAGGCAGAAATTT
Organism: Micromys minutus; assembly: GCF_963924665.1. NCBI lineage: Eukaryota > Metazoa > Chordata > Mammalia > Rodentia > Muridae > Micromys > Micromys minutus. Next base: position 1,195,815 of record NW_027667411.1, on the reverse strand, counting down.
CTAATATTTTGTTTCAAAAATGCAGAAATTCCCCTTATTTTGAGGTAAAAAGGCTGAAATTTTCCTTATTTGGGGGCAAAAAGTCAGAAATTTCCCTTATTTTGGGGCAAAATTGCAGAAATTTCACTTATTTCAGGGTAATAATTTAGAAATTTTCCTTATTTTGGGGCAAAAAAGACAGGAATTCCCTTTGTTTTGGGGAAAAAAGACAGAAATTCAACTTATTTAGTGGCAAAAAAGCAGAAATTCCCTTTATTTTGGAGCAAAAATGAAGAAATTTCCTTTTTGTATGGCAAAAAGGTATGCATTCTTCTTATTTTCGGGCAAAAAGGCAGAAATTCCCCATATTTTGGAGCAAAATTGCAAAAATTCCCCTAATTGTGGGGCAAAAAGGCAGAAATTCCCTATATGTTAGGGCAAAAAGACAGAAATTCTCCTTATTTTGGGGCAAAACTCAGAAATTCCACTTATTTTGGGGCAAAATTCCAGAAAGTTCCCTTATTTTGGGGCAAAATTGCAGAAATTTCAAATATTTTGGGGCAAAATTGCAGAAATTTTACTTATTTCAAGGAAAAAACGCAGAAATTTTCTTTATTTTGGGGCAAAAAGGCAGAAATTCTTAATATTTTGTGGCAAAAATGCAGAAATTCCCCTTATTTTGAGGTAAAAAGGCTGAAATTCCCCTTATTAGGCGTCAAAAAGGCAGAAATTTCACTTATTTTGGGGCAAAATTCCAAAAATTTCTCTTATTTCAGGGTAATAAGTCAGAAATTTTCCTTATTTTGGGGCAAAAAAGACAGAAATTCCCTTTGTTTTGGGGGAAAAAGACAGAAATTCCACTTATTTAGAGGCAAAAATTCAGAAATTCCTCTTATTTTAAAGCAAAAATGAAGAAATTTCCTTTTTTTATGACAAAAAGTTATGCATTCTTTTTATTTTTGGGCAAAAAGGCAGAAATTCCTTGTATTTTGGAGCAAAGTTGCAGAATTTCCCCTAATTGTTAAACAAAAATGCAGAAATTCCTTATATGTTAGGGCAAAAAGACAGAAATTCTTTTATTTTGGGGCAAAACTCAGAAATTCCACTTATTTTGGGGCAAAATTCCAGAAATTTCCCTTATTTTGGGGCAAAATTGCAGAAATTTGACTTATTTTGGGGCAAAATGGCAAAATTTCACTTATTTCAAAAAAAAAGCAGAAATTTTCTTATTTTGGGGCAAAAAGGCAGAAATTTCTTATATTTTGGTTCAAAATTGCAGAAATTTTTCTTATTTTGGGGCAAAAAGGCAGAAATTTTCCATATTTTTGAGCAAAAATGCAGAAATTCCCCTTATTTTGAGGTAAAAAGCCTGAAAATCATCTTGTTTGGAGGCAAAAAGGCAGAAATTTCCCTTATTTCGGGGCAAAATTGCAGATATTTAACTTATTTCAGGGTAATAAGTGAGAAATCTTCCTTATTTTAGCGCAAAAAAGACAGAAATTTCCGTTGTTTTGGGGGGAAAAAGACAGAAATTCCACTTATTTAGAGGCTAAAAACCAGAAATTCCTATATTTTGGAGCAAAAATGAAGAAATTTCCCTTTTTTTATGGCAAAAAGGTATGCATTCTTCTTATTTTCGGGCAAAAAGGCAGAAATTCCCCGTATTTTGGAGCAAAACTGCAGAAATTCTCCTTATTTCGGGGCAAAACTCAGAAATTCCACTTATTTTGGGGCAAAATTCTAGATATTTTCCTTATTTTGGGGCAAAATTGCAGAAATTTCACTTATTTTGGGGCAAAATTGCAGAAATTTCACTTATTCCAGAAAAAAAGCAGAAATTTTCTTATTTTGGTGCAAAAAGGCAGAAATTTCTAATATTTTGTTGCAAAAATGCAGAAATTCTACTTATTTTGTGGTAAAAAGTCTGAAATTTTCCTTATTTGGGGGCAAAAAGTCAGAAATTTCCTTTATTTTGGGGCAAAATTGCAGAAATTTCACTTATTTCAGAAAAAAGGAGAAATTTTCTTATTTTGGAGCAAAAAGGCAGAAATTTCTTTTATTTTGGTACAAAATTGCAGAAATTTTTCTTATTTTGGGGCAAAAAGGCAGAAATTTCCCATATTTTGGAGCAAAAATGCAGAAATTCCCATTATTTTGATGTAAAAACACTGAAATTTCTCTTATTTGGGGGCAAAAAGGCAGAAATTTCCCTTATTTTGGGGCAAAATTGCAGAAATTTTACTTATTTCAGGGAAATAAGTCAGAAATTTTTCTTAATTTGGGGCAAAAAAGACAGAAATTCCCTTTGTTTTGGGGGAAAAAGACAGAAATTCCACTTATTTAGAAGCAAAAAAGCAGAAATTCCTTTTATTTTGGAGCAAAAATGAAGAAATTTCCCTTTTTTATGGCAAAAAGTTATGCATTCTTCTGATTTTTGGGCAAAAAGGCAGAAATTCCTTGTATTTTGGACCAAAATTGCAGAAATTCCCCTAATTGTGTGGCAAAAAGGCAGAAATTCCCTATATCTTAGGGCAAAAAGACAAAAATTCTCATTATTTTGGGGCAAAACTCAGAAATTCCACTTATTTTGGGGCAAAATTCCAGAAAGTTCCTTTATTTTGGGGCAAAATTGCTGTAATTTTACTTATCTTGGGGCAAAATTGCAGAAATTTCACATATTTCAAAAAAAAAAGGAAGAAATTTTCTTTATTTTGGGGCAAAAATCAGAAATTCCTAATATTTTGTGGCAAAAATGCAGAAATTCCCCCTATTTTGAGGTAAAAAGGCTGAAATTCCCCTTATTTGGGGTCAAAAAGGCAGAAATTTTTCTTATTTTGGGGCAAAATTCCAGAAATTTCTCTTATTTCAGGGTAATAAGAGATAAATTTTCCTTATTTTGGGGCAAAAAAGACAGAAATTCCCTTTGTTTTGGGGGAAAAAGACAGAAATTCCACTTATTTAGAGGCAAAAAAGCAGAAATTCCCCTTATTTTGGAGCAAAAATGAAGAAATTTTTTATTTTTATGGCAAAAAGTTATGCATTCTTCTTATTTTCGTGCAAAAAGGCAGAAATTCCCCGTATTTGGAGCAAAATTGCAGAAATTCCCCTAATTGTGGGGCAAAAAGCAGAAATTCCCTATATGTTAGGGCAAAAAGACAGAAATTCTCCTTATTTTGGGGCAAAACTCAGAAATTCCACTTATTTTGGGGCAAAATTCCAGAAATTTCCCTTATTTTGGGGCAAATTGCAGAAATTTGACTTATTTTGGGGCAAAATTGCAAAATTTCACTTATTTCAGAAAAAAGCAGAAATTTTCTTATTTTGGGGCAAAAAGGAAGAAATTTCTTTTATTTTGTTACAAAATTGCAGAAATTTGTCTTATTTTGGGGCAAAAAGGCATAAATTTCCCATATTTTGGAGCAAAAATGCAGAAATTCCCCTTATTTTGAGGTAAAAAGCCTGAAAATCGTCTTATTTGGGGGCAAAAGGCAGAAATTTCCCTTATTTTGGGGCAAAATTGCAGATATTTCACTTATTTCAGGGTAATAAGTCAGAAATCTTCCTTATTTTGGGGCAAAAAAGACAGAAATTTCCTTTGTTTTGGGGAAAAAGACAGAAATTCAACATATTTAGAGGTTAAAAACCAGAAATTCCCCTTATTTTGGAGCCAAAATGAAGAAATTTCTTTTTTTTATGGCAAAAAGTTATGCATTCTTTTTATTTTCGGGCAAAAAGTCAGAAATTCCCCGTATTTTGGAGCAAAATTGCAGAATTTCCCCTAATTGTGAAACAAAAATGCAGAAATTCCTTATATGTTAGGGCAAAAAGACAGAAATTCTTCTTATTTTGGGGCAAAACTCAGAAATTCTACTTATTTTGGGGCAAAACCCCAGAAATTTCCCTTATTTTGGGGCAAAATTGAAGAAATTTGACTTATTTTGGGGCAAAATTGCAAAATTTCACTTATTTCAGAAAAAAGCAGAAATTTTTTTATTTTGGGGCAAAAAGGAAGAAATTTCTTTTATTTTGTTACAAAATTGCAGAAATTTGTCTTATTTTGGGGCAAAAAGGCATAAATTTCCCATATTTTGGAGCAAAAATGCAGAAATTCCCCTTATTTTGAGGTAAAAACGCTGATATTTCCTTTATTTTGGGGCAAAAAGGCAGAAATTTCCCTTATTTTGGGGCAAAATTGTAGAAATTTCACTTATTTCAGGGTAACTGGTCAGAAATTTTCCGTATTTTGGGGCAAAAAAGACAGGAATTCCCTTTGTTTTGGGAGAAAAAGACAGAAATTTCAGTTATTTAGAGGCAAAAAAGCAGAAATTCCCCTTATTTTGGAGCAAAATTGCAGAAATTCCCCTAATTGTGGGTCAAAAAAGCAGAAACTCCCTATATGTTGGGGCAAAAAGACAGAAATTGTCTTTATTTTGGGGCAAATCTCAGAAATTCCACTTTTTTGGGGCAAAATTCCAGAAATTTCACTTTTTTTGGGGCAAAATTCCAGAAATTTCACTTATTATGGGGCAAATTTGCAGAAATTTCACTTATTTTGGGAAAAATTGCAGAAATTTCACTTATTTCAGGGAAAAAGGCAGAAATTTCCTTATTTTGGGGCAAAAAGGCAGAAATTCCTAATATTTTGTGGCAAAAAATGCAGAAATTCCCCTTATTTTGAGGTAAAAAGTCTGAAATTCCCCTTATTTGGGGGCAAAAAGGCAGAAATTTTTCTTATTTTTGGGCAAAATTGCAGAAATTTCACTTATTTAAGGGTAATAAGTCCTAAATTTTTTTATTTTAAGGCAAAAAAGACAGAAATTCCCATTTTTTGGGGGGAAAAAACAGAAATTCCACTTATATAGAGGCAAAAAAGCAGAAATTCCCCTTATTTTGGAGCAAAAATGAAGAAATTTCCTTTTTTTTCTGGCAAAAAGGTATGCATTCTTTTTATTTTCGGGCAAAAAGTCAGAAATTCCCCGTATTTTGGAGCAAAATTGCAGAATTTCCCCTAATTGTGAAACAAAAATGCAGAAATTCCTTATATGTTAGGGCAAAAAGACAGAAATTCTTCTTATTTTGGGGCAAAACTCAGAAATTCTACTTATTTTGGGGCAAAACCCCAGAAATTTCCCTTATTTTGGGGCAAAATTGAAGAAATTTGACTTATTTTGGGGCAAAATTGCAAAATTTCACTTATTTCAGAAAAAAGCAGAAATTTTCTTATTTTGGGGCAAAAAGGAAGAAATTTCTTTTATTTTGTTACAAAATTGCAGAAATTTGTCTTATTTTGGGGCAAAAAGGCATAAATTTCCCATATTTTGGAGCAAAAATGCAGAAATTCCCCTTATTTTGAGGTAAAAAGCCTGAAAATCGTCTTATTTGGGGGCAAAAAGGCAGAAATTTCCCTTATTTTGGGGCAAAATTGCAGATATTTCACTTATTTCAGGGTAATAAGTCAGAAATCTTCCTTATTTTGGGGCAAAAAAGACAGAAATTTCCTTTGTTTTGGAGGAAAAAGACAGATATTCCACTTATTTAGAGATTAAAAACCAGAAATTCCCCTTATTTTGGAGCCAAAATGAAGAAATTTCTTTTTATTATGGCAAAAAGGTATGCATTCTTTTTATTTTCGGGCAAAGAGGCAGAAATTCCCCGTATTTTGGAGTAAAATTGCAGAATTTCCCCTAATTGTGAAACAAAAATGCAGAAATTCCTTATATGTTAGGGCAAAAAGACAGAAATTCTTCTTATTTTGGGGCAAAACTCAGAAATTCCACGTATTTTGGGGCAAAATTCCAGAAATTTCCCTTATTTTGGGGCAAAATTGAAGAAATTTGACTTATTTTGGGGCAAAATTGCAAAATTTCATTTATTTCAGAAAAAAGCAGAAATTTTCTTATTTTTGGGGCAAAAAGGCAGAAATTTCTTATATTTTGGTACAAAATTGCAGAAATTTTCCTTATTTTGGGGCAAAAAGGCAGAAATTTCCCATATATTTGAGCAAAAATGCAGAAATTCCCCTTATTTTGAGGTAAAAAGCCTAAAATCCCCCTTATTTGGGGGCAAAAAGGCAGAAATTTCCCTTATTTCGGGGCAAAATTGCAGATATTTAACTTATTTCAGGGTAATAAGTCAGAAATCTTCCTTATTTTAGGGCAAAAAAGACAGAAATTTCTTTTGTTTTGGGGGAAAAAGACAGAAATTCCACTTATTTAGAAGCTAAAAAGCAGAAATTCCCCTTATTTTGGAGCAAAAATGAAGAAATTTCCCTTTTTTATGGCAAAAAGGTATGCATTCTTCTTATTTTCCGGCAAAAAGGCAGAAATTCCCCGTATTTTGGAGCAAAACTGCAGAAATTCTCCTTATTTCGGGGCAAAACTCAGAAATTCCACTTATTTTGGGGCAAAATTCCAGATATTTTCCTTATTTTGGGTCAAAATTGCAGAAATTTCTCTTATTTTGGGGCAAAATTGCAGAAATTTCACTTATTCCAGAATAAAAGCAGAAATTTTCTTATTTTGGTGCAAAAAGGCAGAAATTTCTAATATTTTGTTGCAAAAAATGCAGAAATTCTACTTATTTTGTGGTAAAAATGCTGAAATTTTCCTTATTTGGGGGCAAAAAGTCAGAAATTTCATTTATTTTGGGGCAAAATTCCAGAAATTTCTCTTATTTCAGGGTAATAAGACATAAATTTTCCTTATTTTGGGGCAAAAAAGACAGAAATTCCCTTTGTTTTGGGGGAAAAAGACAGAAATTCCACTTATTTAGAGGCAAAAAAGCAGAAATTCCCCTTATTTTGGAGCAAAAATGAAGAAATTTCCCTATTTATGGCAAAGAGGTATGCATTCTTTTTATTTTCAGGCTAAAAGGCAGAAATTCCCCGTATTTTGAGCAAAATTGCAGAAATTCCCTTAATTGTGGGGCAAAAAGGCAGAAATTCCCTATTTGTTAGGGCAAAAAGTCAGAAATTCTCCTTATTTTGGGGCAAAACTCAGAAATTACACTTATTTTGGGGCAAAATTCCAGAAATTTTACTTATTTTGGGGCAAAATTGCAGAAATTTGACTTATTTTGGGGCAAAATTGCAAAAATTTCACTTATTTCAGAAAAAAGAAGAAATTTTCTTATTTTGGGGCAAAAAGGCAGAAATTTCTTTTATTTTGGTACAAAATTGCAGAAATTTTTCTTATTTTGGGGCAAAAAGGCAGAAATTTCCCATATTTTGGAGGAAAAATGCAGAAATTCCCGTTATTTTGACGTAAAAACCCTAAAATTCCCCTTATTTGGGGGCAAAAAGGCAGAAATTTCCCTTATTTTGGGGCAAAATTGCAGAAATTTCACTATTTCAGGGTAATAAGTCAGAAATTTTCCTTATTTTGGGGCAAAAAAGACAGAAATTCCCTTTGTTTTGGGGGAAAGAGACAGAAATTCCACTTATTTAGAAGCAAAAATTCCCCTTATTTTGGAGGAAAAAGGAAGAAATTTCCCTTTTTTGGCAAAAAGGTATGCATTCTTATTATTTTCGGGCAAAAAGGCAGAAATTCCCCGTATTTTGGACCAAACTTGCAGAAATTCCCCTAATTGTGTGGCAAAAAGGCAGAAATTCCCTATATCTTAGGGCAAAAAGACAGAAATTCTCATTATTTTGGGGCAAAACTCAGAAATTCCACTTATTTTGGGGCAAAATTCCAGAAAGGTCCTTTATTTTCAGGCAAAATTGCAGTAATTTGACTTATTTTGGGGCAAAATTGCAGAAATTTCACATATTTCAAGGAAAAAAGGAAGAAATTTTCTTTATTTTGGGGCAAAAATCAGAAATTCCTAATATTTTGTGGCAAAAATGCAGAAATTCTCCCTATTTTGAGGTAAAAAGGCTGAAATTCCCCTTATTAGGCGTCAAAAAGGCAGAAATTTTTCTTATTTTGGGGCAAAATTCCAGAAATTTCTCTTATTTCAGGGTAATAAGACATAAATTTTCCTTATTTTGGGGCAAAAAAGACAGAAATTCCCTTTGTTTTGGGGGAAAGAGACAGAAATTCCACTTATTTAGAAGCAAAAAAGCAGAAATTTTCCTTATTTTGGAGGAAAAAGGAAGAAATTTCCCTTTTTTGGCAAAAAGGTATGCATTCTTATTATTTTCGGGCAAAAAGGCAGAAATTCCCCGTATTTTGGACCAAACTTGCAGAAATTCCCCTAATTGTGTGGCAAAAAGGCAGAAATTCCCTATATCTTAGGGCAAAAAGACAGAAATTCTCATTATTTTGGGGCAAAACTCAGAAATTCCACTTATTTTGGGGCAAAATTCCAGAAAGGTCCTTTATTTTGGGGCAAAATTGCAGTAATTTCACTTATTTTGGGGCAAAATTACAGAAATTTTACATATTTCAAGGAAAAAAGGAAGAAATTTTCTTTATTTTGGGGCAAAAATCAGAAATTCCTAATATTTTGTGGCAAAAATGCAGAAATTCTCTCTATTTTGAGGTAAAAAGGCTGAAATTCCCCTTATTTGGGGTCAAAAAGGCAGAAATTTTTCTTATTTTGGGGCAAAATTCCAGAAATTTCTCTTATTTCAGGGTAATAAGACATAAATTTTCCTTATTTTGGTGCAAAAAAGACAGAAATTCCCTTTGTTTTGGGGGAAAAAGACAGAAATTCCACTTATTTAGAGGCAAAAATGCAGAAATTCCCCTTATTTTGGAGCAAAAATGAAGAAATTTTCTATTTTTATGGCAAAAAGTTATGCATTCTTCTTATTTTCGGGCAAAAAGGCAGAAATTCCCCGTATTTGGAGCAAAATTGCAGAAATTCCCCTAATTGTGGGGCAAAAAGCAGAAATTCCCTATATGTTAGGGCAAAAAGACAGAAATTCTCCTTATTTTTGGGCAAAACTCAGAAATTCCACTTATTTTGGGGCAAAATTCCAGAAATTTTCCTTATTTTGGGGCAAAATTGCAGAAATTTCACTTATTTTGGGACAAAATTGCAGAAATTTCACTTATTCCAGAAAAAAAAGCAGAAATTTTTTTTTTCGAAGCAAAAAGGCAGAAATTTCTAATATTTTGTTTCAAAAATGCAGAAATTCCCCTTATTTTGAGGTAAAAAGGCTGAAATTTTCCTTATTTGGGGGCAAAAAGTCAGAAATTTCCCTTATTTTGGGGCAAAATTGCAGAAATTTCACTTATTTCAGGGTAATAATTTAGAAATTTTCCTTATTTTGGGGCAAAAAAGACAGGAATTCCCTTTGTTTTGGGGAAAAAAGACAGAAATTCAACTTATTTAGTGGCAAAAAAGCAGAAATTCCCTTTATTTTGGAGCAAAAATGAAGAAATTTCCTTTTTGTATGGCAAAAAGGTATGCATTCTTCTTATTATCGGGCAAAAAGGCAGAAATTCCCCATATTTTGGAGCAAAATTGCAAAAATTCCCCTAATTGTGGGGCAAAAAGGCAGAAATTCCCTATATGTTAGGGCAAAAAGACAGAAATTCTCCTTATTTTGGGGCAAAACTCAGAAATTCCACTTATTTTGGGGCAAAATTCCAGAAAGTTCCCTTATTTTGGGGCAAAATTGCAGAAATTTCAAATATTTTGGGGCAAAATTGCAGAAATTTTACTTATTTCAAGGAAAAAACGCAGAAATTTTCTTTATTTTGGGGCAAAAAGGCAGAAATTCTTAATATTTTGTGGCAAAAATGCAGAAATTCCCCTTATTTTGAGGTAAAAAGGCTGAAATTCCCCTTATTAGGCGTCAAAAAGGCAGAAATTTCACTTATTTTGGTGCAAAATTCCAAAAATTTCTCTTATTTCAGGGTAATAAGTCAGAAATTTTCCTTATTTTGGGGCAAAAAAGACAGAAATTCCCTTTGTTTTGGGGGAAAAAGACAGAAATTCCACTTAATTAGAGGCAAAAATTCAGAAATTCTTCTTATTTTAAAGCAAAAATGAAGAAATTTCCTTTTTTTATGACAAAAAGTTATGCATTCTATTTATTTTTGGGCAAAAAGGCAGAAATTCCCCGTATTTGGAGCAAAATTGCAGAATTTCCCCTAATTGTTAAACAAAAATGCAGAAATTCCTTATATGTTAGGGCAAAAAGACAGAAATTCTTTTATTTTGGGGCAAAACTCAGAAATTCCACTTATTTTGGGGCAAAATTCCAGAAATTTCCCTTATTTTGGGGCAAAATTGCAGAAATTTGACTTATTTTGGGGCAAAATGGCAAAATTTCACTTATTTCAAAAAAAAGCAGAAATTTTCTTATTATGGGGCAAAAAGGCAGAAATTTCTTATATTTTGGTTCAAAATTGCAGAAATTTTTCTTATTTTGGGGCAAAAAGGCAGAAATTTTCCATATTTTTGAGCAAAAATGCAGAAATTCCCCTTATTTTGAGGTAAAAAGCCTGAAAATCGTCTTATTTGGAGGCAAAAAGGCAGAAATTTCCCTTATTTCGGGGCAAAATTGCAGATATTTAACTTATTTCAGGGTAATAAGTGAGAAATCTTCCTTATTTTAGCGCAAAAAAGACAGAAATTTCCGTTGTTTTGGGGGGAAAAAGACAGAAATTCCATTTATTTAGAACCTAAAAACCAGAAATTCCTCTATTTTGGAGCAAAAATGAAGAAATTTCCCTTTTTTATGGCAAAAAGGTATGCATTCTTCTTATTTTCGGGCAAAAAGGCAGAAATTCCCCGTATTTTGGAGCAAAACTGCAGAAATTCTCCTCATTTCGGGGCAAAACTCAGAAATTCCACTTATTTTGGGGCAAAATTCTAGATATTTTCCTTATTTTGGGGCAAAATTGCAGAAATTTCACTTATTTTGGGGCAAAATTGCAGAAATTTCACTTATTCCAGAAAAAAAGCAGAAATTTTCTTATTTTGGTGCAAAAAGGCAGAAATTTCTAATATTTTGTTGCAAAAATGCAGAAATTCTACTTATTTTGTGGTAAAAAGTCTGAAATTTTCTTTATTTGGGGGCAAAAAGTCAGAAATTTTCTTTATTTTGGGGCAAAATTGCAGAAATTTCACTTATTTCAGAAAAAAGAAGAAATTTTCTTATTTTGGAGCAAAAAGGCAGAAATTTCTTTTATTTTGGTACAAAATTGCAGAAATTTTTCTTATTTTGGGGCAAAAAGGCAGAAATTTCCCATATTTTGGAGCAAAAATGCAGAAATTCCCATTATTTTGATGTAAAAACACTGAAATTCCCCTTATTTGGGGGCAAAAAGGCAGAAATTTCCCTTATTTTGGGGCAAAATTGCAGAAATTTTACTTATTTCAGGGTAATAAGTCAGAAATTTTTCTTAATTTGGGGCAAAAAAGACAGAAATTCCCTTTGTTTTGGGGGAAAAAGACAGAAATTCCACTTATTTAGAAGCAAAAAAGCAGAAATTCCTATTTTGGAGCAAAAATGAAGAAATTTCCCTTTTTTATGGCAAAAAGTTATGCATTCTTCTGATTTTTGGGCAAAAAGGCAGAAATTCCCCGTATTTTGGACCAAAATTGCAGAAATTCCCCTAATTGTGTGGCAAAAAGGCAGAAATTCCCTATATCTTAGGGCAAAAAGACAGAAATTCTCATTATTTTCGGGCAAAACTCAGAAATTCCACTTATTTTGGGGCAAAATTCCAGAAAGTTCTTTTATTTTGGGGCAAAATTGCTGTAATTTCACTTATCTTGGGGCAAAATTGCAGAAATTTCACATATTTCAAGGAAAAAAGGAAGAAATTTTCTTTATTTTGGGGCAAAAATCAGAAATTCCTAATATTTTGTGGCAAAAATGCAGAAATTCCCCCTATTTTGAGGTAAAAAGGCTGAAATTCCCCTTATTTGGGGTCAAAAAGGCAGAAATTTTTCTTATTTTGGGGCAAAATTCCAGAAATTTCTCTTATTTCAGGGTAATAAGACATAAATTTTCCTTATTTTGGGGCAAAAAAGACAGAAATTCCCTTTGTTTTGGGGGAAAAAGACATAAATTCCACTTATTTAGAGGCAAAAAAGCAGAAATTCCCCTTATTTTGGAGCAAAAATGAAGAAATTTCCTATTTTTATGGCAAAAAGTTATGCATTCTTCTTATTTTCGTGCAAAAAGGCAGAAATTCCCCGTATTTGGAGCAAAATTGCAGAAATTCCCCTAATTGTGGGGCAAAAAGCAGAAATTCCCTATATGTTAGGGCAAAAAGACAGAAATTCTCCTTATTTTGGGGCAAAACTCAGAAATTCCACTTATTTTGGGGCAAAATTCCAGAAATTTTCCTTATTTTGGGGCAAAATTGCAGAAATTTCACTTATTTTGGGACAAAATTGCAGAAATTTCACTTATTCCAGAAAAAAAAGCAGAAATTTTCTTATTTTGGGGCAAAAAGGAAGAAATTTCTTTTATTTTGTTACAAAATTGCAGAAATTTGTCTTATTTTGGGGCAAAAAGGCATAAATTTCCCATATTTTGGAGCAAAAATGCAGTAATTCCCCTTATTTTGAGGTAAAAAGCCTGAAAATCGTCTTATTTGGGGGCAAAAAGGCAGAAATTTCCTTTATTTTGGGTCAAAATTGCAGATATTTCACTTATTTCAGGGTAATAAGTCAGAAATCTTCCTTATTTTGGGGCAAAAAAGACAGAAATTTCCTTTGTTTTGGGGAAAAAGACAGAAATTCCACATATTTAGAGGTTAAAAACCAGAAATTCCCCTTATTTTGGAGCCAAAATGAAGAAATTTCTTTTTTTTATGGCAAAAAGTTATGCATTCTTTTTATTTTCGGGCAAAAAGTCAGAAATTCCCCGTATTTTGGAGCAAAATTGCAGAATTTCCCCTAATTGTGAAACAAAAATGCAGAAATTCCTTATATGTTAGGGCAAAAAGACAGAAATTGTTCTTATTTTGGGGCAAAACTCAGAAATTCTACTTATTTTGGGGCAAAACCCCAGAAATTTCCCTTATTTTGGGGCAAAATTGAAGAAATTTGACTTATTTTGGGGCAAAATTGCAAAATTTCACTTATTTCAGAAAAAAGCAGAAATTTTCTTATTTTGGGGCAAAAAGGAAGAAATTTCTTTTATTTTGTTACAAAATTGCAGAAATTTGTCTTATTTTGGGGCAAAAAGGCATAAATTTCCCATATTTTGGAGCAAAAATGCAGAAATTCCCCTTATTTTGAGGTAAAAAGCCTGAAAATCGTCTTATTTGGGGGCAAAAAGGCAGAAATTTCCCTTATTTTGGGGCAAAATTGCAGATATTTCACTTATTTCAGGGTAATAAGTCAGAAATCTTCCTTATTTTGGGGCAAAAAAGACAGAAATTTCCTTTGTTTAGGAGTAAAAAGACAGATATTCCACTTATTTAGAGGTTAAAAACCAGAAATTCCCCTTATTTTGGAGCCAAAATGAAGAAATTTCTTTTTATTATGGCAAAAAGGTATGCATTCTTTTTATTTTCGGGCAAAGAGGCAGAAATTCCCCGTATTTTGGAGCAAAATTGCAGAATTTCCCCTAATTGTGAAACAAAAATGCAGAAATTCCTTATATGTTAGGGCAAAAAGACAGAAATTCTTCTTATTTTGGGGCAAAACTCAGAAATTCCACTTATTTTGGGGCAAAACTCCAGAAATTTCCCTTATTTTGGGGCAAAATTGAAGAAATTTGACTTATTTTGGGGCAAAATTGCAAAATTTCATTTATTTCAGAAAAAAGCAGAAATTTTCTTATTTTGGGGCAAAAAGGCAGAAATTTCTTATATTTTGGTACAAAATTGCAGAAATTTTCCTTATTTTGGGGCAAAAAGGCAGAAATTTCCCATATATTTGAGCAAAAATGCAGAAATTCCCCTTATTTTGAGGTAAAAAGCCTAAAATCCCCCTTATTTGGGGGCAAAAAGGCAGAAATTTCCCTTATTTCGGGGCAAAATTGCAGATATTTAACTTATTTCAGGGTAATAAGTCAGAAATCTTCCTTATTTTAGGGCAAAAAAGACAGAAATTTCTTTTGTTTTGGGGGAAAAAGACAGAAATTCCACTTTTTTAGAGGCTAAAAAGCAGAAATTCCCCTTATTTTGGAGCAAAAATGAAGAAATTTCCCTTTTTTATGGCAAAAAGGTATGCATTCTTCTTATTTTCGGGCAAAAAGGCAGAAATTCCCCGTATTTTGGAGCAAAACTGCAGAAATTCTCCTTATTTCGGGGCAAAACTCAGAAATTCCACTTATTTTGGGGCAAAATTCCAGATATTTTCCTTATTTTGGGGCAAAATTGCAGAAATTTCTCTTATTTTGGGGCAAAATTGCAGAAATTTCACTTATTCCAGAAAAAAAGCAGAAATTTTCTTATTTTGGTGCAAAAAGGCAGAAATTTCTAATATTTTGTTGCAAAAAATGCAGAAATTCTACTTATTTTGTGGTAAAAATGCTGAAATTTTCCTTATTTGGGGGCAAAAAGTCAGAAATTTCATTTATTTTGGGGCAAAATTGCAGAAATTTCACTTATTTCAGGGTAATAAGTTAGAAATTTTTTTTATTTTGGCGCAAAAATGACAGGAATTCCCTTTGTTTTGGGGGAAAAAGACAGAAATTCCACTTATTTAGAGGCAAAAAGCAGAAATTCCCCTTATTTTGGAGCAAAAATGAAGAAATTTCCCTTTTTTATGGCAAAAAGGTATGCATTCTTTTTATTTTCAGGCTAAAAGGCAGAAATTCCCCGTATTTTGGAGCAAAATTGCAGAAATTCCCCTAATTGTGAGGCAAAAAGGCAGAAATTCCCTATTTGTTAGGGCAAAAAGTCAGAAATTCTCCTTATTTTGGGGCAAAACTCAGAAATTACACTTATTTTGGGGCAAAATTCCAGAAATTTTACTTAATTTGGGGCAAAATTGCAGAAATTTGACTTATTTTGGGACAAAATTGCAGAAATTTCACTTATTTCAGAAAAAAGAAGAAATTTTCTTATTTTGGGGCAAAAAGGCAGAAATTTCTTTTATTTTGGTACAAAATTGCAGAAATTTTTATTATTTTGGGGCAAAAAGGAAGAAATTTCCCATATTTTGGAGCAAAAATGCAGAAATTCCCGTTATTTTGACGTAAAAACCCTAAAATTCCCCTTATTTGGGGGCAAAAAGGCAGAAATTTCCCTTATTTTGGGGCAAAATTGCAGAAATTTCACTATTTCAGGGTAATAAGTCAGAAATTTTCCTTATTTTGGGGCAAAAAAGACAGAAATTCCCTTTGTTTTGGGGGAAAGAGACAGAAATTCCACTTATTTAGAAGCAAAAAAGCAGAAATTCCCCTTATTTTGGAGGAAAAAGGAAGAAATTTCCCTTTTTTGGCAAAAAGGTATGCATTCTTATTATTTTCGGGCAAAAAGGCAGAAATTCCCCGTATTTTGGACCAAACTTGCAGAAATTCCCCTAATTGTGTGGCAAAAAGGCAGAAATTCCCTATATCTTAGGGCAAAAAGACAGAAATTCTCATTATTTTGGGGCAAAACTCAGAAATTCCACTTATTTTGGGGCAAAATTCCAGAAAGGTCCTTTATTTTGGGGCAAAATTGCAGTAATTTCACTTATTTTGGGGCAAAATTGCAGAAATTTCACATATTTCAAGGAAAAAAGGAAGAAATTTTCTTTATTTTGGGCATAAATCAGAAATTCCTAATATTTTGTGGCAAAAATGCAGAAATTCTCCCTATTTTGAGGTAAAAAGGCTGAAATTCCCCTTATTTGGGGTCAAAAAGGCAGAAATTTTTCTTATTTTGGGGCAAAATTCCTGAAATTTCTCTTATTTCAGGGTAATAAGACATAAATTTTCCTTATTTTCGGGCAAAAAAGACAGAAATTCCCTTTGTTTTGGGGGAAAAAGACAGAAATTCCACGTATTTAGAGGCAAAAATGCAGAAATTCCCCTTATTTTGGAGCAAAAATGAAGAAATTTCCTATTTTTATGGCAAAAAGTTATGCATTCTTCTTATTTTCGGGCAAAAAGGCAGAAATTCCCCGTATTTGGAGCAAAATTGCAGAAATTCCCCTAATTGTGGGGCAAAAAGCAGAAATTCCCTATATGTTAGGGCAAAAAGACAGAAATTCTCCTTATTTTTGGGCAAAACTCAGAAATTCCACTTATTTTGGGGCAAAATTCCAGAAATTTCCCTTATTTTGGGGCAAAATTGCAGAAATTTGACTTATTTTGGGGCAAAATTGCAAAATTTCACTTATTTCAGAAAAAAGCAGAAATTTTCTTATTTTGGGGCAAAAAGGCAGAAATTTCTTTTATTTTGTTACAAAATTGCAGAAATTTTTCTTATTTTGGAACAAAAATGCATAAATTACCCATATTTTGGAGCCAAAATGCAGAAATTCCCCTTATTTTGAGGTAAAAAGCCTGAAAATCGTCTTATTTGGAGGCAAAAAGGCAGAAATTTCCCTAATTTTGGGGCAAAATTGCAGATATTTCACTTATTTCAGGGTAATAAGTCAGAAATCTTCCTTATTTTGGGGCAAAAAAGACAGAAATTTCCTTTGTTTTGGGGGAAAAAGACAGAAATTCCACTTATTTAGAGGTTAAAAACCAGAAATTCCCCTTATTTTGGAGCCAAAATGAAGAAATTTCCCTTTTTTATGGCAAAAAGGTATGCATTCTTTTTATTTTCGGGCAAAAAGGCAGAAATTCCCCGTATTTTGGAGCATAACTGCCGAAATTCTTTTTATTTTGTGGCAAAACTCAGAAATTCCACTTATTTTGGGGCAGAATTCCAACAAATTTTCCTTATTTTGGGGCAAAATTGCAGAAATTTCACTTATTTTGGGACAAAATTGCAGAAATTTCACTTATTCCAGAAAAAAAAGCAGAAATTTTCTTATTTCGAAGCAAAAAGGCAGAAATTTCTAATATTTTGTTTCAAAAATGCAGAAATTCCCCTTATTTATGGTAAAAAGACTGAAATTTTCTTTATTTGGGGGCAAAAAGTCAGAAATTTCCCTTATTTTGGGGCAAAATTGCAGAAATTTCACTTATTTCAGGGTAATAATTTAGAAATTTTCCTTATTTTGGGGCAAAAAAGACAGGAATTCCCTTTGTTTTGGGGAAAAAAGACAGAAATTCCACTTATTTAGAGGCAAAAACAGAAATTCCCTCTATTTTGGAGGAAAAATGAAGAAATTTCCCTTTTTTATGGCAAAAAGGTATGCATTCTTCTTATTTTCAAGCAAAAAGGCAGAAATTCCCCGTTTTTGGTGCAAAATTGCAGAAATTCCCCTAATTGTGGGGCAATAAGGCAGAAATTCCTTATATGTTAAGGCAAAAAGACAGAAATTCTCCTTATTTTGGGGAAAAACTCAGAAATTCCACTTATTTTGGGGCAAAATTCCTCAAATTTCTCTTATTTTGGGGAAAAATGCAGAAATTTGACTTATTTTGGGGCAAAATTGGAGAAATTTCACTTATTTCAGAAAAAAGAAGAAATTTTCTTATTTTGGGGCAAAAAGGCAGAAATTTCTTTTATTTTGGTACAAAATTGCAGAAATTTTTCTTATTTTGGGGCAAATAGAAAAAAATTTCCTATATTTTGGAGCAAAAATGCAGAAATTCCCGTTATTTTGAGGTAAAAAGCCTGAAATTCCCCTTATTTGGGGGCAAAAAGGCAGAAATTTCCCTTATTTTGGGTCAAAATCGGAGAAATTTCACTTATTTAAGGGTAATAAGTTAGAAATTTTCTTTATTTTGGGGCAAAAAAGACAGAAATTCCCTTTGTTTTGGGGGAAAAAGACAGAAATTCCACTTATTTAGAAGCAAAAAAGCAGAAATTCCCCTTATTTTGGAACAAAAATGAGGAAATTTCCCTTTTTTAGAGCAAAAAGGTATGCATTTTTCTTATTTTCAAGCAAAAAGGCAGAAATTCCCCGTATTTTGGAGCAAAATTGTGGAAATTCCCGTAATTGAGGGGCAAAAAGGCAGAAATTCCCTATATGTTAGGGCAAAAAGACAGAAATTCTCCTTATTTTTGGGCAAAACTCAGAAATTCCACTTATTTTGAGGCAAAATTCCAGAAATGTCCCTTATTTGCGGCAAAATTGCAGTAATTTCACTTATTTTGGGGCAAAATTGCAGAAATTTCACTTATTTCAGGGAGAAAAGTCAGATATTTTCTTTATTTTGGGGCAAAAAGTCAGAAATTCCAAATATTTTGTGGCAAAAATTCAGAAATTCCCCTTATTTTGAGGTAAAAAGGCTGAAATTCCCAATATTTGGGGGCAAAAAGCAGAAATTTCCCTTATTTTAAGGCAAAATTGCAGAAATTTTACTTACTTTAGGGTAATAAGTCAGAAATTTTCCTTATTTGGGAGCAAAAAAGGCAGAAATTCCCTTTGTTTTGGGGGAAAAAGACAGAAATTCCACTTTTTAGAGGCAAAAAAGTAGAAATTCCCATTATTTTGGAGCAAAAATGAAGAAATTTCCGTTTATTATGGCAAAAAGTTATGCATTCTTCTTATTTTCGGGCAAAAAGGCAGAAATTTCCTGTATTTTAGAGCAAAATTTCAGAAATTCCCCTAATTGTGGGGCAAAAAGTCAGAAATTCCCTATATGTTGGGGCAAAAAAAAAAGAAATTCACCTTATTTTGGGGCAAAACTCAGAAATTCCTCTTATTTTGGGGCAAAATTCCAGAAAGTTACCTTATTTTGGGGCAAATTTGCAGAAATTTCACTTATTTTGGGGAAAAATTGCAGAAATTTCACTTATTTTGGGAAAAATGGCAGAAATTTTCCTTATTTTGGGGCAAAAATCAGAATTTTCTAATATTTTGTGGCAAAAATGCAGAAATTCCCCTTATTTTGTGGTAAAAAGGCTGAAATTCCCATTATTTGGGGGCAAAAAGGCAGAAATTTCCCTTATTTTGGGGAAAAATTGCAGAAATTTCACTTACTTCAGGGTAATAAGTCAGAAATCTTCCTTATTTTGGGGCAAAAAAGACAGATATTTCCTTTGTTTAGGAGTAAAAAGACAGATATTCCACTTATTTAGAGGTTAAAAACCAGAAATTCCCCTTATTTTGGAGCCAAAATGAAGAAATTTCTTTTTATTATGGCAAAAAGGTATGCATTCTTTTTATTTTCGGGCAAAGAGGCAGAAATTCCCCGTATTTTGGAGCAAAATTGCAGAATTTCCCCTAATTGTGAAACAAAAATGCAGAAATTCCTTATATGTTAGGGCAAAAAGACAGAAATTCTTCTTATTTTGGGGCAAAACTCAGAAATTCCACTTATTTTGGGGCAAAACTCCAGAAATTTCCCTTATTTTGGGGCAAAATTGAAGAAATTTGACTTATTTTGGGGCAAAATTGCAAAATTTCATTTATTTCAGAAAAAAGCAGAAATTTTCTTATTTTGGGGCAAAAAGGCAGAAATTTCTTATATTTTGGTACAAAATTGCAGAAATTTTCCTTATTTTGGGGCAAAAAGGCAGAAATTTCCCATATATTTGAGCAAAAATGCAGAAATTCCCCTTATTTTGAGGTAAAAAGCCTAAAATCCCCCTTATTTGGGGGCAAAAAGGCAGAAATTTCCCTTATTTCGGGGCAAAATTGCAGATATTTAACTTATTTCAGGGTAATAAGTCAGAAATCTTCCTTATTTTAGGGCAAAAAAGACAGAAATTTCTTTTGTTTTGGGGGAAAAAGACAGAAATTCCACTTTTTTAGAGGCTAAAAAGCAGAAATTCCCCTTATTTTGGAGCAAAAATGAAGAAATTTCCCTTTTTTATGGCAAAAAGGTATGCATTCTTCTTATTTTCGGGCAAAAAGGCAGAAATTCCCCGTATTTTGGAGCAAAACTGCAGAAATTCTCCTTATTTCGGGGCAAAACTCAGAAATTCCACTTATTTTGGGGCAAAATTCCAGATATTTTTTTTATTTTGGGGCAAAATTGCAGAAATTTCTCTTATTTTGGGGCAAAATTGCAGAAATTTCACTTATTCCAGAAAAAAAGCAGAAATTTTCTTATTTTGGTGCAAAAAGGCAGAAATTTCTAATATTTTGTTGCAAAAAATGCAGAAATTCTACTTATTTTGTGGTAAAAATGCTGAAATTTTCCTTATTTGGGGGCAAAAAGTCAGAAATTTCATTTATTTTGGGGCAAAATTGCAGAAATTTCACTTATTTCAGGGTAATAAGTTAGAAATTTTTTTTATTTTGGCGCAAAAATGACAGGAATTCCCTTTGTTTTGGGGGAAAAAGACAGAAATTCCACTTATTTAGAGGCAAAAAGCAGAAATTCCCCTTATTTTGGAGCAAAAATGAAGAAATTTCCCTTTTTTATGGCAAAAAGGTATGCATTCTTTTTATTTTCAGGCTAAAAGGCAGAAATTCCCCGTATTTTGGAGCAAAATTGCAGAAATTCCCCTAATTGTGAGGCAAAAAGGCAGAAATTCCCTATTTGTTAGGGCAAAAAGTCAGAAATTCTCCTTATTTTGGGGCAAAACTCAGAAATTACACTTATTTTGGGGCAAAATTCCAGAAATTTTACTTAATTTGGGGCAAAATTGCAGAAATTTGACTTATTTTGGGACAAAATTGCAGAAATTTCACTTATTTCAGAAAAAAGAAGAAATTTTCTTATTTTGGGGCAAAAAGGCAGAAATTTCTTTTATTTTGGTACAAAATTGCAGAAATTTTTATTATTTTGGGGCAAAAAGGAAGAAATTTCCCATATTTTGGAGCAAAAATGCAGAAATTCCCGTTATTTTGACGTAAAAACCATAAAATTCCCCTTATTTGGGGGCAAAAAGGCAGAAATTTCCCTTATTTTGGGGCAAAATTGCAGAAATTTCACTATTTCAGGGTAATAAGTCAGAAATTTTCCTTATTTTGGGGCAAAAAAGACAGAAATTCCCTTTGTTTTGGGGGAAAGAGACAGAAATTCCACTTATTTAGAAGCAAAAAAGCAGAAATTCCCCTTATTTTGGAGGAAAAAGGAAGAAATTTCCCTTTTTTGGCAAAAAGGTATGCATTCTTATTATTTTCGGGCAAAAAGGCAGAAATTCCCCGTATTTTGGACCAAACTTGCAGAAATTCCCCTAATTGTGTGGCAAAAAGGCAGAAATTCCCTATATCTTAGGGCAAAAAGACAGAAATTCTCATTATTTTGGGGCAAAACTCAGAAATTCCACTTATTTTGGGGCAAAATTCCAGAAAGGTCCTTTATTTTGGGGCAAAATTGCAGTAATTTCACTTATTTTGGGGCAAAATTGCAGAAATTTCACATATTTCAAGGAAAAAAGGAAGAAATTTTCTTTATTTTGGGCATAAATCAGAAATTCCTAATATTTTGTGGCAAAAATGCAGAAATTCTCCCTATTTTGAGGTAAAAAGGCTGAAATTCCCCTTATTTGGGGTCAAAAAGGCAGAAATTTTTCTTATTTTGGGGCAAAATTCCTGATATTTCTTTTATTTCAGGGTAATAAGACATAAATTTTCCTTATTTTCGGGCAAAAAAGACAGAAATTCCCTTTGTTTTGGGGGAAAAAGACAGAAATTCCACGTATTTAGAGGCAAAAATGCAGAAATTCCCCTTATTTTGGAGCAAAAATGAAGAAATTTCCTATTTTTATGGCAAAAAGTTATGCATTCTTCTTATTTTCGGGCAAAAAGGCAGAAATTCCCCGTATTTGGAGCAAAATTGCAGAAATTCCCCTAATTGTGGGGCAAAAAGCAGAAATTCCCTATATGTTAGGGCAAAAAGACAGAAATTCTCCTTATTTTTGGGCAAAACTCAGAAATTCCACTTATTTTGGGGCAAAATTCCAGAAATTTCCCTTATTTTGGGGCAAAATTGCAGAAATTTGACTTATTTTGGGGCAAAATTGCAAAATTTCACTTATTTCAGAAAAAAGCAGAAATTTTCTTATTTTGGGGCAAAAAGGCAGAAATTTCTTTTATTTTGTTACAAAATTGCAGAAATTTTTCTTATTTTGGAACAAAAATGCATAAATTACCCATATTTTGGAGCCAAAATGCAGAAATTCCCCTTATTTTGAGGTAAAAAGCCTGAAAATCGTCTTATTTGGAGGCAAAAAGGCAGAAATTTCCCTAATTTTGGGGCAAAATTGCAGATATTTCACTTATTTCAGGGTAATAAGTCAGAAATCTTCCTTATTTTGGGGCAAAAAAGACAGAAATTTCCTTTGTTTTGGGGGAAAAAGACAGAAATTCCACTTATTTAGAGGTTAAAAACCAGAAATTCCCCTTATTTTGGAGCCAAAATGAAGAAATTTCCCTTTTTTATGGCAAAAAGGTATGCATTCTTTTTATTTTCGGGCAAAAAGGCAGAAATTCCCCGTATTTTGGAGCATAACTGCCGAAATTCTTTTTATTTTGTGGCAAAACTCAGAAATTCCACTTATTTTGGGGCAGAATTCCAACAAATTTTCCTTATTTTGGGGCAAAATTGCAGAAATTTCACTTATTTTGGGACAAAATTGCAGAAATTTCACTTATTCCAGAAAAAAAAGCAGAAATTTTCTTATTTCGAAGCAAAAAGGCAGAAATTTCTAATATTTTGTTTCAAAAATGCAGAAATTCCCCTTATTTATGGTAAAAAGACTGAAATTTTCTTTATTTGGGGGCAAAAAGTCAGAAATTTCCCTTATTTTGGGGCAAAATTGCAGAAATTTCACTTATTTCAGGGTAATAATTTAGAAATTTTCCTTATTTTGGGGCAAAAAAGACAGGAATTCCCTTTGTTTTGGGGAAAAAAGACAGAAATTCCACTTATTTAGAGGCAAAAACAGAAATTCCCTCTATTTTGGAGGAAAAATGAAGAAATTTCCCTTTTTTATGGCAAAAAGGTATGCATTCTTCTTATTTTCAAGCAAAAAGGCAGAAATTCCCCGTTTTTGGTGCAAAATTGCAGAAATTCCCCTAATTGTGGGGCAATAAGGCAGAAATTCCTTATATGTTAAGGCAAAAAGACAGAAATTCTCCTTATTTTGGGGAAAAACTCAGAAATTCCACTTATTTTGGGGCAAAATTCCTCAAATTTCTCTTATTTTGGGGAAAAATGCAGAAATTTGACTTATTTTGGGGCAAAATTGGAGAAATTTCACTTATTTCAGAAAAAAGAAGAAATTTTCTTATTTTGGGGCAAAAAGGCAGAAATTTCTTTTATTTTGGTACAAAATTGCAGAAATTTTTCTTATTTTGGGGCAAATAGAAAAAAATTTCCTATATTTTGGAGCAAAAATGCAGAAATTCCCGTTATTTTGAGGTAAAAAGCCTGAAATTCCCCTTATTTGGGGGCAAAAAGGCAGAAATTTCCCTTATTTTGGGTCAAAATTGGAGAAATTTCACTTATTTAAGGGTAATAAGTTAGAAATTTTCTTTATTTTGGGGCAAAAAAGACAGAAATTCCCTTTGTTTTGGGGGAAAAAGACAGAAATTCCACTTATTTAGAAGCAAAAAAGCAGAAATTCCCCTTATTTTGGAACAAAAATGAGGAAATTTCCCTTTTTTAGAGCAAAAAGGTATGCATTTTTCTTATTTTCAAGCAAAAAGGCAGAAATTCCCCGTATTTTGGAGCAAAATTGTGGAAATTCCCGTAATTGAGGGGCAAAAAGGCAGAAATTCCCTATATGTTAGGGCAAAAAGACAGAAATTCTCCTTATTTTTGGGCAAAACTCAGAAATTCCACTTATTTTGAGGCAAAATTCCAGAAATGTCCCTTATTTGCGGCAAAATTGCAGTAATTTCACTTATTTTGGGGCAAAATTGCAGAAATTTCACTTATTTCAGGGAGAAAAGTCAGATATTTTCTTTATTTTGGGGCAAAAAGTCAGAAATTCCAAATATTTTGTGGCAAAAATTCAGAAATTCCCCTTATTTTGAGGTAAAAAGGCTGAAATTCCCAATATTTGGGGGCAAAAAGCAGAAATTTCCCTTATTTTAAGGCAAAATTGCAGAAATTTTACTTACTTTAGGGTAATAAGTCAGAAATTTTCCTTATTTGGGAGCAAAAAAGGCAGAAATTCCCTTTGTTTTGGGGGAAAAAGACAGAAATTCCAATTTTTAGAGGCAAAAAAGTAGAAATTCCCATTATTTTGGAGCAAAAATGAAGAAATTTCCGTTTATTATGGCAAAAAGTTATGCATTCTTCTTATTTTCGGGCAAAAAGGCAGAAATTTCCTGTATTTTAGAGCAAAATTTCAGAAATTCCCCTAATTGTGGGGCAAAAAGTCAGAAATTCCCTATATGTTGGGGCAAAAAAAAAAAGAAATTCACCTTATTTTGGGGCAAAACTCAGAAATTCCTCTTATTTTGGGGCAAAATTCCAGAAAGTTACCTTATTTTGGGGCAAATTTGCAGAAATTTCACATATTTTGGGGAAAAATTGCAGAAATTTCACTTATTTTGGGAAAAATGGCAGAAATTTTCCTTATTTTGCGGCAAAAATCAGAATTTTCTAATATTTTGTGGCAAAAATGCAGAAA
Source organism: Micromys minutus (assembly GCF_963924665.1). Taxonomy (NCBI): domain Eukaryota; kingdom Metazoa; phylum Chordata; class Mammalia; order Rodentia; family Muridae; genus Micromys; species Micromys minutus. Next base: position 1,171,381 of record NW_027667411.1, on the reverse strand, counting down.
TTCCCCTTATTTTGTGGTAAAAAGGCTGAAATTCCCATTATTTGGGGGCAAAAAGGCAGAAATTTCCCTTATTTTGGGGAAAAATTGCAGAAATTTCACTTACTTCAGGGTAATAAGTCAGAAATTTTCCTTATTTTGGGGCAAAAAAGACAGAAATTTTCTTTGTTTTGGGGGAAAGAGACAGAAATTCCAATTATTTAGAGGCAAAAAGCAGAAATTCCCCTTATTTTGGAGCAAAAAGGAAGAAATTTCCCTTTTTTATGGCAAAAATGTATGCATTCTTCTTATTTTCGGGCAAAAATGCAGAAATTCCCCGTATTTTGGAGCAAAATTGCAGAAATTCCCCTAATGTAGGGCAAAAAGGCAGAAATTCCCTATATGTTAGGGCAAAACTCAGAAATTCTCCTTATTTTAGGGCAAAACTCAGAAATTCCACTTATTTTGGGGCAAAATTCCAGAAATTTTACTTATTTTGGGGCAAAATTGCAGAAATTTGACTTATTTTGGGACAAAATTGCAGAAATTTCACTTATTTCAGAAAAAAGAAGAAATTTTCTTATTTTGGGGCAAAAAGGCAGAAATTTCTTTTATTTTGGTACAAAATTGCAGAAATTTTTCTTATTTTGGGGCAAAAAGGAAGAAATTTCCCATATTTTGGAGCAAAAATGCAGAAATTCCCGTTATTTTGAGGTAAAAAGCCTGAAATTCCCCTTATTTGGGGGCAAAAAGGCAGAAATTTCCCTTATTTTGGGGCAAAATTGCAGAAATTTCACTATTTCAGGGTAATAAGTCAGAAATTTTCCTTATTTTGGGGCAAAAAAGAAAGAAATTCCCTTTGTTTTGGGGGAAAGAGACAGAAATTCCACTTATTTAGAAGCAAAAAAGCAGAAATTCCCCTTTTTTTGGAGGAAAAAGGAAGAAATTTCCCTTTTTTGGCAAAAAGGTATGCATTCTTATTATTTTCGGGCAAAAAGGCAGAAATATCCCGTATTTTGGAGCAAAATTGCAGAAATTCTTCTTATTTTGGGGCAAAACTCAGAAATTCCACTTATTTTGGGGCAAAATTCCAGAAAGTTCCCTTATTTTGGGGCAAAATTGCAGAAATTTCACTTATTTTGGGGCAAAATTGCAGAAATTTCACTCATTTCAAGGAAAAAAGGCAGAAATTTTCTTTATTTTGGGGCCAAAAGGCAGAAATTTCTTTTATTTTGGTACAAAATTGCAGAAATTTTTCTTATTTTGGGGCAAAATGGCAGAAATTTTCCATATTTTGGAGCAAAAATGCAGAAATTCCCCTTATTTTGAGGTAAAAAGCCTGACATTCCCCTTATTTGGGGGCAAAAAGGCAGAAATTTCCCTTATTTTGGGGCAAAATTGCAGATATTTCACTTATTTCAGGGTCATAAGTCAGAAATCTTCCTTATTTTGGGGCAAAAAAATACAGAAATTTTCTTTGTTTTGAAGGAAAAAGTCAGAAATTCCACTTATTTAGTGGCAAAAAAGCAGAAATTCCCTTTATTTTGGAGCAAAAATGAAGAAATTTCTTTTTTTTATGGCAAAAAGGTATGCATTCTTCTGATTTTTGGGCAAAAAGTCAGAAATTCCCCGTATTTTCGAGCAAAATTGCAGAAATTCCCCTAATTGTGGGGCAAAAAGGCAGAAATTCCCTATATCTTAGGGCAAAAAGACAGAAATTCTCATTATTTTGGGGCAAAACTAAGAAATTCCACTTATGTTGGGGCAAAATTCCAGAAATTTCCCTTATTTTGGGGCAAAATTGCAGAAATTTCACTTCTTTTGGGGCAAAATTGCAAAATTTCACTTATTTCAGAAAAAAAAAATGAAATTTTCTTATTTTGGGGCAAAAAGGCAGAAATTTCTAATATTTTGTTGCAAAAAATGCAGAAATTCTACTTATTTTGTGGTAAAAATGCTGAAATTTTCCTTATTTGGGGGCAAAAAGTCAGAAATTTCATTTATTTTGGGGCAAAATTGCAGAAATTTCACTTATTTCAGGGTAATAAGTTAGAAATTTTTTTTTATTTTGGCGCAAAAATGACAGGAATTCCCTTTGTTTTGGGGGAAAAAGACAGAAATTCCACTTATTTAGAGGCAAAAAGCAGAAATTCCCCTTATTTTGGAGCAAAAATGAAGAAATTTCCCTTTTTTATGGCAAAAAGGTATGCATTCTTTTTATTTTCAGGCTAAAAGGCAGAAATTCCCCGTATTTTGGAGCAAAATTGCAGAAATTCCCCTAATTGTGAGGCAAAAAGGCAGAAATTCCCTATTTGTTAGGGCAAAAAGTCAGAAATTCTCTTTATTTTGGGGCAAAACTCAGAAATTACACTTATTTTGGGGCAAAATTCCAGAAATTTTACTTAATTTGGGGCAAAATTGCAGAAATTTGACTTATTTTGGGACAAAATTGCAGAAATTTCACTTATTTCAGAAAAAAGAAGAAATTTTCTTATTTTGGGGCAAAAAGGCAGAAATTTCTTTTATTTTGGTACAAAATTGAAGAAATTTTTATTATTTTGGGGCAAAAAGGAAGAAATTTCCCATATTTTGGAGCAAAAATGCAGAAATTCCCGTTATTTTGACATAAAAACCCTAAAATTCCCCTTATTTGGGGGCAAAAAGGCAGAAATTTCCCTTATTTTGGGGCAAAATTGCAGAAATTTCACTATTTCAGGGTAATAAGTCAGAAATTTTCCTTATTTTGGGGCAAAAAAGACAGAAATTCCCTTTGTTTTGGGGGAAAGAGACAGAAATTCCACTTATTTAGAAGCAAAAAAGCAGAAATTCCCCTTATTTTGGAGGAAAAAGGAAGAAATTTCCCTTTTTTGGCAAAAAGGTATGCATTCTTATTATTTTCGGGCAAAAAGGCAGAAATTCCCCGTATTTTGGACCAAACTTGCAGAAATTTCCCTAATTGTGTGGCAAAAAGGCAGAAATTCCCTATATCTTAGGGCAAAAAGACAGAAATTCTCATTATTATGGGGCAAAACTCAGAAATTCCACTTATTTTGGGGCAAAATTCCAGAAAGGTCCTTTATTTTGGGGCAAAATTGCAGTAATTTCACTTATTTTGGGGCAAAATTGCAGAAATTTCACATATTTCAAGGAAAAAAGGAAGAAATTTTCTTTATTTTGGGCATAAATCAGAAATTCCTAATATTTTGTGGCAAAAATGCAGAAATTCTCCCTATTTTGAGGTAAAAAGGCTGAAATTCCCCTTATTTGGGGTCAAAAAGGCAGAAATTTTTCTTATTTTGGGGCAAAATTCCTGAAATTTCTCTTATTTCAGGGTAATAAGACATAAATTTTCCTTATTTTCGGGCAAAAAAGACAGAAATTCCCTTTGTTTTGGGGGAAAAAGACAGAAATTCCACGTATTTAGAGGCAAAAATGCAGAAATTCCCCTTATTTTGGAGCAAAAATGAAGAAATTTCCTATTTTTATGGCAAAAAGTTATGCATTCTTCTTATTTTCGGGCAAAAAGGCAGAAATTCCCCGTATTTGGAGCAAAATTGCAGAAATTCCCCTAATTGTGGGGCAAAAAGCAGAAATTCCCTATATGTTAGGGCAAAAAGACAGAAATTCTCCTTATTTTTGGGCAAAACTCAGAAATTCCACTTATTTTGGGGCAAAATTCCAGAAATTTCCCTTATTTTGGGGCAAAATTGCAGAAATTTGACTTATTTTGGGGCAAAATTGCAAAATTTCACTTATTTCAGAAAAAAGCAGAAATTTTCTTATTTTGGGGCAAAAAGGCAGAAATTTCTTTTATTTTGTTACAAAATTGCAGAAATTTTTCTTATTTTGGAACAAAAATGCATAAATTACCCATATTTTGGAGCAAAAATGCAGAAATTCCCCTTATTTTGAGGTAAAAAGCCTGAAAATCGTCTTATTTGGAGGCAAAAAGGCAGAAATTTCCCTAATTTTGGGGCAAAATTGCAGATATTTCACTTATTTCAGGGTAATAAGTCAGAAATCTTCCTTATTTTGGGGCAAAAAAGACAGAAATTTCCTTTGTTTTGGGGGAAAAAGACAGAAATTCCACTTATTTAGAGGTTAAAAACCAGAAATTCCCCTTATTTTGGAGCCAAAATGAAGAAATTTCCCTTTTTTATGGCAAAAAGGTATGCATTCTTTTTATTTTCGGGCAAAAAGGCAGAAATTCCCCGTATTTTGGAGCATAACTGCCGAAATTCTTTTTATTTTGTGGCAAAACTCAGAAATTCCACTTATTTTGGGGCAGAATTCCAACAAATTTTCCTTATTTTGGGGCAAAATTGCAGAAATTTCACTTATTTTGGGACAAAATTGCAGAAATTTCACTTATTCCAGAAAAAAAAGCAGAAATTTTCTTATTTCGAAGCAAAAAGGCAGAAATTTCTAATATTTTGTTTCAAAAATGCAGAAATTCCTCTTATTTATGGTAAAAAGACTGAAATTTTCTTTATTTGGGGGCAAAAAGTCAGAAATTTCCCTTATTTTGGGGCAAAATTGCAGAAATTTCACTTATTTCAGGGTAATAATTTAGAAATTTTCCTTATTTTGGGGCAAAAAAGACAGGAATTCCCTTTGTTTTGGGGAAAAAAGACAGAAATTCCACTTATTTAGAGGCAAAAACAGAAATTCCCTCTATTTTGGAGGAAAAATGAAGAAATTTCCCTTTTTTATGGCAAAAAGGTATGCATTCTTCTTATTTTCAAGCAAAAAGGCAGAAATTCCCCGTTTTTGGTGCAAAATTGCAGAAATTCCCCTAATTGTGGGGCAATAAGGCAGAAATTCCTTATATGTTAAGGCAAAAAGACAGAAATTCTCCTTATTTTGGGGAAAAACTCAGAAATTCCACTTATTTTGGGGCAAAATTCCTCAAATTTCTCTTATTTTGGGGAAAAATTGCAGAAATTTGACTTATTTTGGGGCAAAATTGGAGAAATTTCACTTATTTCAGAAAAAAGAAAAATTTTCTTATTTTGGGGCAAAAAGGCAGAAATTTCTTTTATTTTGGTACAAAATTGCAGAAATTTTTCTTATTTTGGGGCAAATAGAAAAAAATTTCCTATATTTTGGAGCAAAAATGCAGAAATTCCCGTTATTTTGAGGTAAAAAGCCTGAAATTCCCCTTATTTGGGGGCAAAAAGGCAGAAATTTCCCTTATTTTGGGTCAAAATTGGAGAAATTTCACTTATTTAAGGGTAATAAGTTAGAAATTTTCTTTATTTTGGGGCAAAAAAGACAGAAATTCCCTTTGTTTTGGGGGAAAAAGACAGAAATTCCACTTATTTAGAAGCAAAAAAGCAGAAATTCCCCTTATTTTGGAACAAAAATGAGGAAATTTCCCTTTTTTAGAGCAAAAAGGTATGCATTTTTCTTATTTTCAAGCAAAAAGGCAGAAATTCCCCGTATTTTGGAGCAAAATTGTGGAAATTCCCGTAATTGAGGGGCAAAAAGGCAGAAATTCCCTATATGTTAGGGCAAAAAGACAGAAATTCTCCTTATTTTTGGGCAAAACTCAGAAATTCCACTTATTTTGAGGCAAAATTCCAGAAATGTCCCTTATTTGCGGCAAAATTGCAGTAATTTCACTTATTTTGGGGCAAAATTGCAGAAATTTCACTTATTTCAGGGAGAAAAGTCAGATATTTTCTTTATTTTGGGGCAAAAAGTCAGAAATTCCAAATATTTTGTGGCAAAAATTCAGAAATTCCCCTTATTTTGAGGTAAAAAGGCTGAAATTCCCAATATTTGGGGGCAAAAAGCAGAAATTTCCCTTATTTTAAGGCAAAATTGCAGAAATTTTACTTACTTTAGGGTAATAAGTCAGAAATTTTCCTTATTTGGGAGCAAAAAAGGCAGAAATTCCCTTTGTTTTGGGGGAAAAAGACAGAAATTCCACTTTTTAGAGGCAAAAAAGTAGAAATTCCCATTATTTTGGAGCAAAAATGAAGAAATTTCCGTTTATTATGGCAAAAAGTTATGCATTCTTCTTATTTTCGGGCAAAAAGGCAGAAATTTCCCGTATTTTAGAGCAAAATTTCAGAAATTCCCCTAATTGTGGGGCAAAAAGTCAGAAATTCCCTATATGTTGGGGCAAAAAAAAAAGAAATTCACCTTATTTTGGGGCAAAACTCAGAAATTCCTCTTATTTTGGGGCAAAATTCCAGAAAGTTACCTTATTTTGGGGCAAATTTGCAGAAATTTCACTTATTTTGGGGAAAAATTGCAGAAATTTCACTTATTTTGGGAAAAATGGCAGAAATTTTCCTTATTTTGGGGCAAAAATCAGAATTTTCTAATATTCTGTGGCAAAAATGCAGAAATTCCCCTTATTTTGTGGTAAAAAGGCTGAAATTCCCATTATTTGGGGGCAAAAAGGCAGAAATTTCCCTTATTTTGGGGAAAAATTGCAGAAATTTCACTTACTTCAGGGTAATAAGTCAGAAATTTTCCTTATTTTGGGGCAAAAAAGACAGAAATTTTCTTTGTTTTGGGGGAAAGAGACAGAAATTCCAATTATTTAGAGGCAAAAAGCAGAAATTCCCCTTATTTTGGAGCAAAAAGGAAGAAATTTCCCTTTTTTATGGCAAAAATGTATGCATTCTTCTTATTTTCGGTCAAAAAGGCAGAAATTCCCCGTATTTTGGAGCAAAATTGCAGAAATTCCCCTAATGTAGGGCAAAAAGGCAGAAATTCCCTATATGTTAGGGCAAAACTCAGAAATTCTCCTTATTTTAGGGCAAAACTCAGAAATTCCACTTATTTTGGGGCAAAATTCCAGAAATTTTACTTATTTTGGGGCAAAATTGCAGAAATTTGACTTATTTTGGGACAAAATTGCAGAAATTTCACTTATTTCAGAAAAAAGAAGAAATTTTCTTATTTTGGGGCAAAAAGGCAGAAATTTCTTTTATTTTGGTACAAAATTGCAGAAATTTTTCTTATTTTGGGGCAAAAAGGAAGAAATTTCCCATATTTTGGAGCAAAAATGCAGAAATTCCCGTTATTTTGAGGTAAAAAGCCTGAAATTCCCCTTATTTGGGGGCAAAAAGGCAGAAATTTCCCTTATTTTGGGGCAAAATTGCAGAAATTTCACTATTTCAGGGTAATAAGTCAGAAATTTTCCTTATTTTGGGGCAAAAAAGAAAGAAATTCCCTTTGTTTTGGGGGAAAGAGACAGAAATTCCACTTATTTAGAAGCAAAAAAGCAGAAATTCCCCTTTTTTTGGAGGAAAAAGGAAGAAATTTCCCTTTTTTGGCAAAAAGGTATGCATTCTTATTATTTTCGGGCAAAAAGGCAGAAATATCCCGTATTTTGGAGCAAAATTGCAGAAATTCTTCTTATTTTGGGGCAAAACTCAGAAATTCCACTTATTTTGGGGCAAAATTCCAGAAAGTTCCCTTATTTTGGGGCAAAATTGCAGAAATTTCACTTATTTTGGGGCAAAATTGCAGAAATTTCACTCATTTCAAGGAAAAAAGGCAGAAATTTTCTTTATTTTGGGGCCAAAAGGCAGAAATTTCTTTTATTTTGGTACAAAATTGCAGAAATTTTTCTTATTTTGGGGCAAAATGGCAGAAATTTTCCATATTTTGGAGCAAAAATGCAGAAATTCCCCTTATTTTGAGGTAAAAAGCCTGACATTCCCCTTATTTGGGGGCAAAAAGGCAGAAATTTCCCTTATTTTGGGGCAAAATTGCAGATATTTCACTTATTTCAGGGTCATAAGTCAGAAATCTTCCTTATTTTGGGGCAAAAAAATACAGAAATTTTCTTTGTTTTGAAGGAAAAAGTCAGAAATTCCACTTATTTAGTGGCAAAAAAGCAGAAATTCCCTTTATTTTGGAGCAAAAATGAAGAAATTTCTTTTTTTTATGGCAAAAAGGTATGCATTCTTCTGATTTTTGGGCAAAAAGTCAGAAATTCCCCGTATTTTCGAGCAAAATTGCAGAAATTCCCCTAATTGTGGGGCAAAAAGGCAGAAATTCCCTATATCTTAGGGCAAAAAGACAGAAATTCTCATTATTTTGGGGCAAAACTAAGAAATTCCACTTATGTTGGGGCAAAATTCCAGAAATTTCCCTTATTTTGGGGCAAAATTGCAGAAATTTCACTTCTTTTGGGGCAAAATTGCAAAATTTCACTTATTTCAGAAAAAAAGGAGAAATTTTCTTATTTTGGGGCAAAAAGGCAGAAATTTCTTTTATTTTGGTACAAAATTGCAGAAATTTTTCTTATTTTGGGGCAAAAAGGCAGAAATTTCCCATATTTTGGAGCAAAAATGCAGAAATTCCCCTTATTTTGAGGTAAAAATCCTGAAATTCACTTTATTTTGAAGCAAAAAGGCAGTTATTCCCGTTATTTTGAGGTAAAAAGCCTGAAATTCCCCTTATTTGGGGGCAAAAAGGCAGAAATTTCCCTTATTTTGGGGCAAAATTGCAGAAATTTCACTATTTCAGGGTAATAAGTCAGAAATTTTCCTTATTTTGGGGCAAAAAAGACAGAAATTCCCTTTGTTTTGGGGGAAAGAGACAGAAATTCCACTTATTTAGAGGTTAAAAACCAGAAATTCCCCTTATTTTGGAGCAAAAATGAAGAAATTTCCCTTTTTTTATGGCAAAAAGGTATGCATTCTTCTTATTTTTGGGCAAAAAGGCAGAAATTCCCCGTATTTTGGAGCAAAACTGCAGAAATTCTCCTTATTTTGGGGCAAAATTCAGAAATTCCACTTATTTTGGGGCAAAAATCCAGAAATTTTCCTTATTTTGGGGCAAAATTGCAGAAATTTCACTTATTTTGGGGCAAAATTGCAGAAATTTCACTTATTCCAGAAAAAAAGCAGAAATTTTTTTATTTTGGTGCAAAAAGGCAGAAATTTCTAATATTTTGTAGGAAAAATGCAGAAATTCTCCTTATGTTGAGGTAAAAAGGCTGAAATTTTCTTATTTGGGGACAAAAAGTCAGAAATTTCCTTTATTTTGGGGCAAAATTGCAGAAATTTCACTTATTTCAGAGTAATAAGTTAGAAATTTTCATTATTTTGGGGCAAAAAAGACAGGAATTCCCTTTGTTGTGGGGGAAAAAGACAGAAATTCCACTTATTTAGAGGCAAAAAGCAGAAATTCCCCTTATTTTAAAACAAAAATGAAGAAATTTCCCTTTTTTATGGCAAAAAGGTATGCATTCTTCTTATTTTCGGGCAAAAAGGCAGAAATTCCTAGTATTTTGGAGCAAAATTGCAGAAATTCCCCTAATTGTGACGCAAAAAGGCAGAAATTCCCTATATGTTAGGGCAAAAAGTCAGAAATTCTCCTTATTTTGGGGCAAAACTCAGAAATTCCACATATTTTGTGGCAAAATCCCAGAAATTTACCTTATGTTGAGGCAAAATTGCAGAAATTTGACTTATTTTGGGGCAAAATTGCAGAAATTTCACTTATTTCAGAAAAAAGCAGAAATTTTCTTATTTTGGGGCAAAAAGGCAGAAATTTCTTTTATTTTGGTACAAAATTGCAGAAATTTTTCTTATTTTGGGGCAAAAACGCAGAAATTTCCCATACTTTGGAGCAAAAATACAGAAATTCCCCTTATTCTGAGGTAAAAAGCCTGAAATTTTCCTTATTTTGGGGCAAAAAGGCAGAAATTTCCCTTATTTCGGGACAAAATTGCAGATATTTAACTTATTTCAGGGTAATAAGTCAGAAATCTTCCTTATTTTGGGGAAAAAAGACAGAAATTTCCTTTGTTTTGGGGGAAAAAGACAGAAATTCCACTTATTTAGAGGCTAAAAACCAGAAATTCCCCTTATTTTGGAGCAAAAATGAAGAAATTTCCCTTTTTTATGGCAAAAAAGTATGCATTCTTCTTATTTTCAGGCAAAAAGGCAGAAATTCCCCGTATTTTGGAGCAAAACTGCAGAAATTCTTTTTATTTTGGGGCAAAACTCAGAAATTCCACCTCCTTTGTGCAAAATTCCAGAAATTTTCCTTATTTTGGGGCAAAAATGCAGAAATTTCACTTATTTGTAGGCAAAATTGCAGAAATTTCACTTATTCCAGAAATAAAAAAGAAATTTTCTTATTTTGGTGCAAAAAGGCAGAAATTTCTAATATTTTGTTGCAAAAATGCAGAAATTCTCCTTATTTTGAGGTAAAAAGGCTAAAATTTTCCTTATTTGGGGGCAAAAAGTCAGAAATTTCCTTTATTTTGGGGCACAATTGCAGAAATTTCACTTATTTCAGGGTAATAAGTTAGAAATTTTCCTTATTTTGGGGCAAAAAAGACAGGAATTCCCTTTGTTTTGGGGGAAAGAGACAAAAATTCCAATTATTTAGAGGCAAAAAGCAGAAATTCCCCTTATTTTGGAGCAAAAAGGAAGAAATTTCCCTTTTTTATGGCAAAAAGGTATGCATTCTTCTTATTTTCGGGCAAAAAGGCAGAAATTCCCCGTATTTTGGAGCAAAATTGCAGAAATTCCCCTAATTGTAGGGCAAAAAGGCAGAAATTCCCTATATGTTAGGGCAAAACTCAGAAATTCTCCTTATTTTGGGGCAAAACTCAGAAATTCCACTTATTTTGGGGCAAAATTCCAGAAATTTTACTTATTTTGGGGCAAAATTGCAGAAATTTGACTTATTTTGGGACAAAATTGCAGAAATTTCACTTATTTCAGAAAAAAGAAGAAATTTTCTTATTTTGGGGCAAAAAGGCAGAAATTTCTTTTAGTTTGGTACAAAATTGCAGAAATTTTTCTTATTTTGGGGCAAAAAGGAAGAAATTTCCCATATTTTGGAGCAAAAATGCAGAAATTCCCGTTATTTTGAGGTAAAAAGCCTGAAATTCCCCTTATTTGGGGGCAAAAAGGCAGAAATTTCCCTTATTTTGGGGCAAAATTGCAGAAATTTCACTATTTCAGGGTAATAAGTCAGAAATTTTCCTTATTTTGGGGCAAAAAAGGCAGAAATTCCCTTTGTTTTGGGGGAAAGAGACAGAAATTCCACTTATTTAGAAGCAAAAAAGCAGAAATTCCCCTTATTTTGGAGGAAAAAGGAAGAAATTTCCCTTTTTTGGCAAAAAGGTATGCATTCTTATTATTTTCGGGCAAAAAGGCAGAAATTGCCCGTATTTTGGCGCAAAATTGCAGAAATTCTTCTTATTTTGGGGCAAAACTCAGAAATTCCACTTATTTTGGGGCAAAATTTCAGAAAGTTCCCTTATTTTGGGGCAAAATTGCAGAAATTTCACTTATTTTGAGGTAAAAAGCCTGACATTCCCTTTATTTGGGGGCAAAAAGGCAGAAATTTCCCTTATTTTGGGGCAAAATTGAAGATATTTCACTTATTTCCGGGTAATAAGTCAGAAATCTTCCTTATTTTGGGGCAAAAAATACAGAAATTTTCTTTGTTTTGAAGGAAAAAGACAGAAATTCCACTTATTTAGTGGCAAAAAGCAATAATTCCCTTTATTTTGGAGCAAAAATGAAGAAATTTCTTTTTTTATGGCAAAAAGGTATGCATTCTTCTGATTTTGGGGCAAAAAGGCAGAAATTCCCCGTATTTTGGAGCAAAATTGCAGAAATTCCCCTAATTGTGGGGCAAAAAGGCAGAAATTCCCTATATCTTAGGGCAAAAAGAAAGAAATTCTCATTATTTTGGGGCAAAACTCAGAAATTCCACTTATGTTGGGGCAAAATTCCAGAAATTTCCCTTATTTTGGGGCAAAATTGCAGAAATTTCACTTCTTTTGTGGCAAAATTGCAAAATTTCACTTATTTCAGAAAAAAGGAGAAATTTTCTTATTTTGGGGCAAAAAGGCAGAAATTTCTTTTATTTTGGTACAAAATTGCAGAAATTTTTCTTATTTTGGGACAAAAAGGCAGAAATTTTCCATATTTTGGAGCAAAAATGCAGAAATTCTTCTTATTTTGAGGTAAAAATCCTGAAATTCCCTTTATTTTGAAGCAAAAAGGCAGAAATTTCCCTTATTTCGGGGCAAAATTGCAGATATTTAACTAATTTCAGGGTAATAAGTCAGAAATCTTTCTTATTTTGGGGCAAAAAAGACAGAAATTTCCTTTGTTTTGGGGGGAAATGACAGAAATTCCACTTATTTAGAGGCTAAAACCCAGAAATTCCCCTTATTTTGGAGCAAAAATGAAGAAATTTTCCTTTTTTATGGCAAAAGGTATGCATTCTTCTTATTTTCGGGCAAAAAGGCAGAAATTCCCCGTATTTTGGAGAAAAACTGCAGAAATTCTCCTTATTTTGGGGCAAAACTCAGAAATTCCACTTATTTCGGGGCAAAATTCCAGAAATTTTCCTTATTTTGGGGCAAATTGCAGAAATTTCACTTATTTTTAGGCAAAATTGCAGAAATTTCACTTATTCCAGAAATAAAGAAGAAATTTTCTTATTTTGGTGCAAAAAGGCAGAAATTTCTAATATTTTGTTGCAAAAATGCAGAAATTCTCCTTATTTTGAGGTAAAAAGGCTAAAATTTTCCTTATTTGGGGGCAAAAAGTCAGAAATTTCCTTTATTTTGTGGCAAAATTGCAGAAATTTCACTTATTTCAGGGTAATAAGTTAGAAATTTTCCTTATTTTGGGGCAAAAAAGACAGGAATTCCCTTTGTTTTGGGGGAAAAAGACAGAAATTCTAATTATTTAGAGGCAAAAAGCAGAAATTCCCCTTTTTTTGGAGCAAAAAGGAAGAAATTTCTTTTTTTTATGGCAAATAGGTATGCCTTCTTTTCATTTTCGGGCAAAAAGGCAGAAATTCCCCGTATTTTGGAGCAAAATTGCAGAAATTCTTTTAGTTGTGGGGCAAAAAGGCAGAAATTCCCTATATGTTAGGGCAAAACTCAGAAAATCTCTTTATTTTGGGGCAAAACTCAGAAATTCTACTTATTTTGAAGCAAAATTCCAGAAATTTAACTTATTTTGGGGCAAAATAGCAGAAATTTGACTTATTTTGGGACAAAATTGCAGAAATTTCACTTATTTCAGAAAAAAGAAGAAATTTTCTTATTTTGGGGCAAAAGGCAGAAATTTCTTTCATTTTGGTAAAAATTGCAGAAATTTTTCTTATTTTGGGGCAAAAAGGAAGAAATTTCCCATATTTTGGAGCAAAAATGCAGAAATTCCCGTTATTTTGAGGTAAAAATCATGAAATTCCTCTTATTTGGGGGCAAAAAGGCAGAAATTTCCCTTATTTTGGGGAAAAATTGCAGAAATTTCACTTATTTCAGGGTAATAAGTCAGAAATTTTCTTTATTTTGGGGCAAAAAATACAGAAATTCCCTTTGTTTTGGGGGAATAAGACAGAAATTCCACTTATTTAGAAGTAAAAAAGCAGAAATTCCCCTTATTTTGGAGAAAAAATGAAGAAATTTCCCTTTTTTATGGCAAAAAGGTATGCATTCTTATTATTTTCGGGCAAAAAGGCAGAAATTGCCCGTATTTTGGAGCAAAATTGCAGAAATTCTCCTTATTTTGGGGCAAAACTCAGAAATTCCACTTATTTTGTGGCAAAATTCCAGAAATTTCCCTTATTATGGGGCAAAATTGCAGAAATTTAACTTCTTTTGGGGCAAAATTGCAAAATTTCACTTATTTCAGAAAAAAGGAGAAATTTTCTTATTTTGGGGCAAAAAGGCAGAAATTTCTTTTATTTTGGTAGAAAATTGCAGAAATTCTTCTTATTTTGGGGCAAAAAGGCAGAAATTTCCCATATTTTGGAGCAAAAATGCAGAAATTCCCCTTATTTTGAGGTAAAAATCATGAAAATCCCTTTATTTTGAAGCAAAAAGGCAGAAATTTCCCTTATTTCGGGGCAAAATTGCAGATATTTAACTTATTTCAGGGTAATAAGTCAGACATCTTCCTTATTTTGGGGCAAAAAAGACAGAAATTTCCTTTGTTTTGGGGGGAAAAGACAGAAATTCCACTTATTTAAAGGCTAAAAACCAGAAATTCCCCTTATTTTGGAGCAAAAATGAAGAAATTTTTCTTTATTATGGCAAAAAGGTATGCATTCTTCTTATTTTCAGGCAAAAAAGGCAGAAATTCCCCGTATTTTGGAGCAAAACTGCAGAAATTCCACTTATTTTGGGGCAAAATTCCAGAAATTTTCCTTATTTTGGGGCAAAATTGCAGAAATTTCACTTATTTTGGGGCAAAATTGCAGAAATTTCACTTATTCCAGAAAAAAAGCAGAATTTTTTTTTATTTTAGTGCAAAAAGGCAGAAATTTCTAATATTTTGTTGCAAAAATGCAGAAATTCTCCTTATTTTGAGGTAAAAAGGCTGAAATTTTCCTTATTTGGGGGCAAAATGTCAGAAATTTCCTTTATTTTGGGGCAAAATTGCAGAAATTTCACTTATTTCAGGGTAATAAGTTAGAAATATTCATTATTTTGTGGCAAATAAGACAGGAATTCCCTTTGTTTGGGGGAAAAAGACAGAAATTCCACTTATTTAGAGGCAAAAAGCAGAAATTCCCCTCATTTTGGAGCAAAAATGAAGAAATTTCCCTTTTTTATGGCAAAAAGGTATGCATTCTTCTTATTTTCGGGCAAAAAGGCAGAAATTCCTAGTATTTTGGAGCAAAATTGCAGAAATTCCCCTAATTGTGGCGCAAAAAGGCAGAAATTCCCTATATGTTAGGGCAAAAAGTCAGAATTTTTTTTTATTTTGGGGCAAAACTCAGAAATTCCACATATTTTGGGGCAAAATTCCAGAAATTTCCCTTATGTTGGGGCAAAATTGCAGAAATTTGACTTATTTTGGGGCAAAATTGCAGAAATTTCACTTATTTCAGAAAAAAGCAGAAATTTTCTTATTTTGGGGCAAAAAGGCAGAAATTTCTTTTATTTTGGTACAAAATTGCAGAAATTTTTCTTATTTTGAAGCAACAACGCAGAAATTTCCCATGCTTTGGAGCAAAAATGCAGAAATTCCCCTTATTCTGAGGTAAAAAGCCTGAAATTCCCCTTATTTTGGTACAAAAAGGCAGAAATTTCCCTTATTTCGGGGCAAAATTGCAGATATTTAACTTATTTCAGGGTAATAAGTCAGAAATCTTCCTTATTTTGGGGCAAAAAAGACAGAAATTTCCTTTGTTTTGTGGGAAAAAGACAGAAATTCCAATTATTTATAGGCTAAAAACCAGAAATTCCCCTTATTTTGGAGCAAAAATGAAGAAATTTCCCTTTTTTATGGCAAAAAGGTATGCATTCTTCTTATTTTCGGGCAAAAAGGACGAAATTCCCCGTATTTTGGAGCAAAACTGCAGAAATTCTTCTTATTTTGGGGCAAAACTCAGAAATTCCACCTCCTTTGTGCAAAATTCCAGAAATTTTCCTTACTTTGGGGCAAAATTGCAGAAATTTCACTTATTTTTAGGCAAAATTGCAGAAATTTCACTTATTCCAGAAATAAAGAAGAAATTTTCTTATTTTGGTGCAAAAAGGCAGAAATTTCTAATATTTGGTTGCAAAAATGCAGAAATTCTCCTTATTTTGAGGTAAAAAGGCTAAAATTTTCCTTATTTGGGGGCAAAAAGTCAGAAATTTCCTTTATTTTGGGGCAAAATTGCAGAAATTTCACTTATTTCAGGGTAATAAGTTAGAAATTTTCCTTATTTTGGGGCAAAAAAGACAGGAATTCCCTTTGTTTTGGGGGAAAAAGACAGAAATTCCACTTATTTAGAGGCAAAAAGCAGAAATTCCCCTTATTTTGGAGCAAAATTGCAGAAATTCCCCTAATTGTAGGGCAAAAAGGCAGAAATTCCCTATATGTTAGGGCAAAACTCAGAAATTCTCCTTATATTGGGGCAAAACTCAGAAATTCCACATATTTTGGGGCAAAATTCCAGAAATTTCCCTTATGTTGGGGCAAAATTGCAGAAATTTGACTTAATTTAGGGCAAAATTGCAGAAATTTCACTTATTTCAGAAAAAAGAAGAAATTTTCTTATTTTGGGGCAAAAAGGCAGAAATTTCTTTTATTTTGATACAAAATTGCAGAAATTTTTCTTATTTTGGGGCAAAAATGAAGAAATTTCCCATATTTTGGAGCAAAAATGCAGAAATTCCTGTTATTTTGAGGTAAAAAGCCTGAAATTCCCCTTATTTGGGGGCAAAAAGGCAGAAATTTCCCTTATTTTGGGGCAAAATTGCAAAAATTTCACTTATTTCAGGGTAATAAGTCAGAAATTTTCCTTATTTTGGGGCAAAAAAGACAGAAATTCCCTTTGTTTTGGGGGAAAGAGACAGAAATTCCACTTATTTAGAAGCAAAAAAGCAGAAATTCCCCTTATTTTGGAGGAAAAAGGAAGAAATTTCCCTTTTTTTGGCAAAAAGGTATGCATTCTTATTATTTTCGTGCAAAAATGCAGAAATTGCCCGTATTTTGGAGCAAAATTGCAGAAATTCTCCTTATTTTGGGGCAAAACTCAGAAATTCCACTTATTTTGGGGCAAGATTCCAGAAATTTCCCTTATTTTGAGGCAAAATTGCAGAAATTTCACTTATATTGGGGCAAAATTGCAGAAATTTCACTTATTCCAGAAAAAAAGCAGAAATTTTCTTATTTTGGGGCAAAAAGGCAGAAATTTCTAATATTTTGTTGCATAAATGAAGAAATTTTCCTTATTTTGAGGTAAAGAGGCTGATATTCCCCTTATTTGGGGGCAAAAAGTCAGGAATTTCCTTTATTTTGGGGCACAATTGCAGAAATTTCATTTATTTCAGGAAATAAGTTAGAAATTTTCCTTATTTTGGGGCAAATAATAAAGGAATTCCCTTTGATTTGAGGGAAAAAGACAGAAATTTCACTTATTTAGAGGCAAAAAAAGCAGAAATTCCCCTTATTTTGGAGCAAAAATGAACAAATTTCCCTTTTTTATGGCAAAAAGGTATGCATTCTTCTTATTTTCGGGCAAAAAAACAGAAATTCCCCGTATTTTGGAGCAAAAGTGCAGAAATTCCACTAATTGTGGGTCAAAAAGGCAGAAATTCCGTATATGTTGGGGCAAAAAGACAGAAATTTTTCTTATTTTGGGGCAATACTCAGAAATTCCACTTATTTTGGGGCACAATTCCAGAAATTTCAAATATTTTGGGGCAAAATTGCAGAAATTTCACTTATTTCAGGGAAAAAAGGCAAAAAATTTCCTTATTTTGGGCCAAAAAGTCAGAATTTCCTAATATTTTGTGGCAAAAATGCAGAAATTCCCCTTATTTTGTGGTGAAAAGGCTGAAATTCCTATTATTTGGGGGCAAAAAGGCAGAAATTTCCCTTATTTTATGGCAAAATTGCAGAAATTTCACTTACTTCAGGGTAATAAGTCAGAAATTTTTCTTATTTTGGGGCAAAAAAGAAAGAAATTTTCTTTGTTTAGGGGGAAAAAGACAGAAATTCCACTTATTTAGTTGCAAAAAAACAGAAATTTCCTTTATTTTGGAGCAAAAATGAAGAAATTTCCTTTTTTTTATGGCAAAAAGGTATGCATTCTTCTGAATTTCAGGCAAAAAGGAAGAAATTCCCCGTATTTTGGAGCAAAATTGCAGAAATTCCCCTAATTGTGGGGCAAAAAGGCAGAAATTCCCTTGATGTTAGGGCAAAAAGACAGAAATTCTCCTTATTTTGGGGCAAAACTCAGAAATTCCACTTATTTTGGGGCAGAATTCCAGAAAGTTCCCTTATTTTGGGGCAAAATTGCAGAAATTTCACTTTTTTTGAGGCAAAATTGCAGAAATTACACTTTTTTCAAGGAAAAAAGGCAGAAATTTTCTTTATTTTGGGACAAAACGGCAGAAATTCCTAATATTTTGTGGCAAAAATGCAGAAATTCCCCTTATTTTGAGGTAAAAAGGCTGAAATTCCCCTTATTTGGGGTCAAAAAGGCAGAAATTTCCCTTATTTTGGGGAAAAATTACAGAAATTTCTCTTATTTCAGGGTAATAAGTCAGAAATTTTCCTTATTTTGGGGCAAAAAAGACAGAAATTACCTTTGTTTTGGGGGAAAAAGACAGAAATTCCACTTATTTAGAGGCAAAAAAGCAGAAATTCGTTTTATTTTTGAGCAAAAATTAAGAAATTTTCCTGTTTTATGACAAAAACGTATGCATTATTCTGATTTTCGGGCAAAAAAACAGAAATTCCCTGTATTTTAGAGCAAAATTGCAGAAATTCCCCTAATTGTGGGGCAAAAAGGCAGAAATTCCAGATATGTTGGGGCAAAAAACAAAAATTCTCCTTATTTTGGGGCAAAACTCAGAAATTCCACATATTTTGGGGCAAAATTCCCGAAATTTCTTTTATTTTGGGGCAAAATTGCAGAAATTTCACTTATTTTGGGGCAAAATTGCAGAAATGTCACTTATTTCAGGGCAAAAGAGCAGAAATTTTCTTATTTGGGTGCAAAAAGCCAGAAATTCCTAATATTTTGTGGCTAAAATACAGAAATTCCCCTTATTTTTAGGTAAAAAGGCTGAAATTCCCCTTATTTGGGGGCCAAAAGGCAGAAATTTCCCTTATTTTGGGGCAAAATATCAGAAATTTCACTTATTTCAGGGTAATAAGTCAGAAATTTTCCTTATTTACGGGCAAAAAAGACAAAAATTCTCATTGTTTTGTGGGAAAAAGACAGAAATTCCACCTATTTAGAAGCAAAAAAGCAGAAATTCCCCTTATTTTGGAGCAAAAATGAAGAAATTTCTTTTTTAAATGGCAAAAAGGTATGCATTCTTCTTATTTTCGGGCAAAAAGGCAGAAATACCCCGTATTTTGAAGCAAAATTGCAGAAATTCCGTTAATTGTGGGGCAAAAAGGCAGAAATTCTCTATATGTTGGGACAAAAAGACAGAAATTCTCTTTATTTTGGGGCAAAACTCAGAAATTCCACTTATTTTGGGGCAAAATTCCAGAAATTTCTCTTATTTTGGGGCAAAATTGCAGAAATTTCACTTATTTTGGGGCAAAATTGCAGAAATTTCACTTATTTTGGGGCAAAATTGCAGAAATTTCACTTATTTCAGGGAAAAAAGGCAGAAATTTTCCTTATTTGGGGGCAAAAAGGCAGAAATTCCTAATATTTTGTGGCAAAAATGCAGAAATTCTTGTTATTTTGAGGTAAAAATGCTGATATTCACCTTATTTGAAGGCAAAAAGGCAGAAATTTCTTTTATTTTGGGGCAAAATTGCAGAAATTTCACTTACTTCACGGTAATAAGTCAGAATTTTTCCTTATTTTGGGACAAAAAAGACAGAAATTCCCTTTGCTTTGGGGGAAAAAGACAGAAATTCTACTTATTTAGAGGCAAAAAAGCAGAAATTCCCCTCATTTTGGAGCAAAAATGAAGAAATTTCTTTTTTATTCATGGTAAAAAGGTATGCACTCTTCTGATTTTCGGGCAAAAAGGCAGTAATTCCCCGTATTTTGGAGCAAAATTGCAGAAATTCCCCTAATTGTCGGCAAAAAGGCAGAAAATCCATATATGTTAGGGCAAAAAGACAGAAATTTTCTTTATTTTGGGGCAAAACTCTTAAATTACACTTATTTTGGGGCAAAATTCCAAAAATTTCCCTTATTTTGGGGCAAAATTGCAGAAATTTCACTTATTTCAGAAAAAAAGAAGAAATTTTTTTATTTTGGGGCAAAAAGGCAGAAATTTCTTTTATTTTGGTACAAAATTGCAGAAATTTTTCTTATTTTGGGACAAAAAGGCAGAAATTTCCTATATTTTGGAGCAAAAATGCAGAAATTCCCGTTATTTTGAGGTAAAAAGCCTGAAATTCCCCTTATTTGGGGGCAAAAAGGCAGAAATTTCCCTTATTTTGGGGCAAAATTGGAGAAATTTCACTTATTTCAGGGTAATAAGTCAGAAATTTTCCTTATTTTGGGGCAAAAAAGACAGAAATTCCCTTTGTTTTGGGGGAAAAAGACAGAAATTCCACTTATTTAGAAGCAAAATAGCAGAAATTCCTCTTATTTTGGAGCAAAAATGAGGAAATTTCCCTTTTTTATGGCAAAAAGGTATGCATTCTTCTTATTTTCGGGCAAAAAGGCAGAAATTCCCCGTATTTTGGAGCAAAATTCTAGAAATTCCCCTAATTGTGGGGCAAAAAGGCAGAAATTCCCTATATGTTATGTCAAAAAGACAGAAATTCTCCTTATTTTGGGGCAAAACTCAGAAATTCCACTATTTTGGGGCAAAATTCTAGAAAGTTCCCTTATTTTGGGGCAAAATTGCAGAAATTTCACTTTTTTTGAGGAAAATTGCAGAAATTTCACTTATTTCAAGGAAAAAAGGCAGAAATTTTCTTATTTTGGGGCAAAAAGGCAGAAATTCCTAATATTTTGTTGCAAAAATGCAGAAATTCCCCTTATTTTGAGGTAAAAAGGCTGAAATTCCCCTTATTTGGGGTCAAAAGTCAGAAATTTCCCTTATTTTCGGGCAAAATTGCAGAAATTTCTCTTATTTCAGGGTAATAAGTCAGAAATTTTCCTTATTTTGGGGCAAAAAAGACAGAAATTACCTTTGTATTGGGGGAAAAATACAGAAATTCCACTTATTTAGAGGCATAAAAGCAGAAATTCGTTTTATTTTTGAGCAAAAATTAAGAAATTTCCCTGTTTTATGACAAAAACGTATGCATTATTCTGATTTTCAGGCAAAAA
Source organism: Micromys minutus (assembly GCF_963924665.1). Classification (NCBI taxonomy): domain Eukaryota; kingdom Metazoa; phylum Chordata; class Mammalia; order Rodentia; family Muridae; genus Micromys; species Micromys minutus. The sequence goes on along the minus strand of NW_027667411.1, from coordinate 1,150,687 downwards.
GGCAGAAATTACCCGTATTTTGGAGCAAAATTGCAGAAATTCCCCTAATTGTGGGGCAAAAAGTCAGAAATTCCATATATGTTGTGGCAAAAAGACAAAAATTCTCCTTATTTTGGGGCAAAACTCAGAAATTCCACTTATTTTGGGGCAAAATTCCCGAAATTTCCTTTATTATGGGGCAAAATTGCAGAAATTTCAATTATTTTGGGGCAAAATTTCAGAAAATTCACTAATTTCAGAGAAAAAAAGCAGAAATTTTCTTGTTTGGCTGCAAAAAGCCAGAAATTCCTAATATTTTGTGGCAAAAATGCAGAAATTCCCCTTATGTTTAGGTAAAAAGGCTGAAATTCCCCTTATTTTGGGGCCAAATGGCAGAAATTTCCCTTATTTTGGGGCAAAATTGCAGAAATTTAACTTATTTTGGGGCAAAATTGCAGAAATTTTACTTATTTTGGGGCAAAATATCAGAAATTTCACTTATTTCAGGGAAAAAAGGCAGAAATTTTCCTTATTTTGGGGCAAAAAGGCAGAAATTCCTAATATTTTGTGGCAAAAATGCAGAAATTCTTGTTATTTTGATGAAAAAATGCTGAAATTCAACTTATTTGAGAGCAAAAAGGCAGAAATTTCTTTTATTTTGGGGCAAAATTGCTGAAATTTCACTTACTTCACGGTAATAAGTCAGAATTTTTCCTTATTTTGGGGCAAAAAAGACAGAAATTCCCTTTGCTTTGGGGGAAAAAGACAGAAATTCCACTTATTTAGAGGCAAAAAAGCAGAAATTCCCCTTATTTTGGAGCAAAAATGAAGAAATTTCTTTTTTTTCATGGTAAAATGTATGCACTCTTCTGATTTTCGGGCAAAAAGGCAGTAATTCCCCGTATTTTGAATCAAAATTGCAGAAATTCCACTAATTGTCGGCAAATAGGCAGAAATTCCATATATGTTAGGGCAAAAAGAAAAATTCTCTTTATTTTGGGGCAAAACTCTGAAATTCCATTTATTTTGGGGCAAAATTTCAAAAATTTCCCTTATTTTGGGGCAAATTTGCAGAAATTTCACTTATTTTGGGGCAAAATAGCAGAAATTTCACTTATTTCAGGGAAAAAAGGCAGAAATTTTTCATTATTTTGAGGCAAAAAAGCAGAAATTTCTAATATTTTGTGGCAAAAATGCAGAAATTCCCCTTATTTTGAGGTAAAAAGGCTGAAATTCCCATTATTTGGAGCAAAAAGGCAGAAATTTTTTTTATTTTGGGGCAAAATTGCAGAAATTACACATATTTCAGGGAAAAAAGGAAGAAATTTTTCATTATTTTGAGGCAAAAAAGCAGAAATTTCTAATATTTTGTTGCAAAAATTCAGAAATTCCCCTTATTTTGAGGTAAAAAGGCTGAAATTTTCCTTATTTGGGGGCAATAAGTCAGAAATTTCCTTTATTTTGGGGCAAAATTGCAGAAATTTCACTTATTTCAGGGTAATAAGTTAGAAATTTTCCTTATTTTGGGGTAAAAAAGACAGGAATTCCCTTTGTTTTGGGGGAAAATGACAAAAATTCCACTTATTTAGAGGCAAAAAGCAGAAATTCCCCTTATTTTGGAGCAAAAATGAAGAAATTTCCCATTTTTATGGCAAAAAGGTATGCATTCTTCTTATTATCGGGCAAAAAGGCAGAAATTCCCCGTATTTTGGAGCAAAATTGCAGAAATTCCCCTAATTGTGGGAAAAAAGGCAGAAATTCCCTATATGTTGGGGCAAAAAGACAGAAATTCTCCTTATTTTGGGGCAAAACTCAGAAATTCCACTTATTTTGGGGCACAATTCCAGAAATTTCACATATTTTGGGGCAAAATTGCAGAAATTTCACTTATTTCAGGGAAAAAAGGCAGAAATTTTCCTTATTTTGGGGCAAAAAGGCAGAAATTCCTAATATTTTTTGGCAAAAAGTCAGAAATTCCCCTTATTTTGTGGTAGAAAGGCTGAAATTCCCATTATTTGGGGGCAAAAAAGCAGAAATTTCCCTTATTTTGTGGCAAAATTGCAGAAATTTCACTTACTTCAGGGTAATAAGTCAGAAATTTTCCGTATTTTGGGGCAAAAAAGACAGAAATTTTCTTTGTTTTGGGGGAAAAAGACAGAAATTCCACTTATTTAGTGGCAAAAAAGCAGAAATTCCCTTTATTTTGGAGCAAAAATGAAGAAATTTCATTTTTTTATGGCAAAAAGGTATGCATTCTTTTGATTTTCGAGCAAAAAGGCAGAAATTCCCTGTATTTTGGAGCAAAATTGAAGAAATTCCCCTAATTGTGGGGCAAAAAGGCAGAAATTCCCTATATGTTACGGCAAAAAGACAGAAATTCTACTTATTTTGGGGCAAAACTCAGAAATTCCACTTATTTTGAAGAAAAATTCCATAAAGTTCCCTTATTTTGGGGCAAAATTGCAGAAATTTCACTTATTTTGGGGCAAAATTGCAGAAATTTCACTTATTTAAAGGAAAAAAGGCAGAAATTTTCTTTATTTTGGGGCAAAAAAGCAGAAATTCCTAATATTTTGTGGCAAAAATGCAGAAATTCTCCTTATTTTGAGGTAAAAAGGCTGAAATTCTCCTTATTTGGGGTCAAAAAGGCAGAAATTTCCCTTATTTTGGGGCAAAATTGCAGAAATGTTTCTAATTTCAGGGTAATAAGTCAGAAATTTTCCTTATTTTGGGGCAAAAAAGACAGAAATTACCTTTGTTTTTCGGGAAAAAGATAGAAATTCCACTTATTTAGAGGCAAAAAAGCAGAAATTCGTTTTATTTTTGAGCAAAAATGAAGAAATTTCCCTGTTTTATGACAAAAACATATGCATTATTCTGATTTTCGGGCAAAAAGGCAGAAATTCCCTGTATTTTGGAGCAAAATTGGAGAAATTCCCCTAATTGTGGGGCAAAAAGGCAGAAATTCCATATATGTTGGGGCAAAAAGACAAAAATTCGCCTTATTTTGGGGCAAAACTCAGAAATTCCACTTATTTTGGGGCAAAATTCCCGAAATTTCCCTTATTTTGAGGCAAAATGCAGAAATTTCATTATTTTGGGGCAAAATTTCAGAAAATTCACTTATTTCAGGGAAAAAAAGCAGAAATTTTCTTATTTGGGTGCAAAAAGCCAGAAATTCCTAATATTTTGTGGCAAAAATGCAGAAATTCCCCTTATTTTTAGGTAAAAAGGCTGAAATTCCCCTTATTTGGGGGCCAAAAGGCAGAAATTTCCCTTATTTTGGGGCAAAATTGCAGAAATTTCAATTATTTTGGGGCAAAATTGCAGAAATTTCACTTATTCCAGAAAAAAAGCAGAAATTTTCTTATTTTGGGGCAAAAAGGCATAAATTTCTAATATTTTGTTGCATAAATGAAGAAATTTCCCTTATTTTGAGGTAAAAAGGCTGAAATTCTCCTTTTTTGGGGGCAAAAAGTCAGAAATTTTCTTTATTTTAGGGCAAAATTGAAGAAATTTCACTTGTTTCAGGGTAATAAGTTAGAAATTTTCCTTATTTTGGGGCAAAAAATAAAAGAATTCCCTTGGTTTTGAGGGAAAAAGACAGAAATTTTACTTATTTAGAAGTAAAAAAAGGAGAAATTCCCCTTATTTTGGAGCAAAAATGAAGAAATTTCCCTTTTTTATGGTAAAAAGGTATGCATTCTTCTTAGTTTCGGGCAAAAAAATAGAAATTCCCCGTATTTTGGAGCAAAATTTCAGAAATTCCCCTAATTGTGAGGCAAAAAGGCAAAAATTCCCTATAAGTTGGGGCGAAAAAACAGAAATTCTCCTTATTTTGGGGCAATACTCAGAAATTCCACTTATTTTGGGGCACAATTCCAGAAATTTCACATATTTTGGGACAAAATTGCAGAAATTTCACTTATTTCAGGGAAAAAAGGCAGAAATTTTCCTTATTTTGGGGCAAAAATTCAGAAATTCCTAATATTTTGTGGCAAAAATGCAAAAATTCTTCTTATTTTGTGGTAAAAAGGCTGAAATTCCCTTTATTTGGGGGCAAAAAGGCAAAAATTTCCCTTATTTTGTTGCAAAATTGCAGAAATTTCACTTACTTCAGGGTAAAAAGTCAGATATTTTCCTTATTTTTGGGCAAATTAGACAAAAAATCACTTTGTTTTGGGGGAAAAAACAGAAATTCCACTTATTTAGTGGCAAAAAAGCAGAAATTCCCTTTATTTTGGAGCAAAAATGAAGAAATTTCCTTTTTTTTATGGCAAAAATGTATGCATTCTTTTGATTTTCAGGCAAAAAGGCAGAAATTCCCCGTATTTTGGAGCAAAATTGCAGAAATTCCCCTAATTGTGGGGCAAAAAGGCAGAAATTCCCTATATGTTAGGGCAAAAAGACAGAAATTCTCCTTATTTTGGGGCAAAACTCAGAAATTACACTTATTTTGGGGCAAAATTCCAGAAAGTTCCTTTATTTTGGGGCAAAATTGCAGAAATTTCACTTATTTTGGGGCAAAATTGCAGAAATTTCACTTATTTCAAGGAAAAAAGGCAGAAATTTCTTTTATTTGGGACAAAAATGCAGAAATTCCTAATATTTTGTGGCAAAAATGCAGAAATTCCCCTTATTTTGAGGTAAAAAGGCTGAAATTCCCCTTATTTGGGGTCAAAAATGCAGAAATTTCCCTATTTTGGGGCAAAATTGCAGAAATTTTTCTAATTTCAGGGTAATAAGTCAGAATTTTTCCTTATTTTGGGGCAAAAAAGACAGAAATTCCCTTTGCTTTGGGTGAAAAAGACAGAAATTCCAGTTATTTAGAGGCAAAAAGGCAGAAATTCCCCTTATTTTGGAGCAAAAATGAAGAAATTTCTTTTTTTTTCATGGTAAAAAGGTATGCATTCTTCTGATTTTCGGCCAAAAAGGCAGTAATTCCCCGTATTTTGGAGCAAAATTGCAGAAATTCTCCTAATTGTCGGCAAAAAGGCAGAAATTCCATATATGTTAGGGCAAAAAGACAGAAATTCTCCTTATTTTGGGGCAAAATTCTGAAATTCCACTTATTTTGGGGCAAAATTCGAGAAATTTCCCTTATTTTGGGGCAAAATTTCAGAAATTTCACTTATTTTGGGGCAAAATTGCAGAAATTTCACTTATTTCAAGGAAAAAAGGCAGAAATTTTCTTTATTTTGGGGCAAAAAAGAAGAAATTCCGAATATTTTGTGGCAAAAATGCAGAAATTCCCCTTATTTTGAGGTAAAAAGGCTGAAATTCCCCTTATTTGGGGGCCAAAAGGCAGAAATTTCCCTTATTTTGGGGCAAAATATCAGAAATTTCACTTATTTCAGGGTAATAAGTCAGAAATTTTCCTTATTTACGGGCAAAAAAGACAAAAATTCTCATTGTTTTGTGGGAAAAAGACAGAAATTCCACCTATTTAGAAGCAAAAAAGCAGAAATTCCCCTTATTTTGGAGCAAAAATGAAGAAATTTCTTTTTTAAATGGCAAAAAGGTATGCATTCTTCTTATTTTCGGGCAAAAAGGCAGAAATACCCCGTATTTTGAAGCAAAATTGCAGAAATTCCGTTAATTGTGGGGCAAAAAGGCAGAAATTCTCTATATGTTGGGACAAAAAGACAGAAATTCTCTTTATTTTGGGGCAAAACTCAGAAATTCCACTTATTTTGGGGCAAAATTCCAGAAATTTCTCTTATTTTGGGGCAAAATTGCAGAAATTTCACTTATTTTGGGGCAAAATTGCAGAAATTTCACTTATTTTGGGGCAAAATTGCAGAAATTTCACTTATTTCAGGGAAAAAAGGCAGAAATTTTCCTTATTTGGGGGCAAAAAGGCAGAAATTCCTAATATTTTGTGGCAAAAATGCAGAAATTCTTGTTATTTTGAGGTAAAAATGCTGATATTCACCTTATTTGAAGGCAAAAAGGCAGAAATTTCTTTTATTTTGGGGCAAAATTGCAGAAATTTCACTTACTTCACGGTAATAAGTCAGAATTTTTCCTTATTTTGGGACAAAAAAGACAGAAATTCCCTTTGCTTTGGGGGAAAAAGACAGAAATTCTACTTATTTAGAGGCAAAAAAGCAGAAATTCCCCTCATTTTGGAGCAAAAATGAAGAAATTTCTTTTTTATTCATGGTAAAAAGGTATGCACTCTTCTGATTTTCGGGCAAAAAGGCAGTAATTCCCCGTATTTTGGAGCAAAATTGCAGAAATTCCCCTAATTGTCGGCAAAAAGGCAGAAAATCCATATATGTTAGGGCAAAAAGACAGAAATTTTCTTTATTTTGGGGCAAAACTCTTAAATTACACTTATTTTGGGGCAAAATTCCAAAAATTTCCCTTATTTTGGGGCAAAATTGCAGAAATTTCACTTATTTCAGAAAAAAAGAAGAAATTTTTTTATTTTGGGGCAAAAAGGCAGAAATTTCTTTTATTTTGGTACAAAATTGCAGAAATTTTTCTTATTTTGGGACAAAAAGGCAGAAATTTCCTATATTTTGGAGCAAAAATGCAGAAATTCCCGTTATTTTGAGGTAAAAAGCCTGAAATTCCCCTTATTTGGGGGCAAAAAGGCAGAAATTTCCCTTATTTTGGGGCAAAATTGGAGAAATTTCACTTATTTCAGGGTAATAAGTCAGAAATTTTCCTTATTTTGGGGCAAAAAAGACAGAAATTCCCTTTGTTTTGGGGGAAAAAGACAGAAATTCCACTTATTTAGAAGCAAAATAGCAGAAATTCCTCTTATTTTGGAGCAAAAATGAGGAAATTTCCCTTTTTTATGGCAAAAAGATATGCATTCTTCTTATTTTCGGGCAAAAAGGCAGAAATTCCCCGTATTTTGGAGCAAAATTCTAGAAATTCCCCTAATTGTGGGGCAAAAAGGCAGAAATTCCCTATATGTTATGTCAAAAAGACAGAAATTCTCCTTATTTTGGGGCAAAACTCAGAAATTCCACTATTTTGGGGCAAAATTCTAGAAAGTTCCCTTATTTTGGGGCAAAATTGCAGAAATTTCACTTTTTTTGAGGCAAAATTGCAGAAATTTCACTTATTTCAAGGAAAAAAGGCAGAAATTTTCTTATTTTGGGGCAAAAAGGCAGAAATTCCTAATATTTTGTTGCAAAAATGCAGAAATTCCCCTTATTTTGAGGTAAAAAGGCTGAAATTCCCCTTATTTGGGGTCAAAAGTCAGAAATTTCCCTTATTTTCGGGCAAAATTGCAGAAATTTCTCTTATTTCAGGGTAATAAGTCAGAAATTTTCCTTATTTTGGGGCAAAAAAGACAGAAATTACCTTTGTATTGGGGGAAAAATACAGAAATTCCACTTATTTAGAGGCATAAAAGCAGAAATTCGTTTTATTTTTGAGCAAAAATTAAGAAATTTCCCTGTTTTATGACAAAAACGTATGCATTATTCTGATTTTCAGGCAAAAAGGCAGAAATTCCCCGTATTTTGGAGCAAAATTGCAGAAATTCCCCTAATTGTGGGGCAAAAAGTCAGAAATTCCATATATGTTGTGGCAAAAAGACAAAAATTCTCCTTATTTTGGGGCAAAACTCAGAAATTCCACTTATTTTGGGGCAAAATTCCCGAAATTTCCTTTATTATGGGGCAAAATTGCAGAAATTTCAATTATTTTGGGGCAAAATTTCAGAAAATTCACTAATTTCAGAGAAAAAAAGCAGAAATTTTCTTGTTTGGCTGCAAAAAGCCAGAAATTCCTAATATTTTGTGGCAAAAATGCAGAAATTCCCCTTATGTTTAGGTAAAAAGGCTGAAATTCCCCTTATTTTGGGGCCAAATGGCAGAAATTTCCCTTATTTTGGGGCAAAATTGCAGAAATTTAACTTATTTTGGGGCAAAATTGCAGAAATTTTACTTATTTTGGGGCAAAATATCAGAAATTTCACTTATTTCAGGGAAAAAAGGCAGAAATTTTCCTTATTTTGGGGCAAAAAGGCAGAAATTCCTAATATTTTGTGGCAAAAATGCAGAAATTCTTGTTATTTTGATGAAAAAATGCTGAAATTCAACTTATTTGAGAGCAAAAAGGCAGAAATTTCTTTTATTTTGGGGCAAAATTGCTGAAATTTCACTTACTTCACGGTAATAAGTCAGAATTTTTCCTTATTTTGGGGCAAAAAAGACAGAAATTCCCTTTGCTTTGGGGGAAAAAGACAGAAATTCCACTTATTTAGAGGCAAAAAAGCAGAAATTCCCCTTATTTTGGAGCAAAAATGAAGAAATTTCTTTTTTTTCATGGTAAAATGTATGCACTCTTCTGATTTTCGGGCAAAAAGGCAGTAATTCCCCGTATTTTGAATCAAAATTGCAGAAATTCCACTAATTGTCGGCAAATAGGCAGAAATTCCATATATGTTAGGGCAAAAAGAAAAATTCTCTTTATTTTGGGGCAAAACTCTGAAATTCCATTTATTTTGGGGCAAAATTTCAAAAATTTCCCTTATTTTGGGGCAAATTTGCAGAAATTTCACTTATTTTGGGGCAAAATAGCAGAAATTTCACTTATTTCAGGGAAAAAAGGCAGAAATTTTTCATTATTTTGAGGCAAAAAAGCAGAAATTTCTAATATTTTGTGGCAAAAATGCAGAAATTCCCCTTATTTTGAGGTAAAAAGGCTGAAATTCCCATTATTTGGAGCAAAAAGGCAGAAATTTTTTTTATTTTGGGGCAAAATTGCAGAAATTACACATATTTCAGGGAAAAAAGGAAGAAATTTTTCATTATTTTGAGGCAAAAAAGCAGAAATTTCTAATATTTTGTTGCAAAAATTCAGAAATTCCCCTTATTTTGAGGTAAAAAGGCTGAAATTTTCCTTATTTGGGGGCAATAAGTCAGAAATTTCCTTTATTTTGGGGCAAAATTGCAGAAATTTCACTTATTTCAGGGTAATAAGTTAGAAATTTTCCTTATTTTGGGGTAAAAAAGACAGGAATTCCCTTTGTTTTGGGGGAAAATGACAAAAATTCCACTTATTTAGAGGCAAAAAGCAGAAATTCCCCTTATTTTGGAGCAAAAATGAAGAAATTTCCCATTTTTATGGCAAAAAGGTATGCATTCTTCTTATTATCGGGCAAAAAGGCAGAAATTCCCCGTATTTTGGAGCAAAATTGCAGAAATTCCCCTAATTGTGGGAAAAAAGGCAGAAATTCCCTATATGTTGGGGCAAAAAGACAGAAATTCTCCTTATTTTGGGGCAAAACTCAGAAATTCCACTTATTTTGGGGCACAATTCCAGAAATTTCACATATTTTGGGGCAAAATTGCAGAAATTTCACTTATTTCAGGGAAAAAAGGCAGAAATTTTCCTTATTTTGGGGCAAAAAGGCAGAAATTCCTAATATTTTTTGGCAAAAAGTCAGAAATTCCCCTTATTTTGTGGTAAAAAGGCTGAAATTCCCATTATTTGGGGGCAAAAAAGCAGAAATTTCCCTTATTTTGTGGCAAAATTGCAGAAATTTCACTTACTTCAGGGTAATAAGTCAGAAATTTTCCGTATTTTGGGGCAAAAAAGACAGAAATTTTCTTTGTTTTGGGGGAAAAAGACAGAAATTCCACTTATTTAGTGGCAAAAAAGCAGAAATTCCCTTTATTTTGGAGCAAAAATGAAGAAATTTCATTTTTTTATGGCAAAAAGGTATGCATTCTTTTGATTTTCGAGCAAAAAGGCAGAAATTCCCTGTATTTTGGAGCAAAATTGAAGAAATTCCCCTAATTGTGGGGCAAAAAGGCAGAAATTCCCTATATGTTACGGCAAAAAGACAGAAATTCTACTTATTTTGGGGCAAAACTCAGAAATTCCACTTATTTTGAAGAAAAATTCCATAAAGTTCCCTTATTTTGGGGCAAAATTGCAGAAATTTCACTTATTTTGGGGCAAAATTGCAGAAATTTCACTTATTTAAAGGAAAAAAGGCAGAAATTTTCTTTATTTTGGGGCAAAAAAGCAGAAATTCCTAATATTTTGTGGCAAAAATGCAGAAATTCTCCTTATTTTGAGGTAAAAAGGCTGAAATTCTCCTTATTTGGGGTCAAAAAGGCAGAAATTTCCCTTATTTTGGGGCAAAATTGCAGAAATGTTTCTAATTTCAGGGTAATAAGTCAGAAATTTTCCTTATTTTGGGGCAAAAAAGACAGAAATTACCTTTGTTTTTCGGGAAAAAGATAGAAATTCCACTTATTTAGAGGCAAAAAAGCAGAAATTCGTTTTATTTTTGAGCAAAAATGAAGAAATTTCCCTGTTTTATGACAAAAACATATGCATTATTCTGATTTTCGGGCAAAAAGGCAGAAATTCCCTGTATTTTGGAGCAAAATTGGAGAAATTCCCCTAATTGTGGGGCAAAAAGGCAGAAATTCCATATATGTTGGGGCAAAAAGACAAAAATTCGCCTTATTTTGGGGCAAAACTCAGAAATTCCACTTATTTTGGGGCAAAATTCCCGAAATTTCCCTTATTTTGAGGCAAAATGCAGAAATTTCATTATTTTGGGGCAAAATTTCAGAAAATTCACTTATTTCAGGGAAAAAAAGCAGAAATTTTCTTATTTGGGTGCAAAAAGCCAGAAATTCCTAATATTTTGTGGCAAAAATGCAGAAATTCCCCTTATTTTTAGGTAAAAAGGCTGAAATTCCCCTTATTTGGGGGCCAAAAGGCAGAAATTTCCCTTATTTTGGGGCAAAATTGCAGAAATTTCAATTATTTTGGGGCAAAATTGCAGAAATTTCACTTATTCCAGAAAAAAAGCAGAAATTTTCTTATTTTGGGGCAAAAAGGCATAAATTTCTAATATTTTGTTGCATAAATGAAGAAATTTCCCTTATTTTGAGGTAAAAAGGCTGAAATTCTCCTTTTTTGGGGGCAAAAAGTCAGAAATTTTCTTTATTTTAGGGCAAAATTGAAGAAATTTCACTTGTTTCAGGGTAATAAGTTAGAAATTTTCCTTATTTTGGGGCAAAAAATAAAAGAATTCCCTTGGTTTTGAGGGAAAAAGACAGAAATTTTACTTATTTAGAAGTAAAAAAAGGAGAAATTCCCCTTATTTTGGAGCAAAAATGAAGAAATTTCCCTTTTTTATGGTAAAAAGGTATGCATTCTTCTTAGTTTCGGGCAAAAAAATAGAAATTCCCCGTATTTTGGAGCAAAATTTCAGAAATTCCCCTAATTGTGAGGCAAAAAGGCAAAAATTCCCTATATGTTGGGGCGAAAAAACAGAAATTCTCCTTATTTTGGGGCAATACTCAGAAATTCCACTTATTTTGGGGCACAATTCCAGAAATTTCACATATTTTGGGACAAAATTGCAGAAATTTCACTTATTTCAGGGAAAAAAGGCAGAAATTTTCCTTATTTTGGGGCAAAAATTCAGAAATTCCTAATATTTTGTGGCAAAAATGCAAAAATTCTTCTTATTTTGTGGTAAAAAGGCTGAAATTCCCTTTATTTGGGGGCAAAAAGGCAAAAATTTCCCTTATTTTGTTGCAAAATTGCAGAAATTTCACTTACTTCAGGGTAAAAAGTCAGATATTTTCCTTATTTTTGGGCAAATTAGACAAAAAATCACTTTGTTTTGGGGGAAAAAACAGAAATTCCACTTATTTAGTGGCAAAAAAGCAGAAATTCCCTTTATTTTGGAGCAAAAATGAAGAAATTTCCTTTTTTTTATGGCAAAAATGTATGCATTCTTTTGATTTTCAGGCAAAAAGGCAGAAATTCCCCGTATTTTGGAGCAAAATTGCAGAAATTCCCCTAATTGTGGGGCAAAAAGGCAGAAATTCCCTATATGTTAGGGCAAAAAGACAGAAATTCTCCTTATTTTGGGGCAAAACTCAGAAATTACACTTATTTTGGGGCAAAATTCCAGAAAGTTCCTTTATTTTGGGGCAAAATTGCAGAAATTTCACTTATTTTGGGGCAAAATTGCAGAAATTTCACTTATTTCAAGGAAAAAAGGCAGAAATTTCTTTTATTTGGGACAAAAATGCAGAAATTCCTAATATTTTGTGGCAAAAATGCAGAAATTCCCCTTATTTTGAGGTAAAAAGGCTGAAATTCCCCTTATTTGGGGTCAAAAATGCAGAAATTTCCCTATTTTGGGGCAAAATTGCAGAAATTTTTCTAATTTCAGGGTAATAAGTCAGAATTTTTCCTTATTTTGGGGCAAAAAAGACAGAAATTCCCTTTGCTTTGGGTGAAAAAGACAGAAATTCCAGTTATTTAGAGGCAAAAAGGCAGAAATTCCCCTTATTTTGGAGCAAAAATGAAGAAATTTCTTTTTTTTTCATGGTAAAAAGGTATGCATTCTTCTGATTTTCGGCCAAAAAGGCAGTAATTCCCCGTATTTTGGAGCAAAATTGCAGAAATTCTCCTAATTGTCGGCAAAAAGGCAGAAATTCCATATATGTTAGGGCAAAAAGACAGAAATTCTCCTTATTTTGGGGCAAAATTCTGAAATTCCACTTATTTTGGGGCAAAATTCGAGAAATTTCCCTTATTTTGGGGCAAAATTTCAGAAATTTCACTTATTTTGGGGCAAAATTGCAGAAATTTCACTTATTTCAAGGAAAAAAGGCAGAAATTTTCTTTATTTTGGGGCAAAAAAGAAGAAATTCCGAATATTTTGTGGCAAAAATGCAGAAATTCCCCTTATTTTGAGGTAAAAAGGCTGAAATTCCCCTTATTTGGGGTCAAAAAGGCAGAAATTTCCCTTATTTTGGGGCAAAATTGCAGAAATTTTTCTAATTTCAGGGTAATAAGTCAGAAATTTTCCTTATTTTGGGGCAAAAAACACAGAAATTACCTTTGTTTTGCAAGAAAAAGACAGAAATTCCACTTATTTAGAGGCAAAAAAGCAGAAATTCGTTTTATTTTTGAGCAAAAATGAAGAAATTTCCCTGTTTTATGACAAAAACGTATGCATTATTCTGATTTTCGGGCAAAAAGGCAGAAATTCCCCGTATTTTGGAGCAAAATTGCAGAAATTCCCCTAATTGTGGGGCAAAAAGGCAGAAATTCCATATCTGTTGGAGCAAAAAGACAAAAATTCTCCTTATTTTGGGGCAAAACTCAGAAATTCCACTTATTTTGGGCCAAAATTCCCGAAATTTCCCTTATTTTGGGGCAAAATTGCAGAAATTTCACTTATTTTGGGGCAAAATTTCAGAAAATTCAATTATTTCAGGGAACAAAAGCAGAAATTTTCTTATTTGGGTGCAAAAAGCCAGAAATTCCTAATATTTTGTGGCAAAAATGCAGAAATTCCCCTTATTTTTAGGTAAAAAGGCTGAAATTCCCCTTATTTGGGGGCCAAAAGGCAGAAATTTCCCTTATTTTGGGGCAAATTTGCAGAAATTTCACTTATTTAAGGGTAATAAGTCAGAAATTTTCCTTATTTTCGGGCAAAAAAGACAGGAATTCTTATTGTTTTGTGGGAAAAAGACAGAAATTCCACCTATTTAGAGGCAAAAAAGCAGAAATTCCCCTTATTTTGGACCAAAAATGAAGAAATTTCCTTTTTAAATGGCAAAAAGTATGCATTCTTCTTATTTTCGGGCAAAAAGGCAGAAATTCCCCGTATTTTGAAGCAAAATTGCAGAAATTCACTTAATTGTGGGGCAAAAAGGCAGAAATTATCTATATGTTGGGGCAAAAAGACAGAAATTCTCCTTATTTTGGGGCAAAACTCAGAAATTCCACTTATTTTGGGGCAAAATTGCAGAAATTTCACTTATTTTGGGGCAAAATTGCAGAAATTTCACTTATTTTGGGGCAAAATTGCAGTAATTTCATTTATTTCAGGGAAAAAAGGCAGAAATTTTCCTTATTTTGGGGCAAAAAGGCAGAAATTCCTAATATTTTGTGGCAAAAATGCAGAAATTCCCATTATTTTGAGGTAAAAATGCTGAAATTCCCCTTATTTGAGGGCAAAAAAACAGAAATTTCTTTTATTTTGGGGCAAAATTGCAGAAATTTCACTTACTTCACGGTAATAAGTCAGAATTTTTCCTTATTTTGGGGCAAAAAAGACAGAAATTCCCTTTGCTTTGGGGGAAAAAGACAGAAATTCCACTTATTTAGAGGCAAAAAAGCAGAAATTCCCCTTATTTTGGAGCAGAAATGAAGAAATTTCTTTTTTTTTCATGGTAAAAAGGTATGCATTCTTCTGATTTTCGGGCAAAAAGGCAGTAATTCCCCGTATTTTGGAGCAAAATTGCAAAAATTCTCCTAATTGTTGGCAAAAAGGCAGAAATTCCATATATGTTAGGGCAAAAACACAGAAATTCTTTTTATTTTAGGGCAAAACTCAGAAATTCCACTTATTTTGGGGCAAAATTCCAAAAATTTCCCTTATTTTGGGGCAAAATTGCAGAAATTTCACTTATTTTGGGGCAAAATTGCAGAAATTTCACTTATTTCAGGGAAAAAAGGCAGAAATTTTTCATTCTTTTGAGGAAAAAAAACAGAAATTCCTAATATTTTGTGGCAAAAATGCAGAAATTCCCCTTATTTTGAGGTAAAAATGCTGAAATTCCCCTTATTTGAAGCAAAAAGGCAGAAATTTTTTTATTTTGGGGCAAAATTGCAGAAATTTCACTTATTTCAGAAAAAAAGGCAGAAATTTTTCATTATTTTGAGGCAAAATAGCAGAAATTTCTAATTTTGTTGCAAAAATGCAGAAATTTCCCTTATTTTGAGGTAAAAAGGCTGAAATTTTCCTTATTTGGGGGCAAAAAGTCAGAAATTTCCCTTATTTTGGGTAAAAAATTGCAAAAATTTCACTTATTTCAGGGTAATAAGTTAGAAATTTTCCTTATTTTGGGGCAAAAAAACAGGAATTCCCTTTGTTTTGGGGGAAAAGACAGAAATTCCACTTATTTTGAGGCAAAAAGCAGAAATTCCCCTTATTTTGGAGCCAAAATGAAGAAATTTCCATTTTTTATGGCAAAAAGTTATGCATTCTTCTTATTTTCGGGCAAAAAGGCAGAAATTCCCCGTATTTTGGAGCAGAATTGCGGAAATTCCCCTAATTGTGGGGCAAAAAGGCAGAAATTCCCTATATGTTAGGGCAAAAAGACAGAAATTCTCCTTATTTTGGCGCAAAACTCAGAAATTACACTTATTTGGGGAAAAATTCCAGAAAGTTCCCTTATTTTGGAGCAAAATTGCAGAAATTCCCCTTATTTTTAGGTAAAAAGGCTGAAATTCCCATTATTTGGGAGCCAAAAGGCAGAAATTTCCCTTATTTTGGGGCAAAATTGCAGAAATTTCACTTATTTTGGGGCAAAATTGCAGAAATTTCACTTATTTCAAGGAAAAAAAGGCAGAATTTTTTTTTTATTTTGGGACAAAAAGGCAGAAATTCATAATATTTTGTGGCAAACATGCAGAAATTTCCCCTATTTTGAGGTAAAAAAACCAAAATTCCCCTTATTTGGGGTCAAAAAGGCAGAAATTTCCCTTATTTTGGGGCAAAATTGCAGAAATTTTTCTTATTTCAGGGTAATAAGTCAGAAATTTTCCTTATTTTGGGGCAAAAAAGACAGAAATTACCTTTGTTTTGTGGGAAAAAGACAGAAATTCCACTTATTTAGAGGCAAAAAAGCAGAAATTCGTTTTATTTTTGAGCAAAAATGAAGAAATTTCCCTGTTTTATGACAAAAACGTATGCATTATTCTGATTTTCGGGCAAAAAGGCAGAAATTCCCTGTATTTTGGAGCAAAATTGCAGAAATTCCCCTAATTGTAGGGCAAAGAGGCAGAAATTCCATATATGTTGGGGCAAAAAGACAAAAATTCTCCTTATTTTGGGGCAAAACTCAGAAATTCTACTTATTTTTGGGCAAAATTCCCAAAATTTCCCTTATTTTGGGGAAAAATTGCAGAAATTTCACTTATTTTGGGGCAAAATTTCAGAAAATTCACTTGTTCCAGGGAAAAAAAGCAGAAATTTTCTTATTTGGGTGGAAAAAGCAAGAAATTCCTAATATTTTGTGACAAAAATGCAGAAATTCCCCTAATTTTTAGGTAAAAAGGCTGAAATTCCCCTTATTTGGGGGCCAAAAGGCAGAAATTTCCCTTATTTTGGGGCAAATTTGCAGAAATTTCACTTATTTAAGGTTAATAAGTCAGAAATTTTCCTTATTTTCGGGAAAAAAGGCAGGAATTCTTATTGTTTTGTGGGAAAAAAACAGAAATTCCACCTATTTATTGGCCAAAAAGCAGAAATTCCCCTTATTTTACAGCAAAAATGAAGAAATTTCCTTTTTAAATGGCAAAAAGTATGCATTCTTTTTATTTTCGGGCAAAAAGGCAGAAATTCCCCGTATTTTGAAGCAAAATTGCAGAAATTCCCTTAATTGTGGGGCAAAAAGGCAGAAATTATCTATATGTTGGGGCAAAAAGACAGAAATTCTCCTTATTTTGGGGCAAAACTCAGAAATTCCACTTATTTTGGGGCAAAATTCCAGAAATTTCCCTTATTTTGGGGCAAAATTGCAGAAATTTCACTTATTTTGGGGAAAAATTGCAGAAATTTCACTTATTTGGGGCAAAATTGCAGTAATTTCACTTATTTCAGAGAAAAAAGGCAGAAATTTTTCTTATTTTGGGGCAAAAAGGCAGAAATTCCTAATATTTTGTGGCAAAAATGCAGAAATTCCCCTTATTTTGAGGTAAAAATGCTGAAATTGCCCTTATTTGAGGGCAAAAATACAGAAATTTCTTTTATTTTGGGGCAAAATTGCAGAAATTTCACTTACTTCACAGTAATAAGTCAGAATTTTTCTTTATTTTGGGGCAAAAAAGACAGAAATTACCTTTGCTTTGGGGGGAAAAGACAGAAATTCCAGTTATTTAGAGGCAAAAAAGCAGAAATTCCCCTTATTTTGGAGCAAAAATGAAGAAATTTCTTTTTTTTTCATGGTAAAAAGGTATGCATTCTTCTGATTTTCGGGCAAAAAGGCAGTAATTCCCCGTATTTTGGAGCAAAATTGCAGAAATTCTCCTAATTGTCGGCAAAATGGCAGAAATTCCATATATGTTAGGGCAAAAAGACAGAAATTCTTTTTATTTTAGGGCAAAACTCAGAAATTCCACTTATTTTGGGGCAAAATTCCAAAAATTTCCCTTATTTTGGGGCAAAATTGCAGAAATTTCACTTATTTTGGGGCAAAATTGCAGAAATTTCACTTATTTCATGGAAAAAAGGCAGAAATTTTTCATTATTTTCAGGCAAAAAAGCAGAAATTTCTAATATTTTGTGGCAAAAATGCAGAAATTCCCCTTATTTTGAGGTAAAAAGGCTGAAATTCCTCTTATTTGGAGCAAAAAGGAAGAAATTTTTTTATTTTGGGAAAAATTGCAGAAATTTCACTTATTTCAGAAAAAAAAGGCAGAAATTTTTCATTATTTTGAGGCAAAAAAGCAGAAATTTCTAATTTTGTTGCAAAAATGCAGAAATTTCCCTTATTTTGAGGTAAAAAGGCTGAAATTTTCCTTATTTGGGTGCAAAAAGTCAGAAATTTCCTTTATTTTGGGTCAAAATTGCAGAAATTTCACTTATTTCAGGGTAATAAGTTAGAAATTTTCCTTATTTTGGGGCAAAAAAACAGGAATTCCCTTTGTTTTGGGGGAAAAAGAAATTCCACTTATTTTGAGGCAAAAAGCAGAAATTCCCCTTATTTTGGAGCAAAAATGAAGAAATTTCCCTTTTTTATGCCAAAAAGTTATGCATCCTTCTCATTTTCGGGCAAAAAGGCAGAAATTCCCCGTATTTTGGAGCAAAATTGCAGAAATTCCCCTAATTGTGTGGCAAAAGAGCAGAAATTCCCTATATGTTAGGGCAAAAAACAGAAATTCTCCTTATTTTGGGGCAAAACTCAGAAATTCCATTTATTTTGGGGCAAAATTCGAGAAAGTTTCCTTATTTTGGGGCAAAATTGCAGAAATTTCACTTATTTCAAGGAAAAAAGGCAGAAATTTTTTTTTATTTTGGGGCAAAAAAGAAGAAATTCCTAATATTTTGTGGCAAAAATGCAGAAATTCCCCTTATTTTGAGGTAAAAAGGCTGAAATTCCCCTTATTTGGGGTCAAAAAGGCAGAAATTTCCCTTATTTTGGGGCAAAATTGTAGAAATTTTTCTAATTTCACGGTAATAATTCAGAAATTTTCCTTATTTTGGGGCAAAAAACACAGAAATTACCTTTGTTTTGCAAGAAAAAGACAGAAATTCCACTTATTTAGAGGCAAAAAAGCAGAAATTCATTTTATTTTTGAGCAAAAATGAAGAAATTTCCCTGTTTTATGACAAAAACGTATGCATTATTCTGATTTTCGGGCTAAAAGGCAGAAATTCCCCGTATTTTGGAGCAAAATTGCAGAAATTCCCCTAATTGTGGGGCAAAAAGGCAGAAATTCCATATATGTTGGGGCAAAAAGACAAAAATTCTCCTTATTTTTGGGCAAAACTCAGAAATTCCACTTATTTTGGGGCAAAATTCCCGAAATTTCTTTTATTTTGGGACAAAATTGCAGAAATTTCACTTATTTTGGGGCAAAATTTCAGAAAATTAATTATTTCAGGGAAAAAAAGCAGAAATTTTCTTATTTGGGTGCAAAAAGCCAGAAATTCCTAATATTTTGTGGCAAAAATGCAGAAATTCCACTTATTTTTAGGTAAAAAGGCTGAAATTCCCATTATTTGGGGGCCAAAAGGCAGAAATTTCCCTTATTTTGGGGCAAAATTGCAGAAATTTCACTTATTTTGGGGCAAAATTGCAGAAATTTCACTTATTCCAGAAAAAAAGCAGAAATTTTCTTATTTTGGGGCAAAAAGGCTAAAATTTCTAATATTTTGTTGCATAAATGAAGAAATTTCCCTTATTTTGAGGTAAAAAGGCTGAAATTCTCCTTTTTTGGGGGCAAAAAGTCAGAAATTTCCTTTATTTTGGGGCAAAATTGCAGAAATTTCACTTATTTCAGGGTAATAATTTAGAAATTTTCCTTATTTTGGGGCAAATAATAAAGGAATTCCCTTTGTTTTGAGGGTAAAAGACAGAAATTTCACTTATTTAGAGGTAAAAAAAGCAGAAATTCCCCTTATTTTGGAGCAAAAATGAAGAAATTTCCCTTTTTTATGGCAAAAAGGTATGCATTCTTCTTATTTTCGGGCAAAAAAACAGAAATTACCCGTATTTTGGAGCAAAATTTCAGAAATTCCCCTAATTGTGGGGCAAAAAGGCAGAAATTCCCTATATGTTGGGGCAAAAAGACAGAAATTCTCCTTATTTTGGGCCAATACTCAGAAATTCCACTTATTTTGGGGCACAATTCCAGAAATTTCACATATGTTGGGGCACAATTGCAGAAATTTCACTTATTTCAGGGAAAAAAGGCAGAAATTTTCCTTATTTTGAAGCAAAAATTCAGAAATTCCTAATATTTTGTGGCAAAAATGCAGAAATTTTTCTTATTTTGTGGTAAAAAGGCTGAAATTCCCTTTATTTGGGGGCAAAAAGGCAGATATTTCCCTTATTTTGTGGCAAAATTGCAGAAATTTCACTTACTTCAGGGTAAAAAGTCAGAAATTTTCCTTATTTTGGGGCAAATTAGACGAAAAATCCCTTTGTTTTGGGGGAAAAAAACTGAAATTCCACTAATTTAGTGGCAAAAATGTAGAAATTCCCTTTATTTTGGAGCAAAAATGAAGAAATTTCCTTTTTTTATGGCAAAAAGGTATGCATTCTTTTGATTTTCGGACAAAAAGGCAGAAATTCCCCGTATTTTGGAGCAAAATTGCAGAAATTCCTCTAATTGTGGGGCAAAAAGGCAGAAATTCCCTATATGTTAGGGCAAAAAGACAGAAATTCTCCTTATTTTGGGGCAAAACTCAGAAATTACACTTATTTTGGGGCAAAATTTTAGAAAGTTCCCTTATTTTGAGGCAAAATTGCAGAAATTTCACTTATTTTGGGGCAAAATTGCAGAAATTTCACTTATTTCAAGGAAAAAAGGCAGAAATTTTTTTTATTTTGGGAAAAAAAAGCAGAAATTCCTAATATTTTGTGGCAAAAATGCAGAAATTCACCTTATTTTGAGGTAAAAAGGCTGAAATTCCCCTTATTCGGGGTCAAAAAGGCAGAAATTTTCCTTATTTTGGGGCAAAATTGCAGAAATTTTTCATATTTCAGGGTAATAAGTCAGAAATTTTCCTTATTTTGGGGCAAAAAAGACAGAAATTACCTTTGTTTTGCGGGAAAAAGACAGAAATTCCACTTATTTAGAAGCAAAAAAGCAGAAATTCGTTTTATTTTTGAGCAAATATGAAGAAATTTCCCTGTTTTATGACAAAAACGTATGCATTATTCTGATTTTCGGGCAAAAAGGCAGAAATTCCCCGTATTTTGGAGCAAAATTGCAGAAATTCCCCTAATTGTGGGGCAAAAAGGCAGAAATTCCATATATGTTGGGGCAAAAAGACAAAAATTCTCCTTATTTTGGGGCAAAACTCAGAAATTCCACTTATTTAGGGGCAAAATTCCCAAAATTTCCCTTATTTTGGGGCAAAATTGCAGAAATTTCACTTATTTTGGGGCAAAATTTCAGAAAATTCACTTATTTCAGGGAAAAAAAGCAGAAATTTTCTTATTTGGGTGCAAAAAGCCAGAAATTCCTAATATTTTGTGGCAAAAATGCAGAAATTCCCCTTATTTTTAGGTAAAAAGGCTGAAATTCCCCTTATTTGGGGGCCAAAAGGCAGAAATTTCCCTTATTTTGGGGCAAATTTGCAGAAATTTCACTTATTTAAGGGTAATAAGTCAGAAATTTTTCTTATTTTCGGGCAAAAAAGACAGGAATTCTTATTGTTTTGTGGAAAAAAGACAGAAATTCCACCTATTTAGAGGCAAAAAAGTAGAAATTCCCCTTATTTTGGAGCAAAAATGAAGAAATTTCCTTTTTAAATGGCAAAAAGTATGCATTCTTCTAATTTTCGGGCAAAAAGGCAGAAATTCCTCGTATTTTGAAGCAAAATTGCAGAAATTCCCTTAATTGTGGGGCAAAAAGGCAGAAATTATCTATTTGTTGGGGCAAAAAGACAGAAATTCTCCTTATTTTGGGGCAAAACTCAGAAATTCCACTTATTTTGGGGCAAAATTCCAGAAATTTCCCTTATTTTGGGGCAAAACTGCAGAAATTTCACTTATTTTGGGGAAAAATTGCAGAAATTTCACTTATTTTGGGGCAAAATTGCAGTAATTTCATTTATTTCAGGGAAAAAAGGCAGAAATTTTCCTTATTTTGGGGCAAAAAGGCAGAAATTCCTAATATTTTGTGGCAAAAATGCAGAAATTCCCATTATTTTGAGGTAAAAATGCTGAAATTCCCCTTATTTGAGGGCAAAAAAACAGAAATTTCTTTTATTTTGGGGCAAAATTGCAGAAATTTCACTTACTTCACGGTAATAAGTCAGAATTTTTCCTTATTTTGGGGCAAAAAAACAGAAATTCCCTTTGCTTTGGGGGAAAAAGACAGAAATTCCACTTATTTAGAGGCAAAAAAGCAGAAATTCCCCTTATTTTGGAGCAAAAATGAAGAAATTTCTTTTTTTTTTCATGGTAAAAAGGTATGCATTCTTCTGATTTTCGGGCAAAAAGGCAGTAATTCCCTGTATTTTGGAGCAAAATTGCAAAAATTCTCCTAATTGTCGGCAAAAAGGCAGAAATTCCAAATATGTTAGGGCAAAAAGACAGAAATTCTTTTTATTTTAGGGCAAAACTCAGAAATTCCACTTATTTTGGGGCAAAATTCCAAAAATTTCCCTTATTTTGGGGCAAAATTGCAGAAATTTCACTATTTTGGGGCAAAATTGCAGAAATTTCACTTATTTCAGGGAAAAAAGGCAGAAATTTTTCATTATTTTCAGGCAAAAAGCAGAAATTTCTAATATTTTGTGGCAAAAATGCAGAAATTCCCCTTATTTTGAGGTAAAAAGGCTGAAATTCCCCTTATTTGAAGCAAAAAGGCAGAAATTTTTTTATTTTGGGGCAAAATTGCAGAAATTTTACTTATTTCAGAAAAAAAGGCAGAAATTTTTCATTATTTTGTGGCAAAATAGCAGAAATTTCTAATTTTGTTGCAAAAATGCAGAAATTTCCCTTATTTTGAGGTAAAAAGGCTGAAATTTTCCTTATTTGGGGGCAAAAAGTCAGAAATTTCCCTTATTTTGGGTCAAAATTGCAGAAATTTCACTTATTTCAGGGTAATAAGTTAGAAATTTTCCTTATTTTGGGGCAAAAAAACAGGAATTCCCTTTGTTTTGGGGGAAAAGACAGAAATTCCACTTATTTTGAGGCAAAAAGCAGAAATTCCCCTTATTTTGGAGCAAAAATGAAGAAATTTCCCTTTTTTATGGCAAAAAGTTATGCATTCTTATTTTCGGAGAAAAAGGCAGAAATTCCCCGTATTTTGGAGCCAAATTGCAGAAATTCCCGTAATTGTGGGGCAAAAAGGCAGAAATTCCCTATATGTTAGGGTAAAAAGACAAATTCTTCTTATTTTGGGGCAAAACTCAGAAATTCCACTTATTTTGGGGCAAAATTCCAGAAATTTCCCTTATTTTGGGGCAAAATTGCAGAAATTTGACTTATTTTGATGCAAAATTCCAAAATTTCACTTATTTCAGAAAAAAGCAGAAATTTTCTTATTTTGGGGCAAAAAGGCAGAAATTTTTTTTATTTTGGTACAAAATTGCAGAAATTTTTCTTATTTTGGGGCAAAAAGGCAGAAATTTCCCATATTTTGGAGCAAAAATGCAGAAATTCCCCTTAATTTGAGGTAAAAATCCTGAAATTCCCCTTATTTTGGGGCAAAAAGGCAGAAATTTCCCTTATTTCAGGGCAAAATTGCAGATATTTAACTTATTTCAGGGTAATAAGTCAGAAATCTTCCTTATTTTGGGGCAAAAAAGACAGAAATTTCCTTTGTTTTGGGGGAAAAAGACAGAAATTCCACTTATTTATAGGCTAAAAACCAGATATTCCCCTTACTTTTGAAGCAAAAATGAAGAAATTTCCCTTTTTTCTGGCAAAAAGATATGCATTCTTCTTATTTTCGGGCAAAAAGGCAGAAATTCCCCGTATTTTGGAGCAAAACTGCAGAAATTCTCCTTATTTTGGGGCAAAACTCAGAAATTCCACATATTTTGGGGCAAAATTGCAGAAATTTTCCTTATTTTGGGGCAAAATTGCAGAAATTTTTCATATTTCAGGGTAATAAGTCAGAAATTTTCCTTATTTTGGGGCAAAAAAGACAGAAATTACCTTTGTTTTGCGGGAAAAAGACAGAAATTCCACTTATTTAGAGGCAAAAAAGCAGAAATTCGTTTTATTTTTGAGCAAATATGAAGAAATTTCCCTGTTTTATGACAAAAACGTATGCATTATTCTGATTTTCGGGCAAAAAGGCAGAAATTCCTCGTATTTTGGAGCAAAATTGCAGAAATTCCCCTAATTGTGGGGCAAAAAGGCAGAAATTCCATATATGTTGGGGCAAAAAGACAAAAATTCTCCTTATTTTGGGGCAAAACTCAGAAATTCCACTTATTTTGGGGCAAAATTCCCTAAATTTCCCTTATTTTGGGGCAAAATTGCAGAAATTTCACTTATTTTGGGGCAAAATTTCAGAAAATTCACTTATTTCAGGGAAAAAAGCAGAAATTTTCTTATTTGGGTGCAAAAAGCCAGAAATTCCTAATATTTTGTGGCAAAAATGCAGAAATTCCCCTTATTTTTAGGTAAAATGCTGAAATTCCCCTTATTTGGGGGCCAAAAGGCAGAAATTTCCCTTATTTTAGGGCAAATTTGCAGAAATTTCACTTATTTAAGGGTAATAAGTCAGAAATTTTTCTTATTTTCGGGCAAAAAAGACAGGAATTCTTATTGTTTTGTGGGAAAAAGACAGAAATTCCACCTATTTAGAGGCAAAAAAGCAGAAATTCCCCTTATTTTGGAGCAAAAATGAAGAAATTTCCTTTTTAAATGGCAAAAAGTATGCATTCTTCTTATTTTCGGGCAAAAAGGCAGAAATTCCCCGTATTTTGAAGCAAAATTGCAGAAATTCCCTTAATTGTGGGGCAAAAAGGCAGAAATTATCTATATGTTGGGGCAAAAAGGCAGAAATTCTCCTTATTTTGGGGCAAAACTCAGAAATTCCACTTATTTTGGGGCAAAATTCCAGAAATTTCCCTTATTTTGGGGCAAAACTGCAGAAATTTCACTTATTTTGGGGAAAAATTGCAGAAATTTCACTTATTTTGGGGCAAAATTGCAGTAATTTCATTTATTTCAGGGAAAAAAGGCAGAAATTTTCCTTATTTTGGGGCAAAAAGGCAGAAATTCCTAATATTTTGTGGCAAAAATGCAGAAATTCCCATTATTTTGAGGTAAAAATGCTGAAATTCCCCTTATTTGAGGGCAAAAAAACAGAAATTTCTTTTATTTTGGGGCAAAATTGCAGAAATTTCACTTACTTCACGGTAATAAGTCAGAATTTTTCCTTATTTTGGGGCAAAAAAACAGAAATTCCCTTTGCTTTGGGGGAAAAAGACAGAAATTCCACTTATTTAGAGGCAAAAAAGCAGAAATTCCCCTTATTTTGGAGCAAAAATGAAGAAATTTCTTTTTTTTTTCATGGTAAAAAGGTATGCATTCTTCTGATTTTCGGGCAAAAAGGCAGTAATTCCCTGTATTTTGGAGCAAAATTGCAAAAATTCTCCTAATTGTCGGCAAAAAGGCAGAAATTCCAAATATGTTAGGGCAAAAAGACAGAAATTCTTTTTATTTTAGGGCAAAACTCAGAAATTCCACTTATTTTGGGGCAAAATTCCAAAAATTTCCCTTATTTTGGGGCAAAATTGCAGAAATTTCACTATTTTGGGGCAAAATTGCAGAAATTTCACTTATTTCAGGGAAAAAAGGCAGAAATTTTTCATTATTTTCAGGCAAAAAGCAGAAATTTCTAATATTTTGTGGCAAAAATGCAGAAATTCCCCTTATTTTGAGGTAAAAAGGCTGAAATTCCCCTTATTTGAAGCAAAAAGGCAGAAATTTTTTTATTTTGGGGCAAAATTGCAGAAATTTTACTTATTTCAGAAAAAAAGGCAGAAATTTTTCATTATTTTGTGGCAAAATAGCAGAAATTTCTAATTTTGTTGCAAAAATGCAGAAATTTCCCTTATTTTGAGGTAAAAAGGCTGAAATTTTCCTTATTTGGGGGCAAAAGTCAGAAATTTCCCTTATTTTGGGTCAAAATTGCAGAAATTTCACTTATTTCAGGGTAATAAGTTAGAAATTTTCCTTATTTTGGGGCAAAAAAACAGGAATTCCCTTTGTTTTGGGGGAAAAGACAGAAATTCCACTTATTTTGAGGCAAAAAGCAGAAATTCCCCTTATTTTGGAGCAAAAATGAAGAAATTTCCCTTTTTTATGGCAAAAAGTTATGCATTCTTATTTTCGGAGAAAAAGGCAGAAATTCCCCGTATTTTGGAGCAAAATTGCAGAAATTCCCGTAATTGTGGGGCAAAAAGGCAGAAATTCCCTATATGTTAGGGTAAAAAGACAAATTCTTCTTATTTTGGGGCAAAACTCAGAAATTCCACTTATTTTGGGGCAAAATTCCAGAAATTTCCCTTATTTTGGGGCAAAATTGCAGAAATTTGACTTATTTTGATGCAAAATTCCAAAATTTCACTTATTTCAGAAAAAAGCAGAAATTTTCTTATTTTGGGGCAAAAAGGCAGAAATTTTTTTTATTTTGGTACAAAATTGCAGAAATTTTTCTTATTTTGGGGCAAAAAGGCAGAAATTTCCCATATTTTGGAGCAAAAATGCAGAAATTCCCCTTAATTTGAGGTAAAAATCCTGAAATTCCCCTTATTTTGGGGCAAAAAGGCAGAAATTTCCCTTATTTCAGGGCAAAATTGCAGATATTTAACTTATTTCAGGGTAATAAGTCAGAAATCTTCCTTATTTTGGGGCAAAAAAGACAGAAATTTCCTTTGTTTTGGGGGAAAAAGACAGAAATTCCACTTATTTATAGGCTAAAAACCAGATATTCCCCTTACTTTTGAAGCAAAAATGAAGAAATTTCCCTTTTTTCTGGCAAAAAGATATGCATTCTTCTTATTTTCGGGCAAAAAGGCAGAAATTCCCCGTATTTTGGAGCAAAACTGCAGAAATTCTCCTTATTTTGGGGCAAAACTCAGAAATTCCACATATTTTGGGGCAAAATTGCAGAAATTTTCCTTATTTTGGGGCAAAATTGCAGAAATTTTTCATATTTCAGGGTAATAAGTCAGAAATTTTCCTTATTTTGGGGCAAAAAAGACAGAAATTACCTTTGTTTTGCGGGAAAAAGACAGAAATTCCACTTATTTAGAGGCAAAAAAGCAGAAATTCGTTTTATTTTTGAGCAAATATGAAGAAATTTCCCTGTTTTATGACAAAAACGTATGCATTATTCTGATTTTCGGGCAAAAAGGCAGAAATTCCTCGTATTTTGGAGCAAAATTGCAGAAATTCCCCTAATTGTGGGGCAAAAAGGCAGAAATTCCATATATGTTGGGGCAAAAAGACAAAAATTCTCCTTATTTTGGGGCAAAACTCAGAAATTCCACTTATTTTGGGGCAAAATTCCCTAAATTTCCCTTATTTTGGGGCAAAATTGCAGAAATTTCACTTATTTTGGGGCAAAATTTCAGAAAATTCACTTATTTCAGGGAAAAAAGCAGAAATTTTCTTATTTGGGTGCAAAAAGCCAGAAATTCCTAATATTTTGTGGCAAAAATGCAGAAATTCCCCTTATTTTTAGGTAAAATGCTGAAATTCCCCTTATTTGGGGGCCAAAAGGCAGAAATTTCCCTTATTTTAGGGCAAATTTGCAGAAATTTCACTTATTTAAGGGTAATAAGTCAGAAATTTTTCTTATTTTCGGGCAAAAAAGACAGGAATTCTTATTGTTTTGTGGGAAAAAGACAGAAATTCCACCTATTTAGAGGCAAAAAAGCAGAAATTCCCCTTATTTTGGAGCAAAAATGAAGAAATTTCCTTTTTAAATGGCAAAAAGTATGCATTCTTCTTATTTTCGGGCAAAAAGGCAGAAATTCCCCGTATTTTGAAGCAAAATTGCAGAAATTCCCTTAATTGTGGGGCAAAAAGGCAGAAATTATCTATATGTTGGGGCAAAAAGGCAGAAATTCTCCTTATTTTGGGGCAAAACTCAGAAATTCCACTTATTTTGGGGCAAAATTCCAGAAATTTCCCTTATTTATGGGCAAAATTGCAGAAATTTCACTTATTTTGGGGCAAAATTGCAGAAATTTCACTTATTTTGGGGCAAAATTGCAGTAATTTCATTTATTTCAGGGAAAAAAGGCAGAAATTTTCCTTATTTTGGGGCAAAGAGGCAGAAATTCCTAATATTTTGTGGCAAAAATGCAGAAATTCCCATTATTTTGAGGTAAAAATGCTGAAATTCCCCTTATTTGAGGGCAAAAAAACAGAAATTTCTTTTATTTTGGGGCAAAATTGCAGAAATTTCACTTACTTCACGGTAATAAGTCAGAATTTTTCCTTATTTTGGGGCAAAAAAGACAGAAATTCTCTTTGCTTTGGGGGAAAAAGACAGAAATTCCACTTATTTAGAGGCAAAAAAGCAGAAATTCCCCTTATTTTGGAGCAAAAATGAAGAAATTTCTTTTTTTTTTCATGGTAAAAAGGTATGCATTCTTCTGATTTTCGGGCAAAAAGGCAGTAATTCCCCGTATTTTGGAGCAAAATTGCAAAAATTCTCCTAATTGTCGGCAAAAAGGCAGAAATTCCAAATATGTTAGGGCAAAAAGACAGAAATTCTTTTTATTTTAGGGCAAAACTCAGAAATTCCACTTATTTTGGGGCAAAATTCCAAAAATTTCCCTTATTTTGGGGCAAAATTGCAGAAATTTCACTATTTTGGGGCAAAATTGCAGAAATTTCACTTATTTCAGGGAAAAAAGGAAGAAATTTTTCATTATTTTCAGGCAAAAAGCAGAAATTTCTAATGTTTTGTGGCAAAAATGCAGAAATTCCCCTTATTTTGAGGTAAAAAGGCTGAAATTCCCCTTATTTGAAGCAAAAAGGCAGAAATTTTTTTATTTTGGGGCAAAATTGCAGAATTTTCACTTATTTCAGAAAAAAAAAGGCAGAAATTTTTCATTATTTTGAGGCAAAATAGCAGAAATTTCTAATTTTGTTGCAAAAATGCAGAAATTTCCCTTATTTTGAGGTAAAAAGGCTGAAATTTTCCTTATTTGGGGGCAAAAAGTCAGAAATTTCCCTTATTTTGGGTCAAAATTGCAGAAATTTCACTTATTTCAGAGTAATAAGTTAGAAATTTTCCTTATTTTGGGGCAAAAAAACAGGAATTCCCTTTGTTTTGGGGGAAAAGACAGTAATTCCACTTATTTTGAGGCAAAATGCAGAAATTCCCCTTATTTTGGAGCAAAAATGAAGAAATTTCCCTTTTTTATGGCAAAAAGTTATGCATTCTTCTTATTTTCAGAGAAAAAGGCAGAAATTCCCCGTATTTTGGAGCAAAATTTCAGAAATTCTTGTAATTGTGGGGCAAAAAGGCAGAAATTCCCTATATGTTAGGGCAAAAAGACAAATTCTTCTTATTTTGGGGCAAAACTCAGAAATTCCACTTATTTTGGGGCAAAATTCCAGAAATTTCCCTTATTTTTGGGCAAAATTGCAGAAATTTGACTTATTTTGATGCAAAATTCCAAAATTTCACTTATTTCAGAAAAAAGCAGAAATTTTCTTATTTTGGGGCAAAAAGGCAGAAATTTTTTTTATTTTGGTACAAAATTGCAGAAATTTTTCTTATTTTGGGGCAAAAAGGCAGAAATTTCCCATATTTTGGAGCAAAAATGCAGAAAGTCCCCTTATTTTGAGGTAAAAAGCCTGAAATTCCCCTTATTTTTGGGCAAAAAAGCAGAAATTTCCCTTATTTCAGGGCAAAATTGCAGATATTTAACTTATTTCAGGGTAATAAGTCAGAAATCTTCCTTATTTTGGGGCAAAAAAGACAGAAATTTCCTTTGTTTTGGGGGAAAAAGACAGAAATTCCACTTATTTAGAGGCTAAAAACCAGAAATTCCCCTTATTTTGAAGCAAAAATGAAGAAATTTCCCTTTTTTCTGGCAAATAGGTATGCATTCTTCTTATTTTCGGGCAAAAAGGCAGAAATTCCCCGTATTTTGGAGCAAAACTGCAGAAATTCTCCTTATTTTGGGGCAAAACTCAGAAATTCCACATATTTTTGGGCAAAATTGCAGAAATTTTCCTTATTTTGGGGCAAAATTGCAGAAATTTTTCATATTTCAGGGTAATAAGTCAGAAATTATCCTTAATTTGGGGCAAAAAAGACAGAAATTACCTTTGTTTTGCGGGAAAAAGACAGAAATTCCACTTATTTAGAGGCAAAAAAAGCAGAAATTTGTTTTATTTTTGAGCAAATATGAAGAAATTTCCCTGTTTTATGACAAAAACGTATGCATTATTCTGATTTTCGGGCAAAAAGGCAGAAATTCCCCGTATTTTGGAGCAAAATTGCAGAAATTCCCCTAATTGTGGGGCTAAAAGGCAGAAATTCCATATATGTTGGGGCAAAAAGACAAAAATTCTCCTTATTTTGGGGCAAAACTCAGAAATTCCACTTATTTTGGGGCAAAATTCCCGAAATTTTCCTTATTTTGGGGCAAAATTGCAGAAATTTCACTTATTTTGGGGCAAAATTTCAGAAAATTCACTTATTTCAGGGAAAAAAAGCAGAAATTTTCTTATTTGGGTGCAAAAAGCCAGAAATTCCTAATATTTTGTGGCAAAAATGCAGATATTCCCCTTATTTTTAGGTAAAAAGGCTGAAATTCCCCTTATTTGGGGGCCAAAAGGCAGAAATTTCCCTTATTTTGGGGCAAATTTGCAGAAATTTCACTTATTTAAGGGTAATAAGTCAGAAATTTTCCTTATTT
The DNA here is from genome assembly GCF_963924665.1 of Micromys minutus. Taxonomy (NCBI): domain Eukaryota; kingdom Metazoa; phylum Chordata; class Mammalia; order Rodentia; family Muridae; genus Micromys; species Micromys minutus. The sequence continues at coordinate 1,120,590 of NW_027667411.1, read as the reverse complement.
TCGGGCAAAAAAGACAGGAATTCTTATTGTTTTGTGGGAAAAAGACAGAAATTCCACCTATTTAGAGGCAAAAAAGCAGAAATTCCCCTTATTTTAAAGCAAAAATGAAGAAATTTCCTTTTTAAATGGCAAAAAGTATGCATTCTTCTTATTTTCATGCAAAAAGGCAGAAATTCCCCATATTTTGAAGCAAAATTGCAGAAATTCCCTTAATTGTGGGGCAAAAAGGCAGAAATTATCTATATGTTGTGGCAAAAAGGCAGAAATTCTCCTTATTTTTGGGCAAAATTCCAGAAATTTCCCTTATTTTGGGGCAAAATTGCAGAAATGTCACTTATTTTGGGGCAAAATTGCAGAAATTTCACTTATTTTGGGGCAAAATTGCAGTAATTTCATTTATTTCAGGGAAAAAAGGCAGAAATTTTCCTTATTTTGGGGCAAAAAGGCAGAAATTCCTAATATTTTGTGGCAAAAATGCAGAAATTCCCATTATTTTGAGGTAAAAATGCTGAAATTCCCCTTATTTGAGGGCAAAAAAACAGAAATTTCTTTTATTTTGGGGCAAAATTGCAGAAATTTCACTTACTTCACGGTAATAAGTCAGAATTTTTCCTTATTTTAGGGCAAAAAAGACAGAAATTCCCTTTTCTTTGGGGGAAAAAGACAGAAATTCCACTTATTTAGAGGCAAAAAAGCAGAAATTCCCCTTATTTTGAAGCAAAAATGAAGAAATTTCTTTTTTTTTTCATGGTAAAAAGGTATGCATTCTTCTGATTTTCGGGCAAAAAGGCAGTAATTCCCCGTATTTTGGAGCAAAATTGCAAAAATTCTCCTAATTGTCGGCAAAAAGGCAGAAATTCCAAATATGTTAGGGCAAAAAGACAGAAATTCTTTTTATTTTAGGGCAAAACTCAGAAATTCCACTTATTTTGGGGCAAAATTCCAAAAATTTCCCTTATTTTGGGGCAAAATTGCAGAAATCTCACTTATTTTGGGGCAAAATTGCAGAAATTTCACTTATTTCAGGGAAAAAAGGCAGAAATTTTTCATTATTTTCAGGCAAAAAGCAGAAATTTCTAATATTTTGTGGCAAAAATGCAGAAATTCCCCTTATTTTGAGGTAAAAAGGCTGAAATTCCCCTTATTTGAAGCAAAAAGGCAGAAATTTTTTTATTTTGGGGCAAAATTGCAGAAATTTCACTTATTTCAGAAAAAAAAGGCAGAAATTTTTCATTATTTTGAGGCAAAATAGCAGAAATTTCTAATTTTGTTGCAAAAATGCAGAAATTTCCCTTATTTTGAGGTAAAAAGGCTGAAATTTTCCTTATTTGGGGGCAAAAAGTCAGAAATTTCCCTTATTTTGGGTCAAAATTGCAGAAATTTCACTTATTTCAGGGTAATAAGTTAGAAATTTTCCTTATTTTGAGGCAAAAAACAGGAATTCCCTTTGTTTTGGGGGAAAAGACAGAAATTCCACTTATTTTGAGGCAAAAAGCAGAAATTCCCCTTATTTTGGAGCAAAAATGAAGAAATTTCCCTTTTTTATGGCAAAAAGTTATGCATTCTTCTTATTTTCGGAGAAAAAGGCAGAAATTCCCCGTATTTTGGAGCAAAATTTCAGAAATTCCCGTAATTGTGGGGCAAAAAGGCAGAAATTCCCTATATGTTAGGGCAAAAAGTCAAATTATTCTTATTTTGGGGCAAAACTCAGAAATTCCACTTATTTTGGGGCAAAATTCCAGAAATTTCCCTTATTTTGGGGCAAAATTGCAGAAATTTGACTTATTTTGATGCAAAATTCCAAAATTTCACTTATTTCAGAAAAAAGCAGAAATTTTCTTATTTTGGGGCAAAAAGGCAGAAATTTTTTTTATTTTGGTACAAAATTGCAGAAATTTTTCTTATTTTGGGGCAAAAAGGCAGAAATTTCCCATATTTTGGAGCAAAAATGCAGAAATTCCCCTTAATTTGAGGTAAAAATCCTGAAATTCCCCTTATTTTGGGGCAAAAAGGCAGAAATTTCCCTTATTTCAGGGCAAAATTGCAGATATTTAACTTATTTCAGGGTAATAAGTCAGAAATCTTCCATTTTTGGGGCAAAAAAGACAGAAATTTCCTTTGTTTTGGGGGAAAAAGACAGAAATTCCACTTATTTATAGGCTAAAAACCAGATATTCCCCTTATTTTGAAGCAAAAATGAAGAAATTTACCTTTTTTCTGGCAAAAAGGTATGCATTCTTCTTATTTTCGGGCAAAAAGGCAGAAATTCCCCGTATTTTGGAGCAAAACTGCAGATATTCTCCTTATTTTGGGGCAAAACTCAGAAATTCCACTTATTTTGGGGCAAAATTGCAGAAATTTTCCTTATTTTGGGGCAAAATTGCAGAAATTTCACTTATTTTGGGGCAAAATTGCAGAAATTTCACTTATTCCAGAAAAAAAGCAGAAATTTTCTTATTTTGGTGCAAAAAGGCAGAAATTTTAATATTTTGTTGCAAAAATGCAGAAATTCTCCTTATTCCGAGGTAAAAAGGCTGAAATTTTCCTTATTTGGGGGCAAAAAGTCAGAAATTTCCTTTATTTTGGGGCAAAATTGCAGAAATTTCACTTATTTCAGAGTAATAAGTTAGAAATTTTCCATATTTTGGGGCAAAAAAGACAGGAATTCCCTTTGTTTTAGGGGAAAAGTACAGAAATTCCACTTATTTAGAGGCAAAAAGCAGAAATTCCCTTTATTTTGGAGCAAAAATGAAGAAATTTCCCTTTTTTATGGCAAAAAGTTATGATTCTTCTTATTTTTGGGCAAAAAGGCAGAAATTCCCCGTATTTTGGAGCAAAATTGCAATAATTCCCCTAATTGTGAGGCAAAAAGGCAGAAATTCCCTATATGTTAGGGCAAAAAGTCCGAAATTCTTTTTATTTTGGGGCAAAACTCAGAAATTCCACATATTTTGGGGCAAAATTCAAGAAATTTCCCTTATGTTGGGGCAAAATTGCAGAAATTTGACTTATTTTGGGGCAAAATTGCAGAAATTTCACTTATTTCAGAAAAAAGAAGAAATTTTTTTATTTTGGGGCAAAAAGGCAGAAATTTCTTTTATTTTGGTACAAAATTGCAGAAATTTTTCTTATTTTGGGGCAAAAAGGTAGAAATTTCCCATATTTTGGAGCAAAAATGCAGAAATTCCCGTTATTTTGAGGTAAAAACTCTGAAATTCCCCTTATTTGGGGTCAAAAAGGCAGAAATTTCCCTTATTTTGGGGCAAAATTGCAGAAATTTCACTTATTTCAGGGTAATATGTCAGAAATTTTCTTTATTTTGGGGCAAAAAATTAAAGGAATTCCCTTTGTTTGAGGGAAAAAGACAGAAATTTCACTTATTTAGAGGAAAAAAAGCAGAAATTCCCCTTATTTTGGAGCAAAAATGAAGAAATTTCCCTTTTTTATGGCAAAAAGGTATGCATTCTTCTTATTTTCGGGCAAAAAGGCAGAAATTCCCCGTATTTTGGAGCAAAATTCCAGAAATTCCCCTAATTGTGGGGCAAAAAGGCAAAAATTCCCTATATGTTGGGGCAAAAAGACAGAAATTCTCCTTATTTTGGGGCAAAACTCAGAAATTCCACTTATTTTGCGGCACAATCCCAGAAATTTCACATATTTTGGGGCAAAATTGCAGAAATTTCACTTATTTCAGAAAAAAAAGGCAGAAATTTTTCTTATTTTGTAGCAAAAATTCAGAAATTCCTAATATTTTGTGGCAAAAATGCAGAAATTCCCCTCATTTTGTGGTAAAAAGGCTGAAATTCCCATTATTTGGGGGCAAAAAGGCAGAAATTTCCCTTATTTTGTGGCAAAATTGCAGAAATTTCACTTACTTCAGGGTAATAAGTCAGAAATTTTCCTTATTTTGGGGCAAAAATGACAGAAATTCCCTTTGTTTTGGGGGAAAAAGACAGAAATTCCACTTATTTAGTGGCAAAAAAGCAGAAATTCCCTTTATTTTGGTGCAAAAATGAAGAAATTTCCTTTTTTTTATGGCAAAAGGGTATGCATTCTTCTGATTTTCGAGCCTAAAGGCAGAAATTCCTTGTATTTTAGAGCAAAATTGCAGAAATTCCCCTAATTGTGGGGAAAAAGGCAGAAATTCCGTATATGTTAGGGCAAAAAGACAGAAATTCTCCTTATTTTGGGGCAAAACTCAGAAATTCCCCTTATTTTGGGGCAAAATTCCAGAAAGTTCCTTTATTTTGGGGCAAAATTGCAGAAATTTCATTTATTTTGGGGCAAAATTGCAGAAATTTCACTTATTTCAAGAAAAAAGGCAGAAATTTTCTTTATTTTGGGGCAAAAAGGCAGAAATTCCTAATATTTTGTGGCAAAAATGCAGAAATTCCCCTTATTTTGAGGTAAAAAGGCTGAAATTCCCCTTATTTGGGGTAAAGAAGGCAGAAATTTCCCTTATTTTGGGGCAAAATTGCAGAAATTTCTCTGCTTTCAGGGTAATAAGTCAGAAATTTTCCTTATTTTGGGGCAAAAAAGACAGAAATTACCTTTGTTTTAGGGGAAAAAGACAGAAATTCCACTTATTAAGAAGCAAAAAAGCAGAAATTCGTTTTATTTTTGAGCAAAAATGAAGAAATTTCCCTGTTTTATGACAAAAACGTATGCATTATTCTGATTTTCGGGCAAAAAGGCAGAAATTCCCCGTATTTTGGAGCAAAATTGCAGAAATTTCCCTAATTGTGGGGCAAAAAGGAAGAAATTCCATATATGATAGGGCAAATAGACAAAAATTCTCCTTATTTTGGGTCAAAACTCAGAAATTCCACTTATTTTGGGGCAAAATTCCCGAAATTTCCCTTATTTTGGGGCAAAATTGCAGAAATTTCACTTATTTTGGGGCAAAATTTCAGAAAATTCACTTATTTCAGAGAAAAAAAGCAGAAATTTTCTTATTTGGGTGCAAAAAGCCAGAAATTCCTAATATTTTGTGGCAAAAATGCAGAAATTCCCCTAATTTTTAAGTAAAAAGGCTGAAATTCTCCTTATTTGGGGGCTAAAAGGCAGAAATTTCCCTTATTTTGGGGCAAAATTGCAGAAATTTCACTTATTTCAAGGTAATAAGTCAGAAATTTTCCTTATTTTCGGGCAAAAAAGACAGGAATTCTCTTTGTTTTGTGGGAAAAAAACAGAAATTCCACCTATTTAGAGGCAAAAAAGCAGAAATTCCAATTATTTTGGAGCAAAAATGAAGAAATTTACTTTTTAAATGGCAAAAAGGTATGCATTCTTCTTATTTTCGTGCAAAAAGGCAGAAATTCCCCGTATTTTGAAGCAAAATTGCAGAAATTCCCCTAATTGTGGGGCAAAAAGTCAGAAATTCCTTATATGTTGGGGCAAAAAGAAAGAAATTCTCCTTATTTTGGGGCAAAACTCAGAAATTCCACTTATTTTGGGGCAAAATTCCAGAAATTTCCCTTATTTTGGGGCAAAATTGCAGAAATTTCACTTATTTTAGGGCAAAATTGCAGAAATTTCACTTATTTTGGGGCAAAATTGCAGAAATTTCACTTATTTCAGGGAAAAAAGGCAGAAATTTTCCTTATTTTGGGAAAAAAAGGCAGAAATTCCTAATATTTTGTGGCAAAAATGCAGAAATTCCCTTTATTTTGAGGTAAAAATGATGAAATTCCCCTTATTTGAGTGCAAAAAGGCAGAAATTTCTTTTATTTTGGGGCAAAATTGCAGAAATTTCACTTACTTCACGGTAATAAGTCAGAATTATTTCTTATTTTGGGGCAAAAAAGACAGAAATTCCCTTTTCTTTGCGGTAAAAGACAGAAATTCCACTTATTTAGAGGCAAAAAAGCAGAAATTCCCATTATTTTGGAGCAAAATTGCAGAAATTCCCCTAATTGTCGGCAAAAAGGCAGAAATTCCATATATGTTAGGGCAAAAAAAAAGAAATTCTCTATATTTTGGGGCAAAACTCAGAAATTCCACTTATTTTGGGGCAAAATTCCAGAAATTTCCCTTATTTTGGGGCAAAATTGCAGAAATTTCACTTATTTTAGGGCAAAATTGCAGAAATTTCACTTATTTTGGGGCAAAATTGTAGAAATTTCATTTATTTCAGGGTAATAATTCAGAAATTTTCCTTATTTTGGTGCAAAAAAGAGAGAAATATTCTTTGTTTTCGGGGGAAAATACAGAAATTCCACTTACATAGAGGTAAAAATGCAGAAATTCTTCTTATTTCGGAGCAAAAATGAAGAAATTTCTCTTTTTTATGGCAAAAAGGTATGCATTCTTCTGATTTTCGACCAAAAAGGCAGAAATTCCCCGTATTTTGGAGCAAAATTTCAGAAATTCTTCTTATGTTGGGGCAAAACTGAGAAATTCCACTTATTTTGGAGCAAAATTCCAGAAATTTCCTTTATTTTGGGGCAAAATTGCAGAATTTTCACTTATTTTGGGGCAAAATTGCAGAAATTTCACTTATTTCAGAAAAAAAGCAGAAATTTTCTTATTTTGGAGCAAAAAGGCAGAAATTTCTTTTATTTTTGTACAAAATTGCAGAATTTTTTTCTATTTTGGGGCAAAAAGGCAGAAATTTCCCTTATTTTGGGGCAAAATTGCAGAAATTTCACTTATTTCAGGGTATTAATTCAGAAATTTTCCTTATTTTGGGGCAAAAACGACAGAAATTCCCTTTGTTTTGGGGGAAAAAGACAGAAATTCCACTTATTTAGAGCTAAAAAAGCAGAAATTCCCCTTATTTTGGAGCAATATTGCAGAAATTACCCTAATTGTGGAGAAAAAGGCAGAAATTTTGTATATGTTGGGGCAAAAGGACAGAAATTCTCCTTATTTTGGGGCAAAACTAGGAAATTCCACTTATTTTGGGGCAAAATTCCAGAAATTTCACTTATTTTGGGGCAATATTGCAAAAATTAAACTTATTTCGGGGCAAAATTGCAGAAATTTCACTTATTTTGCAGCAAAATTGCAGAAATATCACTTATTTCAGGGAAAAAAGGCAGAAATTTTCCTTATTTTGGGGCAAAAAGGCAGAAATTCCTTATATTTTGTGGCAAAAATGCAGAAATTCTCCCTATTTTGAGGTAAAAATACTGAAATTCCCTTTATTTGGGGACAAAAAGGCAGAAATTTCCTTCATTTTGGGGCAAAATTGCAGAAATTTCACTTACTTCAGGGTAATAAGTCAGAAATTTTCCTTATTTTGGGGCAAAAATGACAGAAATTCCCTTTGTTTTGGGGGAAAAAGACAGAAATTCCACTTATTTAGAAGCAAAAAAGCAGAAATTCCCTTTATTTTGGAGGAAAAATAAAGAAATTTTGCCATAAAAAATATAGAAAAAAGTATGCATTTTTCTTATTTTCGGGCAAAAAGGCAGAAATTCCCCGTATTTTGGAGCAAAATTGCAGAAATTCCCCTAATTGTGGGGCAAAAAGGCAGAAATTCCCTATATGGTGGGGCAAAAATACAGAAATTCTCTTTATATTGGGGCAAAACTCAGAAATTCCACTTATTTTGGGGCAAAATTCCAGAAATTTCCCTTATTTTGGGGCAAAATTGCAGAAATTTCACTTATTTTGGGGCAAAATTGCAGAAATTTCACTTATTTCAGTGAAAAAAGCAGAAATTCTCTTATTTTCGTGCAAAAAGGCAGAAATTCCTAATATTTTGTGGCAAAAATGCAGAAATTCCCCTTATTTTGAGGTAAAAATGCTGAAATTCCCCTTATTTGAGGGCAAAAAGGCAGAAATTTCTTTTATTTTTGGGCAAAGTTTCAGAAATTTCACTTACTTCATTGTAATACGTCAGAATTTTTCCTTATTTTGGGGCAAAAAAGACAGAAATTCCCTTTGCTTTGGGGGAAAAAGACAGAAATTCCACTTATTTAGAGGCAAAATAGAAGAAATTCCCCTTATTTCTGAGCAAAAATGAAGAAATTTCTTTTTTTTATGGTAAAATGGTATGCATTCTTCTGATTTTCAGGCAAAAAGGCAGAAATTCCTCGTATTTTGGAGCAAAATTACAGAAATTCCCCTAATTGTCGGCCTAAAGGCAGAAATTCCATATATGTTAGGGCAAAAAGACAGAAATTCTTTTTATTTTGGGGCAAAATTCAGAAATTCCACTCTTTTTATGGCAAAATTCAAGAAATTTCCCTTATTTTGGGGCAAAATTGCAGAAATTTCACTTATTTTGGGGCAAAATTGCAGAAATTTCACTTATTTCAGGGAAAAAAGGCAGAAATTTTTCATTCTTTTGAGGAAAAAAAACAGAAATTCCTAATATTTTGTGGCAAAAATGCAGAAATTCCCCTTATTTTGAGGTAAAATGCTGAAATTCCCCTTATTTGGGGGCAAAAAGGGAGAAATTTTTCTTATTTTGGGGCAAAATTGCAGAAATTTCACTTATTTCAGGGTAATAAGTCAGAAATTTTCTTTATTTTGGTGCAAAAAAAGAGAGAAATTCCCTTTGTTTTCGGAGAAAAAGACAGAAATTCCACTTATTTAGAGGCAAAAATGCAGAAATTCTTCTGATTTTGGAGAAAAAAGGAAGAAATTTTTTTTATGGCAAAAAGGTATGCATTCTTCTGATTTTCGAGCAAAAAGGCAGAAATTCCCCGTATTTTGGAGAAAAATGCAGAAATTCTTTTTATGTTGGGGCAAAACTGAGAAATTCCACTTATTTTGGAGCTAAATTCCAGAAATTTCCTTTATTTTGGGGCAAAATTGCAGAATTTTCACTTATTTTGGGGCAAAATTGAAGAAATTTCACTTATTTCAGAAAAAAGCAGAAATTTTCTTATTTTGGAGCTAAAAGGCAGAAATTTCTTTTATTTAGGTACAAAATTGCAGAAATTTTTCTTATTTGGGGGCAAAAAGGCAGAAATATTTCTTGTTTTGGGGCAAAATTGCAGATATTTCACTTATTTCAGGGTATTACGTCAGAAATTTTTTTATTTTGGGGCAAAAAAGACAGAAATTCCCTTTGTTTTGGGGGAAAAAGACAGAAATTCCACTTATTTAGAGGCAAAAAAGGAGAAATTCCCTTTATTTTGGAAGAAAAATGAAGAAATTTCACTTTTTTATGGAAAAAGTTATGCATTCTTCTGATTTTCGGGCAAAAAGGCAGAAATTCCCTGTATTTTGGAGCAAAATTGCAGAAATTCCCCTAATTGTGGGGCAAAAAGTTAGAAATTCCCTATATGGTGGGGCAAAAAGACAGAAATTCTATTTATATTGGGGAAAAACTCAGAAATTCCACTCATTTTGGGGCAAAATTCAAGAAATTTCCCTTATTTTGGGGCAAAATTGCAGAAATTTCACTTATTTTGGGGCAAAATTTCAAAAATTTCACTTATTTCAGAGAAAAAAGCATAAATTTTCTTATTTTGGTGCAAAAAGCCAGAAATTCCTAATATTTTGTGTCAAAAATGCAGAAATTCCCCTTATTTTGAGGTAAAAAGGCTGAAATTCCCCTTATTTGAGGCCAAAAAGGCAGAAATTTCTTTTATTTTGAGGCAAAATTGCAGAAATTTCACTTACTTCAGGGTAATAAGTCAGAAATTTTCCTTATTTTGGGGCAAAAAAAACAGAAATTCTCTTCGTTTTGGGGAATAAGACAGAAATTCCACTTATTTAGTGGCAAAAAAGCAGAAAATCCCTTTATTTTGGAGCAAAAATGAAGAAATTTCCTTTTTTATGGCAAAAAGGTATGCATTCTTCTGATTTTCGGGCAAAAAGGCAGAAATTCCCCGTATTTTGTAGCAAAATTGCAGAAACTCCTCTAATTGTGGGGCAAAAAGGCAGAAATTCCCTATATGTTAGGGCAATAAGACAGAAATTCTCCTTATTTTGGGGCAAAACTCAGAAATTCCACTTATTTTGGGGCAAAATTCTAGAAAGTTCCCTTATTTTGGGGCAAAATTGCAGAAATTTCACTTATTTTGGGGCAAAATTGCAGAAATTTCACTTATTTCGGGGAAAAAAGGCAGAAATTTTCTTTATTTTGGGGCAAAAAGGCAGAAATTCCTAATATTTTGTGACAAAAATGCAAAAATTCCCCTTATTTTGAGGTAAAAACGCTGAAATTCCCCTTATTTGAGGGCAAAAAGGCAGAAATTTCTTTTATTTTGGGGCAAAATTGCAGAAATTTCACTTACTTCACGGTAATAACTCAGAATTTTTCCTTATTTTGGGGCAAAAAAGACAGAAATTCCCTTTGCTTTGGGGGAAAAAGACAGAAATTCCACTTATTTAGAGGCAAAAAAGCAGAAATTCCCCTTATTTTGGAACAAAAATGAAGAAATTTCTGTTTTTTATGGTAAAAAGGTATGCATTCTTCTGATTTTCGGGCAAAAAGGCAGAAATTCCCTGTATTTTGGAGCAAAATTGCAGAAATTCCCCTAATTTTCGGCAAAAAGGCAGAAATTCCATATATGTTAGGGCAAAAAAACAGAAATTCTCTATAATTTGGGGCAAAACTCAGAAATTCCACTTATTTTGGGGCAAAATTCAAGAAATGTCCCTTATTTTGGGGCAAAATTGCAGAAATTTCACTTATTTTCGGGAAAAATTTGAGAAATTACACTTATTTCAGGGAAAAAAGGCAGAAATTTTTCATTATTTTGAGGCAAAAAAGCAGAAATTTTTAAAATTTTGTGCCAAAAATGCAGAAACTCCCCTTATTTTGAGGTAAAAAGGCTGAAATTCCCCATATTTGGATCAAAAAGACAGAAATTTTTCTTATTTTGGGGCAAAATTGCAGAAATTTCATTTATCTCAGGGTAATAATTCAGAAATTTTCCTTATTTTGGTGCAAAAAAGAGAGAAATGTTCTTTGTTTTCGGGGAAAAATACAGAAATTCCACTTACATAGAGGCAAAAATGCAAAAATTCTTCTTATTTTGGAGCAAAAATGAAGAAATTTCTTTTTTTTATGGCAAAAAGATATGCTTCTTCTGATTTTCGAGCAAAAAGGCAGAAATTCCCCGTATTTTGGAGCAAAATTGCAGAAATTCTTCTTATTTTGGGGCAAAACTGAGAAATTCCACTTATTTTGGAGCAAAATTACGGAAATTTCCTTTATTTTGGGGCAAAATTGCAGAATTTTCACTTATTTTGGGGCAAAATTGCAGAAATTTCACTTATTTCAGAAAAAAAGCAGAAATTTTCTTATTTTGGAGCAAAAAGGCAGAAATTTGTTTTATTTTGGTACAAAATTGCAGAAATTTTTTCTATTTTGGGGCAAAAAGGCAGAAATTTTCCTTATTTTGGGGCAAAATTGCAGAAATTTCACTTATTTCAGAGTATTAAGTCAGAAATTTTCCTTATTTTGGGGCAAAAAAGACAGAAATTCCCTTTGTTTTGGGGGAAAAAGACAGAAATTCCACTTATTTAGAGGCAAAAAAGCAGAAATTCCCCTTATTTTGGAGCAATATTGCAGAAATTACCCTAATTGTGGGGCAAAAAGGCAGAAATTTTGTATATGTTGGGACAAAAGGACAGAAATTCTCCTTATTTTGGGGCAAAACTAGGAAATTCCACTTATTTTGGGGCAAAATTCCAGAAATTTCACTTATTTTGGGGCAATATTGCAAAAATTAAACTTATTTCGGGGCAAAATTGCAGAATTTTCACTTATGTTGCGGCAAAATTGCAGAAATATCACTTATTTAAGGGAAAAAAGGCAGAAATTTTCCTTATTTTGGGGCAAAAAGGCAGAAATTCCTAATATTTTGTGGCAAAAATGTAGAAATTCACCTTATTTTGAGGTAAAAAGCTGAAATTCTCTATATTTGGGGGCAAAAATGCAGAAATTTCCCTTATTTTGGGGCAAAATTGCAGAAATTTCACATATTTCAGGGTAATAAGTCAGAAATTTTTCTTATTTTGGGCCAAAATACAAGAATTCCATTTGTTTTGGGAGAAAAAGACAGAAATTCCACTTATTTAGAGGAAAAAAAAGCAGAAATTCCCCTTATTTTGGAGCAAAAATGAAGAAATTTCCCTTTTTTATGGCAATAAGGTATGCATTCTTCTTATTTTTGGGCAAAAAGGCAGAAATTCCCTGTATTTTGGAGGAAAATTGCAGAAATTTCTTTAATTGTGGGGCAAAAAGGCAGAAATTCCCTATATGTTGGGGCAAATCAGAAATTCTCCTTATTTTGGGGAAAAACTCAGAAATAAAACTTATTTTGAGGCAAAATTTCAGAAATTTCCTTTATTTTGGGGCAAATTTGCAGGAATTTGACTTATTTTTGGGCAAAAATGCAGAAATTTCACTTATTTCAGAAAAAAAAGCAGAAATTTTTTTATTTTTGGACAAAAAGGCAGAAATTTCTTTTATTTTGGTACAAAATTGCGGAAATTTTTCTTATTTTAAGGCAAAAGGCAGAAATTTCCCATATTTTGGGGCAAAAATGCAGAAATTCCCTTTATTTTGAAGTAAAAAGGCTGAAATTCCCCTTATTTGGGGGCAAAAAGGCAGAAATTTCCCTTATTTTGGGGCAAAATTGCAGATATTTCACTTTCGTCAGAATAATAAGTCAGAAATTTCCCTATTTTGGGCAAAAAAGTCAGATATTCCCTTTGTTTTAAAGGAAAAAGACAGAAATTCCACTTATTTAGAGGCAAAAAAGCAAAAATTCCCTTTATTTTGGAGCAAAAATGAAGAAATTTCTTTTGTTTTATGGAAAAAAGTTATGCATTTTTCTGATTTTCGGGCTAAAAAACAGAAATTCCCCGTATTTTGGAGCAAAATTGCACAATTCCCCTAATTGTGGGACAAATAGGCGGAAATTCCCTATATGTTGGGACAAAAAGACAGATATTCTCCTTATTTTGGGGCAAAACTCAGAAATTCCACTTATTTTGGGGCAAAATTCCGGAAATTTCCCTTATTTTGAAGCAAAACTGCAGAAATTTCACATATTTTGGGGCAAAATAGCAGAAATTTCACTTATTTCAGTGAAAAAAGCAGAAATTGTCTTATTTTGGGGCAAAAGGCAGAAATTCCTAATATTTTGTGGCAAAAATTCAAAAATTCTTCTTATTTTGAGGTAAAAAGGCTGAAATTCTCCTTATTTGGGGGCAAAAAGGCAGAAATTTCCCTTATTTTGGGGCAAAATTGCAGAAATTTCACTTATTTCAGGGTAATAAGTCAGAAATTTTCCTTATTTTGGGGCAAACAAACCAGGAATTCCCTTTGTTTTGGGGGAAAAATACAGAAATTCCACTTATTTAGAGGCAAAAAAGCAGAAATTCCCCTTATTTTGGAGCAAAAATGAAGAAATTTCCCTTTTTTATGGCAAAAAGTTATGCATTCTTCTTATTTTTGGGCAAAAAGGCAGAAATTCCCCGTATTTTGGAGCAAAATTGCAGAAATTCCCCTAATTGTGGGGCAAAAAGGCAGAAATTCCCTATATGTTGGGGCAATAAGACAGAAATTCTCCTTATTTTGTGGCAAAACTCAGAAATTTTCTTATTTTGGGGCAAAAATGCAGAAAATCCCCTCATTTTGAGATAAAAAGGCTGAAATTCTCCTTATTTGGGGGCAAAAAGGCAGAAATTTCTCTTATTTTGGGGCAAAATTGCAGAAATATCACCTATTTCAAGAAAAAAAGCAGAAATCTTTTTATTTTGGTGCAAAAAGGCAGAAATTCCTAATATTTTGTGGCAAAAATGAAGAAATTCTCCTTATTTTGAGGTAAAAAGGCTGAAATTCTCCTTATTTGGGGGAAAAAAGGCAGAAATTTCCCTTATTTTGGGGCAAAATTGCAGAAATTTCACTTATTTCAAGGTAATAAGTCAGAAATTTTTATTATTTTGCGGCAAAAATACAGGAATTCTCTTTGTTTTGGGGGAAAACGACAGAAATTCCACTTATTTAGAGGCAAAATAAGCAGAAATTCCCCTTATTTTGGAGCAAAAATTAAGAAATTTCCCTTTTTTATAGCAAAAAGGTATGCATTCTTTTGATTTTCAGACAAAAAAGCCGAAATTCCCCGTATTTTGGAGCAAAATTGCAGAAATTCCCCTAATTGTGGGGCAAAAAGGCAGAAATTCTCTATATGTTGGGGCAAAAAGACAGATATTCTCCTTATTTTAGGGCAAAACTCAGAAATTCCACTTATTTTGAAGCAAAATTCCAAAAATTTCTTTTATTTGGGGCAAAATTGCAGAAATTTAACTTATTTTGGGGCAAAATGGCAGAAATTTCACTTATTTCAGGGAAAAAAGGCAGAAATTTTCCTTATTTTGGGGCAAAAAGCAGAAATTCCTTATATTTTGTGGCAAAAATGCAGAAATTTCCCTAATTGTGGGGCAAATAGGCAGAAATTCCCTATATGTTGGGACAAAAAGACAGAAATTCTTCTTATTTTGGGGCAAAACTCAGAAATTCCACTTATTTTGGAGCAAAATTCCAGAAATTTCCCTTATTTTGGGGCAAAATTGCAGAAATTTCACTTATTTTGGGGCAAAATTGCAGAAATTTCACTTATTTCAGGAAAAAAAGCAGAAATTTTCTTATTTTGGGGCAAAAGGCAGAAATTCCTAATATTTTGTGGCAAAAATGCAAAAATTCTTCTTATTTTGAGGTAGAAAGGCTGAAATTCTCTTTATTTGGGGGCAAAAAGGCAGAAATTTCCCTTATTTTGGGGCAAAATTGCAGAAATTTCACTTATTTCAGAGTAATAAGTCAGAAATTTTCCTTATTTTGGGGCAAAAAATACAGGAATTCCCTTTGTTTTGGGGGAAAGAGACAGAAATTCCACTTATTTAGAGGCAAATAAGCAGAAATTCCCCTTATTTTGGAGCAAAAATGAAGAAATTTCCCTTTTTTATGGCAAAAAGGTATGCATTCTTCTTTTATTTTCGGGCAAAAAGGCAGAAATTCCCCGTATTTTGGAGCAAAATTTCAGAAATTCCCCTAATTGTGGGGCAAAAAGGCAGAAATTCTCTAAATGTTGGGGCAAAAAGGCAGAAATTCTCCTTATTTTGGGGCAAAACTCAGAAATTCCACTTGTTTTGGGGCAAAATTCCAGAAATTTCCCATATTTTGGGGCAAAATTGCAGAAATTTCACTTATTTTGGGGCAAAATTGCAAAAATTTCACTTATTTCAGGGAAAAAAAGCAGAAATTTTCTTATTTTGGGGCAAAAATGCAGAAATTTCCCTTATTTTGGGGCAAAAATGCAGAAATTCCCCTTATTTTTAGGTAAAAAGGCTGAAATTCTTTTTATTTGGGGGCAAAAGGCAGAAATTTCCCTTATTTTGGGGCAAAATTGCAGAAATTTCACTTATTTCAGGGTAATAAGTAAGAAATTTTCTTTATTTTGGGGCAAAAAAGACAGGAATTTCCTTTGTTTTGGGGGAAAAAGAAATTCCACTTATTTAGAGGCAAAAAAGCAGAAATTCCCCTTATTTTGGAGCAAAAATGAAGAAATTTCCTTTTTTATGGCAAAAAGGTATGCATTCTTCTGATTTTCGGGCAAAAAGGCAGAAATTCCCTGTATTTTGGAGCAAAATTTCAGAAATTCCCCTAATTGTGGGGCAAAAAGGCAGAAATTCCCTATATGTTGGGGAAAAAGGAAAGAAATTCTCCTTATTTTGGGGGAAAACTCAGAAATTCCACTTATTTTGGGGCAAAATTCCAGAAATTTCTCTTATTTTGGGGCAAAATTGCAGAAATTTCACTTATTTTGGGGCAAAATTGCAGAAATTTCACTTATTTCAGAGAAAAAAAACAGAAATTTTCTTATTTTGGGGCAAAAAGGTAGAAATTCCTAATATTTTGTGGCAAAAATGCAGAAATTCCCCTTATTTTGAGGTAAACAGGCTGAAATTCTCCTTATTTGGGAGGAAAAAGGCAGAAATTTCCCTTATTTTGGGGCAAAATTGCAGAAATTTCACTTATTTCAGGGTAATAAGTCAGAAATTTTTCTTATTTTGGGGCAAAAAAGACAGGAATTCAATTTGATTTGGGGGAAAAAGACAGAAATTCCACTTATTTAGAGGCAAAAAAAGCAGAAATTCCCCTTATTTTGGAGAAAAAATGAAGAAATTTCCCTTTTTTATGGCAAAAAGTATGCATTCTTCTTATTTTCGGGCAAAAAGGCAGAAATTTCCTTTATTTTGGAAAAAAATTGCAGAAATTTCTTAAATTGTGGGGCAAAAAGGCAGAAATTCCCTATATGTTGGGGCAAAATACAGAAATTCTTTTTATTTTGGGGCAAAACTCAGAAATTCCACTTATTTGGGGCAAAATTTCAGAAATTTCCCTTATTTTGGGGCAAAATTGCAGAAATTTCACTTATTTCAGAAAAAAAGCAGAAATTTTCTTATTTTGGGGCAAAAAGGCAGAAATTTCTTTTATTTTGGTACAAAATTGCAGAAGTTTTTCTTATTTTGGGGCAAAAAGGCAGAAATTTCCCATATTTTGGGGCAAAAAATGCAGAAATTCCCCTTATTTTGAAGTAAAAAGGCTGAAATTCCCATTATTTGGGGGCAAAAAGGCAGAAATTTCCCTTATTTTGGGGAAAAATTGCCGAAATTTCACTTACGTCAGAATAATAAGTCAGAAATTTTCCTTATTTTGGGGCAAAAATGACAGAAATTCCCTTTGTTTTGGAGGAAAATGACAGAAATTCCACTTATTTAGAGGCAAAAAAGCAGAAATTTCCTTTATTTTGGAGCAAAAATGAAGAAATTTCCTTTGTTTTATGGAAAAAGGGTATGCATTCTTCTGATTTTCGGGCTAAAAGGCAGAAATTCCCCGTATTTTGGAGCAAAATTGCGGAAATTCCCCTAATTGTGTGGCAAATAGGCAGAAATTCCCTATATGTTGGGACAAAAAGACAGAAATTCTCCTTATTTTGGTGCAAAACTCAGAATTTCCACTTATTTTGGGGCAAAAATCCAGAAATTTTCCTTATTTTGGGGCAAAATTGCAGAAATTTCACGTATTTTGGGGCAAAATTGCAGAAATTTCACTTATTTCAGGGAAAAAAAGCAGAAATTTTTCTTATTTTGGGGGAAAAGGCAGAAATTCCTAATATTTTGTGGCAAAAATGCAACAATTCTTCTTATTTTGAGGTAAAAAGACTGAAATTCTCCTTATTTGGGGGCAAAAAGGCAGAAATTTCCCTTATTTTGGGGCACAATTGCAGAAATTTCACTTATTTCAGGGTAATAAGTAAGAAATTTTCCTTATTTTGGGGCAAAATTGCAGAAATTTCACTTATTTAAGGGTAATAAGTAAGAAATTTTCCTTATTTTGTGGCCAAAATAACAGTAATTCCCTTTGTTTTGGGGGAAAGAGAAATTCCACTTATTTAGAGGCAAAAAAGCTGAAATTCCCCTTATTTTGGAGCAAAAATGAAGAAATTTCCCTTTTTATGGCAAAAAGGTATGCATTCTTCTGATTGTCGGTCAAAAAGGCAGAAATTCCCCGTATTTTGGAGGAAAATTGCATAAATTCCCCTAATTGTGGGGCAAAAAGGCTAAAATTCCCTATAAGTTGGGGCAAAAAGAGAGAAATTCTCCTTATTTTGGGGCAAAACTCAGAAATTTCACTTATTTTGGGGCAAAATTCCAGAAATTTCCCTTATCTTGAGGCAAAATTGCAGAAATTTCACTTATTTTGGGGCAAAATTGCAGAAATTTCACTTATTTCAGGGAAAAAAAGCAGAAATTTTTTTATTTTGGCGCAAAAATGCAGAAAATCCCCTTATTTTGAGATAAAAAGGCTGAAATTCTCATTATTTGGGGGCAAAAAAACAAAAATTTCTCTTATTTTGGGGCAAAATTGCAGAAATTTTACCTATTTCAGGGAAAAAAAGCAGAAATTTTCTTATTTTGGGGCAAAAAGGCAGAAATTCCTAATATTTTGTGGCAAAAATGCAGAAATTCCCCTTATTTTGAGGTAAAAAGGCTGAAATTCTCCTTATTTGGGGGCAAAAAGGCAAAAATTTCTCTTATTTTGGGGAAAAATTGCAGAAATTTCACCTATTTCAGGGAAAAAAAGCAGAAATTTTCTTATTTTGGGGCAAAAAGGCAGAAATTCCTAATATTTTGTGGCAAAAATGCAGAAATTCCCCTTATTTTGAGGTAAAAAGGCTGAAATTCTCCTTATTTGGGGGCAAAAAGGCAGAAAATTCACTTATTTTGGGGCAAAATTGCAGAAATTTCACTTATTTCAGGGTAATAAGTCAGAAATTTTTCTTATTTTGGGGCAAAAAAGACAGAAATTCCCTTTGTTTTGGGGGAAAAAGACAGAAATTTCACTTATTTAGAGGCAAAAAAAGCAGAAATTCCCCTTATTTTGGAGCAAAACTGAAGAAATTTCCATTTTATGGCAAAAAGGTATGCATTCTTTTGATTTTCGGACAAAAAAGCAGAAATTCCCCATATTTTGGAGCAAAATTGCAGAAATTCTCCTAATTATGGGGCAAAAAGGCAGAAATTCTATATATTTTGGGGCAAAAAGAAAGATATTCTTTTTATTTTAGGGCAAAACTCAGAAATTCCACTTATTTTGGGGCATAATTCCAAAAATTTCTTTTATTTTGGGGCATAATTGCAGAAATTTCACTTATTTGGGGGCAAAATGGCACAAATTTCAATTATTTCAGGGAAAAAAGGCAGAAATTTTCCTTATTTTGGGGGCAAAAAAGGCAGAAATTCCTAATATTTTGTGGCAAAAATGCAGAAATTCCTCTTTTTTTGAGATAAAAAGGCTGAAATTTCCCATATTTAAGGGCAAGAAGGCAGAAATTTCCCTTATTTTGGAGCAAAATTGCAAAAATTTCACTTATTTCAGGGTAATAAGTCAGAAATTTTCCTTATTTTGGGGCAAAAAAGGCAGAAATTTCCTTTGTTTTGGGGGAAAAAGACAGAAATTCCACTTATTTAGAGGCAAAAATGCAGAAATTCCTATTATTTTGGAGCAAAAAATGAAGAAATTTTGATTTTTTATGGCAAAAAGGTATGCATTCTTCTTATTTTCGAGCAAAAATGCATAAATTCCCCGTATTTTGAAGCAAAATTGCAGAATTTTCCCAAATTGTGGGGCAAAAAGGCAGAAATTCCCTATATGTTGGGGCAAAAAACAGAAATTCTCCTTATTTTGGGGCAAAACTCAGAAATTCCACTTATTTTGGGGCAAAATTCCAGAAATTTCTTTTATTTTGGGGCAAAATTGCAGAAATTTCACTTATTTTGGGGCAAAATTGCAGAAAATTTACTTATTTCAGAAAAAAAGCAGAAATTTTCTTATTTTGGAGCAAAAAGGCAGAAATTTCTCTTATTTGGTACAAAATTGCAGAAATTTTTCTTATTTTGGGGCAAAAAGGCAGAAATTTCCCATATTTTGGGGCAAAAGTTCAGAAATTTTCCTTATTTTGAGGTAAAAAGGGTGAAATTCCCATTATTTGGGGGCATAAAGGCAGAAATTTCTCTTATTTTGGGTCAAAATTGCAGAAATTTCACTTATTTCAGGGTAATAAGTCAGAAATTTTTTTTATTTTGGGGCAAAAAAGACAGAAATTCCCTTTGTTTTGGGGGAAAAAGACTGAAATTCCACTTATTTAGAAGCAAAAAGCAGAAATTCCCTTTATTTTGGAGCAAAAATGAAGAAATTTCCTTTGTTTTATGGCAAAAAGGTATACATTCTTCTGATTTTCGGGCAAAAAGGCAGAAATTCCCCGTATTTTGGAGCAAAATTGCAGAAATTCCCCTTAATGTCGGGCAAATAGGCAGAAATTTCCTATATGTAGGGGCAAAAAGACAGAAATTCTCCTTATTTTGGGGCAAAACTCAGAAATTCCACTTATTTTGGGGCAAAATTCCAGAAATTTCCCTTATTTTGGGGCAAAATTGCAGAAATTTTACTTATTTTGGGGCAAAATTGCAGAAATTTCACTTATTTCAGGGAAAAAAGCAGAAATTTTCTTATTTATGGCAAAAATGCAGAAAATCCTTTTATTTTGAGATAAAAAGGCTGAAATTCCCCTTATTTGGGGGCAAAAAGGCAGAAATTTCTCTTATTTTGGGGCAAAATTGCAGAAATTTCACTTATTTCAGGGAAAAAAAGCAGAAATTTTCTTATTTTGGGGAAAAAGGCAGAAATTCCTAATATCTTGTGGCAAAAATGCAGAAATTGCCCTTATTTTGAGGTAAAAAGGCTAGAATTCTCCTTATTTGGAGGCAAAAAAGCAGAAATTTCCCATATTTTGGGGCAAAATTGCAGAAATTTCACTTATTTCAGGGTAATAAGTAAGAAATTTTCCTTATTTTGGGGCAAAAAAAACAGGAATTTTCTTTGATTTGGGGGAAAAAGACAGAAATTCCACTTATTTAGAGGCAAAAAAGCAGAAATTCCCCTTATTTTGGAGCAAAAATGAAGAAATTTCCCTTTTTTATGGCAAAAAGGTATGCATTCTTCTTATTTTCAGGCAAAAAGCCAGAAATTCCTAGTATTTTGGAGCAATATTGCAGAAATTCCCCTAATTGTGGGGCAAAATGTAGAAATTCCCTATATGTTGGGGCAAAAAACAGAAATTCTCCTTATTTTGGGGTAAAACTCAGAAATTCCACTTATTTTCGGGTAAAATTCCAGAAATTTCCCTTATTTTGGGGCAAAATTGCAGAAATTTCACTTATTTTTTGGCAAAATTGCAGAAATTTCACTCATTTCAGGGAAAAAAAGCAGAAATTTTTTATTTTGGGGCAAAAGGCAGAAATTCCTAAAATTTTGTGACAAAAATGCAGAAATTTTCCTTATTTTGAGGTAAAAAGGCTAAAATTCTCATTATTTGGGGGCAAAAATGCAGAAATTTCCCTTATTTTTGGGCAAAATTGCAGAAATTTCACTTATTTCAGGGTAATAAGTCAGAAGTTTTCTGTATTTTGGGGCAAAAAAAAACAGGAATTCCCTTTGTTTTGGGGGAAAATGAGAGAAATTCCACTTATTTAGAGGCAAAAAAGCAGAAATTCCCTTTATTTTGGAGCAAAAATGAAGAAATTTCCCTTTTTGATGGCAAAAAGGTATGCATTCTTCTTATTTTCGGGCAAAAAGTCAGAAATTCCCCGTATTTTGGAGCAAAATTGCAGTAATTCCCCTAATTGTGGGGCAAAAAGGCAGAAATTCGATATATGTTGTGGCAAAAAGACAGAAATTCTCCTTATTTTGGGGCAAAACTCAGAAATTCCACTTATTTTGGGGCAAAATTATAGAAATTTCCCTTATTTTGGGGCAAAATTCCAGAAATTTCCCTTATTTTGGGGCAAAATTACAGAAATTTCACTTATTTTGGGGCAAAATTGCAGAAATTTCACATATTTTGGGGCAAAATTGCAGAAATTTCACTTATTTCATGGAAAAAAAGCAGAAATTTTCTTATTTTGGGGCAAAAAGGCAGAAATTTCCCTTATTTTGGGGCAAAATTGCAGAAATTCCCCTTATTTTAAGGTAAAAAGGCTGAAACTCCCCTTGTTTGGAAGCAAAAAGGCAGAAATTTCCCTTATTTTGGGGCAAAATTGCAGAAATTTCACATATTTCAGGGTAATAAGTCAGAAATTTTCCTTATTTTGGGGCAAAAAAGACCGGAATTCTCTTTATTTGGGGGGAAAAAAAATTCCACTTATTTAGAGGCAAAAAAGCTGAAATTCCCACTATTTTGGAGCAAAAATGAAGAAATTTCCTTTTTTATCGCAAAAAGGTATGCATTCTTTTGATTTTCGGGCAAAAAGGCAGAAATTCCCCGTATTTTGGAGCAAAATTGCAGAAATTCCCCTAATTGTGGGGCAAAAATTCAGAAATTCCCTATATGTTTGTGCAAAAAGTCAGAAATTCTCCTTATTTTGGGGCAAAACTCAGTAATTCCACTTATTTGGGGCAAAATTCCAGAAA
Organism: Micromys minutus; assembly: GCF_963924665.1. Classification (NCBI taxonomy): domain Eukaryota; kingdom Metazoa; phylum Chordata; class Mammalia; order Rodentia; family Muridae; genus Micromys; species Micromys minutus. The sequence continues at coordinate 1,098,641 of NW_027667411.1, read as the reverse complement.
TTTCCCTTATTTTGGGGCAAAATTGCAGAAATTTCACTTATTTTGGGGCAAAATTGCAGAAATTTCACTTATTTCAGAGAAAAAAAGCAGAAATTTTCTTATTTTGGGGCAAAAGGCAGAAATTCCTAATATTTTGTGGCAAAAATTCAGAAATTTCCCTTATTTTGAGGTAAAAAGGCTAAAATTCTCCTTATTTGGGGGCAAAAAGGCAAAAATTTCCCTTATTTTTGGGCAAAATTGCAGAAATTTCACTTATTACAGGGTAATAAGTCAGAAGTTTTCCGTATTTTGGGGCAAAAAAAAAACAGGAATTCCCATTGTTTTGAGGGAAAAAGACAGAAATTCCACACTTTAGAGGCAAAAGAGCAGAAATTCCCCTTATTTTGGAGCAAAAATGAAGAAATTTCTCTTTTTATGGGAAAAAGGTATGCATTCTTCTTATTTTCAGGCAAAAAGGCAGAAATTCCCCATATTTTGGAGAAAAATTGCAGAAATTCCCCTAATTGTGGTGCAAAAAGGCAGAAATTCTCTATATGTTGGGGCAAAAAGACAGAAATTCTTTTTATTTGGGGGCAAAACTCAGTAATTCCATTTATTTTGGGGCAAAATTCCAGAAATTTCACTTATTTTGGGGCAAAATTCCTGAAATTTCACTTATTTTGGAGCAAAATTGCAGAAATTTCACTTATTTTGGAAAAAAATTGCAGAAATTTCACTTATCTCATGGAAAAAAGGCAGAAATTTTCCTTATTGTAAGGCAAAAAGGCAGAAATTCCTAATATTTTGTGGAAAAAATGCAGAAATTCTTCTTATTTTTAGGTAAAAAGGCTGAAATTCTCATTTTTGGGGGCAAAAAGGCAGAAATTTTCCTTATTTTGGGGCAAAATTGAAGAAATTTCACTTACTTCAGGGTAATAATTAAGAATTTTTCCTTATTTTGGGGCAAAAAAGACAGATATTCACTTTGTTTTAGGGGAAAAAGACAGAAATTCCACTGATTTAGAGGCAAAAAAGCAGAAATTCCCCTTATTTTGGAGTAAAAATGAAGAAATTTCCCTTTTTTATGGCAAAAAGGTATGCATTCTACTTATTTTCGGGCAAAAGGCAGAAATTCCCCGTATTTTGGAGCAAAATTGCAGAAATTCCCCTAATTGTAGGGCAAAAAGGCAGAAATTCCCCATATGTTGGGGCAAAAAGACAAAAATTCTCCTTATTTTAAGGCAAAACTCAGAAATTCCACTTATTTGGGGCAAAATTCCAGAAATTTTTCTTATTTTGGGGCAAAATTGCAGAAATTTCACTTATTTTGGGGCAAAATTGCAGAAATTTCACTTATTTCAGGGAAAAAAAGCAGAAAATTTTTTATTTTGGGGAAAAAAGGCAGAAATTCCTAATATTTTGTGGCAAAAATGCAAAAATTCCCCTTATTTTGACATAAAAAGGCTGAAATTCCTTTTATTTGAGGAAAAAGTGGCAGAAATTTCCCTTATTTTGGGGCAAAATTACAGAAATTTCACTTATTTCAGGGTAATAAGTCAGAATATTTCCTTATTTTGGGGCAAAAAAGACAGAAATTCCCTTTTTTTGATGGAAAAAGACAGAAATTCCACTTATTTAGAGGCCAAAAAGATGAAATTCCCCTTATTTTGTAGCTAAAATGAAGAAATTTCCCTTTTTTATATAAAAGGTATGCATTCTTCTGATTTTCGGGCAAAAAGGCAGAAATTCCCCGTATTTTGGATCAAAATTGCAGAAATTACCCTAATTGTGAGGCAAAAAGGCAGAAATTCCTTATATGTTTGGTCAAAAATCCAGAAATATCCCTTATTTTGGGGCAAAATTGCAGAAATTTCACTTATTTTGGGGCAAAATTGCAGAAATTTCACTTATTTTGGGGCAAAATTGCAGAAATTTCACTTATTTCAGCAAAAAAAAAGCAGAAATTTTCTAAATTGGGGCAAAAAGGCAGAAATTTCCCTCATTTGGGGGCAAAAATGCAGAAATTCCTCTTATTTTGAAGTAAAAAGCCTGAAATTCCCCTTATTTTGGGGCAAAAAGGCAGAAATTTCCCTTATTTTGGGGCAAAATTGCAGAAATTTCTCTTATTTCAGGGTAATAAGTCAGAAATTTTCCTTATTTTGGGGCATAAAAGACAGGAATTCCCTTTGTTTTGGGGGAACAATAATTCCACTTATTTAGAAGCAAAAAAGCTGAAATTCCCCTTATTTTGGAGCAAAAATGAAGAAATTTCCTTTTTTTATGGCAAAAGGTATGCATTCTTCTTATTTTAAGGCAAAAAGGCAGAAATTCCTCGTATTTTGGAGCAGAATTGCAGAAATTCCCCTAATTGTGGGGCAAAAAGGCAGAAATTCTCTATATGTTGGGGCAAAAAGATAGAAATTCTCCTTATTTGGGGGCAAAACTCAAAAATTCCATTTATTTTGGGGCAAAATTCCAGAAATTTCACTTATTTTGGGGCAAAATTCCTGAAATTTCACTTATTTTGGAGCAAAATTGCAGAAATTTCACTTATTTTGGGGAAAAATTGCAGAAATTTCACTTATTTCAGGGAAAAAAGGCAGAAATTTTCCTTATCGTGGGGCAAAAAGGCAGAAATTCCTAATATTTTGTGGAAAAAATGCAGAAATTCTTCTAATTTTGAGGTAAAAAGGCTGAAATTTCCATTATTTGGGGGCAAAAAGGCAGAAATTTCCCTTTATTTGGAGCAAAATTGCAGAAATTTCACTTAGTTCAGGGTAATAAGTCAGAATTTTTTCTTATTTTGGGGCAAAAAAGACAGGAATTCCCTTTGTTTTGGGGGAAAAAGACAGAAATTCCACTTATTTATAGGCAAAAAGCAGAAATTCCCCTTATTTTGGAGCAAAAATGAAGAAATTTCCCTTTTTTATGGCAAAATGGTATGCATTCTTCTTATTTTCGGGCAAAAAAGCAGAAATTCCCCGTATTTTGGAACAAAATTGCAGAAATTCCCCTAATTGTTGGGCAAAAAGGCAGAAATTCCTTATATGTTGTCGGCAAAAAGACAGAAATTCTTCTTATTTGGGGCAAAACTCAGAAATTCCACTTATTTGGGGCAAAATTCCAGAAATTTCCCTTATTTTGGGGCAAAATTACAGAAATTTCACTTATTTTGGGGCAAAATTGCAGAAATGTCACTTATTTCAGGGAAAAAAGCAGAAATTTTCTTATTTTGGGGAAAAAAGGCAGAAATTCCTAATATTTTGTGGGAAAAATGCAAAAATTCCCCTTATTTTGACATCAAAAGGCTGAAATTCCTTTTATTTGATTGCAAAGAGGCAGAAATTTCCCTTATTTTGGGGCAAAATTGCAAAAATTTTACTTATTTCAGGGTAATAAGTCAGAAATTTTCCTTATTTTGGGGCAAAAAAACAGGAATTCCCTTTGTTTTGGGGAAAAAAGAAATTTCACTTATTTAGAGGCAAAAAAGCTGAAATTCCCCTTATTTTGGAGCAAAAATGAAGAAATTTCCCTTTTTTATATAAAAGGTATGCATTCTTCTGATTTTCGGGCAAAAAGGCAGAAATTCCCCGTATTTTGGAGCAAAATTGCAGAAATTCCCCCAATTGTTAGGCAAAAAGGCAGAAATTCTCTATATGTTGGGGCAAAAATCCAAAAATATCCCTTATTTTGGGGCAAAATTGCAGAAATTTCACGTATTTTGGGGCAAAATTGCAGAAATTTCACTTATTTCAGGGAAAAAAGCAGAAATTTTCTTATTTTGTGGCAAAAAGGCAGAAATTCCCCTTATTTTAGAGCAAAAATGAAGAAATTTCCCTTTTTATGGCAAAAAGGTATGCATTCTTCTGATTTTCGGGCAAAAAGGCAGAAATTCCCCATATTTTGAAGCAAAATTGCAGAAATTCCCCTAATTGTGGGGCAAAAAGGCGGAAATTCCCTATATGTTGGAACAAAAAGACAGAAATTCTCCATATTTTGGGGCAAAACTCAGAAATTCCACTTATTTTGGGGCAAAATTCCAGAAATTTCCCTTATTTTGGGGCAAATATACAGAAATTTCACTTATTTTGGGGCAAACTTGCAGAAATTTCACTTATTTCAGGGAAAAAAAGCAGAAATTTTCTTATTTTGTTGCGAAAATCAGAAATTCCTAATATTTTGTGGCAAAAATGCTGAAATTCCCCTTATTCTTAGGTAAAAAGGCTGAAATTCTCTTTATTTTGGGGCAAAAAGTCAGAAATTTCCCTTATTTCAGGGTAATAAGTGAGAAATTTTCCTTATTTTGGGGCAAAAAAGACAGGAATTTCCTTTGTTTTGGGGAAAAAGACAGAAATTCCACTTATTTAGAGACTAAAAAGCAGAAATTCCCCTCATTTTGGAGCAAAAATGAAGAAATTTTCCTTTTTTATGGCAAAAAGGTATGCATTCTTCTTATTTTCGGGCAAAAAGTCAGAAATTCCCTGTATTTTGGAGCAAAATTGCAGAAATTCCCCCAATTGTGGGGCAAAAAGGCAGAAATTCTCTATATGTTGGGGCAAAAAACAGAACTTCTCCTTATTTTGGGGTAAAACTCAGAAATTCCACTTATTTTGGGGCAAAATTCCAGAAATTTCCCTTATTTTGGGGCAAAATTGCAAAAATTTGACTTATTTTGGGGCAAAATTGCAGAAATTTCCCTTATTTTGGGGCAAAAATGCAGAAATTCCCCTTATTTGGAGGTAAAAAGGCTGAAATTCCTCTTATTTGGGGGCAAAAAGGCAGAAAATTCCCTTCTTTTGGGGCAAAAATTCAGAACTTCCCCTTATTTTGAGGTAAAAACTCTCAAATTCCCCTTATTTGGAGGCAAAAAGGCAGAAGTTTCCTTAATTTTGGGCAAAATTGCAGAAATTTCACTTATTTCAGGGTAATAAGTCAGAAATTTTATTAATTTTGGGGCAAAAAAGACAGGAATTCCTTTGTTTTGGGGGACAAAATATTCCACTTATTTAGAGGCAAAGAAGCTGAAATTGTTCCTATTTTGGAGCAAAAATGAAGAAATTTCCTTTTTTTATGGCAAAAGTATGCATTCTTCTGATTTTTGGGCAAAAAAGCAGAAATTCCCCGTATTTTGGAGCAAAATTGCAGAAATTCCCCTAATTGTTGGGCAAAAAGGCAGAAATTCCCTATATGTTGGGGCAAAAAGACAGTAATTCTCCTTATTTGGGGCAAAACTCAGAAATTCCACTTATTTGGGGCAAAATTCAAGAAATTTCCCTTATTTTGGGGCAAAATTCCAGAAATTTCCCTTATTTTGTGGCAAATATACAGAAATTTCACTTATTTTGTCGCAAAATTGCAGAAATTTCACTTATTTCAGGGAAAAAAAGCAGAAATTTTCTTATTTTGTGGCGAAAAGCAGAAATTCCTAATATTTTGTGGCAAAAATGCTGAAATTCCCCTTATTCTTAGGTAAAAAGGCTGAAATTCTCTTTATTTTGGGGCAAAAAGTCAGAAATTTCCCTTATTTCAGGGTAATAAGTGAGAAATTTTCCTTATTTTGGGGCAAAAAAGACAGGAATTTCCTTTGTTTTGGGGAAAAAGACAGAAATTCCACTTATTTAGAGACTAAAAAGCAGAAATTCCCCTCATTTTGGAGCAAAAATGAAGAAATTTTCCTTTTTTATGGCAAAAAGGTATGCATTCTTCTTATTTTCGGGCAAAAAGTCAGAAAATCCCCGTATTTTGGAGCAAAATTGCAGAAATTCCCCCAATTGTGGGGCAAAAAGGCAGAAATTCTCTATATGTTGGGGCAAAAAACAGAACTTCTCCTTATTTTGGAGTAAAACTCAGAAATTCCACTTATTTTGGGGCAAAATTCCAGAAATTTCCCTTATTTTGGGGCAAAATTGCAGAAATTTTACTTATTTTGGGGCAAAATTGCAGAAATTTCACTTATTTCAAGGAAAAAAGCAGAAATTTTCTTATTTATGGCAAAAATGCAGAAAATCCTTTTATTTTGAGATAAAAAGGCTGAAATTCCCCTTATTTGGGGGCAAAAAGGCAGAAATTTCTCTTATTTTGGGGCAAAATTGCAGAAATTTCACTTATTTCAGGGAAAAAAAGCAGAAATTTTCTTATTTTGGGGAAAAAGGCAGAAATTCCTAATATCTTGTGGCAAAAATGCAGAAATTGTTCTTATTTTGAGGTAAAAAGGCTAGAATTCTCCTTATTTGGAGGCAAAAAAGCAGAAATTTCCCATATTTTGGGGCAAAATTGCAGAAATTTCACTTATTTCAGGGTAATAAGTAAGAAATTTTCCTTATTTTGGGGCAAAAAAAACAGGAATTTTCTTTGATTTGGGGGAAAAAGACAGAAATTCCACTTATTTAGAGGCAAAAAAGCAGAAATTCCCCTTATTTTGGAGCAAAAATGAAGAAATTTCCCTTTTTTATGGCAAAAAGGTATGCATTCTTCTTATTTTCAGGCAAAAAGCCAGAAATTCCTAGTATTTTGGAGCAATATTGCAGAAATTCCCCTAATTGTGGGGCAAAATGTAGAAATTCCCTATATGTTGGGGCAAAAAACAGAAATTCTCCTTATTTTGGGGTAAAACTCAGAAATTCCACTTATTTTCGGGTAAAATTCCAGAAATTTCCCTTATTTTGGGGCAAAATTGCAGAAATTTCACTTATTTTTTGGCAAAATTGCAGAAATTTCACTCATTTCAGGGAAAAAAAGCAGAAATTTTTTATTTTGGGGCAAAAGGCAGAAATTCCTAAAATTTTGTGACAAAAATGCAGAAATTTTCCTTATTTTGAGGTAAAAAGGCTAAAATTCTCATTATTTGGGGGCAAAAATGCAGAAATTTCCCTTATTTTTGGGCAAAATTGCAGAAATTTCACTTATTTCAGGGTAATAAGTCAGAAGTTTTCTGTATTTTGGGGCAAAAAAAAACAGGAATTCCCTTTGTTTTGGGGGAAAATGAGAGAAATTCCACTTATTTAGAGGCAAAAAAGCAGAAATTCCCTTTATTTTGGAGCAAAAATGAAGAAATTTCCCTTTTTGATGGCAAAAAGGTATGCATTCTTCTTATTTTCGGGCAAAAAGTCAGAAATTCCCCGTATTTTGGAGCAAAATTGCAGTAATTCCCCTAATTGTGGGGCAAAAAGGCAGAAATTCGATATATGTTGTGGCAAAAAGACAGAAATTCTCCTTATTTTGGGGCAAAACTCAGAAATTCCACTTATTTTGGGGCAAAATTATAGAAATTTCCCTTATTTTGGGGCAAAATTCCAGAAATTTCCCTTATTTTGGGGCAAAATTACAGAAATTTCACTTATTTTGGGGCAAAATTGCAGAAATTTCACATATTTTGGGGCAAAATTGCAGAAATTTCACTTATTTCATGGAAAAAAAGCAGAAATTTTCTTATTTTGGGGCAAAAAGGCAGAAATTTCCCTTATTTTGGGGCAAAATTGCAGAAATTCCCCTTATTTTAAGGTAAAAAGGCTGAAACTCCCCTTGTTTGGAAGCAAAAAGGCAGAAATTTCCCTTATTTTGGGGCAAAATTGCAGAAATTTCACATATTTCAGGGTAATAAGTCAGAAATTTTCCTTATTTTGGGGCAAAAAAGACCGGAATTCTCTTTATTTGGGGGGAAAAAAAATTCCACTTATTTAGAGGCAAAAAAGCTGAAATTCCCACTATTTTGGAGCAAAAATGAAGAAATTTCCTTTTTTATCGCAAAAAGGTATGCATTCTTTTGATTTTCGGGCAAAAAGGCAGAAATTCCCCGTATTTTGGAGCAAAATTGCAGAAATTCCCCTAATTGTGGGGCAAAAATTCAGAAATTCCCTAAATGTTTGTGCAAAAAGTCAGAAATTCTCCTTATTTTGGGGCAAAACTCAGTAATTCCACTTATTTGGGGCAAAATTCCAGAAATTTCCCTTATTTTGGGGCAAAATTGCAGAAATTTCACTTATTTTGGGGCAAAATTGCAGAAATTTCACTTATTTCAGAGAAAAAAAGCAGAAATTTTCTTATTTTGGGGCAAAAGGCAGAAATTCCTAATATTTTGTGGCAAAAATTCAGAAATTTCCCTTATTTTGAGGTAAAAAGGCTAAAATTCTCCTTATTTGGGGGCAAAAAGGCAAAAATTTCCCTTATTTTTGGGCAAAATTGCAGAAATTTCACTTATTACAGGGTAATAAGTCAGAAGTTTTCCGTATTTTGGGGCAAAAAAAAAACAGGAATTCCCATTGTTTTGAGGGAAAAAGACAGAAATTCCACACTTTAGAGGCAAAAGAGCAGAAATTCCCCTTATTTTGGAGCAAAAATGAAGAAATTTCTCTTTTTATGGGAAAAAGGTATGCATTCTTCTTATTTTCAGGCAAAAAGGCAGAAATTCCCCATATTTTGGAGAAAAATTGCAGAAATTCCCCTAATTGTGGTGCAAAAAGGCAGAAATTCTCTATATGTTGGGGCAAAAAGACAGAAATTCTTTTTATTTGGGGGCAAAACTCAGTAATTCCATTTATTTTGGGGCAAAATTCCAGAAATTTCACTTATTTTGGGGCAAAATTCCTGAAATTTCACTTATTTTGGAGCAAAATTGCAGAAATTTCACTTATTTTGGAAAAAAATTGCAGAAATTTCACTTATCTCATGGAAAAAAGGCAGAAATTTTCCTTATTGTAAGGCAAAAAGGCAGAAATTCCTAATATTTTGTGGAAAAAATGCAGAAATTCTTCTTATTTTTAGGTAAAAAGGCTGAAATTCTCATTTTTGGGGGCAAAAAGGCAGAAATTTTCCTTATTTTGGGGCAAAATTGAAGAAATTTCACTTACTTCAGGGTAATAATTAAGAATTTTTCCTTATTTTGGGGCAAAAAAGACAGATATTCACTTTGTTTTAGGGGAAAAAGACAGAAATTCCACTGATTTAGAGGCAAAAAAGCAGAAATTCCCCTTATTTTGGAGTAAAAATGAAGAAATTTCCCTTTTTTATGGCAAAAAGGTATGCATTCTACTTATTTTCGGGCAAAAGGCAGAAATTCCCCGTATTTTGGAGCAAAATTGCAGAAATTCCCCTAATTGTAGGGCAAAAAGGCAGAAATTCCCCATATGTTGGGGCAAAAAGACAAAAATTCTCCTTATTTTAAGGCAAAACTCAGAAATTCCACTTATTTGGGGCAAAATTCCAGAAATTTTTCTTATTTTGGGGCAAAATTGCAGAAATTTCACTTATTTTGGGGCAAAATTGCAGAAATTTCACTTATTTCAGGGAAAAAAAGCAGAAAATTTTTTATTTTGGGGAAAAAAGGCAGAAATTCCTAATATTTTGTGGCAAAAATGCAAAAATTCCCCTTATTTTGACATAAAAAGGCTGAAATTCCTTTTATTTGAGGAAAAAGTGGCAGAAATTTCCCTTATTTTGGGGCAAAATTACAGAAATTTCACTTATTTCAGGGTAATAAGTCAGAATATTTCCTTATTTTGGGGCAAAAAAGACAGAAATTCCCTTTTTTTGATGGAAAAAGACAGAAATTCCACTTATTTAGAGGCCAAAAAGATGAAATTCCCCTTATTTTGTAGCTAAAATGAAGAAATTTCCCTTTTTTATATAAAAGGTATGCATTCTTCTGATTTTCGGGCAAAAAGGCAGAAATTCCCCGTATTTTGGATCAAAATTGCAGAAATTACCCTAATTGTGAGGCAAAAAGGCAGAAATTCCTTATATGTTTGGTCAAAAATCCAGAAATATCCCTTATTTTGGGGCAAAATTGCAGAAATTTCACTTATTTTGGGGCAAAATTGCAGAAATTTCACTTATTTTGGGGCAAAATTGCAGAAATTTCACTTATTTCAGCAAAAAAAAAGCAGAAATTTTCTAAATTGGGGCAAAAAGGCAGAAATTTCCCTCATTTGGGGGCAAAAATGCAGAAATTCCTCTTATTTTGAAGTAAAAAGCCTGAAATTCCCCTTATTTTGGGGCAAAAAGGCAGAAATTTCCCTTATTTTGGGGCAAAATTGCAGAAATTTCTCTTATTTCAGGGTAATAAGTCAGAAATTTTCCTTATTTTGGGGCAAAAAAGACAGGAATTCCCTTTGTTTTGGGGGAACAATAATTCCACTTATTTAGAAGCAAAAAAGCTGAAATTCCCCTTATTTTGGAGCAAAAATGAAGAAATTTCCTTTTTTTATGGCAAAAGGTATGCATTCTTCTTATTTTAAGGCAAAAAGGCAGAAATTCCTCGTATTTTGGAGCAAAATTGCAGAAATTCCCCTAATTGTGGGGCAAAAAGGCAGAAATTCTCTATATGTTGGGGCAAAAAGATAGAAATTCTCCTTATTTGGGGGCAAAACTCAAAAATTCCATTTATTTTGGGGCAAAATTCCAGAAATTTCACTTATTTTGGGGCAAAATTCCTGAAATTTCACTTATTTTGGAGCAAAATTGCAGAAATTTCACTTATTTTGGGGAAAAATTGCAGAAATTTCACTTATTTCAGGGAAAAAAGGCAGAAATTTTCCTTATCGTGGGGCAAAAAGGCAGAAATTCCTAATATTTTGTGGAAAAAATGCAGAAATTCTTCTAATTTTGAGGTAAAAAGGCTGAAATTTCCATTATTTGGGGGCAAAAAGGCAGAAATTTCCCTTTATTTGGGGCAAAATTGCAGAAATTTCACTTAGTTCAGGGTAATAAGTCAGAATTTTTTCTTATTTTGGGGCAAAAAAGACAGGAATTCCCTTTGTTTTGGGGGAAAAAGACAGAAATTCCACTTATTTATAGGCAAAAAGCAGAAATTCCCCTTATTTTGGAGCAAAAATGAAGAAATTTCCCTTTTTTATGGCAAAATGGTATGCATTCTTCTTATTTTCGGGCAAAAAAGCAGAAATTCCCCGTATTTTGGAACAAAATTGCAGAAATTCCCCTAATTGTTGGGCAAAAAGGCAGAAATTCCTTATATGTTGTCGGCAAAAAGACAGAAATTCTTCTTATTTGGGGCAAAACTCAGAAATTCCACTTATTTGGGGCAAAATTCCAGAAATTTCCCTTATTTTGGGGCAAAATTACAGAAATTTCACTTATTTTGGGGCAAAATTGCAGAAATGTCACTTATTTCAGGGAAAAAAGCAGAAATTTTCTTATTTTGGGGAAAAAAGGCAGAAATTCCTAATATTTTGTGGGAAAAATGCAAAAATTCCCCTTATTTTGACATCAAAAGGCTGAAATTCCTTTTATTTGATTGCAAAGAGGCAGAAATTTCCCTTATTTTGGGGCAAAATTGCAAAAATTTTACTTATTTCAGGGTAATAAGTCAGAAATTTTCCTTATTTTGGGGCAAAAAAACAGGAATTCCCTTTGTTTTGGGGAAAAAAGAAATTTCACTTATTTAGAGGCAAAAAAGCTGAAATTCCCCTTATTTTGGAGCAAAAATGAAGAAATTTCCCTTTTTTATATAAAAGGTATGCATTCTTCTGATTTTCGGGCAAAAAGGCAGAAATTCCCCGTATTTTGGAACAAAATTGCAGAAATTCCCCCAATTGTTAGGCAAAAAGGCAGAAATTCTCTATATGTTGGGGCAAAAATCCAAAAATATCCCTTATTTTGGGGCAAAATTGCAGAAATTTCACGTATTTTGGGGCAAAATTGCAGAAATTTCACTTATTTCAGGGAAAAAAGCAGAAATTTTCTTATTTTGTGGCAAAAAGGCAGAAATTCCCCTTATTTTAGAGCAAAAATGAAGAAATTTCCCTTTTTATGGCAAAAAGGTATGCATTCTTCTGATTTTCGGGCAAAAAGGCAGAAATTCCCCATATTTTGAAGCAAAATTGCAGAAATTCCCCTAATTGTGGGGCAAAAAGGCAGAAATTCCCTATATGTTGGAACAAAAAGACAGAAATTCTCCATATTTTGGGGCAAAACTCAGAAATTCCACTTATTTTGGGGCAAAATTCCAGAAATTTCCCTTATTTTGGGGCAAATATACAGAAATTTCACTTATTTTGGGGCAAAATTGCAGAAATTTCACTTATTTCAGGGAAAAAAAGCAGAAATTTTCTTATTTTGTTGCGAAAATCAGAAATTCCTAATATTTTGTGGCAAAAATGCTGAAATTCCCCTTATTCTTAGGTAAAAAGGCTGAAATTCTCTTTATTTTGGGGCAAAAAGTCAGAAATTTCCCTTATTTCAGGGTAATAAGTGAGAAATTTTCCTTATTTTGGGGCAAAAAAGACAGGAATTTCCTTTGTTTTGGGGAAAAAGACAGAAATTCCACTTATTTAGAGACTAAAAAGCAGAAATTCCCCTCATTTTGGAGCAAAAATGAAGAAATTTTCCTTTTTTATGGCAAAAAGGTATGCATTCTTCTTATTTTCGGGCAAAAAGTCAGAAATTCCCTGTATTTTGGAGCAAAATTGCAGAAATTCCCCCAATTGTGGGGCAAAAAGGCAGAAATTCTCTATATGTTGGGGCAAAAAACAGAACTTCTCCTTATTTTGGGGTAAAACTCAGAAATTCCACTTATTTTGGGGCAAAATTCCAGAAATTTCCCTTATTTTGGGGCAAAATTGCAAAAATTTGACTTATTTTGGGGCAAAATTGCAGAAATTTCCCTTATTTTGGGGCAAAAATGCAGAAATTCCCCTTATTTGGAGGTAAAAAGGCTGAAATTCCTCTTATTTGGGGGCGAAAAGGCAGAAATTTCCCTTCTTTTGGGGCAAAAATTCAGAACTTCCCCTTATTTTGAGGTAAAAACTCTCAAATTCCCCTTATTTGGAGGCAAAAAGGCAGAAGTTTCCTTAATTTTGGGCAAAATTGCAGAAATTTCACTTATTTCAGGGTAATAAGTCAGAAATTTTATTAATTTTGGGGCAAAAAAGACAGGAATTCCTTTGTTTTGGGGGACAAAATATTCCACTTATTTAGAGGCAAAGAAGCTGAAATTGTTCCTATTTTGGAGCAAAAATGAAGAAATTTCCTTTTTTTATGGCAAAAGTATGCATTCTTCTGATTTTTGGGCAAAAAAGCAGAAATTCCCCGTATTTTGGAGCAAAATTGCAGAAATTCCCCTAATTGTTGGGCAAAAAGGCAGAAATTCCCTATATGTTGGGGCAAAAAGACAGTAATTCTCCTTATTTGGGGCAAAACTCAGAAATTCCACTTATTTGGGGCAAAATTCCAGAAATTTCCCTTATTTTGGGGCAAAATTCCAGAAATTTCCCTTATTTTGTGGCAAATATACAGAAATTTCACTTATTTTGGGGCAAAATTGCAGAAATTTCACTTATTTCAGGGAAAAAAAGCAGAAATTTTCTTATTTTGTGGCGAAAAGCAGAAATTCCTAATATTTTGTGGCAAAAATGCTGAAATTCCCCTTATTCTTAGGTAAAAAGGCTGAAATTCTCTTTATTTTGGGGCAAAAAGTCAGAAATTTCCCTTATTTCAGGGTAATAAGTGAGAAATTTTTCTTATTTTGGGGCAAAAAAGACAGGAATTTCCTTTGTTTTGGGGAAAAAGACAGAAATTCCACTTATTTAGAGACTAAAAAGCAGAAATTCCCCTCATTTTGGAGCAAAAATGAAGAAATTTTCCTTTTTTATGGCAAAAAGGTATGCATTCTTCTTATTTTCGGGCAAAAAGTCAGAAAATCCCCGTATTTTGGAGCAAAATTGCAGAAATTCCCCCAATTGTAGGGCAAAAAGGCAGAAATTCTCTATATGTTGGGGCAAAAAACAGAACTTCTCCTTATTTTGGAGTAAAACTCAGAAATTCCACTTATTTTGGGGCAAAATTCCAGAAATTTCCCTTATTTTGGGGCAAAATTGCAAAAATTTGACTTATTTTGGGGCAAAATTGCAGAAATTTCCCTTATTTTGGGGCAAAAATGCAGAAATTCCCCTTATTTGGAGGTAAAAAGGCTGAAATTCCTCTTATTTGGGGGCAAAAAGGCAGAAATTTCCCTTCTTTTGGGGCAAAAATGCAGAACTTCCCCTTATTTTGAGGTAAAAACTCTCAAATTCCCCTTATTTGGAGGCAAAAAGGCAGAAGTTTCCTTAATTTTGGTCAAAGTTGCAGAAATTTCACTTATTTCAGGGTAATAAGTCAGAAATTTTATTTTGGGGCAAAAAAGACAGGAATTCCTTTGTTTTGGGGGACAAAATATTCCACTTATTTAGAGGCAAAGAAGCTGAAATTGTTCCTATTTTGGAGCAAAAATGAAGAAATTTCCTTTTTTTATGGCAAAAGTATGCATTCTTCTGATTTTTGGGCAAAAAAGCAGAAATTCCCCGTATTTTGGAGCAAAATTGCAGAAATTCTCCTAATTGTTGGGCAAAAAGGCAGAAATTCCCTACATGTTGGGGCAAAAAGACAGTAATTCTCCTTATTTGGGGCAAAACTCAGAAAATCCACTTATTTGGGGCAAAATTCCAGAAATTTCCCTTATTTTGGGGAAAAATTACAGAAATTTCACTTATTTTGGGGCAAAATTGCAGAAATTTCACTTATTTCAGGGAAAAAAAACAGAAATTTTCTTATTTTGGGGAAAAAAGGCAGAAATTCCTAATATTTTGTGGCAAAAATGCAAAAATTCCTCTTATTTTGACATAAAAAGGCTGAAATTCCTTTTATTTGAGGGCAAAGAGGCAGAAATTTCCCTTATTTTGGGGCAAAATTGCAAAAATTTCACTTATTTCAGGGTAATAAGTCAGAAATTTTCTTTATTTTGGGGCAAAAAAACAGGAATTCCCTTTGTTTTGGGGAAAAAAGAAATTTCACTTATTTAGAGGCAAAAAAGCTGAAATTCCCCTTATTTTGGAGCAAAAATGAAGAAATTTCCCTTTTTTATATAAAAGGTATGCATTCTTCTGAATTTCGGGCAAAAAGGCAGAAATTCCCCGTATTTTGGAGCAAAATTGCAGAAATTCCCCCAATTGTTAGGCAAAAAGGCAGAAATTCCCTATATGTTGGGGCAAAAATCCAGAAATATTCGTTATTTTGGGTCAAAATTGCAGAAATTTCACGTATTTTGGAGCAAAATTGCAGAAATTTCACTTATTTCAGGGAAAAAAAGCAGAAATTTTCTTATTTTGGGGCAAAAAGGCAGAAATTTCCCTTATTTTGGGGCAAAAATGCAGAAATTCCTCTTATTTTGAAGTAAAAAGGCTGAAATTCCCCTTATTTTGGGGCAAAAAGGCAGAAATTTCCCTTATTTTGGGGCATAATTGCAGAAATTTCACTTATTTCAGGGTAATAAGTGAGAAATTTTCCTTATTTTGGGGCAAAAAAGACAGGAATTCCCTTTGTTTTGGGGGAACAATAATTCCACTTATTTAGAGGCAAAAAAGCTGAAATTCCCCTTATTTTGGAGCAAAAATGAAGAAATTTCCCTTTTTATTGCAAAAAGGTATGCATTCTTCTGATTTTCGGGCAAAAAGGCAGAAATTCCCCATATTTTGGAGCAAAATTGCAGAAATTCCCCTAATTGTGGGGCAAAAAAGCAGAAATTCTCTATATGTTGGGGCAAAAAGACAGAAATTCTCCATATTTTGGGGCAAAACTCAGAAATTCCACTTATTTTGGGGCAAAATTCGAGAAATTTCACTTATTTTGGTGCAAAATTACAGAAATTTCACTTATTTTGGGGCAAAATTGCAGAAATTTCACTTATTTCAGGGAAAAAATGCAGAAATTTTCTTATTTTGTGGCGAAAAGCAGAAATTCCTAATATTTTGTGGCAAAAATGCAGAAATTCCCCTTATTTTTAGATAAAAAGGCTGAAATTCTCTTTATTTGGGGGCAAAAAGGCAGAAATTTCCCTTATTTTGGGGCAAAATTGCAGAAATTTCACTTATTTCAGGGTAATAAGTCAGAAATTTTCCTTATTTTGGGGCAAAAAAGACAGGAATTTCCTTTGTTTTGGGGAAAAAGACAGAAATTCCACTTATTTAGAGACTAAAAAGCAGAAATTCCCCTTATTTTGGAGCAAAAATGAAGAAATTTTCCTTCTTTATGGCAAAAAGGTATGCATTTTTCTGATTTTCGGGCAAAAAGGCAGAAATTCCCCGTATTTTGGAGCAAAATTGCAGAAATTCCCCCAATTGTGGGGCAAAAAGGCAGAAATTCTCTATATGTTGGGGCAAAAAACAGAACTTCTCCTTATTTTGGGGTAAAACTCAGAAATTCCACTTATTTTGGGGCAAAATTCCAGAAATTTCCCTTATTTTGGGGCAAAATTGCAGAAATTTGACTTATTTTGGTGCAAAATTGCAGAAATTTCCCTTATTTTGGGCAAAAATGCAGAAATTCCCCTTATTTGGAGGTAAAAAGGCTGAAATTCCTCTTATTTGGGGGCAAAAAGGCAGAAATTTCCCTTCTTTTGGGGCAAAAATGCAGAACTTCCCCTTATTTTGAGGTAAAAAGTCTCAAATTCCCCTTATTTGAGGGAAAAGGCAGAAGTTTCCCTAATTTTGGGCAAAATTGCAGAAATTTCACTTATTTCAGGGTAATAAGTCAGAAATTTTATTAATTTTGGGGCAAAAAAGACAGGAATTCCTTTGTTTTGGGGGACAAAATATTCCACTTATTTAGAGGCAAAGAAGCTGAAATTGTTCCTATTTTGGAGCAAAAATGAAGAAATTTCCTTTTTTTATGGCAAAAGTACGCATTCTTCTGATTTTTGGGCAAAAAAGCAGAAATTCACCGTATTTTGGAGCAAAATTGCAGAAATTCCCCTAATTGTGGGGCAAATAGGCAGAAATTCCCTATATGTTGGAACAAAAAGACAGAAATTCTCCTTATTTTGGGGCAAAACACAGAAATTCCACTTATTTTGGGGCAAAATTCCAGAAATTTCCCTTATTTTGGGGCAAAATTGTAGAAATTTCACTTATTTTGGGGCAAAATTGCAGAAATTTCTCTTATTTCAGGGAAAAAAAGCAGAAATTTTCTTATTTTGGGGTAAAAAGGCAGAAATTCCCCTTATTTTAGGGCAAAAATGCAGAAATTCCCTTTATTTTGAGGTAAAAATGCTGAAACTCCCCTTATTTGGGGGCAAAATTCAGAAATTTCCCTTATTTTGGGGCAAAATTGCAGAAATTTCACTTATTTCATGGAAAAAAAGCAGAAATTTTCTTATTTTGTGGGAAAAAGGCAGAAATTTCCCTTATTTTGGGGCAAAAATGCAGAAATTCCTCTTATTTTAAGGTAAAATAACTGAAATCTCCCTTATTTGGAGGCAAAAAGGCAGAAATTTCCCTTATTTTGGGGCAAAATTGCAGAAATTTCACTTATTTCAGGGTAATTAGTCAGAAATTTTTTTTATTTAGGGGCAAAATAGACAGGAATTCCCTTTGTTTTGGGGGAAAAAGAAATTCCACTTATTTAGAGGCAAAAAAGCTGAAATTCCCCTTATTTTGGAGCAAAAATGAAGAAATTTTACTTTTTTTTGGCAAAAAGGTATGCATTCTTCTTATTTTCGGGCAAAAAGTCAGAAATTCCCCGTATTTTTGAGCAAAAATGAAGAAATTTCCCTTTTTATGGCAAAAAGTTATGCATTCTTCTGATTTTAGGGTAAAAGGCAGAAATTCCCCATATTTTGAAGCAAAATTGCAGAAATTCCCCTAATTGTGGGGCAAAAAGGCAGAAATTCCCTATATGTTGGGGCAAAAAGACAGAAATTCTCCTTATTTTGGGGCAAAACTCAGAAATTCCACTTATTTTGGGGCAAAATTCCAGAAATTTCCCTTATTTTGGGGCAAAATTGCAGAAATTTCACTTATTTTTAGGAAAAATTGCAGAAATTTCACTTATTTCAGGGAAAAAAAGCAGAAATTTTTTTATTTTGGGGCAAAAGGCAGAAATTCCTAATATTTAGTGGCAAAAATTGCAGAAATTTCCCTTATTTTGAGGTAAAAAGGCTAAAATTCTCCTTATTTGGGGGAAAAAAGGCAGAAATTTCCCTTATTTTGGGGCAAAATTGCAGAAATTTCACTTATTTCAGGGTAATAAGTCAGAAGTTTTCCGTATTTTGGGGCAAAAAAAAAAAACCAGGAATTCCCTTTGTTTTGGGGGAAAAAGACAGAAATTCCACTCTTTAGAGGCAAAAAAGCAGAAATTCCCCTTATTTTGGAGCAAAAATGAAGAAATTTCCTTTTTTATGGCAAAAAGGTATGCATTCTTCTTATTTTCAGGCAAAAAGGCAGAAATTCCCCGTATTTTGGAGCAAAATTGCAGAAATTCCCGTAATTGTGGGGCAAAAAGGCAGAAATTCTCTATATGTTGGGGCAAAAGGATAGAAATTCTCCTTATTTGGGGGCAAAACTGAGAAATTCCATTTATTTTGGGCCAAAATTCCAGAAATTTCACTTATTTTGTGGCAAAATTCCTGAAATTTCACTTATTTTGGAGCAAAATTGCAGAAATTTCACTTATTTTGGGGAAAAATTGCAGAAATTTCACTTATTTTGGGGAAAAAAGGCAGAAATTCCTAATATTTTGTGGAAAAAATGCAGAAATTCTTCTTATTTTGAGGTAAAAAGGCTGAAATTTCCATTATTTGGGGGCAAAATTGCAGAAATTTCACTTAGTTCAGGGTAATAAGTCAGAATTTTTTCTTATTTTGGGGCAAAAAAGACAGGAATTCCCTTTGTTTTGGGGGAAAAGACAGAACTTCCACTTATTTATAGGCAAAAAGCAGAAATTCCCCTTATTTTGGAGCAAAAATGAAGAAATTTCCCTTTTTTATTGCAAAATCGTATGCATTTTTCTTATTTTCGGACCAAAAAGCAGAAATTCCCCGTATTTTGGAGCAAAATTGCAGAAATTCCCATAATTGTTGGGCAAAAAGGCAGAAATTTCCTATATGTTGGGGCAAAAAGACAGAAATTCTCCTTATTTGGGGCAAAACTCAGAAATTCCACTTATTTGGGGCAAAATTCCAGAAATTTCCCTTATTTTGGGGCAAAATTACAGAAATTTCACTTATTTTGGGGCAAAATTCCAGAAACTTCACTTATTTCAGGGAAAAAAAAGCAGAAATTTTCTTATTTTGGGGAAAAAAGGCAGAAATTCCTAATATTTTGTGGCAAAAATGCAAAAATTCACCTTATTTTGACATAAAAAGGCTGAAATTCCTTTTATTTGAAAGCAAAGAGGCAGAAATTTCCCTTATTTTGGGGCAAAATTGCAGAAATTTCACTTATTTCAGGGTAATAAATCAGAAATTTTCCTTATTTTGGGGCAAAAAAACAGGAATTCTCTTTGTTTTGGGGAAAAAAGAAATTTCACTTATTTAGAGGCAAAAAAACTGAAATTCCCCTTATTTTGGAGCAAAAATGAAGAAATTTCCCTTTTTTATATAAAAGGTATGCATTCTATTGATTTTCGGGCAAAAAGGCAGAAATTCCCCGTATTTTAGAGCAAAATTGCAGAAATTCCCCCAATTGTTAGGCAAAAAGGCAGAAATTCCCTATATGTTGAAGCAAAAATCCAGAAATATCCCTTATTTTGGGTCAAAATTGCAGAAATTTCACGTATTTTGGGGCAAAATTGCAGAAATTTCACTTATTTCAGGGAAAAAAAGCAGAAATTTTCTTATTTTGGGGCAAAAAGGCAGAAATTTCCCTTATTTTGGGGCAAAAATGCAAAAATTCCCCTTATTTTGACATAAAAAGGCTGAAATTCCTTTTATTTAGGGGCAAAAAGGCAGAAATTTCCCTTATTTTGGGGCAAAATTGCAGAAATTTCACTTATTTCAGGGTAATAAATCAGAAATTTTTCTTATTTTGGGGCAAAAAAGACAGAAATTCCTATTGTTTTGGGGGAAAAAGACAGAAATTCCACTTATTTAGAGACTAAAAAGCAGAAATTCCCCTTATTTTGGAGCAAAAATGAAGAAATTTTACTTTTTTTTGGCAAAAAGGTATGCATTCTTCTTATTTTCGGGCAAAAAGTCAGAAATTCCCCGTATTTTGGAGCAAAATTGCAGAAATTCCCCCAATTGTGGGGCAAAAATGCAGAAATTCTCTATATGTTGGGGCAAAAAACAGAACTTCTCCTTATTTTGGGGTAAAACTCAGAAATTCCACTTATTTTTGGGCAAAATTCCAGAAATTTCCCTTATTTTGGGGCAAAATTGAGGAAATTTGACTTATTTGGGGGCAAAATTGCAGATATTTCCCTTATTTTGGGGCAAAAATGCAGAAATTCCCCTTATTTGGAGGTAAAAAGGCTGAAATTCCTCTTATTTGGGGGCAAAAAGGCAGAAATTTCCCTTCTTTTGGGGCAAAAATGCAGAACTTCTCTTTATTTTGAGGTAAAAACTCTCAAATTCCCCTTATTTGGAGGCAAAAAGGCAGAAGTTTCCCTAATTTTGGGCAAAATTGCAGAAATTTCACTTATTTCAGGGTAATTAGTCAGAAATTTTTTTTATTTAGGGGCAAAAAAGACAGGAATTCCCTTTGTTTTGGGGGAAAAAGAAATTCCACTTATTTAGAGGCAAAAAAGCTGAAATTTCCCTTATTTTGGAGCAAAAATGAAGAAATTTCCCTTTTTATGGCAAAAAGGTATGCATTCTTCTGATTTTAGGGTAAAAGGCAGAAATTCCCCATATTTTGAAGCAAAATTGCAGAAATTCCCCTAATTGTGGGGCAAAAAGGCAGAAATTCCCTATATGTTGGGGCAAAAAGACAGAAATTCTCCTTATTTTGGGGCAAAACTCAGAAATTCCACTTATTTTGGGGCAAAATTCCAGAAATTTCCCTTATTTTGGGGCAAAATTGCAGAAATTTCACTTATTTTTAGGAAAAATTGCAGAAATTTCACTTATTTCAGGGAAAAAAAGCAGAAATTTTTTTATTTTGGGGCAAAAGGCAGAAATTCCTAATATTTAGTGGCAAAAATTCAGAAATTTCCCTTATTTTGAGGTAAAAAGGCTAAAATTCTCCTTATTTGGGGGCAAAAAGGCAGAAATTTCCCTTATTTTGGGGCAAAATTGCAGAAATTTCACTTATTTCAGGGTAATAAGTCAGAAGTTTTCCGTATTTTGGGGCAAAAAAAAAAAACCAGGAATTCCCTTTATTTTGGGGGAAAAAGACAGAAATTCCACTCTTTAGAGGCAAAAGAGCAGAAATTCCCCTTATTTTGGAGCAAAAATGAAGAAATTTCCTTTTTTTATGGCAAAAAGGTATGCATTCTTCTTATTTTCAGGCAAAAAGGCAGAAATTCCCCGTATTTTGGAGCAAAATTGCAGAAATTCCCGTAATTGTGGGGCAAAAAGGCAGAAATTCTCTATATGTTGGGGCAAAAAGATAGAAATTTTCCTTATTTGGGGGCAAAACTGAGAAATTCCGTTTATTTTGGGCCAAAATTCCAGAAATTTCACTTATTTTGGGGCAAAATTCCTGAAATTTCACTTATTTTGGAGCAAAATTGCAGAAATTTCACTTATTTTGGGGAAAAATTGCAGAAATTTCACTTATTTTGGGGAAAAAAGGCAGAAATTCCTAATATTTTGTGGAAAAAATGCAGAAATTCTTCTTATTTTGAGGTAAAAAGGCTGAAATTTCCATTATTTGGGGGCAAAATTGCAGAAATTTCACTTACTTCAGGGTAATAAGTCAGAATTTTTTCTTATTTTGGTGCAAAAAAGACAGGAATTCCCTTTGTTTTGGGGGAAAAGACAGAAATTCCACTTATTTATAGGCAAAAAGCAGAAATTCCCCTTATTTTGGAGCAAAAATGAAGAAATTTCCCTTTTTTATGGCAAAATGGTATGCATTCTTATTATTTTCGGACAAAAAAGCAGAAATTCCCCGTATTTTGGAGCAAAATTGCAGAAATTCCCCTAATTGTTGGGCAAAAAGGCAGAAATTCCCTATATGTTGGGGCAAAAAGACAGAAATTCTCCTTATTTGGGGCAAAACTCAGAAATGCCACTTATTTGGGGCAAAATTCCAGAAATTTCCCTTATTTTGGGGCAAAATTACAGAAATTTCACTTATTTTGGGGCAAAATTGCAGAAATTTCACTTATTTCAGGGAAAAAAAGCAGAAATTTTCTTATTTTGGGGAAAAAAGGCAGAAATTCCTAATATTTTGTGGCAAAAATGCAAAAATTCCCCTTATTTTGACATAAAAATGCTGAAATTCCTTTTATTTGATTGCAAAGAGGCAGAAATTTCCCTTATTTTGGGGCAAAATTGCAGAAATTTCACTTATTTCAGGGTAATAAATCAGAAATTTTCCTTATTTTGAAGCAAAAAAACAGGAATTCCCTTTGTTTTGGGGAAAAAAGAAATTTCACTTATTTAGAGGCAAAAAAACTGAAATTCCCCTTATTTTGGAGCAAAAATGAAGAAATTTCCCTTTTTTATATAAAAGGTATGCATTCTATTGATTTTCGGGCAAAAAGGCAGAAATTCCCCGTATTTTGGAGCAAAATTGCAGAAAATCCCCCAATTGTTAGGCAAAAAGGCAGAAATTCCCTATATGTTGAAGCAAAAATCCAGACATATCCCTTATTTTGGGGCAAAATTGCAGAAATTTCACGTATTTTGGGGCAAAATTGCAGAAATTTCACCTATTTCAGGGAAAAAAAGCAGAAATTTTCTTATTTTGGGGCAAAAAGGCAGAAATTTCCCTTATTTTGGGGCAAAAATGCAGAAATTCCCCTTATTTTGACATAAAAAGGCTGAAATTCCTTTTATTTGGGGGCAAAAAGGCAGAAATTTCCCTTATTTTGGGGCAAAATTGCAGAAAATTCACTTATTTCAGGGTAATAAATCAGAAATTTTTCTTATTTTGGGGCAAAAAAGACAGAAATTCCTATTGTTTTGGGGGAAAAAGACAGAAATTCCACTTATTTAGAGACTAAAAAGCAGAAATTCTCCTTATTTTGGAGCAAAAATGAAGAAATTTTTCTTTTTTATGGCAAAAAGATATGCATTCTTTTTATTTTCGGGCAAAAAGTCAGAAATTCCCCGTATTTTGGAGCAAAATTGCAGAAATTCCCCCAATTGTAGGGCAAAAATGCAGAAATTCTCTATATGTTGGGGCAAAAAACAGAACTTCTCCTTATTTTGGGGTAAAACTCTGAAATTCCACTTATTTTTGGGCAAAATTCCAGAAATTTCCCTTATTTTGGGGCAAAATTGAGGAAATTTGACTTATTTTGGGGCAAAATTGCAGAAATTTCCCTTATTTTGGGGCAAAAATGCAGAAATTCCCCTTATTTGGAGGTAAAAAGGCTGAAATTCCTCTTATTTGGGGGCAAAAAGGCAGAAATTTCCCTTCTTTTGGGGCAAAAATGCAGAACTTCTCCTTATTTTGAGGTAAAAACTCTCAAATTCCCCTTATTTGGAGGCAAAAAGGAAGAAGTTTCCCTAATTTTGGGCAATATTGCAGAAATTTCACTTATTTCAGGGTAATAAGTCAGAAATTTTATTTATTTTGGGGCAAAAAAGACAGGAATTCCTTTGTTTTGGGGGACAAAATATTCAACTTATTGAGAGGCAAAGAAGCTGAAATTGTTCCTATTTTGGAGCAAAAATGAAGAAATTTCCTTTTTTTTATGGCAAAAGTATGCATTCTTCTGATTTTTGGGCAAAAAAGCAGAAATTCCCCATATTTTGGAGCAAAATTGCAGAAATTCCCCTAATTGTGGGGCAAATAGGCAGAAATTCCCTATATGTTGGAAGAAAAAGACAGAAATTCTCCTTATTTTGGGGCAAAACACAGAAATTCCACTTATTTTGGGACAAAATTCCAGAAATTTCCCTTATTTTGGGGCAAAATTGTAGAAATTTCACTTATTTTGGGGCAAAATTGCAGAAATTTCTCTTATTTCAGGGAAAAAAGCAGAAATTTTCTTATTTTGGGGTAAAAAGGCAGAAATTCCCCTTATTTTAGGGCAAAAATGCAGAAATTCTCCTTATTTTGAGGTAAAAATGCTGAAACTCCCATTATTTGGGGGCAAAAATGCAGAAATTTCCCTTATTTTGGGGCAAAATTGCAGAAATTTCATTTATTTTAGGGTAATAAGTCAGAAATTTTCCTTATTTTGGGGCAAAAAAGACAGGAATTCCCTTTGCTTGGGGGAAAAAGAAATTCCACATATTTAGAGGGAAAAAGCTGAAATTCCCCTTATTTTGGAGAAAAAATGAAGAAATTTCCCCTTTTTGTGGCAAAAAGGTATGCATTATTCTGATTTTCGGGCAAAATTGCAGAAATTCTCCTAATTGTGGGGCAAAAAGGCAGAAATTCCCTATATGTTGGGGCAAAAGGACAGAAATTCTCCTTATTTTGTGGCAAAACTAAGAAATTCCACTTATTTTGGGGCAAAATTCCAGAAATTTCCCTTATTTTGGGGCAATATTGCAGAAATTTCACTTATTTTGGGGCAAAATTGCAGAAATTTCACTTATTTCAGGGTAATAAGTCAGAAATTTTCCTTATTTTGGGGCAAAAAAGACAGGAATTCCCTTTGTTTTGGGGGAACAATAATTCCACTTATTTAGAGGCAAAAAAGCTGAAATTCCCCTTATTTTGGAGCAAAAATGAAGAAATTTCCCTTTTTATGGCAAAAAGGTATGCATTCTTCTGATTTTCGGGCAAAAGGCAGAAATTTCCCATATTTTGGAGCAAAATTGCAGAAATTCCCCTAATTGTAGGGCAAAAAGGCAGAAATTCCCTATATGTTGGGGCAAAAAAACAGAAATTCTCCTTATTTTGGGGCAAAACTCAGAAATTCCACTTATTTTGGGGCAAAATTCCAGATATTTCCCTTATTTTGAGGCAAAATTACAGAAATTTCACTTATTTTAAGGCAAAATTGCAGAAATTTCACTTATTTCAGGGAAAAAAAGCAGAAATTTTCTTATTTTGTGGCAAAAAGCAGAAATTCCTAATATTTTGTGGCAAAAATGCAGAAATTCCCCTTATTCTTAGGTAAAAAGCATGAAATTCTCTTTATTTGGGGGCAAAAAGGCAGAAATTTCCCTTATTTTGGGGCAAAAATGCAGAACTTCTCCTTATTTTGAGGTAAAAACTCTCAAATTCCCCTTATTTGGAGGCAAAAAGGCAGAAGTTTCCCTAATTTTGGGCAAAATTGCAGAAATTTCACTTATTTCAGGGTAATTAGTCAGAAATTTTTTTTATTTAGGGGCAAAAAAGACAGGAATTCCCTTTGTTTTGGGGGAAAAAGAAATTCCACTTATTTAGAGGCAAAAAAGCTGAAATTCCCCTTATTTTGGAGCAAAAATGAAGAAATTT
The DNA here is from genome assembly GCF_963924665.1 of Micromys minutus. Taxonomy (NCBI): domain Eukaryota; kingdom Metazoa; phylum Chordata; class Mammalia; order Rodentia; family Muridae; genus Micromys; species Micromys minutus. The sequence goes on along the minus strand of NW_027667411.1, from coordinate 1,073,391 downwards.
CCCTTTTTATGGCAAAAAGGTATGCATTCTTCTGATTTTAGGGTAAAAGGCAGAAATTCCCCATATTTTGAAGCAAAATTGCAGAAATTCCCCTAATTGTGGGGCAAAAAGGCAGAAATTCCCTATATGTTGGGGCAAAAAGACAGAAATTCTCCTTATTTTGGGGCAAAACTCAGAAATTCCACTTATTTTGGGGCAAAATTCCAGAAATTTCCCTTATTTTGGGGCAAAATTGCAGAAATTTCACTTATTTTTAGGAAAAATTGCAGAAATTTCACTTATTTCAGGGAAAAAAAGCAGAAATTTTTTTATTTTGGGGCAAAAGGCAGAAATTCCTAATATTTAGTGGCAAAAATTCAGAAATTTCCCTTATTTTGAGGTAAAAAGGCTAAAATTCTCCTTATTTGGGGGCAAAAAGGCAGAAATTTCCCTTATTTTGGGGCAAAATTGCAGAAATTTCACTTATTTCAGGGTAATAAGTCAGAAGTTTTCCGTATTTTGGGGCAAAAAAAAAACCAGGAATTCCCTTTGTTTTGGGGGAAAAAGACAGAAATTCCACTCTTTAGAGGCAAAAGAGCAGAAATTCCCCTTATTTTGGAGCAAAAATGAAGAAATTTCCTTTTTTTATGGCAAAAAGGTATGCATTCTTCTTATTTTCAGGCAAAAAGGCAGAAATTCCCCGTATTTTGGAGCAAAATTGCAGAAATTCCCGTAATTGTGGGGCAAAAAGGCAGAAATTCTCTATATGTTGGGGCAAAAAGATAGAAATTTTCCTTATTTGGGGGCAAAACTGAGAAATTCCGTTTATTTTGGGCCAAAATTCCAGAAATTTCACTTATTTTGGGGCAAAATTCCTGAAATTTCACTTATTTTGGAGCAAAATTGCAGAAATTTCACTTATTTTGGGGAAAAATTGCAGAAATTTCACTTATTTTGGGGAAAAAAGGCAGAAATTCCTAATATTTTGTGGAAAAAATGCAGAAATTCTTCTTATTTTGAGGTAAAAAGGCTGAAATTTCCATTATTTGGGGGCAAAATTGCAGAAATTTCACTTACTTCAGGGTAATAAGTCAGAATTTTTTCTTATTTTGGTGCAAAAAAGACAGGAATTCCCTTTGTTTTGGGGGAAAAGACAGAAATTCCACTTATTTATAGGCAAAAAGCAGAAATTCCCCTTATTTTGGAGCAAAAATGAAGAAATTTCCCTTTTTTATGGCAAAATGGTATGCATTCTTATTATTTTCGGACAAAAAAGCAGAAATTCCCCGTATTTTGGAGCAAAATTGCAGAAATTCCCCTAATTGTTGGGCAAAAAGGCAGAAATTCCCTATATGTTGGGGCAAAAAGACAGAAATTCTCCTTATTTGGGGCAAAACTCAGAAATGCCACTTATTTGGGGCAAAATTCCAGAAATATCCCTTATTTTGGGGCAAAATTACAGAAATTTCACTTATTTTGGGGCAAAATTGCAGAAATTTCACTTATTTCAGGGAAAAAAAGCAGAAATTTTCTTATTTTGGGGAAAAAAGGCAGAAATTCCTAATATTTTGTGGCAAAAATGCAAAAATTCCCCTTATTTTGACATAAAAATGCTGAAATTCCTTTTATTTGATTGCAAAGAGGCAGAAATTTCCCTTATTTTGGGGCAAAATTGCAGAAATTTCACTTATTTCAGGGTAATAAATCAGAAATTTTCCTTATTTTGAAGCAAAAAAACAGGAATTCCCTTTGTTTTGGGGAAAAAAGAAATTTCACTTATTTAGAGGCAAAAAAACTGAAATTCCCCTTATTTTGGAGCAAAAATGAAGAAATTTCCCTTTTTTATATAAAAGGTATGCATTCTATTGATTTTCGGGCAAAAAGGCAGAAATTCCCCGTATTTTGGAGCAAAATTGCAGAAATTCCCCCAATTGTTAGGCAAAAAGGCAGAAATTCCCTATATGTTGAAGCAAAAATCCAGACATATCCCTTATTTTGGGGCAAAATTGCAGAAATTTCACGTATTTTGGGGCAAAATTGCAGAAATTTCACCTATTTCAGGGAAAAAAAGCAGAAATTTTCTTATTTTGGGGCAAAAAGGCAGAAATTTCCCTTATTTTGTGGCAAAAATGCAGAAATTCCCCTTATTTTGACATAAAAAGGCTGAAATTCCTTTTATTTGGGGGCAAAAAGGCAGAAATTTCCCTTATTTTGGGGCAAAATTGCAGAAAATTCACTTATTTCAGGGTAATAAATCAGAAATTTTTCTTATTTTGGGGCAAAAAAGACAGAAATTCCTATTGTTTTGGGGGAAAAAGACAGAAATTCCACTTATTTAGAGACTAAAAAGCAGAAATTCTCCTTATTTTGGAGCAAAAATGAAGAAATTTTTCTTTTTTATGGCAAAAAGGTATGCATTCTTCTTATTTTCGGGCAAAAAGTCAGAAATTCCCCGTATTTTGGAGCAAAATTGCAGAAATTCCCCCAATTGTAGGGCAAAAATGCAGAAATTCTCTATATGTTGGGGCAAAAAACAGAACTTCTCCTTATTTTGGGGTAAAACTCAGAAATTCCACTTATTTTTGGGCAAAATTCCAGAAATTTCCCTTATTTTGGGGCAAAATTGAGGAAATTTGACTTATTTTGGGGCAAAATTGCAGAAATTTCCCTTATTTTGGGGCAAAAATGCAGAAATTCCCCTTATTTGGAGGTAAAAAGGCTGAAATTCCTCTTATTTGGGGGCAAAAAGGCAGAAATTTCCCTTCTTTTGGGGCAAAAATGCAGAACTTCTCCTTATTTTGAGGTAAAAACTCTCAAATTCCCCTTATTTGGAGGCAAAAAGGCAGAAGTTTCCCTAATTTTGGGCAAAATTGCAGAAATTTCACTTATTTCAGGGTAATAAGTCAGAAATTTTATTTATTTTGGGGCAAAAAAGACAGGAATTCCTTTGTTTTGGGGGACAAAATATTCAACTTATTTAGAGGCAAAGAAGCTGAAATTGTTCCTATTTTGGAGCAAAAATGAAGAAATTTCCTTTTTTTTATGGCAAAAGTATGCATTCTTCTGATTTTTGGGCAAAAAAGCAGAAATTCCCCATATTTTGGAGCAAAATTGCAGAAATTCCCCTAATTGTGGGGCAAATAGGCAGAAATTCCCTATATGTTGGAAGAAAAAGACAGAAATTCTCCTTATTTTGGGGCAAAACACAGAAATTCCACTTATTTTGGGACAAAATTCCAGAAATTTCCCTTATTTTGGGGCAAAATTGTAGAAATTTCACTTATTTTGGGGCAAAATTGCAGAAATTTCTCTTATTTCAGGGAAAAAAGCAGAAATTTTCTTATTTTGGGGTAAAAAGGCAGAAATTCCCCTTATTTTAGGGCAAAAATGCAGAAATTCCCCTTATTTTGAGGTAAAAATGCTGAAACTCCCATTATTTGGGGGCAAAAATGCAGAAATTTCCCTTATTTTGGGGCAAAATTGCAGAAATTTCATTTATTTTAGGGTAATAAGTCAGAAATTTTCCTTATTTTGGGGCAAAAAAGACAGGAATTCCCTTTGCTTGGGGGAAAAAGAAATTCCACATATTTAGAGGGAAAAAGCTGAAATTCCCCTTATTTTGGAGAAAAAATGAAGAAATTTCCCCTTTTTGTGGCAAAAAGGTATGCATTATTCTGATTTTCGGGCAAAATTGCAGAAATTCTCCTAATTGTGGGGCAAAAAGGCAGAAATTCCCTATATGTTGGGGCAAAAGGACAGAAATTCTCCTTATTTTGTGGCAAAACTAAGAAATTCCACTTATTTTGGGGCAAAATTCCAGAAATTTCCCTTATTTTGGGGCAAAATTGCAGAAATTTCACTTATTTTGGGGCAAAATTGCAGAAATTTCACTTATTTCAGGGTAATAAGTCAGAAATTTTCCTTATTTTGGGGCAAAAAAGACAGGAATTCCCTTTGTTTTGGGGGAACAATAATTCCACTTATTTAGAGGCAAAAAAGCTGAAATTCCCCTTATTTTGGAGCAAAAATGAAGAAATTTCCCTTTTTATGGCAAAAAGGTATGCATTCTTCTGATTTTCGGGCAAAAGGCAGAAATTTCCCATATTTTGGAGCAAAATTGCAGAAATTCCCCTAATTGTAGGGCAAAAAGGCAGAAATTCCCTATATGTTGGGGCAAAAAAACAGAAATTCTCCTTATTTTGGGGCAAAACTCAGAAATTCCACTTATTTTGGGGCAAAATTCCAGATATTTCCCTTATTTTGAGGCAAAATTACAGAAATTTCACTTATTTTAAGGCAAAATTGCAGAAATTTCACTTATTTCAGGGAAAAAAAGCAGAAATTTTCTTATTTTGTGGCAAAAAGCAGAAATTCCTAATATTTTGTGGCAAAAATGCAGAAATTCCCCTTATTCTTAGGTAAAAAGCATGAAATTCTCTTTATTTGGGGGCAAAAAGGCAGAAATTTCCCTTATTTTGGGGCAAAAATGCAGAACTTCTCCTTATTTTGAGGTAAAAACTCTCAAATTCCCCTTATTTGGAGGCAAAAAGGCAGAAGTTTCCCTAATTTTGGGCAAAATTGCAGAAATTTCACTTATTTCAGGGTAATTAGTCAGAAATTTTTTTTATTTAGGGGCAAAAAAGACAGGAATTCCCTTTGTTTTGGGGGAAAAAGAAATTCCACTTATTTAGAGGCAAAAAAGCTGAAATTCCCCTTATTTTGGAGCAAAAATGAAGAAATTTCCCTTTTTATGGCAAAAAGGTATGCATTCTTCTGATTTTAGGGTAAAAGGCAGAAATTCCCCATATTTTGAAGCAAAATTGCAGAAATTCCCCTAATTGTGGGGCAAAAAGGCAGAAATTCCCTATATGTTGGGGCAAAAAGACAGAAATTCTCCTTATTTTGGGGCAAAACTCAGAAATTCCACTTATTTTGGGGCAAAATTCCAGAAATTTCCCTTATTTTGGGGCAAAATTGCAGAAATTTCACTTATTTTTAGGAAAAATTGCAGAAATTTCACTTATTTCAGGGAAAAAAAGCAGAAATTTTTTTATTTTGGGGCAAAAGGCAGAAATTCCTAATATTTAGTGGCAAAAATTCAGAAATTTCCCTTATTTTGAGGTAAAAAGGCTAAAATTCTCCTTATTTGGGGGCAAAAAGGCAGAAATTTCCCTTATTTTGGGGCAAAATTGCAGAAATTTCACTTATTTCAGGGTAATAAGTCAGAAGTTTTCCGTATTTTGGGGCAAAAAAAAAACCAGGAATTCCCTTTGTTTTGGGGGAAAAAGACAGAAATTCCACTCTTTAGAGGCAAAAGAGCAGAAATTCCCCTTATTTTGGAGCAAAAATGAAGAAATTTCCTTTTTTTATGGCAAAAAGGTATGCATTCTTCTTATTTTCAGGCAAAAAGGCAGAAATTCCCCGTATTTTGGAGCAAAATTGCAGAAATTCCCGTAATTGTGGGGCAAAAAGGCAGAAATTCTCTATATGTTGGGGCAAAAAGATAGAAATTTTCCTTATTTGGGGGCAAAACTGAGAAATTCCGTTTATTTTGGGCCAAAATTCCAGAAATTTCACTTATTTTGGGGCAAAATTCCTGAAATTTCACTTATTTTGGAGCAAAATTGCAGAAATTTCACTTATTTTGGGGAAAAATTGCAGAAATTTCACTTATTTTGGGGAAAAAAGGCAGAAATTCCTAATATTTTGTGGAAAAAATGCAGAAATTCTTCTTATTTTGAGGTAAAAAGGCTGAAATTTCCATTATTTGGGGGCAAAATTGCAGAAATTTCACTTACTTCAGGGTAATAAGTCAGAATTTTTTCTTATTTTGGTGCAAAAAAGACAGGAATTCCCTTTGTTTTGGGGGAAAAGACAGAAATTCCACTTATTTATAGGCAAAAAGCAGAAATTCCCCTTATTTTGGAGCAAAAATGAAGAAATTTCCCTTTTTTATGGCAAAATGGTATGCATTCTTATTATTTTCGGACAAAAAAAGCAGAAATTCCCCGTATTTTGGAGCAAAATTGCAGAAATTCCCCTAATTGTTGGGCAAAAAGGCAGAAATTCCCTATATGTTGGGGCAAAAAGACAGAAATTCTCCTTATTTGGGGCAAAACTCAGAAATGCCACTTATTTGGGGCAAAATTCCAGAAATATCCCTTATTTTGGGGCAAAATTACAGAAATTTCACTTATTTTGGGGCAAAATTGCAGAAATTTCACTTATTTCAGGGAAAAAAAGCAGAAATTTTCTTATTTTGGGGAAAAAAGGCAGAAATTCCTAATATTTTGTGGCAAAAATGCAAAAATTCCCCTTATTTTGACATAAAAATGCTGAAATTCTTTTATTTGATTGCAAAGAGGCAGAAATTTCCCTTATTTTGGGGCAAAATTGCAGAAATTTCACTTATTTCAGGGTAATAAATCAGAAATTTTCCTTATTTTGAAGCAAAAAAACAGGAATTCCCTTTGTTTTGGGGAAAAAAGAAATTTCACTTATTTAGAGGCAAAAAAACTGAAATTCCCCTTATTTTGGAGCAAAAATGAAGAAATTTCCCTTTTTTATATAAAAGGTATGCATTCTATTGATTTTCGGGCAAAAAGGCAGAAATTCCCCGTATTTTGGAGCAAAATTGCAGAAATTCCCCCAATTGTTAGGCAAAAAGGCAGAAATTCCCTATATGTTGAAGCAAAAATCCAGACATATCCCTTATTTTGGGGCAAAATTGCAGAAATTTCACGTATTTTGGGGCAAAATTGCAGAAATTTCACCTATTTCAGGGAAAAAAAGCAGAAATTTTCTTATTTTGGGGCAAAAAGGCAGAAATTTCCCTTATTTTGGGGCAAAAATGCAGAAATTCCCCTTATTTTGACATAAAAAGGCTGAAATTCCTTTTATTTGGGGGCAAAAAGGCAGAAATTTCCCTTATTTTGGGGCAAAATTGCAGAAAATTCACTTATTTCAGGGTAATAAATCAGAAATTTTTCTTATTTTGGGGCAAAAAAGACAGAAATTCCTATTGTTTTGGGGGAAAAAGACAGAAATTCCACTTATTTAGAGACTAAAAAGCAGAAATTCTCCTTATTTTGGAGCAAAAATGAAGAAATTTTTCTTTTTTATGGCAAAAAGGTATGCATTCTTCTTATTTTCGGGCAAAAAGTCAGAAATTCCCCGTATTTTGGAGCAAAATTGCAGAAATTCCCCCAATTGTAGGGCAAAAATGCAGAAATTCTCTATATGTTGGGGCAAAAAACAGAACTTCTCCTTATTTTGGGGTAAAACTCAGAAATTCCACTTATTTTTGGGCAAAATTCCAGAAATTTCCCTTATTTTGGGGCAAAATTGAGGAAATTTGACTTATTTTGGGGCAAAATTGCAGAAATTTCCCTTATTTTGGGGCAAAAATGCAGAAATTCCCCTTATTTGGAGGTAAAAAGGCTGAAATTCCTCTTATTTGGGGGCAAAAAGGCAGAAATTTCCCTTCTTTTGGGGCAAAAATGCAGAACTTCTCCTTATTTTGAGGTAAAAACTCTCAAATTCCCCTTATTTGGAGGCAAAAAGGCAGAAGTTTCCCTAATTTTGGGCAAAATTGCAGAAATTTCACTTATTTCAGGGTAATAAGTCAGAAATTTTATTTATTTTGGGGCAAAAAAGACAGGAATTCCTTTGTTTTGGGGGACAAAATATTCAACTTATTTAGAGGCAAAGAAGCTGAAATTGTTCTTATTTTGGAGCAAAAATGAAGAAATTTCCTTTTTTTTATGGCAAAAGTATGCATTCTTCTGATTTTTGGGCAAAAAAGCAGAAATTCCCCATATTTTGGAGCAAAATTGCAGAAATTCCCCTAATTGTGGGGCAAATAGGCAGAAATTCCCTATATGTTGGAAGAAAAAGACAGAAATTCTCCTTATTTTGGGGCAAAACACAGAAATTCCACTTATTTTGGGACAAAATTCCAGAAATTTCCCTTATTTTGGGGCAAAATTGTAGAAATTTCACTTATTTTGGGGCAAAATTGCAGAAATTTCTCTTATTTCAGGGAAAAAAGCAGAAATTTTCTTATTTTGGGGTAAAAAGGCAGAAATTCCCCTTATTTTAGGGCAAAAAGGCAGAAATTCCCCTTATTTTGAGGTAAAAATGCTGAAACTCCCATTATTTGGGGGCAAAAATGCAGAAATTTCCCTTATTTTGGGGCAAAATTGCAGAAATTTCATTTATTTTAGGGTAATAAGTCAGAAATTTTCCTTACTTTGGGGCAAAAAAGACAGGAATTCCCTTTGCTTGGGGGAAAAAGAAATTCCACATATTTAGAGGCAAAAAAGCTGAAATTCCCCATATTTTGGAGAAAAAATGAAGAAATTTCCCCTTTTTGTGGCAAAAAGGTGTGCATTATTCTGATTTTCGGGCAAAATTGCAGAAATTCTCCTAATTGTGGGGCAAAAAGGCAGAAATTCCCTATATGTTGGGGCAAAAGGACAGAAATTCTCCTTATTTTGTGGCAAAACTAAGAAATTCCACTTATTTTGTGGCAAAATTCCAGAAATTTTCCTTATTTTGGGGCAAAATTGCAGAAATTTCACTTATTTTGGGGCAAAATTGCAGAAATTTCACTTATTTCAGGGTAATAAGTCAGAAATTTTCCTTATTTTGGGGCAAAAAAGACAGGAATTCCCTTTGTTTTGGGGGAACAATAATTCCACTTATTTAGAGGCAAAAAAGCTGAAATTCCCCTTATTTTGGAGCAAAAATGAAGAAATTTCCCTTTTTATGGCAAAAAGGTATGCATTCTTCTGATTTTCGGGCAAAAAGGCAGAAATTTCCCATATTTTGGAGCAAAATTGCAGAAATTCCCCTAATTGTAGGGCAAAAAGGCAGAAATTCCCTATATGTTGGGGCAAAAAAACAGAAATTCTCCTTATTTTGGGGCAAAACTCAGAAATTCCACTTATTTTGGGGCAAAATTCCAGATATTTCCCTTATTTTGAGGCAAAATTACAGAAATTTCACTTATTTTAAGGCAAAATTGCAGAAATTTCACTTATTTCAGGGAAAAAAAGCAGAAATTTTCTTATTTTGTGGCAAAAAGCAGAAATTCCTAATATTTTGTGGCAAAAATGCAGAAATTCCCCTTATTCTTAGGTAAAAAGCATGAAATTCTCTTTATTTGGGGGCAAAAAGGCAGAAATTTCCCTTATTTTTGGGCAAAATTGCAGAAATTTCACTTATTTCAGGGTAATAGTCAAAAATTTTCCTTATTTTGGGGCAAAAAAGACAGGAATTTCCTTTGTTTTGGGGAAAAAGACAGAAATTCTACTTATTTAGAGACTAAAAAGCAGAAATTCCCCTTATTTTGGAGCAAAAATGAAGAAATTTTCCTTTTTTATGGCAAAAAGATATGCATTCTTCTGATTTTCGGGCAAAAAGGCAGAAATTCCCCGTATTTTGGAGCAAAATTGCAGAAATTCCACAAATTGTGGGGCAAAAGGCAGAAATTCCCTATATGTTGGGACAAAAGGCAGATATTCTCCTTATTTTGAGGCAAAACTCAGAAATTCCACTTATTTTGGGGCAAATTTCAAAAATTTCCCTTATCTTGGTGGAAAATTGCAGAAATTTCACTTCTTTTGGGGCAAAATGGCAGAAATTTCACTTATTTCAGGGAAAAAAGGCAGAAATTTTCCTTATTTTGGGGCAAAAAGGCAGAAATTCTTAATATTTTGTGGCAAAAATGCAGAAATTACCCTTATTTTGAGGTAAAAAGGCTGAAATTTCCTTTCTTTGGGGGCAAAAAGGCAGAAATTTCCCTAATTTTGGGGCAAAATTGCAGAAATTTCACTTATTTCAGGGTAATAAGTCAGAAATTTTCCTTATTTTGGGGCAAAAAAGACAGAAATTCCCTTTGTTTTGGGGGAAAAAGACAGAAATTCTACCTATTTAGAGGAAAATGCAGAAATTTCCCTTATTTTGGAGAAAAAAATGAAGAAATTTCCCTTTTTTATGGCAAAAAGGTATGCATTCTGTTTATTTTCGGGCAAAAAGGAAGAAATTCCCCATATTTTAGAGCAAATTTGCAAAAATTTCACTAATTGTGGGGCAAAATGGCAGAAATTCCCTATATGTTGGGGTAAAAAACAGAAATTCTCCTTATTTTGGGGTAAAACTCAGAAATTCCACTTATTGTGGGGCAAAATTCCAGAAATTTCCCTTATTTTGGGGCAAAATTGCAGAAATTTGACTTATTTTGGGGCAAAATTGCAGAAATTTCCCTTATTTTGGGGCAAAAATGCAGAAATTCCCCTTATTTTGAGGTAAAAAGGCTTAAATTCCCCTTATTTGGGGGCAAAAAGGCAGAAATTTTGCTTCTTTTTGGGCAAAAATGCAGAAATTCCCCTTCTTTTGAGGTAAAAAGTCTAAAATTCCCCTTATTTGGAGGCAAAAAGGCAGAAGTTTCCCTAATTTTGGGGCAAAATTGCAGAAATTTCACTTATTTCAGGGTAATAAGTCAGAAATATTCCTTATTTTGGGGCAAAAAAGACAGGAATTCCTTTGTTTTGGGGGAAAAAAAATTCCATTTATTTAGAGGCAAAGAAGCTGAAATTGTTTTTATTTTGGAGCAAAAATGAAGAAATTTCCTTTTTTTATGGCAAAAGTATGCATTCTTCTGATTTTTGGGCAAAAAAGCAGAAATTCCCCGTATTTTGGAGCAAAATTGCAGAAATTCCCCTAATTGTGGGGCAAATAGGCAGAAATTCCCTATATGTTGGAACAAAAAGACAGAAATTCTCCTTATTTTGAGGCAAAACTCTAAAATTCCACTTATTTTGGGGCAAAATTCCAGAAATTTTACTTATTTTTGGGCAAAATTGTAGAAATTTCACTTATTTTGGGGGAAAATTGCAGAAATTTCTCTTATTTCAGGGAAAAAAAGCAGAAATTTTCGTATTTTGGGCTAAAAAGGCAGAAATTCCTCTTATTTTGGGGCAAAAATCCAGAAATTCCCCTTATTTTGAGGTAAAAATGCTGAAACTCCCCTTATTTGGGGGCAAAAATGCAGAAATTTCCTTTATTTTGGGGCAAAATTGCAGAAATTTCATTTATTTTAGGGTAATAAGTCAGAAATTTTCCTTATTTTGGGGCAAAAAAGACAGGAATTCCCTTTGTTTTGGGGGAAAAAGAAATTCCACATATTTAGAGGCAAAAAAGCTGAAATTCCCATATTTTGGAGAAAAAATGAAGAAATTTCCCTTTTTTATGGCAAAAAGGTATGCATTCTTCTGATTTTCGGGCAAAATTGCAGAAATTCTCCTAATTGTGGGGCAAAAAGGCAGAAATTCCCTATATGTTGGGGCAAAAAGACAGAAATTCTCCTTATTTTGGGGCAAAACTCAGAAATTCCACTTATATGGGGCAAAATTCCAGAAATTTCCCTTATTTTGGGGCAAAATTGCAGAAATTTCAATTATTTTGGGGCAAAATTGCAGAAATTTCACTTATTTCAGGGAAAAAAGCAGAAATTTTCTTATTTTGGGGCAAAAAGGCAGAAATTCCTAATATTTTGTGGCAAAAATGCAGAAATTCCCCTTATTTTGAGGTAAAAAGTCTGAAATTCTTTTTATTTGGGGGAAAAATTCAGAAATTTTCCTTATTTTGGGGCAAAATTGCAGAAATTTCACTTATTTAAGAGTAATAAGTCAGAAATTTTCCTTATTTTGGGGCAAAAAAAACAGGAATTCCCTTTGTTTTGGGGGAAAAAGAGAAATTCCACTTATTTAGAGGCAAAAAAGCAGAAATTCCCCTTATTTTGAAGCAAAAATGGAGAAATTTCCCTTTTCTATTGCAAAAAGGTATGCATTCTTCTTATTTTCTGGCAAAAATGCAGAAATTCTCCGTATTTTGGAGCAAAATTGCAGAAATTCCCCTAATAGTGGGGCAAAAGGCAGAAATTCTCTATATGTTGTGGCAAAGAGACAGAAATTCTCCTTATTTTGGGGCAAAACTCAGAAATTCCACTTATTTTGGGGCAAAATACAAGAAATTTCCCTTATTTTGTGGCAAAATTGCAGAAATTTCACTTATTTTGCGGTAAAATTCCAGAAATTTCACTTATTTTAAGGCAAAATTGCAGAAATATCACTTATTTCAGGAGAAAAAGGCAGAAATTTTCCTTATTTTGGGGCAAAAATGCAGAAATTTCTAATATTTTGTGGCAAAAATGCAGAAATTCCCCTTATTTTGAGCTAAAAAGCCTGAAATTCCCCCTATTTGGGGGCAAAAAGGCAGAAATTTCCCTTATTTCAGGGTACTAAAGAAGAATTTTTCCTTATTTTGGGGCAAAAAATACAGAAATTCCCTTTGTTTTGGGGGAAAAAGACAGAAATTCCACTTATTTAGAGGTAAAAAAGCAGAAATTCCCCTTATTTTAAGGTAAAAAGGCAGAAATTCCCCTTATTTGGGGGCAAAAAGTCAGAAATTACACTTATTTCAGGGTAATAAGTCAGAATTTTTCCTTATTTTGGGGCAAAAAAGACAGAAATTTATTTTGTATTGGGGGAAAAAGACAGAAATTCCACTTATTTAGAGGCAAAAAAGCAGAAATTCCCCTTATTTTGGAGCAAAAATGAAGAAATTTACCTTTTTTATGGTAAAAAAGTAAGCATTCTTCTGATTTTCGGGCAAAAAGGCAGAAATTCCCCATATTTTGGAGCAAAATTGCAGAAATTTTCCTAATTGTGAGGCAAAAAGGCAGAAATTCCCTATATGTTGGGGCAAAAACCCAAAAATATCCCTTATTTTGGGGCAAAATTGCAGAAATTTCACTTATTTTGGGGCAAAATTGCAGAAATTTCACTTATTTCAGGGTAATAAGTCAGAAATTTTCCTTATTTTGGGGCAAAAAAGACAGAAATTTCCTTTGTTTTTGGGGGAACAATAATCCCACTAATTTAGAGGCAAAAAAGCTGAAATTCCCCTTATTTTGGAGCAAAAATGAAGAAATTTCTCTTTTTATGGCAAAAAGGTATGCATTTATCTGATTTTCGGGCAAAATTGCAGAAATTCTCCTAATTGTGGGGCAAAAAGGCAGAAATTCCCTATATGTTGGGGCAAAAAGACAGAAATTCTCCTTATTTTGGGGCAAAACTCAGAAATTTCACTTATTTTGGGGCAAAATTGCAGAAATTTTACTTATTTCAGGGAAAAAAGCAGAAATTTTCTTATTTTGGGGCAAAAAGACAGAAATTCCTAATATTTTGTGGCAAAATGCAGAAATTCCCCTTATTTTGGGGTAAAAAGAGTGAAATTTTTTTATTTGGAGGCAAAAAGTCAGAAATTTCCCTTATTGGGGCAAAATTCCAGAAATTTCACTTATTTCAGAGTAATAAGTCAGAAATTTTCCTTATTTTGGGGCAAAAAATTCAGAAATTCCCTTTGTTTTGGGGAAAAAAGACAGAAATTCCACTTTTTTAGAGGCAAAAGCAGAAATTCCCCTTATTTTGAAGCAAAAATGAAGAAATTTCCCTTTTTTATGGCAAAAAGGTATGCATTCTTCTTATTTTCTGGCAAAAATGCAGAAATTCCCAGTATTTTGGAGCAAAATTGAAGAAATTCCCCTAATTGTGGGGCAAAAAGCAGAAATTCTCTATATGTTGTAACAAAAAGACAAAAATTCTCCTTATTTTGGAGCATAACTCACAAATTCCACTTATTTTGGGGCAAAATTCCAGAAATTTCCCTTATTTTGGGGCAAAATTGCAGAAATTTCACTTATTTTGAGGTAAAATTGCAGAAATTTCACTTATTTTGGGGCAAAATTGCAGAAATTTCACTTATTTCAGGGTAATAAGTCAGAATTTTTCCTTATTTTGGGGCAAAAATGACAGAAATTTCCTTTGTTTTGGGGGAAAAAGACAGAAATTCCACTTATTTAGAGGCAAAAAAGCAGAAATTCCCCTTATTTTGGAGCAAAAATGAAGAAATTTCCCTTTTTTATGGTAAAAAAGTAAGCATTCTTCTGATTTTCGGCCAAAAAGGCAGAAATTCCCCGTATTTTGGAGCAAAATTGCAGAAATTCCCCTAATTGTGAGGCAAAAATGCAGAAATTCCCTATATGTTGGGGCAAAAATCCAGAAATATCCCTTATTTTGGGGCAAAATTGCAGAAATTTCACTTATTTTGGTGCAAAATTGCAGAAAATTCACTTATTTCAAAGAAAAAAAGCAGAAATTTTTTTATTTTGGGGCAAAAAGGCAGAAATTTCTCTTATTTGGGGCAAAAATGCAGAAATTCCCCTTATTTTGAAGTAAAAAGGCTGAAATTCCCCTTATTTTGGGGCAATAAGTCAGAAATTTTCCTTATTTTGGGGCAAAAAAGACAGGAATTCCCTTTGTTTTGGGGGAACAATATTTCCACTTATTTAGAGGCAAAAAAACTGAAATTCTCCTTATTTTGGAGCAAAAATGAAGAAATTTCCCTTTTTATGGCGAAAAGGTATGCATTCTTCTGATTTTCGGGCAAAAAGGCAGAAATTCTCTGTATTTTGGAACAAAATTGCAGAACTTCCCCTAATTGTGGGGCAAAAGGGCAGAAATTCCCTATATGTTGGGGCAAAAAGACAGAAATCTTCCTTATTTTGGGGCAAAACTCAGAAATTCCACTTATTTTGGGGCAAAATTCCAGAAATTTCCCTTATTTTGGGGCAAAATTGCAGAAATTTGAAATATTTTGGGGCAAAATTGCAGAAATTTTACTTATTTCAGAGAAAAAAAGCAGAAATTTTCTTATTTTGGGGCAAAAGGCAGAAATTCCTAATATTTTGTGGCAAAAATGCAGAAATTCCCCTTATTTTGAGGTAAAAAGGCAGAAATTTTCCTTATTTTGGGGCAAAAAGGAGGAAATTTTTTGTATTTTAGGGCAAAATTGCAGAAATTTCACTTATTTTAGGGTAATAAGTCAGAAATTATTCTTATTTTGGGGCAAAAATGACAGGAATTCTCTTTGTTTTGAAAGAAAACGACAGAAATTCCACTTATTTAGAGGCAAGAAAAGCAGAAATTCCCCTTATTTTGGAGCAAAAATGAAGAAATTTCCCATTTTATGGCAAAAAGTTATGCATTCTTTTTATTTTCGGCCAAAAAGGCAGAAATTCCTCGTATTTTGGAGCAAAATTGCAGAAATTCCCCTAATTGTGGGGCAAAAAGGCGGAAATTCTCTATATGTTGGGGCAAAAATACAGAAATTCTTCTTATTTTGGGGCAAAACTCAGAAATTCCACTTATTTTGGGGCAAAATTCCAGAAATTTCCTTTATTCTGGGGCAAAATTGCAGAAATTTCCCTTATTTTGGGGCAAAATTGCAGAAATGTCACTTTTTTCATGGAAAAAAAGCAGAAATTTTCTTATTTTGTGGCAAAAAGGCAGAAATTTCTCTTATTTTGGGGCAAAAATGCAGAAATTCCCCATATTTTAAGGTAAAAATGCTGAAATTCCCCTTATTTGGGGGCAAAAAGGCAGAAATTTCCCTTATTTTGGGGCAAAATTGCAGAAATTTCACTTATTTCAGGGTAATAAGTCAGAAATTTTCCTTATTTTGGGGCAAAAAAGACAGGAATTCCCTTTGTTTTGGGGGAAAAAGAAATTCCACTTATTTAGAGGCAAAAAAGCTGAAATTCCCCTTATTTTGGAGCAAAAATAAAGAAATTTCCCTTTTTATGGCAAAAAGGTATGCATTCTTCTGATTTTCAGGCAAAAAGGCAGAAATTCCCCGTATTTTGGAGCAAAATTGCAGAAATTCCCCTAATTGTGGGGCAAAAAGGCAGAAATTCTCTATATGTTGGGGCAACAAGATAGAAATCCTCCTCATTTGGGGGCAAAACTCAGAAATTCTATTTATTTTGGGGCAAAATTCCAGAAATTTCTCTTATTTTGGGGCAAAATTCCTGAAATTTCACTCTTTTTGGAGCAAAATTGCAGAAATTTCACTTATTTTGGGGAAAAATTGCAGAAATTTCACTTATTTCAGAGAAAAAAGGCAGAAATTTTCCTTATTGTGGGGCAAAAAGGCAGAAATTCCTAATATTTTGTGAAAAAAATGCAGAAATTCTTCTTATTTTGAGGTAAAAAGGCTGAAATTCCCATTATTTGGGGGCAAAAAGGCAGAAATTTCCCTTATTTTGGGGCAAAATTACAGAAATTTCACTTACTTCAGGGTAATAAGTCAGAATTTTTCCTTATTTTGGGGCAAAAAAGACAGAAATAACCATTGTTTTGGGGGAAAAAGACAGAAATTCCACTTATTTAGAGGCAAAAAAGGAGAAATTCCCCTTATTTTGGAGCAAAAATGAAGAAATTTCCCTTTTTGATGGCAAAAAGGTATGCATTCTTCTTATTTTCGGGCAAAAAGGCAGAAATTCCCCGTATTTTGGAGCAAAATTGCAGAAATTCCCCTAATTGTGGGGCAAAAAGGCAGAAATTCCCTATATGTTGGGGCAAAAAGACAGAAATTCTCCTTATTTTGAGGCAAAACTCAGAAATTCCACTTATTTGGGGGAAAATTCTAGAAATTTCCCATATTTTGGGGCAAAATTGCTGAAATTTCACTTATTTTGGGGGAAAAATTGCAGAAATTTCACATTTCAGGGAAAAAAAGCAGAAATTTTCTTATTTTGGGGAAAAAAGGCAGAAATTCCTAATATTTTGTGGCAAAAATGCACAAATTCCCCTTATTTTGACATAAAAAGGCTGAAATTCCTTTTATTTGAGGGCAAAGAGGCAGAAATTTCCCTTATTTTGGGGCAAAATTGCAGAAATTTCACTTATTTCAGGGTAATAAGTCAGAAATTTTCCTTATTTTGGGGCAAAAAAGATAGGAATTCCCTTTGTTTTGGAGGAAAAAGAAATTTCACTTATTTACAGGCAAAAAAACTGAAATTCATCTTATTAAGGAGCAAAAATGAAGAAATTTTCATTTTTTATGGCGAAAAGGTATGCATTCTTCTGATTTTCGGGCAAAAAGGCAGAAATTCTCTGTATTTTGGAGCAAAATTGCAGAACTTCCCCTAATTGTGGGGCAAAAGGGCAGAAATTCCCTATATGTTGGGGCAAAAAGACAGAAATCTTCCTTATTTTGGGGCAAAACTCAGAAATTCCACTTATTTTGGGGCAAAATTCCAGAAATTTCCCTTATTTTGGGGCAAAATTGCAGAAATTTGAAATATTTTGGGGCAAAATTCCAGAAATTTTTCTTATTTCAGAGAAAAAAAGCAGAAATTTTCTTATTTTGGGGCAAAAGGCAGAAATTCCTTATATTTTGTGGCAAAAATGCAGAAATTCCCCTTATTTTGAGGTAAAAAGGCAGAAATTTTCCTTATTTTGGGGCAAAAAGGAAGAAATTTTTTGTATTTTAGGGCAAAATTGCAGAAATTTCACTTATTTCAGGGTAATAAGTCAGAAATTATTCTTATTTTGGGGCAAAAATGACAGGAATTCTCTTTGTTTTGGAAGAAAACGACAGAAATTCCACTTATTTAGAAGCAAGAAAAGCAGAAATTCCCCTTATTTTGGAACAAAAATGAAGAAATTTCCTATTTTATGGCAAAAAGTTATGCATTCTTTTTATTTTCGGCCAAAAAGGCAGAAATTCCTCGTATTTTGGAGCAAAATTGCAGAAATTCCCCTAATTGTGGGGCAAAAAGGCGGAAATTCTCTATATGTTGGGGCAAAAATACAGAAATTCTTGTTATTTTGGGGCAAAACTCAGAAATTCCACTTATTTTGGGGCAAAATTCCAGAAATTTCCCTTATTTTGGGGCAAAATTGCAGAAATTTCCCTTATTTTGGGGCAAAATTGCAGAAATGTCACTTTTTTCATGGAAAAAAAGCAGAAATTTTCTTATTTTGTGGCAAAAAGGCAGAAATTTCTCTTATTTTGGGGCAAAAATGCAGAAATTCCCCTTATTTTAAGGTAAAAATTCTGAAATTCCCCTTATTTGGGGGCAAAAAGGCAGAAATTTCCCTTATTTTGGGGCAAATTTGCAGAAATTTCACTTATTTCAGGGTAATAAGTCAGAAATTTTCCTTATTTTGGGGCAAAAAAGACAGGAATTCCCTTTGTTTTGGGGGAAAAAGAAATTCCACTTATTTAGAGGCAAAAAAGCTGAAATTCCCCTTATTTTGGAGCAAAAATGAAGAAATTTCCCTTTTTATGGCAAAAAGGTATGCATTCTTCTGATTTTCAGGCAAAAAGGCAAAAATTCCCCGTATTTTGGAGCAAAATTGCAGAAATTCCCCTAATTGTGGGGCAAAAAGGCAGAAATTCTCTATATGTTGGGGCAACAAGATAGAAATCCTCCTTATTTTGGGGCAAAACTCAGAAATTCCATTTATTTTGGGGCAAAATTCCAGAAATTTCTCTTATTTTGGGGCAAAATTCCTGAAATTTCACTCTTTTTGGAGCAAAATTGCAGAAATTTCACTTATTTTGGGGAAAAATTGCAGAAATTTCACTTATTTCAGAGAAAAAAGGCAGAAATTTTCCTTATTGTGGGGCAAAAAGGCAGAAATTCCTAATATTTTGTGAAAAAAATGCAGAAATTCTTTTTATTTTGAGGTAAAAAGGCAGAAATTTCCCTTATTTTGGGGCAAAATTACAGAAATTTCACTTACTTCAGGGTAATATGTCAGAATTTTTCCTTATTTTGGGGCAAAAAAGACAGAAATAACCTTTGTTTTGGGGGAAAAAACAGAAATTCCACTTATTTAGAGGCAAAAAAGGAGAAATTCCCCTTATTTTGGAGCAAAAATGAAGAAATTTCCCTTTTTGATGGCAAAAAGGTATGCATTCTTCTTATTTTCGGGCAAAAAGGCAGAAATTCCCCGTATTTTGGAGCAAAATTGCAGAAATTCCCCTAATTGTGGGGCAAAAAGGCAGAAATTCCCTATATGTTGGGGCAAAAAGACAGAAATTCTCCTTATTTTGAGGCAAAACTCAGAAATTCCACTTATTTGGGGGAAAATTCTAGAAATTTCCCATATTTTAGGGCAAAATTGCAGAAATTTCACTTATTTTGGGGGAAAAATTGCAGAAATTTCACAATTTCAGGGAAAAAAAGCAGAAATTTTCTTATTTTGGGGAAAAAAGGCAGAAATTCCTAATATTTTGTGGCAAAAATGCAAAAATTCCCCTTATTTTGAAATAAAAAGGCTGAAATTCCTTTTATTTGAGGGCAAAGAGGCAGAAATTTCCCTTATTTTGGAGCAAAATTGCAGAAATTTCACTTATTTCAGGGTAATAAGTCAGAAATTTTCCTTATTTTGGGGCAAAAAAGATAGGAATTCCCTTTGTTTTGGAGGAAAAAGAAATTTCACTTATTTACAGGTAAAAAATCTGAAATTCATCTTATTTTGGAGCAAAAATGAAGAAATTTTCATTTTTTATGGCGAAAAGGTATGCATTCTTCTGATTTTCGGGCAAAAAGGCAGAAATTCTCTGTATTTTGGAGCAAAATTGCAGAACTTCCCCTAATTGTGGGGCAAAAGGGCAGAAATTCCCTATATGTTGGGGCAAAAAGACAGAAATCTTCCTTATTTTGGGGCAAAACTCAGAAATTCCACTTATTTTGGGGCAAAATTCCAAAAATTTCCCTTATTTTGGGGCAAAATTGCAGAAATTTGAATTATTTTGGGGCAAAATTGCAGAAATTTTACTTATTTCAGAGAAAAAAAGCAGAAATTTTCTTATTTTGGGGCAAAAGGCAGAAATTCCTAATATTTTGTGGCAAAAATGCAGAAATTCCCCTTATTTTGAGGTAAAAAGGCAGAAATTTTCCTTATTTTGGGGCAAAAAGGAAGAAATTTTTTGTATTTTAGGGCAAAATTGCAGAAATTTCACTTATTTCAGGGTAATAAGTCAGAAATTATTCTTATTTTGGGGCAAAAATGACAGGAATTCTCTTTGTTTTGGAAGAAAACGACAGAAATTCCACTTATTTAGAAGCAAGAAAAGCAGAAATTCCCCTTATTTTGGAACAAAAATGAAGAAATTTCCTATTTTATGGCAAAAAGTTATGCATTCTTTTTATTTTCGGCCAAAAAGGCAGAAATTCCTCGTATTTTGGAGCAAAATTGCAGAAATTCCCCTAATTGTGGGGCAAAAAGGCGGAAATTCTCTATATGTTGGGGCAAAAATACAGAAATTCTTGTTATTTTGGGGCAAAACTCAGAAATTCCACTTATTTTGGGGCAAAATTCCAGAAATTTCCCTTATTTTGGGGCAAAATTGCAGAAATTTCCCTTATTTTGGGGCAAAATTGCAGAAATGTCACTTTTTTCATGGAAAAAAAGCAGAAATTTTCTTATTTTGTGGCAAAAAGGCAGAAATTTCTCTTATTTTGGGGCAAAAATGCAGAAATTCCCCTTATTTTAAGGTAAAAATTCTGAAATTCCCCTTATTTGGGGGCAAAAAGGCAGAAATTTCCCTTATTTTGGGGCAAATTTGCAGAAATTTCACTTATTTCAGGGTAATAAGTCAGAAATTTTCCTTATTTTGGGGCAAAAAAGACAGGAATTCCCTTTGTTTTGGGGGAAAAAGAAATTCCACTTATTTAGAGGCAAAAAAGCTGAAATTCCCCTTATTTTGGAGCAAAAATGAAGAAATTTCCCTTTTTATGGCAAAAAGGTATGCATTCTTCTGATTTTCAGGCAAAAAGGCAAAAATTCCCCGTATTTTGGAGCAAAATTGCAGAAATTCCCCTAATTGTGGGGCAAAAAGGCAGAAATTCTCTATATGTTGGGGCAACAAGATAGAAATCCTCCTTATTTTGGGGCAAAACTCAGAAATTCCATTTATTTTGGGGCAAAATTCCAGAAATTTCTCTTATTTTGGGGCAAAATTCCTGAAATTTCACTCTTTTTGGAGCAAAATTGCAGAAATTTCACTTATTTTGGGGAAAAATTGCAGAAATTTCACTTATTTCAGAGAAAAAAGGCAGAAATTTTCCTTATTGTGGGGCAAAAAGGCAGAAATTCCTAATATTTTGTGAAAAAAATGCAGAAATTCTTTTTATTTTGAGGTAAAAAGGCAGAAATTTCCCTTATTTTGGGGCAAAATTACAGAAATTTCACTTACTTCAGGGTAATATGTCAGAATTTTTCCTTATTTTGGGGCAAAAAAGACAGAAATAACCTTTGTTTTGGGGGAAAAAACAGAAATTCCACTTATTTAGAGGCAAAAAAGGAGAAATTCCCCTTATTTTGGAGCAAAAATGAAGAAATTTCCCTTTTTGATGGCAAAAAGGTATGCATTCTTCTTATTTTCGGGCAAAAAGGCAGAAATTCCCCGTATTTTGGAGCAAAATTGCAGAAATTCCCCTAATTGTGGGGCAAAAAGGCAGAAATTCCCTATATGTTGGGGCAAAAAGACAGAAATTCTCCTTATTTTGAGGCAAAACTCAGAAATTCCACTTATTTGGGGGAAAATTCTAGAAATTTCCCATATTTTAGGGCAAAATTGCAGAAATTTCACTTATTTTGGGGGAAAAATTGCAGAAATTTCACAATTTCAGGGAAAAAAAGCAGAAATTTTCTTATTTTGGGGAAAAAAGGCAGAAATTCCTAATATTTTGTGGCAAAAATGCAAAAATTCCCCTTATTTTGAAATAAAAAGGCTGAAATTCCTTTTATTTGAGGGCAAAGAGGCAGAAATTTCCCTTATTTTGGAGCAAAATTGCAGAAATTTCACTTATTTCAGGGTAATAAGTCAGAAATTTTCCTTATTTTGGGGCAAAAAAGATAGGAATTCCCTTTGTTTTGGAGGAAAAAGAAATTTCACTTATTTACAGGTAAAAAATCTGAAATTCATCTTATTTTGGAGCAAAAATGAAGAAATTTTCATTTTTTATGGCGAAAAGGTATGCATTCTTCTGATTTTCGGGCAAAAAGGCAGAAATTCTCTGTATTTTGGAGCAAAATTGCAGAACTTCCCCTAATTGTGGGGCAAAAGGGCAGAAATTCCCTATATGTTGGGGCAAAAAGACAGAAATCTTCCTTATTTTGGGGCAAAACTCAGAAATTCCACTTATTTTGGGGCAAAATTCCAAAAATTTCCCTTATTTTGGGGCAAAATTGCAGAAATTTGAATTATTTTGGGGCAAAATTGCAGAAATTTTACTTATTTCAGAGAAAAAAAGCAGAAATTTTCTTATTTTGGGGCAAAAGGCAGAAATTCCTAATATTTTGTGGCAAAAATGCAGAAATTCCCCTTATTTTGAGGTAAAAAGGCAGAAATTTTCCTTATTTTATGGCAAAAAGGAAGAAATTTTTTGTATTTTAGGGCAAAATTGCAGAAATTTCCCTTATTTCAGGGTAATAAGTCAGAAATTATTCTTATTTTGGGGCAAAAATGACAGGAATTCCCTTTGTTTTGGAAGAAAACGACAGAAATTCCACTTATTTAGAGGCAAGAAAAGCAGAAATTCCCTTTATTTTGGAGCAAAAATGAAGAAATTTCCCATTTTATGGCAAAAAGGTATGCATTCTGTTTATTTTCGGGCAAAAAGGCAGAAATTCCCCGTATTTTGGACCAAAATTGCAGAAATTTCCCTAATTGTGGGGCAAAATGGCAGAAATTCCCTATATGTTGTGGCAAAAAACAGAAATTCTCCTTATTTTGGGGTAAAACTCAGATATTCCACTTATTTTGGGGCAAAATTCCAGAAATTTCCCTTATTTTGAAGCAAAATTGCAGAAATTTTACTTATTTTCGGGCAAAATTGCAGAACTTTCCCTTATTTTGGGGCAAAAATTCAGAAATTCTTCTTATTTTGAGGTAAAAAGGCTGAAATTCCCCTTATTTGGGGAAAAAAGGCAGAAATTTCTCTTCTTTTGAGGCAAAAATGCAGAAATTCCTCTTATTTTGAGGTAAAAATCTGAAATTCCCCTTATTTGGAGGCAAAAAGGCAGAAGTTTCCCTAATATTGGGGCAAAATTGCAGAAATTTCACTTATTTCAGGGTAATAAGTCAGAAATTTTCCTTATTTTGGGGCAAAAAAGACAGGAATTCCTTTGTTTTGGGGGTAAAAAAATTCCAATTATTTTGAGGCAAAGAAGCTGAAATTGACCTCTTTAGGAACAAAAATTAAGAAATTTTCTTTTTTTATGGCATAATTATGCTTTCTTCTGATTTTTGGGAATAAAAGCAGAAATTCCCCGTATTTTGGAGCAAAATTGCAGAAATTCCCCTAATTGTGGGGCAAATAGGCAAAAATTCCCTATATGTTGAAACAAAAAGTCAGAAATTCTCCTTATTTTGGGGCAAAACTCAGAAATTCCACTTATTTTGGGGCAAAATTCCAGAAATTTCCCTTATTTTGGGGCAAAATTGTAGAAATTTCACTTATTTTGGGGCAAAATTGCAGAAATTTCTCTTATTTCAGGGAAAAAAAGCAGAAATTTTCTTATTTTGGTGTAAAAAGGCACAAATTCCCCTTATTTTGGGGCAAAAATGCAGAAATTCCCCTTATTTTGAGGTAAAAATGCTGAAACTCCCTTTATTTGGGGGCAAAAATACAGAAATTTCCCTTATTTTGAAGCAAAATTGCAGAAATTTCATTTATTTTAGGGTAATAAGTAAGAAATTTTCCTTATTTTGGGGCAAAAAAAACAGGAATTCCCTTTGTTAAGGGGGAAAAAGAAATTCCACATATTTAGAGGCAAAAAAGCTGAAATTCCCCTTATTTTGGAGAAAAAATGAAGAAATTTCCCTTTTTTATGGCAAAAGGTATGCATTCTTCTGATTTTCGGGAAAAAATGCAGAAATTCTCCTAATTGTGGGGCAAAAAGGCAGAAATTCCCTATATGTTGGGGCAAAAATACAGAAATTCTCCTTATTTTGGGGCAAAACTCAGAAATTCAACTTATTTTGGGGCAAAATTCCAGAAATTTCCCTTATTTTGGGGCAAAATTGCAGAAATTTCACTTATTTCAGGGAAAAAAGCAGAAATTTTCTTATTTTGGGGTAAAAAGGCAGAAATTCCTAATATTTTGTGCCAAAAATGCAGAAATTCCCCTTATTTTGAGGTAAAAAGTCTGAAATTCTTTTTATTTGGGGGCAATAAGTCAGAAATTTCCCTTATTTTGGGGCAAAATTGCAGAAATTTCACTTATTTCAGAGTAATAAGTCAGAAATTTTCCTTGTTTTGGGACAAAAAAGACAGGAATTCCCTTTGTTTTGGGGGAAAAAGACAGAAATTCCAATTATTTAGAGACAAAAAAGCAGAAATTCCCCTTATTTTGAAGCAAAAATGAAGAAATTTCCTTTTTTATGGCAAAAAGGTATGCATTCTTCTTATTTTCTGGCAAAAATACAGAAATTCCCCGTATTTTGGAGCAAAATTGCAGAAATTCTTGTAATTGTGGGGCAAAAGGCAGAAATTCTCTATATGTTGTGGCAAAAAGACAGAAATTCTCCTTATTTTGGGGCAAAACTCAGAAATTCCACTTATTTTGGGGCAAAATTCTAGAAATTTTCCTTATTTTGGGGCAAAATTGCAGAAATTTCACTTATTTTGCTTTAAAATTGCAGAAATTTCACTTATTTTGGGGCAAAATTGCAGAAATATCACTTATTTCTGGGGAAAAAGGCAGAAATTTTTATTATTTTGGGGCAAAAATGCGGAAATTTCTAATATTTTGTGGCAAAAATGCAGAAATTCCCCTTTTTTTGAGCTAAAAAGCCTGAAATTCCCCTTATTTGGGGGCAAAAAGGCAGAAATTTCCATTATTTCAGGGTACTAAGTCAGAATTTTTCCTTATTTTGGGGCAAAAAATACAGAAATTCCCTATGTTTTGGGGGAAAAAGACAGAAATTCCACTTATGTAGAGGCAAAAAAGCAGAAATTCCCCTTATTTTGGAGCAAAAATGAAGAAATTTCCCTTTTTTATGGTAAAAAAGTAAGCATTCTTCTTATTTTCGGGCAAATAGGCACAAATTCCCCGTATTTTGGAGCAAATTTGCAAAAATTCCCCTAATTGTTGGGCAAAAAGGCAGAAATTCCCTATATGTTGGGGTAAAATGACAGAAATTCTTTTTATTTTGGGGCAAAATTCCAGAAATTTCCCTTATTTTGGGGCAAAAATGCAGAAATTCCCCTTATTTTGAGGTAAAAATGCTGAAACTCCCCTTATTTGGGGGCAAAAATGCAGAAATTTTCCTTATTTTTGAGCTAAATTGCATAAATTTCAATTACGTCAGGGTAATAAGTCAGAAATTTTTTTTATTTGGGGGAAAAACACGAATTCTCTTTGTTTTTGGGGAAAAAAAACAGAAATTCCACTTATTTAGGGGCAAAAAAGCAGAAATTCTCTTTATTTTAGAGCAAAAATGAAGAAATTTCCCTTTTTTATCGCAAAAAGGTATGCATTCTTCTTATTTTCGGGCAAAAATGCAGAGATTCCTCATATTTTGGAGCAAAATTGCAGAAATTCCCCTAATTTGGGGCAAAAAGGCAGAAATTCTTTATATGTTGGGGCAAAAAACAAAAATTCTCCTTATTTTGGGGCAAAACACAGAAATTCCACTTATTTTTGGGGCAAAATTCCAGAAATTTCCCTTATTTTGGGGCAAAATTGCAGAAATTTGACTTATTTTGGGGCAAAATTGCAGAAATTTCACTTATTTCAGAAAAAAAGCAGAAATTTTCATATTTTGGGGCAAAAAGGAAGAAATTTCTTTTATTTTGGTACAAAATTGAAGAAATTTTTCTTATTTTAGGAGAAAAAGGCAGAAATTTCTCATATTTTGGGGCAAAAATGCAGAAATTACCCTTATTTTGAGGTAAAAAGGCTGAAATTCCACTTATTTGGGGGCAAAAAGGCAGAAATTTCTCTTATTTTCAAGCAAAATTGCAGAAATTTCAATTATTTCAGGGTAATAAGTCAGAAATTTTTCTTATTTTGGGGCAAAAAAGACAGGAATTCCCTTTGTTTTGGGGGAAAAAATTCCACTTATTTAGAGGCAAAAAAGCTGAAATTCCCCTTATTTTGGAGCAAAAATGAAGAAATTTCCCTTTTTTATGGCAAAAAGATATGCATTCTTCTTAATTTCGGGCAAAAAGGCAGAAATTCCCCGTATTTTGGAGCAAAATTTCAGAAATTCCCCTAATTGTGGGGCAAATAGGCAAAAATTCCCTATATGTTGGGAAAAAAGACAGAAATTCTCCCTAATTTGGGGGAAAACTCAGAAATTCCACTTATTGTGGGGCAAAAGTCCAGAAATTTTCCTTATTTTAGAACAAAATTGCAGAAATTTCACTTATTCTGTGGCAAAATTACAGAAATTTCAATTAATTCAGGGAAAAAAAGCAGAAATTTTCTTATTTTTGGGCAAAAAGGCAGAAATTCCCCTTATTTTGAGGCAAAAAAGCAGAAATTCCCCTTATTTTGAGGTAAAAAGGTGAAAATCCCCTTATTTAGGGGCAAAAAGGCAGATATTTCCCTTATTTTGGGGCAAAATTGCAGAAATTTCACTTATTTCAAAATAATAAGTCAGAAATTTTCCTTATTTTGGGGCAAAAAAGGCAGGAATTCCCTTTTTTTGGGGGGAAAAAGAAATTCCACATAATTAGAGGCAAAAAAGCTCAAATACCCCTTATTTTGGAGAAAAAATGAAGAAATTTCTTTTTTTTATGGCAAAAAGGTATGCATTCTTCTGATTTTTGGGCAAAAAGGCAGAAATTCCCTGTATTTTGGAGCAAAATTGCAGAAATTCCCCTAATTGTGAGGCAAAAAGGCAGAAATTCCCTATATGTTGGGGCAAAAGGACAGAAATTCTTCTTATTTTGAAGCAAAACTCAGAAATTCCACTTATTTTGGGGCAAAATTCCAGAAATTTCTTTTATTTTGGGGCAAAATTGCAGATATTTCACTTATTTTGGGGCAAAATTGCAGAAATTTCACTTATTTCAGGGAAAAAAGGCAGAAATTTTCTTATTTTGGGGCAAAAAGTAAGAAATTCCTAATAATTTGTGGCAAAAATGCAGAAATTCCCCTTATTTTGAGGTAAAAAGGCTGAAATTCTCCTTATTTGGGGGCAAAAAGGCAGAAATTTCCTTTATTTTGGGGCAAAATTGCAGAAATTTCACTTATTTCAGGGTAATAAGTCAGAAATTTTTCTTATTTTGGGGCAAAAAAGACAGGAATTCCCTTTGTTTTGGGGGAAAAAGACAGAAATTCCACTTATTTAGAGGCAAAAAAGCTGAAATTCCCCTTATTTTGCAGCAAAAATGAAGAAATTTCCCTTTTTTATGGCAAAAAGGTATGCATTCTTGTTATTTTCGGGCAAAAAGGCAGAAATTCCCCGTATTTTGGAGAAAAATTGCAGAAATTCCCCTAATTGTAGGGCAAAAAGGCAAAAATTCTCTATATGTTGTGGCAAAAAGACAGAAATTTTCCTTATTTTGGGGCAAAACTCAGAAATTCCACTTATTTTGGGGCAAAATTCCAGAAATTTGCTTATTTTGGGGCAAAAATGCAGAAATTTCACTTATTATAGGGCAAAATTGCAGAAATTTCACTTATTTTGGGGCAAAATTGCAGAAATTTCACTTATTTCAGAGAAAAAAGGCAGAAATTTTCCTTATTTTGGGGCAAAAAGGCAGAAATTCCTAATATTTTGTGGCAAAAAGGTAGAAATTCCCCTTATTTTGAGGTAAAAAGGCTGAAATTCCCCTTATTTGGGGGCAAAAAGGCAGAAATTTTCCTTATTTTGGGGCAAAATTGCAGAAATTTCACTTATTTCAGAAAAAAAGCAGAAATTTTCTATTTTGGGGCAAAAAGGCAGAAATTTCTTTTTTTTTGGTACAAAATTGCAGAAATTTTTCTTATTTTGGGACAAAAAGGCAGAAATTTCACTTATTTTGGGGCAAAATTGCAGAAATTTCACTTATTTTGAGGTAAAAAGGCTGAAATTCTCCTTATTTGGGGGCAAAAAGGCAGAAATTTCCCTTATTTTATGGCAAAATTGCAGAAATTTCACTTATTTCAGGGAAATAAGTCAGTAATTTTCCTTATTTTGGGGCAAAAAAGACAGGAATTCCCTTTGTTTTGGGGGAAAAAGACATAAATTCCACTTATTTAGAGGCAAAAAAGCAGAAATTCCCCTTATTTTGGAGCAAAAATGAAGAAATTTCCATTTTTTATGGCAAAAAGGTATGCATTCTTCTATTTTCGGGGAAAAAGGCAGAAATTCTCTGTATTTTGGAGCAAAATTGCAGAAATTCCCCTAATTGTGGGGCAAAAAGGCAGAAATTCTCTATCTGTTGTGGCAAAAAGACAGAAATTCTCTTTATTTTGGGGCAAAACTCAGAAATTCCACTTATTTTGGGGCAAAATTCCAGAAATTTGCTTATTTTGGGGCAAAATTGCAGAAATTTCACTTATTTTGGGGCAAAATTGCAGAAATTTCACTTATTTTGCGGCAAAATTGCAGAAATTTCACTTATTTTGGGGCAAAATTGTAGAAATATCACTTATTTAAGAGAAAAAAGGCAGAAATTTTCTTTGTTATGGGGCAAAAATGCAGAAATTCCTCTTATTTTGAGGTAAAAAGGCTGAAATTCTCCTTATTTGGTTGTAAAAAGGCAGAAATTTCCCTTATTTTGGGGCAAAATTGCAGAAATTTCACTTATTTCAGGGAAATAAGTCAGTAATTTTCCTTATTTTGGGGCAAAAAAGACAGGAATTCTTTTTGTTTTGAGGGAAAAAGAAATTCCACATATTTAGATGCAAAAAAGCTGAAAGTCCCCTTATTTTGGAGAAAAAATGAAGAAATTTCCCTTTTTTATGGCAAAAAGGTATGCATTCTTCTGATTTTCGGGCAAAAAGGCAGAAATTACCCGTATTTTGGAGCAAAATTGCAAAAATTCTCCTAATTGTGGGGCAAAAAGGCAGAAATTCCCTATATGTTGTGGCAAAAAGACAGAAATTCTCCTTATTTTGGGGCAAAACTCAGAATTCCACTTATTTTGGGGCAAAATTCCAGAAATTTCCCTTATTTTGAGGCAAAATTGCAGAAATTTCACTTATTTTGGGGCAAAATTGCAGAAATTTCACTTATTTCAGAGAAAATAGCAGAAATTTTCTTATTTTGGGGCAAAAAGGCAGAAATTTATAATATTTTGTGGCAAAAATGCAGAAATTCCCCTTATTTTGAGGTAAAAGGCTGAAATTCTCCTTATTTGGGGTCAAAAAGGCAGAAATTTACCTTATTTTACAGCAAAATTGCAGAAAATTCACTTATTTCAGTGTAATAAGTCAGTAATTTTCCTTATTTTGGGGCAAAAAAGACAGGAATTCCCTTTGTTTTGGGGGAAAAAGACATAAATTCCACTTATTTAGAGGCAAAAAAGCAGAAATTCCCCTTATTTTGGAGCAAAAATGAAGAAATTTCCATTTTTTATGGCAAAAAGGTATGCATTCTTCTATTTTCGGGGAAAAAGGCAGAAATTCTCTGTATTTTGGAGCAAAATTGCAGAAATTCCCCTAATTGTGGGGCAAAAAGGCAGAAATTCTCTATCTGTTGTGGCAAAAAGACAGAAATTCTCTTTATTTTGGGGCAAAACTCAGAAATTTCACTTATTTTGGGGCAAAATTGCAGAAATTTCACTTATTTTGCGGCAAAATTGCAGAAATTTCACTTATTTTGGGGCAAAATTGTAGAAATATCACTTATTTAAGAGAAAAAAGGCAGAAATTTTCTTTGTTATGGGGCAAAAATGCAGAAATTCCCCTTATTTTGAGGTAAAAAGGCTGAAATTCTCCTTATTTGGTTGTAAAAAGGCAGAAATTTCCCTTATTTTGTGGCAAAATTGCAGAAATTTCACTTATTTCAGGGAAATAAGTCAGTAATTTTCCTTATTTTGGGGCAAAAAAGACAGGAATTCTTTTTGTTTTGAGGGAAAAAGAAATTCCACATATTTAGAGGCAAAAAAGCTGAAAGTCCCCTTATTTTGGAGAAAAAATGAAGAAATTTCCCTTTTTTATGGCAAAAAGGTATGCATTCTTCTGATTTTCGGGCAAAAAGGCAGAAATTACCCGTATTTTGGAGCAAAATTGCAAAAATTCTCCTAATTGTGGGGCAAAAAGGCAGAAATTCCCTATATGTTGTGGCAAAAAGACAGAAATTCTCCTTATTTTGGGGCAAAACTCAGAATTCCACTTATTTTGTGGCAAAATTCCAGAAATTTCCCTTATTTTGAGGCAAAATTGCAGAAATTTCACTTATTTTGGGGCAAAATTGCAGATATTTCACTTATTTCAGAGAAAATAGCAGAAATTTTCTTATTTTGGGGCAAAAAGGCAGAAATTTATAATATTTTGTGGCAAAAATGCAGAAATTCCCCTTATTTTGAGGTAAAAGGCTGAAATTCTCCTTATTTGGGGTCAAAAAGGCAGAAATTTACCTTATTTTACAGCAAAATTGCAGAAAATTCACTTATTTCAGTGTAATAAGTCAGTAATTTTCCTTATTTTGGGGCAAAAAAGACAGGAATTCCCTTTGTTTTGGGGGAAAAAGACAGAAATTCTACTTATTTAGAGGCAAGAAAGCAGAAATTTCCATTATTTTGGAGCAATAATGAAGAAATTTCCCTTTTATATGGCAAAAAGGTATGCATTCTTCTTATTTTCGGGGAAAAAGGCAGAAATTCCCTGTATTTTGGAGCAAAATTGCAGAAATTCCCCTAATTGTGGGGCAAAAAGGCAGAAATTCTCTATATGTTGTGGCGAAAAGACAGAAATTCTCCTTATTTTGGGGCAAATCTCAGAAATTCCACTTATTTTGGGGCAAAATTCCAGAAATTTCCCTTATTTTGGAGCAAAATTGCAGAAATTTCACTTATTTTGGGGCAAAATTGCAGAAATTTCACTTTTTTTGGGGCAAAATTGCAGAAATATCACTTATTTCAGGGAAAAAAGGCAGAAATTTTCATTTTTTTGGAGCAAAAAGGAAGAAATTCCTAATATTTTGTGGAAAAAATGCAGAAATTCCCATTATTTTGAGGTAAAAAGGCTTAAATTCCGCTTATTTGGGGGCAAAAAGGCAAAAATTTCCTTTATTTTGGGGCAAAATTGCAGAAATTTCACTTATTTCAGGGTAATAAGTGTGAAATTTTCCTTATTTTGGGGCAAAAAAGACAGGAATTCCCTTTTTTTGGGGGAAAAAGACAGAAATTCCACTTACTTAGACGCAAAAAAGCAGAAATTCCCCTTATTTTGGGGCAAAAATTAAGAAATTTCCCTTTTTTTATGGCAAAAAGGTATGCATTCTTCTGATTTTCGTGCAAAAAAGCAAAAATTCCCAGTATTTTGGAGGAAAATTGCAGAAATTCCCTTAATTGTGGGGCAAAAAGACAGAAATTCCCTATATGTTGGGGCAAAAATACAGAAATTCTCTTTATTTTGGGGCAAAACTCAGAATTCCACTTATTTTGGGGCAAAATTCCAGAAATTTCCCTTATTTTGGGGAAAAATTGCAGAATTTTCACTTATTTTGGGGCAAAATTTCAGAAATTTCACTTATTTCAGAGAAAAAAGCAGAAATTTTCTTATTTTGAGGCAAAAAGGCAGAAATTCCTAATATTTTGTGGCAAAAATGCAGAAATTCCCCTTATTTTGAGGTAAAAAGGCTGAAATTCTCCTTATTTGGGGGCAAAAAGGCAGAAATTTACCTTATTTTACGGCAAAATTGCAGAAAATTCACTTATTTCAGTGTAATAAGTCAGTAATTTTCCTTAATTTGGGGCAAAAAAGACAGGAATTCCCTTTGTTTTGGGGGAAAAAGAAAGAAATTCCACTTATTTAGAGGCAAAAATGCAGAAATTTCCCGTATTTTGTAGCAAAAATGAAGAAATTTCCCTTTTTTATGACAAAAAGGTATGCATTCTTCTATTTTCGGGGAAAAAGGCAGAAATTCCTTGTGTTTGGGAGGAAAATTGCAGAAATTCCCTTATTTGTGGTGC
Source organism: Micromys minutus (assembly GCF_963924665.1). Classification (NCBI taxonomy): domain Eukaryota; kingdom Metazoa; phylum Chordata; class Mammalia; order Rodentia; family Muridae; genus Micromys; species Micromys minutus. The sequence goes on along the minus strand of NW_027667411.1, from coordinate 1,041,407 downwards.
AAAAAGGCAGAAATTCTCTATATGTTGAGGCAAAAAGACAGAAATTCTCCTTATTTTGGGGCAAATCTCAGAAATTCCACTTATTTTGGGGCAAAATTCCAGATATTTCCCTTAGTTTGGGGTAAAATTGCAGAAATTTCAATTATTTTGGAGCAAAATTGCAGAAATTTCACTTATTTTGGGGCAAAATTGCAGAAATATCACTTATTTCAGGGAAAAAAGGCAGAAATTTTCCTTATTTTGGGGCAAATCTCAGAATTTCCACTTATTTTGGGGCAAAATTCCAGATATTTCCCTTAGTTTGGGGTAAAATTGCAGAAATTTCAATTATTTTGGAGCAAAATTGCAGAAATTTCATTTATTTTGGGGCAAAATTGCAGAAATATCACTTATTTCAGGGAAAAAAGGCAGAAATTTTCCTTATTTTGGGGCAAAAAGGCAGAAATTCCTAATATTTCGTGGCAAAAATGCAGAAATTCCTTTTATTTTGAGGTAAAAAGGCTAAAATTCCCCTTATTTGGGGGCAAAAATGCAGAAATTTCCCTTATTTTGGGACAAAATTGCAGAAATTTCACTTACTTCAGTGTAATAAGTCAGAATTTTTCTTTATTTTGGGGCAAAAAAGACATAAATTCCCTTTGTTTTGGGGGAAAAAGAAAGAAATTCCACTTATTTAGAGGCAAAAAAGCAGAAATTCCCCTTATTTTGGAGCAAAAATGAAGAAATTTCCCTTTTTTATGGCAAAAAGGTATGCATTCTTCTGATTTTCGGGCAAAAAGGCAGAAATTCCCCGTATTTTGGAGCAAAATTGCAGAAATTCCCCTAATTGTGGGGCAAAAAGGCAGAAATTCCCTATATGTTGAGGCAAAAAGACAGAAATTCTCCTTATTTTGGGGCAAAACTCAGAAATTCCACTTATTTTGGGGCAAAATTCCAGAAATTTCCTTTATTTTGGGGCAAAATTGCAAAAATTTCACTTATTTTGGGGCAAAATTGCAGAAATTTCACTTATTTCAGGGAAAAAAGCAGAAATTTTCTTCCTTTGGGGCAAAAAGGCAGAAATTCCTAATATTTTGTTGCAAAAATGCAGAAATTCACCTTATTTTGAGGTAAAAAGGCTGAAATTCCCCTTATTTGGGGGCAAAAAGGCAGAAATTTCCCTTATTTTGGGGCAAAATTGCAGAAATTTCACTTACTTCAGTGTAATAAGTCAGAATTTTTTCTTATTTTGGGGCAAAAAAGACAGAAATTCCCTTTGTTCTGAGGGAAAAAGACAGAAATTCCACTTATTTAGAGGCAAAAAAGCAGAAATTCCTCTTAATTTGGAGCAAAAATGAAGAAATTTCCCTTTTTTATGGCAAAAAGGTATGCATTCTTCTGATTTTTGGTCAAAAAAGCAGAAATTCCCCGTATTTTGGAGCAAAATTGCAGAAATTCTCCTAATTGTGGGGCAAAAATGCAGAAATTCCCTGTATGTTGGGGCAAAAAGACAGAAATTCTCCTTATTTTGGGGCAAAACTCAGAAATTTCACTTATTTTGAGGCAAAATTTTAGAAATTTCCCTTATTTTGGGGCAAAATTGCAGAAATTTCACTTATTTTGGGGCAAAATTGCAGAAACTTCACTTATTTCAGGGAAGAAAAGCATAAATTTTCCTATTTTGGGGCAAAAAGGCAGAAATGACTAATATATTGTGGCAAAAATGCAAAAATTCCTCTTCTTTTGAGGTAAAAAGCCTAAAATTCCTTTTATTTGAAGGCAAAGAGGCAAAAATTTCCCTTATTTTGGGGCAAAATTGCAGAAATTTTACTTACGTCAGGGTAATAAGTCAGATTATCCTCATTTTGGGGCAAAAAAGACAGGAATTCTCTTTGTTTTGGGGGAAAAAGACAGAAATTCCACTTATTTAAAGGCTAAAAAGCAGAAATTCCCCTTATTTTAGATCAAAAATGAAGAAATTTCCCTTTTTATGGCAAAAAGGTGTGCATTCTTCTTATTTTCGGGCAAAAATGCAGAAATTCCTCGTATTTTGGAGCAAAATTTTAGAAATTCCCCTAATTGTGGGGCAAAAAGGCAGAAATTCTCTATATGTTGGGGCTAAAAGACAGATATTCTCCTTATTTTGGGGCAAAACTCAGAAATTCCACTTATTTTGGGGCAAAATTCCAAAAATTTCCCTTATTTTGGGGCAAAATTGCAGAAATTTCACTTATTTTGGGGCAAAGTGGCAGAAATTTCACTTATTTCAGGGAAAAAAGGCAGAAATTTTTCTTATTTTGGGGCAAAAAGGCAGAAATTCCTAATATTTTGTGGCAAAAATGCAGAAATTCCCCTTATTTTGAGGTAAAAAGGCTGAAATTCACCTTATTTGTGGGCAAAAAGGCAGAAATTTCCCTTATTTTGGGGCAAAATTGCAGATATTTCACTTATTTCAGGGTAGTAAGTCAGAAATTTTCCTTATTTTTTGGAAAAAAAGACAGAAATTCCCTTTGCTTTGGGGGGAAAAGACAGAAATTCCACTTATTTAGAGGCAAAGAAGCAGAAATTTCCCTCATTTTGGAGCAAAAATGAAGAAATTTCCTTTTATTATGGCAAAAAGGTATGCATTCTTCTTATTTTCGGGCAAATAGGCAGAAATTCCCGTATTTTGGAGCAAAATTGCAGAAATTTCCCTAATTGTGGGGCAAAAAGGCAGAAATTCCCTATATGTTGGGGCAAAAAACAGAAATTCTTCTTATTTTGGGGCAAAACACAGAAATTCCACTTATTTTGGGGCAAAATTCCAGAAATTTCCCTTATTTTGGGGCAAAATTGCAGAAATTTCACTTATTTTGGGGCAAAATTGCAGAAATTTCACTTATTTCAGAAAAAAAGCAGAAATTTTCTTGTTTTGGGGTAAAAAAGCAGAAATTTCTTTTATTTTCGTACAAAATTGCAAAACTTATCTTATTTTGGGAAAAAAAGGCATAAATTTCCTATATTTTGTGGCAATAATGCAGGAATTCCATTTATTTTGAGGTAAAAAGGCTGAAATTCCCATTATTTGGGGGCAAAAAGGCAAAAATTTCCTTTATTTTGGGGCAAAATTGCAGAAATTTCACTTACTTCAGAATAATAAGTCAGAAATTTTTTTTATTTTGGGGCAATTACAGAAATTCACTTTGTTTTGGGGAAAAAAGACAGAAATTCCACTTATTTAGAGGCAAAAAAGCTGAAATTCCCCTTATTTTGGGGCAAAAATGAAGAAATTTCCCTTTTTTATGGCGAAAAGGTATGCATTCTTCTGATTTTCGGGCAAAAAGACAGAAATTCCCCGTATTTTGGAGCAAAATTGCAAAAATTCCCCTAATTGTGGGGCAAAAAGGCAGAAATTTCCTATATGTTTGGGCAAAAAGACAGAAATTCTCCTTATTTTGGGGCAAAACTCAGAATTCCACTTATTTTGGGGCAAAATTCTAGAAATATCCCTTATTTTGGGGCAAAATTGCAGAAATTTCACTTATTTTGGAGCCAAATTGCAGAAATTTCACTTATTTCAGAGAAAAAAGCAGAAATTTTCTAATTTTGAGGCAAAAAGGCAGAAATTCCTAATATTTTGTGGCAAAAATGCAGAAATTCACCTTATTTTCAGGTAAAAAGGCTGAAATTCTTTTTATTTGGGGGCAAAAAGGCAGAAATTTCCCTTATTTTACTGCAAAATTGCAGAAATTTCACTTATTTCAGCATGATAAGTCAGTAATTTTTCTTATTTTGCGGCAAAAAAGACAGGAATTCCCTTTGTTTTGGGGTAAAAAGAAAGAAATTCCACTTATTTAGAGGCAAAAAAGCAGAAATTTCCCTTATTTTGGAGCAAAAATGAAGAAATTTCCCTTTTTTATGGCAAAAAGGTATGCATTCTTCTATTTTCAGAGAAAAAGGCAGAAATTCACCGTATTTTGGAGCAAAATTGCAGAAATTCCCCTATTTGTGGGGCAAAAAACAGAAATTCTCTATATGTTGTGGCAAAAAGACAGAAATTCTCCATATTTTGGGGCTAATCTCAGAAATTCCACTTATTTTGGGTTGAAATTCCAGAAATTTCTCTTATTTTGGGGCAAAAGTGCAGAAATTTCACTTATTTTGGGGTAAAATTGCAGAAATTTCACTTATTTTGGGGCAAAATTGCAGAAATATCACTTATTTCAGGAAAAAAAGGCAGAAATTTTCCTTATTTTGAGGCAAAAAGGCAGAAATTTCTAATATTTTGTGGCAAAAATGCAGAAATTCCCCTTATTTTGAGGTAAAAAGGCTGAAATTCCCCTTTTTTGGGGGCAAAAAGGCAGAAATTTCCCTTATTTTGGGCCAAAATTGCAGAAATTTCACTTACTTCAGTGTAATAAACAGAATTTTTCTTTATTTTGGGGCAAAAAAGACAGAAATTCCCTTTGTTTTGGGGGAAAAAGAAAGAAATTCCACTTATTTAGAGGCAAAAAAGCAGAAATTCCCCTTATTTTGGAGTAAAAATGAAGAAATTTCCCTTTTTTATGGCAAAAAGGTATGCATTCTTCTGATTTTCGGGCAAAAAGGCAGAAATTCCCCGTATTTTGGAGCAAAATTGCAGAAATTTCCCTAATTGTGGGGCAAAAAGGCAGAAATTCCCTATATGTTGAGGCAAAAAGACAGAAATTCTCCTTATTTTGGGGCAAAACTCAGAAATTCCACTTATTTTGGGCCAAAATTCCAGAATTTTCACTTATTTTGGGGCGAAATTGCAGAAATTTCACTTATTTAGGGGCAAAATTGCAGAAATTTCACTTATATCAGGGAAAAAAGCAGAAATTTTCTTCCTTTGGGGCAAAAAGGCAGAAATTCCTAATATTTTGTGGCAAAAATGCCGAAAATCACCTTATTTTGAGGTAAAAAGGCTGAAATTTCCCTTATTTGGGGGCAAAAAGGCCGAAATTTCTTTTATTTTGGGGCAAAATTGCAGAAATTTCACTTACTTCAGTGTAATAAGTCAGAATTTTTTCTTATTTTGGGGCAAAAATAGAAATTCCCTTTGTTTTGGGGGAAAAAGACAGAAATTCCACTTATTTAGAGGCAAAAACGCAGAAATTCCCCTTATTTTGGAGCAAAAATGAAGAAATTTCCCTTTTTTATGGCAAAAAGGTATGCATTCTTCAGATTTTCGGTCAAAAAGGCAGAAATTCCCCGTATTTTGGAGCAAAATTGCAGAAATTCTCCTAATTGTGGGGCAAAAAGGCATAAATTCCCTGTATGTTGGGGCAAAAAGACAGAAATTCTCAATATTTTGGGACAAAACTCAGAAATTTCACTTATTTTGAGGCAAAATTTTAGTAATTTCCCTTATTTTGGGGCAAAATTGCAGAAATTTCACTTATTTTGGGGCAAAATTGCAGAAACTTCACTTATTTCAGGGAAGAAAAGTAGAAATTTTCCTATTTTGGGGCAAAAAGGCAGAAATGACTAATATATTGTGGCAAAAATGCAAAATTTCCTCTTCTTTGGAGGTAAAAAGGCTGAAATTCCTTTTATTTAAAGGCAAAGAGGCAGAAATTTCCCTTATTTTGGGGCAAAATTGCAGAAATTTCACTTACGTCAGGGTAATAAGTCAGATTTTCCTCATTTTGGGGCAAAAAAGACAGGAATTCTCTTTGTTTTGGGGGAAAAAGACAGAAATTCCACTTATTTAAAGGCTAAAAAGCAGAAATTCCCCTTATTTTAGATCAAAAATGAAGAAATTTCCCTTTTTTATGGCAAAAAGGTGTGCATTCTTCTTATTTTCGGGCAAAAATGCAGAAATTTCTCGTATTTTGAAGCAAAATTTTAGAAATTCCCCTAATTGTGGGGCAAAAAGGCAGAAATTCTCTATATGTTGGGGCTAAAAGACAGATATTCTCCTTATTTTGGGGCAAAACTCAGAAATTCCACTTATTTTGGGGCAAAATTCCAAAAATTTCCCTTATTTTGGGGCAAAATTGCAGAAATTTCACTTATTTTGGGGCAAAGTGGCAGAAATTTTACTTATTTCAGGGAAAAAAGGCAGAAATTTTTCTTATTTTGGGGCAAAAAGGCAGAAATTCCCCTTATTTTGAGGTAAAAAGGCTGAAATTCACCTTATTTGTGGGCAAAAAGGCAGAAATTTCCCTTATTTTGGGGCAAAATTGCAGATATTTCACTTATTTCAGGGTAGTAAGTCAGAAATTTTCCTTATTTTTTGGCAAAAAAGACAGAAATTCCCTTTGCTTTGGGGGGAAAATACAGAAATTCCACTTATTTAGAGGCAAAGAAGCAGAAATTTCCCTTATTTTGGAGCAAAAATGAAGAAATTTCCTTTTATTATGGCAAAAAGGTATGCATTCTTCTTATTTTCGGGCAAAAAGGCAGAAATTCCCCGTATTTTGGAGCAAAATTGCAGAAATTTCCCTAATTGTGGGGCAAAAAGGCAGAAATTCCCTATATGTTGGGGCAAAAAACAGAAATTCTTCTTATTTTGGGGCAAAACACAGAAATTCCACTTATTTTGGGGCAAAATTCCAGAAATTTCCCTTATTTTGGGGCAAAATTGCAGAAATTTCACTTATTTCAGAAAAAAAGCAGAAATTTTCTTGTTTTGGGGTAAAAAAGCAGCAATTTCTTTTATTTTGGTACAAAATTGCAAAACTTATCTTATTTTGGGAAAAAAAGGCATAAATTTCCTATATTTTGTGGCAATAATGCAGGAATTCCATTTATTTTGAGGTAAAAAGGCTGAAATTCCCATTATTTGGGGGCAAAAAGGCAGAAATTTACCTTATTTTGGGGCAAAATTGCAGAAATTTCACATACTTCAGAATAATAAGTCAGAAATTTTTTTTATATTGGGGCAATTACAGAAATTCACTTTGTTTTGGGGAAAAAAGACAGAAATTCCACTTATTTAGAGGCAAAAAAGCTGAAATTCCCCTTAATTTGGGGCAAAAATGAAGAAATTTCCGTTTTTTATGGCAAAAAGGTATGCATTCTTCTGATTTTCGGGCAAAAAGGCAGAAATTCCCCGTATTTTGGAGCAAAATTGCAAAAAATCCCCTAAATGTGGGGCAAAAAGGCAGAAATTCCCTATATGTTTGGGCAAAAAGACAGAAATTCTCCTTATTTTGGGGCAAAACTCAGAATTCCACTTATTTTGGGGCAAAATTCTAGAAATATCCCTTATTTTGGGGCAAAATTGCAGAAATTTCACTTATTTTGGAGCAAAATTGCAGAAATTTCACTTATTTCAGAGAAAAAAGCAGAAATTTTCTAATTTTGAGGCAAAAAGGCAGAAATTCCTAATATTTTGTGGCAAAAATGCAGAAATTCCCCTTATTTTGAGGTAAAAAGGCTGAAATTCTTTTTATTTGGTGGCAAAAAGGCAGAAATTTCCCTTATTTTACGGCAAAATTGCAGAAATTTCACTTATTTAGGGGCAATATTGCAGAAATTTCACTTACTTCAGGATAATAAGTCAGAATTTTTCCTTATATTGGGGCAAAAAAGACAGAAATTCCCTTTGTTTTGGGGGAAAAAGAAAGAAATTCCACTTATTTAGAGGCAAAAAAGCAGAAATTCCCCTTATTTTGGAGCAAAAAGGAAGAAATTTCCCTTTTTTATGGCAAAAAGGTATGCATTCTTCTTATTTTCGGGCAAAAAGGCAGAAATTCCCCGTATTTTGGTGCAAAATTGCAGAAATTCCCCTAATTGTGGGGCAAAAAGGCAGAAATTCCCTTTATGTTGGGGCAAAAAGACAGAAATTCTCCTTATTTTGGGGCAAAACTCAGAAATTCCACTTATTTTCGGGCAAAATTCGAGAAATTTCCCTCATTTTGGGGCAAAAAGGCAGAAATTTCCCTTATTTTACTGCAAAATTGCAGAAATTTCACTTATTTCAGCGTGATAAGTCAGTAATTTTCCTTATTTTGGGGCAAAAAAAAAAAAGGAATTCCCTTTGTTTTGGGGGAAAAAGAAAGAAATTCCACTTATTTAGAGGCAAAAAATCAGAAATTTCCCTTATTTTAGAGCAAAAATGAAGAAATTTCCCTTTTTTATGGCAAAAAGGTATGCATTCTTCTATCTTCGGGTGAAAAGACAGAAATTCTCCTTATTTTGGGGTAAAACTCAGAAATTCTACTTATTTTGGGGCAAAATTCCAGAAATTTCCCTTATTTTGGGGCAAAATTGCACAAATTTCACTTATTTTGGGGCAAAATGGCAGAAATTTCACTTATTTCAGGGAAAAAAACTGAAATTTTCTTATTTTGGGGCAAAGAGAAAGAAATTCCTAATATTTTGTGGCAAAAATGCAGAAACTCCTTTTATTTTGAGGTAAAAAGGCTGAAATTCCCCTTATTTGGGGTCAAAAATGCAGAAATTTCCTATATTTTGAGGCAAAATTGCAGAAATTTCACTTACTTCAGGGTAATAAGTCAGAATTTTTCCTTAAATTGGGGCAAAAAAGACAGAAATTCTCTTTGTTTTAAGGGAAAAAGAAAGAAATTCCACTTATTTAGAGGCAAAAAAGCAGAAATTCCCCTTATTTTGGAGCAAAAATGAAGAAATTTCCCTTTTTTATGGCAAAAGGGTATGCATTCTTCTGATTTTCAGGCAAAAACGCAGAAATTCCCCGTATTTTGGAGCAAAATTGCAGAAATTCCCCTAATTGTAGGGCAAAAAGGCAGAAATTCCCTATATGTTGGGGCAAAAAGACAGAAATTCTCTTTATTTTGGGGCAAAATTCAGAAATTCAACTTATTTTGGGGCAAAATTCCAGAAATTTCCCTTATTTTGGGGCAAAATTGCAGAAATTTCCCTTATTTTGGAGCAAAATGTCAGAAATTTCACTTATTTCAGGGAAAAAAAACAGAAATTTTCTTATTTTGGGGCAAAAAGGCAGAAATTCCTAATATTTTGTGGCAAAAATGCAGAAATTCCCCTTATTTTGAGGTAAAAAGGCTGAAATTCCTTTTATTTGGGGGCAAAGAGGCAGAAATTTCCCTTATTTTGGGGCTAAATTGCAGAAATTTCACTTACGTCAGGGTAATAAGTCAGAAATTTTACACATTTAGGGGCAAAAAAGACAGAAATTCTTTTTGTTTTGGGGGAAAAAGACAGAAATTCCACTTATTTAGAGGCAAAAAAGCTGAAATTCCCCTTATTTTGGAGCAAAAATGAAGAAATTTCCCTTTTTATGGCAAAAAGGTATGCATTCTTCTGATTTTCGGGCAAAAAAGCGAGAAAACCCCCGTATTTTGGAGCAAAATTGTAGAAATTCCCCTAATTGTGGAGCAAAAAGTCAGAAATTCTCTATATGTTGAGGCAAAAATACAGATATTCTCCTTATTTTGGGGCAAAACTCAGAAATTCCACTTATTTTGGGGGCAAAATTCCAAAAATTTCCCTTATTTTTGGGCAAAATTGAAGAAATTTGACTTATTTTGGGGCAAAATGGCAGAAATTTCACTTATTTCAGGGAAAAAAGGCAGAAATTTTTCTTATTTTGGGGCAAAAAGGCAGAAATTCCTAATATTTTGTAGCAAAAATGCAGAACTTCCACTTACTTTGAGGTAAAAAGGCTGAAATTCCCCTTGTTTGGGGGCAAAAAGGCAGAAATTTCCCTTAATTTGTGGCAAAATTGCAGAAATTTCACTTATTTCAGGATAATAAGTCAGAAATTTTCCTTATTTTGGTGCAAAAAAGACAGAAATTCCATTTGTTTTGTGGGAAAAAGACAGAAATTCCACTTATTTAGAGGCAAAAATGCTGAAATTCCCCTTATTTTGGAGCAAAAATGAAGAAATTTCCTTTTATTATGGCAAAAAGGTATGCATTCTTCTTATTTTCGGGCAAAAAGGCATAAATTTTCCGTATATTGGAGCAAAATTGCAGAAATTCTCCTAATTGTGGGTAAAATGCAGAAATTCCCTGTATGTTGGGGCAAAAAGACAGAAATTCTCAATATTTTGGGACAAAACTCAGAAATTTCACTTATTTTGAGGCAAAATTTTAGTAATTTCCCTTATTTTGGGGCAAAATTGCAGAAATTTCACTTATTTTGGGGCAAAATTGCAGAAACTACACTTATTTCAGGGAAGAAAAGTAGAAATTTTCCTATTTTGGGGCAAAAAGGCAGAAATGACTAATATATTGTGGCAAAAATGCAAAATTTCCTCTTCTTTGGAGGTAAAAAGGCTGAAATTCCTTTTATTTAAAGGCAAAGAGGCAGAAATTTCCCTTATTTTGGGGCAAAATTGCAGAAATTTCACTTACGTCAGGGTAATAAGTCAGATTTTCCTCATTTTGGGGCAAAAAAGACCGGAATTCTCTTTGTTTTGGGGGAAAAAGACAGAAATTCCACTTATTTAAAGGCTAAAAAGCAGAAATTCCCCTTATTTTAGATCAAAAATGAAGAAATTTCCCTTTTTTATGGCAAAAAGGTGTGCATTCTTCTTATTTTCGGGCAAAAATGCAGAAATTCCTCGTATTTTGGAGCAAAATTTTAGAAATTCCCCTAATTGTGGGGCAAAAAGGCAGAAATTCTTTATATGTTGGGGCTAAAAGACAGATATTCTCCTTATTTTGGGGCAAAACTCAGAAATTCCACTTATTTTGGGGCAAAATTCCAAAAATTTCCCTTATTTTGGGGCAAAATTGCAGAAATTTCACTTATTTTGGGGCAAAGTGGCAGAAATTTCACTTATTTCAGGGAAAAAAGGCAGAAATTTTCCTTATTTTGGGGCAAAAAGGCAGAAATTCCTAATATTTCATGGCAATAATGCAGAAATTCCCCTTATTTTGAGGTAAAAAGGCTGAAATTCACCTTATTTGCTGGCAAAAAGGCAGAAATTTCCCTTATTTTGGGGCAAAATTGCAGAAATTTCACTTATTTCAGGGTAGTAAGTCAGAAATTTTTCTTATTTTTTTGGCAAAAAAGATAGAAATTACCTTTGTTTTGGGGGGAAAAGACAGAAATTCCACTTATTTAGAGGCAAAGAAGCAGAAATTTCCCTTATTTTGGAGCAAAAATGAAGAAATTTCCTTTTTTATGGCAAAAAGGTATGCATTCTTCTTATTTTCAGGCAAAAAGGCAGAAATTCCCCATATTTTGGAGCAAAATTGCAGAAATTTCCCTAATTGTGGGGCAAAAAGGCAGAAATTCCCTATAAGTTGGGGCAAAAAACAGAAATTCTTCTTATTTTGTGGCAAAACACAGAAATTCCACTTATTTTGGGGCAAAATTCCAGAAATTTCCCTTATTTTGGGGCAAAATTGCAGAAATTTCACTTATTTTGAGGCAAAATTGCAGAAATTTCACTTATTTCAGAAAAAAAGCAGAAATTTTCTTGTTTTTGGGGCAAAAAAGCAGAAATTTCTTTTATTTTGGTACAAAATTGCAAAACTTATCTTATTTTGGGAAAAAAGGCATAAATTTCCGATATTTTGTGGCAAAAATGCAGGAATTCCATTTATTTTGAGGTAAAAAGGCTGAAATTCTTATTATTTGGGTGGAAAAAGGCAGAAATTTCCCTTATTTTGGGGCAAAATTGCAGAAATTTCACTTACTTCAGAATAATAAGTCAGAAATTTTTTTATTTTGGGGCAAAAGACAGAAAATCACTTTGTTTTGGGGAAAAAAGACAGAAATTCCACTTATTTAGAGGCAAAAAAGCTGAAATTCCCCTTATTTTGGGGAAAAATGAAGAAATTTCCGTTTTTTATGGCAAAAAGGTATGCATTCTTCTGATTTTCGGGCAAAAAGGCAGAAATTCCCCGTATTTTGGAGCAAAATTGCAAAAATTCCCCTAATTGTGGGGCAAAAAGGCAGAAATTCCCTATATGTTGAGGCAAAAAGACAGAAATTCTTTTTATTTTGGGGCAAAACTCAGAATTCCACTTATTTTGGGGCAAAATTCTAGAAATTTCCCTTATTTTGGGGCAAAATTGCAGAAATTTCACTTATTTTGGGGCAAAATTGCAGAAATTTCACTTATTTCACAGAAAAAAGCAGAAATTTTCTAATTTTGGGGCAAAAAGGCAGAAATTCCTAATATTTTGTGGCAAAAATGCAGAAATTCCCCTTATTTTGAGGTAAAAAGGCTTTAATTCTTTTTATTTGGGGGCAAAAAGGCAGAAATTTCCCTTATTTTACGGCAAAATTGCAGAAATTTAACTTATTTTGGAGCAAAATTGCAGAAATTTCACTTATTTCAGAGAAAAAAGCAGAAATTTTCTAATTTTGAGGCAAAAAGGCAGAAATTCCTAATATTTTGTGGCAAAAATGCAGAAATTCACCTTATTTTCAGGTAAAAAGGCTGAAATTCTTTTTATTTGGGGGCAAAAAGGCAGAAATTTCCCTTATTTTACGGCAAAATTGCAGAAATTTCACTTATTTCAGCGTGATAAGTCAGTAATTTTTCTTATTTTGGGGCAAAAAAGACAGGAATTCCCTTTGTTTTGGGGGAAAAAGAAAGAAATTCCACTTATTTAGAGGCAAAAAAGCAGAAATTTCCCTTATTTTGGAGCAAAAATGAAGAAATTTCCCTTTTTTATGGCAAAAAGGTATGCATTCTTCTATTTTCAGAGAAAAAGGCAGAAATTCACCGTATTTTGGAGCAAAATTGCAGAAATTCCCCTATTTGTGGGGCAAAAAAGCAGAAATTCTCTATATGTTGTGGCAAAAAGACAGAAATTCTCCATATTTTGGGGCTAATCTCAGAAATTCCACTTATTTTGGGGTGAAATTCCAGAAATTTCTCTTATTTTGGGGCAAAAGTGCAGAAATTTCACTTATTTTGGGGTAAAATTGCAGAAATTTCACTTATTTTGGGGCAAAATTGCAGAAATATCACTTATTTCAGGGAAAAAAGGCAGAAATTTTCCTTATTTTGAGGCAAAAAGGCAGAAATTTCTAATATTTTGTGGCAAAAATGCAGAAATTCCCTTATTTTGAGGTAAAAAGGCTGAAATTCCCCTTATTTGGGGGCAAAAAGGCAGAAATTTCCCTTATTTTGGGCCAAAATTGCAGAAATTTCACTTACTTCAGTGTAATAAACAGAATTTTTCTTTATTTTGGGGCGAAAAAGACATAAAATCCCTTTGTTTTGGGGGAAAAAGAAAGAAATTCCACTTATTTAGAGGCAAAAAAGCAGAAATTCCCCTTATTTTGGAGTAAAAATGCAGAAATTTCCCTTTTTTATGGCAAAAAGGTATGCGTTCTTCTGATTTGGGGGCAGAAAAGCAGAAATTCCCCGTATTTTGGAGCAAAATTGCAGAAATTCCCCTAATTGTGGGGCAAAAAGACAGAAATTCCCTATATGTGGAGGCAAAAAGACAGAAATTCTCCTTATTTTGGGGCAAAACTCAGAAATTCCACTTATTTTGGGGCAAAATTCCAGAATTTTCACTTATTTTGGGGCGAAATTGCAGAAATTTCACTTATTTAGGGGCAAAATTGCAGAAATTTCACTTATATCAGGGAAAAAAGCAGAAATTTTCTTCCTTTGGGGCAAAAAGGCAGAAATTCCTAATATTTTGTGGCAAAAATGCAGAAATTCACCTTATTTTGAGGTAAAAAGGCTGAAATTCCCCTTATTTGGGGGCAAAAAGGCCGAAATTTCTTTTATTTTGGGGCAAAATTGCAGAAATTTCACTTATTTCAGCGTGATAAGTCAGTAATTTTCCTTATTTTGGGGCAAAAAATAAAGGAATTCCCTTTGTTTTGGGGGAAAAAGAAAGAAATTCCACTTATTTAGAGGCAAAAAATCAGAAATTTCCCTTATTTTGGAGCAAAAATGAAGAAATTTCCCTTTTTTATGGCAAAAAGGTATGCATTCTTCTGATTTTCGGTCAAAAAGGCAGAAATTCCCCGTATTTTGGAGCAAAATTGCAGAAATTCTCCTAATTGTGGGGCAAAAAGGCAGAAATTCCCTGTATGTTGGGGCAAAAAGACAGAAATTCTCAATATTTTTGGACAAAACTCAGAAATTTCACTAATTTTGAGGCAAAATTTTAGTAATTTCCCTTATTTTGGGGCAAAATTGCAGAAATTTCACTTATTTTGGGGCAAAATTGCAGAAACTTCACTTATTTCAGGGAAGAAAAGTAGAAATTTTCCTATTTTGGGGCAAAAAGGCAGAAATGACTAATATATTGTGGCAAAAATGCAAAATTTCCTCTTCTTTGGAGGTAAAAAGGCTGAAATTCCTTTTATTTAAAGGCAAAGAGGCAGAAATTTCCCTTATTTTGGGGCAAAATTGCAGAAATTTCACTTACGTCAGGGTAATAAGTCAGATTTTCCTCATTTTGGGGCAAAAAAGACAGGAATTCTCTTTGTTTTGGGGGAAAAAGACAGAAATTCCACTTATTTAAAGGCTAAAAAGCAGAAATTCCCCTTATTTTAGATCAAAAATGAAGAAATTTCCCTTTTTTATGGCAAAAAGGTGTGCATTCTTCTTATTTTCGGGCAAAAATGCAGAAATTCCTCGTATTTTGGAGCAAAATTTTAGAAATTCCCCTAACTGTGGGGCAAAAAGGCAGAAATTCTCTATATGTTGGGGCTAAAAGACAGATATTCTCCTTATTTTGGGGCAAAACTCAGAAATTCCACTTATTTTGGGGCAAAATTCCAAAAATTTCCCTTATTTTGGGGCAAAATTGCAGAAATTTCACTTATTTTGGGGCAAAGTGGCAGAAATTTCACTTATTTCAGGGAAAAAAGGCAGAAATTTTTCTTATTTTGGGGCAAAAAGGCAGAAATTCCCCTTATTTTGAGGTAAAAAGGCTGAAATTCACCTTATTTGGGGGCAAAAAGGCAGAAATTTCCCTTATTATGGGGCAAAATTGCAGATATTTCACTTATTTCAGGGTAGTAAGTCAGAAATTTTCCTTATTTTTTGGCAAAAAAGACAGAAATTCCCTTTGATTTGGGGGGAAAAGACAGAAATTCCACTTATTTAGAGGCAAAGAAGCAGAAATTTCCCTTATTTTGGAGCAAAAATGAAGAAATTTCCTTTTATTATGGCAAAAAGGTATGCATTCTTCTTATTTTCGGGCAAAAAGGCAGAAATTCCCCGTATTTTGGAGCAAAATTGCAGAAATTTCCCTAATTGTGGGGCAAAAAGGCAGAAATTCCCTATATGTTGGGGCAAAAAACAGAAATTCTTCTTATTTTGGGGCAAAACACAGAAATTCCACTTATTTTGGGGCAAAATTCCAGAAATTTCCCTTATTTTGGGGCAAAATTGCAGAAATTTCACTTATTTTGGGGCAAAATTGCAGAAATTTCACTTATTTCAGAAAAAAAGCACAAATTTTCTTGTTTGGGGGTAAAAAAGCAGAAATTTCATTTATTTTGGTACAAAATTGCAAAACTTATCTTATTTTGGGAAAAAAAGGCATAAATTTCCTATATTTTGTGGCAATAATGCAGGAATTCCATTTATTTTGAGGTAAAAAGGCTGAAATTCCCATTATTTGGGGGCAAAAAGGCAGAAATTTCTTTTATTTTGGGGCAAAATTGCAGAAATTTCACTTACTTCAGAATAATAAGCCAGAAATTTTTTTATATTGGGGCAATTGCAGAAATTCACTTTGTTTTGGGGAAAAAAGACAGAAATTCCACTTATTTAGAGGCAAAAAAGCTGAAATTCCCCTTAATTTGGGGAAAAAATGAAGAAATTTCTGTTTTTTATGGCAAAAAGGTATGCATTCTTCTGATTTTCGGGCAAAAAGGCAGAAATTCCCCGTATTTTGGAGCAAAATTGCAAAAATTCCCCTAATTGTGGGGCAAAAAGGCAGAAATTCCCTATATGTTTGGGCAAAAAGACAGAAATTCTCCTTATTTTGGGGCAAAACTCAGAATTCCACTTATTTTGGGGCAATATTCTAGAAATATCCTTTATTTTGGGGCAAAATTGCAGAAATTTCACTTATTTTGGAGCAAAATTGCAGAAATTTCACTTATTTCAGAGAAAAAAGCAGAAATTTTCTAATTTTGAGGCAAAAAGGCAGAAATTCCTAATATTTAGTGGCAAAAATGCAGAAATTCCCCTTATTTTGAGGTAAAAAGGCTGAAATTCTTTTTATTTGGGGGCAAAAAGGCAGAAATTTCCCTTATTTTACGGCAAAATTGCAGAAATTTCACTTATTTTGGGGCAATATTGCAGAAATTTCACTTACTTCAGGATAATAAGTCAGAATTTTTCCTTATATTGGGGCAAAAAAGACAGAAATTCCCTTTGTTTTGGGGGAAAAGAAAGAAATTCCACTTATTTAGAGGCAAAAAAGCAGAAATTCCCCTTATTTTGGAGCAAAAAGAAAGAAATTTCCCTTTTTTATGGCAAAAAGGTATGCATTCTTCTTATTTTCGGGCAAAAAGGCAGAAATTCCCCGTATTTTGGTGCAAAATTGCAGAAATTCCCCTAATTGTGGGGCAAAAAGGCAGAAATTCCCTTTATGTTGGGGCAAAAAGACAGAAATTCTCCTTATTTTGGGGCAAAACTCAGAAATTCCACTTATTTTCGGGCAAAATTCGAGAAATTTCCCTCATTTTGGGGCAAAAAGGCAGAAATTTCCCTTATTTTACTGCAAAATTGCAGAAATTTCACTTATTTCAGCGTGATAAGTCAGTAATTTTCCTTATTTTGGGGCAAAAAATAAAGGAATTCCCTTTGTTTTGGGGGAAAAAGAAAGAAATTCCACTTATTTAGAGGCAAAAAATCAGAAATTTCCCTTATTTTGGAGCAAAAATGAAGAAATTTCCCTTTTTTATGGCAAAAAGGTATGCATTCTTCTGATTTTCGGTCAAAAAGGCAGAAATTCCCCGTATTTTGGAGCAAAATTGCAGAAATTCTCCTAATTGTGGGGCAAAAAGGCAGAAATTCCCTGTATGTTGGGGCAAAAAGACAGAAATTCTCAATATTTTTGGACAAAACTCAGAAATTTCACTAATTTTGAGGCAAAATTTTAGTAATTTCCCTTATTTTGGGGCAAAATTGCAGAAATTTCACTTATTTTGGGGCAAAATTGCAGAAACTTCACTTATTTCAGGGAAGAAAAGTAGAAATTTTCCTATTTTGGGGCAAAAAGGCAGAAATGACTAATATATTGTGGCAAAAATGCAAAATTTCCTCTTCTTTGGAGGTAAAAAGGCTGAAATTCCTTTTATTTAAAGGCAAAGAGGCAGAAATTTCCCTTATTTTGGGGCAAAATTGCAGAAATTTCACTTACGTCAGGGTAATAAGTCAGATTTTCCTCATTTTGGGGCAAAAAAGACAGAAATTCTCTTTGTTTTGGGGGAAAAAGACAGAAATTCCACTTATTTAAAGGCTAAAAAGCAGAAATTCCCCTTATTTTAGATCAAAAATGAAGAAATTTCCCTTTTTTATGGCAAAAAGGTGTGCATTCTTCTTATTTTCGGGCAAAAATGCAGAAATTCCTCGTATTTTGGAGCAAAATTTTAGAAATTCCCCTAACTGTGGGGCAAAAAGGCAGAAATTCTCTATATGTTGGGGCTAAAAGACAGATATTCTCCTTATTTTGGGGCAAAACTCAGAAATTCCACTTATTTTGGGGCAAAATTCCAAAAATTTCCCTTATTTTGGGGCAAAATTGCAGAAATTTCACTTATTTTGGGGCAAAGTGGCAGAAATTTCACTTATTTCAGGGAAAAAAGGCAGAAATTTTTCTTATTTTGGGGCAAAAAGGCAGAAATTCCCCTTATTTTGAGGTAAAAAGGCTGAAATTCACCTTATTTGGGGGCAAAAAGGCAGAAATTTCCCTTATTATGGGGCAAAATTGCAGATATTTCACTTATTTCAGGGTAGTAAGTCAGAAATTTTCCTTATTTTTTGGCAAAAAAGACAGAAATTCCCTTTGATTTGGGGGGAAAAGACAGAAATTCCACTTATTTAGAGGCAAAGAAGCAGAAATTTCCCTTATTTTGGAGCAAAAATGAAGAAATTTCCTTTTATTATGGCAAAAAGGTATGCATTCTTCTTATTTTCGGGCAAAAAGGCAGAAATTCCCCGTATTTTGGAGCAAAATTGCAGAAATTTCCCTAATTGTGGGGCAAAAAGGCAGAAATTCCCTATATGTTGGGGCAAAAAACAGAAATTCTTCTTATTTTGGGGCAAAACACAGAAATTCCACTTATTTTGGGGCAAAATTCCAGAAATTTCCCTTATTTTGGGGCAAAATTGCAGAAATTTCACTTATTTTGGGGCAAAATTGCAGAAATTTCACTTATTTCAGAAAAAAAGCACAAATTTTCTTGTTTTGGGGTAAAAAAGCAGAAATTTCATTTATTTTGGTACAAAATTGCAAAACTTATCTTATTTTGGGAAAAAAAGGCATAAATTTCCTATATTTTGTGGCAATAATGCAGGAATTCCATTTATTTTGAGGTAAAAAGGCTGAAATTCCCATTATTTGGGGGCAAAAAGGCAGAAATTTCCCTTATTTTGGGGCAAAATTGCAGAAATTTCACTTACTTCAGAATAATAAGTCAGAAATTTTTTTATATTGGGGCAATTGCAGAAATTCACTTTGTTTTGGGGAAAAAAGACAGAAATTCCACTTATTTAGAGGCAAAAAAGCTGAAATTCCCCTTAATTTGGGGAAAAAATGAAGAAATTTCTGTTTTTTATGGCAAAAAGGTATGCATTCTTCTGATTTTCGGGCAAAAAGGCAGAAATTCCCCGTATTTTGGAGCAAAATTGCAAAAATTCCCCTAATTGTGGGGCAAAAAGGCAGAAATTCCCTATATGTTTGGGCAAAAAGACAGAAATTCTCCTTATTTTGGGGCAAAACTCAGAATTCCACTTATTTTGGGGCAATATTCTAGAAATATCCTTTATTTTGGGGCAAAATTGCAGAAATTTCACTTATTTTGGAGCAAAATTGCAGAAATTTCACTTATTTCAGAGAAAAAAGCAGAAATTTTCTAATTTTGAGGCAAAAAGGCAGAAATTCCTAATATTTAGTGGCAAAAATGCAGAAATTCCCCTTATTTTGAGGTAAAAAGGCTGAAATTCTTTTTATTTGGGGGCAAAAAGGCAGAAATTTCCCTTATTTTACGGCAAAATTGCAGAAATTTCACTTATTTTGGGGCAATATTGCAGAAATTTCACTTACTTCAGGATAATAAGTCAGAATTTTTCCTTATATTGGGGCAAAAAAGACAGAAATTCCCTTTGTTTTGGGGGAAAAGAAAGAAATTCCACTTATTTAGAGGCAAAAAAGCAGAAATTCCCCTTATTTTGGAGCAAAAAGAAAGAAATTTCCCTTTTTTATGGCAAAAAGGTATGCATTCTTCTTATTTTCGGGCAAAAAGGCAGAAATTCCCCGTATTTTGGTGCAAAATTGCAGAAATTCCCCTAATTGTGGGGCAAAAAGGCAGAAATTCCCTTTATGTTGGGGCAAAAAGACAGAAATTCTCCTTATTTTGGGGCAAAACTCAGAAATTCCACTTATTTTCGGGCAAAATTCGAGAAATTTCCCTCATTTTGGGGCAAAAAGGCAGAAATTTCCCTTATTTTACTGCAAAATTGCAGAAATTTCACTTATTTCAGCGTGATAAGTCAGTAATTTTCCTTATTTTGGGGCAAAAAATAAAGGAATTCCCTTTGTTTTGGGGGAAAAAGAAAGAAATTCCACTTATTTAGAGGCAAAAAATCAGAAATTTCCCTTATTTTGGAGCAAAAATGAAGAAATTTCCCTTTTTAATGGCAAAAAGGTATGCATTCTTCTATCTTCGGGGGAAAAGACAGAAATTCTCCTTATTTTGGGGTAAAACTCAGAAATTCTACTTATTTTGGGGCAAAATTCCAGAAATTTCCCTTATTTTGGGGCAAAATTGCACAAATTTCACTTATTTTGGGGCAAAATGGCAGAAATTTCACTTATTTCAGGGAAAAAAACTGAAATTTTCTTATTTTGGGGCAAAGAGAAAGAAATTCTTAATATTTTGTGGCAAAAATGAAGAAACTCCTTTTATTTTGAGGTAAAAAGTCTGAAATTCCCCTTATTTGGGGTCAAAAATGCAGAAATTTCCTATATTTTGAGGCAAAATTGCAGAAATTTCACTTACTTCAGGGTAATAAGTCAGAATTTTTCCTTATATTGGGGCAAAAAAGACAGAAATTCCCTTTGTTTTAAGGGAAAAAGAAAGAAATTCCACTTATTTAGAGGCAAAAAAGCAGAAATTCCCCTTATTTTGGAGCAAAAATGAAGAAATTTCCCTTTTTTATGGCAAAAAGGTATGCATTCTTCTGATTTTCGGGCAGAAACGCAGAAATTCCCCGTATTTTAGAGCAAAATTGCAGAAATTCCCCTAATTGTAGGGCAAAAAGGCAGAAATTCCCTATATGTTGGGGCAAAAAGACAGAAATTCTCTTTATTTTGGGGCAAATTTCAGAAATTCCACTTATTTTGGGGCAAAATTCCAGAAATTTCCCTTATTTTGGGGCAAAATTGCAGAAATTTCCCTTATTTTGGAGCAAAATGTCAGAAATTTCACTTATTTCAGGGAAAAAAAACAGAAATTTTCTTATTTTGGGGCAAAAAGGCAGAAATTCCTAATATTTTGTGGCAAAAATGCAGAAATTCCCCTTATTTTGAGGTAAAAAGGCTGAAATTCCTTTTATTTGGGGGCAAAGAGGCAGAAATTTCCCTTATTTTGGGGCTAAATTGCAGAAATTTCACTTACGTCAGGGTAATAAGTCAGAAATTTTACACATTTAGGGGCAAAAAAGACAGAAATTCTTTTTGTTTTGGGGGAAAAAGACAGAAATTCTACTTATTTAGAGGCAAAAAAGCTGAAATTCCCCTTATTTTGGAGCAAAAATGAAGAAATTTCCCTTTTTATGGCAAAAAGGTATGCATTCTTCTGATTTTCGGGCAAAAAAGGGAGAAATCCCCCGTATTTTGGAGCAAAATTGTAGAAATTCCCCTAATTGTGGAGCAAAAGTCAGAAATTCTCTATATGTTGAGGCAAAAATACAGATATTCTCCTTATTTTGGGGCAAAACTCAGAAATTCCACTTATTTTGGGGGCAAAATTCCAAAAATTTCCCTTATTTTTGGGCAAAATTGAAGAAATTTGACTTATTTTGGGGCAAAATGGCAGAAATTTCACTTATTTCAGGGAAAAAAGGCAGAAATTTTTCTTATTTTGGGGCAAAAAGGCAGAAATTCCTAATATTTTGTAGCAAAAATGCAGAAATTCCACTTACTTTGAGGTAAAAAGGCTGAAATTCCCCTTGTTTGGGGGCAAAAAGGCAGAAATTTCCCTTAATTTGTGGCAAAATTGCAGAAATTACACTTATTTCAGGATAATAAGTCAGAAATTTTCCTTATTTTGGTGCAAAAAAGACAGAAATTCCCTTTGTTTTGGGGGAAAAAGACAGAAATTCCACTTATTTAGAAGCAAAAATGCAGAAATTCCCCTTATTTTGGAGCAAAAATGAAGAAATTTCCCTATTGCATGGCAAAAAGGTATGCATTCTTCTTATTTTCGGTCAAAAAGGCAGAAATTCACCGTATTTTGGAGCAAAATTGCAGAAATTCTCCTAATTGTGGGGCAAAAAGGCAGAAATTCCCTGTATGTTGGGGCAAAAAGACAGAAATTCTCAATATTTTGGGACAAAACTCAGAAATTTCACTTATTTTGAGGCAAAATTTTAGTAATTTCCCTTATTTTGGGGCAAAATTGCAGAAATTTCACTTATTTTGGGGCAAAATTGCAGAAACTTCACTTATTTCAGGGAAGAAAAGTAGAAATTTTCCTATTTTGGGGCAAAAAGGCAGAAATGACTAATATATTGTGGCAAAAATGCAAAATTTCCTCTTCTTTGGAGGTAAAAAGGCTGAAATTCCTTTTATTTAAAGGCAAAGAGGCAGAAATTTCCCTTATTTTGGGGCAAAATTGCAGAAATTTCACTTACGTCAGGGTAATAAGTCAGATTTTCCTTATTTTGGGGCAAAAAAGACAGGAATTCTCTTTGTTTTGGGGGAAAAAGACAGAAATTCCACTTATTTAAAGGCTAAAAAGCAGAAATTCCCCTTATTTTAGATCAAAAATGAAGAAATTTCCCTTTTTTATGGCAAAAAGGTGTGCATTCTTCTTATTTTCGGGCAAAAATGCAGAAATTCCTCGTATTTTGGAGCAAAATTTTAGAAATTCCCCTAATTGTGGGGCAAAAAGGCAGAAATTCTTTATATGTTGGGGCTAAAAGACAGATATTCTTCTTATTTTGGGGCAAAACTCAGAAATTCCACTTATTTTGGGGCAAAATTCCAAAAATTTCCCTTATTTTGGGGCAAAATTGCAGAAATTTCACTTATTTTGGGGCAAAGTGGCAGAAATTTCACTTATTTCAGGGAAAAAAGGCAGAAATTTTTCTTATTTTGGGGCAAAAAGGCAGAAATTCCTAATATTTCATGGCAATAATGCAGAAATTCCCCTTATTTTGAGGTAAAAAGGCTGAAATTCACCTTATTTGGGGGCAAAAAGGCAGAAATTTCTCTTATTTTGGGGCAAAATTGCAGAAATTTCACTTATTTCAGGGTAGTAAGTCAGAAATTTTTCTTATTTTTTGGCAAATAAGACAGAAATTCCCTTTGTTTTGGGGGGAAAAGACAGAAATTCCACTTATTTAGAGGCAAAGAAGCAGAAATTTCCCTTATTTTGGAGCAAAAATGAAGAAATTTCCTTTTTTATGGCAAAAAGGTATGCATTCTTCTTATTTTCGGGCAAAAAGGCAGAAATTCCCCATATTTTGGAGCAAAATTGCAGAAATTTCCCTAATTGTGGGGCAAAAAGGCAGAAATTTCCTATATGTTGGGGCAAAAAACAGAAATTCTTCTTATTTTAGGGCAAAACACAGAAATTCCACTTATTTTGGGGCAAAATTCCAGAAATTTCCCTTATTTTGGGGCAAAATTGCAGAAATTTCACTTATTTTGAGGCAAAATTGCAGAAATTTCACTTATTTCAGAAAAAAAGCAGAAATTTTCTTGTTTTGGGGCAAAAAAGCAGAAATTTCTTTTATTTTGGTACAAAATTGCAAAACTTATCTTATTTTGGAAAAAAAAGGCATAAATTTCCGATATTTTGTGGCAAAAATGCAGGAATTCCATTTATTTTGAGGTAAAAAGGCTGAAATTCACATTATTTGGGGGGAAAAAGGCAGAAATTTCCCTTATTTTGGGGCAAAATTGCAGAAATTTCACTTACTTCAGAATAATAAGTCAGAAATTTTTTTTATTTTGGGGCAAAAGACAGAAAATCACTTTGTTTTGGGGAAAAAAGACAGAAATTCCACTTATTTAGAGGCAAAAAAGCTGAAATTCCTCTTATTTTGGGGAAAAATGAAGAAATTTCCATTTTTTATGGCAAAAAGGTATGCATTCTTCTGATTTTCGGGCAAAAAGGCAGAAATTCCCCGTATTTTGGAGCAAAATTGCAAAAATTCCCCTAATTGTGGGGCAAAAAGGCAGAAATTCCCTATATGTTGAGGCAAAAAGACAGAAATTCTTTTTATTTTGGGGCAAAACTCAGAATTCCACTTATTTTGGGGCAAAATTCTAGAAATTTCCCTTATTTTGGTGCAAAATTGCAGAAATTTCACTTATTTTGGGGCAAAATTGCAGAAATTTCACTTATTTCAGAGAAAAAAGCAGAAATTTTCTAATTTTGGGGCAAAAAGGCAGAAATTCCTAATATTTTGTGGCAAAAATGCAGAAATTCCCCTTATTTTGAGGTAAAAAGGCTTTAATTCTTTTTATTTGGGGGCAAAAAGGCAGAAATTTCCCTTATTTTACGGCAAAATTGCAGAAATTTCACTTATTTCAGCGTGATAAGTCAGTAATTTTCCTTATATTGGGGCAAAAAAGACAGGAATTCCCTTTGTTTTGGGGGAAAAAGAAAGAAATTCCACTTATTTAGAGGCAAAAAAGCAGAAATTTCCCTTATTTTGGAGCAAAAATGAAGAAATTTCCCTTTTTTATGGAAAATAGGTATGCATTTTTCTATTTTCGGGGAAAAAGGCAGAAATTCACCGTATTTTGGAGCAAAATTGCAGAAATTCCCCTATTTGTGGGGCAAAAATGCAGAAATTCTCTATATGTTGTGGCAAAAATACAGAAATTCTCCATATTTTCGGGCTAATTTCAGAAATTCCACTTATTTTGGGGCAAAATTCCAGAAATTTCTCTTATTTTGGGGCAAAAGTGCAGAAATTTCACTTATTTTGGGACAAAATTGCAGAAATATCACTTATTTCAGGGAAAAAAGGCAGAAATTTTCCTTATTTTGAGGCAAAAAGGCAGAAATTCCTAATAATTTGTGGCAAAAATGCAGAAATTCCCCTTATTTTGAGGTAAAAATGCTGAAATTCCCCTTATTTGGGTGCAAAACGGCAGAAATTTCCTTTATTTTGAGGCAAAATTGCAGAAATTTCACTTACTTCAGGGTAATAAGTCAGAATTTTTCCTTATATTGAGGCAAAAAAGACAAAAATTCCCTTTGTTTTGGGGGAAAAAGAAAGAAATTCCACTTATTTAGAGGCAAAAAAGCAGAAATTCCCCTTATTTTGAGCAAAAAGGAAGAAATTTCCCTTTTTTATGGCAAAAAGGTATGCATTCTTCTTATTTTCGGGCAAAAAGGCAGAAATTCCCCGTATTTTGGTGCAAAATTGCAGAAATTCCCCTAACTGTGGGGCAAAAAGGCAGAAATTCCCTTTATGTTGGGGCAAAAAGACAGAAATTCTCCTTATTTTGGGGCAAAACTCAGAAATTCGACATATTTTGGGGCAAAATTCCAGAAATTTCTCTCATTTTGGGGCAAAAAGGCAGAAATTTCCCTTATTTTACTGCAAAATTGCAGAAATTTCACTTATTTCAGCGTGATAAGTCAGTAATTTTCCTTATTTTGGGGCAAAAAAGACAGGAATTCCCTTTGTTTTGGGGGAAAAAGAAAGAAATTCCACTTATTTAGAAGCAAAAAAGCAGAAATTTCCCTTATTTTGGAGCAAAAATGAAGAAATTTCCCTTTTTTATGGCAAAAAGGTATGCATTCTTCTATTTTCGGGGAAAAGACAGAAATTCTCCCTATTTTGGGGCAAAACTCAGAAATTCTACTTATTTTGGGGCAAAATTCCAGAAATTTCCCTTATTTTGGGGCAAAATTGCACAAATTTCACTTATTTTGGGGCAAAATGGCAGAAATTTCACTTATTTCAGGGAAAAAAACTGAAATTTTCTTATTTTGGGGCAAAGAGAAAGAAATTCCTAATATTTTGTGGCAAAAATGAAGAAACTCCTTTTATTTTGAGGTAAAAAGGCTGAAATTCCCCTTATTTGGGGTTAAAAAGGCAGAAATTTCCTTGATTTTGAGGCAAAATTGCAGAAATTTCACTTACTTCAGGGTTATAAGTCAGAATTTTTCCTTATATTGGGGCAAAAAAGACAGAAATTCCCTTTGTTTTAAGGGAAAAAGAAAGAAATTCCACTTATTTAGAAGCAAAAAAGCAGAAATTCCCCTTATTTTGGAGCAAAAATGAAGAAATTTCCCTTTTTTATGGCAAAAATGTATGCATTCTTCTGATTTTCGGGCAAAAACGCAGAAATTCCCCGTATTTTGGACTAAAATTGCAGAAATTCCCCTAATTGTAGGGCAAAAAGGCAGAAATTCCCTATATGTTGGGGCAAAAAGGCAGAAATTCTCCTTATTTTGGGGCAAAACTCAGAAATTCCACTTATTTTGGGGCAAAATTCCAGAAATTTCCCTTATTTGGGGGCAACATGGCAGAAATTTCACTTATTTTGGAGCAAAATGTCAGAAATTTCACTTATTTCAGGGAAAAAAAACAGAAATTTTCTTATTTTGGGGCAAAAAGGCAGAAATTCCTAATATTTTGTGGCAAAAATGCAGAAATTCCCCGTATTTTGAGGTAAAAAGGCTGAAATTCCTTTTATTTGAGGGCAAAGAGGCAGAAATTTCTTTTATTTTGGGGCTAAATTGCAGAAATTTCACTTACGTCAGGGTAATAAGTCAGAAATTTTCCACATTTAGGGGCAAAAAAGACAGAAATTCTTTTTTTGGGGGGGGAAAAAGACAGAAATTCCACTTATTTAGAGGCAAAAAAGCTGAAATTCCCCTTATTTTGGAGCAAAAATGAAGAAATTTCCCTTTTTATGGCAAAAAGGTATGCATTCTTCTGATTTTCGGGCAAAAAAGGGAGAAATCCCCCGTATTTTGGAGCAAAATTGTAGAAATTCCCCTAATTGTGGAGCAAAAATTCAGAAATTCTCTATATGTTAAGGCAAAAATACAGATATTCTCCTTATTTTGGGGCAAAACTCAGAAATTCCACTTATTTTGGGGGCAAAATTCCAAAAATTTCCCTTATTTTTGGGCAAAATTGAAGAAATTTGACTTATTTTGGGGCAAAATGGCAGAAATTTCACTTATTTCAGGGAAAAAAGGCAGAAATTTTTCTTATTTTGGGGCAAAAAGGCAGAAATTCCTAATATTTTGTAGCAAAAATGCAGAAATTCCACTTACTTTGAGGTAAAAAGGCTGAAATTCCCCTTGTTTGGGGGCAAAAAGGCAGAAATTTCCCTTAATTTGTGGCAAAATTGCAGAAATTTCACTTATTTCAGGATAATAAGTCAAAAATTTTCCTTATTTTGGTGCAAAAAAGACAGAAATTCCCTTTGTTTTGGGGGAAAAAGACAGAAATTCCACTTATTTAGAGGCAAAAATGCAGAAATTCCCCTTATTTTGGAGCAAAAATGAAGAAATTTCCCTATTGCATGGCAAAAAGGTATGCATTCTTCTTATTTTCGGGCAAAAAGGCAGAAATTCCCCGTATTTTGGAGCAAAATTGCAGAAATTTCACTTATTTCAGGGAAAAAAAACAGAAATTTTCTTATTTTGGGGCAAAAAGGCAGAAATTCCTAATATTTTGTGGCAAAAATGCAGAAATTCCCCTTATTTTGAGGTAAAAAGGCTGAAATTCCTTTTATTTGGGGGCAAAGAGGCAGAAATTTCCCTTATTTTGGGGCTAAATTGCAGAAATTTCACTTACGTCAGGGTAATAAGTCAGAAATTTTCCTTATTTTGAGGCAAAAAAAGACAGAAATTCTCTTTGTTTTGGGGGAAAAAGACAGAAATTCCACTTATTTAGAGGCAAAAAAGCTGAAATTCTTCTTATTTTGGAGCAAAAATGAAGAAATTTCCCTTTTTATGGCAAAAAGGTATGCATTCTTCTGATTTTCGGGCAAAAAGGGAGAAATCCCCCGTATTTTGGAGTAAAATTGTAGAAATTCCCCTAATTGTGGGGCAAAAAGGCAGAAATTCTCTATATGTTGGGCAAAAATACAGATATTCTCTTTATTTTGGGGCAAAACTCAGAAATTCCACTTATTTTGGGGCAAAATTCCAAAAATTTCCCTTATTTTTGGGCAAAATTGCAGAAATTTGACTTATTTTGGGGCAAAATGGCAGAAATTTCACTTATTTCAGGGAAAAAAGGCAGAAATTTTTCTTATTTTTGGGGAAAAAGGCAGAAATTCCTAATATTTTGTAGCAAAAATGCAGAAATTCCACTTACTTTGAGGTAAAAAGGCTGAAATTCCCCTTGTTTGGGGGCAAAAAGGCAGAAATTTTCCTTAATTTGTGGCAAAATTGCAGAAATTTCACTTATTTCAGGATAATAAGTCAGAAATTTTCCTTATTTTGGTGCAAAAAAGACAGAAATTCCCTTTGTTTTGGGGGAAAAAGACAGAAATTCCACTTATTTAGAGGCAAAAATGCAGAAATTCCCCTTATTTTGTTGCAAAAATGAAGAAATTTCCCTATTGCATGGCAAAAAGGTATGCATTCTTCTTATTTTCGGGCAAAAAGGCAGAAATTCCCCGTATTTTGGAGCAAAATTGCAGAAATTTCACTTATTTCAGGGAAAAAAAAACAGAAATTTTCTTATTTTGGGGCAAAAAGGCAGAAATTCCTAATATTTTGTGGCAAAAATGCAGAAATTCCCCTTATTTTGAGGTAAAAAGGCTGAAATTCCTTTTATTTGGGGGCAAAGAGGCAGAAATTTCCCTTATTTTGGGGCTAAATTGCAGAAATTTCACTTACGTCAGGGTAATAAGTCAGAAATTTTCCTTATTTTGAGGCAAAAAAAGACAGAAATTCTCTTTGTTTTGGGGGAAAAAGACAGAAATTCCACTTATTTAGAGGCAAAAAAGCTGAAATTCTTCTTATTTTGGAGCAAAAATGAAGAAATTTCCCTTTTTATGGCAAAAAGGTATGCATTCTTCTGATTTTCGGGCAAAAAGGGAGAAATCCCCCGTATTTTGGAGTAAAATTGTAGAAATTCCCCTAATTGTGGGGCAAAAAGGCAGAAATTCTCTATATGTTGGGGCAAAAATACAGATATTCTCCTTATTTTGGGGCAAAACTCAGAAATTCCACTTATTTTGGGGCAAAATTCCAAAAATTTCCCTTATTTTTGGGCAAAATTGCAGAAATTTGACTTATTTTGGGGCAAAATGGCAGAAATTTCACTTATTTCAGGGAAAAAAGGCAGAAATTTTTCTTATTTTTGGGGAAAAAGGCAGAAATTCCTAATATTTTGTAGCAAAAATGCAGATATTCCCCTTATTTTGAGGTAAAAAGGCTGAAATTCCCCTTGTTTTGGGGCAAAAAGGCAGAAATTTCCCTTAATTTGTGGCAAAATTGCAGAAATTTCACTTATTTGGGGGCAAAATTGCAGAAATTGCACTTACTTCAGGGTAATAAGTCAGAATTTTTTCTTATTTTGGGGCAAAAATACAGAAATTCCCTTTGTTCGGGGGGAAAAAGACAGAAATTCCACTATTTTAGAGGCAAAAAAGCAGAAATTCCCCTTATTTTGGAGCAAAAATGAAGAAATTTCCTTTTTATGGCCAAAAAGGTATGCATTCTTCTTATTTTTGGGCAAAAAGGCAGAAATTCCCTGTATTTTGGAGCATAATTGCAGAAATTCCCCTAATTGTGGGGCAAAAAGGCAGAAATTCTCAATATGTTGTGGCAAAAAGACAGAAATTCTCCTTATTTTTTGGCAAAAGTCAGAAATTCCACTTATTTTGAGGCAAAATTCCAGAAATTTCCCTTATTTTGGGGCAAAATTGCAGAAATTTCAATTATTTTGTGGCAAAATTTCAGAAATTTCACTTATTTTGGGGCAAAATTGCAGAAATTTCACTTATTTCAGGAAAAAAGGAAAAATTTTCCTTATTTTGGGGCAAAATTGCAGAAATTCCCCTAATTGTGGGGCAAAAAGGAAGAAATACTCTATATGTTAGGGCAAAAAGACAGAAATTCTCCTTATTTTGGGGCAAAATTGCAGAAATTTCACTTATTTCAGAAAAAAAAAGCAGAAATTTTCTTGTTCTGGGGCAAAAAGGCAGAAATTCCTAATATTTTGTGGCAAAAATGCAGAAATTTCTTTTATTTTGAGGTAAAAAGGCTGAAATTCCCCTTACTTGGGGGCAAAAATGCAGAAATTTCCCTTATTTTGAGGTAAAAAGGCTGAAATTCCTCTTATTTGGGGGCAAAAAGGCAGAAATTTCCCTTATTTTGTGGCATAATTGCAGAAATTTTACTTACTTCAGGGTAATAAGTCAGAATTTTTCCTTATTTTGGGGCAAAAAAGACAGAAATTCCTTTTGTTTTGGGGGAAAAAGACAGAAATTCCACTTATTTAGAGGCAAAAAAGTGGAAATTCCCTTATTTTGGAGCAAAAATGAAGACATTTCCATTTTATGGCAAAAAGATATGCATTCTTCTTATTTTCGGGCAAAAATGCAAAAATTCCCCGTATTTTGGAGCAAAATTGCAGAAATTCCCCTAATTGTGGGGCAAAAAGGCAGAAATTCTCTATATGTTGGGGCAAAAAGACAGAAATTCTTTTTATTTTGGGGCAAAACTCAGAAATTCCACTTAATTTGGGGCAAATTCCAGAAATTTCCTATATTTTGGGGCAAAATTGCAGAAATTTCACTTATTTTGGGGCAAAATTGCAGAAATTTCACTTATTTTGGGGCACAATTGCAGAAATTTCACTTATTTCAGGGAAAAAAGGCAGAAATTTTCCTTATTTTGGGGCCAAAAGGCAGAAATTCCTAATATTTTGTGGCAAAAATCTAGAAATACCCCTTATTTCGAGGTAAAAATGCTGAAATTCCTCTTATTTGGGGGCAAAAAGGCAGAAATTGCTTTTATTTTGGTACAAAATTGCAGAAATTTTCTTTATTTTGGGGCAAAATACAGAAATTCCCCAAAGTTTAGGGCAAAAAGCAGAGATTACCCTTATTATCAGGTAAAAAGGCTGAAATTTCACTTATTTTGGGGCAAAAAGACAGAAATTCCCCTTATTTTGTGGCAAAAATGCAGAAATTTCCCTTATTTTGGGGCAAAATTGCAGAAATTTCACAAATTTCAGGGTAATAAGTCAGAAATTTTCTTTATTTTGGGGCAAAAAAGAGAGAAATTCCCATTGTTTTGGGGAAAAGAGACAGAAATTCCACTTATTTAGAGGCAAAAATGCAGAAATTCCCCTTATTTTGGAGCAAAAATGAAGAAATTTCCCTTCGTTATGGCAAAAATGTATGCATTCTTCTTATTTTCGGGCAAAAAGGCAGAAATTCCCCGTATTTTGGAGCAAAATTGCAGAAATTCCCCTAATTGTGTGGCAAAAAGGCAGAAATTCTCTATATGTTGTGGCAAAAAACAGAAATTCTCCTTATTTTGGGGCAAAACTCAGGATTTCCACTTATTTTGGGGCAAAATTCCAGAAATTTTTCTTCTTTTAGGGCAAAACTGCAGAAGTTTCACTTATTTTTGTGTAAAATTGCAGAAATTTCACTTATTTGGGGGCAAAATTGCAGAAATATCACTTATTTCAGGGAAAAAAGGCAGATATTTTCCTTATTTTGGGGCAAAACGGCAGTAATTCCTAATATTTTGTTGCAAAAATGCAGAAATTACCTTTATTTCGAGGTAAAAAGGCTGAAATTCCCCTTATTTGGGGGCAAAAAGGCAGAAATTTCTCTTATTTTGGGGCAAAATTGCAGAAATTCCCCTAATTGTGGGGCAAAAAGGCAGAAATTACCTATATGTTGGGGCAAAAAAAACAGAAATTCTCCTTATTTTGGGGCAAAACCCAGAAATTCCACTTATTTTGGGGCAAAATTCCAGAAATTTCCATTATTTTGGGGCAAAATTGCAGAAATTTCACTTATTTGGGGGCAAAATTGCAGAAATTTCACTTATTTCAGGGAAAAAATGCAGAAATTTTCCTTATTTTGGGGCAAAAAGGCAGAAATTCCTAATATTTTGTGGCAAAAATGCAGAAATTCCTCTTATTTTGAGGTAAAAAGGCTGAAATTTTCCTTATTTGGAGGCAAAAATGCAGAAATTCCCCTTATTATGAGGGAAAAAGGCTGAAATTCCCCTTATTTGGGGGCAAAAAGGCAGAAATTTCCCTTATTTTGGGGCAAAATTGCAGAAATTGCACTTACTTCAGGGTAATAAGTCAGAATTTTTTCTTATTTTGGGGCAAAAATACAGAAATTCCCTTTGTTCGGGGGGAAAAAGACAGAAATTCCACTTTTTTAGAGGCAAAAAACCAGAAATTCCCCTTATTTTGGAGCAAAAATGAAGAAATTTCCTTTTTATGGCCAAAAAGGTATGTATTCTTCTTACTTTTGGGCAAAAAGGCAGAAATTCCCTGTATTTTGGAGCATAATTGCAGAAAATCCCCTAATTGTGGGGCAAAAAGGCAGAAATTCTCTATATGTTGTGGCAAAAAGACAGAAATTCTCCTTATTTTTTGGCAAAACTCAGAAATTCCACTTATTTTGAGGCAAAATTCCAGAAATTTCCCTTATTTTGGGGCAAAATTGCAGAAATTTCAATTATTTTGTGGCAAAATTGCAGAAATTTCACTTATTTTGGGGCAAAATTGCAGAAATTTCACTTATTTCAAGGAAAAAAGGCAAAAATTTTCCTTATTTTGGGGCAAAAAGGCAGAAATTCTTATTTTGTGGCAAAAATGCAGAAATTCCCTTTATTTCGAGGTAAAAAGGCTAAAATTCCCCTTATTTGGGGGCAAAAAGGCAGAAATTTCCCTTATTTTGGGGCAAAATTGCAGAAATTTCACTTACTTCAGGGAAATAAGGCAGAATTTTTCCTAATTTTGGGGCCAAAAAACAGAAATTCCCTTTGTTTTGAGGGAAAAAGACAGAAATTCCACTTATTTAGAGGCAAAAAAGCGGAAATTCCCCTTATTTTGGAGCAAAAATGAAGACATTTTCTTTTTATGGCAAAAAGGTATGCATTCTTCTTATTTTCGGGCAAAAAGGCAGAAATTCTCCGTATTTTGGAGCAAAATTGCAGAAATTCCCCTAATTGTGGGGCAAAAAGGCAGAAATACTCTATATGTTAGGGCAAAAAGACAGAAATTCTCCTTATTTTGGGGCAAAATTGCAGAAATTTCACTTATTTCAGAAAAAAAAAGCAGAAATTTTCTTGTTCTGGGGCAAAAAGGCAGAAATTCCTAATATTTTGTGGCAAAAATGCAGAAATTTCTTTTATTTTGAGGTAAAAAGGCTGAAATTCCCCTTACTTGGGGGCAAAAATGCAGAAATTCCCCTTATTTTGAGGTAAAAAGGCTGAAATTCCTCTTATTTGGGGGCAAAAAGGCAGAAATTTCCCTTATTTTGTGGCATAATTGCAGAAATTTCACTTACTTCAGGGTAATAAGTCAGAATTTTTCCTTATTTTGGGGCAAAAAAGACAGAAATTCCTTTTGTTTTGGGGGAAAAAGACAGAAATTCCACTTATTTAGAGGCAAAAAAGTGGAAATTCCCCTTATTTTGGAGCAAAAATGAAGACATTTCCATTTTATGGCAAAAAGATATGCATTCTTCTTATTTTCGGGCAAAAATGCAGAAATTCCCCGTATTTTGGAGCAAAATTGCAGAAATTCCCCTAATTGTGGGGCAAAAAGGCAGAAATTCTCTATATGTTGGGGCAAAAAGACAGAAATTCTTTTTATTTTGGGGCAAAACTCAGAAATTCCACTTAATTTGGGGCAAATTCCAGAAATTTCCTATATTTTGGGGCAAAATTGCAGAAATTTCACTTATTTTGGGGCAAAATTGCAGAAATTTCACTTATTTTGGGGCACAATTGCAGAAATTTCACTTATTTCAGGGAAAAAAGGCAGAAATTTTCCTTATTTTGGGGCAAAAAGGCAGAAATTCCTAATATTTTGTGGCAAAAATGCAGAAATTCCCCTTATTTCGAGGTAAAAATGCTGAAATTCCTCTTATTTGTGGGCAAAAAGGCAGAAATTGCTTTTATTTTGGTACAAAATTGCAGAAATTTTCTTTATTTTGGGGCAAAATACAGAAATTCCCCAAAGTTTAGGGCAAAAAGCAGAGATTACCCTTATTATCAGGTAAAAAGGCTGAAATTTCACTTATTTTGGGGCAAAAAGACAGAAATTCCCCTTATTTTGTGGCAAAAATGCAGAAATTTCCCTTATTTTGGGGCAAAATTGCAGAAATTTCACAAATTTCAGGGTAATAAGTCAGAAATTTTCTTTATTTTGGGGCAAAAAAGAGAGAAATTCCCATTGTTTTGGGGAAAAGAGACAGAAATTCCACTTATTTAGAGGCAAAAATGCAGAAATTCCCCTTATTTTGGAGCAAAAATGAAGAAATTTCCCTTCGTTATGGCAAAAATGTATGCATTCTTCTTATTTTCAGGCAAAAAGGCAGAAATTCCCCGTATTTTGGAGCAAAATTGCAGAAATTCCCCTAATTGTGTGGCAAAAAGGCAGAAATTCTCTATATGTTGTGGCAAAAAACAGAAATTCTCCTTATTTTGGGGCAAAACTCAGGATTTCCACTTATTTTGGGGCAAAATTCCAGAAATTTTTCTTCTTTTAGGGCAAAACTGCAGAAGTTTCACTTATTTTTGTGTAAAATTGCAGAAATTTCACTTATTTGGGGGCAAAATTGCAGAAATTTCACTTATTTCAGGGAAAAAAGGCAGATATTTTCCTTATTTTGGGGCAAAACGGCAGTAATTCCTAATATTTTTTTGCAAAAATGTAGAAATTACCTTTATTTCGAGGTAAAAAGGCTGAAATTCCCCTTATTTGGGGGCAAAAAGGCAGAAATTTCTCTTATTTTAGGGCAAAATTGCAGAAATTCCCCTAATTGTGGGGCAAAAAGGCAGAAATTACCTATATGTTTGGGCAAAAAAAACAGAAATTCTCCTTATTTTGGGGCAAAACCCAGAAATTCCACTTATTTTGGGGCAAAATTCCAGAAATTTCCGTTTTTTTGGGGCAAAATTGCAGAAATTTCACTTATTTGGGGGCAAAATTGCAGAAATTTCACTTATTTCAGGGAAAAAATGCAGAAATTTTCCTTATTTTGGGGCTAAACGGCAGTAATTCCTAATATTTTGTTGCAAAAATGCAGAAATTCCCCTTATTTCGAGGTAAAAAGGCTGAAATTCCCCTTATTTGGGGGCAAAAAGGCAGAAATTTCCCTTATTTTGGGGAAAAATTGCAGAAATTTCACTTACTTCATTATAATAAGTCAGAATTTTTCCTTATTTTGGGGCAAAAAAGACAGAAATTCCCTTTGTTTTGGGGAAAAAAGACAGAAATTCCACTTATTTAGAGGCAAAAAAGCAGAAATTCCCCTTATTTTGGAGCAAAAATAAAGAAATTTCCCTTTTTTAAGGAAAAAAGGTATGCATTCTTCTTATTTTTGGGCTAAAAGGCAGAAATTCCCCGTATTTTGGAGCAAAATTGCAGAAATTCCCCTAATTGTGGGGCACAAAGTCAGAAATTGCCTATATGTTTGGGCAAAAAGACAGAAATTCTTTTTATTTTGGGGCAAAACTCAGAAATTCTACTTATTTTGGGGCAAAATTCCAGAAATTTCCCTAAATTTGGGGCAAAATTGCAGAAATTTCACTTATTTTGGGGCAAAATTGCACAAATTTCACTTATTTCAGGGAAAAAAAGCAGAAATTTTCTTATTTTGGGACAAAAAGGCAGAAATTCCTAATATTTTGTGGCAAAAATGCAGAAATTCCCCTTATTTTTAGGTAAAAAGGCTGAAATTCCCCTTATTTGGGGGCAAAAAGGCAAAAATTTCCTTTATTTTGGGGCAAAATATCAGAAATTTCACTTATTTCAGGGTAGTAAGTCAGAAATTTTCCTTATTTTGGGGCAAAAAAGACAGGAATTCCCTTTGTTTTGGAGGAAGAATACAGAAATTCCAATTATTTAGAGGCAAAAAAGCAGAAATTCTCCTTATTTTGGAGCAAAAATAAAGAAATTTCCCTTTTTTATGGCAAAAAGTATGCATTCTTCTTATTTTCGGGCAAAAAGCCAGAAATCCCCCGTATTTTGGAGCAAAATTGCAGAAATTCCCCTAATTGTAGGGCAAAAATGCAGAAATTCCCTATATGTTGGGGCATAAATACAGAAATTCTCCTTAATTTGGGGCAAAACACAGAAATTCCACTTAATTTTGGGCAAAATTCCACAAATTTCCCATATTTTGGGGCAAAATTGAAAAATTTCCCTTATTTTGGGGCAAAATTGCAGAAATTTCACTTATTTTGGGGCAAAATTACAGAAATTTCACTTACTTCAGGGTAATAAGTCAGAATTTTTCCTTATTTTGGGGCAAAAAATACAGAAATTCCCTTTGTTTTGGGGGAAAAAGACAGAAATTCTACTTATTTAGAGGCAAAAAGCAGAAATTCCCCTTATTTTGGAGAAAAATGAAGAAATTTCCCTTATTTATGGCAAAAAGGTATGCATTCTTCTTATTTTCGGGCGAAAAGGCAGAAATTCCTTGTATTTTGGAGCAAAATTGCAGAAATTCCCCTAATAGTTGGGCAAAAATGCAGAAATTCCCTATATGTTGGGGCAAAAAGACAGAAATTCTCCATATTTTGGGTCAAAACTCAGAAATTCCACTTATTTTGGGGCATAATTGCAGAAATTTCACTTATTTTGGGGCAAAATTGCAGAAATTTCACTTATTTGGGGGCAAAATTACAGAAATTTCACTTATTTCAGGGAAAAAAGGCAGAAATTTTCCTTATTTTGTGGCAAAAAGGAAGAAATTCCTAATATTTTGTGGCAAAAAGGCAGAAATTCCCCTTATTTTGAGGTAAAAAGGCTGAAATTCTCCTTATTTGGGGGTAAAAAGGCAAAAATTTCCTTTATTTTGGAACAAAATAGCAGAAATTTCACTTATTTCAGAGTAATAAGTCAGAAATTTTCTATATTTTGGGGCAAAAAAGACAGGAATTCCCTTTGTTTTGGGTAAAAAAGACAGAAATTCCACTTAATTAGAGGCAAAAAAGCAGAAATTCCCCTTATTTTGGAGCAAAAATGAAGAAATTTCCCTTTTTTAAGGAAAAAAGGTATGCATTCTTCTTATTTTTGGGCTAAAAGGCAGAAATTCCCCGTATTTTGGAGCAAAATTGCAGAAATTCCCCTAATTGTGGGGCACAAAGTCAGAAATTGCCTATATGTTTGGGCAAAAAGACAGAAATTCCCCTTATTTTGTGGCAAAAATGCAGAAATTTCCCTTATTTTGGGGCAAAATTGCAGAAATTTCACTTACTTCATTGTAATAAGTCAGAATTTTTCCTTATTTTGGGGCAAAAAAGACAGAAATTCCCTTTGTTTTGGGTAAAAAATACAGAAATTCCAATTATGTAGAGGCAAAAAAGCAGAAATTCCCCTTATTTTGGAGCAAAAATGAAGAAATTTCCCTTTTTTATGGCAAAAAGGTATGCATTCTTCTTATTTTTGGGCAAAAAGCCAGAAATTCCCCATATTTTGTAGCAAAATTGCAGAAATTCCCCTAATTGTGGGGCAAAAAGGCAGAAATTCCCTATATGTTGGGGCAAAAAAAACAGAAATCCTCTTTATTTTGGGGCAAAACTCAGAAATTCCACTTATTTTGGGGCAAAATTCCAGAAATTTCCATTATTTTGGGGCAAAATTGCAGAAATTTCACTTATTTTGGGGCAAAATTGCAGAAATTTCACTTATTTCAGGGAAAAAGATCAGAAATTTTCTTATTTTGAATCAAAAAGGCAGAAATTCCTAATATTTTGTGGCATAAATGCAGAAATTCCCCTTTATTTTGAGGTAAAAAGGCTGAAATTCCCCTAATTTGGCGGCAAAAAGGCAAAAATTTTCTTTATTTTGGGGCAAAATTCCAGAAATTTCACTTATTTCAGGGTAGTAAGTCTGAAATTTTCCTTATTTTGGGGCAAAAAAGACAGGAATTCCTTTTGTTTTGGTGGAAAAAGACAGAAATTCCACTTATTTAGAGGCCAAAAAGTGGAAATTCCCCTTATTTTGGAGCAAAAATGAAGACATTTCCATTTTATGGCAAAAAGATATGCATTCTTCTTATTTTCGGGCAAAAATGCAAAAATTCCCCGTATTTTGGAGCAAAATTGCAGAAATTCCCCTAATTGTGGGGCAAAAAGGCAGAAATTCTCTATATGTTGGGGCAAAAAGACAGAAATTCTTTTTATTTTGGGGCAAAACTCAGAAATTCCACTTAATTTGGGGCAAATTCCAGAAATTTCCTATATTTTGGGGCAAAATTGCAGAAATTTCACTTATTTTGGGGCAAAATTGCAGAAATTTCACTTATTTTGGGGCACAATTGCAGAAATTTCACTTATTTCAGGGAAAAAAGGCAGAAATTTTCCTTATTTTGGGGCAAAAAGGCAGAAATTCCTAATATTTTGTGGCAAAAATGCAGAAATTCCCCTTATTTCGAGGTAAAAATGCTGAAATTCCTCTTATTTGGGGGCAAAAAGGCAGAAATTGCTTTTATTTTGGTACAAAATTGCAGAAATTTTCTTTATTTTGGGGCAAAATACAGAAATTCCCCAAAGTTTAGGGCAAAAAGCAGAGATTACCCTTATTATCAGGTAAAAAGGCTGAAATTTCACTTATTTTGGGGCAAAAAGACAGAAATTCCCCTTATTTTGTGGCAAAAATGCAGAAATTTCCCTTATTTTGGGGCAAAATTGCAGAAATTTCACAAATTTCAGGGTAATAAGTCAGAAATTTTCTTTATTTTGGGGCAAAAAAGAGAGAAATTCCCATTGTTTTGGGGAAAAGAGACAGAAATTCCACTTATTTAGAGGCAAAAATGCAGAAATTCCCCTTATTTTGGAGCAAAAATGAAGAAATTTCCCTTCGTTATGGCAAAAATGTATGCATTCTTCTTATTTTCGGGCAAAAAGGCAGAAATTCCCCGTATTTTGGAGCAAAATTGCAGAAATTCCCCTAATTGTGTGGCAAAAAGGCAGAAATTCTCTATATGTTGTGGCAAAAAACAGAAATTCTCCTTATTTTGGGGCAAAACTCAGGATTTCCACTTATTTTGGGGCAAAATTCCAGAAATTTTTCTTCTTTTAGGGTAAAACTGCAGAAGTTTCACTTATTTTTGTGTAAAATTGCAGAAATTTCACTTATTTGGGGGCAAAATTGCAGAAATATCACTTATTTCAGGGAAAAAAGGCAGATATTTTCCTTATTTTGGGGCAAAACGGCAGTAATTCCTAATATTTTGTTGCAAAAATGCAGAAATTACCTTTATTTCGAGGTAAAAAGGCTGAAATTCCCCTTATTTGGGGGCAAAAAGGCAGAAATTTCTCTTATTTTGGGGCAAAATTGCAGAAATTCCCCTAATTGTGGGGCAAAAAGGCAGAAATTACCTATTTGTTGGGGCAAAAAAAACAGAAATTCTCCTTATTTTGGGGCAAAACCCAGAAATTCCACTTATTTTGGGGCAAAATTCCAGAAATTTCCATTATTTTGGGGCAAAATTGCAGAAATTTCACTTATTTGGGGGCAAAATTGCAGAAATTTCACTTATTTCAGGGAAAAAATGCAGAAATTTTCCTTATTTTGGGGCAAAAAGGCAGAAATTCCTAATATTTTGTGGCAAAAATGCAGAAATTCCTCTTATTTTGAGGTAAAAAGGCTGAAATTTTCCTTATTTGGAGGCAAAAATGCAGAAATTCCCCTTATTATGAGGGAAAAAGGCTGAAATTCCCCTTATTTGGGGGCAAAAAGGCAGAAATTTCCCTTATTTTGGGGCAAAATTGCAGAAATTGCACTTACTTCAGGGTAATAAGTCAGAATTTTTTCTTATTTTGGGGCAAAAATACAGAAATTCCCTTTGTTCGGGGGGAAAAAGACAGAAATTCCACTTTTTTAGAGGCAAAAAACCAGAAATTCCTCTTATTTTGGAGCAAAAATGAAGAAATTTCCTTTTTATGGCCAAAAAGGTATGCATTCTTCTTACTTTTAGGCAAAAAGGCAGAAATTCCCTGTATTTTGGAGCATAATTGCAGAAATTCCCCTAATTGTGGGGCAAAAAGGCAGAAATTCTCTATATGTTGTGGCAAAAAGACAGAAATTCTCCTTATTTTTTGGCAAAACTCAGAAATTCCACTTATTTTGAGGCAAAATTCCAGAAATTTCCCTTATTTTGGGGCAAAATTGCAGAAATTTCAATTATTTTGTGGCAAAATTGCAGAAATTTCACTTATTTTGGGGCAAAATTGCAGAAATTTCACTTATTTCAAGGAAAAAAGGCAAAAATTTTCCTTATTTTGGGGCAAAAAGGCAGAAATTCTTATTTTGTGGCAAAAATGCAGAAATTCCCTTTATTTCGAGGTAAAAAGGCTAAAATTCCCCTTATTTGGGGGCAAAAAGGCAGAAATTTCCCTTATTTTGGGGCAAAATTGCAGAAATTTCACTTACTTCAGGGTAATAAGGCAGAATTTTTCCTAATTTTGGGGCCAAAAAACAGAAATTCCCTTTGTTTTGAGGGAAAAAGACAGAAATTCCACTTATTTAGAGGCAAAAAAGCGGAAATTCCCCTTATTTTGGAGCAAAAATGAAGACATTTTCTTTTTATGGCAAAAAGGTATGCATTCTTCTTATTTTCGGGCAAAAAGGCAGAAATTCTCCGTATTTTGGAGCAAAATTGAAGAAATTCCCCTAATTGTGGGGCAAAAAGGCAGAAATACTCTATATGTTAGGGCAAAAAGACAGAAATTCTCCTTATTTTGGGGCAAAATTGCAGAAATTTCACTTATTTCAGAAAAAAAAAGCAGAAATTTTCTTGTTCTGGGGCAAAAAGGCAGAAATTCCTAATATTTTGTGGCAAAAATGCAGAAATTTCTTTTATTTTGAGGTAAAAAGGCTGAAATTCCCCTTACTTGGGGGCAAAAATGCAGAAATTCCCCTTATTTTGAGGTAAAAAGGCTGAATTTCCTCTTATTTGGGGGCAAAAAGGCAGAAATTTCCCTTATTTTGTGGCATAATTGCAGAAATTTTCTTTATTTTGGGGCAAAATACAGAAATTCCCCAAAGTTTAGGGCAAAAAGCAGAGATTACCCTTATTATCAGGTAAAAAGGCTGAAATTTCACTTATTTTGGGGCAAAAAGACAGAAATTCCCCTTATTTTGTGGCAAAAATGCAGAAATTTCCCTTATTTTGGGGCAAAATTGCAGAAATTTCACAAATTTCAGGGTAATAAGTCAGAAATTTTCTTTATTTTGGGGCAAAAAAGAGAGAAATTCCCATTGTTTTGGGGAAAAGAGACAGAAATTCCACTTATTTAGAGGCAAAAATGCAGAAATTCCCCTTATTTTGGAGCAAAAATGAAGAAATTTCCCTTCGTTATGGCAAAAATGTATGCATTCTTCTTATTTTCAGGCAAAAAGGCAGAAATTCCCCGTATTTTGGAGCAAAATTGCAGAAATTCCCCTAATTGTGTGGCAAAAAGGCAGAAATTCTCTATATGTTGTGGCAAAAAACAGAAATTCTCCTTATTTTGGGGCAAAACTCAGGATTTCCACTTATTTTGGGGCAAAATTCCAGAAATTTTTCTTCTTTTAGGGCAAAACTGCAGAAGTTTCACTTATTTTTGTGTAAAATTGCAGAAATTTCACTTATTTGGGGGCAAAATTGCAGAAATTTCACTTATTTCAGGGAAAAAAGGCAGATATTTTCCTTATTTTGGGGCAAAACGGCAGTAATTCCTAATATTTTGTTGCAAAAATGCAGAAATTACCTTTATTTCGAGGTAAAAAGGCTGAAATTCCCCTTATTTGGGGGCAAAAAGGCAGAAATTTCTCTTATTTTAGGGCAAAATTGCAGAAATTCCCCTAATTGTGGGGCAAAAAGGCAGAAATTACCTATATGTTGGGGCAAAAAAAACAGAAATTCTCCTTATTTTGGGGCAAAACCCAGAAATTCCACTTATTTTGGGGCAAAATTCCAGAAATTTCCATTATTTTGGGGCAAAATTGCAGAAATTTCACTTATTTGGGGGCAAAATTGCAGAAATTTCACTTATTTCAGGGAAAAAATGCAGAAATTTTCCTTATTTTGGGGCTAAACGGCAGTAATTCCTAATATTTTGTTGCAAAAATGCAGAAATTCCCCTTATTTCGAGGTAAAAAGGCTGAAATTCCCCTTATTTGGGGGCAAAAAGGCAGAAATTTCCCTTATTTTGGGGAAAAATTGCAGAAATTTCACTTACTTCATTATAATAAGTCAGAATTTTTCCTTATTTTGGGGCAAAAAAGACAGAAATTCCCTTTGTTTTGGGTAAAAAAGACAGAAATTCCACTTATTTAGAGGCAAAAAAGCAGAAATTCCCCTTATTTTGGAGCAAAAATAAAGAAATTTCCCTTTTTTAAGGAAAAAAGGTATGCATTCTTCTTATTTTTGGGCTAAAAGGCAGAAATTCCCCGTATTTTGGAGCAAAATTGCAGAAATTCCCCTAATTGTGGGGCACAAAGTCAGAAATTGCCTATATGTTTGGGCAAAAAGACAGAAATTCTTTTTATTTTGGGGCAAAACTCAGAAATTCTACTTATTTTGGGGCAAAATTCCAGAAATTTCCCTAAATTTGGGGCAAAATTGCAGAAATTTCACTTATTTTGGGGCAAAATTGCACAAATTTCACTTATTTCAGGGAAAAAAAGCAGAAATTTTCTTATTTTGGGACAAAAAGGCAGAAATTCCTAATATTTTGTGGCAAAAATGCAGAAATTCCCCTTATTTTTAGGTAAAAAGGCTGAAATTCCCCTTATTTGGGGGCAAAAAGGCAAAAATTTCCTTTATTTTGGGGCAAAATATCAGAAATTTCACTTATTTCAGGGTAGTAAGTCAGAAATTTTCCTTATTTTGGGGCAAAAAAGACAGGAATTCCCTTTGTTTTGGAGGAAGAATACAGAAATTCCAATTATTTAGAGGCAAAAAAGCAGAAATTCTCCTTATTTTGGAGCAAAAATAAAGAAATTTCCCTTTTTTATGGCAAAAAGGTATGCATTCTTCTTATTTTCGGGCAAAAAGCCAGAAATCCCCCGTATTTTGGAGCAAAATTGCAGAAATTCCCCTAATTGTAGGGCAAAAATGCAGAAATTCCCTATATGTTGGGGCAAAAATACAGAAATTCTCCTTAATTTGGGGCAAAACACAGAAATTCCACTTATTTTTGGGCAAAATTCCACAAATTTCCCATATTTTGGGGCAAAATTGAAAAATTTCCCTTATTTTGGGGCAAAATTGCAGAAATTTTACTTATTTTGGGGCAAAATTACAGAAATTTCACTTACTTCAGGGTAATAAGTCAGAATTTTTCCTTATTTTGGGGCAAAAAATACAGAAATTCCCTTTGTTTTGGGGGAAAAAGACAGAAATTCTACTTATTTAGAGGCAAAAAGCAGAAATTCCCCTTATTTTGGAGAAAAATGAAGAAATTTCCCTTATTTATGGCAAAAAGGTATGCATTCTTCTTATTTTCGGGCGAAAAGGCAGAAATTCCTTGTATTTTGGAGCAAAATTGCAGAAATTCCCCTAATCGTTGGGCAAAAATGCAGAAATTCCCTATATGTTGGGGCAAAAAGACAGAAATTCTCCATATTTTGGGTCAAAACTCAGAAATTCCACTTATTTTGGGGCATAATTGCAGAAATTTCACTTATTTTGGGGCAAAATTGCAGAAATTTCACTTATTTGGGGGCAAAATTACAGAAATTTCACTTATTTCAGGGAAAAAAGGCAGAAATTTTCCTTATTTTGTGGCAAAAAGGAAGAAATTCCTAATATTTTGTGGCAAAAAGGCAGAAATTCCCCTTATTTTGAGGTAAAAAGGCTGAAATTCTCCTTATTTAGGGGTAAAAAGGCAAAAATTTCCTTTATTTTGGAACAAAATAGCAGAAATTTCACTTATTTCAGAGTAATAAGTCAGAAATTTTCTATATTTTGGGGCAAAAAAGACAGGAATTCCCTTTGTTTTGGGTAAAAAAGACAGAAATTCCACTTAATTAGAGGCAAAAAAGCAGAAATTCCCCTTATTTTGGAGCAAAAATGAAGAAATTTCCCTTTTTTAAGGAAAAAAGGTATGCATTCTTCTTATTTTTGGGCTAAAATGCAGAAATTCCCCGTATTTTGGAGCAAAATTGCAGAAATTCCCCTAATTGTGGGGCACAAAGTCAGAAATTGCCTATATGTTTGGGCAAAAAGACAGAAATTCCCCTTATTTTGTGGCAAAAATGCAGAAATTTCCCTTATTTTGGGGCAAAATTGCAGAAATTTCACTTACTTCATTGTAATAAGTCAGAATTTTTCCTTATTTTGGGGCAAAAAAGACAGAAATTCCCTTTGTTTTGGGTAAAAAATACAGAAATTCCAATTATGTAGAGGCAAAAAAGCAGAAATTCCCCTTATTTTGGAGCAAAAATGAAGAAATTTCCCTTTTTTATGGCAAAAAGGTATGCATTCTTCTTATTTTCGGGCAAAAAGCCAGAAATTCCCCATATTTTGTAGCAAAATTGCAGAAATTCCCCTAATTGTGGGGCAAAAAGGCAGAAATTCCCTATATGTTGGGGCAAAAAAAACAGAAATCCTCTTTATTTTGGGGCAAAACTCAGAAATTCCACTTATTTTGGGGCAAAATTCCAGAAATTTCCATTATTTTGGGGCAAAATTGCAGAAATTTCACTTATTTTGGGGCAAAATTGCAGAAATTTCACTTATTTCAGGGAAAAAGATCAGAAATTTTCTTATTTTGAATCAAAAAGGCAGAAATTCCTAATATTTTGTGGCATAAATGCAGAAATTTTCCTTTATTTTGAGGTAAAAAGGCTGAAATTCCCCTAATTTGGCGGCAAAAAGGCAAAAATTTTCTTTATTTTGGGGCAAAATTCCAGAAATTTCACTTATTTCAGGGTAGTAAGTCAGAAATTTTCCTTATTTTGGGGCAAAAAAGACAGGAATTCCTTTTGTTTTGGTGGAAAAAGACAGAAATTCCACTTATTTAGAGGCAAAAAAGTGGAAATTCCCCTTATTTTGGAGCAAAAATGAAGACATTTCCATTTTATGGCAAAAAGATATGCATTCTTCTTATTTTCGGGCAAAAATGCAAAAATTCCCCGTATTTTGGAGCAAAATTGCAGAAATTCCCCTAATTGTGGGGCAAAAAGGCAGAAATTCTCTATATGTTGGGGCAAAAAGACAGAAATTCTTTTTATTTTGGGGCAAAACTCAGAAATTCCACTTAATTTGGGGCAAATTCCAGAAATTTCCTATATTTTGGGGCAAAATTGCAGAAATTTCACTTATTTTGGGGCAAAATTGCAGCAATTTCACTTATTTTGGGGCACAATTGCAGAAATTTCACTTATTTCAGGGAAAAAAGGCAGAAATTTTCCTTATTTGGGGGCAAAAAGGCAGAAATTCCTAATATTTTGTGGCAAAAATGCAGAAATTCCCCTTATTTCGAG
This sequence comes from Micromys minutus, assembly GCF_963924665.1. Taxonomy (NCBI): domain Eukaryota; kingdom Metazoa; phylum Chordata; class Mammalia; order Rodentia; family Muridae; genus Micromys; species Micromys minutus. The sequence continues at coordinate 996,456 of NW_027667411.1, read as the reverse complement.
GTAAAAATGCTGAAATTCCTCTTATTTGGGGGCAAAAAGGCAGAAATTGCTTTTATTTTGGTACAAAATTGCAGAAATTTTCTTTATTTTGGGGCAAAATACAGAAATTCCCCAAAGTTTAGGGCAAAAAGCAGAGATTACCCTTATTATCAGGTAAAAAGGCTGAAATTTCACTTATTTTGGGGCAAAAAGACAGAAATTCCCCTTATTTTGTGGCAAAAATGCAGAAATTTCCCTTATTTTGGGGCAAAATTGCAGAAATTTCACAAATTTCAGGGTAATAAGTCAGAAATTTTCTTTATTTTGGGGCAAAAAAGAGAGAAATTCCCATTGTTTTGGGGAAAAGAGACAGAAATTCCACTTATTTAGAGGCAAAAATGCAGAAATTCCCCTTATTTTGGAGCAAAAATGAAGAAATTTCCCTTCGTTATGGCAAAAATGTATGCATTCTTCTTATTTTCGGGCAAAAAGGCAGAAATTCCCCGTATTTTGGAGCAAAATTGCAGAAATTCCCCTAATTGTGTGGCAAAAAGGCAGAAATTCTCTATATGTTGTGGCAAAAAACAGAAATTCTCCTTATTTTGGGGCAAAACTCAGGATTTCCACTTATTTTGGGGCAAAATTCCAGAAATTTTTCTTCTTTTAGGGCAAAACTGCAGAAGTTTCACTTATTTTTGTGTAAAATTGCAGAAATTTCACTTATTTGGGGGCAAAATTGCAGAAATATCACTTATTTCAGGGAAAAAAGGCAGATATTTTCCTTATTTTGGGGCAAAACGGCAGTAATTCCTAATATTTTGTTGCAAAGATGCAGAAATTACCTTTATTTCGAGGTAAAAAGGCTGAAATTCCCCTTATTTGGGGGCAAAAAGGCAGAAATTTCTCTTATTTTGGGGCAAAATTGCAGAAATTCCCCTAATTGTGGGGCAAAAAGGCAGAAATTACCTATATGTTGGGGCAAAAAAAAACAGAAATTCTCCTTATTTTGGGGCAAAACCCAGAAATTCCACTTATTTTGGGGCAAAATTCCAGAAATTTCCATTATTTTGGGGCAAAATTGCAGAAATTTCACTTATTTGGGGGCAAAATTGCAGAAATTTCACTTATTTCAGGGAAAAAATGCAGAAATTTTCCTTATTTTGGGGCAAAAAGGCAGAAATTCCTAATATTTTGTGGCAAAAATGCAGAAATTCCTCTTATTTTGAGGTAAAAAGGCTGAAATTTTCCTTATTTGGAGGCAAAAATGCAGAAATTCCCCTTATTATGAGGGAAAAAGGCTGAAATTCCCCTTATTTGGGGGCAAAAAGGCAGAAATTTCCCTTATTTTGGGGCAAAATTGCAGAAATTGCACTTACTTCAGGGTAATAAGTCAGAATTTTTTCTTATTTTGGGGCAAAAATACAGAAATTCCCTTTGTTCGGGGGGAAAAAGACAGAAATTCCACTTTTTTAGAGGCAAAAAAGCAGAAATTCCCCTTATTTTGGAGCAAAAATGAAGAAATTTCCTTTTTATGGCCAAAAAGGTATGCATTCTTCTTACTTTTAGGCAAAAAGGCAGAAATTCCCTGTATTTTGGAGCATAATTGCAGAAATTCCCCTAATTGTGGGGCAAAAAGGCAGAAATTCTCTATATGTTGTGGCAACAAGACAGAAATTCTCCTTATTTTTTGGCAAAACTCAGAAATTCCACTTATTTTGAGGCAAAATTCCAGAAATTTCCCTTATTTTGGGGCAAAATTGCAGAAATTTCAATTATTTTGTGGCAAAATTGCAGAAATTTCACTTATTTTGGGGCAAAATTGCAGAAATTTCACTTATTTCAAGGAAAAAAGGCAAAAATTTTCCTTATTTTGGGGCAAAAAGGCAGAAATTCTTATTTTGTGGCAAAAATGCAGAAATTCCCTTTATTTCGAGGTAAAAAGGCTAAAATTCCCCTTATTTGGGGGCAAAAAGGCAGAAATTTCCCTTATTTTGGGTCAAAATTGCAGAAATTTCACTTACTTCAGGGTAATAAGGCAGAATTTTTCCTAATTTTGGGGCTAAAAAAAAGAAATTCCCTTTGTTTTGAGGGAAAAAGACAGAAATTCCACTTATTTAGAGGCAAAAAAGCGGAAATTCCCCTTATTTTGGAGCAAAAATGAAGACATTTTCTTTTTATGGCAAAAAGGTATGCATTCTTCTTATTTTCGGGCAAAAAGGCAGAAATTCTCCGTATTTTGGAGCAAAATTGCAGAAATTCCCCTAATTGTGGGGCAAAAAGGCAGAAATACTCTATATGTTAGGGCAAAAAGACAGAAATTCTCTTTATTTTGGGGCAAAATTGCAGAAATTTCACTTATTTCAGAAAAAAAAAGCAGAAATTTTCTTGTTCTGGGGCAAAAAGGCAGAAATTCCTAATATTTTGTGGCAAAAATGCAGAAATTTCTTTTATTTTGAGGTAAAAAGGCTGAAATTCCCCTTACTTGGGGGCAAAAATGCAGAAATTCCCCTTATTTTGAGGTAAAAAGGCTGAAATTCCTCTTATTTGGGGGCAAAAAGGCAGAAATTTCCCTTATTTTGTGGCATAATTGCAGAAATTTCACTTACTTCAGGGTAATAAGTCAGAATTTTTCCTTATTTTGGAACAAAAAAGACAGAAATTCCTTTTGTTTTGGGGGAAAAAGACAGAAATTCCACTTATTTAGAGGCAAAAAAGTGGAAATTCCCCTTATTTTGGAGCAAAAATGAAGACATTTCCATTTTATGGCAAAAAGATATGCATTCTTCTTATTTTCGGGCAAAAATGCAGAAATTCCCCGTATTTTGGAGCAAAATTGCAGAAATTCCCCTAATTGTGGGGCAAAAAGGCAGAAATTCTCTATATGTTGGGGCAAAAAGACAGAAATTCTTTTTATTTTGGGGCAAAACTCAGAAATTCCACTTAATTTGGGGCAAATTCCAGAAATTTCCTATATTTTGGGGCAAAATTGGAGAAATTTCACTTATTTTGGGGCAAAATTGCAGAAATTTCACTTATTTTGGGGCACAATTGCAGAAATTTCACTTATTTCAGGGAAAAAAGGCAGAAATTTTCCTTATTTTGGGGCAAAAAGGCAGAAATTCCTAATATTTTGTGGCAAAAATGCAGAAATTCCCCTTATTTCGAGGTAAAAATGCTGAAATTCCTCTTATTTGGGGGCAAAAAGGCAGAAATTGCTTTTATTTTGGTACAAAATTGCAGAAATTTTCTTTATTTTGGGGCAAAATACAGAAATTCCCCAAAGTTTAGGGCAAAAAGCAGAGATTACCCTTATTATCAGGTAAAAAGGCTGAAATTTCACTTATTTTGGGGCAAAAAGACAGAAATTCCCCTTATTTTGTGGCAAAAATGCAGAAATTTCCCTTATTTTGGGGCAAAATTGCAGAAATTTCACTTACTTCATTGTAATCAGTCAGAATTTTTCCTTATTTTGGGGCAAAAAAGACAGAAATTCCCTTTGTTTTGGGTAAAAAAGACAGAAATTCCACTTATTTAGAGGCAAAAAAGCAGAAATTCCCCTTATTTTGGAGCAAAAATGAAGAAATTTCCCTTCGTTATGGCAAAAATGTATGCATTCTTCTTATTTTCAGGCAAAAAGGCAGAAATTCCCCGTATTTTGGAGCAAAATTGCAGAAATTCCCCTAATTGTGTGGCAAAAAGGCAGAAATTCTCTATATGTTGTGGCAAAAAACAGAAATTCTCCTTATTTTGGGGCAAAACTCAGGATTTCCACTTATTTTGGGGCAAAATTCCAGAAATTTTTCTTCTTTTAGGGCAAAACTGCAGAAGTTTCACTTATTTTTGTGTAAAATTGCAGAAATTTCACTTATTTGGGGGCAAAATTGCAGAAATTTCACTTATTTCAGGGAAAAAAGGCAGATATTTTCCTTATTTTGGGGCAAAACGGCAGTAATTCCTAATATTTTGTTGCAAAAATGCAGAAATTACCTTTATTTCGAGGTAAAAAGGCTGAAATTCCCCTTATTTGGGGGCAAAAAGGCAGAAATTTCTCTTATTTTAGGGCAAAATTGCAGAAATTCCCCTAATTGTGGGGCAAAAAGGCAGAAATTACCTATATGTTGGGGCAAAAAAAAACAGAAATTCTCCTTATTTTGGGGCAAAACCCAGAAATTCCACTTATTTTGAGGCAAAATTCCAGAAATTTCCATTATTTTGGGGCAAAATTGCAGAAATTTCACTTATTTGGGGGCAAAATTGCAGAAATTTCACTTATTTCAGGGAAAAAATGCAGAAATTTTCCTTATTTTGGGGCTAAACGGCAGTAATTCCTAATATTTTGTTGCAAAAATGCAGAAATTCCCCTTATTTCGAGGTAAAAAGGCTGAAATTCCCCTTATTTGGGGGCAAAAAGGCAGAAATTTCCCTTATTTTGGGGAAAAATTGCAGAAATTTCACTTACTTCATTATAATAAGTCAGAATTTTTCCTTATTTTGGGGCAAAAAAGACAGAAATTCCCTTTGTTTTGGGTAAAAAAGACAGAAATTCCACTTATTTAGAGGCAAAAAAGCAGAAATTCCCCTTATTTTGGAGCAAAAATAAAGAAATTTCCGTTTTTTAAGGAAAAAAGGTATGCATTCTTCTTATTTTTGGGCTAAAAGGCAGAAATTCCCCGTATTTTGGAGCAAAATTGCAGAAATTCCCCTAATTGTGGGGCACAAAGTCAGAAATTGCCTATATGTTTGGGCAAAAAGACAGAAATTCTTTTTATTTTGGGGCAAAACTCAGAAATTCTACTTATTTTGGGGCAAAATTCCAGAAATTTCCCTAAATTTGGGGCAAAATTGCAGAAATTTCACTTATTTTGGGGCAAAATTGCACAAATTTCACTTATTTCAGGGAAAAAAAGCAGAAATTTTCTTATTTTGGGACAAAAAGGCAGAAATTCCTAATATTTTGTGGCAAAAATGCAGAAATTCCCCTTATTTTTAGGTAAAAAGGCTGAAATTCCCCTTATTTGGGGGCAAAAAGGCAAAAATTTCCTTTATTTTGGGGCAAAATATCAGAAATTTCACTTATTTCAGGGTAGTAAGTCAGAAATTTTCCTTATTTTGGGGCAAAAAAGACAGGAATTCCCTTTGTTTTGGAGGAAGAATACAGAAATTCCAATTATTTAGAGGCAAAAAAGCAGAAATTCTCCTTATTTTGGAGCAAAAATAAAGAAATTTCCCTTTTTTATGGCAAAAAGGTATGCATTCTTCTTATTTTCGGGCAAAAAGCCAGAAATCCCCCGTATTTTGGAGCAAAATTGCAGAAATTCCCCTAATTGTAGGGCAAAAATGCAGAAATTCCCTATATGTTGGGGCAAAAATACAGAAATTCTCCTTAATTTGGGGCAAAACACAGAAATTCCACTTATTTTTGGGCAAAATTCCACAAATTTCCCATATTTTGGGGCAAAATTGAAAAATTTCCCTTATTTTGGGGCAAAATTGCAGAAATTTCACTTATTTTGGGGCAAAATTACAGAAATTTCACTTACTTCAGGGTAATAAGTCAGAATTTTTCCTTATTTTGGGGCAAAAAATACAGAAATTCCCTTTGTTTTGGGGGAAAAAGACAGAAATTCTACTTATTTAGAGGCAAAAAGCAGAAATTCCCCTTATTTTGGAGAAAAATGAAGAAATTTCCCTTATTTATGGCAAAAAGGTATGCATTCTTCTTATTTTCGGGCGAAAAGGCAGAAATTCCTTGTATTTTGGAGCAAAATTGCAGAAATTCCCCTAATAGTTGGGCAAAAATGCAGAAATTCCCTATATGTTGGGGCAAAAAGACAGAAATTCTCCATATTTTGGGTCAAAACTCAGAAATTCCACTTATTTTGGGGCATAATTGCAGAAATTTCACTTATTTTGGGGCAAAATTGCAGAAATTTCACTTATTTGGGGGCAAAATTACAGAAATTTCACTTATTTCAGGGAAAAAAGGCAGAAATTTTCCTTATTTTGTGGCAAAAAGGAAGAAATTCCTAATATTTTGTGGCAAAAAGGCAGAAATTCCCCTTATTTTGAGGTAAAAAGGCTGAAATTCTCCTTATTTGGGGGTAAAAAGGCAAAAATTTCCTTTATTTTGGAACAAAATAGCAGAAATTTCACTTATTTCAGAGTAATAAGTCAGAAATTTTCTATATTTTGGGGCAAAAAAGACAGGAATTCTCTTTGTTTTGGGTAAAAAAGACAGAAATTCCACTTAATTAGAGGCAAAAAAGCAGAAATTCCCCTTATTTTGGAGCAAAAATGAAGAAATTTCCCTTTTTTAAGGAAAAAAGGTATGCATTCTTCTTATTTTTGGGCTAAAAGGCAGAAATTCCCCGTATTTTGGAGCAAAATTGCAGAAATTCCCCTAATTGTGGGGCACAAAGTCAGAAATTGCCTATATGTTTGGGCAAAAAGACAGAAATTCCCCTTATTTTGTGGCAAAAATGCAGAAATTTCCCTTATTTTGGGGCAAAATTGCAGAAATTTCACTTACTTCATTGTAATAAGTCAGAATTTTTCCTTATTTTGGGGCAAAAAAGACAGAAATTCCCTTTGTTTTGGGTAAAAAATACAGAAATTCCAATTATGTAGAGGCAAAAAAGCAGAAATTCCCCTTATTTTGGAGCAAAAATGAAGAAATTTCCCTTTTTTATGGCAAAAAGGTATGCATTCTTCTTATTTTCGGGCAAAAAGCCAGAAATTCCCCATATTTTGTAGCAAAATTGCAGAAATTCCCCTAATTGTGGGGCAAAAAGGCAGAAATTCCCTATATGTTGGGGCAAAAAAAACAGAAATCCTCTTTATTTTGGGGCAAAACTCAGAAATTCCACTTATTTTGGGGCAAAATTCCAGAAATTTCCATTATTTTGGGGCAAAATTGCAGAAATTTCACTTATTTTGGGGCAAAATTGCAGAAATTTCACTTATTTCAGGGAAAAAGATCAGAAATTTTCTTATTTTGAATCAAAAAGGCAGAAATTCCTAATATTTTGTGGCATAAATGCAGAAATTCCCCTTTATTTTGAGGTAAAAAGGCTGAAATTCCCCTAACTTGGCGGCAAAAAGGCAAAAATTTTCTTTATTTTGGGGCAAAATTCCAGAAATTTCACTTATTTCAGGGTAGTAAGTCAGAAATTTTCCATATTTTGGGGCAAAAAAGACAGGAATTCCTTTTGTTTTGGTGGAAAAAGACAGAAATTCCACTTATTTAGAGGCAAAAAAGCAGAAATTCCCCTTAATTTGGAGCAAAATGAAGAAATTTCCCTTTTTTATGGCAAAAAGGTGTGCATTCTTCTTATTTTCGGGCAAAAAGGCATAAATTCCCCGTATTTTGAGCAACATTGCAGAAATTTCACTTACTTCAGGGTAATAAGTCAGAATTTTTCCTTATTTTGGGGCAAAAAAATACAGAAATTGCCTTTTTTTTTTGAAGAAAAAGACAGAAATTCCACTTATTTAGAGGCAAAAAAGCGGAAATTCCTTTTATTTTGGAGCAAAAATGAAGAATTTTCCCTTTTTTATGGCAAAAAGGTGTGCATTCTTCTTATTTTCGTGCAAAAAGGCAGAAATTCCCCGTATTTTGGAGCAAAATTGCAGAAATTCTCCTAATTGTGGGGCAAAAAGGCAGAAATTCTTTATATGTTGGGGCAAAAAGACAGAAAATCTCCTTATTTTAGGGCAAAACTCAGAAATTCCATTTATTTTGGGGCAAAATTCCAGAATTTTCACTTATTTTGGGGCGAAATTGCAGAAATTTCACTTATTTTGGAGCAAAATTGCAGAAATTTCACTTATTTCAGGGAAAATAGGCAGAAATTTTCCTTACTTTGGGGCAAAAAGGCAGAAATTCCTAATATTTTGTGGCAAAAATGCAAAAATTCCCCTTATTTCGAGGTAAAAAGGCTGAAATTCCCCTTATTTGGGGGCAAAAAGGCAGAAATTTCCCTTATTTTGGGGAAAAATTGCAGAAATTTCACTTACTTCAGGGTAATAAGGCAGAATTTTTCCTTATTTTGGGGCAAAAAAGACAGAAATTTCCATTGTTTTGGGAGAAAAAGACAGAAATTCCACTTATTTAGAGGCAAAAATTCAGAAATTCCCCTTATTTTGGAACAAAAATGAAGAAATTTCCCTTTTTATGGCAAAAAGGTATGCATTCTTCTTATTTTCGGGCAAAAAGTCAGAAATTCCCCGTATTTTGTAGCAAAATTGCAGATATTCCCCTAATTGTGGGGCAAAAAGGCAGAAATTCTCTATATGTTGGGGCAAAAAAACAGAAATTCTCCTCATTTTGGGGCAAAACTCAGAAATTCCACTTATTTTGGGGCAAAATTCCAGAAATTTCCCTTAGTTTGGGGCAAAATTGCAGAAATTTCACTTAATTTGGGGCAAAATTGCAGAAGTTTCACTTATTTCAGGGAAAAAAAGCAGAAATTTTCTTATTTTGGGGCAAAAAGGCAGAAATTCCTAATATTTTGTGGCAAAATGAAGAATTTCCCTTTATTTTGAGGTAAAAAGGCTGAAATTCTCCTTATTTGGGGGCAAAAAGGCAAAAATTTCCTTTATTTTGGAACAAAATTGCATAAATTTCACTTATTTCAGAGTAATAAGTCAAAAATTTTCTTTATTTTGGGGCAAAAAAGACAGGAATTCCCTTTGTTTTGGGGGAAAAAGACAGAAATTCCACTTATTTAGAGGCAAAAAAGCAGAAATTCCCTTTATTTTGGAGCAAAAATGAAGAAATTTCCCTTTTTTATGGCAAAAAGGTATGCATTCTTCTTATTTTCGGGCAAAAAGGCAGAAATTCCCCGTTTCTTGAGCAAAATTGCAGAAATTCCCCTAATTGTGAGGCAAAAAGCAGAAATTGCCTATATGTTGAGGCAAAAAGACAGAAATTCTCCTTATTTTGGGGCAAAAATCAGAAATTCCACTTATTTTGGGGCAAAATTGCAGAAATTTAACTTATTTTGGGGCAAAATTGCAGAAATTTCACTTATTTTGGGGCAAAATTGCAGAAATTTCACTTATTTTGTGGCACAATGCAGAAATTTCACTTATTTCATGAAAAAAAGGCAGAAATTTTCCTTATTTTGGGGCAAAAAGGCAGAAATTCCTAATATTTTGTGGCAAAAATGCAGAAATTCCCCTTATTTCGAGGTAAAAAGGCTGAAATTCCCCTTATTTGGGGGCAAAAATGCAGAAATTGCTTTTATTTTGGTACAAAATTGCAGAAATTTTCTTTATTTTGGGGCAAAATACAGAAATTCCCCATATTTTTGGCAAAAAGCAGAGATTACCCTTATTATCAGGTAAAAAAGCTGAAATTTCCCTTATTTTGGGGCAAAAAGACAGAAATTCCCCTTATTTTGTGGCAAAAATGCAGAGATTTCCCTTATTTTGGGGCAAAATTGCAGAAATTTCACTTACTTCATTGTAATATGTCAGAATTTTTCCTTATTTTGGTGCAAAAAAGACAGAAATTCCCTTTGTTTTGGGTAAAAAAGGCAGAAATTCCAATTATTTAGAGGCAAAAAAGCAGAAATTCCCCTTATTTTGGAGCAAAAATGAAGAAATTTCCCTTTTTTAAGGAAAAAAGGTATGCATTCTTCTTATTTTTGTGCAAAAAGGCAGAAATTCCCCGTATTTTGGAGCAAAATTGCAGAAATTCCCATAATTGTGGGGCACAAAGTCAGAAATTGCCTATATGTTGGGGCAGAAAGACAGAAATTCTTTTTATTTTGGGGCAAAACTCAGAAATTCTACTTATTTTGGGGCAAAATTCCAGAAATTTCCCTAAATTTGGGGCAAAATTGCAGAAATTTCACTTATTTTGGGGCAAAATTGCAGAAATTTCACTTATTTCAGGGAAAAAAAGCAGAAATTTTCTTATTTTGGGGCAAAAAAACAGAAATTCCTAATATTTTGTGGCAAAAATGCAGAAAGTCCCCTAATTTTTAGGTAAAAAGGCTGAAATTCCCCTTATTTGGGGGCAAAAAGGCAAAAATCCTTTATTTTGGGGCAAAATTGCAGAAATTTCACTTATTTCAGGGTCATAAGTAAGAAATTTTCCTTATTTTGGGGCAAAAAAGACAGGAATTCCCTTTGTTTTGGGGGAAGAAGACAGAAATTCCAATTATTTAGAGGCAAAAAAGCAGAAATTCTCCTTATTTTGGAGCAAAAATAAAGAAATTTCCCTTTTTTATGGCAAAAAGGTATGCATTCTTCTTATTTTCAGGCAAAAAGCCAGAAATCCCCAGTATTTTGGAGCAAAATTGCAGAAATTCCCCTAATTGTGGGGCAAAAATGCAGAAATTCCCTATATGTTGGGGCAAAAATACAGAAATTCTCCTTAATTTGGGGCAAAACACAGAAATTCCACTTATTTTTGAGCAAAATTCCACAAATTTCCCATATTTTGGGGCAAAATTGCAGAAATTTTACTTATTTTGGGGCAAAATTGCAGAAATTTCACTTATTTTGGGGCAAAATTACAGACATTTCACTTATTTCAGGGAAAAAAGGCAGAAATTTTCTTATTTTGGGGGAAAAAGACAGAAATTCCTAATATTTTGTGGCAAAAATGCAGAAATTCCTTTTATTTCGAGGTAAAAATGCTGAAATTCCTATTATTTGGGGGCAAAAAGGCAGAAATTTCCCTTATTTTGGGGCCAAATTGCAGAAATTTCACTTACTTCATTGTAATAAGTCAGAATTTTTCCTTATTTTGGGGCAAAAAAGACAGAAATTCCCTTTGTTTTGGGTAAAAAATACAGAAATTCCAATTATGTAGAGGCAAAAAAGCAGAAATTCCCCTTATTTTGGAGCAAAAATGAAGAAATTTCCCTTATTTATGGCAAAAAGGTATGCATTCTTCTTATTTTCGGGCAAAAAGGCAGAAATTCCCCATATTTAGGAGCAAAATTGCAGAAATTCCCCTATTTGTGGGGCAAAAAGGCAGAAATTACCTATATGTTGGGGCAAAAAAAAACAGAAATTCTCCTTTTTTGGGGCAAAACTCAGAAATTCCACTTATTTTGGGGCAAAATTCCAGAAATTTCCATTATTTTGGGGCAAAATTGCAGAAATTTCACTTATTTTGGGGCAAAATTGCAGAAATTTCACTTATTTCAGGGAAAAAAAGCAGAAATTTTCTTATTTTGAATCAAAAAGGCAGAAATTCCTAATATTTTGAGGCATAAATGCAGAAATTCCCCTTTATTTTGAGGTAAAAAGGCTGAAATTCCCCTAATTTGGCGGCAAAAAGGCAATAATTTCCTTTATTTTTGGGCAAAATTCCAGAAATTTCACTTATTTCAGGGTAGTAAGTCAGAAATTTTCCTTATTTTGGGGCAAAAAAGACAGGAATTCCCTTTGTTTTTGCGGAAAAAAACAGAAATTCCTCTTATTTAGAGGCAAAAAAGCAGAAATTCCCCTTAATTTGGAGCAAAAATGAAGAAATTTCCCTTTTTTATAGCAAAAAGGTATGCATTCTTCTTATTTTCGGGCAAAAAGGCAGAAATTCCCCGTATTTTGGAGTAAAATTGCAGAAATTCTCCTAATTGTGGGGCAAAAAGGCAGAAATTCTCTATTTGTTGGGGCAAAAAAACAGAAATTCTCCTTATTTTGTGGCAAAAATCAGAAATTCCACTTATTTTGGGGCAAAATTCCAGAAATTTCCCTTAGTTTGGGGCAAAATTGCAGAAATTTCACTTAATTTGGGGCAAAATTGCAGATATTTCACTTATTTCAGGGAAAAAAAGCAGAAATTTTCTTATTTTGGGGAAAAAAGGCAGAAATTTCTAATATTTTGTGGCAAAAATGCAGAATTTCCCCTTATTTTGAGGTAAAAAGACTGAAATTCTCCTTATTTGGGGGCAAAAAGGCAAAAATTTCCTTTATTTTGGAACAAAATTGCAGAAATTTCACTTATTTCAGAGTAATAAGACAAAAATTTTCTTTATTTTGGGGCAAAAAAGACAGGAATTCCCTTTGTTTTGGAGGAAAAAGACAGAAATTCCACTTATTTAGAGGCAAAAAAGCAGAAATTCTCTTTATTTTGGAGCAAAAATGAAGAAATTTCCCTTTTTTATGGCAAAAAGGTATGCATTCTTCTTATTTTCGGGCAAAATGCAGAAATTCCCCGTATTTTGAGCAAAATTGCAGAAATTCCCCTAATTGTGAGGCAAAAAGCAGAAATTGCCTATATGTTGAGGCAAAAAGACAGAAATTCTCCTTATTTTGGGGCAAAAATCAGAAATTCCACTTATTTTGGGGCAAAATTGCAGAAATTTAACTTATTTTGGGGCAAAATTGCAGAAATTTCACTTATTTTGGGGCAAAATTGCAGAAATTTCACTTATTTTGGGGCACAATTGCAGAAATTTCACTTATTTCATGGAAAAAAGGCAGAAATTTTCCTTATTTTGGGGCAAAAAGGCAGAAATTCCTAATATTTTGTGGCAAAAATGCAGAAATTCCCCTTATTTAGAGGTAAAAAGGCTGAAATTCCTCTTATTTGGGGGCAAAAAGGCAGAAATTGCTTTTATTTGTTACAAAATTGCAGAAATTTTCTTTATTTTGGGGCAAAATACAGAAATTCCCCATATTTTAGGGCAAAAAGCAGAGATTACTCTTATTATCAGGTAAAAAAGCTGAAATTTCCCTTATTTTGGGGCAAAAAGACAGAAATTCCTCTTATTTTGTGGCAAAAATGCAGAAATTTCCCTTATTTTGGGGCAAAATTGCAGAAATTTCACTTACTTCATTGTAATAAGTCAGAATTTTTCCTTACTTTGGGGCAAAAAAGACAGAAATTCCCTTTGTTTTGGGTAAAAAAGACAGAAATTCCAATTATTTAGAGGCAAAAAAGCAGAAATTCCCCTTATTTTGGAGCAAAAATGAAGAAATTTCCCTTTTTTAAGGAAAAAAGGTATGCATTCTTCTTATTTTTGTGCAAAAAGTCAGAAATTCCCCGTATTTTGGAGCAAAATTGCAGAAATTCCCCTAATTGTGGGGCACAAAGTCAGAAATTGCCTATATGTTGGGGCAAAAAGACAGAAATTCTTTTTATTTTGGGGCAAAACTCAGAAATTCTACTTATTTTGGGGCAAAATTCCAGAAATTTCCTTAAATTTGGGGCAAAATTGCAGAAATTTCACTTATTTTGGGGCAAAATTGCAGAAATTTCACTTATTTCAGGGAAAAAAAGCAGAAATTTTCTTATTTTGGGGCAAAAAGGCAGAAATTCCTAATATTTTGTGGCAAAAATGCAGAAAGTCCCCTTATTTTTAGGTAAAAAGGCTGAAATTCCCCTTATTTGGGGGCAAAAAGGCAAAAATCCTTTATTTTGGGGCAAAATCGCAGAAATTTCACTTATTTCAGGGTCATAAGTAAGAAATTTTCCTTATTTTGGGGCAAAAAAGACAGGAATTCCCTTTGTTTTGGGGGAAGAAGACAGAAATTCCAATTATTTAGAGGCAAAAAAGCAGAAATTCTCATTATTTTGGAGCAAAAATAAAGAAATTTCCCTTTTTTATGGCAAAAAGGTATGCATTCTTCTTATTTTCGGACAAAAAGCCAGAAATCCCCCGTATTTTGGAGCAAAATTGCAGAAATTCCCCTAATTGTGGGGCAAAAATGCAGAAATTCCCTATATGTTGGGTCAAAAATACAGAAATTCTCCTTAATTTGGGGCAAAACACAGAAATTCCACTTATTTTTTGGCAAAATTCCACCACTTTCCCATATTTTGGGGCAAAATTGCAAAAATTTCACTTATTTTGGGGCAAAATTGCAGAAATTTCACTTATTTTGGGGCAAAATTACAGAAATTTCACTTATTTCAGGGAAAAAAGGCAGAAATTTTCCTTATTTTGGGGCAAAAAGGCAGAAATTCCTAAAATTTTGTGGCAAAAATGCAGAAATTCCTTTTATTTCGAGGTAAAAAGGCTGAAATTCCTATTATTTGGGGGCAAAAATGCAGAAATTTTTCTTATTTTGGGGCCAAATTGCAGAAATTTCACTTACTTCAGGGAAATAAGGCAGAATTTTTCCTTATTTTGGGGCAAAAAAGACAGAAATTCCCTTTGTTTTGGGGGAAAAAGACAGAAATTCCACTTTTTTAGAGGCAAAAATTCAGAAATTCCCCTTATTTTTGAGCAAAAATGAAGAAATTTCCCTTATTTATGGCAAAAAGGTATGCATTCTTCTTATTTTCGGGCAAAAAGGCAGAAATTCCTCATATTTAGGAGCAAAATTGCAGAAATTCCCCTAATTGTGGGGCAAAAAGGCAGAAATTACCTATATGTTGGGGCAAAAAAAACAGAAATTCTCCTTATTTTGGGGCAAAACTCAGAAATTCCACTTATTTTGGGGCAAAATTCCAGAAATTTCCATTATTTTGGGGCAAAATTGCAGAAATTTCACTTATTTTGGGGCAAAATTGCAGAAATTTCACTTATTTCAGGGAAAAAAAGCAGAAATTTTCTTATTTTGAATCAAAAAGGCAGAAATTCCTAATATTTTGTGGCATAAATGCAGAAATTCCCATTTATTTTGAGGTAAAAAGGCTGAAATTCCCCTAATTTGGCGGCAAAAAGGCAAAAATTTCCTTTATTTTGGGGCAAAATTCCAGAAATTTCACTTATTTCAGGGTAGTAAGTCAGAAATTTTCCTTATTTTGGGGCAAAAAAGACAGGAATTCCCTTTGTTTTTGCGGAAAAAGAAAGAAATTCCACTTATTTAGAGGCAAAAAAGCAGAAATGCCCCTTAATTTGGAGCAAAAATGAAGAAATTTCCCTTTTTTATGGCAAAAAGTTATGCATTCTTCTTATTTTCGGGCAAAAAGGCAGAAATTCCCTGTATTTTGGAGCAAAATTGCAGAAATTCTCCTAATTGTGGGGCAAAAAGGCAGAAATTCTCTATATGTTGGGCAAAAAGACAGAAAATCTCCTTATTTTGGGGCAAAACTCAGAAATTCCATTTATTTTGGGGCAAAATTCCAGAATTTTCACTTATTTTGGGGCGAAATTGCAGAAATATCACTTATTTTGGAGCAAAATTGCAGAAATTTCACTTATTTTGGTGCAAAATTACAGAAATTTCACTTATTTCAGGGAAAATAGGCAGAATTTTTCCTTACTTTGGGGCAAAAATGCAGAAATTCCTAATATTTTGTGGCAAAAATGCAGAAATTCCCCTTATTTCGAGGTAAAAAGGCTGAAATTCCCCTTATTTGGGGGCAAAAAGGCAGAAATTTCCCTTATTTTGGGGAAAAATTGCAGAAATTTCACTTACTTCAGGGAAATAAGGCAGAATTTTTTCTTATTTTGGGGCAAAAAAGACAGAAATTTCCTTTGTTTTGGGAGAAAAAGACAGAAATTCCACTTATTTAGAGGCAAAAATTCAGAAATTCCCCTTATTTTGGAACAAAAATGAAGAAATTTCCCTTTTTATGGCAAAAAGGTATGCATTCTTCTTATTTTCCTGCAAAAAGGCAGAAATTCCTTGTATTTGGAGCAAAATTGCAGATATTCCCCTAATTGTGGGGCAAAAAGGCAGAAATTCTCTATATGTTGGGGCAAAAAAACAGAAATTCTCCTTATTTTGGGGCAAAACTCAGAAATTCCACTTATTTTGGGGCAAAATTCCAGAAATTTCCCTTAGTTTGGGGCAAAATTGCAGAAATTTCACTTAATTTGGGGCAAAATTGCAGAAATTTCACTTATTTCAGGGAAAAAAAGCAGAAATTTTCTTATTTTGGGGCAAAAAGGCAGAAATTTCTAATATTTTGTGGCAAAAATGCAGAATTTCCCCTTATTTTGAGGTAAAAATGCTGAAATTCTCCTTATTTGGGGGCAAAAAGGCAAAAATTTCCTTTATTTTGGAAGAAAATTGCAGAAATTTCACTTATTTCAGAGTAATAAGTCAAAAATTTTCTTTATTTTGGGGCAAAAAAGATAGGAATTCCCTATGTTTTGGGGGAAAAAGACAGAAATTCCACTTATTTAGAGGCAAAAAAGCAGAAATTCTCTTTATTTTGGAGCAAAAATGAAGAAATTTCCCTTTTTTATGGCAAAAAGGTATGCATTCTTCTTATTTTCGGGTAAAAAGGCAGAAATTCCCCGTATTTTGAGCAAAATTGCAGAAATTCCCCTAATTGTGAGGCAAAAAGCAGAAATTGCCTATATGTTGAGGCAAAAAGACAGAAATTCTCCTTATTTTGGGGCAAAAATCAGAAATTCCACTTATTTTGGGGCAAAATTCCAGAAATTTCTTTTATTTTGGGGCAAAATTGCAGAAATTTAACTTATTTTAGGGAAAAAAGGCAGAAATTTTCCTTATTTTGGGGCAAAAAGGCAGAAATTCCTAATATTTTGTGGCAAAAATGCAGAAATTCCCCTTATTTCGAGGTAAAAAGGCTGAAATTCCTCTTATTTGTGGGCAAAAAGGCAGAAATTGCTTGTATTTTGGTACAAAATTGCAGAAATTTTCTTTATTTTGGGGCAAAATACAGAAATTCCCCATATTTTAGGGCAAAAAGCAGAGATTACCCTTATTATCAGGTAAAAAGTCTGAAATTTCCCTTATTTTGGGGCAAAAAGAAAGAAATTCCCCTTATTTTGTGGCAAAAATGCAGAAATTTCCCTTATTTTGGGGCAAAATTGCAGAAATTTCACTTACTTCATTGTAATCAGTCAGAATTTTTCCTTATTTTGGGGCAAAAAAGACAGAAATTCCCTTTGTTTTGGGTAAAAAAGACAGAAATTCCACTTATTAGAGGCAAAAAAGCAGAAATTCCCCTTATTTTGGAGCAAAAATGAAGAAATTTCCCTTTTTTAAGGAAAAAAGGTATTCATTCTTCTTATTTTTGGGCAAAAAGGCAGAAATTTCCCGTATTTTGGAGCAAAATTGCAGAAATTCCCCTAATTGTGGGGCACAAAGTCAGAAATTGCCTATATGTTGGGGCAAAAAGACAGAAATTCTTTTTATTTTGGGGCAAAACTCAGAAATTCTACTTATTTTGGGGCAAAATTCCAGAAATTTCCCTAAATTTGGGGCAAAATTGCAGAAATTTCACTTATTTTGGGGCAAAATTGCAGAAATTTTCTTATTTTGGGGCAAAAAGGCAGAAATTCCTAATATTTTGTGGCAAAAATGCAGAAATTCCCCTTATTTTTAGGTAAAAAGGCTGAAATTCCCCTTATTTGGGGGCAAAAAGGCAAAAATTTCCTTTATTTTGGGGCAAAATTGCAGAAATTTCACTTATTTCAGGGTCATAAGTAAGAAATTTTCCTTATTTTGGGGCAAAAAAGACAGGAATTCCCTTTGTTTTGGGGGAAGAAGACAGAAATTCCAATTATTTAGAGGCAAAAAAGCAGAAATTCTCCTTATTTTGGAGCAAAAATAAAGAAATTTCCCTTTTTTATGGCAAAAAGGTATGCATTCTTCTTATTTTCGGACAAAAAGCCAGAAATCCCCCGTATTTTGGAGCAAAATTGCAGAAATTCCCCTAATTGCGGGGCAAAAATGCAGAAATTCCCTATATGTTGGGGCAAAAATACAGAAATTCTCCTTAATTTGGGGCAAAACACAGAAATTCCACTTATTTTTGGGCAAAATTCCACAAATTTCCCATATTTTGGGAAAAAATTGCAAAAATTTCACTTATTTTGGGGCAAAATTGCAGAAATTTCACTTATTTTGAGGCAAAATTACAGAAATTTCACTTATTTCAGGGAATAAAGGCAGAAATTTTCCTTATTTTGTGGCAAAAATGCAGAAATTCCTTTTATTTCGAGGTAAAAAGGCTGAAATTCCTATTATTTGGTGGCAAAAAGGCAGAAATTCCCTTATTTTGGGGCAAAATTGCAGAAATTTCACGTACTTCAGGGAAATAAGGCAGAGTTTTTCCTTATTTTGGGGCAAAAAAGACATAAATTCCCTTTGTTTTGGGGGAAAAAGACAGAAATTCCACTTTTTTAGAGGCAAAATTTCAGAAATTCCCCTTATTTTGGAGCAAAAATGAAGAAATTTCCCCTTTTTATGGCAAAAAGGTATGCATTCTTCTTATTTTCGGGCAAAAAGGCAGAAATTCCTCATATTTAGGAGCAAAATTGCAGAATTTCCCCTAATTGTGTGGCAAAAAGGCAGAAATTACCTATATGTTTGGGAAAAAAAAAAACAGAAATTCTCCTTATTTTGGGGCAAAACTCAGAAATTCCACTTATTTTGGGGCAAAATTCCAGAAATTTCCATTATTTTGGGGCAACATTGCAGAAATTTCACTTAGTTTGGGGCAAAATTGCAGAAATTTCACTTATTTCAGGGAAAAAACGCAGAAATTTTCTTATTTTGAATCAAAAAGGCAGAAATTCCTAATATTTTGTGGCATAAATGCAGAAATTCCCCTTTATTTTGATGTAAAAAGGCTGAAATTCCCCTAATTTGGCGGCAAAAAGGCAAAAATTTCCTTTATTTTGGGGCAAAATTCCAGAAATTTCACTTATTTCAGGGTAGTAAGTCAGAAATTTTCCTTATTTTGGGGCAAAAAAGACAGGAATTCCCTTTGTTTTGGCGGAAAAAGACAGAAATTCCACTTATTTAGAGGCAAAAAAGCAGAAATGCCCCTTAATTTGGAGCAAAAATGAAGAAATTTCCCTTTTTTATGGCAAAAAGGTGTGCATTCTTCTTATTTTCGGGCAAAAAGGCAGAAATTCCCCGTATTTTGGAGCAAAATTGCAGAAATTCTCCTAATTGTGGGGCAAAAAGGCAGAAATTCTCTATATGTTTGGGCAAAAAGACAGAAAATCTCCTTATTTTGGGGCAAAACTCAGAAATTCCATTTATTTTGGGGCAAAATTCCAGAATTTTCACTTATTTTGGGGCGAAATTGCAGAAATTTTACTTATTTTGGAGCAAAATTGCAGAAATTTCACTTATTTTGCTGCAAAATTACAGAAATTTCACTTATTTCAGGGAAAATAGGCAGAATTTTTCCTTACTTTGGGGCAAAAATGCAGAAATTCCTAATATTTTTTGGCAAAAATGCAAAAATTCCCCTTATTTCGAGGTAAAAAGGCTGAAATTCTTCTTATTTGGGGGCAAAAAAACAGAAATTTCCCTTATTTTGGGGAAAAATTGCAGAAATTTCACTTACTTCAGGGTAATAAGGCAGAATTTTTCCTTATTTTGGGGCAAAAAAGACAGAAATTTCATTTGTTTTGGGAGAAAAAGACAGAAATTCCACTTATTTAGAGGCAAAAATTCAGAAATTCCCCTTATTTTGGAACAAAAATGAAGAAATTTCCCTTTTTATGGCAAAAAAGGTATGCATTCTTCTTATTTTCGGGCAAAAAGGCAGAAATTCCCCGTATTTTGGAGCAAAATTGCAGATATTCCCCTAATTGTGGGGCAAAAAGGCAGAAATTCTCTATATGTTGGGGCAAAAATACAGAAATTCTCCTTATTTTGGGGCAAAACTCAGAAATTCCACTTATTTTGGGGCAAAATTCCAGAAATTTCCCTTAGTTTGGGGCAAAATTGCAGAAATTTCACTTAATTTGGGACAAAATTGCAGAAATTTCACTTATTTCAGGGAAAAAAAGCAGAAATTTTCTTATTTTGGGGCAAAAAGGCAGAAATTCCTAATATTTTGTGGCAAAAATGCAGAAATTCCCCTTATTTCGACGTAAAAAGGCTGAAATTCCTCTTATTTGGGGGCAAAAAGGCAGAAATTGCTTTAATTTTGTTACAAAATTGCAGAAATTTTCTTTATTTTGGGGCAAAATACAGAAATTCCCCATATTTTAGGGCAAAAAGCAGAGATTACCCTTATTATCAGGTAAAAGGCTGAAATTTCCCTTATTTTGGGGCAAAATTGCAGAAATTTCACTTACTTCATTGTAATAAGTCAGAATTTTTCCTTATTTTGGGGCAAAAAAGACAGAAATTCCCTTTGTTTTGGGTAAAAAAGACAGAAATTCCAATTATTTAGAGGCAAAAAAGCAGAAATTCCCCTTATTTTGGAGCAAAAATGAAGAAATTTCCCTTTTTTAAGGAAAAAAGGTATGCATTCTTCTTATTTTTGTGCAAAAAGTCAGAAATTCCCCGTATTTTGGAGCAAAATTGCAGAAATTCCCCTAATTGTGGGGCACAAAGTCAGAAATTGCCTATATGTTGGGGCAAAAAGACAGAAATTCTTTTTATTTTGGGGCAAAACTCAGAAATTCTACTTATTTTGGGGCAAAATTCCAGAAATTTCCCTAAATTTGGGGCAAAATTGCAGAAATTTCACTTATTTTGGGGCAAAATTGCAGAAATTTCACTTATTTCAGGGAAAAAAAGCAGAAATTTTCTTATTTTGGGGCAAAAAGGCAGAAATTCCTAATATTTTGTGGCAAAAATGCAGAAATTCCCCTTATTTCGACGTAAAAAGGCTGAAATTCCTCTTATTTGGGGCAAAAAGGCAGAAATTGCTTTTATTTATGTACAAAATTGCAGAAATTTTCTTTATTTTGGGGCAAAATACAGAAATTCCCCATATTTTAGGGCAAAAAGCAGAGATTACCCTTATTATCAGGTAAAAAGGCTGAAATTTCCCTTATTTTGGGGCAAAAAGACAGAAATTCCCCTTATTTTGTGGCAAAAATGCAGAAATTTCCCTTATTTTGGGGCAAAATTGCAGAAATTTCACAAATTTCAGGGTAATAAGTCAGAATTTTTCCTTATTTTGGGGCAAAAAAGACAGAAATTCCCTTTGTTTTGGGTAAAAAAGACAGAAATCCCACTTATTTAGAGGCAAAAAAGCAGAAATTCCCCTTATTTTGGAGCAAAAATGAAGAAATTTCCCTTTTTTAAGGAAAAAAGGTATGCATTCTTCTTATTTTTGTGCAAAAAGGCAGAAATTCCCCGTATTTTGGAGCAAAATTGCAGAAATTCCCCTAATTGTGGTGCACAAAGTCAGAAATTGTCTATATGTTGGGGCAAAAAGACAGAAATTCTTTTTATTTTGGGGCAAAACTCAGAAATTCTACTTATTTTGGGGCAAAATTCCAGAAATTTCCCTAAATTTGGGGCAAAATTGCAGAAATTTCACTTATTTTGGGGCAAAATTGCAGAAATTTCACTTATTTCAGGGAAAAAAAGCAGAAATTTTCTTATTTTGGGGCAAAAAGGCAGAAATTCCTAATATTTTGTGGCAAAAATGCAGAAATACCCCTTATTTCGACGTAAAAAGGCTGAAATTCCTCTTATTTCGGGGCAAAAAGGCAGAAATTGCTTTTATTTTGGTACAAAATTGCAGAAATTTTCTTTAGTTTGGGGCAAAATACAGAAATTCCCCATATTTTAGGGCAAAAAGCAGAGATTACCTTTATTATCAGGTAAAAAGGCTGAAATTTCCCTTATTTTGGGGCAAAAAGACAGAAATTCCCCTTATTTTGTGGCAAAAATGCAGAAATTTCCCTTATTTTGGGGCAAAATTGCAGAAATTTCACTACTTCATTGTAATAAGTCAGAATTTTTCCTTATTTTGGGGCAAAAAAGACAGAAATTCCCTTTGTTTTGGGTAAAAAAGACAGAAATTCCACTTATTTAGAGGCAAAAAAGCAGAAATTCCCCTTATTTTGGAGCAAAAATGAAGAAATTTCCCTTTTTTAAGGAAAAAAGGTATTCATTCTTCTTATTTTTGGGCAAAAAGGCAGAAATTTCCCGTATTTTGGAGCAAAATTGCAGAAATTCCCCTAATTGTGGGGCACAAAGTCAGAAATTGCCTATATGTTGGGGCAAAAAGACAGAAATTCTTTTTATTTTGGGGCAAAACTCAGAAATTCTACTTATTTTGGGGCAAAATTCCAGAAATTTCCCTAAATTTGGGGCAAAATTGCAGAAATTTCACTTATTTTGGGGCAAAATTGCAGAAATTTTCTTATTTTGGGGCAAAAAGGCAGAAATTCGTAATATTTTTGTGGCAAAAATACAGAAATTCCCCTTATTTTTAGGTAAAAAGGCTGAAATTCCCCTTATTTGGGGGCAAAAAGGCAAAAATTTCCTTTATTTTGGGGCAAAATTGCAGAAATTTCACTTATTTCAGGGTCATAAGTAAGAAATTTTCCTTATTTTGGGGCAAAAAAGACAGGAATTCCCTTTGTTTTGGGGGAAGAAGACAGAAATTCCAATTATTTAGAGGCAAAAAAGCAGAAATTCTCATTATTTTGGAGCAAAAATAAAGAAATTTCCCTTTTTTATGGCAAAAAGGTATGCATTCTTCTTATTTTCGGGCAAAAAGCCAGAAATCCCCTGTATTTTGGAGAAAAATTGCAGAAATTCCCCTAATTGTGGGGCAAAAATGCAGAAATTCCCTATATGTTGGGGCAAAAATACAGAAATTCTCCTTAATTTGGGGCAAAACACAGAAATTCCACTTATTTTTGGGCAAAATTCCACAAATTTCCCATATTTTGGGGCAAAATTGCAAAAATTTCACTTATTTTGGGGCAAAATTGCAGAAATTTCACTTATTTTGGGGCAAAATTACAGAAATTTCACTTATTTCAGGGAATAAAGGCAGAAATTTTCCTTATTTTGGGGCAAAAAGGCAGAAATTCCTAATATTTTGTGGCAAAAATGCAGAAATTCCTTTTATTTCGAGGTAAAAAGGCTGAAATTCCTATTATTTGGGGGCAAAAAGGCAGAAATTTCCCTTATTTTGGGGCAAAATTGCAGAAATTTCACGTACTTCAGGGAAATAAGGCAGAGTTTTTCCTTATTTTGGGGCAAAAAAGACAGAAATTCCCTTTGTTTTGGGGGAAAAAGACAGAAATTCCACTTTTTTAGAGGCAAAAATTCAGAAATTTCCCTTATTTTGGAGCAAAAATGAAGAAATTTAGCTTTTTTATGGCAAAAAGGTATGCATTCTTCTTATTTTCGGGCAAAAAGGCAGAAATTCCTCATATTTAGGAGCAAAATTGCAGAAATTCCCCTAATTGTGTGGCAAAAAGGCAGAAATTACCTATATGTTTGGGAAAAAAAAACAGAAATTCTCCTTATTTTGGGGCAAAACTCAGAAATTCCACTTATTTTGGGGCAAAATTCCAGAAATTTCCATTATTTTGGGGCAACATTGCAGAAATTTCACTTATTTTGGGGCAAAATTGCAGAAATTTCACTTATTTCAGGGAAAAAAAGCAGAAATTTTCTTATTTTGAATCAAAAAGGCAGAAATTCCTAATATTTTGTGGCATAAATGCAGAAATTCCCCTTTATTTTGAGGTAAAAAGGCTGAAATTCCCCTAATTTGGCGGCAAAAAGGCAAAAATTTCCTTTATTTTGGGGCAAAATTCCAGAAATTTCACTTATTTCAGGGTAGTAAGTCAGAAATTTTCCTTATTTTGGGGCAAAAAAGACAGGAATTCCCTTTGTTTTGGCGGAAAAAGACAGAAATTCCACTTATTTAGAGGCAAAAAAGCAGAAATGCCCCTTAATTTGGAGCAAAAATGAAGAAATTTCCCTTTTTTATGGCAAAAAGTTGTGCATTCTTCTTATTTTCGGGCAAAAAGGCAGAAATTCCCCGTATTTTGGAGCAAAATTGCAGAAATTCTCCTAATTGTGGGGCAAAAAGGCAGAAATTCTCTATATGTTGGGGCAAAAAGACAGAAAATCTCCTTATTTTGGGGCAAAACTCAGAAATTCCATTTATTTTGGGGCAAAATTCCAGAATTTTCACTTATTTTGGGGCGAAATTGCAGAAATTTCACTTATTTTGGAGCAAAATTTCAGAAATTTCACTTATTTTGGTGCAAAATTACAGAAATTTCACTTATTTCAGGGAAAATAGGCAGAATTTTTCCTTACTTTGGGGCAAAAATGCAGAAATTCCTAATATTTTGTGGCAAAAATGCAAAAATTCCCTTTATTTCGAGGTAAAAAGGCTGAAATTCTTTTTATTTGGGGGCAAAAAAACAGAAATTTCCCTTATTTTGGGGAAAAATTGCAGAAATTTCACTTACTTCAGGGTAATAAGGCAGAATTATTCCTTATTTTGGGGCAAAAAAGACAGAAATTTCCTTTGTTTTGGGAGAAAAAGACAGAAATTCCACTTATTTAGAGGCAAAAATTCAGAAATTCCCCTTATTTTGGAACAAAAATGAAGAAATTTCCCTTTTTATGGCAAAAAAGGTATGCATTCTTCTTATTTTCGGGCAAAAAGACAGAAATTCCCCGTATTTTGGAGCAAAATTGCAGATATTCCCCTAATTGTGGGGCAAAAAGGCAGAAATTCTCTATATGTTGGGGCAAAAATACAGAAATTCTCCTTATTTTGGGGCAAAACTCAGAAATTCCACTTATTTTGGGGCAAAATTCCAGAAATTTCCCTTAGTTTGGGGCAAAATTGCAAAAATTTCACTTAATTTGGGGCAAAATTGCAGAAATTTCACTTATTTCAGGGAAAAAAAGCAGAAATTTTCTTATTTTGGGGCAAAAAGGCAGAAATTCCTAATATTTTTGGCAAAAATGCAGAAATTCCCCTTATTTCGACGTAAAAAGGCTGAAATTCCTCTTATTTGGGGGCAAAAAGGCAGAAATTGCTTTTATTTTGGTACAAAATTGCAGAAATTTTCTTTATTTTGGGGCAAAATACAGAAATTCCCCATATTTTAGGGCAAAAAGCAGAGATTACCCTTATTATCAGGTAAAAAGGCTGAAATTTCCCTTATTTTGGGGCAAAATTGCAGAAATTTCACTTACTTCATTGTAATAAGTCAGAATTTTTCCTTATTTTGGGGCAAAAAAGACAGAAATTCCCTTTGTTTTGGGTAAAAAAGACAGAAATTCCAATTATTTAGAGGCAAAAATGCAGAAATTCCCCTTATTTTGGAGCAAAATTGCAGAAATTCCCCTTTTTTAAGGAAAAAAGCTATACATTCTTCTTATTTTTGTGCAAAAAGGCAGAAATTCCCCGTATTTTGGAGCAAAATTGCAGAAATTCCCCTAATTGTGGGGCACAAAGTCAGAAATTGCCTATATGTTGGGGCAAAAAGACAGAAATTCTTTTTATTTTGGGGCAAAACTCAGAAATTCTACTTATTTTGGGGCAAAATTCCAGAAATTTCCCTAAATTTGGGGCAAAATTGCAGAAATTTCACTTATTTTGGGGCAAAATTGCAGAAATTTCACTTATTTCAGGGAAAAAAAGCAGAAATTTTCTTATTTTGGGGCAAAAAGGCAGAAATTCCTTATATTTTGTTGCAAAAATGCAGAAATTCCCCTTATTTCGATGTAAAAAGGCTGAAATTCCTCTTATTTGGGGGCAAAAAGGCAGAAATTGCTTTTATTTTGGTACAAAATTGCAGAAATTTTCTTTATTTTGGGGCAAAATTCAGAAATTCCCCATATTTTAGGGCAAAAAGCAGAGATTACCCTTATTATCAGGTAAAAAGGCTGAAATTTCCCTTATTTGGGGGCAACAAGACAGAAATTCCCCTTATTTTGTGGCAAAAATGCAGAAATTTCCCTTATTTTGGGGCAAAATTGCAGAAATTTCACTTACTTCATTGTAATAAGTCAGAATTTTTCCTTATTTTGGGGCAAAAAAGACAGAAATTCCCTTTGTTTTGGGTAAAAAATACAGAAATTCCACTTATTTAGAGGCAAAAAAGCAGAAATTCCTCTTATTTTGGAGCAAAAATGAAGAAATTTCCCTTTTTTAAGGAAAAAAGGTATTCATTCTTCTTATTTTTGGGCAAAAAGGCAGAAATTTCCCGTATTTTGGAGCAAAATGCAGAAATTCCCCTAATTGTGGGGCACAAAGTCAGAAATTGCCTATATGATGGGGCAAAAAGACAGAAATTCATTTATTTTGGGGAAAAACTCAGAAATTCTACTTATTTTGGGGCAAAATTCCAGAAATTTCCCTAAATTTGAGGCAAAATTGCAGAAATTTCACTTATTTTGGGGCAAAATTGCAGAAATTTTCTTATTTTGGGGCAAAAAGGCAGAAATTCCTAATATTTTGTGGCAAAAATGCAGAAATTCCCCTTATTTTTAGGTAAAAAGGCTGAAATTCCCCTTATTTGGGGGCAAAAAGGCAAAAATTTCCTTTATTTTGGGGCAAAATTGCAGAAATTTCACTTATTTCAGGGTCATAAGTAAGAAATTTTCCTTATTTTGGGGCAAAAAAGACAGGAATTCCCTTTGTTTTGGGGGAAGAAGACAGAAATTCCAATTATTTAGAGGCAAAAAAGCAGAAATTCTCCTTATTTTGGAGCAAAAATAAAGAAATTTCCCTTTTTTATGGCAAAAAGGTATGCATTCTTCTTATTTTCGGGCAAAAAGCAAGAAATCCCCCGTATTTTGGAGCAAAATTGCAGAAATTCCCCTAATTGTGGGGCAAAAATGCAGAAATTCCCTATATGTTGGGGCAAAAATACAGAAATTCTCCTTAATTTGGGGCAAAACACAGAAATTCCACTTATTTTTGGGCAAAATTCCACAAATTTCCCATATTTTGGGGCAAAATTGCAAAAATTTCACTTATTTTGGGGCAAAATTGCAGAAATTTCACTTATTTTGGGGCAAAATTACAGAAATTTCACTTATTTCAGGGAATAAAGGCAGAAATTTTCCTTTTTTTGGGGCAAAAAGGCAGAAATTCCTAATATTTTGTGGCAAAAATGCAGAAATTCCTTTTATTTCGAGGTAAAAAGGCTGAAATTCCTATTATTTGGGGGCAAAAAGGCAGAAATTTCCCTTATTTTGGGGCAAAATTGCAGAAATTTCACGTACTTCAGGGAAATAAGGCAGAGTTTTTCCTTATTTTGGGGCAAAAAAGACAGAAATTCCCTTTGTTTTGGGGGAAAAAGACAGAAATTCCACTTTTTTAGAGGCAAAAATTCAGAAATTCCCCTTATTTTGGAGCAAAAATGAAGAAATTTCCCTTTTTTATGGCAAAAAGGTATGCATTCTTCTTATTTTCGGGCAAAAAGGTAGAAATTCCTCATATTTAGGAGCAAAATTGCAGAAATTCCCCTAATTGTGTGGCAAAAAGGCAGAAATTACCTATATGTTTGGGAAAAAAAAACAGAAATTCTCCTTATTTTGGGGCAAAACTCAGAAATTCCACTTATTTTGGGGCAAAATTCCAGAAATTTCCATTATTTTGGGGCAACATTGCAGAAATTTCACTTATTTTGGGGCAAAATTGCAGAAATTTCACTTATTTCAGGGAAAAAAAGCAGAAATTTTCTTATTTTGAATCAAAAAGGCAAAAATTCCTAATATTTTGTGGCATAAATGCAGAAATTCCCCTTTATTTTGAGGTAAAAAGGCTGAAATTACCCTAACTTGGCGGCAAAAAGGCAAAAATTTCCTTTATTTTGGTGCAAAATTCCAGAAATTTCACTTATTTCAGGGTAGTAAGTAAGAAATTTTCCTTATTTTGGGGCAAAAAAGACAGGAATTCCCTTTGTTTTGGTGGAAAAAGACAGAAATTCCACTTATTTAGAGGCAAAAAAGCAGAAATGCCCCTTAATTTGGAGCAAAAATGAAGAAATTTCCCTTTTTTATGGCAAAAAGGGGGGCATTCTTCTTATTTTCGGGCAAAAAGGCAGAAATTCCCCGTATTTTGGAGCAAAATTGCAAAAATTCTAATTGTGGGGCAAAAAGGCAGAAATTCTCTATATGTTGGGGCAAAAAGACAGAAAATCTCCTTATTTTGGGGCAAAACTCAGAAATTCCATTTATTTTGGGGCAAAATTCCAGAATTTTCACTTATTTTGGGGCGAAATTGCAGAAATTTCACTTATTTTGGAGCAATATTGCAGAAATTTCACTTATTTTGGTGCAAAATTACAGAAATTTCACTTATTTCAGGGAAAATAGGCAGAATTTTTCCTTACTTTGGGGCAAAAATGCAGAAATTCCTAATATTTTGTGGCAAAAATGCAAAAATTCCCCTTATTTCGAGGTAAAAAGGCTGAAATTCCCCTTATTTGGGGGCAAAAAGGCAGAAATTTCCCTTATTTTGGGGAAAAATTGCAGAAATTTCACTTACTTCAGGGTAATAAGGCAGAATTTTTTCTTATTTTGGGGCAAAAAAGACAGAAATTTCCTTTGTTTTGGGAGAAAAAGACAGAAATTCCACTTATTTAGAGGCAAAAATTCAGAAATTCCCCTTATTTTGGAACAAAAATGAAGAAATTTCCCTTTTTATGGCAAAAAGGTATGCATTCTTCTTATTTTCGTGCAAAAAGGCAGAAATTCCCCGTATTTGGAGCAAAATTGCAGATATTCCCCTAATTGTGGGGCAAAAAGGCAGAAATTCTCTATATGTTGGGGCAAAAAAACAGAAATTCTCCTTATTTTGGGGCAAAACTCAGAAATTCCACTTATTTTGGGGCAAAATTCCAGAAATTTCCCTTAGTTTGGGGCAAAATTGCAAAAATTTCACTTAATTTGGGGCAAAATTGCAGAAATTTCACTTATTTCAGGGAAAAAAAGCAGAAATTTTCTTATTTTGGGGCAAAAAGGCAGAAATTCCTAATATTTTGTGGCAAAAATGCAGAATTTCCCCTTATTTCGAGGTAAAAAGGCTGAAATTCCTCTTATTTGTGGGCAAAAAGGCAGAAATTGCTTTTATTTTGGTACAAAATTGCAGAAATTTTCTTTATTTTGGGGCAAAATACAGAAATTCCCCATATTTTAGGGCAAAAAGCAGAGATTACCCTTATTATCAGGTAAAAAGGCTGAAATTTTCCTTATTTTGGGGCAAAAAGACAGAAATTCCCCTTATTTTGTGGCAAAAATGCAGAAATTTCCCTTATTTTGGGGCAAAATTGCAGAAATTTCACTTACTTCATTGTAATCAGTCAGAATTTTTCCTTATTTTGGGGCAAAAAAAAGAGAAATTCCCTTTGTTTTGGGGAAAAGAGACAGAAATTCCACTTATTTAGAGGCAAAAGAGCAGAAATTCCCCTTATTTTGGAGCAAAAATGAAGAAATTTCCCTTTTTTATGGCAAAAAGGTATGCATTCTTCTTATTTTCGGGCAAAAAGGCAGAAATTCTCCGTATTTTAGAGCAAAATTGCAGAAATTCCCCTAATTGTGGGGCAAAAAAGCAGAAATTCTCTATATGTTGTGGCAAAAAACAGAAATTCTCCTTATTTTGGGGCAAAACTCAGGATTTCCACTTATTTTGGGGCAAAATTCCAGAAATTTTTCTTCTTTTAGGGCAAAACTGCAGAAATTTCACTTATTTTTGTGTAAAATTGCAGAAATTCCCCTTATTTTAAGGTAAAAAGGCTGAAATTCCCCTTATTTGGGGGCAAAAAGGCAGAAATTTCCCTTATTTTGGGGCAAAATTGCAGAAATTTCACTTACTTCATTGTAATAAGTCAGAATTTTTCCTTATTTTGGGGCAAAGAAGACAGAAATTCCCTCTGTTTTGGGTAAAAAAGACAGAAATTCCACATTTTTAGAGGCAAAATGCAGAAATTCCCCTTATTTTGGAGCAAAAATAAGAAATTTCCCTTTTTTAAGGAAAAAAGTTATGCATTCTTCTTATTTTTGGGCAAAAAGGCAGAAATTCCCCGTATTTTGGAGCAAAATTGCAGAAATTCCCCTAATTGTGGGGCACAAAGTCAGAAATTGCCTATATGTTGGGGCAAAAAGACAGAAATTCTTTTTATTTTGGGGCAAAACTCAGAAATTCTACTTATTTTGGGGCAAAATTCCAGAAATTTCCCTTAATTTGGGGCAAAATTGCAGAAATTTTACTTATTTTGGGGCAAAATTGCAGAAATTTCACTTATTTCAGGGAAAAAAGCAGAAATTTTCTTATTTTGGGGCAAAAAGGCAGAAATTCCTAATATTTTGTGGCAAAAATGCAGAAATTCCCCTTATTTTTAGGTAAAAAGGCTGAACTTCCCCTTATTTGGGGGCAAAAAGGCAAAAATTTCCTTTATTTTGGGGCAAAATTGCAGAAATTTCACTTATTTCAGGGTCATAAGTAAGAAATTTTCCTTATTTTGGGGCAAAAAAACAGGAATTCCCTTTGTTTTGGGGAAAGAAGACAGAAATTACAATTATTTAGAGGCAAAAAAGCAGAAATTTCCCTTATTTTGGAGCAAAAATAAAGAAATTTCCCTTTTTTTATGGGAAAAAGTAATGCATTCTTCTTATTTTCGGGCAAAAAGGCAGAAATCCCCCATATTTTGGAGCAAAATTGCAGAAATTCCCCTAATTGTGGGGCAAAAATGCAGAAATTCCCTATATGTTGGGGCAAAAATACAGAAATTCTCCTTATTTTGGGGAAAAACACAGAAATTCCACTTATTTTGGGGCAAAATTCCAGAAATTTCCCATATATTGGGGTAAAATTGCAGAAATTTCACTTATTTTGGGACAAAATTGCAGAAATTTCACTTATTTTGGGGCAAAATTAAAGAAATTTCACTTATTTCGGGGAAAAAAGGCAGAAATTTTCCTTATTTTGGGGCAAAAAAGCCGGAAATTCCTAATATTTTGTGGCAAAAATGCAGAAATTCCCATTATTTTGAGGTAAAAAGGCTGAAATTCCCCTTATTTGGGGGCAAAAAGGCAGAAATTGCTTGTATTTTGGTACAAAATTGCAGAAATTTTCTTTATTTTGGGGCAAAATACAGAAATTCCCCATATTTTAGGGCAAAAAGCAGAGATTACCCTTATTATCAGGTAAAAAGGCTGAAATTTCCCTTATTTTGGGGCAAAAAGACAGAAATTCCCCTTATTTTGTGGCAAAAATGCAGAAATTTCCCTT
The DNA here is from genome assembly GCF_963924665.1 of Micromys minutus. Classification (NCBI taxonomy): domain Eukaryota; kingdom Metazoa; phylum Chordata; class Mammalia; order Rodentia; family Muridae; genus Micromys; species Micromys minutus. Next base: position 965,651 of record NW_027667411.1, on the reverse strand, counting down.
ATTTTGGGGCAAAATTGCAGAAATTTCACTTATTTCAGGGTAATAAGGCAGAAATTTTCTTTATTTTGGGGCAAAAAAGAGAGAAATTCCCTTTGTTTTGGGGAAAAGAGACAGAAATTCCACTTATTTACAGGCAAAAATGCAGAAATTCCCCTTATTTTGGAGCAAAAACGAAGAAATTTCCCTTTGTTATGGCAAAAAGGTATGCATTCTTCTTATTTTCGGGCAAAAAGGCAGAAATTCCCCGTATTTTGGAGAAAAATTGCAGAAATTCCCCTAATTGTGGGGCAAAAAGGCAGAAATTCTCTATATTTTGTGGCAAAAAACAGAAATTCTCCTTATTTTGGGGCAAAACTCAGAAATTCCACTTATTGTGGGGCAAAATTCCAGAAATTTTTCTTCTTTTAGGGCAAAACTGCAGAAATTTCACTTATTTTTGTGTAAAATTGCAGAAATTCCCCTTATTTCAAGGTAAAAAGGCTGAAATTCCCCTTATTTGGGAGCAAAAAGGCAGAAATTTCCCTTATTTTGGGGCAAAATTGCAGAAATTTCACTTATTTCAGGGTCATAAGTAAGAAATTTTCCTTATTTTGGGGCAAAAAAGACAAAAATTCCCTTTGTTTTGGGGAAAGAAGACAGAAATTCCAATTATTTAGAGGCAAAAAAGCAGAAATTTCCCTTATTTTGAAGCAAAAATAAAGAAATTTCCCCTTTTTATGGGAAAAAGTAATGCATTCTTCTTATTTTCGGGCAAAAAGGCAGAAATCCCCCGTATTTTGGAGCAAAATTGCAGAAATTCCCCTAATTGTGGGGCAAAAATGCAGAAATTCCCTATATGTTGGGGCAAAAATACAGAAATTCTCCTTATTTTGGGGCAAAACACAGAAATTCCACTTATTTTGGGGCAAAATTCCAGAAATTTCCCATATATTGAGGCAAAATTGCAGAAATTTCAGTTATTTTGGGGCAAAATTGCAGAAATTTCACTTATTTTGAGGCAAAATTACAGAAATTTTACTTATTTCAGGGAAAAAAGGCAGAAATTTTCCTTATTTTGGGGCAAAAAAGCCGGATATTCCTAATATTTTGTGGCAAAAATGCAGAAATTCCCCTTATTTCGAGGTAAAAAGGCTGAAATTCCCCTTATTTGGGGGCAAAAAGGCAGAAATTTCCCTTATTTTGTGGCAAAATTGCAGAAATTTCACATATTATGGGGCAAAATTGCAGAAATTTCACTTATTTCAGGGAAAAAAAGCAGGAATTTTCTTATTCTGGGGCAAAAAGGCAGAAATTCCTAATATTTTGTGGCAAAAACGCAGAAATTTCTTTTATTTTGAGGTAAAAAGGCTGAAATTCCCCTTACTTGGGGGCAAAAATGCAGAAATTCCCCTTATTTTGAGGTAAAAAGGCTGAAATTCCCCTTATTTGGGGGCAAAAAGGCAGAAATTTCCCTTATTTTGTGGCAAAATTGCAGAAATTTCACTTACTTCAGGGTAATAAGTCAGAATTTTTCCTTATTTTGGGGCAAAAAAGGCAGAAATTCCCTTTGTTTTGGGGGAAAAAGACAGAAATTCCACTTATTTAGAGGCAAAAAAGTAGAAATTCCCCTTATTTTGGAGCAAAAATGAAGACATTTCCATTTTATGGCAAAAAGATATGCATTCTTCTTATTTTCGGGCAAAAATGCAGAAATTCCCCGTATTTTGGAGCAAAATTGCAGAAATTCCCCTAATTGTGGGGCAAAAAGGTAGAAATTCTCTATATGTTGGGGCAAAAAGACAGAAATTCTCCTTATTTTGGGGCAAAACTCAGAAATTCCACTTAATTTGGGGCAAATTCCAGAAATTTCCTATATATTTGGGCAAAATTGCAGAAATTTCACTTATTTTGGGGCAAAACTGCAGAAAGTTCACTTATTTTGGGGCACAATTGCAGAAATTTCACTTATTTCAGGGAAAAAAGGCAGAAATTTTCCTTATTTTGGGGTAAAAAGGCAGAAATTCCTAATATTTTGTGGCAAAAATGCAGAAATTCCCCTTATTTCGAGGTAAAAAGGCTGAAATTCCCCTTATTTGGGGGCAAAATGGCAGAAATTGCTTTTATTTTGGTACAAAATTGCAGAAATTTTCTTTATTTTGGGGCAAAATACAGAAATTCCCCATATTTTAGGGCAAAAAGCAGAGATTACCCTTATTATCAGGTAAAAAGGCTGAAATTTCCCTTATTTTGGGGCAAAAAGACAGAAATTCCCCTTATTTTGTGGCAAAAATGCAGAAATTTCCCTTATTTTGGGGCAAAATTGCAGAAATTTCACTTATTTCATGGTAATAAGTCAGAAATTTTCTTTATTTTGGGGCAACAAAGAGAGAAATTCCCTTTGTTTTGGGGAAAAGAGACAGAAATTCCACTTATTTACAGGCAAAAATGCAGAAATTCCCCTTATTTTGGAGCAAAAATTAAGAAATTTTCCTTTGTTATGGCAAAAAGGTATGCATTCTTCTTATTTTCGGGCAAAAAGGCAGAAATTCCCTGTATTTTGGAGCAAAATTGCAGAAATTCCCCTAATTGTGGGGCAAAAATGCAGAAATTCTCTATATGTTGTGGCAAAAAACAGAAATTCTCCTTATTTTGGGGCAAAACTCAGAAATTCCACTTATTTTGGGGCAAAATTCCAGAAATTTTTCTTCTTTTAGGGCAAAACTGCAGAAATTTCACTTATTTTTGTGGAAAATTGCAGAAATTTCACTTATTTGGAGGCAAAATTGCAGAAATTTCACTTATTTCAGTGAAAAAAGGCAGAAATTTTCCTTATTTTGGGGCAAAACGGCAGTAATTCCTAATATTTTGTTGCAAAAATGCAGAAATTCCCCTTATTTCAAGGTAAAAAGGCTGAAATTCCCCTTATTTGGGGGCAAAAAGGCAGAAATTTCCATTATTTTGGGGCAAAATTGCAGAAATTTCACTTATTTTGGGGCAAAATTGCAGAAATTTCACTTATTTCAGGGAAAAAAAGCAGAAATTTTCTTATTTTGGGGCAAAAAGGCAGAAATTCCTAATATTTTGTGGCAAAAATGCAGAAATTCCCCTTATTTTTAGGTAAAAAGGCTGAAATTCCCCTTATTTGGGGGCAAAAAGGCAAAGATTTCCTTTATTTTGGGGCAAAATTGCAGAAATTTGACTTAATTCAGGGTCATAAATAAGAAATTTCTTTTATTTTGGGGCAAAAAAGACAGGAATTCCCTTTGTTTTGGGGAAAGAAGACAGAAATTCCAATTATTTAGAGGCAAAAAAGCAGAAATTTCCCTTATTTTGGAGCAAAAATAAAGAAATTTCCCTTTTTTATGAAAAAAAGTAATGCATTCTTCTTATTTTCGGGCAAAAAGGCATAAATTCCCCGTATTTTGGAGAAAAATTGCAGAAATTCCCCTAATTGTGGGGCAAAAATGCAGAAATTTCCTATATGTTGGGGCAAAAAGACAGAAATTCTCCTTATTTTGGGGCAAAACACAGAAATTCCACTTAATTTGGGGCAAATTCCAGAAATTTCCTATATTTTGGGGCAAAATTGCAGAAATTTCACTTATTTTGGGGCAAAATTGCAGAAATTTCACTTATTTTGGGGCACAATTGCAGAAATTTCACTTATTTCAGAGAAAAAAGGCAGAAATTTTCCTTATTTTGGGGTAAAAAGGCAGAAAATCCTAATATTTTGTGGCAAAAATGCAGAAATTCCCCTTATTTCGAGGTAAAAAGGCTGAAATTCTTCTTATTTGGGGGCAAAAAGGCAGAAATTGCATTTATTTTGGTACAAAATTGCAGAAATTTTCTTTATTTTGGGGCAAAATACAGAAATTCCCCATATTTTAGGGCAAAAAGCAGAGATTACCCTTATTATCAGGTAAAAAGGCTGAAATTTCCCTTATTTTGGGGCAAAAAGACAGAAATTCCCCTTATTTTGTGGCAAAAATGCAGAAATTTCCCTTATTTTGGGGCAAAATTGCAGAAATTTCACGTATTTCATGGTAATAAGTCAGAAATTTTCTTTATTTTTGGGCAAAAAAGAGAGAAATTCCCTTTGTTTTGGGGAAAAGAGACAGAAATTCCACTTATTTACAGGCAAAAATGCAGAAATTCCCCTTATTTTGGAGCAAAAATTAAGAAATTTTCCTTTGTTATGGCAAAAAGGTATGCATTCTTCTTTTTTTCGGGCAAAAAGGCAGAAATTCCCCGTATTTTGGAGCAAAATTGCAGAAATTCCCCTAATTGTGGGGCAAAAGGCAGAAATTCTGTATATGTTGTGGCAAAAAACAGAAATTCTCCTTATTTTGGGGCAAAACTCAGAAATTCCACTTATTTTGGGGCAAAATTCCAGAAATTTTTCTTCTTTTAGGGCAAAACTGCAGAAATTTCACTTATTTTTGTGTAAAATTGCAGAAATTTCACTTATTTGGAGGCAAAATTGCAGAAATTTCACTTATTTCAGGGAAAAAAGGCAGAAATTTTCCTTATTTTGGGGCAAAACGGCAGTAATTCCTAATATTTTGTTGCAAAAATGCAGAAATTCCCCTTATTTCAAGGTAAAAAGGCTGAAATTCCCCTTATTTGGGGGCAAAAATGTAGAAATTTCCCTTATTTTGGGGCAAAATTGCAGAAATTTCACTTATTTTGGGGCAAAATTGCAGAAATTTCACTTATTTCAGGGAAAAAAAGCAGAAATTTTCTTATTTTGGGGCAAAAAGGCAGAAATTCCTAATATTTTGTGGCAAAAATGCAGAAATTCCCCTTATTTTTAGGTAAAAAGGCTGAAATTCCCCTTATTTGGGGGCAAAAAGGCAAAAATTTCCTTTATTTTGGGGCAAAATTGCAGAAATTTCACTTATTTCAGGGTCATAAGTAAGAAATTTTCCTTATTTTGGGGCAAAAAAGACAGGAATTCACTTTGTTTTGGGGAAAGAAGACAGAAATTCCAATTATTTAGAGGCAAAAAAGCAGAAATTTCCCTTATTTTGGAGCAAAAATAAAGAAATTTCCCTTTTTTATAGGAAAAAGTAATGCATTCTTCTTATTTTCGGGCAAAAAGGCAGAAATTCCCCGTATTTTGGAGAAAAATTGCAGAAATTCCCCTAATTGTGGGGCAAAAATGCAGAAATTTCTTATATGTTGGGGCAAAAAGACAGAAATTCTCCTTATTTTGGGGCAAAACTCAGAAATTCCATTTATTTTGGGGCAAAATTCCAGAAATTTCACTTATTTTGGGGCGAAATTGCAGAAATTTCACTTATTTTGGAGCAAAATTGCAGAAATTTCACTTATTTTGGTGCAAAATTACAGAAATTTCCCTTATTTCTGGGAAAATAGGCAGAAATTTTCCTTATTTTGGGGCAAAAAGGCAGAAATTCCTAATATTTTGTGGCAAAAATGCAGAAATTCCCCCTATTTTGAGGTAAAAAGACTGAAATTCCCCTTATTTGGGGGCAAAAAGGCAGAAATTTCCCTTATTTTGGGGCAAAATTGCAGAGATTTCACTTACTTCAGGGTAATAAGGCAGAATTTTTCCTAATTTAGGGGCAAAAAATACAGAAATTCCCTTTGTTTTGGGGGAAAAAGACAGAAATTCCACTTATTTAGAGGCAAAAATTCAGAAATTCCCCTTATTTTGGAGCAAAAATGAAGAAATTTCCCTTTTTATGGCAAAAAGTATGCATTCTTCTTATTTTCGGGCAAAAAGGCAGAAATTCCCCGTATTTAGGAGCAAAATTGTAGAAATTCCCCTAATTGTGGGGCAAAAAGGCAGAAATTACCTATATGTTGGGGCAAAAAACCAGAAATTATCTTTTTTTTGGGGCAAAACTCAGAAATTCCACTTATTTTTGGGCAAAATTCCAGAAATTTCACTTATTTTGGGGCAAAATTGCCGAAATTTCACTTATTTTGGGGCAAAATTGCAGAAATTTCACTTATTTCAGGAAAAAAAAGCAGAAATTTTCTTATTTTTGGGCAAAAGGCAGAAATTCCTAATATTTTGTGGCATAAACGCAGAAATTCCCCTTATTTTGAGGTAAAAAGGCTGAAATTCCCCTTATTTGGGGGCAAAAATGCAAAAATTTCCTTTATTGTGGGGCCAAATTGCAGAAATTTCACTTATTTCAGGGTAATAGGTCAAAAATTTTCCTTATTTTGGAGCAAAAAAGACAGGAATTCCCTTTGTTTTGGGAGAAAAAGACAGAAATTCCACTTATTTAGAGGCAAAAAAGCAGAAATTCCCCTTATTTTGGCCAAAAATGAAGAAATTTCCCTTTTTAATGGCAAAAAGGTATGCATTCTTCTTATTTTCGGGCAAAAAGGCAGAAATTCCTTGTATTTTGGAGCAAAATTGCAGATATTCCCCTAATTGTGGGGCAAAAAAGGCAGAAATTCTCTATATGTTGTGGCAAAAAACAGAAATTCTCCTTATCTTGGGGCAAAAGTCAGAAATTCCACTTATTTTAGAGCAAAATTCCAGAAATTTCCCTTATTTTGGGGCAAAATTGCACAAATTTCACTTATTTTTGGGTAAAATTGCAGAAATTTCACTTATTTGGGGGCAAAATTGCAGAAATTTCACTTATTTCAGGGAAAAAAGGCAGAAATTTTCTTTATTTTGGGGCAAAACGGCAGTAATTCCTAATATTTTGTCGCAAAAATGCAGAAATTCCACTTATTTCGAGGTAAAAAGGCTGAAATTCCCCTTATTTGGGGGCAAAAAGGCAGAAATTTTCCTTATTTTGTGGCAAAATTGCAGAAATTTCACTTACTTCAGGGTAATAAGTCAGAATTTTTCCTTATTGGGGCAAAAAAGACAGAAATTCCCTTTGTTTTGGGGGAAAAAGAAAGAAATTCCACTTATTTAGAGGCAAAAAAGCAGAAATTCCCCTTATTTTGGAGCAAAAATGAAGAAATTTCCCTTTTTAAAGGGAAAAAGGTATGCATTCTTCTTATTTTTGGGCAAAAAGGCAGAAATTCCCCGTATTTTGGAGCAAAATTGCAGAAATTCCCCTAATTGTGGGGCAAAAAGGCAGAAATTGCCTATATGTTGGGGCAAAAAGACAGAAATTCTTTTTATTTTGGGGCAAAACTCAGAAATTCTACTTATTTTGGGGCAAAATTCCAGAAATTTCCCTTAATTTGGGGCAAAATAGCAGAAATTTCACTTATTTTGGGGCAAAATTGAAGAAATTTCACTTATTTCAGGGAAAAAAAGCAGAAATTTTCTTATTTTGGGGCAAAAAGGCAGAAATTCCTAATATTTTGTGGCAAAAATGCAGAAATTCCCCTTATTTTGAGGTAAAAAGGCTGAAATTCCCTTTATTTGGGGGCAAAAAGGCAAAAATTTCCTTTATTTTGGGGCAAAATTGCAGAAATTTCACTTATTTCAGGGTAATAAGTAAGAAATTTTCCTTATTTTGGGGCAAAAAAGACAGGAATTCCCTTTGTTTTGGGGGAAGAAGACAGAAATTCCACTTATTTAGAGGCAAAAAAGCAGAAATTCCCCTAATTGTGGGGCAAAAATGCTGAAATTCCCTATATGTTGGGGCAAAAATACAGAAATTCTCTTTATTTTGGGGCAAAACACAGAAATTCCACTTATTTTGGGGCAAAATTTCAGAATTTTCCTATATGTTGGGGCAAAATTGCAGAAATTTCACTTATTTTGGGGCAAAATTGCAGAAATTTCACTTATTTGGGGGCAAAATTACAGAAATTTCACTTATTTCAGGGAAAAAAGGCAGAAATTTCCTTATTTTGGGGCAAAAAGGCAGAAATTCCTAATATTTTGTGGCAAAAATGCCGAAATTCCCTTTATTTCGAGGTAAAAAGGCTGAAATTCCCCTTATTTGGGGGCAAAAAGGCAGAAATTTCCCTTATTATGGGGCAAAATTGCAGAATTTTCACTTACTTCAGGGAAATAAGGCAGAATTTTTCCTTATTTTGGGGCAAAAAAGACAGAAATTCCCTTTGTTTTGGGGGAAAAAGACAGAAATTCCACTTATTTAGAGGCAAAAATTCAGAAATTCCCCTTATTTTGGAGCAAAAATGAAGAAATTTCCCTTTTTTATGGCAAAAAGGTATGCATTCTTCTTATTTTCGGGCAAAAAGGCAGAAATTCCTCGTATTTAGGAGCAAAATTGCAGAAATTCCCCTAATTGTGGGGCAAAAAGGCAGAAATTACCTATATGTTGGGGCCAAAAAACAGAAATTCTCCTTATTTTGGGGCAAAACTCAGAAATTCCACTTATTTTCGGGCAAAATTCCAGAAAATTTTCCTTATTTTGGGGAAAAATGGCAGAAATTTCACTTATTTTAGGGCAAAATTTCAGAAATTTCACTTATTTCAGGGAAAAAAAACCAGAAATTTTCTTATTTTGGGGCAAAAAGGCAGAAATTCCTAATATTTTGTGGCATAAATGCAGAAATTCCCCTTATTTTGAGGTAAAAAGGCTGAAATTCCCCTTATTTGGAGGCAAAAAGGCAAAAATTTCCTTTATTTTGGGGCAAAATTGCAGAAATTTCACTTATTTCAGGGTAGTAAGTCAGAAATTTTCCTTATTTTGGGGCAAAAAAGACAGGAATTCCCTTTGTTTTGGCGGTAAAACACAGAAATTCCACTTATTTAGAGGCAAAAAAGCAGAAATTCCCCTTATTTTGGAGCAAAAATGAAGAAATTTCCCTTTTTTATGGCAAAAAGGTATGCATTCTTCTTATTTTCGGGCAAAAAGGCAGAAATTCCCCGTATTTTGGAGAAAAATTGCAGAAATTCCCCTAATTGTGGGGCAAAAATGCAGAAATTTCTTATATGTTGGGGCAAAAAGACAGAAATTCTCCTTATTTTGGGGCAAAACTCAGAAATTCCATTTATTTTGGGGCAAAATTCCAGAAATTTCACTTATTATGGGGCGAAATTGCAGAAATTTCACTTATTTTGGAGCAAAATTGCAGAAATTTCACTTATTTTGGAGCAAAATTACAGAAATTTCACTTATTTCTGGGAAAATAGGCAGAAATTTTCCTTATTTTGGGGCAAAAAGGCAGAAATTCCTAATATTTTGTGGCAAAAATGCAGAAATTCCCCTTATTTCGAGGTAAAAAGGCTGAAATTCCCCTTATTTGGGGGCAAAAAGGCAGAAATTTCCCTTATTTTGTGGCAAAATTGCAGAAATTTCACTTACTTCAGGGTAATATGTCAGAATTTTTCCTTATTTTCGGGCAAAAAAGACAGAAATTCCCTTTGTTTTGGGGGAAAAAGACAGAAATTCCACTTATTTAGAGGCAAAATTTCAGAAATTCCCCTTATTTTGGAGCAAAAATGAAGAAATTTCCCTTTTTTATGGCAAAAAGGTATGCATTCTTCTTATTTTCGGGCAAAAAGGCAGAAATTCCCCGTATTTAGGAGCAAAGTGTAGAAATTCCCCTAATTGTGGGGCAAAAAGGCAGAAATTACCTATATGTTGGGGCAAAAAAACAGAAATTCTCCTTTTTTTGGGGCAAAACTCAGAAATTCCACTTATTTTTGGGCAAAATTCCAGAAATTTCACTTATTTTGGGGCAAAATTGCAGAAATTTCACTTATTTTGGGGCAAAATTGCAGAAATTTCACTTATTTCAGGAAAAAAAAGCAGAAATTTTCTTATTTTAGGGCAAAAGGCAGAAATTCCTAATATTTTGTGGCATAAACGCAGAAATTCCCCTTATTTTGAGGTAAAAAGGCTGAAATTCCCCTTATTTGGGGGCAAAAATGCAAAAATTTCCTTTATTTTGGGGCAAAATTGCAGAAATTTCACTTATTTCAGGGTAATAAGTCAAAAATTTTCCTTATTTTGGAGCAAAAAAGACAGGAATTCCATTTGTTTTGGGAGAAAAAGACAGAAATTCCTCTTATTTAGAGGCAAAAAAGCAGAAATTCCCCTTATTTTGGCCAAAAATGAAGAAATTTCCCTTTTTTATGGCAAAAAGGTATGCATTCTTCTTATTTTCGGGCAAAAAGGCAGAAATTCCCCGTATTTTGGAGCAAAATTGCAGATATTCCCCTAATTGTGGGGCAAAAAGGCAGAAATTCTCTATATGTTGTGGCAAAAAACAAAATTTCTCTTTATCTTGGGGCAAAAGTCAGAAATTCCACTTATTTTAGGGCAAAATTACAGAAATTTCCTTTATTTTGGGGCAAAATTGCACAAATTTGACTTATTTTTGGGTAAAATTGCAGGAATTTCACTTATTTGGGGGCAAAATTGCAGAAATTTCACTTATTTCAGGGAAAAAAGGCAGAAATTTTCTTTATTTTGGGGCAAAACGGCAGTAATTCCTAATATTTTGTGGCAAAAATGCAGAAATTCCACTTATTTCGAGGTAAAAAGGCTGAAATTCCCCTTATTTGGGGGCAAAAAGGCAGAAATTTTCCTTATTTTGGGGCAAAATTGCAGAAATTTCACTTACTTCAGGGTAATAAGTCAGAATTTTTCTTTTTATTGGGGCAAAAAAGACAGAAATTCCCTTTGTTTTGGGGGAAAAAGAAAGAAATTCCACTTATTTAGAGGCAAAAAAGCAGAAATTCCCCTTATTTTGGAGCAAAAATGAAGAAATTTCCCTTTTTTAAGGCAAAAAGGTATGCATTCTTCTTATTTTTGGGCTAAAAGGCAGAAATTCCCTGTATTTCGGAGCAAAATTGCAGAAATTTCCCTAATTGTGGGGCAAAAAGTCAGAAATTGCCTATATGTTGGGGCAAAAAGACAGAAATTCTTTTTATTTTTAGGGCAAAACTCAGAAATTCTACTTATTTTGGGGCAAAATTCCAAAAATTTTCCTTAATTTGGGGAAAAATTGCAGAAATTTCACTTATTTTGGGGCAAAATTGCAGAAATTTCACTTATTTCAGGGAAAAAAAGCAAAAATTTTCTTATTTTGGGGCAAAAAGGCAGAAATTCCTAATATTTTGTGGCATAAATGCAGAAATTCCCCTTATTTTGAGGTAAAAAGGCTGAATTCCCCTTATTTGGGGGCAAAAAGGCAAAAATTTCCTTTATTTTGTGGCAAAATTACAGAAATTTCACTTATTTCAGGGAAATAAGTCAGAAATTTTCCTTATTTTGGGGTAAAAAAGACAGGAATTCTCTTTGTTTTTGCGGAAAAAGACAGAAATTCCACTTATTAAGAGGCAAAAAAGCAGAAATTCCTATTATTTTGGAGCAAAAATGAAGAAATTTCCCTTTTTTATGGCAAAAAGGTATGCATTCTTCTTATTTTCGGGCAAAAAGGCAGAAATTCCTTGTATTTTGGAGCAAAATTGCAGAAATTCCCCTAATTGTGGCGCAAAAAGGCAGAAATTCTCTATAGGTTGGGGCAAAAAGACAGAAATTCTCCTTATTTTGGGACTAAACTCAGAAATTCCACTTATTTTGGGGCAAAATTCCAGAAATTTTCCTTATTTTGGGGTAAAATTGCAGAATTTTCACTTATTTTGGGACAAAATTGCAGAAATTTCAATTATTTCAGGGAAAAAAAGCCGAAATTTTCTTATTTTGGGGCAAAAAGGCAGAAATTCCTAATATTTTGTGGCAAAAATGCAGAAATTCCCCTTATTTTGAGGTAAAAATGCTGAAATTCCCCTAATTTGGGGGCAAAAAGGCAAAAATTTTTTTGGGGGGCAAAATTGCAGAAATTTCTCTTATTTCATGTAATAAGTCAGAAATTTTCCTTATTTTGGGGCAAAAAAGACAGAAATTCGCTTTGTTTTGGGGGAAAAAGACAGAAATTCCACTTATTTAGAGGCAAAAATTCAGAAATTCCTCTTATTTTGGAGCAAAAATGAAGAAATTTCTCTTTTTTATGGCAAAAAAATATGCATTCTTCTTATTTTCGGGCAAAAAGGCAGAAATTACCTGTATTTAGGAGCATAATTGCCGAAATTCCCCTAATTGTGGGGCAAAAAGGCAGAAATTACCTATATGTAGGGGCAAAAATCAGAAATTCTCCTTATTTTGGGGCAAAACTGAGAAATTCCACTTATTGTGGGGCAAAATTCCAGAAATTTCCCTTATTTTGGGGAAAAATTGCAGAAATTTCACTTATTTTGGGGCAAAATTGCAGAAATTTCACTTATTTCAGGGAAAAAAAGCAGAAATTTTCTTATTTTGGGGCAAAAAGGCAGAAATTCCTAATATTTTGTGGCATAAATGCAGAAATTCCCCTTATTTTGAGGTAAAAAGGCTGAAATTCCCCTTATTTGGGGGCAAAAAGGCAAAAATTTCCTATATTTTGGGGCAAAATTGCAGAAATTTCACTTATTTCAGGGTAATAAGTCAGAAATTTTCCTTATTTTGGGGCAAAAAAGAAAGAAATTCCCTTTGTTTTTGCGGAAAAAGACAGAAATTCCACTTATTTAGAGGCAAAAAAGCAGAAATTCCCCTTATTTTGGAGCAAAAATGAAGAAATTTCCCTTTTTTATAGCAAAAAGTTATGCATTCTTCTTATTTTCGGGCAGAAAGGCAGAAATTCCCCGTATTTTGTAGCAAAATTGCAGAAATTCTCCTAATTGTGGGGCAAAAAGGCAGAAATTCTCTATATGTTGGGGCAAAAAGACAGAAATTCTCCTTATTTTGGGGCAAAACTCAGAAATTCCATTTATTTTGAGGCAAAATTCAAGAAATTTCACTTATTTTGGGGCGAAATAGCAGAAATTTCACCTATTTTGGAGCAAAATTGCAGAAATTTCCCTTATTTTGGGGCAAAATTGCAAAAATTTCACTTACTTCAGGGTAATAAGGCAGAATTTTTCCTTATTTTGGGGCAAAAAAGACAGAAATTCCCTTTGTTTTGGGGGAAAAAGACAGAAATTCCACTTATTTAGAGGCAAAAATTCAGAAATTCCCCTTATTTTGGAGCAAAAATGAAGAAATTTCCCTTTTTTATGGCAAAAAAATATGCATTCTTCTTATTTTCGGGCAAAAAGGCAGAAATTCCCCGTATTTAGGAACAAAATTGTAGAAATTTCCCTAATTGTGGGGCAAAAAGGCAGAAATTACCTATATGTTGGGGCAAAAAAACAGAAATTCTCCTTTTTTTGGGGCAAAACTCAGAAATTCCACTTATTGTGGGCAAAATTCGAGAAATTTCACTTATTTTGGGGCAAAATTGCAGAAATTTCACTTATTTTGGGGCAAAATTGCAGAAATTTCACTTATTTCAGGAAAAAAAAGCAGAAATTTTCTTATTTTGGGGCAAAAGGCAGAAATTCCTAATATTTTGTGGCATAAACGCAGAAATTCCCCTTATTTGAGGTAAAAAGGCTGAAATTCCCCTTATTTGGGAGCAAAAATGCAAAAATTTCCTTTATTTTGAGGCAAAATTGCAGAAATTTCACTTATTTCAGGGTAATAAGTCAAAAATTTTCCTTATTTTGGAGCAAAAAAGACAGGAATTCCCTTTGGTTTGGGAGAAAAAGACAGAAATTCCACATATTTAGAGGCAAAAAAGCAGAAATTCCCCTTATTTTGGCCAAAAATGAAGAAATTTCCCTTTTTTTATGGCAAAAAGGTATGCATTCTTCTTATTTTCGGGCAAAAAGGCAGAAATTCCCCGTATTTTGGAGCAAAATTGCAGATATTCCCCTAATTGTGGGGCAAAAAGGCAGAAATTCTCTATATCTTGTGGCAAAAAACAGAAATTCTCCTTATCTTGGGGCAAAAGTCAGAAATTCCACTTATTTTGGGGCAAAATTCCAGAAATTTCCTTTATTTTGGGGCAAAATTGCACAAATTTCACTTATTTTTGTGTAAAATTGCAGAAATTTCACTTATTTGGGGGCAAAATTTCAGAAATTTCACTTATTTCAGGTAAAAAAGGCAGAAATTTTCTTTATTTTGGGGCAAAACGGCAGTAATTCCTAATATTTTGTGGCAAAAATGCAGAAATTCCACTTATTTCAAGGTAAAAAGGCTGAAATTCCCCTTATTTGGGGGCAAAAAGGCAGAAATTTTCCTTATTTTGGGGCAAAATTGCAGAAATTTCACTTACTTCAGGGTAATAAGTCAGAATTTTTCCTTATATTGAGGAAAAAAAGACAGAAATTCCCTTTGTTTTGGGGGAAAAAGAAAGAAATTCCACTTATTTAGAGGCAAAAAAGCAGAAATTCCCCTTATTTTAGAGCAAAAATGAAGAAATTTCCCTTTTTTAAGGCAAAAAGGTATGCATTCTTCTTATTTTTGGGCTAAAAGGCAGAAATTCCCCGTATTTTGGAGCAAAATTGCAGAAATTCCCCTAATTGTGGGGCAAAAAGGCAGAAATTGCCTATATGTTGGGGTAAAAAGACAGAAATTCTTTTTATTTTTAGGGCAAAACTCAGAAATTCTACTTATTTTGGAGCAAAATTCCAGAAATTTTCCTTAATTTGGGGAAAAATTGCAGAAATTTCACTTATTTTGGGGCAAAATTGCAGAAATTTCACTTATTTCAGGGAAAAAAAGCAGAAATTTTCTTATTTTGGGGCAAAAAGGCAGAAATTCCTAATATTTTGTGGCATAAATGCAGAAATTCCCCTTATTTCGAGGTAAAAAGGCTGAATTTCCCCTTATTTGGGGGCAAAAAGGCAAAAAATTTTTTTATTTTGGGGCAAAATTGCAGAAATTTCACTTATTTCAGAGAAATAAGTCAGAAATTTTCCTTATTTTGGGGTAAAAAAGACAGGAATTCTCTTTCTTTTGGCGGAAAAAGACAGAAATTCCACTTATTAAGAGGCAAAAAAGCAGAAATTCCCCTTATTTTGGAGAAAAAATGAAGAAATTTCCCTTTTTTATGGCAAAAAGGTATGCATTCTTCTTATTTTCGGGCAAAAAGGCAGAAATTCCTTGTATTTTGGAGCAAAATTACAGAAATTCCCCTAATTGTGGGGCAAAAAGGCAGAAATTCTCTATATGTTGGGGCAAAAAGACAGAAATTCTCCTTATTTTGGGACAAAACTCAGAAATTCCACTTATTTTGGGGCAAAATTCCAGAAATTTTCCTTATTTTGCGGTAAAATTGCAGAAATTTCACTTATTTTGGGACAAAATTGCAGAAATATCACTTATTTCAGGAAAAAAAAGCAGAAATTTTCTTATTTTGTGGCAAAAAGGCAGAAATTCCTAATTTTTTGTGGCAAAAATGCCGAAATTCTCCTTATTTTGAGGTAAAAAGGCTGAAATTCCCCTAATTTGGGGGCAAAAATGCAAAAAAATTTTTTTGGGGGCAAAATTTCAGAAATTTCACTTATTTCAGGGTAATAAGTCAGAAATTTTCCTTATTTTGGGGCAAAAAAGACAGAAATTCGCTTTGTTTTGGGGGAAAAAGACAGAAATTCCACTTATTTAGAGGCAAAAATTCAGAAATTCCTCTTATTTTGGAGCAAAAATGAAGAAATTTCCCTTTTTTATGGCAAAAAAAATGCATTCTTCTTATTTTCGGGCAAAAAGGCAGAAATTCCCCGTATTTAGGAACAAAATTGTAGAAATTTCCCTAATTGTGGGGCAAAAAGGCAGAAATTACCTCTATGTTGGGGCAAAAATCAGAAATTCTCCTTATTTTGGGGCAAAACTGAGAAATTCCACTTATTGTGGGGCAAAATTCCAGAAATTTCCCTTATTTTGGGGAAAAATTGCAGAAATTTCACTTATTTTGGGGCAAAATTGCAGAAATTTCACTTATTTCAGGGAAAAAAAGCAGAAATTTTCTTATTTTGGGGCAAAAAGGCAGAAATTCCTAATATTTTGTGGCATAAATGCAGAAATTCCCCTTATTTTGAGGTAAAAAGGCTGAAATTCCCCTTATTTGGGGGCAAAAAGCCAAAAATTTCCTATATTTTGGGGCAAAATTGCAGAAATTTCACTTATTTCAGGGTAGTAAGTCAGAAATTTTCTTTATTTTGGGGCAAAAAAGACAGGAAATCCCTTTGTTTTGGCGAAAAAAGACAGAAATTCCACTTATTTAGAGGCAAAAAAGCAGAAATTCCCCTTATTTTGGAGCAAAAATGAAGAAATTTCCCTTTTTTATGGCACAAAGCTATGCATTCTTCTTATTTTCGGGCAGAAAGGCAGAAATTCCTTGTATTTTGTAGCAAAATTGCAGAAATTCTCCTAATTGTGGGGCAAAAAGGCAGAAATTCTCTATATGTTGGGGCAAAAAGACAGAAATTCTCCTTATTTTGGGGCAAAACTCAGAAATTCCATTTATTTTGGGGCAAAATTCCAGAAATTTCACTTATTTTGGGGCGAAATTGCAGAAATTTCACTTATTTTGGAGCAAAATTGCAGAAATTTCACTTATTTTGGTGCAAAATTACAGAAATTTCACTTATTTCTGGGAAAATAGGCAGAAATTTTCCTTATTTTGGGGCAAAAAAGCAGAAATTCCTAATATTTTGTGGCAAAAATGCAGAAATTCCCCTTATTTCGAGGTAAAAAGGCTGAAATTCCCCTTATTTGGGGGCAAAAAGGCAGAAATTTCCCTTATTTTGGGGCAAAATTGCAGAAATTTCACTTACTTCAGGGTAATAAGGCAGAATTTTTCCTTATTTTGGGGCAAAAAAGACAGAAATTCCCTTTGTTTTGGGGGAAAAAGACAGAAATTCCACTTATTTAGAGGCAAAAATTCAGAAATTCCCCTTATTTTGGAGCAAAAATGAAGAAATTTCCCTTTTTTATGGCAAAAAGGTATGCATTCTTCTTATTTTCGGGAAAAAAGGAAGAAATTCCCCGTATTTAGGAACAAAATTGTAGAAATTTCCCTAATTGTGGGGCAAAAAGGCAGAAATTACCTATATGTTGGGGCAAAAAAACAGAAATTCTCCTTTTTTTGGGGCAAAACTCAGAAATTCCATTTATTGTGGGCAAAATTCCAGAAATTTCACTTATTTTGGGGCAAAATTGCAGAAATTTCACTTATTTTGGGGCAAAATTGCAGAAATTTCACTTATTTCAGGAAAAAAAAGCAGAAATTTTCTTATTTTGGGGCAAAAGGCAGAAATTCCTAATATTTTGTGGCATAAACGCAGAAATTCCCCTTATTTGAGGTAAAAAGGCTGAAATTCCCCTTATTTGGGAGCAAAAATGCAAAAATTTCCTTTACTTTGAGGCAAAATTGCAGAAATTTCACTTATTTCAGGGTAATAAGTCTAAAATTTTCCTTATTTTGGAGCAAAAAACAGGAAATCCCTTTGTTTTGGGAGAAAAAGACAGAAATTCCACTTATTTAGAGGCAAAAAAGCAGAAATTCCCCTTATTTTGGCCAAAAATGAAGAAATTTCCCTTTTTTATGGCAAAAAGGTATGCATTCTTCTTATTTTCGGGCAAAAAGGCAGAAATTCCCCGTATTTTGGAGCAAAATTGCAGATATTCCCCTAATTGTGGGGCAAAAAGGCAGAAATTGCCTATATGTTGGGGCAAAAAGACAGAAATTCTTTTTATTTTTAGGGCAAAACTCAGAAATTCTACTTATTTTGGAGCAAAATTCCAGAAAATTTTCCTTAATTTGGGGAAAAATTGCAGAAATTTCACTTATTTTGGAACAAAATTGCAGAAATTTCACTTATTTCAGGGAAAAAAAGCAGAAATTTTCTTATTTTGGGGCAAAAAGGCAGAAATTCCTAATATTTTGTGGCATAAATGCAGAAATTCCCCTTATTTCGAGGTAAAAAGGCTGAATTTCCCTTTATTTGGGGGCAAAAAGGCAAAAAATTCCTTTATTTTGGGGCAAAATTGCAGAAATTTCACTTATTTCAGGGAAATAAGTCAGAAATTTTCCTTATTTTGGGGTAAAAAAGACAGGAATTCTCTTTGTTTTGGCGGAAAAAGACAGAAATTCCACTTATTAAGAGGCAAAAAAGCAGAAATTCCCCTTATTTTGGAGCAAAAATGAAGAAATTTCCCTTTTTTATGGCAAAAAGGTATGCATTCTTCTTATTTTCGGGCAAAAAGGCAGAAATTCCTTGTATTTTGGAGCAAAATTGCAGAAATTCCCCTAATTGTGGGGCAAAAAGGCAGAAATTCTCTATATGTTGGGGCAAAAAGACAGAAATTCTCCTTATTTTGGGACAAAACTCAGAAATTCCACTTATTTTGGGGCAAAATTGCAGAAATTACCCTAATTGTGGGGCAAAAAGGCAGAAATTACCTATATGTTGGGGCAAAAAAACAGAAATTCTCCTTTTTTTGGGGCAAAACTCAGAAATTCCATTTATTGTGGGCAAAATTCCAGAAATTTCACTTATTTTGCTGCAAAATTGCAGAAATTTCACTTATTTTGGGGCAAAATTGCAGAAATTTCACTTATTTCAGGAAAAAAAAGCAGAAATTTTCTTATTTTGGGGCAAAAGGCAGAAATTCCTAATATTTTGTGGCATAAACGCAGAAATTCCCCTTATTTGAGGTAAAAAGGCTGAAATTCCCCTTATTTGGGAGCAAAAATGCAAAAATTTCCTTTACTTTGAGGCAAAATTGCAGAAATTTCACTTATTTCAGGGTAATAAGTCTAAAATTTTCTTTATTTTGGAGCAAAAAACAGGAAATCCCTTTGTTTTGGGAGAAAAAGACAGAAATTCCACTTATTTAGAGGCAAAAAAGCAGAAATTCCCCTTATTTTGGCCAAAAATGAAGAAATTTCCCTTTTTTATGGCAAAAAAATATGCATTCTTCTTATTTTCTGGCAAAAAGGCAGAAATTACCTGTATTTAGGAGCATAATTGCAGAAATTCCCCTAATTGTGGGGCAAAAAGGCAGAAATTACCTATATGTTGGGACAAAAATCAGAAATTCTCCTTATTTTGGGGCAAAACTGAGAAATTCCACTTATTTTGGGGCAAAATTCCAGAAATTTCCCTTATTTTGGGGCAAAATTGCAGAAATTTCACTTATTTTGGGGCAAAATTGCAGAAATTTCACTTATTTCAGGGAAAAAAAGCAGAAATTTTCTTATTTTGGGGCAAAAAGGCAGAAATTCCTAATATTTTGTGGCATAAATGCAGAAATTCCCCTTATTTTGAGGTAAAAAGGCTGAAATTCCCCTTATTTGGGGGCAAAAAGGCAAAAATTTTCTTTATTTTGGGGCAAAATTACAGAAATTTCACTTATTTCAGGGTAATAAGTAAGAAATTTTCCTTATTTTGGGGCAAAAAAGACAGAAATTCCCTTTGTTTTGGGGGAAAAAGACAGAAATTCCACTTATTTAGAGGCAAAAAAGCCGAAAATCCCATTATTTTGGAGCAAAAATGAAGAAATTTCCCTTTGTTATGGCAAAAACGTATGAATTCTTATTATTTTCGGGCAAAAAGGCAGAAATTTCCCGTATTTTTGAGCAAAATTGCTGAAATTCCCCTTATTGTGGGGCAAAAAGGCAGAAATTGAATATATGTTGGTGCAAAAAGGCAGAAATTCTCCTTATTTTGGGGCAAAACTCAGAAATTCCACTTATTTTGGGGCAAAATTCCAGAAATTTCCCTTATTTTGGGGCAAAATTGCAGAAATTTCACTTAATTTGGGGCAAAATTACAGAAATTTCACTTATTTCTGGGAAAATAGGCAGAAATTTTCCTTATTTTGTGGCAAAAAGTCAGAAATTCCTAATATTTTGTGGCAAAAATGCAGAAATTCCCCTTATTTCGAGGTAAAAAGGCTGAAATTCCCCTTATTTGGGGGCAAAAAGGCAGAAATTTCCCTTATTTTGGGGCAAAATTGCAGAAATTTCACTTACTTCAGGGTAATAAGGCAGAATTTTTCCTTATTTTGGGGCAAAAAAGACAGAAATTCTCTTTGTTTTGGGGGAAAAAGACAGAAATTCCACTTATTTAGAGGCAAAAATTCAGAAATTCCCCTTATTTTGGAGCAAAAATGAAGAAATTTCCCTTTTTTATGGCAAAAAGGTATGCATTCTTCTTATTTTCGGGAAAAAAGGCAGAAATTCCCCGTATTTAGGAACAAAATTGTAGAAATTTCCCTAATTGTGGGGCAAAAAGGCAGAAATTACCTATATGTTGGGGCAAAAAAACAGAAATTCTCCTTTTTTTGGGGCAAAACTCAGAAATTCCACTTATTGTGGGCAAAATTCCAGAAATTTCACTTATTTTGGGGCAAAATTGCAGAAATTTCACTTATTTAGGGGCAAAATTGCAGAAATTTCACTTATTTCAGGAAAAAAAAGCAGAAATTTTCTTATTTTGGGGCAAAAGGCAGAAATTCCTAATATTTTGTGGCATAAACGCAGAAATTCCCCTTATTTGAGGTAAAAAGGCTGAAATTCCCCTTATTTGGGAGCAAAAATGCAAAAATTTCCTTTACTTTGAGGCAAAATTGCAGAAATTTCACTTATTTCAGGGTAATAAGTCAAAAATTTTCCTTATTTTGGAGCAAAAAAGACAGGAATTCCCTTTGTTTTGGGAGAAAAAGACAGAAATTCCACTTATTTAGAGGCAAAAAAGCAGAAATTCCCCTTATTTTGGCCAAAAATGAAGAAATTTCCCTTTTTTATGGCAAAAAGGTATGCATTCTTCTTATTTTCGGGCAAAAAGGCAGAAATTCCCCGTATTTTGGAGCAAAATTGCAGATATTCCCCTAATTGTGGGGCAAAAAGGCAGAAATTCTCTATATGTTGTGGCAAAAAACAGAAATTCTCCTTATCTTGGGGCAAAAGTCAGAAATTCCACTTATTTTGGGGCAAAATTCCAGAAATTTCCTTTATTTTGGGGCAAAATTGCAAAAATTTCACTTATTTTTGTGTAAAATTGCAGAAATTTCACTTATTTGGGGGCAAAATTTCAGAAATTTCACTTATTTCAGGTAAAAAAGGCAGAAATTTTCTTTATTTTGGGGCAAAACGGCAGTAATTCCTAATATTTTGTGGCAAAAATGCAGAAATTCCACTTATTTCGAGGTAAAAAGGCTGAAATTCCCCTTATTTGGGGGCAAAAAGGCAGAAATTTTCCTTATTTTGGGGCAAAATTGCAGAAATTTCACTTACTTCAGGGTAATAAGTCAGAATTTTTCCTTATATTGAGGAAAAAAAGACAGAAATTCCCTTTGTTTTGGGGGAAAAAGAAAGAAATTCCACTTATTTAGAGGCAAAAAAGCAGAAATTCCCCTTATTTTAGAGCAAAAATGAAGAAATTTCCCTTTTTTAAGGCAAAAAGGTATGCATTCTTCTTATTTTTGGGCTAAAAGGCAGAAATTCCCCGTATTTTGGAGCAAAATTGCAGAAATTCCCCTAATTGTGGGGCAAAAAGGCAGAAATTGCCTATATGTTGGGGCAAAAAGACAGAAATTCTTTTTATTTTTAGGGCAAAACTCAGAAATTCTACTTATTTTGGAGCAAAATTCCAGAAATTTTCCTTAATTTGGGGAAAAATTGCAGAAATTTCACTTATTTTGGGGCAAAATTGCAGAAATTTCACTTATTTCAGGGAAAAAAAGCAGAAATTTTCTTATTTTGGGGCAAAAAGGCAGAAATTCCTAATATTTTGTGGCATAAATGCAGAAATTCCCCTTATTTCGAGGTAAAAAGGCTGAATTTCCCCTTATTTGGGGGCAAAAAGGCAAAAAATTTTTTTATTTTGGGGCAAAATTGCAGAAATTTCACTTATTTCAGAGAAATAAGTCAGAAATTTTCCTTATTTTGGGGTAAAAAAGACAGGAATTCTCTTTGTTTTGGCGGAAAAAGACAGAAATTCCACTTATTAAGAGGCAAAAAAGCAGAAATTCCCCTTATTTTGGAGAAAAAATGAAGAAATTTCCCTTTTTTATGGCAAAAAGGTATGCATTCTTCTTATTTTCGGGCAAAAAGGCAGAAATTCCTTGTATTTTGGAGCAAAATTGCAGAAATTCCCCTAATTGTGGGGCAAAAAGGCAGAAATTCTCTATATGTTGGGGCAAAAAGACAGAAATTCTCCTTATTTTGGGACAAAACTCAGAAATTCCACTTATTTTGGGGCAAAATTCCAGAAATTTTCTTATTTTGGGGTAAAATTGCAGAAATTTCACTTATTTTGGGACAAAATTGCAGAAATTTCACTTATTTCAGGAAAAAAAGCAGAAATTTTCTTATTTTGGGGCAAAAAGGCAGAAATTCCTAATATTTTGTGGCAAAAATGCAGAAATTCTCCTTATTTTGAGGTAAAAAGGCTGAAATTCCCCTAATTTGGGGGCAAAAAGGCAAAAAAATTTTTTGGGGGGCAAAATTTCAGAAATTTCACTTATTTCAGGGTAATAAGTCAGAAATTTTCCTTATTTTGGGGCAAAAAAGACAGAAATTCGCTTTGTTTTGGGGGAAAAAGACAGAAATTCCACTTATTTAGAGGCAAAAATTCAGAAATTCCTCTTATTTTGGAGCAAAAATGAAGAAATTTCCCTTTTTTATGGCAAAAAAATATGCATTCTTCTTATTTTCGGGCAAAAAGGCAGAAATTCCCCGTATTTAGGAACAAAATTGTAGAAATTTCCCTAATTGTGGGGCAAAAAGGCAGAAATTACCTCTATGTTGGGGCAAAAATCAGAAATTCTCCTTATTTTGGGGCAAAACTGAGAAATTCCACTTATTGTGGGGCAAAATTTCAGAAATTTCACTTATTTCAGGGTAATAAGTCAGAAATTTTCCTTATTTTGGGGCAAAAAAGACAGAAATTCGCTTTGTTTTGGGGGAAAAAGACAGAAATTCCACTTATTTAGAGGCAAAAATTCAGAAATTCCTCTTATTTTGGAGCAAAAATGAAGAAATTTCCCTTTTTTATGGCAAAAAAATATGCATTCTTCTTATTTTCGGGCAAAAAGGCAGAAATTCCCCGTATTTAGGAACAAAATTGTAGAAATTTCCCTAATTGTGGGGCAAAAAGGCAGAAATTACCTCTATGTTGGGGCAAAAATCAGAAATTCTCCTTATTTTGGGGCAAAACTGAGAAATTCCACTTATTGTGGGGCAAAATTCCAGAAATTTCCCTTATTTTGGGGAAAAATTGCAGAAATTTCACTTATTTTGGGGCAAAATTGCAGAAATTTCACTTATTTCAGGGAAAAAAAGCAGAAATTTTCTTATTTTGGGGCAAAAAGGCAGAAATTCCTAATATTTTGTGGCATAAATGCAGAAATTCCCCTTATTTTGAGGTAAAAAGGCTGAAATTCCCCTTATTTGGGGGCAAAAAGCCAAAATTTTCCTATATTTTGGGGCAAAATTGCAGAAATTTCACTTATTTCAGGGTAGTAAGTCAGAAATTTTCCTTATTTTGGGGCAAAAAAGACAGGAAATCCCTTTGTTTTGGCGAAAAAAGACAGAAATTCCACTTATTTAGAGGCAAAAAAGCAGAAATTCCCCTTATTTTGGAGCAAAAATGAAGAAATTTCCCTTTTTTATGGCACAAAGCTATGCATTCTTCTTATTTTCGGGCAGAAAGGCAGAAATTCCTTGTATTTTGTAGCAAAATTGCTGAAATTCTCCTAATTGTGGGGCAAAAAGGCAGAAATTCTCTATATGTTGGGGCAAAAAGACAGAAATTCTCCTTATTTTGGGGCAAAACTCAGAAATTCCATTTATTTTGGGGCAAAATTCCAGAAATTTCACTTATTTTGGGGCGAAATTGCAGAAATTTCACTTATTTTGGAGCAAAATTGCAGAAATTTCACTTATTTTGGTGCAAAATTACAGAAATTTCACTTATTTCTGGGAAAATAGGCAGAAATTTTCCTTATTTTGGGGCAAAAAAGCAGAAATTCCTAATATTTTGTGGCAAAAATGCAGAAATTCCCCTTGTTTCGAGGTAAAAAGGCTGAAATTCCCCTTATTTGGGGGCAAAAAGACAGAAATTTCCCTTATTTTGTGGCAAAATTGCAGAAATTTCACTTACTTCAGGGTAATAAGGCAGAATTTTTCCTTATTTTGGGGCAAAAAAGACAGAAATTCCCTTTGTTTTGGGGGAAAAAGACAGAAATTCCACTTATTTAGAGGCAAAAATTCAGAAATTCCCCTTATTTTGGAGCAAAAATGAAGAAATTTCCCTTTTTTATGGCAAAAAGGTATGCATTCTTCTTATTTTCGGGAAAAAAGGAAGAAATTCCCCGTATTTAGGAACAAAATTGTAGAAATTTCCCTAATTGTGGGGCAAAAAGGCAGAAATTACCTATATGTTGGGGCAAAAAAACAGAAATTCTCCTTTTTTTGGGGCAAAACTCAGAAATTCCATTTATTGTGGGCAAAATTCCAGAAATTTCACTTATTTTGGGGCAAAATTGCAGAAATTTCACTTATTTTGGGGCAAAATTGCAGAAATTTCACTTATTTCAGGAAAAAAAAGCAGAAATTTTCTTATTTTGGGGCAAAAGGCAGAAATTCCTAATATTTTGTGGCATAAACGCAGAAATTCCCCTTATTTGAGGTAAAAAGGCTGAAATTCCCCTTATTTGGGAGCAAAAATGCAAAAATTTCCTTTACTTTGAGGCAAAATTGCAGAAATATCACTTATTTCAGGGTAATAAGTCTAAAATTTTCCTTATTTTGGAGCAAAAAACAGGAAATCCCTTTGTTTTGGGAGAAAAAGACAGAAATTCCACTTATTTAGAGGCAAAAAAGCAGAAATTCCCCTTATTTTGGCCAAAAATGAAGAAATTTCCCTTTTTTATGGCAAAAAGGTATGCATTCTTCTTATTTTCGGGCAAAAAGGCAGAAATTCCCCGTATTTTGGAGCAAAATTGCAGATATTCCCCTAATTGTGGGGCAAAAAGGCAGAAATTGCCTATATGTTGGGGCAAAAAGACAGAAATTCTTTTTATTTTTAGGGCAAAACTCAGAAATTCTACTTATTTTGGAGCAAAATTCCAGAAAATTTTCCTTAATTTGGGGAAAAATTGCAGAAATTTCACTTATTTTGGAACAAAATTGCAGAAATTTCACTTATTTCAGGGAAAAAAAGCAGAAATTTTCTTATTTTGGGGCAAAAAGGCAGAAATTCCTAATATTTTGTGGCATAAATGCAGAAATTCCCCTTATTTCGAGGTAAAAAGGCTGAATTTCCCTTTATTTGGGGGCAAAAAGGCAAAAAATTCCTTTATTTTGGGGCAAAATTGCAGAAATTTCACTTATTTCAGGGAAATAAGTCAGAAATTTTCCTTATTTTGGGGTAAAAAAGACAGGAATTCTCTTTGTTTTGGCGGAAAAAGACAGAAATTCCACTTATTAAGAGGCAAAAAAGCAGAAATTCCCCTTATTTTGGAGCAAAAATGAAGAAATTTCCCTTTTTTATGGCAAAAAGGTATGCATTCTTCTTATTTTCGGGCAAAAAGGCAGAAATTCCTTGTATTTTGGAGCAAAATTGCAGAAATTCCCCTAATTGTGGGGCAAAAAGGCAGAAATTCTCTATATGTTGGGGCAAAAAGACAGAAATTCTCCTTATTTTGGGACAAAACTCAGAAATTCCACTTATTTTGGGGCAAAATTCCAGAAATTTTCCTTATTTTGGGGTAAAATTGAAGAAATTTCACTTATTTTGGGACAAAATTGCAGAAATTTCACTTATTTCAGGAAAAAAAAGCAGAAATTTTCTTATTTTGGGGCAAAAAGGCAGAAATTCCTAATATTTTGTGGCAAAAATGCCGAAATTCTCCTTATTTTGAGGTAAAAAGGCTGAAATTCCCCTAATTTGGGGGGAAAAGGCAAAAATTTTTTTTGGGGGGCAAAATTGCAGAAATTTCACTTATTTCAGGGTAATAAGTCAGAAATTTTCCTTATTTTGGGGCAAAAAAGAAAGAAATTCGCTTTGTTTTGGGGGAAAAAGACAGAAATTCCACTTATTTAGAGGCAAAAATTCAGAAATTCCTCTTATTTTGGAGCAAAAATGAAGAAATTTCCCTTTTTTATGGCAAAAAAATATGCATTCTTCTTATTTTCTGGCAAAAAGGCAGAAATTACCTGTATTTAGGAGCATAATTGCAGAAATTCCCCTAATTGTGGGGCAAAAAGGCAGAAATTACCTATATGTTGGGACAAAAATCAGAAATTCTCCTTATTTTGGGGCAAAACTGAGAAATTCCACTTATTTTGGGGCAAAATTCCAGAAATTTCCCTTATTTTGGGGCAAAATTGCAGAAATTTCACTTATTTTGGGGCAAAATTGCAGAAATTTCACTTATTTCAGGGAAAAAAAGCAGAAATTTTCTTATTTTGGGGCAAAAAGGCAGAAATTCCTAATATTTTGTGGCATAAATGCAGAAATTCCCCTTATTTTGAGGTAAAAAGGCTGAAATTCCCCTTATTTGGGGGCAAAAAGGCAAAAATTTTCTTTATTTTGGGGCAAAATTACAGAAATTTCACTTATTTCAGGGTAATAAGTAAGAAATTTTCCTTATTTTGGGGCAAAAAAGACAGAAATTCCCTTTGTTTTGGGGGAAAAAGACAGAAATTCCACTTATTTAGAGGCAAAAAAGCCGAAAATCCCATTATTTTGGAGCAAAAATGAAGAAATTTCCCTTTGTTATGGCAAAAACGTATGAATTCTTATTATTTTCGGGCAAAAAGGCAGAAATTTCCCGTATTTTTGAGCAAAATTGCTGAAATTCCCCTTATTGTGGGGCAAAAAGGCAGAAATTGAATATATGTTGGTGCAAAAAGGCAGAAATTCTCCTTATTTTGGGGCAAAACTCAGAAATTCCACTTATTTTGGGGCAAAATTCCAGAAATTTCCCTTATTTTGGGGCAAAATTGCAGAAATTTCACTTAATTTGGGGCAAAATTGCAGAAATTTCACTTATTTCAGGGAAAAAAAAGCAGAAATTTTCTTATTTTGGGGCAAAAAGCCAGAAATTCCTATTATTTTGTGGCAAAAATGCAGAAATTCCCCTTATTTTGAGGGAAAAAGGCTAAAATTCCCCTTATTTGGGGGCAAAAAGGCAAAAATTTACTTTATTTTGGGGCAAAATTGCAGAAATTTCACTTATTTCAGAGTAATAAGTCAAAAATTTTCCTTATTTTGGGGAAAAAAGACAGGAATTCCATTTGTTTTGGGGGAAAAAGACATAAATTCCACTTATTTAGAGGCAAAAAAGCAGAAAATCCCTATTTTGGAGCAAAAATAAAGGAATTTCCCTTTTTTTATTGCAAAAAGTTATGCATTCTTCTTATTTTCGGGCAAAAAGGCAGAAATTCCCCGTATTTTGGAGCAAAATTGCAGAAATTCCCCTAATTGTGGGGCAAAAAGAGAAATTGCCTATATGTTGGGGCAAAAAGACAAAATTTCTCCTTATTTTGGGGCAAAACTCTGAAATTCCACTTATTTCGGGGCAAAATTCCAGAAATTTCTTTTATTTTGTGGCAAAATTGCAGAAATTTCACTTATTTTGGGGCAAAATTGCAGAAATTTCAATTATTTCAGGGTAATAAGTAAGAATTTTTTCTTATTTTGGGGCAAAAAGGCAGAAATTCCTAATATTTTGTGGCAAAAATGCAGAAATTCTTCTTATTTTGAGGTAAAAAGGCTGAAATTTTCCTTATTTGGAGGCAAAAATGCAGAAATTCCCCTTATTTTGAGGTAAAAATGCTGAAATTCCCCTTATTTGGGGGCAAAAAGGCAGAAATTTCCCTTATTTTGGGGCAAAATTTCAGAAATTTCACTTACTTCAGGGTAATAAGTCAGAATTTTTTTTTTATTTTGGGGCAAAAATACAGAAATTCCCTTTGTTTTGAGGGAAAAAGACAGAAATTCCACTTATTTAGAGGCAAAAAAGCAGAAATTCCCCTTATTTTTGAGCAAAAATGAAGAAATTTCCTTTTTATGGCAAAAAGGTATGCATTCTTCTTATTTTGGGGCAAAAAGGTAGAAATTCCCCGTATTTTGGAGCAAAATTTCAGAAATTCCCCTAATTGCGGGGCAAAAAGGCAGAAATTCTCTATATGTTGGGGCAAAAAGACAGAAATTCTCCTTATTTTGGGGCAAAACTCAGAAATTCCACTTATTATGGGGCAAAAATACAGAAATTTCACTTATTTTGGGGCAAAATTGCAGAAATTTCAATTATTTTGTGGCAAAATTGCAGAAATTTCACTTATTTTGGGGCAAAATTGCAGAAATTTCACTTATTTCAGGGAAAAAAGGGAGAAATTTTCTTTATTTTGTGGCAAAAAAGAAGAAATTCCTAATATTTTGTGGCAAAAATGCAGCAATTCCCCTTATTTCGAGGTAAAAAGGCTGAAATTTTCCTTATTTGGGGGCAAAAATGCAGAAATTTTTCTTATTTTGAGGTAAAAATGCTGAAATTCCCCTTATTTGGGGGCAAAAAGGTAGAAATTTCCCTTATTTTAGGGCAAAATTGCAAAACTTTCACTTACTTCAGGGTAATAAGTCAGAATTTTTTTTATTTTGGGGCAATAATACAGAAATTCCCTTTGTTTTGGGTGAAAAAGACAGAAATTCCACTTATTTAGAGGCAAAAATGCAGAAATTCCCCTTATTTTTGAGCAAAAATGAAGAAATTTTCTTTTTATGGCAAAAAGGTATGCATTCTTCTTATTTTCGGGCAAAAAGGCAGAAATTCCTTGTATTTTGGAGCAAAATTGCAGAAATTCTCTATATGTTGGGGCAAAAAGACAGAAATTCTCCTTATTTTGGGACAAAACTCAGAAATTCCACTTATTTTGGGGCCAAATTCCAGAAATTTTCCTTATTTTGGGGTAAAATTGCAGAAATTTCACTTATTTTGGGACAAAATTGCAGAAATTTCACTTATTTCAGGAAAAAAAAGCAGAAATTTTCTTATTTTGGGGCAAAAAGGCAGAAATTCCTAATATTTTGTGGCAAAAATGCCGAAATTCTCCTTATTTTGAGGTAAAAAGGCTGAAATTCCCCTAATTTGGGGGCAAAAAGGCAAAAATTTTTTTTGGGGGCAAAATTGCAGAAATTTCACTTATTTCAGGGTAATAAGTCAGAAATTTTCCTTATTTTGGGGCAAAAAAGAAAGAAATTCGCTTTGTTTTGGGGGAAAAAGACAGAAATTCCACTTATTTAGAGGCATAAATTCAGAAATTCCTCTTATTTTGGAGCAAAAATGAAGAAATTTCCCTTTTTTATGGCAAAAAAATATGCATTCTTCTTATTTTCTGGCAAAAAGGCAGAAATTACCTGTATTTAGGAGCATAATTGCAGAAATTCCCCTAATTGTGGGGCAAAAAGGCAGAAATTACCTATATGTTGGGGCAAAAATCAGAAATTCTCCTTATTTTGGGGCAAAACTGAGAAATTCCACTTATTTTGGGGCAAAATTCCAGAAATTTCCCTTATTTTGGGGCAAAATTGCAGAAATTTCACTTATTTTGGGGCAAAATTGCAGAAATTTCACTTATTTCAGGGAAAAAATCAGAAATTTTTTTATTTTGGGGCAAAAAGGCAGAAATTCCTAATATTTTGTGGCATAAATGCAGAAATTCCCCTTATTTTGAGGTAAAAAGGCTGAAATTCCCCTTATTTGGGGGCAAAAAGGCAAAAATTTTCTTTATTTTGGGGCAAAATTACAGAAATTTCACTTATTTCAGGGTAATAAGTCAGAAATTTTCCTTATTTTGGGGCAAAAAAGACAGAAATTCCCTTTGTTTTGGGGGAAAAAGACAGAAATTCCACTTATTTAGAGGCAAAAAAGCCGAAAATCCCCTTATTTTGGAGCAAAAATGAAGAAATTTCCCTTTGTTATGGCAAAAACGTATGAATTCTTATTATTTTCGGGCAAAAAGGCAGAAATTTCCCGTATTTTTGAGCAAAATTGCAGAAATTCCCCTTATTGTGGGGCAAAAAGGCAGAAATTGAATATATGTTGGTGCAAAAAGGCAGAAATTCTCCATATTTTGGGGGAAAACTCAGAAATTCCACTTATTTTGGGGCAAAATTCCAGAAATTTCTCTTATTTTGGGGCAAAATTGCAGAAATTTCACTTAATTTGGGGCAAAATTGCAGAAATTTCACTTATTTCAGGGAAAAAAAGCAGAAATTTTCTTATTTTGGGGCAAAAAGCCAGAAATTCCTATTATTTTGTGGCAAAAATGCAGAAATTCCCCTTATTTTGAGGGAAAAAGGCTAAAATTCCCCTTATTTGGGGGACAAAAAGGCAAAAATTTACTTTATTTTGGGGCAAAATTGCAGAAATTTCACTTATTTCAGAGTAATAAGTCAAAAATTTTCCTTATTTTGGGGAAAAAAGACAGGAATTCCATTTGTTTTGGGGGAAAAAGACATAAATTCCACTTATTTAGAGGCAAAAAAGCAGAAAATCCCCTTATTTTGGAGCAAAAATAAAGTTATTTCCCTTTTTTATTGCAAAAAGTTATGCATTCTTCTTATTTTCAGGCAAAAAGGCAGAAATTCCCCGTATTTTGGAGCAAAATTGCAGAAATTCCCCTAATTGTGGGGCAAAAAGAGAAATTGCCTATATGTTGGGGCAAAAAGACAAAATTTCTCCTTATTTTGGGGCAAAACTCTGAAATTCCACTTATTTCGGGGCAAAATTCCAGAAATTTCTTTTATTTTGTGGCAAAATTGCAGAAATTTCACTTATTTTGGGGCAAAATTGCAGAAATTTCACTTATTTCAGGGTAATAAGTAAGAATTTTTTCTTATTTTGGGGCAAAAAGGCAGAAATTCCTAATATTTTGTGGCAAAAATGCAGAAATTCTTCTTATTTTGAGGTAAAAAGGCTGAAATTTTCCTTATTTGGAGGCAAAAATGCAGAAATTCCCCTTATTTTGAGGTAAAAATGCTGAAATTCCCCTTATTTGGGGGCAAAAAGGCAGAAATTTTCCTTATTTTGGGGCAAAATTGCAGAAATTTCACTTACTTCAGGGTAATAAGTCAGAATTTTTTTTTTATTTTGGGGCAAAAATACAGAAATTCCCTTTGTTTTGAGGGAAAAAGACAGAAATTCCACTTATTTAGAGGCAAAAAAGCAGAAATTCCCCTTATTTTTGAGCAAAAATGAAGAAATTTCCTTTTTATGGCAAAAAGGTATGCATTCTTCTTATTTTGGGGCAAAAAGGTAGAAATTCCCCGTATTTTGGAGCAAAATTTCAGAAATTCCCCTAATTGCGGGGCAAAAAGGCAGAAATTCTCTATATGTTGGGGCAAAAAGACAGAAATTCTCCTTATTTTGGGGCAAAACTCAGAAATTCCACTTATTATGGGGCAAAAATACAGAAATTTCACTTATTTTGGGGCAAAATTGCAGAAATTTCAATTATTTTGTGGCAAAATTGCAGAAATTTCACTTATTTTGGGGCAAAATTGCAGAAATTTCACTTATTTCAGGGAAAAAAGGCAGAAATTTTCTTTATTTTGGGGCAAAAAAGAAGAAATTCCTAATATTTTGTGGCAAAAATGCAGCAATTGCCCTTATTTCGAGGTAAAAATGCTGAAATTTTCCTTATTTGGTGGCAAAAATGCAGAAATTTTTCTTATTTTGAGGTAAAAATGCTGAAATTCCCCTTATTTGGGGGCAAAAAGGCAGAAATTTCCCTTATTTTGGGGCAAAATTGCAAAACTTTCACTTACTTCAGGGTAATAAGTCAGAATTTTTTTTTTATTTTGGGGCAATAATACAGAAATTCCCTTTGTTTTGGGGGAAAAAGACAGAAATTCCACTTATTTAGAGGCAAAAAAGCAGAAATTCCCCTTATTTTTGAGCAAAAATGAAGAAATTTCCTTTTTATGGCAAAAAGGTATGCATTCTTCTTATTTTCCGGTAAAAAGGAAAAAATTCCCTGTATTTTGGAGCAAAATTTCAGAAATTCCCCTAATTGTGGGGCAAAAAGGCAGAAATTCTCCTTATTTTGGGGCAAAACTCAGAAATTCCACTTATTTTGGGGCAAAAATACAGAAATTTCACTTATTTTGGAGCAAAATTGCAGAAATTTCAATTATTTTGTGGCAAAATTGCAGAAATTTCACTTATTTTGGGGCAAAATTGCAGAAATTTCACTTATTTCAGGGAAAAAAGGCGAAAATTTTCTTTATTTTCGGGAAAAAAAGAAGAAATTCCTAATATTTTGTGGCAAAAATGCAGAAATTCCCCTTATTTCGAGGTAAAAAGGTTGAATTTCCCCTTATTTGGGGCCAAAAGGCAGAAATTTTTCTTATTTTGGGGCAAAAAGGCAGAAATTCCTAATATTTTGTTGCAAAAATGCAGAAATTCCTCTTATTTCGAGGTAAAAAGGCTGAATTTCCCCTTATTTGGGGGCAAAATGCAGAAATTTTTTTTATTTTGGGACAAAATTGCAGAAATTTTACTTACTTCAGTAGAATAAGGCAGAATTTTTTCCTTATTTGGGGCAAAAAAGACAGAAATTCTTTTTGTTTTGGGGGGAAAAGACAGAAATTCCACTTATTTAGAGGCAAAAAATCAGAAATTCCCCTTATTTTGGAGCAAAAATGAAAAAATTTCCCTTTTTTATGGCAAAAAGGTATGCATTCTTCGTATTTTCGGGCAAAAAGGCAGAAATTCCCCGTATTTTGGAGCAAAAGTGCAGAAATTTTCCTAATTGTAGGGCAAAAATTAAGAAATTGCCTATATGTTGGGGCAAAAAGGCAGAAATTCTCTTTATTTTGAGGCAAAACTCAGAAATTCCACTTATTTTGGGGCAAAATTCCAGAAATTTTCCTTATTTTGGGGCAAAATTGCAGAAATTTCACTTATTTTGGGGCAAAATTGCAGAAATTTCACTTATTTCAGGGAAAAAAAGCAGAAATTTTCTTATTTTGGGGCAAAAAGGCAGAAATTCCTAATATTTTGTGGCATAAATGCAGAAATTCCCCTTAATTTGAGGTAAAAAGGCTGAAATTCCCCTTATTTGGGGGCAAAAAGGCAAAAATTTCCTTTATTTTGTGGCAAAATTGCAGAAATTTCACTTATTTCAGGGTAATAAGTCAGAAATTTTCCTTATTTTGGGGCAAAAAAGACAAGAATTCCCTTTGTTTTGGGGGAAAAAGACAGAAATTCCACTTATTTAGAGGCAAAAAAGCAGAAATTCCCCTTATTTTGGAGCAAAAATGAAGAGATTTTTTTTTATTGAAAAAAGGTATGCTTTCTTCCTTTTTTCGGGCAAAAAGGCAGAAATTCTCCGTATTTTGGAGCAAAATTGCAGAAATTCCCCTAATTGTGGGGCAAAAATGCAGGAATTCTCTATATGTTGGGGCAAAAAGACAGAAATTCTCATTATTTTGGGGCAAAACTCAGAAATTCCACTTATTTTGGGGCAAAATTCCAGAAATTTCTCTTATTTTGGGGCAAAATTGCAGAAATTTCACTTATTTTGCTGCAAAATTGCAGAAATTTCACTCATTTCAGAGAAAAAAAGAAGAAATTTTTTTATTTTGGGCAAAAAAGCAGTAATTCCTAATCTTTTGTGACAAAAATGCAGAAATTCCTCTTATTTTGAGGTAAAAAGACTGAAATTCCCCTTATTTGGGGGCAAAAATGCAGAAATTCCCCTTATTTTGAGGTAAAAAGGCTGAATTTCCTCTTATTTGGGGGCAAAAAGGCAGATATTTTTCTTATTTTGGGGCAAAATTGCAGAAATTTTACTTACTTCAGGGTAATAAGGCAGAATTTTTCCTTATTTGGGGCAAAAAAGACAGAAATTCCCTTTGTTTGAGGGGAAAAGACAGAAATTCCACTTATTTAGAGGCAAAACATCAGAAAATCGTCTTATTTTGGAGCAAAAATGAAAAAATCTCCCTTTTTTATTGCAAAAAGTTATGCACTCTTTGTATTTTCGGGCAAAAAGGCAGAAATTCCCCGTATTTTGGAGCAAAATTGAAGAAATTCCCCTAATTGTGGGGCAAAAATACAGAAATTGCCTATATGTTGGGGCAAAAAGACAGAAATTCACCTTATTTTGGGGCAAAACTCAGAAATTCCACTTATTTTGGGGCAAAATTCCAGAAATTTCCCTTATTTTGGGGCAAAATTGCAGAAATTTCACTTATTTCAGTGAAAAAAAAGCAGAAATTTTCTTATTTTGGGGCAAAAAGGCAGAAATTCCTAATATTTTGTGGCATAAATGCAGAAATTCCCCTTATTTTGAGGTAAAAAGGCTGAAATTCCCCTTATTTGGAAGCAAAAAGGCAAAAATTTCCTTTATTTTGGGGCAAAATTGCAGAAATTTCATTTATTTCAGGGTAATAAGTCAGAAATTTTCCTTATTTTGGGGCAAAAAAGACAGGAATTCCCTTTGTTTTGGGGGAAAAAGACAGAAATTCCACTTATTTAGAGACAAAAAAGCAGAAATTCCTCTTATTTTTCAGCAAAAATGAAGAAATTTTTTTTTTATTGAAAAAAGGTATGCATTCTTCTTATTTCCGGGCAAAAAGGCAGAAATTCCCCGTATTTTGGAGCAAAATTGCAGAAATTCCCCTAATTGTGGGGCAAAAATGCAGAAATTCTCTATTGTTGGGGCAAAAAGAGAGAAATTCTCTTATTTTGGGCAAAATTGCAGAAATTTCACTTATTTTGGTGCAAAATTGCAGAAATTTCACTTATTTTGGGGAAAAAAAGAAGAAATTTTCTTATTTTGGGGCAAAAAGGCAGAAATTACTAATATTTTGTGGCAAACATGCAGAAATTCCCTTATTTTGAGGTAAAAAGGCTGAAATTCCCCTTATTTTGGGGCAAAAATGCAGAAATTCCCCTTATTTTGAGGTAAAAATGATGAAATTCCCCTTATTTGGGGGCAAATAGGCAAAAATTTCCCTTATTTTGGGGCAAAATTGCAGAAATTTCACTTATTTTGGTGCAAAATTGTAGAAATTTCACTTATTTCAGGGAACAAAAGAAGAAATTTTCTTATTTTGGGGCAAAAAGGCAGAAATTCCTAATATTTTGTGGCAAAAATGCAGAAATTCCCCTTATTTTGAGGTAAAAAGGCTGAAATTCCCCTCATTTGGGGGAAAAATGCACAAATTCCCCTTATTTTGAGGTAAAAAGGCTGAAATACCCCTTATTTGTTGGCAAAAAGGCAGAAATTTCCTTTATTTTTGGGCAAAATTGCAGAAGTTTCACTTACTTCAGGGTAATAAGTCAGAATTTTTCC
Source organism: Micromys minutus (assembly GCF_963924665.1). Classification (NCBI taxonomy): domain Eukaryota; kingdom Metazoa; phylum Chordata; class Mammalia; order Rodentia; family Muridae; genus Micromys; species Micromys minutus. The sequence goes on along the minus strand of NW_027667411.1, from coordinate 930,563 downwards.
CTATTTTGGGGCAAAAATACAGAAATTCCCTTTGTTTTGGGGGAAAAAGACAGAAATTCCACTTATTTAGAGGCAAAAAAGCAGAAATTCCCCGTATTTTGGAGCGAAATTGCAGAAATTCCCCTAATTGTTGGGCAAAAAGGCAGAAATTGCGTATATGTTGGGGCAAAAAGACAAAAAATCTCCTAATTTTGGGGCAAAACTCAGAAATTCCACTTATTTTGGGGCAAAATTCCAGAAGATTCCCTTATTTGGGGCAAAATTGCAGAAATTTCACTTATTTTGGGGCAAAATTGCAGATATTTCACTTATTTTGGGGCAAAATTACAGAAATTTCACTTATTTTAGGAAAAAAGGCAGAAATTTTCCTTATTTTGGGGCAAAAAGTCAGAAATTACTAATATTTTGTGGCAAAAATGCAGAAATTCCCATTACGAGGTAAAAAGGCTGAAATTCCCCTTATTTGGGGGCAAAAAGGCAGAAATTCCCCGTATTTTGGAGCAAAATTGCAGAAATTCCCTTAATTGTGGGGCAAAAATGCAGAAATTGCCTATATGTTGGGGCAAAAAGACAGAAATTCTCCTTATTTTGAGGGAAAACTCAGAAATTCCACTTATTTTGGGGCAAAATTCTAAAAATTTCAGTTATTTCAGTGAAAAAAGGCAGAAATTTTCCTTATTTTGGGGCAAAAAGGCAGAAATTCCTAATATTTTTGGCAAAAATGCAGAAATTCCCATTTCGAGGTAAAAAGGCTGAAATTCCCCTTATTTGGGGGCAAAAAGGCAGAAATTTCCCTTATTTTGGGGCAAAATTGCAGAAATTTCACTTACTTCAGGGTAATAAGGCAGAATTTTTCTTATTTGGGGCAAAAAAGACAGAAATTCCCTTTGTTTTGGGGGAAAAAGAAAGAAATTCCACTTATTTAGAGGCAAAAAAGCACAAATTCCCCTTATTTTGGAGCAAAAATGAAGACATTTCCTATTTATGGCAAAAAGGTATGCATTCTTCTTATTTTTGTGCAAAAAGGCAGAAATTCCCCGTATTTTGGAGCAAAATTGCAGAAATTCCCCTAATTGTGGGGCAAAAATGCAGAAATTCTCTATATGTTTGGAAAAAAAGACAGAAATTCTCCTTATTTTGGGGCAAAACTCAGAAATTCCACTTATTTTGGGGCAAAATTCCAGAAATTTCTCTTATTTTGGTGCAAAATTGCAGAAATTTCACTTATTTTGGGCAAAATTGCAGAAATTTCACATATTTCAGGGAAAAAAAGCAGAAATTTTCTTATTTTGGGGCAAAGAGGCAGAAATTCTTAATATTTTGTGGCATAAATGCAGAAATTCCCCTTTTTTTATGGTAAAAAGGCTGAAATTCCTCTTACTTGAAGGCAAAAAGCAGAAATTTCTTTTATTTTGGGGCAAAATTGCAGAAATTTCACTTATTTCAGTGTAATAAGTCAGAAATTTTCTTTATTTTGGGGCAAAAAAGACAGGAATTCCCTTTGTTTTGGGGGAAAAAGACAGAAATTCCACTTATTTAGAATCAAAAAAGCAGAAATTCCTCTTATTTTGGAGCAAAAATGAAGAAATTTTTTTTTATTGAAAAGAAGTATGCATTCTTAATATTTTCAGGCTAAAAGGCTGAAATTCCCCGTATTTTGGAGCAAAATTGCAGAAATTCCCCTAACTGTGGGGCAAAAATGCAAAAATTCTCTATATGTTAGGGCAAAAAGACAGAAATTCTCCTTATTTTGGGGCAAAACTCAGAAATTCCACTTATTTTGGGGCAAAATTTTTGAAATTTCTCTTATTTTGAGTCAAAATTGCAGAAATTTCACTTATTTTGCTGCAAAATTGCAGAAATTTCAATCATTTCAGGGAAAAAAAGAAGAAATTTTCTTATTTTGGGGCAAAAAGGCAGAAATTCCTAATATTTTGTGGCAAAAAAGCAGAAATTTCTCTTATTTTGAGGTAAAAAGGCTGAAATTCCCCTTATTTGGGGGCAAAAATGCAGAAATTCCCCTTATTTTGAGGTAAAAAGGCTGAAATTCCCCTTATTTGGGGGCAAAAAGGCAGAAATTGCCTATATGTTGGGGCAAAAAGACAGAAATTCTCCTAATTTTAGGGCAAAACTCAGAAATTTTACTTATTTTGGGGCAAAATTGCAGAAAATTCCCTTATTTGGGGCAAACTTGCAGAAATTTCACTTATTTTGTGACAAAATTGCAGAAATTTCACTTATTTTGGGGCAAAATTAAAGAAATTTCACTTATTTCAGGGAAAAAAGGCAAAAATTTTCCTTATTTTGGGGCAAAAAGTCAGAAATTCCTAATATTTTGTGGCAAAAATGCAGAAATTCCCATTTCGAGGTAAACAGGCTGAAATTCCCCTTATTTGGGTGCAAAATTCCAGAAATTTCCCTTATTTTGGGGCAAAAAGACAGAAATTCCTAATATTTTGTGGCAAAAATGCAGAAATTCCCATTTCGAGGTAAAAAGGCTGAAATTCCCCTTATTTGGGGGCAAAAAGGCAGAAATTTCCCTTATTTTGGGGCAAAATTCCAGAAATTTCACTTACTTCAGGGTAACAAGGCAGAATTTTTCTTTATTTTGGGGCAAAAAAGACAGAAATTCCCTTTGTTTTGGGGGAAAAAGATTGAAATTCCACTTATTTAGAGGCAAAAAATCAGAAATTCCCCTTATTTTGGAGCAACAATGAAAAAATTTCCCTTTTTAATGGCAAAAAGGTATGCATTCTCCTTATTTTCGGGCAAAAAGGCAGAAATTCCCCGTATTTTGGAGCAAAATTGCAGAAATTCCCCTAATTGTGTGGCAAAAAGGCAGAAATTCCCTTTATGTTGGGGCAAAGAAACAGAAATTCTCCTTATTTTGGGGCAAAACTCAGAAATTCCACTTATTTTGAGGCAAAATTCCAGAAATTTCCCTTATTTTGGGGCAAAATTGCAGAAATTTCACTTAATTTGGGGCAAAATACAGAAATTTCACTTATTTCAGGGAAAAAAGCAGAAATTTTCTTATATGGGGCAAAAAGGATGAAATTCCTAATATTTTGCGGCAAAAATCCAGAAATTCCCCTTATTATTAGGTAAAAAGGCTGAAATTCTCCTTATTTGGGGGCAAAAAGGCAAAAATTTTTTTTATTTTGGGGCAAAATTGCAGAAATTTAACTTATTTTGGTGCAAAATTGCAGAAATTTCACTTATTTCAGGGAAAAAAGAAGAAATTTTCTTATTTTGGGGCAAAAAGGCAGAAATTCCCCGTATTTTGGAGCAAAATTGCAGAAATTCCCCTAATTGTTGGGCAAAAAGGCCGAAATTGCCTATATGTTGGGGCAAAAAGACAGAAATTCTCCTAATTTTGGGGCAAAACTCAGAAATTCCACTTATTTTGGGGCAAAATTGCAGAAAATTCTCTTATTTGGGGCAAAATTGCAGAAATTTCACTTATTTTGTTGCAAAATTGCAGAAATTTCACTTATTTTGGGATAAAATTACAGAAATTTCACTTATTTCAGGGAAAAAAGGCAAAAATTTTCCTTATTTTGAGGCAAAAAGTGAGAAATTCCTAATATTTTGTGGCAAAAATGCAGAAATTCCCATTTCGAGGTAAACAGGCTGAAAATCCCCTTACCTGGGTGCAAAATTCCAGAAATTTCCCTTATTTTGGGGCAAAAAGACAGAAATTCCTAATATTTTGTGGCAAAAATGCAGAAATTCCCATTTCGAGGTAAAAAGGCTGAAATTCCCCTTATTTGAGGGCAAAAAGCAGAAATTTCCCTTATTTTGGGGCAAAATTGCAGAAATTTCACTTACTTCAGGGTAATAAGGCAGAATTTTTCCTCATTTTGGGGCAAAAAAGACAGAAATTACCTTTCTTTTGGGGGAAAAAGACAGAAATTCCACTTATTTAGAGGAAAAAAGCAGAAATTCCCCTTATTTTGGAGCAAAAATTAAGAAATTTCCCTTTTTTATGGCAAAAAGGTATGCATTCTTCTTATTTTCGGGCAAAGAGGCAGAAATTCCCCGTATTTTAAAGCAAAAATGAAGAAATTTCCTTTTTATGGCAAAAAGGTATGCATTCTTTTTTTTTTGGGCAAAAAGGCAGAAATTCCCCGTAATTTGGAGCAAAATTGCAGAAATTCCCCTAATTGTTCAAAAAGGCAGAATTTGCCTATATGTGGGGCAAAAAGACAGAAATTCTCCTAATTTTGGGGCAAAACTCAGAAATTCCACTTATTTTGGGGCAAAATTCCAGAAAATTCCCTTATTTTGGGGAAAACTTGCAGAAATTTCACTTATTTTGGGGAAAAATTGCAGAAATTTCACTTATTTTGGGGCAAAATTAGAGAAATTTCACTTATTTCAGTGAAAAAAGGCAGAAATTTTTCTTATTTTGGGGCAAAAAGGCAGAAATTCCTAATATTTTGTGGCAAAAATGCAGAAATTCCCATTTCGAGGTAAAAAGGCTGAAATTCCCCTTATTTGGGGGCCAAAAGGCAGAAATTTCCCTTATTTTGGGGCAAAATTGCAGAAATTTCACTTACTTCAGGGTAATAAGGCAGAATTGTTCCTTATTTTGGGGCCTAATACAGAAATTCCCTTTGTTTTGGGGGAAAAAGACAGAAATTCCACTTATTTAGAGGCAAAAAAGCAGAAATTCCCCTTATTTTGGAGCAAAAATGAAGAAATTTCCCTTTTTTTGGAAAAAAGGTATGCATTCTTCTTATTTTCGGGCAAAAAGGCAGAAATTCCCCGTATTTTGGAGCAAAATTGCCGAAATTCCTATAATTGTTAGGCAAAAAGGCAGAAATTGCCTATATGTTGGGGCAAAAATGCATAAATTCTCCTTATTTTGAAGCAAAACTCAGAAATTCCACTTATTTTGGGGCAAAATTCCGGAAATTTCCCTTATTTGGGGGCAAAATTGCAGATATTTCACTTATTTTGGGGCAAAATTGCAGAAATTTCACTTATTTTAGGGAAAAAAAGCAGAAATTTTCTTATTTTGGGGCAAAAAGGCAGAAATTCCTAATATTTGTGGCAAAAATGCAGAAATTCCTCTTATTTTGAGGTAAAAAGGCTGAAATTCCCCTTATTTTGAAGGCTAAAATGCAGAAATTCCCCTTATTTTGAGGTAAAAAGGCTGAAATTCCCCTTATTTGGGGGCCAAAAAGCAGAAATTTCCCTTATTTTGGGGCAAAAGTGCAGAAATTTTACTTATTTCAGGGTAATAAGTCAGAATTTTTCCTTATTTTGGGGCAAAAATACAGAAATCCTTTTGTTTTGGGGGAAAAAGACAGAAATTCCACTTATTTAGAGGCAAAAAAGCAGAAATTCCTTTTATTTTGGAGCAAAAATGAAGAAATTTCCTTTTTATGGCAAAAAGGTATGCATTCTTCTTATTTTTGGGCAAAAAGGCAGAAGTTCCCCGTCGTTTGGAGCTAAATTGCAGAAATTCCCCTAATTGTTGGGCAAAAAGGCAGAAATTGCCTATATGTTGGGGCAAAAAGACAGAAATTTTTCTAATTTTGGGGCAAAACTCAGAAATTCCACTTATTTTGGGGCAAAATTCCAGAAAATTCCCATATTTTGGGGCAAAATTGCAGAAATTTCACTTATTTTGGGGCAAAATTTCAGAAATTTTACTTATTTTGGGGAAAAATTACAGAAATTTCACTTATTTCAGGGAAAAAAGGCAGAAAATTTCCTTATTTTGGGGCAAAAAGGCAGAAATTCCTAATATTTTGTGGCAAAAATGCAGAAATTTTCATTTCGAGGTAAAAAGGCTGAAATTCCCCTTATTTGGGGACAAAAAGGCAGAAATTTTCGTTATTTTGGGGCAAAATTGCAGAAATTTCAGTTACTTCAGTGTAATAAGGCAGAATTTTTCCTTATTTTGGGGCAAAATACAGAAATTCCCTTTGTTTTGGGGGAAAAAGAAAGAAATTCGACTTATTTAGAGGCAAAAAAGCAGAAATTCCCCTTATTTTGGAGCAAAAATGAAGAAATTTCTTTTTTATGGCAAAAAGGTATGCATTCTTCTTATTTTTGGGCAAAAAGGCAGAAATTCCCCGTATTTTGGAGCAAATTTGCAGATATTCCCCTGATTGTGGGGCAAAAATGCAGAAATTGCCTATATGTTGGGGCAAAAAGACAGAAATTCTCCTTATTTTGGAGCAAAACTCAGAAATTCCACTTATTTTGGGGCAAAATTCCAGAAATTTCCCTTATTTTGGGGCAAAATTTCAATTATTTTGGGGCAAAATTGAAGAAATTTCACTTATTTTGGGGCAAAATTGCAGAAATTTCACTTATTTCAGGGAAAAAGGCAGAAATTTTCCTTATTTTGGGGCAAAAAGGCAGAAATTCCTAATATTTTGTGGCAAAAAAACAGAAATTCTCCTTATTTTGGGGCAAAACTCAGAAATTCCACTTATTTTGGGGCAAAATTCCAGAAATTTCCCTTATTTGGGGGCAAAATTGCAGAAATTTCACTTAATTTGGGGCAAAATACAGAAATTTCACTTATTTCAGGGAAAAAAAGCAGAAATTTTCTTATTTTGGGGCAAAAAGGCAGAAATTCCTAATATTTTGTGGCAAAAATGTAGAAATTCCCCTTATTTTTAGGTAAAAAGGCTGAAATTCCTGTTATTTGGGGGCATAAAGGCAAAAATTTCCTTTATTTTGGGGCAAAATTGCAGAAATTTCACTTATTTTGTTGCAAAATTGCAGAAATTTCACTTATTTCAGGGAAAAAAGAAGAAATTTTCTTATTTTGGGGCAAAAAGGCAGAAATTCCTAATATTTGTGGCAAAAATGCAGAAATTCCCCTTATTTTGAGGTAAAAAGGCTGAAATTCCCCTTATTTTGAAGGCTAAAATGCAGAAATTCCCCTTATTTTGAGGTAAAAAGGCTGAAATTCCCCTTATTTGGGGGCCAAAAGGCAGACATTTCCCTTATTTTGGGGCAAAATTGCAGAAATTTCACATACTTCAGGGTAATAAGTCAGAATTTTTCCTTATTTTGGGGCAAAAATACAGAAATTTCATTTGTTTTTGGGGAAAAAGACAGAAATTCCACTTATTTAGAGGCAAAAAAGCAGAAATTCCCCTTATTTTGGAGCAAAAATGAAGAAATTTCCTTTTTATGGCAAAAAGGAATGCATTCTTCTTATTTTTGGGCAAAAAGGCAGAAGTTCCCCGTCGTTTGGAGCTAAATTGCAGAAATTCCCCTAATTGTTGGGCAAAAAGGCAGAAATTGCCTATATGTTGGGGCAAAAAGACAGAAATTCCTCTAATTTTGGGGCAAAACTCAGAAATTCCCCTTATTTTGGGGCAAAATTCCAGAAAATTAACATATTTTGGGGCAAAATTGCAGAAATTTCACTTATTTTGTGGCAAAATTTTCAGAAATTTTACTTATTTTGGGGAAAAATTAAAGAAATTTCACTTATTTCAGGGAAAAAAGCTAGAAATTTTCCTTATTTTGTGGCAAAAAGGCAGAAATTCCTAATATTTTTTGGCAAAAATGCAGAAATTTTCATTTCGAGGTAAAAAGGCTGAAATTCCCCTTATTTGGGGACAAAAAGGCAGAAATTTCTGTTATTTTGGGGCAAAATTGCAGAAATTTCACTTACTTCAGGGTAATAAGGCAGAATTTTTCCTTATTTTGGGGCCAAATACAGAAATTCCCTTTGTTTTAGGGGAAAAAGACAGAAATTCCACTTATTTAGAGGCAAAAAAGCAGAATTTCCTCTTATTTTGGAGCAAAAATGAAGACATTTCTTTTTTATGGAAAAAAGGTATGTATTCTTCTTATTTTTTGGCAAAAAGGCAGAAATTTCCCGTATTTTGGAGCAAAATTGCAGAAATTCCCCTAATTGTGGAGCAAAAAGGCAGAAATTCTCTATATGTTGGGGCAAAAAGACAGAAATTCTCCTTATTTTGGGGCAAAACTCAGAAATTCCACTTATTTTGGGGAAAAATTTCAGAAATTTCCCTTATTTTGGGGCAAAATTGCAGAAATTTCACTTATTTTGAGGCAAAATTGCAGAAATTTCAATTATTTCAGGGAAAAAAGAAGAAATTTTCTTATTTTGGGGCAAAAAGGCAGAAATTCCTAATATTTTGTGGCAAAAATGCAGAAATTTTCCTTATTTTGAGGTAAAAATGCTGAAATTCCTCTTATTTGTGGGCAAAAATGCAGAAATTCCCCTTATTTTGAGGTAAAAAGGCTGAAATTCCCCTTATTTGGGGGCAAAAAGGCAGAAATTTCCCTTATTTTGGGGCATAATTGCAGAAATTTTACTTTTTTTGGGGCAAAATTGCAGAAATTTCACTTATTTTGGGGCAAAATTACAGAAATTTCACTTATTTCAGGTAAAAAAGGCAGAAATTTTTCTTATTTTGGGGCAAAAAGGCAGAAATTCCTAATATTTTGTTGCAAAAATGCAAAAATTTCTTTTATTTCGAGGTAAAAAGGCTGAAATTCCCCTTATTTGGGGGCAAAAAGGCAGAAATTTCCCTTATTTTGGGGCAAAATTGCAGAAATTTAACTTACTTCAAATAATAAGGCAGAATTTTTCTTTATTTTGGGGCAAAAAAGACAGAAATTCCCTTTGTTTTGGGGGAAAAAGACAGAAATTTTACTTATTTAGAAGCAAAAAATCAGAAATTCCTCTTATTTTGGAGCAAAAATGAAGAAATTTCCCTTTTTTATGGCAAAAAGTATGCATTCTTCTTATTTTTGGGCAAAAAGGCAGAAATTCCCCGTATTTGGAGCAAAATTGCAGAAATTCCCCTAATTGTGGGGCAAAAAGGCAGAAATTGCCTTTATGTTGCAGCAAAAAAACAGAAATTCTCCTTATTTTGGGGCAAAACTCAGAAATTCTACTTATTTTGGGGCAAAATTCCAGAAATTTCCATTATTTTGGGGCAAAATTGCAGAAATTTCACTTAATTTGCGGCAAAATACAGAAATTTCACTTATTTCAGGGAAAAAAAGCAGAAATTTTCTTATTTTGGGGCAAAAAAGCAGAAATTCCTAATATTTTGTGACAAAAATGTAGATATTCCCCTTATTTTTAGGTAAAAAGGCTGAAATTCCCCTTATTTGGGGGCAAAAAGGCAAAAATTTCCTTTATTTTGGGGCAAAATTGCAGAAATTTCACTTATTTTTGTGCAAAATTGCAGAAATTTCACTTATTTCAGGGAAAAAAAGAAGAAATTTTCTTATTTTGGGGCAAAAAGGCAGAAATTCCTAATATTTGTGGCAAAAATGCAGAAATTCCTTATATTTTGAGGTAAAAAGGCTGAAATTCCCCTTATTTGGGGGCTAAAATGCAGAAATTCCCCTTATTTTGAGGTAAAAAGGCTGAAATTCCCCTTATTTGGGGGCAAAAAGGCAGAATTTTCACTTATTTTTGGGCAAAATTGCAGAAATTTCACTTACTTCAGGGTAATAAGTCAGAATTTTTCATTATTTTGGGGCAAAAATACAGAAATTTTCTTTGTTTTGGGGGAAAAATACAGAAATTCCACTAATTTAGAGGCAAAAAAGCAGAAATTCCCCTTATTTTGGAGCAAAAATGAAGAAATTTCCTTTTCATGGCAAAAAGGTATGCATTCTTTTTATTTTGGGGAAAAAAGGCAGAAGTTCCCCGTAGTTTGGAGCTAAATTGCAGAAATTCCCCTAATTGTTGGGCAAAAAGGCAGAAATTGCGTATATGTTGGGGCAAAAAGACAGAAATTCTGCTAATTTTGGGGCAAAAACTCGGAAACTCCACTTATTTTGTGGCAAAATTAGAAAATTCCCTTATTTTGGGGCAAAATTGCAGAAATTTCACTTATTTTGGGGCAAAATTTCAGAAATTTCACTTATTTTTGGGAAAAATTACAGAAATTTCACTTATTTCAGGGAAAAAAGGCAGAAATTTTCCTTATTTTGGGGCAAAAATGCAGAAATTCCTAATATTTTATGGCAAAAATGCAGAAATTTCCATTTCGAGGTAAAAAGGCTGAAATTCCCCTTATTTGGGGGCAAAAAGGCAAAAATTTCCGTTATTTTGGGGCAAAATTGCAGAAATTTCACTTACTTCAGGGTAATAAGGCCGAATTTTTCTTTATTTTGGGGCAAAATACAGAAATTCCCTTTGTTTTGGGGGAAAAAGACAGAAATTCCACTTATTTAGAAGCAAAAAATCAGAAATTCCCCTTATTTTGGAGCAAAAATGAAGAAATTTCCCTTTTTTATGGCAAAAAGCTATGCATTCTTCTTATTTTCGGGCAAAAAGGCAGAAATTCCCCGTATTGTGGAGCAAAATTGCAGAAATTCCTCTAATTGTTGGTCAAAAAGGCAGAAATTGCCTATATGTTGTGGCAAAAAAACAGAAATTCTCCTTATTTTGGGGCAAAACTCAGAAATTCCACTTATTTTGGGGCATAATTCCAGAAATTTCCCTCATTTTGGGGCAAAATTGCAGAAATTTCACTTAATTTGGGGCAAAATTGCAGAAATTTCACTTATTTCAGGGAAAAAAACAGAAATTTTCTTATTTTGGGGCAAAAAGGCAGAAATTCCTAATATTTTGTGGCAAAAATGCAGAAATTCTCCTTATTTTGAGGTAAAAAGGCTGAAATTCCCCTTATTTGGGGGCAAAAAGGCAGAAATTTCCCTTATTTTGGGGCAAAATTGCAAAAATTTCACGTACTTCAGGGTAATAAGTCAGAATTTTTCCTTATTTTGGGGCAAAAATACAGAAATTCTTTTTGTTTTGGGGGAAAAAGACAGAAATTCCACTTATTTAGAGGCAAAAAAGCAGAAATTCCCCTTATTTTGGAGCAAAAATGAAGAAATTTCCTTTTTATATCAAAAAGGTAGGCATTCTTCTTATCTTTTGGTAAAAAGGCAGAAATTCCTCGTATTTTGGGGCAAAATTGCAGAAATTCCCCTAATTGTAGGGCAAAAAGGCAGAAATTCTCTATATGTTGGGGCAAAAAGACAGAAATTCTTCTTATTTTGGGGCAAAACTCAGAAATTCCACTTATTTTGGGGCAAAATTCCAGAAATTTCCTTTATTTTGAGGCAAAATTGCAGAAATTTCAATTATTTTGGGGCAAAATTGCAGAAATTTCACTTATTTTGGGGCAAAATTACAGAAATTTCACTTATTTCAGGGAATAAAGGCAGAAATTTTCCTTATTTTGGGGTAAAAAGGCAGAAATTCCTAATATTTTGTGGTAAAAATGCAGAAATTTCCATTATTTCGAGGTAAAAATTCTGAAATTCCTCTTATTTGGGGGCAAAAAGGCAGAAATTTCCCTTATTTTGGGGCAAAATTGCAGAAATTTCACTTACTTCAGGGTAATAAGGCAGAATTTTTCCTTATTTTGGGGCAAAAAAGACAGAAATTCTCTTTGTTTTGGAAGAAAAAGACAGAAATTCCACTTATTTATAGGCATAAAATCAGAAATTCCCCCTATTTTGGAGCAAAAATGAAGAAATTTCTCTTTTTTATTGCAAAAAGGTATGCATTCTTTTTATTTTCGGGCAAAAAGGCAGAAATTCCCCGTATTTTGGAGCAAAATTGCAGAAATTCCCCTAATTGTGGGGCAAAAAGGCAGAAATTGCCTATATGTTGGGGCAGAAAGACAGAAATTCTCCTTATTTTGGGGCAAAACTCAGAAATTCCACTTATTTTGGGGCAAAATTACAGTAATTTCACTTATTTCTGGGAAAAAAGGCAGAAATTTTCCTTATTTGGGGGCAAAAACGCAGAAATTTCTACTATTTTGTGGCAAAAATGCAGAAGTTCCCTTTATTTCGAGGTAAAATGGCTGAGTTTCCCCTTATTTGGGGGCAAAAAGGCAGAAATTTTTCTTATTTTCGGGCAAAATTGCAGAAATTTCACTTACTTCAGGGTAATAAGACAGAATTTTTCCTTAATTGGGGCAAAAAGACAGAAATTCCCTTTTTTGGAGGAAAAAGACAGAAATTCCACTTATTTATACGCAAAAAATCAGAAATTCCCCTTATTTTGGAGCAAAAATGAAGAAATTTCCCTTTTTTATGGCAAAAAGGAATGCATTCTTCTTATTTTCGAGCAAAAAGGCAGAAATTCCCCGTATTTTGAAGCAAAATTGCAGAAATTCCCCTAATTGTGGGGCAAAAAGGCAGAAATTGCCTTTATGTTGGGGCAAAAAAACAGAAATTCTCATTATTTTGGGGCAAAACTCAGAAATTCCACTTATTTTGGGGCAAAATTCCAGAAATTTCTCTTATTTTGGGGCAAAATTGCAGAAATTTCACTTATTTTGCTGCAAAATTGCAGAAATTTCACTCATTTCAGAGAAAAAAAGAAGAAATTTTCTTATTTTGGGCAAAAAAGCAGTAATTCCTAATCTTTTGTGACAAAAATGCAGAAATTCCTCTTATTTTGAGGTAAAAAGGCTGAAATTCCCCTTATTTGGGGGCAAAAATGCAGAAATTCCCCTTATTTTGAGGTAAAAAGGCTGAATTTCCTCTTATTTGGGGGCAAAAAGGCAGATATTTTTCTTATTTTGGGGCAAAATTGCAGAAATTTTACTTACTTCAGGGTAATAAGGCAGAATTTTTCCTTATTTGGGGCAAAAAAGACAGAAATTCCCTTTTTTTGGGGGGAAAAGACAGAAATTCCACTTATTTAGAGGCAAAACATCAGAAAATCCTCTTATTTTGGAGCAAAAATGAAAAAATCTCCCTTTTTCATTGCAAAAAGTTATGCACTCTTCGTATTTTCGGGCAAAAAGGCAGAAATTCCCCGTATTTTGGAGCAAAATTGAAGAAATTCCCCTAATTGTGGGGCAAAAATACAGAAATTGCCTATATGTTGGGGCAAAAAGACAGAAATTCACCTTATTTTGGGGCAAAACTCAGAAATTCCACTTATTTTGGGGCAAAATTCCAGAAATTTCCCTTATTTTGGGGCAAAATTGCAGAAATTTCACTTATTTCAGTGAAAAAAAAGCAGAAATTTTCTTATTTTGGGGCAAAAAGGCAGAAATTCCTAATATTTTGTGGCATAAATGCAGAAATTCCCCTTATTTTGAGGTAAAAAGGCTGAAATTCCCCTTATTTGGAAGCAAAAAGGCAAAAATTTCCTTTATTTTGGGGCAAAATTGCAGAAATTTCATTTATTTCAGGGTAATAAGTCAGAAATTTTCCTTATTTTGGGGCAAAAAAGACAGGAATTCCCTTTGTTTTGGTGGAAAAAGACAGAAATTCCACTTATTTAGAGACAAAAAAGCAGAAATTCCTCTTATTTTTCAGCAAAAATGAAGAAATTTTTTTTTTATTGAAAAAAGGTATGCATTCTTCTTATTTCCGGGCAAAAAGGCAGAAATTCCCCGTATTTTGGAGCAAAATTGCAGAAATTCCCCTAATTGTGGGGCAAAAATGCAGAAATTCTCTATTGTTGGGGCAAAAAGAGAGAAATTCTCTTATTTTGGGCAAAATTGCAGAAATTTCACTTATTTTGGTGCAAAATTGCAGAAATTTCACTTATTTTGGGGAAAAAAGAAGAAATTTTCTTATTTTGGGGCAAAAAGGCAGAAATTACTAATATTTTGTGGCAAACATGCAGAAATTCCCTTATTTTGAGGTAAAAAGGCTGAAATTCCCCTTATTTTGGGGCAAAAATGCAGAAATTCCCCTTATTTTGAGGTAAAAATGATGAAATTCCCCTTATTTGGGGGCAAATAGGCAAAAATTTCCCTTATTTTGGGGCAAAATTGCAGAAATTTCACTTTTTTTGGTGCAAAATTGTAGAAATTTCACTTATTTCAGGGAACAAAAGAAGAAATTTTCTTATTTTGGGGCAAAAAGGCAGAAATTCCTAATATTTTGTGGCAAAAATGCACAAATTCCCCTTATTTTGAGGTAAAAAGGCTGAAATTCCCCTCATTTGGGGGAAACATGCACAAATTCCCCTTATTTTGAGGTAAAAAGGCTGAAATACCCCTTATTTGGGGGCAAAAAGGCAGAAATTTCCTTTATTTTTGGGCAAAATTGCAGAAATTTCACTTACTTCAGGGTAATAAGTCAGAATTTTTCCCTATTTTGGGGCAAAAATACAGAAATTCCCTTTGTTTTGGGGGAAAAAGACAGAAATTCCACTTATTTAGAGGCAAAAAAGCAGAAATTCCCCTTATTTTGGAGCAAAAATGAAGAAATTTCCTTTTTATATCAAAAAGGTAGGCATTCTTCTTATCTTTTGGTAAAAAGGCAGAAATTCCTCGTATTTTGGGGCAAAATTGCAGAAATTCCCCTAATTGTAGGGCAAAAAGGCAGAAATTCTCTATATGTTGGGGCAAAAAGACAGAAATTCTTCTTATTTTGGGGCAAAACTCAGAAATTCCACTTATTTTGGGGCAAAATTCCAGAAATTTCCTTTATTTTGAGGCAAAATTGCAGAAATTTCAATTATTTTGGGGCAAAATTGCAGAAATTTCACTTATTTTGGGGCAAAATTGCAGAAATTTCACTTATTTCAGGAAAAAATGGCAGAAATTTTCCTTATTATGGGGCAAAAAGGCAGAAATTCCTAATATTTTGTGGGAAAAATGCAGAAATTTCCCTTATTTCGAGGTAAAAATTCTGAAATTCCTCTTATTTGGGGGCAAAAAGGCAGAAATTTCCCTTATTTTGGGGCAAAATTGCAGAAATTTCACTTACTTCAGGGTAATAAGGCAGAATTTTTCCTTATTTTGGGGCAAAAAAGACAGAAATTCTCTTTGTTTTGGAAGAAAAAGACAGAAATTCCACTTATTTATAGGCATAAAATCAGAAATTCCCCCTATTTTGGAGCAAAAATGAAGAAATTTCTCTTTTTTATTGCAAAAAGGTATGCATTCTTTTTATTTTCGGGCAAAAAGGCAGAAATTCCCCGTATTTTGGAGCAAAATTGCAGAAATTCCCCTAATTGTGGGGCAAAAAGGCAGAAATTGCCTATATGTTGGGGCAGAAAGACAGAAATTCTCCTTATTTTGGGGCAAAACTCAGAAATTCCACTTATTTTGGGGCAAAATTACAGTAATTTCACTTATTTCTGGGAAAAAAGGCAGAAATTTTCCTTATTTGGGGGCAAAAACGCAGAAATTTCTACTATTTTGTGGCAAAAATGCAGAAGTTCCCCTTATTTCGAGGTAAAAAGGCTGAGTTTCCCCTTATTTGGGGGCAAAAAGGCAGAAATTTTTCTTATTTTCGGGCAAAATTGCAGAAATTTCACTTACTTCAGGGTAATAAGACAGAATTTTTCCTTAATTGGGGCAAAAAGACAGAAATTCCCTTTTTTGGAGGAAAAAGACAGAAATTCCACTTATTTATAGGCAAAAAATCAGAAATTCCCCTTATTTTGGAGCACAAATGGAGAAATTTCCCTTTTTTATGGCAAAAAGGTATGCATTCTTATTTTCGGGCAAAAAGGCAGAAATTCCCCGTATTTTGGAGCAAAATTGCAGAAATTCCCCTAATTGTGGGGCAAAAAGGCAGAAATTGCCTATATGTTGGGGCAAAAAGACAGAAATTCTCTTTATTTTGGGGCAAACTCAGAAATTCCACTTATTTTGGGGCAAAATTCAAGAAATTTCCCTTATTTTGGGGCAAAATTGCAGAAATTTCACTTATTTTGGGGCAAAATTGCAGAAATTTCACTTATTTCAGGGAAAAAAAGCAGAAATTTTCTTATTTTGGGGCAAAAAGGCAGAAATTCCTAATATTTTGTGGCATAAATGCAGAAATTCCCCTTATTTTGAGGTAAAAAGGCTGAAATTCCCCTTATTTGGGGGCAAAAAGGCAAAAATTTTCTTTATTTTGGGGCATTATTGCAAAAATTTCACTTATTTCAGAGTAATAAGTCAGAAATTTTCCTTATTTTGGGGCAAAAAAGACAGGAATTCCCTTTGTTTTGTGGGAAAAAGACAGAAATTCCACTTATTTAGAGGCAAAAAAGCAGAAATTCCCCTTATTTTGGAGCAAAAATGAAGAAATTTTTTTTATGGAAAAAAGGTATGCATTCTTCTTATTCTCGGGCAAAAAGGCAGAAATTCCCCATATTTTGGAGCAAAATTGCAGAAATTCCCCTAATTGTGGGGCAAAAATGCAGAAATTCTCTATATGTTGGGGCAAAAAGACAGAAATTCTTCTTATTTTGGGGCAAAACTCAGAAATTCCACTTATTTTGGGGCAAAATTTCAGAAATTTCTCTTATTTTGGGTCAAAATTGCAGAAATTTCACTTATTTTGGGGCAAAATTGCAGAAATTTCACTTATTTCAGGGAAAAAAAGAAGAAATTTTCTTATTTTGGGGCAAAAAGGCAGAAATTCCTAATATTTGTGGCAAAAATGCAGAAATTCCTTATATTTTGAGGTAAAAAGGCTGAAATTCCCCTTATTTGGGGGCTAAAATGCAGAAATTCCCCTTATTTTGAGGTAAAAAGGCTGAAATTCCCCTTATTTGGGGGCAAAAAGGCAGAATTTTCACTTATTTTGGGGCAAAATTGCAGAAATTTCACTTACTTCAGGGTAATAAGTCAGAATTTTTCATTATTTTGGGGCAAAAATACAGAAATTTTCTTTGTTTTGGGGGAAAAATACAGAAATTCCACATATTTTGTGGTAGAAATGCAGAAATTCCCCTTATTTTGAGGTAAAAAGGCTGAAATTCCTCTTATATGGGGGCAAAAATGCAGAAATTCCCCTTATTTTGAGGTAAAAATGCTGAAATTCCCCTTATTTGGGGGCAAAAAGGCAGAAATTTCCCTTATTTTGGGGCAAAATTGCAGAAATTTCACTTATTTTGGGGCAAAATTGCAGAAATTTCACTTATTTTGGGGCAAAATTACAGAAATTTCACTTATTCCAGGGAAAAAAGGCAGAAATTTTCCTTATTTTGGGGGAAAAATGCAGAAATTTCTAATATTTTGTGGCAAAAATGCAGAAATTTCTTTTATTTCGAGGTAAAAAGGCTGAAATTCCCCTTATTTGGGGGCAAAAATACAGAAATTTCCCTTATTTTGGGGCAAAATTGCAATAATTTCACTTACTTTAGAATAATAACGTAGAATTTTTCCTAATTTTGGGGCAAAAAAGACAGAAATTCTCTTTGTTTTGGGGGAAAAAGACAGAAATTTTACTTATTTATAAGCAAAAAATCAGAAATTCCCCTTATTTTAAAGCAAAAATGAAGAAATTTCCCTTTTTTATGGCAAAAGTATGCATTCTTCTTATTTTCGGGCAAAAAGGCAGAAATTCCCTGTATTTTGGAGCAAAATTGCAGAAATTCCCCTAATTGTGGGGCATAAAGGCAGAAATTGCCTTTATGTTGGGACAAAAAAACAGAAATTCTCCTTATTTAGGGGCAAAACTCAGAAAATCCACTTATTTTGGGGCAAAATTCCAGAAATTTCCCTTATTTTGTGGCAAAATTGCAGAAATTTCACTTAATTGGGGTAAAATACAGAAATTTCACTTATTTCAGGGAAAAAAAGCAGAAATTTTCTTATTTTGGGGCACAAAGGCAGAAATTCCTAATACTTTGTGACAAAAATGTAGATATTCCCCTTATTTTTAGGTAAAAAGGCTGAAATTCCCCTTATTTGGGGGCAAAAAGGCAAAAATTTCCTTTATTTTGGGGCAAAATTGCAGAAATTTCACTTCTTTTGGTGCAAAATTGCAGAAATTTCACTTATTTCAGGGAAAAAAAGAAGAAATTTTCTTATTTTGGGGCAAAAAGGCAGAAATTCCTAGTATTTGTGGCAAAAATGCAGAAATTCCTTTTATTTTGAGGTAAAAAGGCTGAAATTCCCCTTATTTGGGGGCTAAAATGCAGAAATTCCCCTTATTTTGAGGTAAAAGCTGAAATTCCCATTATTTGGGGGCCAAAAGGCAGAAATTTCCCTTATTTTGGGGCAAAATTGCAGAAATTTCACTTACTTCAGGGTAATAAGTCAGAATTTTTCTTTATTTTGGGGAAAAAATACAGAAATTTTCTTTGTTTTGGGGGAAAAAGACAGAAATTCCACTTATTTAGAGGCAAAAAAGCAGAAATTCCCCTTATTTGGAGCAAAAATGAAGAAATTTCCTTTTTATGGCAAAAAGGTATGCATTCTTCTTATTTTTGGGAAAAAGGCAGAAGTTCCCCGTAGTTTGGAGCTAAATTGCAGAAATTCCCCTAATTGTTGGGCAAAAAGGCAGAAATTGCCTATATGTTGGGGCAAAAAGACAGAAATTCTCCTAATTTTGGGGCAAAACTCAGAAATTCCACTTATTTTGGGGCAAAATTCCAGAAAATTCCCTTATTTTGGGGCAAAATTGCAGAAATTTCACTTATTTTGGGGCAAAATTTCAGAAATTCCACTTATTTTGGGGCAAAATTCCAGAAATTTCCATTATTTTGGGGCAAAATTGCAGAAATTTCACTTAATTTGGGGCAAAATTGAAGAAATTTCACTTATTTCAGGGAAAAAAAACAGAAATTTTCTTATTTTGGGGCAAAAAGGCAGAAATTCCTAATATTTTGTGGCAAAAATGCAGAAATTCCCATTATTTTGAGGTAAAAAGGCTGAATTTCCCCTTATTTGGGGGCAAAAATGCAGAAATTTTTCTTATTTTGGGGCAAAATTGCAGAAATTTCACTTACTTCAGGTTAATAAGGCAGAATTTGTCCGTATTTGGGGCAAAAAATACAGAAATTCCCTTTGTTTTTGGGGAAAAAGACAGAAATTCCACTTATTTATAGGCATAAAATCAGAAATTCCCCCTATTTTGGAGCAAAAATGAACAAATTTCTCTTTTTTATTGCAAAAAGGTATGCATTCTTTTTATTTTCGGGCAAAAAGGCAGAAATTCCCCGTATTTTGGAGCACAATTGCAGAAATTCCCCTAATTGTGGGGCATAAGGCAGAAATTGCCTATATGTTGGGGCAGAAAGACGGAAATTCTCCTTATTTTGGGGCAAAACTCAGAAATTCTACTTATTTTGGGGCAAAATTCCAGAAATTTCCCTTATTTTGGGGCAAAATTGCAGAAATTTCACTTATTTTGGGGCAAAATTGCAGAAATTTCACTTATATTGGGGCAAAATTACAGTAATTTCACTTATTTCAGGGAAAAAAGGCAGAAATTTTCCTTATTTGGGCGCAAAAACGCAGAAATTTCTAATATTTTGTGGCAAAAATGCAGAAGTTCCCCTTATTTCGAGGTAAAAAGGCTGAATTTCAACTTATTTGTGGGCAAAAAGGCAGAAATTTTTCTTATTTTGGGGCAAAATTTCAGAAATTTCACTTACTTCAGGGTAATAAGACAGAATTTTTCCTTAATTGGGCCAAAAAGACAGAAATTCCCTTTGTTTTGGAGGAAAAAGACAGAAATTCCACTTATTTATAGGCAAAAAGTCAGAAATTCCCCTTATTTTGGAGCAAAAATGAAGAAATTTCCCTTTTTTATGGCAAAAAGGTATGCATTCTTCTTATTTTCGGGCAAAAATGCAGAAATTCCCCGTATTTTGGAGCAAAATTGCAGAAATTCCCCTAATTGTGGGGCAAAAAGGCAGAAATTGCCTATATGTTGGGGCAATTGACAGAAATTCTCTTTATTTTGGGGCAAAACTCAGAAATTCCACTTATTATGGGGCAAAATTCCAGAAATTTCCCTTATTTTGGGGCAAAATTGCAGAAATTTCACTTATTTTGGGGCAAAATTGCAGAAATTTCACTTATTTCAGGGGAAAAAAAGCAGAAATTTTCTTATTTTGGGGCAAAAAGGCAGAAATTCCTAATATTTTGTGGCATAAATGCAGAAATTCCCCTTATTTTGAGGTAAAAAGGCTGAAATTACCCTTATTTGAGGGCAAAAAGGCAAAAAATTTCCTTTATTTTGGGGCAAAATTACAGAAATTTCACTTATTTCAGAGTAATAAGTCAGAAATTTTCCTTATTTTGGGGCAAAAAAGACAGGAATTCCCTTTGTTTTGGGGGAAAAAGACAGAAATTCCACTTATTTACAGGCAAAAATTCAGAAATTCCCCTTATTTTGGAGCAAAAATGAAGAAATTTCCTTTTTTTATGGCAAAAAGTTATGCATTCTTATTTTCGGGCAAAAAGGCAGAATTTCCCCATATTTTGAAGCAAAATTGCAGAAATTCCTCTAATTGTTGGTCAAAAAGGCAGAAATTGCATATATGTTGGGGCAAAAAAAAAAGAAATTCTCCTTATTTTGGGGCAAAACTCAGAAATTCCACTTATTTTGGGGCAAAATTCCAGAAATTTCCATTATTTTGCGGCAAACTTGCAGAAATTTCACTTAATTTGGGGCAAAATTGCAGAAATTTCACTTATTTCAGGGAAAAAAACAGAAATTTTCTTATTTTGGGGCAAAAAGGCAGAAATTCCTAATATTTTGTGGCAAAAATGCAGAAATTCCCCTTATTTTGAGGTAAAAAGGCTGAAATTCCCCTTATTTGGGGGCAAAAATGCAGAAATTTCCCTTATTTTGGGGCAAAATTGCAGAAATTTCACTTACTTCAGGGTAATAAGGCAGAATTTTTCCTTATTTTGGGGCAAAAATACAGAAATTCCTTTTGTTTTGGGGGAAAAAGACAGAAATTCCACTTATTTAGAGGCAAAAAAGCAGAAATTCCCCTTATTTTGGAGCAAAAATGAAGAAATTTCCTTTTTATGGCAAAAAGGTATGCATTCTTCTTATTTTTGGGTAAAAAGGCAGAAATTCCCCGTATTTTGGGGCAAAATTGCAGAAATTCCCCTAATTGTAGGGCAAAAAGGCAGAAATTCTCTATATGTTGGGGCAAAAAGACAGAAATTCTCTTTATTTTGGGGCAAAACTCAGAAATTCCACTTATTTTGGGGCAAAATTCCAGAAATTTCTTTTATTTTGAGGCAAAATTGCAGAAATTTCAATTATTTTGGGGCATAATTGCAGAAATTTCACTTATTTTGGAGCAAAATTGCAGAAATTTCACTTATTTCAGGGAAAAAAGGCAGAAATTTTCCTTATTTTGGGGCAAAAAGGCAGAAATTTCTAATATTTTGTGGCAAAAATGCAGAAATTCCCCTTATTTCGAGGTAAAAAGGCTGAATTTCCCCTTATTTGGGGGCAAAAAGGCAGAAATTTTTCTTATTTTGGGGCAAAATTGCAGAAATTTCACTTACTTCAGGTTAATAAGGCAGAATTTACCGTATTTGGGGCAAAAAATACAGAAATTCCCTTTTGTTTTGGGGGAAAAAGACAGAAATTCCACTTATTTATAGGCATAAAATCAGAAATTCCCCCTATTTTGGAGCAAAAATGAAGAAATTTCTCTTTTTTATTGCAAAAAGGTATGCATTCTTTTTATTTTCGGGCAAAAAGGCAGAAATTCCCCGTATTTTGGAGCACAATTGCAGAAATTCCCCTAATTGTGGGGCAAAAATGCAGAAATTCTCTATATGTTTGGAAAAAAAGACAGAAATTCTCCTTATTTTGGGGCAAAACTCAGAAATTCCACTTATTTTGGGGCAAAATTCCAGAAATTTCCCTTATTTTGGGGTAAAATTGCAGAAATTTCACTTATTTTGGGGCAAAATTGCAGAAATTTCACTTATTTCAGGGGAAAAAAAGCAGAAATTTTCTTATTTTGGGGCAAAAAGGCAGAAATTCCTAATATTTTGTGGCATAAATGCAGAAATTCCCCTTATTTTCAGGTAAAAAGGCTGAAATTACCCTTATTTGGGGGCAAAAAGGCAAAAATTTCCTTTATTTTGGGGCAAAATTACAGAAATTTAACTTATTTCAGAGTAATAAGTCAGAAATTTTCCTTATTTTGGGGCAAAAAAGACAGGAATTCCCTTTGTTTTGGGGGAAAAAGACAGAAATTCCACTCATTTAGAGGCAGAAAAGCAGAAATTCCCCTTATTTTGGAGCAAAAATGAAGAAATTTTTTTTATGGAAAAAAGGTATGCATTCTTTTTATTTTCGGGCAAAAAGGCAGAAATTCCCCGTATTTTGTAGCAAAATTGCAGAAATTCCCCTAATTGTGGGGCAAAAATGCAGAAATTCTCTATATGTTGGGGCAAAAACACAGAAATTCTTCTTATTTTGGGGCAAAACTCAGAAATTCCACTTATTTTGGGGCAAAATTCCAGAAATTTCTCTTATTTTGAGGCAAAATTGCAGAAATTTCACTTATTTTGGTGCAAAATTGCAGAAATTTTACTTATTTCAGGGAAAAAAAGAAGAAATTTTCTTATTTTGGGGCAAAAAGGCAGAAATTCCTAATATTTTATGGCAAAAATGCAGAAATTCCCCTTATTTTGAGGTAAAAAGGCTGATATTCCCCTTATTTGGGGGCCAAAATGCAGAAATTCCCCTTATTTTGAGGTAAAAAGGCTGAAATTCCCCTTATTTGGGGGCCAAAATGCAGAAATTCCCCTTATTTTGAGGTAAAAAGGCTGAAATTCCTTTTATTTGGGGGCAAAAAGACAGATATTTCCCTTATTTTGGGGCAAAATTGCAGAAATTTCACTTACTTCAGGGTAATAAGTCAGAATTTTTTCTTATTTTGGGGCAAAAATACATAAATTCTCTTTGTTTTGGGGGAAAAAGACAGAAATTCCACTTATTTAGAGGCAAAAAAGCAGAAATTCTCCTTATTTTGGAGCAAAAATGAAGAAATTTCCTTTTTATGGCAAAAAGGTATGCATTCTTCTTATTTTTGGGCAAAAAGGCAGAAATTCCCCGTATTTTGGAGCAAAATTGCAGAAATTCCCCTAATTGTTGGGCAAAAAGGCAGAAATTGCCTATATGTTGGGGCAAAAAAACAGAAATTCTCCTAATTTTGGGGCAAAACTCAGAAATTCCACTTATTTTGGAACAAAATTCCAGAAAATTCCCTTATTTTGGGGAAAAATTGCAGAAATTTCCCTTTTTTTGGGGCAAAATTGCAGAAATTTTACTTATTTTGGGGCAAAATTACAGAAATTTCACTTATTTCAAAGTAAAAAGGCAGAAATTTTCTTATTTTGGGGTAAAAAGGCAGAAATTCCTAATATTTTGTGGCAAAAATGCAGAAATTCCCATTTCGAGGTAAAAAGGCTGAAATTCCCCTTATTTGAGGGCAAAAAGGCAGAAATTTCCCTTATTTTGGGGCAAAATTGCAGAAATTTCACTTACTTCAGGGTAATAAGGCAGAATTTTTCCTTATTTTGGGGCAAAAAAGACAGAAATTTCCTTTGTTTGGGGGAAAAAGACAGAAATTCCACTTATTTAGAGGCAAAAAATCAGAAATTCCCCTTATTTTGGAGCAAAAATGAAGAAATTTCCCTTTTTTATGGCAAAAAGGAATGCATTCTTCTTATTTTCGAGCAAAAAGGCAGAAATTCCCCGTATTTTAGAGCAAAATTGCAGAAATTCCCCTAATTGTGGGGCAAAAAGGCAGAAATTGCCTTTATGTTGGGGCAAAAAAACAGAAATTCTCCTTATTTTGGGGCAAAACTCAGAAATTCCACTTATTTTGGGGCATAATTCCAGAAAATTCCCTAATTTTGGGGCAAAATTTTCGAAATTTCACTTAATTTGGGGCAAAATACAGAAATTTCACTTATTTCAGGGAAAAAAAGCAGAAATTTTCTTATTTTGGGGCAAAAAGGCAGAAATTCCTAATATTTTGTGTCAAAAATTCAAAAATTCCCCTTATTTTTAGGTAAAAAGGCTGAAATTCCCCTTATTAGGGGGCAAAAAGGCAAAAATATCCGTTATTTTGGGGCAAAATTGCAGAAATTTCACTTATTTTGGTGCAAAATTGCAGAAATTTCACTTATTTCATGGAAAAAAAGAAGAAATTTTCTTATTTTGTGGCAAAAAGGCAGAAATTCCTAATATTTTTTGGCAAAATTGCAGAAATTCCCCTTATTTTGAGGTAAAAAGGCTGAAATTCCCTTTATTTGGGGGCAAAAATGCAGAAATTCCCCTTATTTTGTGGTAAAAATGCTGAAATTCCCCTTATTTGTGGGCAAAATGGCAGAAATTCCCCGTATTTTGGAGCAAAATTGCAGAAATTCCCCTAATTGTGGGGCAAAAAGCAGAAATTGCCTATATGTTGGGGCAAAAAGACAAAAATTCTATTTATTTTTAGGCAAAACTCAGAAATTCCACTTATTTTGGGGCAAAATTCCAGAAATTTCTTTTATTGTGGGGCAAAATTGCTGAAATTTCACTTATTTTGGGGCAAAATTTCAGAAATTTCCCTTATTTTAAGGCAAAATTGCAAAAATTTCACTTACTTCAGGGTAATAAGTCAGAATTTTTCCTTATTTTGGGGCAAAAATACAGAAATTCCCTTTGTTTTGATGTGAAAAAACAGAAATTCCACTTATTTAGAGGCAAAAAGCAGAAATTCCCCTTATTTTGGAGCAAAAATGAAGAAATTTCCTTTTTATGGCAAAAAGGAATGCATTCTTCTTATTTTTGGGCAAAAAGGCAGAAATTCCCCATATTTTGGAGCAAAATTGCAGAAATTTCCCTAATTGTGGGGCAAAAAGGTAGAAATTCTCTATATGTTGGGGCAAAAAGACAGAAATTCTCCTTATTTTGGGACAAAACTCAGAAATTCCACTTATTTTGGGGCAAAATATTAGAAAATTCCCTTATTTTGGAGCAAAATTGCAGAAATTTCACTTATTTCGGGGCAAAATTGAAGAAATTTCACTTATTTCAGGCAAAAAAGGCAGAAATTTTCCTTATTTTGGGGCAAAAAGGCAGAAATTCCTAATATTTTGTGGCAAAAATGCAGAAATTCCCCTTATTTCGAGGTAAAAAGGCTGAATTTCGCCTTATTTGGGGGCAAAAATGCAGAAATTTTTCTTATTTTGGGGCAAAATTGCAGAAATTTCACTTACTTCATGGTAATAAGGAAGAATTTTTTTTTTATTTGGGGCAAAAAAGACAGAAATTCCTTGTTCGGGGCGAAAAAGACAGAAAATCCACTTATTTATAGGCAAAAAATCAGAAATTCCCCTTATTTTGGAGCAAAAATGAAGAAATTTCCTTTTTTTATGGCAAAAAGTTATGCATTCTTCTTATTTTCGGGCAAAAAGGCAGAAATTCCCCGTATTTTGGAGCAAAATTGAAAAATTCCCCTAATTGTGGCGCAAAAAGGCAGAAATTGCCTATATGTTGGGGCAAAAAGACAGAAATTCTCCTTATTTTAAGGCAAAACTCAGAAATTCCACTTATTTTGGGGCAAAATTCCAGAAATTTCCCTTATTTTAGGGCAAAATTGCAGAAATTTCACTTATTTTGAGGCAAAACTTCAGAAATTTCACTTATTTCAGGGAAAAATCAGAAATTTTCTTATTTTGGGGCAAAAAGGCAGAAATTCCTAATATTTTGTGGCAAAAATGCACAAATTTCCCTTATTTTGAGGTAAAAAGCTGAAATTCCTTTTATTTGGGGGCAAAAAGGCAAAAATTTCCCTTATTTTGGGGCAAAATTGCAGAAATTTCACTTATTTTGGAGCAAAATTGCAGAAATTTCACTTATTTCAGGGGAAAAAAGCAGAAATTTTCTTATTTTGGGGAAAAAAGGCAGAAATTCCTAATATATTGTGGCAAAAATGCAGAAATTCCCCTTATTTTGAGGTAAAAACGCTGAAATTCCACATATTTGGGGGCAAAAATGCAGAAATTTCCCTTATTTTGGGGCAAAATTGCAGAAATTTCACTTACTTCAGGGTAATAATTCAGAATTTTTCCTTATTTTGGGGCAAAAATACAGAAATTCCCTTTATTTTGGGGGAAAAATTCAGAAATTCCACTTATTTAGAGGCAAAAAAGCAGAAATTCCCCTTGTTTTGGAGCAAAAATGAAGAAATTTCCTTTTTATGGCAAAAAGGTATGCATTCTTCTTATTTTGGGCAAAAAGGCAGAAATTCCCCGTATTTTGGAGCAAAATTGCAGAAATTCCCCTAATTGTTGGGCAAAAAGGCAGAAATTGCCTATATGTTAGGGCAAAAAGACAGAAATTCTCCTTATTTTGGGGCAAAACTCAGAAATTCCACTTATTTTGGGGCAAAATTCCAGAAATTTCTCTTATTTTGGGGCCAAATTGCAGAAATTTCATTTATTTTGGGGCAAAATTGCAGAAATTTCACTTACTTCAGGGTAATAAGGCAGAATTTTTTCTTATTTAGGGCAAAAAAGACAGAAATTCCCTTTGTTTTGGGGGAAAAAGACAGAAATTCCACTTATTTAGAGGCAAAAATCAGAAATTCCCCTTATTTTGGAGCAAAAATGAAGAAATTTCCTTTTTATGGCAAAAAGTTATGCATTCTTCTTATTTTGGGCAAAAAGGCAGAAATTCCCCGTATTTTGGAGCAAAATTGAAAAATTCCCCTAATTGTGGCGCAAAAAGGCAGAAATTGCCTATATGTTGGGGCAAAAGGACAGAAATTCTCCTTATTTTAAGGCAAAACTCAGAAATTCCACTTATTTTGGGGCAAAATTCCAGAAATTTCCCTTATTTTAGGGCAAAATTGCAGAAATTTCACTTATTTTGAGGCAAAACTTCAGAAATTTCACTTATTTCAGGGAAAAATCAGAAATTTTCTTATTTTGGGGCAAAAAGGCAGAAATTCCTAATATTTTGTGGCAAAAATGCACAAATTTCCCTTATTTTGAGGTAAAAAGCTGAAATTCCTTTTATTTGGGGGCAAAAAGGCAAAAATTTCCTTTATTTTGGGGCAAAATTGCAGAAATTTCACTTATTTTGGAGCAAAATTGCAGAAATTTCACTTATTTCAGGGGAAAAAAGCAGAAATTTTCTTATTTTGGGGAAAAAAGGCAGAAATTCCTAATATATTGTGGCAAAAATGCAGAAATTCCCCTTATTTTGAGGTAAAAACGCTGAAATTCCACATATTTGGGGGCAAAAATGCAGAAATTTCCCTTATTTTGGGGCAAAATTGCAGAAATTTCACTTACTTCAGGGTAATAATTCAGAATTTTTCCTTATTTTGGGGCAAAAATACAGAAATTCCCTTTATTTTGGGGGAAAAATTCAGAAATTCCACTTATTTAGAGGCAAAAAAGCAGAAATTCCCCTTGTTTTGGAGCAAAAATGAAGAAATTTCCTTTTTATGGCAAAAAGGTATGCATTCTTCTTATTTTGGGCAAAAAGGCAGAAATTCCCCGTATTTTGGAGCAAAATTGCAGAAATTCCCCTAATTGTGGCGCAAAAAGGCAGAAATTGCCTATATGTTAGGGCAAAAAGACAGAAATTCTCCTTATTTTGGGGCAAAACTCAGAAATTCCACTTATTTTGGGGCAAAATTCCAGAAATTTCTCTTATTTTGTGGCCAAATTGCAGAAATTTCATTTATTTTGGGGCAAAATTGCAGAAATTTCACTTATTTTGCGGCAAAATTACAGAAATTTCACTTATTTCAGGGAAACAAGGCAGGAATTTTCCTTATTTTGGGGCAAAAAGGCAGAAATTCCTAGTATTTTGTGGCAAAAATGCAGAAATTCCCATTTCGAGGTAAAAAGGCTGAAATTCCTTTTATTTGGGGGCGAAAAGGCAGAAATTTCCCTTATTTTGGGGCAAAATTGCAGAAATTTCACTTACTTCAGGGTAATAAGGCAGAATTTTTTCTTATTTAGGGCAAAAAAGACAGAAATTCCCTTTGTTTTGGGGGAAAAAGACAGAAATTCCACTTATTTAGAGGCAAAAATCAGAAATTCCCCTTATTTTGGAGCAAAAATGAAGAAATTTCCTTTTTATGGCAAAAAGTTATGCATTCTTCTTATTTTGGGCAAAAAGGCAGAAATTCCCCGTATTTTGGAGCAAAATTGAAAAATTCCCCTAATTGTGGCGCAAAAAGGCAGAAATTGCCTATATGTTGGGGCAAAAGGACAGAAATTCTCCTTATTTTAAGGCAAAACTCAGAAATTCCACTTATTTTGGGGCAAAATTCCAGAAATTTCCCTTATTTTAGGGCAAAATTGCAGAAATTTCACTTATTTTGAGGCAAAACTTCAGAAATTTCACTTATTTCAGGGAAAAATCAGAAATTTTCTTATTTTGGGGCAAAAAGGCAGAAATTCCTAATATTTTGTGGCAAAAATGCACAAATTTCCCTTATTTTGAGGTAAAAAGCTGAAATTCCTTTTATTTGGGGGCAAAAAGGCAAAAATTTCCTTTATTTTGGGGCAAAATTGCAGAAATTTCACTTATTTTGGAGCAAAATTGCAGAAATTTCACTTATTTCAGGGGAAAAAAGCAGAAATTTTCTTATTTTGGGGAAAAAAGGCAGAAATTCCTAATATATTGTGGCAAAAATGCAGAAATTCCCCTTATTTTGAGGTAAAAACGCTGAAATTCCACATATTTGGGGGCAAAAATGCAGAAATTTCCCTTATTTTGGGGCAAAATTGCAGAAATTTCACTTACTTCAGGGTAATAATTCAGAATTTTTCCTTATTTTGGGGCAAAAATACAAAAATTCCCTTTATTTTGGGGGAAAAATTCAGAAATTCCACTTATTTAGAGGCAAAAAAGCAGAAATTCCCCTTGTTTTGGAGCAAAAATGAAGAAATTTCCTTTTTATGGCAAAAAGGAATGCATTCTTCTTATTTTGGGCAAAAAGGCAGAAATTCCCCGTATTTTGGAGCAAAATTGCAGAAATTCCCCTAATTGTTGGGCAAAAAGGCAGAAATTGCCTATATGTTAGGGCAAAAAGACAGAAATTCTCCTTATTTTGGGGCAAAACTCAGAAATTTCACTTATTTTGGGGCAAAATTCCAGAAATTTCTCTTATTTTGGGGCCAAATTGCAGAAATTTCATTTATTTTGGGGCAAAATTGCAGAAATTTCACTTACTTCATGGTAATAAGGAAGAATTTTTTTTTTATTTGGGGCAAAAAAGACAGAAATTCCCTTTGTTCGGGGGGAAAAAGACAGAAAATCCACTTATTTATAGGCAAAAAATCAGAAATTCCCCTTATTTTGGAGCAAAAATGAAGAAATTTCCTTTTTTTATGGCAAAAAGTTATGCATTCTTCTTATTTTCGGGCAAAAAGGCAGAAATTCCCCGTATTTTGGAGCAAAATTGAAAAATTCCCCTAATTGTGGCGCAAAAAGGCAGAAATTGCCTATATGTTGGGGCAAAAAGACAGAAATTCTCCTTATTTTAAGGCAAAACTCAGAAATTCCACTTATTTTGGGGCAAAATTCCAGAAATTTCCCTTATTTTAGGGCAAAATTGCAGAAATTTCACTTATTTTGAGGCAAAACTTCAGAAATTTCACTTATTTCAGGGAAAAATCAGAAATTTTCTTATTTTGGGGCAAAAAGGCAGAAATTCCTAATATTTTGTGGCAAAAATGCACAAATTTCCCTTATTTTGAGGTAAAAAGCTGAAATTCCTTTTATTTGGGGGCAAAAAGGCAAAAATTTCCCTTATTTTGGGGCAAAATTGCAGAAATTTCACTTATTTTGGAGCAAAATTGCAGAAATTTCACTTATTTCAGGGGAAAAAAGCAGAAATTTTCTTATTTTGGGGAAAAAAGGCAGAAATTCCTAATATATTGTGGCAAAAATGCAGAAATTCCCCTTATTTTGAGGTAAAAACGCTGAAATTCCACATATTTGGGGGCAAAAATGCAGAAATTTCCCTTATTTTGGGGCAAAATTGCAGAAATTTCACTTACTTCAGGGTAATAATTCAGAATTTTTCCTTATTTTGGGGCAAAAATACAGAAATTCCCTTTATTTTGGGGGAAAAATTCAGAAATTCCACTTATTTAGAGGCAAAAAAGCAGAAATTCCCCTTGTTTTGGAGCAAAAATGAAGAAATTTCCTTTTTATGGCAAAAAGGTATGCATTCTTCTTATTTTGGGCAAAAAGGCAGAAATTCCCCGTATTTTGGAGCAAAATTGCAGAAATTCCCCTAATTGTTGGGCAAAAAGGCAGAAATTGCCTATATGTTAGGGCAAAAAGACAGAAATTCTCCTTATTTTGGGGCAAAACTCAGAAATTCCACTTATTTTGGGGCAAAATTCCAGAAATTTCTCTTATTTTGGGGCCAAATTGCAGAAATTTCATTTATTTTGGGGCAAAATTGCAGAAATTTCACTTACTTCATGGTAATAAGGAAGAATTTTTTTTTTTATTTGGGGCAAAAAAGACAGAAATTCCCTTTGTTCGGGGGGAAAAAGACAGAAAATCCACTTATTTATAGGCAAAAAATCAGAAATTCCCCTTATTTTGGAGCAAAAATGAAGAAATTTCCTTTTTTTATGGCAAAAAGTTATGCATTCTTCTTATTTTCGGGCAAAAAGGCAGAAATTCCCCGTATTTTGGAGCAAAATTGAAAAATTCCCCTAATTGTGGCGCAAAAAGGCAGAAATTGCCTATATGTTGGGGCAAAAAGACAGAAATTCTCCTTATTTTAAGGCAAAACTCAGAAATTCCACTTATTTTGGGGCAAAATTCCAGAAATTTCCCTTATTTTAGGGCAAAATTGCAGAAATTTCACTTATTTTGAGGCAAAACTTCAGAAATTTCACTTATTTCAGGGAAAAATCAGAAATTTTCTTATTTTGGGGCAAAAAGGCAGAAATTCCTAATATTTTGTGGCAAAAATGCACAAATTTCCCTTATTTTGAGGTAAAAAGCTGAAATTCCTTTTATTTGGGGGCAAAAAGGCAAAAATTTCCTTTATTTTGGGGCAAAATTGCAGAAATTTCACTTATTTTGGAGCAAAATTGCAGAAATTTCACTTATTTCAGGGGAAAAAAGCAGAAATTTTCTTATTTTGGGGAAAAAAGGCAGAAATTCCTAATATATTGTGGCAAAAATGCAGAAATTCCCCTTATTTTGAGGTAAAAACGCTGAAATTCCACATATTTGGGGGCAAAAATGCAGAAATTTCCCTTATTTTGGGGCAAAATTGCAGAAATTTCACTTACTTCAGGGTAATAATTCAGAATTTTTCCTTATTTTGGGGCAAAAATACAGAAATTCCCTTTATTTTGGGGGAAAAATTCAGAAATTCCACTTATTTAGAGGCAAAAAAGCAGAAATTCCCCTTGTTTTGGAGCAAAAATGAAGAAATTTCCTTTTTATGGCAAAAAGGTATGCATTCTTCTTATTTTGGGCAAAAAGGCAGAAATTCCCCGTATTTTGGAGCAAAATTGCAGAAATTCCCCTAATTGTGGCGCAAAAAGGCAGAAATTGCCTATATGTTAGGGCAAAAAGACAGAAATTCTCCTTATTTTGGGGCAAAACTCAGAAATTCCACTTATTTTGGGGCAAAATTCCAGAAATTTCTCTTATTTTGTGGCCAAATTGCAGAAATTTCATTTATTTTGGGGCAAAATTGCAGAAATTTCACTTATTTTGCGGCAAAATTACAGAAATTTCACTTATTTCAGGGAAACAAGGCAGGAATTTTCCTTATTTTGGGGCAAAAAGGCAGAAATTCCTAGTATTTTGTGGCAAAAATGCAGAAATTCCCATTTCGAGGTAAAAAGGCTGAAATTCCTTTTATTTGGGGGCGAAAAGGCAGAAATTTCCCTTATTTTGGGGCAAAATTGCAGAAATTTCACTTACTTCAGGGTAATAAGGCAGAATTTTTTCTTATTTAGGGCAAAAAAGACAGAAATTCCCTTTGTTTTGGGGGAAAAAGACAGAAATTCCACTTATTTAGAGGCAAAAATCAGAAATTCCCCTTATTTTGGAGCAAAAATGAAGAAATTTCCTTTTTATGGCAAAAAGTTATGCATTCTTCTTATTTTGGGCAAAAAGGCAGAAATTCCCCGTATTTTGGAGCAAAATTGAAAAATTCCCCTAATTGTGGCGCAAAAAGGCAGAAATTGCCTATATGTTGGGGCAAAAGGACAGAAATTCTCCTTATTTTAAGGCAAAACTCAGAAATTCCACTTATTTTGGGGCAAAATTCCAGAAATTTCCCTTATTTTAGGGCAAAATTGCAGAAATTTCACTTATTTTGAGGCAAAACTTCAGAAATTTCACTTATTTCAGGGAAAAATCAGAAATTTTCTTATTTTGGGGCAAAAAGGCAGAAATTCCTAATATTTTGTGGCAAAAATGCACAAATTTCCCTTATTTTGAGGTAAAAAGCTGAAATTCCTTTTATTTGGGGGCAAAAAGGCAAAAATTTCCTTTATTTTGGGGCAAAATTGCAGAAATTTCACTTATTTTGGAGCAAAATTGCAGAAATTTCACTTATTTCAGGGGAAAAAAGCAGAAATTTTCTTATTTTGGGGAAAAAAGGCAGAAATTCCTAATATATTGTGGCAAAAATGCAGAAATTCCCCTTATTTTGAGGTAAAAACGCTGAAATTCCACATATTTGGGGGCAAAAATGCAGAAATTTCCCTTATTTTGGGGCAAAATTGCAGAAATTTCACTTACTTCAGGGTAATAATTCAGAATTTTTCCTTATTTTGGGGCAAAAATACAAAAATTCCCTTTATTTTGGGGGAAAAATTCAGAAATTCCACTTATTTAGAGGCAAAAAAGCAGAAATTCCCCTTGTTTTGGAGCAAAAATGAAGAAATTTCCTTTTTATGGCAAAAAGGAATGCATTCTTCTTATTTTGGGCAAAAAGGCAGAAATTCCCCGTATTTTGGAGCAAAATTGCAGAAATTCCCCTAATTGTTGGGCAAAAAGGCAGAAATTGCCTATATGTTAGGGCAAAAAGACAGAAATTCTCCTTATTTTGGGGCAAAACTCAGAAATTTCACTTATTTTGGGGCAAAATTCCAGAAATTTCTCTTATTTTGGGGCCAAATTGCAGAAATTTCATTTATTTTGGGGCAAAATTGCAGAAATTTCACTTACTTCATGGTAATAAGGAAGAATTTTTTTTTTATTTGGGGCAAAAAAGACAGAAATTCCCTTTGTTCGGGGGGAAAAAGACAGAAAATCCACTTATTTATAGGCAAAAAATCAGAAATTCCCCTTATTTTGGAGCAAAAATGAAGAAATTTCCTTTTTTTATGGCAAAAAGTTATGCATTCTTCTTATTTTCGGGCAAAAAGGCAGAAATTCCCCGTATTTTGGAGCAAAATTGAAAAATTCCCCTAATTGTGGCGCAAAAAGGCAGAAATTGCCTATATGTTGGGGCAAAAAGACAGAAATTCTCCTTATTTTAAGGCAAAACTCAGAAATTCCACTTATTTTGGGGCAAAATTCCAGAAATTTCCCTTATTTTAGGGCAAAATTGCAGAAATTTCACTTATTTTGAGGCAAAACTTCAGAAATTTCACTTATTTCAGGGAAAAATCAGAAATTTTCTTATTTTGGGGCAAAAAGGCAGAAATTCCTAATATTTTGTGGCAAAAATGCACAAATTTCCCTTATTTTGAGGTAAAAAGCTGAAATTCCTTTTATTTGGGGGCAAAAAGGCAAAAATTTCCCTTATTTTGGGGCAAAATTGCAGAAATTTCACTTATTTTGGAGCAAAATTGCAGAAATTTCACTTATTTCAGGGGAAAAAAGCAGAAATTTTCTTATTTTGGGGAAAAAAGGCAGAAATTCCTAATATATTGTGGCAAAAATGCAGAAATTCCCCTTATTTTGAGGTAAAAACGCTGAAATTCCACATATTTGGGGGCAAAAATGCAGAAATTTCCCTTATTTTGGGGCAAAATTGCAGAAATTTCACTTACTTCAGGGTAATAATTCAGAATTTTTCCTTATTTTGGGGCAAAAATACAGAAATTCCCTTTATTTTGGGGGAAAAATTCAGAAATTCCACTTATTTAGAGGCAAAAAAGCAGAAATTCCCCTTGTTTTGGAGCAAAAATGAAGAAATTTCCTTTTTATGGCAAAAAGGTATGCATTCTTCTTATTTTGGGCAAAAAGGCAGAAATTCCCCGTATTTTGGAGCAAAATTGCAGAAATTCCCCTAATTGTTGGGCAAAAAGGCAGAAATTGCCTATATGTTAGGGCAAAAAGACAGAAATTCTCCTTATTTTGGGGCAAAACTCAGAAATTCCACTTATTTTGGGGCAAAATTCCAGAAATTTCTCTTATTTTGGGGCCAAATTGCAGAAATTTCATTTATTTTGGGGCAAAATTGCAGAAATTTCACTTACTTCATGGTAATAAGGAAGAATTTTTTTTTTTATTTGGGGCAAAAAAGACAGAAATTCCCTTTGTTCGGGGGGAAAAAGACAGAAAATCCACTTATTTATAGGCAAAAAATCAGAAATTCCCCTTATTTTGGAGCAAAAATGAAGAAATTTCCTTTTTTTATGGCAAAAAGTTATGCATTCTTCTTATTTTCGGGCAAAAAGGCAGAAATTCCCCGTATTTTGGAGCAAAATTGAAAAATTCCCCTAATTGTGGCGCAAAAAGGCAGAAATTGCCTATATGTTGGGGCAAAAAGACAGAAATTCTCCTTATTTTAAGGCAAAACTCAGAAATTCCACTTATTTTGGGGCAAAATTCCAGAAATTTCCCTTATTTTAGGGCAAAATTGCAGAAATTTCACTTATTTTGAGGCAAAACTTCAGAAATTTCACTTATTTCAGGGAAAAATCAGAAATTTTCTTATTTTGGGGCAAAAAGGCAGAAATTCCTAATATTTTGTGGCAAAAATGCACAAATTTCCCTTATTTTGAGGTAAAAAGCTGAAATTCCTTTTATTTGGGGGCAAAAAGGCAAAAATTTCCTTTATTTTGTGGCAAAATAGCAGAAATTTCACTTATTTTGGAGCAAAATTGCAGAAATTTCACTTATTTCAGGGGAAAAAAGCAGAAATTTTCTTATTTTGGGGAAAAAAGGCAGAAATTCCTAATATATTGTGGCAAAAATGCAGAAATTCCCCTTATTTTGAGGTAAAAACGCTGAAATTCCACATATTTGGGGGCAAAAATGCAGAAATTTCCCTTATTTTGGGGCAAAATTGCAGAAATTTCACTTACTTCAGGGTAATAATTCAGAATTTTTCCTTATTTTGGGGCAAAAATACAGAAATTCCCTTTATTTTGGGGGAAAAATTCAGAAATTCCACTTATTTAGAGGCAAAAAAGCAGAAATTCCCCTTGTTTTGGAGCAAAAATGAAGAAATTTCCTTTTTATGGCAAAAAGGTATGCATTCTTCTTATTTTGGGCAAAAAGGCAGAAATTCCCCGTATTTTGGAGCAAAATTGCAGAAATTCCCCTAATTGTGGCGCAAAAAGGCAGAAATTGCCTATATGTTAGGGCAAAAAGACAGAAATTCTCCTTATTTTGGGGCAAAACTCAGAAATTCCACTTATTTTGGGGCAAAATTCCAGAAATTTCTCTTATTTTGTGGCCAAATTGCAGAAATTTCATTATTTTGGGGCAAAATTGCAGAAATTTCACTTATTTTGCGGCAAAATTACAGAAATTTCACTTATTTCTGGGAAACAAGGCAGAAATTTTCCTTATTTTGGGGCAAAAAGGCAGAAATTCCTAGTATTTTGTGGCAAAAATGCAGAAATTCCCATTTCGAGGTAAAAAGGCTGAAATTCCTTTTATTTGGGGGCGAAAAGGAAGAAATTTCCCTTATTTTGGGGCAAAATTGCAGAAATTTCACTTACTTCAGGGTAATAATTCAGAATTTTTCCTTATTTTGGGGCAAAAATACAGAAATTCCCTTTATTTTGGGGGAAAAATTCAGAAATTCCACTTATTTAGAGGCAAAAAAGCAGAAATTCCCCATGTTTTGGAGCAAAAATGAAGAAATTTCCTTTTTATGGCAAAAAGGTATGCATTCTTCTTATTTTGGGCAAAAAGGCAGAAATTCCCCGTATTTTGGAGCAAAATTGCAGAAATTCCCCTAATTGTGGCGCAAAAAGGCAGAAATTGCCTATATGTTAGGGCAAAAAGACAGAAATTCTCCTTATTTTAAGGCAAAACTCAGAAATTCCACTTATTTTGGGGCAAAATTCCAGAAATTTCCCTTATTTTAGGGCAAAATTGCAGAAATTTCACTTATTTTGAATCAAAACTTCAGAAATTTCACTTATTTCAGGGAAAAATCAGAAATTTTCTTATTTTGGGGCAAAAAGGCAGAAATTCCTAATATTTTGTGGCAAAAATGCACAAATTTCCCTTATTTTGAGGTAAAAAGCTGAAATTCCTTTTATTTGGGGGCAAAAAGGCAAAAATTTCCTTTATTTTGGGGCAAAATTGCAGAAATTTCACTTATTTTGGAGCAAAATTGCAGAAATTTCACTTATTTCAGGGGAAAAAAGCAGAAATTTTCTTATTTTGGGGAAAAAAGGCAGAAATTCCTAATATATTGTGGCAAAAATGCAGAAATTCCCCTTATTTTGAGGTAAAAACGCTGAAATTCCACATATTTGGGGGCAAAAATGCAGAAATTTCCCTTATTTTGGGGCAAAATTGCAGAAATTTCACTTACTTCAGGGTAATAATTCAGAATTTTTCCTTATTTTGGGGCAAAAATACAGAAATTCCCTTTATTTTGGGGGAAAAATTCAGAAATTCCACTTATTTAGAGGCAAAAAAGCAGAAATTCCCCTTGTTTTGGAGCAAAAATGAAGAAATTTCCTTTTTATGGCAAAAAGGTATGCATTCTTCTTATTTTGGGCAAAAAGGCAGAAATTCCCCGTATTTTGGAGCAAAATTGCAGAAATTCCCCTAATTGTGGCGCAAAAAGGCAGAAATTGCCTATATGTTAGGGCAAAAAGACAGAAATTCTCCTTATTTTGGGGCAAAACTCAGAAATTCCACTTATTTTGGGGCAAAATTCCAGAAATTTCTCTTATTTTGTGGCCAAATTGCAGAAATTTCATTTATTTTGGGGCAAAATTGCAGAAATTTCACTTATTTTGCGGCAAAATTACAGAAATTTCACTTATTTCAGGGAAACAAGGCAGGAATTTTCCTTATTTTGGGGCAAAAAGGCAGAAATTCCTAATATTTTGTGGCAAAAATGCAGAAATTCCCATTTCGAGGTAAAAAGGCTGAAATTCCTTTTATTTGGGGGCGAAAAGGCAGAAATTTCCCTTATTTTGGGGCAAAATTGCAGAAATTTCACTTACTTCAGGGTAATAAGGCAGAATTTTTTCTTATTTAGGGCAAAAAAGACAGAAATTCCCTTT
This sequence comes from Micromys minutus, assembly GCF_963924665.1. Lineage (NCBI taxonomy): Eukaryota > Metazoa > Chordata > Mammalia > Rodentia > Muridae > Micromys > Micromys minutus. The sequence goes on along the minus strand of NW_027667411.1, from coordinate 893,394 downwards.
GTTTTGGGGGAAAAAGACAGAAATTCCACTTATTTAGAGGCAAAAATCAGAAATTCCCCTTATTTTGGAGCAAAAATGAAGAAATTTCCTTTTTATGGCAAAAAGTTATGCATTCTTCTTATTTTGGGCAAAAAGGCAGAAATTCCCCGTATTTTGGAGCAAAATTGAAAAATTCCCCTAATTGTGGCGCAAAAAGGCAGAAATTGCCTATATGTTGGGGCAAAAGGACAGAAATTCTCCTTATTTTAAGGCAAAACTCAGAAATTCCACTTATTTTGGGGCAAAATTCCAGAAATTTCCCTTATTTTAGGGCAAAATTGCAGAAATTTCACTTATTTTGAGGCAAAACTTCAGAAATTTCACTTATTTCAGGGAAAAATCAGAAATTTTCTTATTTTGGGGCAAAAAGGCAGAAATTCCTAATATTTTGTGGCAAAAATGCACAAATTTCCCTTATTTTGAGGTAAAAAGCTGAAATTCCTTTTATTTGGGGGCAAAAAGGCAAAAATTTCCTTTATTTTGGGGCAAAATTGCAGAAATTTCACTTATTTTGGAGCAAAATTGCAGAAATTTCACTTATTTCAGGGGAAAAAAGCAGAAATTTTCTTATTTTGGGGAAAAAAGGCAGAAATTCCTAATATATTGTGGCAAAAATGCAGAAATTCCCCTTATTTTGAGGTAAAAACGCTGAAATTCCACATATTTGGGGGCAAAAATGCAGAAATTTCCCTTATTTTGGGGCAAAATTGCAGAAATTTCACTTACTTCAGGGTAATAATTCAGAATTTTTCCTTATTTTGGGGCAAAAATACAGAAATTCCCTTTATTTTGGGGGAAAAATTCAGAAATTCCACTTATTTAGAGGCAAAAAAGCAGAAATTCCCCTTGTTTTGGAGCAAAAATGAAGAAATTTCCTTTTTATGGCAAAAAGGAATGCATTCTTCTTATTTTGGGCAAAAAGGCAGAAATTCCCCGTATTTTGTAGCAAAATTGCAGAAATTCCCCTAATTGTTGGGCAAAAAGGCAGAAATTGCCTATATGTTAGGGCAAAAAGACAGAAATTCTCCTTATTTTGGGGCAAAACTCAGAAATTTCACTTATTTTGGGGCAAAATTCCAGAAATTTCTCTTATTTTGGGGCCAAATTGCAGAAATTTCATTTATTTTGGGGCAAAATTGCAGAAATTTCACTTACTTCATGGTAATAAGGAAGAATTTTTTTTTTATTTGGGGCAAAAAAGACAGAAATTCCCTTTGTTCGGGGGGAAAAAGACAGAAAATCCACTTATTTATAGGCAAAAAATCAGAAATTCCCCTTATTTTGGAGCAAAAATGAAGAAATTTCCTTTTTTTATGGCAAAAAGTTATGCATTCTTCTTATTTTCGGGCAAAAAGGCAGAAATTCCCCGTATTTTGGAGCAAAATTGAAAAATTCCCCTAATTGTGGCGCAAAAAGGCAGAAATTGCCTATATGTTGGGGCAAAAAGACAGAAATTCTCCTTATTTTAAGGCAAAACTCAGAAATTCCACTTATTTTGGGGCAAAATTCCAGAAATTTCCCTTATTTTAGGGCAAAATTGCAGAAATTTCACTTATTTTGAGGCAAAACTTCAGAAATTTCACTTATTTCAGGGAAAAATCAGAAATTTTCTTATTTTGGGGCAAAAAGGCAGAAATTCCTAATATTTTGTGGCAAAAATGCACAAATTTCCCTTATTTTGAGGTAAAAAGCTGAAATTCCTTTTATTTGGGGGCAAAAAGGCAAAAATTTCCCTTATTTTGGGGCAAAATTGCAGAAATTTCACTTATTTTGGAGCAAAATTGCAGAAATTTCACTTATTTCAGGGGAAAAAAGCAGAAATTTTCTTATTTTGGGGAAAAAAGGCAGAAATTCCTAATATATTGTGGCAAAAATGCAGAAATTCCCCTTATTTTGAGGTAAAAACGCTGAAATTCCACATATTTGGGGGCAAAAATGCAGAAATTTCCCTTATTTTGGGGCAAAATTGCAGAAATTTCACTTACTTCAGGGTAATAATTCAGAATTTTTCCTTATTTTGGGGCAAAAATACAGAAATTCCCTTTATTTTGGGGGAAAAATTCAGAAATTCCACTTATTTAGAGGCAAAAAAGCAGAAATTCCCCTTGTTTTGGAGCAAAAATGAAGAAATTTCCTTTTTATGGCAAAAAGGTATGCATTCTTCTTATTTTGGGCAAAAAGGCAGAAATTCCCCGTATTTTGGAGCAAAATTGCAGAAATTCCCCTAATTGTTGGGCAAAAAGGCAGAAATTGCCTATATGTTAGGGCAAAAAGACAGAAATTCTCCTTATTTTGGGGCAAAACTCAGAAATTCCACTTATTTTGGGGCAAAATTCCAGAAATTTCTCTTATTTTGGGGCCAAATTGCAGAAATTTCATTTATTTTGGGGCAAAATTGCAGAAATTTCACTTACTTCAGGGTAATAAGGCAGAATTTTTTCTTATTTAGGGCAAAAAAGACAGAAATTCCCTTTGTTTTGGGGGAAAAAGACAGAAATTCCACTTATTTAGAGGCAAAAATCAGAAATTCCCCTTATTTTGGAGCAAAAATGAAGAAATTTCCTTTTTATGGCAAAAAGTTATGCATTCTTCTTATTTTGGGCAAAAAGGCAGAAATTCCCCGTATTTTGGAGCAAAATTGAAAAATTCCCCTAATTGTGGCGCAAAAAGGCAGAAATTGCCTATATGTTGGGGCAAAAGGACAGAAATTCTCCTTATTTTAAGGCAAAACTCAGAAATTCCACTTATTTTGGGGCAAAATTCCAGAAATTTCCCTTATTTTAGGGCAAAATTGCAGAAATTTCACTTATTTTGAGGCAAAACTTCAGAAATTTCACTTATTTCAGGGAAAAATCAGAAATTTTCTTATTTTGGGGCAAAAAGGCAGAAATTCCTAATATTTTGTGGCAAAAATGCACAAATTTCCCTTATTTTGAGGTAAAAAGCTGAAATTCCTTTTATTTGGGGGCAAAAAGGCAAAAATTTCCTTTATTTTGGGGCAAAATTGCAGAAATTTCACTTATTTTGGAGCAAAATTGCAGAAATTTCACTTATTTCAGGGGAAAAAAGCAGAAATTTTCTTATTTTGGGGAAAAAAGGCAGAAATTCCTAATATATTGTGGCAAAAATGCAGAAATTCCCCTTATTTTGAGGTAAAAACGCTGAAATTCCACATATTTGGGGGCAAAAATGCAGAAATTTCCCTTATTTTGGGGCAAAATTGCAGAAATTTCACTTACTTCAGGGTAATAATTCAGAATTTTTCCTTATTTTGGGGCAAAAATACAGAAATTCCCTTTATTTTGGGGGAAAAATTCAGAAATTCCACTTATTTAGAGGCAAAAAAGCAGAAATTCCCCTTGTTTTGGAGCAAAAATGAAGAAATTTCCTTTTTATGGCAAAAAGGTATGCATTCTTCTTATTTTGGGCAAAAAGGCAGAAATTCCCCGTATTTTGGAGCAAAATTGCAGAAATTCCCCTAATTGTGGCGCAAAAAGGCAGAAATTGCCTATATGTTAGGGCAAAAAGACAGAAATTCTCCTTATTTTGGGGCAAAACTCAGAAATTCCACTTATTTTGGGGCAAAATTCCAGAAATTTCTCTTATTTTGTGGCCAAATTGCAGAAATTTCATTTATTTTGGGGCAAAATTGCAGAAATTTCACTTATTTTGCGGCAAAATTACAGAAATTTCACTTATTTCAGGGAAACAAGGCAGGAATTTTCCTTATTTTGGGGCAAAAAGGCAGAAATTCCTAGTATTTTGTGGCAAAAATGCAGAAATTCCCATTTCGAGGTAAAAAGGCTGAAATTCCTTTTATTTGGGGGCGAAAAGGCAGAAATTTCCCTTATTTTGGGGCAAAATTGCAGAAATTTCACTTACTTCAGGGTAATAAGGCAGAATTTTTTCTTATTTAGGGCAAAAAAGACAGAAATTCCCTTTGTTTTGGGGGAAAAAGACAGAAATTCCACTTATTTAGAGGCAAAAATCAGAAATTCCCCTTATTTTGGAGCAAAAATGAAGAAATTTCCTTTTTATGGCAAAAAGTTATGCATTCTTCTTATTTTGGGCAAAAAGGCAGAAATTCCCCGTATTTTGGAGCAAAATTGAAAAATTCCCCTAATTGTGGCGCAAAAAGGCAGAAATTGCCTATATGTTGGGGCAAAAGGACAGAAATTCTCCTTATTTTAAGGCAAAACTCAGAAATTCCACTTATTTTGGGGCAAAATTCCAGAAATTTCCCTTATTTTAGGGCAAAATTGCAGAAATTTCACTTATTTTGAGGCAAAACTTCAGAAATTTCACTTATTTCAGGGAAAAATCAGAAATTTTCTTATTTTGGGGCAAAAAGGCAGAAATTCCTAATATTTTGTGGCAAAAATGCACAAATTTCCCTTATTTTGAGGTAAAAAGCTGAAATTCCTTTTATTTGGGGGCAAAAAGGCAAAAATTTCCTTTATTTTGGGGCAAAATTGCAGAAATTTCACTTATTTTGGAGCAAAATTGCAGAAATTTCACTTATTTCAGGGGAAAAAAGCAGAAATTTTCTTATTTTGGGGAAAAAAGGCAGAAATTCCTAATATATTGTGGCAAAAATGCAGAAATTCCCCTTATTTTGAGGTAAAAACGCTGAAATTCCACATATTTGGGGGCAAAAATGCAGAAATTTCCCTTATTTTGGGGCAAAATTGCAGAAATTTCACTTACTTCAGGGTAATAATTCAGAATTTTTCCTTATTTTGGGGCAAAAATACAAAAATTCCCTTTATTTTGGGGGAAAAATTCAGAAATTCCACTTATTTAGAGGCAAAAAAGCAGAAATTCCCCTTGTTTTGGAGCAAAAATGAAGAAATTTCCTTTTTATGGCAAAAAGGAATGCATTCTTCTTATTTTGGGCAAAAAGGCAGAAATTCCCCGTATTTTGGAGCAAAATTGCAGAAATTCCCCTAATTGTTGGGCAAAAAGGCAGAAATTGCCTATATGTTAGGGCAAAAAGACAGAAATTCTCCTTATTTTGGGGCAAAACTCAGAAATTTCACTTATTTTGGGGCAAAATTCCAGAAATTTCTCTTATTTTGGGGCCAAATTGCAGAAATTTCATTTATTTTGGGGCAAAATTGCAGAAATTTCACTTACTTCATGGTAATAAGGAAGAATTTTTTTTTTTATTTGGGGCAAAAAAGACAGAAATTCCCTTTGTTCGGGGGGAAAAAGACAGAAAATCCACTTATTTATAGGCAAAAAATCAGAAATTCCCCTTATTTTGGAGCAAAAATGAAGAAATTTCCTTTTTTTATGGCAAAAAGTTATGCATTCTTCTTATTTTCGGGCAAAAAGGCAGAAATTCCCCGTATTTTGGAGCAAAATTGAAAAATTCCCCTAATTGTGGCGCAAAAAGGCAGAAATTGCCTATATGTTGGGGCAAAAAGACAGAAATTCTCCTTATTTTAAGGCAAAACTCAGAAATTCCACTTATTTTGGGGCAAAATTCCAGAAATTTCCCTTATTTTAGGGCAAAATTGCAGAAATTTCACTTATTTTGAGGCAAAACTTCAGAAATTTCACTTATTTCAGGGAAAAATCAGAAATTTTCTTATTTTGGGGCAAAAAGGCAGAAATTCCTAATATTTTGTGGCAAAAATGCACAAATTTCCCTTATTTTGAGGTAAAAAGCTGAAATTCCTTTTATTTGGGGGCAAAAAGGCAAAAATTTCCTTTATTTTGTGGCAAAATAGCAGAAATTTCACTTATTTTGGAGCAAAATTGCAGAAATTTCACTTATTTCAGGGGAAAAAAGCAGAAATTTTCTTATTTTGGGGAAAAAAGGCAGAAATTCCTAATATATTGTGGCAAAAATGCAGAAATTCCCCTTATTTTGAGGTAAAAACGCTGAAATTCCACATATTTGGGGGCAAAAATGCAGAAATTTCCCTTATTTTGGGGCAAAATTGCAGAAATTTCACTTACTTCAGGGTAATAATTCAGAATTTTTCCTTATTTTGGGGCAAAAATACAGAAATTCCCTTTATTTTGGGGGAAAAATTCAGAAATTCCACTTATTTAGAGGCAAAAAAGCAGAAATTCCCCTTGTTTTGGAGCAAAAATGAAGAAATTTCCTTTTTATGGCAAAAAGGTATGCATTCTTCTTATTTTGGGCAAAAAGGCAGAAATTCCCCGTATTTTGGAGCAAAATTGCAGAAATTCCCCTAATTGTGGCGCAAAAAGGCAGAAATTGCCTATATGTTAGGGCAAAAAGACAGAAATTCTCCTTATTTTGGGGCAAAACTCAGAAATTCCACTTATTTTGGGGCAAAATTCCAGAAATTTCTCTTATTTTGTGGCCAAATTGCAGAAATTTCATTATTTTGGGGCAAAATTGCAGAAATTTCACTTATTTTGCGGCAAAATTACAGAAATTTCACTTATTTCTGGGAAACAAGGCAGAAATTTTCCTTATTTTGGGGCAAAAAGGCAGAAATTCCTAGTATTTTGTGGCAAAAATGCAGAAATTCCCATTTCGAGGTAAAAAGGTTGAAATTCCTTTTATTTGGGGGCGAAAAGGAAGAAATTTCCCTTATTTTGGGGCAAAATTGCAGAAATTTCACTTACTTCAGGGTAATAAGGCAGAATTTTTTCTTATTTAGGGCAAAAAAGACAGAAATTCCCTTTGTTTTGGGGGAAAAAGACAGAAATTCCACTAATTTTGAGGCAAAAATCAGAAATTCCCCTTATTTTGGAGCAAAAATGAAGAAATTTCCCTTTTTTATGGCAAAAAGTTATGCATTCTTCTTATTTTCGGGCAAAAAGGCAGAAATTCCCTGTATTTTGGAGCAAAATTCCAGAAATTCCTCTAATTGTGGGGCAAAAAGGCAGAAATTGCCTATATGTTGGGGCAAAAAAACAGAAATTTTCTTTATTTTGGGGCATAACTCAGAAATTCCACTTATTTTGCGGCAAAATTCCAGAAATTTCTCTTACTTTGGGGCAAAATTGCAGTAATTTCACTTAATTTGGGCAAAATACAGAAATTTCACTTATTTCAGAGAAAAAAAGCAGAAATTTTCTTATTTTGGGGCAAAAAGGCAGAAATTCCTAATATTTTGTGGCAAAAATGCAAAAATCCCCCTTATTTTGAGGTAAAAAGGCTGAAATTTCTTTTTTAGGGGGGCAAAAAGGCAAAAATTTCCTTTATTTTTGGGCCAAATTGCAGAAATTTCACTTATTTTGGTGCAAAATTGCAGAAATTTCACTTATTTCAGGGAAAAAAAGAAGAAATTTTCTTATTTTGGGGCAAAAGGCAGAAATTCCTAATATTTTGTGGCAAAAATGCAGAAATTCCCCTTATTTTCAGGTAAAAAGCCTGAAATTTCCCTTATTTGGAGGCAAAAATGCAGAAATTCCCCTTATTTTGAGGTAAAAAGGCTGAAATTTCTCTTATTTGTGTGCAAAAATGCAGAAATTTCCCTTATTTTGGGGCAAAATTGCAGAAATTTCACTTACTTCAGGGTAATAAGTCAGAATTTTTCCTTATTTTGGGACAAAAATACAGATATTCCCTTTGTTTTGGGGGAAAAAGACAGAAATTCCACTTATTTAGAGGCAAAAAAGCAGAAATTCCCCTTATTTTGGAGCAAAAATGAAGAAATTTCCTTTTTATGGCAAAAAGGTATGCATTCTTCTTATTTTTGTGCAAAAACGCAGAAATTCCCCGTATTTTGGAGCAAAATTGCAGAAATTCCCCTAATTGTTGGGCAAAAAGGCAGAAATTGCCTATATGTTGGGGCAAAAAGACAGAAATTCTCCTTATTTTGGGGCAAAACTCAGAAATTCCACTTATTTTGGGGAAAAATTCAGGAAATTTCCCTTATTTTGGGGCAAATTGCAGAAATTTCACTTATTTTGGGGCAAAATTGCAGAAATTTCACTTATTTTGGGGCAAAATTACAGAAATTTCACTTATTTCAGGGAAAATTGGCAGAAATTTTCCTTATTTGGGGCAAAAAAGACAGGAATTCCCTTTGTTTTGGGGGAAAAAGAGAGAAATTCTACTTATTTAGAGGCAAAAAAGCAGAAATTCCCTTTATTTCGGAGAAAAAATGAAGAAATTTCCCATTTTATGGCAAAAAGGTATGCATTCTTCTTATTTTCGGGCAAAAAGGCAGAAATGCCCCGTATTTTGGAGCAAAATTGCAGAAATTCCCCTAATTGTGGGGCAAAAAGCAGAAATTGCCTATATGTTGGGGCAAAAAGACAGAAATTCTCCTTATTTTAGGGCAAAACTCAGAAATTCCACTTATTTTGGGACAAAATTCCGGAAATTTTTTTTATATTGGGGCAAAATTGCAGAAATTTCACTTATTATGGGGCAAAATTGCAGAAATTTCACTAATTTCAGAGTAATAAGTAAGAATTTTTTCCTTATTTTGGGGCAAAAAGGCAGAAATTCCTAATATTTTGTGGCAAAAATGCAGAAATTCTTCTTATTTTGAGGTACAAAGGCTGAAATTTTCCTTATTTAGAGGCAAAAAAGCAGAAATTCCCCTTATTTTGGAGCAAAAATGAAGAAATTACTTTTTTTTATGGCAAAAAGGTATGCATTCTTCTTATTTTCGGGCAAAAAGGCAGAAATTCCCCGTATTTTGGAGCAAAATTGCAGAAATTCCCCTAATTGTGGGGCAAAAAGGCAGAAATTGCCTGTATGTTGGGGCAAAAAGACAGAAATTCTCCTTATTTTGGGGCAAAACTCAGAAATTCCACTTATTTTGGGTCAAAATTCCAGAAATTTCCCTTATTTTGGGGCAAAATTGCAGAAATTTCCCTTATTTTGGGGCAAAATTGCAGAAATTTCACTTATTTCAGGGAAAAAAAGCAGAAATTTTCTTATTTTGGGGCAAAAAGGCAGAAATTCCTAATATTTTGTGGCATAAATGCAGAAATTCCCCTTATTTAGGTAAAACGGCTGAAATTCCCTGTATTTGGGGGCAAAAAGGCAGAAATTTCCTTTATATTAGGGCAAAATTACAGAAATTTCACTCATTTCAGGGAAAAAGGCAGAAATTTTACTTATTTTGGGGCAAAATTGCAGAAATTTCACTTACTTCAGGGTAATAAAGCAGAATTTTTCCTTATTTTGGGGCAAAAAAACAGAAATTCCCTTTGTTTTGGGGGAAAAAGACAGAAATTCCACTTATTTAGCTACAAAAAATCAGAAATCCCCCTTATTTTGGAGCAAAAATGAGGAAATTTCACTTTTTTATGGCAAAAAGGTATGCATTACTCTTATTTACGGGCAAAAAGGCAGATATTCCCCGTATTTTGGAGCAAAATTGCAGAAATTCCCCTAATTGTAGGGCAAAAAGGCAGAAATTGCATATATGTTGGGGCAAAAAAACAGAAATTCTCCTTATTTTGGGGCAAAACTCAGAAATTCCACTTATTTTGGGGCAAAATTCCAGATATTTCCCTTATTTTGGGGCAAAATTGCAGAAATTTCACTTAATTTGGGGCAAAATTGCAGAAATTTCACTTATTTCAGAAAAAAAGCAGAAATTTTCTTATTTGGGGGCAAAAAGGCAGAAAAATCTAATATTTTCTGGCAAAAATGCAGAAATTCCCCTTATTTTGACGTAAAAAGGCTGAAATTGCCCTTATTTGGGGGCAAAAAGGCAAAAATTTCCTTTATTTTGGGGCAAAATTGCAGAAATTTCACTTATTTCAGGGTAATAAGTCAGAAATTTTCCTTATTTTGGGGCAAAAAATACAGGAATCCCCTTTGTTTTGGGGGAAAAAGACAGAAATTCCACTTATTTAGAGGCAAAAAAGCGAAAATTCCTCTTATTTTGGAGAAAAAATGAAGAAATTTCCCTTTTTTATGGCAAAAAGGTATGCATTCTTCTTATTTTCGGGCAAAAAGTCAGAAATGCCCCGTATTTTGGAGCAAAATTGCCGAAATTCTCCTAATTGTGGAGCAAAAAACAGAAATTGCCTATATGTTGGGGCAAAAAGACAGAAATTCTCCTTATTTTAGGGCAAAACTCAGAAATTCCACTTATTTTGGGACAAAATTCCGGAAATTTCTTTTATTTTGGGGCAAAATTGCAGAAATTTCACTTATTTTGGGGCAAAATTGCAGAAATTTCACTAATTTCAGGGTAATAAGTAAGAATTTTCCTTAATTTGGGGCAAAAAGGCAGAAATTCCTAATATTTTGTGGCAAAAATGCTGAAATTCTTCTTATTTTGAGATACAAAGGCTGAAAATTTCCTTATTTAGAGGCAAAAAAGCAGAAATTCCCCTTATTTTGGAGCAAAAATGAAGAAATTTCCCTTTTTTATGGCAAAAAGGTATGCATTCTTCTTATTTTCGGGCAAAAAGGCAGAAATTCCCCGTATTTTGGAGCAAAATTCCAGAAATTTCCCTTATTTTGGGGCAAAATTGCAGAAATTTCACTTATTTTGGGGCAAAATTGCAGAAATTTCACTTACTTCAGGGTAATAAGTCAGAAATTTTCCTTATTTTGGGGCAAAAAAACAGGAATTCCCTTTGTTTTGGAGGAAAAAGACAGAAATTCCACTTATTTAGAGGCAAAAAAGCAGAAATTCCCTTTATTTCGGAGCAAAAATGAAGAAATTTCCCTTTTTTATGGCAAAAAGTTATGCATTCTTCTTATTTTCGGGCAAAAGGCAGAAATTCCCCGTATTTTGGAGCAAAATTGCAGAAATTCTCCTAATTGTGGGGCAAAAAGACAGAAATTCTTCTTATTTTGCAGAAAACTCAGAAATTTCACTTATTTTTGGGCAAAATTCCAGAAATTTCCCTTATTTTGGGGCAAAATTGCAGAAATTCTCCTAATTGTGGGGCAAAAAGACAGAAATTCTTCTTATTTTGCAGAAAACTCAGAAATTTCACTTATTTTTGGGCAAAATTCCAGAAATTTCCCTTATTTTGGGGCAAAATTGCAGAAATTTCACTTATTTTGGTGCAAAATTGTAGAAATTTCACTTTTTTCAGGGAAAAAAAGCAGAAATTTTTTTATTTTGGGGAAAAAAGGCAGAAATTCCTAATATTTTGTGGCAAAAATGCAGAAATTCACTTTATTGTGAGGTAAAAAGGCTGAAATTCCCCTTATTTGGGGGCAAAAATGCAGAAATTCCCTTTATTTTGAGGTAAAAAGGCTGAAATTCCTTTTATTTGGGGACAAAAAGGCAGAAATTTCCCTTATTTTGGGGCAAAATTGCAGAAATTTCACTTACTTCAGGGTAATAAGTCATAATTTTTCCTTATTTTGGTGCAAAAATACAGAAATTCCCTTTGTTTTGGGGGAAAAAGACAGAAATTCCACTTATTTAGAGGCAAAAAAGCAGAAATTCCCCTTATTTTGAAGCAAAAATGAAGAAATTTCTTTTTTATCGCAAAAAGGTATGCATTCTTCTTATTTTTGGGCAAAAAGGCAGAAATTCCCTGTATTTTGGAGCAAAATTGAAGAAATTTCCCTAATTGTGGGGCAAAAAGGCAGAAATTGCCTATATGTTTGGGCACAAAGACAGAAATTCTCCTTATTTTGGGGCAAAACTCAGAAATTCCACTTTTTTTGGGGCAAAATTCCAGAAATTTCCCTTATTTTGGGGCAAAATTGCAGAAATTTTACTTATTTTAGGGCAAAATTGCAGAAATTTCACTTATTTTGGGGCAAAATTACAGAAATTTCACTCATTTCAGGGAAAAAGGCAGAAATTTTCCTTATTTTGGGGCAAAAAGGCAGAAATTCCTAATATTTTGTGGGAAAAATGCAGAAATTCCCCTTATTTCGAGGTAAAAATTCTTAAATTCCTCTTATTTGGGGGCAAAAAGGCAGAAATTTCCCTTATTTTTGGGCAAAATTGCAGAAATTTCACTTACTTCAGGGTAATAACGCAGAATTTTTCCTTATTTTGGGGCAAAAAAGACAGAAATTCTCTTTGTTTTGGAAGAAAAAGACAGAAATTCCACTTATTTAGAGGCAAAAAAGCAGAAATTCCCCTTATTTTGGAGGAATAATGAAGAAATTTCCCTTTTTTATGGCAAAAAGGTATGCATTCTTCTGATTTTTGGGCAAAAAGGCAGAAATTCCCCGTATTTTATAGCAAAATTGCAGAAATACCCCTAATTGTGGGGCAAAAAGGCAGAAATTCTCCTTATTTTGGGGCAAAACTAAGAAATTCCACTTATTTTTGGGCAAAATTTCAGAAATTTCCCTTATTTTGGGTCAAAATTGCAGAAATTTCACTTATTTTGGGACAAAATTGCAGAAATTTCACATATTTTGGCGCAAAATTACAGAAATTTCACTTATTTCAGGGAAAAAAGGCAGAAATTTCCCTTATTTTGGGGCAAAATTGCAGAAATTTCACTTACTTCAGGGTAATAAGGCAGAATTTTTCCTTATTTTGGGGCAAAAAGACAGAAATTCCCTTTTTTTGGGGGGGAAAAGACAGAAATTCCACTTATTTAGAGGCAAAAAATCAGAAATTCCACTTATTTTGGAGCAAAAATGAAAAAATTTCCCTTTTTAAAGGCAAAAAGGTATGCATTCTTCTTATTTTCAGGCAAAAAGGCAGAAATTCCCCGTATTTTGGAGCAAAATTGCAGAAAATCCCCTAATTGTGGGGCAAAAAGGCAGAAATTGCCTATATGTTGGGGCAAAAAGACAGAAATTCTCCTTATTTTGGGGCAAAACTCAGAAATTCCACTAATTTTCGGGCAAAATTCCAGAAATTTCCCTTATTTTGGGGCAAAATTGCAGAAATTTAACTTACTTTGGGGCAAAATTGCAGAAATTTCACTTATTTCAGGGAAAAAAGCAGAAATTTTCTTATTTTGGGGCAAAAAGGCAAATTCCTAATATTTTGTGGCAAAAATGCAGAAATTCTTCTTATTTTGAGGTAAAAAGGCTGAAGTTTTACTTATTTGGAGGCAAAAATGCAGAAATTCCTTTTATTTTGAGGTAAAAAGGCTGACATTCCTTTTATTTGGGGGCAAAAAGGCAGAAATTTCCCTTATTTTGGGGCAAAATTGCAGAAATTTCACTTACTTCAGGGTAATAAGTCAGAATTTTTCCTTATTTTGGGGCAATAATACAGAAATACCCTTTGTTTTGGGGGAAAACAGGAATTCCACTTATTTAGAGGCAAAAAAGCAGAATTTCTCTTTATTTTGGAGCAAAAATTAAGAAATTTCTTTTTTTTTATGGCAAAAAGGTATGCATTCTTCTTATTTTCGGGCAAAAGGCAGAAATGCCCCGTATTTTGGAGCAAAATTGCAGAAATTCCCCTAATTGTGGGGCAAAAAGGCAGAAATTGCCTATATGTTGGGGCAAAAAGACAGAAATTCTCCTTATTTTGGGGCAAAACTCAGAAATTCCACTTATTTTGGGGCAAAATTCTAGAAATTTCCCTTATTTTGGGGCAAAATTGCAGAAATTTCACTTATTTTGGGGCAAAAGTGCAGAAATTTCACTTATTTCAGGGAAAAAAAGTAGAAATTTTCTTATTTTGGGGTAAAAAGGCAGAAATTCCTAATATTTTGTGGTATAAATGCAGAAATTCCCCTTATTTTGAGGTAAAAAGTTTGAAATTCGCCTTATTTGGAGGCAAAAAGGCAGAAATTTTCTTTATTTTGGGACAAAACTGCAGAAATTTTACTTATTTAGAGGCAAAAATCAGAAATTCCCCATATTTTAGAGCAAAAATGAAGAAATTTTTTTTATGGAAAAAAGGTATGCATTCTTTTTATGTTCGGGCAAAGAGGCAGAAATTCCCTGTATTTTTGAGCAAAATTGCAGAAATTCCCCAAATTTTGGGGCAAAAATGCAGAAATTCTCTGTATGTTTGGGCAAAAAGACAGAAATTCTCCTTATTTTGGGGCAAAACTCAGAAATTTCACTTATTTTGGGGCAAAATTCCAGAAATTTCCTTTATTTTGGGGCAAAATTGCAGAAATTTCACTTATTTTGGTGCAAAATTGCAGAAATTTCACTTATTTCAGGGAAAAAAAGCAGAAATTTTCGTATTTTGGGGCAAAAAGGCGGAAATTCCTAATATTTTGTGGCAAAAATGCAAAAATTCCCCTTATTGTGAGGTAAAAAGGCTAAAATTCCCCTTATTTGGGGGCAAAAATGCAGAAATTCCCTTTATTTTGAGGTAAAAAGGCTGAAATTCCCCTTATTGGGGACAAAAAGGCACAAATTTCCCTTATTTTGGGGCAAAATTGCAGAAATTTCACTTACTTCAGGGTAATAAGTCAGAATTTTTCTTTATTTTTGTGCAAAAATACAGAAATTCTCTTTGTTTTGGGGGAAAAAGAGAGAAATTCCACTTATTTAGAGGCAAAAAAGCAGAAATTCCCCTTATTTTGGAGCAAAAATGAAGAAATTTCCCTTTTTTATGGGAAAATGGTATGCATTCTTCTTATTTTTGGGCAAAAAGGCAGAAATTCCCCGTATTTTGGAGCAAAATTGCAGAAATTCCCCTAATTGTGGGGCCAAAATGCAGAAATTGCCTATATGTTGGGGCAAAAAGACAGAAATTCTCCTTATTTTGGGGCAAATCTCAGAAATTTCACTTATTTTGGGGCAAAATTGCAGAAATTTCACTTATGTAAGGGGGAAAAAAGCAGAAATTTTCTTATTTTGGGGCAAAAAAGCAGAAATTCCTAATATTTTGTGGCATAAATGCAGAAATTCCCTTTATTGTGAGGTAAAAAGGCTAAAATTCCCCTTATTTGGGGGCAAAAATGCAGAAATTCCCTTTATTTTGAGGTAAAAAGGCTGAAATTCCCCTTATTGGGGACAAAAAGGCACAAATTTCCCTTATTTTGGGGCAAAATTGCAGAAATTTCACTTACTTCAGGGTAATAAGTCAGAATTTTTCTTTATTTTTGTGCAAAAATACAGAAATTCTCTTTGTTTTGGGGGAAAAAGAGAGAAATTCCACTTATTTAGAGGCAAAAAAGCAGAAATTCCCCTTATTTTGGAGCAAAAATGAAGAAATTTCCCTTTTTTATGGGAAAATGGTATGCATTCTTCTTATTTTTGGGCAAAAAGGCAGAAATTCCCCGTATTTTGGAGCAAAATTGCAGAAATTCCCCTAATTGTGGGGCCAAAATGCAGAAATTGCCTATATGTTGGGGCAAAAAGACAGAAATTCTCCTTATTTTGGGGCAAATCTCAGAAATTTCACTTATTTTGGGGCAAAATTGCAGAAATTTCACTTATGTCAGGGGGAAAAAAGCAGAAATTTTCTTATTTTGGGGCAAAAAAGCAGAAATTCCTAATATTTTGTGGCATAAATGCAGAAATTCCCTTTATTTTAAGGTAAAAAGGCTGAAATTTCCCCTATTTGGGGGCAAAATGACAAAAATTTTGTTTATTTTGGGGCAAAATTGCAGAATCTCACTTATTTCAGGGAAATAAGTCAGAAATTTTCCTTATTTTGGGGCAAAAAAGACAGGAATTCCCTTTGTTTTGGGGGAAAAAGACAGAAATTCCACCTATTTAGAGGCAAAAAAGCAGAAATTCCCCTTATTTTGGAGCAAAAATGAAGAAATTTCCCTTTTTTATGGCAGAAATGTATGCATTCTTTTTATTTTTGGGCAAAAAGGCAGAAATGACCCGTATTTTGGAGCAAAATTGCAGAAATTCCCCTAATTGTGGGGCAAAAAGGCAGAAATTCTCAATTTGTTGGGGCAAAAAGACAGAAATTCTCCTTATTTTGGGGCAAAACTCAGTAATTTCACTTATTTTGGGGCAAAATTCCAGAAATTTCCTTTATTTTGGGGCAAAATTGCAGAAATTTCACTTATTTTGGTGCAAAATTGCAGAAATTTCACTTATTTCAGGGAAAAAAAGCAGAAATTTTTGTATTTTGGGGCATAAAGGTGGAAATTCCTAATATTTTGTGGCAAAAATGCAGAAATTCCCCTTATTGTGAGGTAAAAAGGCTAAAATTCCCCTTATTTGGGGGCAAAAATGCAGAAATTCCCTTTATTTTGTGGTAAAAAGGCTGAAATTCCCCTTATTTGGGGACAAAAAGGCACAAATTTCCCTTATTTTGGGGCAAAATTGCAGAAATTTCACTTACTTCAGGGTAATAAGTCAGAATTTTTCTTTATTTTTGTGCAAAAATACAGAAATTCCCTTTGTTTTGGGGGAAAAAGACAGAAATTCCACTTATTTAGAGGCAAAAAAGAAGAAATTTTCCTTATTTTGGAGCAAAAATAAAGAAATTTCCTTTTTATGGCAAAAAGGTATGCATTCTTCTTATTTTGGGGCAAAAAGGAAGCAATTCCCTGTATTTTGGAGCAAAATTGCAGAAATTCCCCTAATTGTGGGGCAAAAAGGCAGAAATTGCCTATATGTTGGGGCAAAAAGACAGAAATTCTCCTTATTTTGGGGCAAAACTCAGAAATTCCACTTATTTTGGGGCACAATTACAGAAATTTCCTTTATTTTAGGGCAAAATTGCAGAAATTTCACTTATTTTGGGGCAAAATTGCCGAAATTTCACTTATTTTGGGGCAAAATTACAGAAATTTCACTCATTTCAGGGAAAAAAGGCAGAAATTTTCCTTATTTTGGGGCAAAAAGGCAGAAATTCCTAATATTTTGTGGCAAAAATGCAGAAAGTCCCCTTATTTCGAGGTAAAAAATCTGAAATTCCCCTTATTTGGGGGCAAAAAGGCAGAAATTTTCCTTATTTTGGGGCAAAATTGCAGAAATTTCACTTACTTCAGGGTAATAAGGTAGAATTTTTCCTTATTTTGGGGCAAAAAATACAGAAATTCCCTTTATTTTGGGGGAAAAAGACAGAAATTCCACTTATTTAAAGGCAAAAAATCAGAAATTCCTCTTATTTTGGAGCAAAAATAAAGAAATTTCTCTTTTTTATGGCAAAAAGTTATGCATTCTTCTTATTTTCAGGCAAAAAGGCAGAAATTCCCCATATTTTGGAGCAAAATTGCAGAAATTCCCCTAATTGTGGGGCAAAAAGGCAGAAATTGCCTATATGTTGGGGCAAAAAAACAATAATTCTCCTTATTTTGGGGCAAAACTCAGAAATTCCACTTATTTTGGGGCAAAATTCCAGAAATTTCCCATATTTTGGGGCAAAATTGCAGAAATTTCACTTATTTTGGGGAAAAATTGCAGAAATTTCACTTATTTCAGGGGAAAAAAGCAGAAATTTTCTTATTTTGGGGCAAAAAGGCAGAAATTCCTAATATTTTGTGGCATAAATGCAGAAATTCCCCTTATTTTTAGGTAAAAAGGCTGAAATTCCCCTTATTTGGGGGCAAAAAGGCAAAAATTTTCTTTATTTTGTAGCAAAATTGCAGAAATTTCATTTATTTCAGAGTAATAAGTCAGAAATTTTCCTTATTTTATGGCAAAAAAGACAGGAATTCCCTTTGTTTTGGGAGAAAAAGACAGAAATTCCACTTATTTAGAGGCAAAAAAGCAGATATTCCCCTTATTTTGGAGCAAAAATGAAGAAATTTCTTTTTTTTATGGCAAAAAGGTATGCATTCTTTTTATTTTTGGGCAAAAAGGCAGAAATGACCCGTATTTTGGAGCAAAATTGACAAAATTCCCCTAATTGTGGGGCAAAAAGGCAGAAATTCTCTATTTGTTGGGGCAAAAAGACAGAAATTCTCCTTATTTTGGGGCAAAACTCAGAAATTCCACTTATTTTGGGGGAAAATTCCATAAATTTCCCTTATTTTGGGGCAAAATTGCAGAAATTTCACTTATTTTGGGGCAAAATTGCAGAAATTTCACTTATTTCAGGGAAAAAAACAGAAATTTTCCTTATTTTGGGGCAAAAAGGCAGAAATTCTTAATATTTTGTGGCAAAAATGCAGAAATTCTTTTTATTTCGAGGTAAAAAGGCTGAAATTCCCCTTATTTGGGGGCAAAAAGGCAGAAATTTCCCTTATTTTGGGGCAAAATTGCAGAAATTTCACTTACTTCAGGGTAATAAGGCAGAATTTTTCCTTATTTGGGTCAAAAAAGACAGAAATTCCCTTTGTTTTGGGGGAAAAAGACAGAAATTCCACTTATTAATAGGCAAAACATCAGAAATTCCCCTTATTTTGGACAAAAATGAAGAAATTTCCCTTTTTTATGGCAAAAAGGTATGCATTCTTCTTATTTTCCGGCAAAAAGGAAAAAATTCACCGTATTTTGGAGCAAAATTGCAAAAATTCTCCTAATTGTGGGGCAAAAAGGCAGAAATTGCCTATATGTTGGAGGAAAAAGACAGAAATTCTCCTTATTTTGGGCCAAAACTCAGAAATTCCACTTATTTTGGGGCAAAATTCCAGAAAGGTCCCTTATTTTGGGGCAAAATTGCAGAAATTTCACTTATTTTGGGGCAAAATTGCAGAAATTTCACTTATTTCAGGGGAAAAAAGCAGAAATTTTCTTATTTTGGGGCAAAAAGGCAGAAATTCCTAATATTTTGTGGCATAAATGCCGAAATTCCCCTTATTTTGAGGTAAATAATCTGAAATTCTCCTTATTTGGGGGCAAAAATGCAGAAATTCCCCTTATTTTGAGGTAAAAAGGCTGAAATTCCTCTTATTTGGGGCCAAAAGGCAGAAATTTCCCTTATTTTGAGGCAAAATTGCAGAAATTTCACTTACTTCAGGGTAATAAGTCATAATTTTTCTTTATTTTGGTGCAAAAATACAGAAATTCCCTTTGTTTTGGGGGAAAAAGACAGAAATTCCACTTATTTAGAGGCAAAAAAGCAGAAATTCCCCTTATTTTGGAGCAAAAATGAAGAAATTTCTTTTTTATGGCAAAAACGTATGCATTCTTCTTTTTTTTTGGGCAAAAAGGCAGAAATTCCCTGTATTTTGGAGCAAAATTGCAGAAATTCCCCTAATTGTGGGGCAAAAAGGCAGAAATTGCCTATATGTTGGAGCAAAAAGACAGAAATTCTCCTTATTTTGGGGCAAAACTCAGAAATTCCACTTATTTTGTGGCAAAATTCTAGAAATTTCCCTTATTTTGGAGCAAAATTGCAGAAATTTCACTTATTTTGGGGCAAAATTGCAGTAATTTCACGTATTTTGGGGCAAAATTACAGAAATTTCACTTATTTCAGAGAAAAAAGGTAGAAATTTTCCTTATTTTTGGGCAATAAGGCAGAAATTCCTAATATTTTGTTGCAAAAATGTAGACATTCCCCTTATTTCGAGGTAAAAAGTCTGAAATTCCCCTTATTTGAGGGCAAAAAGGCAGAAATTTCCCTTATTTTGGGGCAAAATTGCAGAAATTCCACTTACTTCAGGGTAATAAGGCAGAATTTTTCTTTATTTTGGGGCAAAAAATACAGAAATTCCCTTTGTTTTGGAAGAAAAAGACAGAAATTCCACTTATTTAGAGGCAAAAAATCAGAAATTCCCCTTATTTTGGAGCAAACATGAAGAAATTTCCCTTTTTTATGGCAAAAACGTATGCATTCTTCTTATTTTCGGGAAAAAGGCAGAAATTCCCCGTATTTTGGAGCAAAATTGCAGAAATTCCCCTAATTGTGGGGCCAAAATGCAGAAATTGCCTATATGTTGGGGCAAAAAGACAGAAATTCTCCTTATTTTGGGGCAAATCTCAGAAATTTCACTTATTTTGGGGCAAAATTGCAGAAATTTCACTTATGTCAGGGGGAAAAAAGCAGAAATTTTCTTATTTTGGGGCAAAAAAGCAGAAATTCCTAATATTTTGTGGCATAAATGCAGAAATTCCCTTTATTTTAAGGTAAAAAGGCTGAAATTTCCCCTATTTGGGGGCAAAATGACAAAAATTTTGTTTATTTTGGGGCAAAATTGCAGAATCTCACTTATTTCAGGGAAATAAGTCAGAAATTTTCCTTATTTTGGGGCAAAAAAGACAGGAATTCCCTTTGTTTTGGGGGAAAAAGACAGAAATTCCACCTATTTAGAGGCAAAAAAGCAGAAATTCCCCTTATTTTGGAGCAAAAATGAAGAAATTTCCCTTTTTTATGGCAGAAATGTATGCATTCTTTTTATTTTTGGGCAAAAAGGCAGAAATGACCCGTATTTTGGAGCAAAATTGCAGAAATTCCCCTAATTGTGGGGCAAAAAGGCAGAAATTCTCAATTTGTTGGGGCAAAAAGACAGAAATTCTCCTTATTTTGGGGCAAAACTCAGTAATTTCACTTATTTTGGGGCAAAATTCCAGAAATTTCCTTTATTTTGGGGCAAAATTGCAGAAATTTCACTTATTTTGGTGCAAAATTGCAGAAATTTCACTTATTTCAGGGAAAAAAAGCAGAAATTTTTGTATTTTGGGGCATAAAGGTGGAAATTCCTAATATTTTGTGGCAAAAATGCAGAAATTCCCCTTATTGTGAGGTAAAAAGGCTAAAATTCCCCTTATTTGGGGGCAAAAATGCAGAAATTCCCTTTATTTTGTGGTAAAAAGGCTGAAATTCCCCTTATTTGGGGACAAAAAGGCACAAATTTCCCTTATTTTGGGGCAAAATTGCAGAAATTTCACTTACTTCAGGGTAATAAGTCAGAATTTTTCTTTATTTTTGTGCAAAAATACAGAAATTCCCTTTGTTTTGGGGGAAAAAGACAGAAATTCCACTTATTTAGAGGCAAAAAAGAAGAAATTTTCCTTATTTTGGAGCAAAAATAAAGAAATTTCCTTTTTATGGCAAAAAGGTATGCATTCTTCTTATTTTGGGGCAAAAAGGAAGCAATTCCCTGTATTTTGGAGCAAAATTGCAGAAATTCCCCTAATTGTGGGGCAAAAAGGCAGAAATTGCCTATATGTTGGGGCAAAAAGACAGAAATTCTCCTTATTTTGGGGCAAAACTCAGAAATTCCACTTATTTTGGGGCACAATTACAGAAATTTCCTTTATTTTAGGGCAAAATTGCAGAAATTTCACTTATTTTGGGGCAAAATTGCCGAAATTTCACTTATTTTGGGGCAAAATTACAGAAATTTCACTCATTTCAGGGAAAAAAGGCAGAAATTTTCCTTATTTTGGGGCAAAAAGGCAGAAATTCCTAATATTTTGTGGCAAAAATGCAGAAAGTCCCCTTATTTCGAGGTAAAAAATCTGAAATTCCCCTTATTTGGGGGCAAAAAGGCAGAAATTTTCCTTATTTTGGGGCAAAATTGCAGAAATTTCACTTACTTCAGGGTAATAAGGTAGAATTTTTCCTTATTTTGGGGCAAAAAATACAGAAATTCCCTTTATTTTGGGGGAAAAAGACAGAAATTCCACTTATTTAAAGGCAAAAAATCAGAAATTCCTCTTATTTTGGAGCAAAAATAAAGAAATTTCTCTTTTTTATGGCAAAAAGTTATGCATTCTTCTTATTTTCAGGCAAAAAGGCAGAAATTCCCCATATTTTGGAGCAAAATTGCAGAAATTCCCCTAATTGTGGGGCAAAAAGGCAGAAATTGCCTATATGTTGGGGCAAAAAAACAATAATTCTCCTTATTTTGGGGCAAAACTCAGAAATTCCACTTATTTTGGGGCAAAATTCCAGAAATTTCCCATATTTTGGGGCAAAATTGCAGAAATTTCACTTATTTTGGGGAAAAATTGCAGAAATTTCACTTATTTCAGGGGAAAAAAGCAGAAATTTTCTTATTTTGGGGCAAAAAGGCAGAAATTCCTAATATTTTGTGGCATAAATGCAGAAATTCCCCTTATTTTTAGGTAAAAAGGCTGAAATTCCCCTTATTTGGGGGCAAAAAGGCAAAAATTTTCTTTATTTTGTAGCAAAATTGCAGAAATTTCATTTATTTCAGAGTAATAAGTCAGAAATTTTCCTTATTTTATGGCAAAAAAGACAGGAATTCCCTTTGTTTTGGGAGAAAAAGACAGAAATTCCACTTATTTAGAGGCAAAAAAGCAGATATTCCCCTTATTTTGGAGCAAAAATGAAGAAATTTCTTTTTTTTATGGCAAAAAGGTATGCATTCTTTTTATTTTTGGGCAAAAAGGCAGAAATGACCCGTATTTTGGAGCAAAATTGACAAAATTCCCCTAATTGTGGGGCAAAAAGGCAGAAATTCTCTATTTGTTGGGGCAAAAAGACAGAAATTCTCCTTATTTTGGGGCAAAACTCAGAAATTCCACTTATTTTGGGGGAAAATTCCATAAATTTCCCTTATTTTGGGGCAAAATTGCAGAAATTTCACTTATTTTGGGGCAAAATTGCAGAAATTTCACTTATTTCAGGGAAAAAAACAGAAATTTTCCTTATTTTGGGGCAAAAAGGCAGAAATTCTTAATATTTTGTGGCAAAAATGCAGAAATTCTTTTTATTTCGAGGTAAAAAGGCTGAAATTCCCCTTATTTGGGGGCAAAAAGGCAGAAATTTCCCTTATTTTGGGGCAAAATTGCAGAAATTTCACTTACTTCAGGGTAATAAGGCAAAATTTTTCCTTATTTGGGTCAAAAAAGACAGAAATTCCCTTTGTTTTGGGGGAAAAAGACAGAAATTCCACTTATTAATAGGCAAAACATCAGAAATTCCCCTTATTTTGGACAAAAATGAAGAAATTTCCCTTTTTTATGGCAAAAAGGTATGCATTCTTCTTATTTTCCGGCAAAAAGGAAAAAATTCACCGTATTTTGGAGCAAAATTGCAAAAATTCTCCTAATTGTGGGGCAAAAAGGCAGAAATTGCCTATATGTTGGAGGAAAAAGACAGAAATTCTCCTTATTTTGGGCCAAAACTCAGAAATTCCACTTATTTTGGGGCAAAATTCCAGAAAGGTCCCTTATTTTGGGGCAAAATTGCAGAAATTTCACTTATTTTGGGGCAAAATTGCAGAAATTTCACTTATTTCAGGGGAAAAAAGCAGAAATTTTCTTATTTTGGGGCAAAAAGGCAGAAATTCCTAATATTTTGTGGCATAAATGCCGAAATTCCCCTTATTTTGAGGTAAATAATCTGAAATTCTCCTTATTTGGGGGCAAAAATGCAGAAATTCCCCTTATTTTGAGGTAAAAAGGCTGAAATTCCTCTTATTTGGGGCCAAAAGGCAGAAATTTCCCTTATTTTGAGGCAAAATTGCAGAAATTTCACTTACTTCAGGGTAATAAGTCATAATTTTTCTTTATTTTGGTGCAAAAATACAGAAATTCCCTTTGTTTTGGGGGAAAAAGACAGAAATTCCACTTATTTAGAGGCAAAAAAGCAGAAATTCCCCTTATTTTGGAGCAAAAATGAAGAAATTTCTTTTTTATGGCAAAAACGTATGCATTCTTCTTTTTTTTTGGGCAAAAAGGCAGAAATTCCCTGTATTTTGGAGCAAAATTGCAGAAATTCCCCTAATTGTGGGGCAAAAAGGCAGAAATTGCCTATATGTTGGAGCAAAAAGACAGAAATTCTCCTTATTTTGGGGCAAAACTCAGAAATTCCACTTATTTTGTGGCAAAATTCTAGAAATTTCCCTTATTTTGGAGCAAAATTGCAGAAATTTCACTTATTTTGGGGCAAAATTGCAGTAATTTCACGTATTTTGGGGCAAAATTACAGAAATTTCACTTATTTCAGAGAAAAAAGGTAGAAATTTTCCTTATTTTTGGGCAATAAGGCAGAAATTCCTAATATTTTGTTGCAAAAATGTAGACATTCCCCTTATTTCGAGGTAAAAAGTCTGAAATTCCCCTTATTTGAGGGCAAAAAGGCAGAAATTTCCCTTATTTTGGGGCAAAATTGCAGAAATTCCACTTACTTCAGGGTAATAAGGCAGAATTTTTCTTTATTTTGGGGCAAAAAATACAGAAATTCCCTTTGTTTTGGAAGAAAAAGACAGAAATTCCACTTATTTAGAGGCAAAAAATCAGAAATTCCCCTTATTTTGGAGCAAACATGAAGAAATTTCCCTTTTTTATGGCAAAAACGTATGCATTCTTCTTATTTTCGGGAAAAAGGCAGAAATTCCCCGTATTTTGGAGCAAAATTGCAGAAATTCCCCTAATTGTGTAGCAAAAAGCAGAAATTGCCTATATGTTGGGGCAAAAAGACAGAAATTCTCTTTATGTTGGGGCAAAACTCAGAAATTCCACTTATTTTGGGACAAAATTCCAGAAATTTCTTTTATTATGGGGCAAAATTGCAGAAATTTCACTTATTTTGGGGCAAAATTGCAGAAATTTCACTTATTTCAAGGAAAAAAAGCAAAAATTTTCTTATTTTGGGGCAAAAAGGCAGAAATTCCTAATATTTTGTAGCAAAAATGCAGAAATTCCCCTTATTTTGAGGTAAAAAGGCTGAAATTCCTCTTATTTGGGGCAAAAAGGCAAAAATTTCCTTTATTTTGGGGCAAAATTGCAGAAATTTCACTTATTTCAGGGTAATAAGTCAGAAATTTTCCTTATTTTGGGGCAAAAAAGACAGGAATTCCCTTTGTTTTGGAGGAAAAAGACAGAAATTCCTCTTATTTAGAGGCAAAAATGCGGAAATTCCCCTTATTTTGGAGCAAAAATGAAGAAATTTCCCTTTTTTATGGCAAAAAGGTATGCATTCTTCTTATTTTCGTGCAATAGGCAGAAATTCACCGTATTTTGGAGCAAAATTGCAGAAATACACTAATTGTGGGGCAAAAAGCAGAAATTGCCTATATGTTGGTTCAAAAAGACAGAAATTCTTCTAATTTTGGGGCAAAACTCAGAAATTCCAATTATTTTGGGACAAAATTCCAGAAATTTCTTTTATTTTGGGGCAAAATTGCAAAAATTTCACTTATTTTGGGGCAATATTGCAGAAATTTCACTTACTTCAGGGTAATAAGGCAGAATTTTTCCTTATTTTGGGGCAAAAAAGACAGAAATTCTTTTTGTTTTGGGGGAAAAAGACAGAAATTCCACTTATTTAGAGGCAAAAAAGCAGATATTCCCCTTATTTTGGAGCAAAAATGAAGAAATTTCTTTTTTTTATGGCAAAAAGGTATGCATTCTTCATATTTTTTGGCAAAAAGGCAGAAATGACCCGTATTTTGGAGCAAAATTGCAGAAATTCCCCTAATTGTGGGGCAAAAAGGCAGAAATTGCCTATATGTTGGGGCAAAAAGACAGAAATTCTCCTTATTTTGGGGCAAAACTCAGAAATTCCACTTATTTTGGGGCAAAATTCCAGAAATTTCTTTTATTTTGAAGCAAAATTGCAGAAATTTCACTTATTTTGGGGCAAAATTGCAGAAATTTCACTTATTTCAGAGAAAAAAGGCAAAAATTTTTTTTATTTTGGGGCAAAAAGGCAGAAATTCCTAATATTTTGCAGCAAAAATGCAGAAATTCCTCTTATTTTGAGGTAAAAAGTCTGAAATTCCCCTTATTTGGGGCAAAAAGGCAAAAATTTCCTTTATTTTGGGGCAAAATTGCAGAAATTTCACTTATTTCAGGGTAATAAGTCAGAAATTTTCCTTATTTTGGGGCAAAAAAGAGAGGAATTCCTTTTGTTTTGGGGGAAAAAGACAGAAATTCCACTTATTTAGAGGCAAAAATGCAGAAATTCCCCTTATTTTGGAGCAAAAATGAAGAAATTTCCCTTTTTTATGGCAAAAAGGTATGCATTTTTCTTATTTTCGTGCAATAAGCAGAAATTCCCCGTATTATGGAGCAAAATTGCAGAAATTCTCCTAATTGTGGGGCAAAAAGCAGAAATTGCCTATATGTTGGTTCAAAAAGACAGAAATTCTCCTTATTTTGGGGCAAAACTCAGAAATCCCACTTATTTTGGGACAAAATTCCAGAAATTTCTTTTATTTTGGGGCAAAATTGCAGAAATTTCACTTATTTTGGGGCAATATTGCAGAAATTTCACTTACTTCAGGATAATAAGGCAGAATTTTTCCTTACTTTGGGGCAAAAAAGACAGAAATTCCCTATGTTTTGGGGGAAAAAGACAGAAATTCCACTTATTTAAAGGCAAAAAAGCAGAAATTCCCCTTATTTTGGAGCAAAAATGAAGAAAGTTCCCTTTTTTATGGGAAAAAGGTATGCATTCTTCTTATTTTTGGGCAAAAAGGCAGAAATTCCCCGTATTTTGGAGCAAAATTGCAGAAATTCCCCTAATTGTGGGGCCAAAAGGCAGAAATTGCCTATATGTTGGGGCAAAAAGACAGAAATTCTCCTTATTTTGGGGCAAAACTCAGAAATTCCACTTATTTTGGGGCAAAATTCCAGAAATTTCCCTTATTTTGGGGCAAAATTGCAGAAATTTCACTTATTTTGGGGCAAAATTGCAGAAATTTCACTTATTTCAGGGAAAAAAACAGAAATTTTCCTTATTTTGGGGCAAAAAGGCAGAAATTCTTAATATTTTGTGGCAAAAATGCAGAAATTCTTTTTATTTCGAGGTAAAAAGGCTGAAATTCCCCTTATTTAGGAGCAAAAAGGCAGAAATTTCCCTTATTTTGGGGCAAAATTGCAGAAATTTCACTTACTTCAGGGTAATAAGGCAGAATTTTTCCTTATTTGGGTCAAAAAAGACAGAAATTCCCTTGTTTTGGGGGAAAAAGACAGAAATTCCACTTATTAATAGGCAAAACATCAGAAATTCCCCTTATTTTGGACAAAAATGAAGAAATTTCCCTTTTTTATGGCAAAAAGGTATGCATTCTTCTTATTTTCCGGCAAAAAGGAAAAAATTCCCCGTATTTTGGAGCAAAATTGCAAAAATTCTCCTAATTGTGGGGCAAAAAGGCAGAAATTGCCTATATGTTGGAGGAAAAAGACAGAAATTCTCCTTATTTTGGGCCAAAACTCAGAAATTCCACTTATTTTGGGGCAAAATTCCAGAAAGGTCCCTTATTTTGGGGCAAAATTGCAGAAATTTCACTTATTTTGGGGCAAAATTGCAGAAATTTCACTTATTTCAGGGAAAAAAGCAGAAATTTTCTTATTTTGGGGCAAAAAGGCAGAAATTCCTAATATTTTGTGGCATAAATGCAGAAATTCCCCTTATTTTGAGGTAAATAATCTGAAATTCTCCTTATTTGGGGGCAAAAATGCAGAAATTCCCCTTATTTTGAGGTAAAAAGGCTGAAATTCCTCTTATTTGGGGCCAAAAGGCAGAAATTTCCCTTATTTTGAGGCAAAATTGCAGAAATTTCACTTACTTCAGGGTAATAAGTCATAATTTTTCCTTATTTTTGTGCAAAAATACAGAAATTCCCTTTGTTTTGGGGGAAAAAGACAGAAATTCCACTTATTTAGAGGCAAAAAAGCAGAAATTCCCCTTATTATGGAGCAAAAATGAAGAAATTTCTTTTTATGGCAAAAACGTATGCATTCTTCTTTTTTTTGGGCAAAAAGGCAGAAATTCCCTGTATTTTGGAGCAAAATTGCAGAAATTCCCCTAATTGTGGGGCAAAAAGGCAGAAATTGCCTATATGTTGGAGCAAAAAGACAGAAATTCTCCTTATTTTGGGGCAAAACTCAGAAATTCCACTTATTTTGTGGCAAAATTCTAGAAATTTCCCTTATTTTGGAGCAAAATTGCAGAAATTTCACTTATTTTGGGGCAAAATTGCAGTAATTTCACGTATTTTGGGGCAAAATTACAGAAATTTCACTTATTTCAGAGAAAAAAGGTAGAAATTTTCCTTATTTTTGGGCAATAAGGCAGAAATTCCTAATATTTTGTTGCAAAAATGTAGACATTCCCCTTATTTCGAGGTAAAAAGTCTGAAATTCCCCTTATTTGAGGGCAAAAAGGCAGAAATTTCCCTTATTTTGGGGCAAAATTGCAGAAATTCCACTTACTTCAGGGTAATAAGGCAGAATTTTTCTTTATTTTGGGGCAAAAAATACAGAAATTCCCTTTGTTTTGGAAGAAAAAGACAGAAATTCCACTTATTTAGAGGCAAAAAATCAGAAATTCCCCTTATTTTGGAGCAAACATGAAGAAATTTCCCTTTTTTATGGCAAAAACGTATGCATTCTTCTTATTTTCGGGAAAAAGGCAGAAATTCCCCGTATTTTGGAGCAAAATTGCAGAAATTCCCCTAATTGTGTAGCAAAAAGCAGAAATTGCCTATATGTTGGGGCAAAAAGACAGAAATTCTCTTTATGTTGGGGCAAAACTCAGAAATTCCACTTATTTTGGGACAAAATTCCAGAAATTTCTTTTATTATGGGGCAAAATTGTAGAAATTTCACTTATTTTGGGGCAAAATTGCAGAAATTTCACTTATTTCAAGGAAAAAAAGCAAAAATTTTCTTATTTTGGGGCAAAAAGGCAGAAATTCCTAATATTTTGCAGCAAAAATGCAGAAATTCCTCTTATTTTGAGGTAAAAAGTCTGAAATTCCCCTTATTTGGGGGCAAAAAGGCAAAAATTTCTTTTATTTTGGGGCAAAATTGCAGAAATTTCACTTATTTCAGGGTAATAAGTCAGAAATTTTCCTTATTTTGGGGCAAAAAAGAGAGGAATTCCTTTTGTTTTGGGGGAAAAAGACAGAAATTCCACTTATTTAGAGGCAAAAATGCAGAAATTCCCCTTATTTTGGAGCAAAAATGAAGAAATTTCCCTTTTTTATGGCAAAAAGGTATGCATTTTTCTTATTTTCGTGCAATAGGCAGAAATTCCCCGTATTATGGAGCAAAATTGCAGAAATTCTCCTAATTGTGGGGCAAAAAGCAGAAATTGCCTATATGTTGGTTCAAAAAGACAGAAATTCTTCTTATTTTGGGGCAAAACTCAGAAATCCCACTTATTTTGGGAAAAAATTCCAGAAATTTCTTTTATTTTGGGGCAAAATTGCAGAAATTTCACTTATTTTGGGGCAATATTTCAGAAATTTCACTTACTTCAGGATAATAAGGCAGAATTTTTCCTTATTTTGGGGCAAAAAAGACAGAAATTCCCTTTGTTTTGGGGGAAAAAGACAGAAATTCCACTTATTTAGAGGCAAAAAAGCAGAAATTCCCCTTATTTTGGAGCCAAAATGAAGAAATTTCCCTTTTTTATGGGAAAAAGGTATGCATTCTTCTTATTTTTGGGCAAAAAGGCAGAAATTCCCCGTATTTTGGAGCAAAATTGCAGAAATTCCCCTAATTGTGGGGCCAAAAAGCAGAAATTGCCTATATGTTGGGGCAAAAAGACAGAAATTCTCCTTATTTTGGGGCAAAACTCAGAAATTCCACTTATTTTGGGGCAAAATTCCAGAAATTTTTCTTATTTTGGGGCAAAATTGCAGAAATTTCACTTATTTTGGGGCAAAATTGCAGAAATTTCACTTATTTCAGGGGGAAAAAAGAAGAAATTTTCTTATTTTTGGGCAAAAAAGCAGAAATTCCTAATATTTTGTGGCATAAATGCAGAAATTCCCATTATTTTGAGGTAAAAAGGCTGAAATTTCCCCTATTGGGGGCAAAAAGGCAAAAATTTTGTTTATTTTGTGGCAAAATTGCAGAAATTTAACTCATTTCAGGGAAATAAGTCAGAAATTTTCCTTATTTTGGGGCAAAAAAGACAGGAATTCCCTTTGTTTTGGGGGAAAAAGACAGAAATTCCACCTATTTAGAGGCAAAAAAGCAGAAATTCCCCTTATTTTGGAGCAAAAATGAAGAAATTTCCCTTTTTTATGGCAGAAAGGTATGCATTCTTCTTATATTCGGGCAAAAATGCAGAAATTCCCAGTAATTGGAGCAAAATTGCAGAAATTCCCCTAATTATGGGGCAAAAAAGAGGAAATTGCCTATATGTTGGGGCAAAAAAACAGAAATTCTCCTTATTTTGGGGCAAATCTCAGAAATTCCACTTATTTTGGGGAAAAATTCCAGAAATTTCCTTTATTTTGGGGCAAAATTGCAAAAATTTTACTTAATTTGGGGCAAAATTGCAGAAATTTCACTTATTTCAGGGAAAAAAAGCAGAAATTTTCTTATTTTGGGGCAAAAAGGCAGAAATTCCCCTTATTTTGGAGAAAAAATAAAGAAATTCCTTTTTATGGCAAAAAGGTATGCATTCTTCTTATTTTTGGGCAAAAAGGAAGCAATTCCCTGTATTTAAGAGCAAAATTGCAGAAATTCCCCTAATTGTGGGGCAAAAAGGCAGAAATTGCCTATATGTTGGGGCAAAAAGACAGAAATTCTCCTTATTTTGGGGCAAAACTCAGAAATGCCACTTATTTTGGGGCAAAATTACAGAAATTTCCCTTATTTTGGGGCAAAATTGCAGAAATTTCACTTATTTTGGGGCAAAATTGCAGAAATTTCACTTATTTTGGGGTGAAATTACAGAAATTTCACTCATTTCAGGGAAAAAAGGCAGAAATTTTCCTTATTTTGGGGCAAAAAGGCAGAAATTCCTAATATTTTGTGGCAAAAATGCAGTAAGTCCCCTTATTTCGAGGTAAAAAATCTGAAATTCCCTTTATGTGGGGGCAAAAAGGCAGAAATTTCCCTTATTTTGGGGCAAAATTGCAGAAATTTCACTTACTTCAGGGTAATAAGGTAGAATTTTCCGTTATTTTGGGGCAAAAAAGACAGAAATTCCCTTTGTTTTGGGGAAAAAAGACAGAAATTCCACTTATTTAGAGGCAAAAAATCAGAAATTCCTCTTATTTTGGAGCAAAAATAAAGAAATTTCTCTTTTTTATGGCAAAAAGTTATGCATTCTTTTTATTTTCAGGCAAAAAGGCAGAAATTCCCCATATTTTGGAGCAAAATTGCAGAAATTCCCCTAATTGTGGGGCAAAAATGCAGAAATTGCCTATATGTTGGGGCAAAAAAACAATAATTCTCCTTATTTTGGGGCAAAACTCAGAAATTCCACTTATTTTGGGGCAAAATTCCAGAAATTTCCCATATTTTGGGGCAAAATTGCAGAAATTTCACTTATTTTGGGGAAAAATTGCATAAATTTCACTTATTTCAGGGGAAAAAAGCAGAAATTTTCTTATTTTGGGGCAAAAAGGCAGAAATTCCTAATATTTTGTGGCATAAATGCAGAAATTCCCCTTATTTTTAGGTAAAAAGGCTGAAATTCCCCTTATTTGGGGGCAAAAAGGCAAAATTTTTTTTTATTTTGTGGCAAAATTGCAGAAATTTCATTTATTTCAGGGTAATAAGTCAGAAATTTTCCTTATTTTAAGGCAAAAAAAACCAGAAATTCCCTTTGTTTTGGGGGAAAAAGACAGAAATTCCACTTATTTAGAGGCAAAAAAGCAGATATTCCCCTTATTTTGGAGCAAAAATGAAGAAATTTCTTTTTTTTATGGCAAAAAGGTATGCATTCTTTTTATTTTTGGGCAAAAATGCAGAAATGACCCGTATTTTGGGGCAAAATTGCAGAAATTCCCCTAATTGTGGGGCAAAAAGGCAGAAATTCTCTATTTGTTGGGGCAAAAAGACAGAAATTCTCCTTATTTTGGGGCAAAACTCAGAAATTTCACTTATTTTTGGGCAAAATTCCAGAAATTTCCTTTATTTTGGGGCAAAATTGCAGAAATTTCACTTATTTTGGGGCAAAATTGCAGAAATTTCACTTATTTCAGGGAAAAAAGGCAGAAATTTTCCTTATTTTGGGGCAAAAAAGACAGGAATTTTCTTTATTTTGGGGGAAAAAAACAAAAATTCCACTTATTTAGAGGCAAAAAAGCAGAAATTCCCCTTATTTTGGAGCAAAAATGAAGAAATTTCCCTTTTTTATGGCAAAAAGGTATGCATTCTTCTTATTTTCCGGCAAAAAGGAAAAAATTCCCCGTATTTTGGAGCAAAATTGCAAAAATTCTCCTAATTGTGGGGCAAAAAGGCAGAAATTGCCTATATGTTGGAGGAAAAAGACAGAAATTCTCCTTATTTTGGGCCAAAACTCAGAAATTCCACTTATTTTGGGGCAAAATTCCAGAAAGGTCCCTTATTTTGGGGCAAAATTGCAGAAATTTCAATTATTTTGGGGCAAAATTGCAGAAATTTCACTTATTTCAGGGGAAAAAAGCAGAAATTTTCTTATTTTGGGGCAAAAAGGCAGAAATTCCTAATATTTTGTGGCATAAATGCAGAAATTCCCCTTATTTTGAGGTAAATAATCTGAAATTCCCCTTATTTGGGGGCAAAAATGCAGAAATTCCCCCTATTTTGAGGTAAAAAGGCTGAAATTCCCCTTATTTGGGGCCAAAAGGCAGAAATTTCCCTTATTTTGAGGCAAAATTGCAGAAATTTCACTTACTTCAGGGTAATAAGTCATAATTTTTCCTTATTTTGGTGCAAAAATACAGAAATTCCCTTTGTTTTGGGGGAAAAAGACAGAAATTCCACTTATTTAGAGGCAAAAAAGCAGAAATTCCCCTTATTTTGGAGCAAAAATGAAGAAATTTCTTTTTTATGGCAAAAACGTATGCATTCTTCTTTTTTTTGGGCAAAAAGGCAGAAATTCCCTGTATTTTGGAGCAAAATTGCAGAAATTCCCCTAATTGTGGGGCAAAAAGGCAGAAATTGCCTATATGTTGGAGCAAAAAGACAGAAATTCTCCTTATTTTGGGGCAAAACTCAGAAATTCCACTTATTTTGTGGCAAAATTCTAGAAATTTCCCTTATTTTGGAGCAAAATTGCAGAAATTTCACTTATTTTGGGGCAAAATTGCAGTAATTTCACTTATTTTGGGGCAAAATTACAGAAATTTCACTTATTTCAGGGAAAAAAGGTAGAAATTTTCCTTATTTTTGGGCAATAAGGCAGAAATTCCTAATATTTTGTTGCAAAAATGTAGACATTCCCCTTATTTCGAGGTAAAAAGTCTGAAATTCCCCTTATTTGAGGGCAAAAAGGCAGAAATTTCCCTTATTTTGGGGCAAAATTGCAGAAATTCCACTTACTTCAGGGTAATAAGGCAGAATTTTTCTTTATTTTGGGGCAAAAAATACAGAAATTCCCTTTGTTTTGGAAGAAAAAGACAGAAATTCCACTTATTTAGAGGCAAAAAATCAGAAATTCCCCTTATTTTGGAGCAAACATGAAGAAATTTCCCTTTTTTATGGCAAAAAGGTATGCATTCTTCTTATTTTCGGGAAAAAGGCAGAAATTCCCCGTATTTTGGAGCAAAATTGCAGAAATTCCCCTAATTGTGTAGCAAAAAGCAGAAATTGCCTATATGTTGAGGCAAAAAGACAGAAATTCTCCTTATGTTGGGGCAAAACTCAGAAATTCCACTTATTTTGGGGCAAAATTCCAGAAATTTCTTTTATTATGGGGCAAAATTGCAGAAATTTCACTTATTTTGGGGCAAAATTGCAGAAATTTCACTTATTTCAAGGAAAAAAAGCAAAAATTTTCTTATTTTGGGGCAAAAAGGCAGAAATTCCTAATATTTTGTAGCAAAAATTCAGAAATTCCCCTTATTTTGAGGTAAAAAGGCTGAAATTCCTCTTATTTGGGGCAAAAAGGCAAAAATTTCCTTTATTTTCGGGCAAAATTGCAGAAATTTCACTTATTTCAGGGTAATAAGTCAGAAATTTTCCTTATTTTGGGGCAAAAAAGACAGGAATTCCCTTTGTTTTGGAGGAAAAAGACAGAAATTCCACTTATTTAGAGGCAAAAATGCGGAAATTCCCCTTATTTTGGAGCAAAAATGAAGAAATTTCCCTTTTTTATGGCAAAAAGGTATGCATTCTTCTTATTTTCATTCAATAGGCAGAAATTCACCGTATTTTGGAGCAAAATTGCAGAAATACACTAATTGTGGGGCAAAAAGGCAGAAATTCCTAATATTTTGTAGCAAAAATGCAGAAATTCCCCTTATTTTGAGGTAAAAAGGCTGAAATTCCTCTTATTTGG
Source organism: Micromys minutus (assembly GCF_963924665.1). Lineage (NCBI taxonomy): Eukaryota > Metazoa > Chordata > Mammalia > Rodentia > Muridae > Micromys > Micromys minutus. The sequence continues at coordinate 859,540 of NW_027667411.1, read as the reverse complement.
GGCAAAAAGGCAAAAATTTCCTTTATTTTCGGGCAAAATTGCAGAAATTTCACTTATTTCAGGGTAATAAGTCAGAAATTTTCCTTATTTTGGGGCAAAAAAGAGAGGAATTCCTTTTGTTTTGGGGGAAAAAGACAGAAATTCCACTTATTTAGAGGCAAAAATGCAGAAATTCCCCTTATTTTGGAGCAAAAATGAAGAAATTTCCCTTTTTTATGGCAAAAAGGTATGCATTTTTCTTATTTTCGTGCAATAGGCAGAAATTCCCCGTATTATGGAGCAAAATTGCAGAAATTCTCCTAATTGTGGGGCAAAAAGCAGAAATTGCCTATATGTTGGTTCAAAAAGACAGAAATTCTTCTTATTTTGGGGCAAAACTCAGAAATCCCACTTATTTTGGGAAAAAATTCCAGAAATTTCTTTTATTTTGGGGCAAAATTGCAGAAATTTCACTTATTTTGGGGCAATATTTCAGAAATTTCACTTACTTCAGGATAATAAGGCAGAATTTTTCCTTATTTTGGGGCAAAAAAGACAGAAATTCCCTTTGTTTTGGGGGAAAAAGACAGAAATTCCACTTATTTAGAGGCAAAAAAGCAGAAATTCCCCTTATTTTGGAGCCAAAATGAAGAAATTTCCCTTTTTTATGGGAAAAAGGTATGCATTCTTCTTATTTTTGGGCAAAAAGGCAGAAATTCCCCGTATTTTGGAGCAAAATTGCAGAAATTCCCCTAATTGTGGGGCCAAAAAGCAGAAATTGCCTATATGTTGGGGCAAAAAGACAGAAATTCTCCTTATTTTGGGGCAAAACTCAGAAATTCCACTTATTTTGGGGCAAAATTCCAGAAATTTTTCTTATTTTGGGGCAAAATTGCAGAAATTTCACTTATTTTGGGGCAAAATTGCAGAAATTTCACTTATTTCAGGGGGAAAAAAGAAGAAATTTTCTTATTTTTGGGCAAAAAAGCAGAAATTCCTAATATTTTGTGGCATAAATGCAGAAATTCCCATTATTTTGAGGTAAAAAGGCTGAAATTTCCCCTATTGGGGGCAAAAAGGCAAAAATTTTGTTTATTTTGTGGCAAAATTGCAGAAATTTAACTCATTTCAGGGAAATAAGTCAGAAATTTTCCTTATTTTGGGGCAAAAAAGACAGGAATTCCCTTTGTTTTGGGGGAAAAAGACAGAAATTCCACCTATTTAGAGGCAAAAAAGCAGAAATTCCCCTTATTTTGGAGCAAAAATGAAGAAATTTCCCTTTTTTATGGCAGAAAGGTATGCATTCTTCTTATATTCGGGCAAAAATGCAGAAATTCCCAGTAATTGGAGCAAAATTGCAGAAATTCCCCTAATTATGGGGCAAAAAAGAGGAAATTGCCTATATGTTGGGGCAAAAAAACAGAAATTCTCCTTATTTTGGGGCAAATCTCAGAAATTCCACTTATTTTGGGGAAAAATTCCAGAAATTTCCTTTATTTTGGGGCAAAATTGCAAAAATTTTACTTAATTTGGGGCAAAATTGCAGAAATTTCACTTATTTCAGGGAAAAAAAGCAGAAATTTTCTTATTTTGGGGCAAAAAGGCAGAAATTCCCCTTATTTTGGAGAAAAAATAAAGAAATTCCTTTTTATGGCAAAAAGGTATGCATTCTTCTTATTTTTGGGCAAAAAGGAAGCAATTCCCTGTATTTAAGAGCAAAATTGCAGAAATTCCCCTAATTGTGGGGCAAAAAGGCAGAAATTGCCTATATGTTGGGGCAAAAAGACAGAAATTCTCCTTATTTTGGGGCAAAACTCAGAAATGCCACTTATTTTGGGGCAAAATTACAGAAATTTCCCTTATTTTGGGGCAAAATTGCAGAAATTTCACTTATTTTGGGGCAAAATTGCAGAAATTTCACTTATTTTGGGGCGAAATTACAGAAATTTCACTCATTTCAGGGAAAAAAGGCAGAAATTTTCCTTATTTTGGGGCAAAAAGGCAGAAATTCCTAATATTTTGTGGCAAAAATGCAGTAAGTCCCCTTATTTCGAGGTAAAAAATCTGAAATTCCCTTTATGTGGGGGCAAAAAGGCAGAAATTTCCCTTATTTTGGGGCAAAATTGCAGAAATTTCACTTACTTCAGGGTAATAAGGTAGAATTTTCCGTTATTTTGGGGCAAAAAAGACAGAAATTCCCTTTGTTTTGGGGAAAAAAGACAGAAATTCCACTTATTTAGAGGCAAAAAATCAGAAATTCCTCTTATTTTGGAGCAAAAATAAAGAAATTTCTCTTTTTTATGGCAAAAAGTTATGCATTCTTTTTATTTTCAGGCAAAAAGGCAGAAATTCCCCATATTTTGGAGCAAAATTGCAGAAATTCCCCTAATTGTGGGGCAAAAAGGCAGAAATTGCCTATATGTTGGGGCAAAAAAACAATAATTCTCCTTATTTTGGGGCAAAACTCAGAAATTCCACTTATTTTGGGGCAAAATTCCAGAAATTTCCCATATTTTGGGGCAAAATTGCAGAAATTTCACTTATTTTGGGGAAAAATTGCATAAATTTCACTTATTTCAGGGGAAAAAAGCAGAAATTTTCTTATTTTGGGGCAAAAAGGCAGAAATTCCTAATATTTTGTGGCATAAATGCAGAAATTCCCCTTATTTTTAGGTAAAAAGGCTGAAATTCCCCTTATTTGGGGGCAAAAAGGCAAAATTTTTTTTTATTTTGTGGCAAAATTGCAGAAATTTCATTTATTTCAGGGTAATAAGTCAGAAATTTTCCTTATTTTAAGGCAAAAAAAACCAGAAATTCCCTTTGTTTTGGGGGAAAAAGACAGAAATTCCACTTATTTAGAGGCAAAAAAGCAGATATTCCCCTTATTTTGGAGCAAAAATGAAGAAATTTCTTTTTTTTATGGCAAAAAGGTATGCATTCTTTTTATTTTTGGGCAAAAATGCAGAAATGACCCGTATTTTGGGGCAAAATTGCAGAAATTCCCCTAATTGTGGGGCAAAAAGGCAGAAATTCTCTATTTGTTGGGGCAAAAAGACAGAAATTCTCCTTATTTTGGGGCAAAACTCAGAAATTTCACTTATTTTTGGGCAAAATTCCAGAAATTTCCTTTATTTTGGGGCAAAATTGCAGAAATTTCACTTATTTTGGGGCAAAATTGCAGAAATTTCACTTATTTCAGGGAAAAAAGGCAGAAATTTTCCTTATTTTGGGGCAAAAAAGACAGGAATTTTCTTTATTTTGGGGGAAAAAAACAAAAATTCCACTTATTTAGAGGCAAAAAAGCAGAAATTCCCCTTATTTTGGAGCAAAAATGAAGAAATTTCCCTTTTTTATGGCAAAAAGGTATGCATTCTTCTTATTTTCCGGCAAAAAGGAAAAAATTCCCCGTATTTTGGAGCAAAATTGCAAAAATTCTCCTAATTGTGGGGCAAAAAGGCAGAAATTGCCTATATGTTGGAGGAAAAAGACAGAAATTCTCCTTATTTTGGGCCAAAACTCAGAAATTCCACTTATTTTGGGGCAAAATTCCAGAAAGGTCCCTTATTTTGGGGCAAAATTGCAGAAATTTCAATTATTTTGGGGCAAAATTGCAGAAATTTCACTTATTTCAGGGGAAAAAAGCAGAAATTTTCTTATTTTGGGGCAAAAAGGCAGAAATTCCTAATATTTTGTGGCATAAATGCAGAAATTCCCCTTATTTTGAGGTAAATAATCTGAAATTCCCCTTATTTGGGGGCAAAAATGCAGAAATTCCCCCTATTTTGAGGTAAAAAGGCTGAAATTCCCCTTATTTGGGGCCAAAAGGCAGAAATTTCCCTTATTTTGAGGCAAAATTGCAGAAATTTCACTTACTTCAGGGTAATAAGTCATAATTTTTCCTTATTTTGGTGCAAAAATACAGAAATTCCCTTTGTTTTGGGGGAAAAAGACAGAAATTCCACTTATTTAGAGGCAAAAAAGCAGAAATTCCCCTTATTTTGGAGCAAAAATGAAGAAATTTCTTTTTTATGGCAAAAACGTATGCATTCTTCTTTTTTTTGGGCAAAAAGGCAGAAATTCCCTGTATTTTGGAGCAAAATTGCAGAAATTCCCCTAATTGTGGGGCAAAAAGGCAGAAATTGCCTATATGTTGGAGCAAAAAGACAGAAATTCTCCTTATTTTGGGGCAAAACTCAGAAATTCCACTTATTTTGTGGCAAAATTCTAGAAATTTCCCTTATTTTGGAGCAAAATTGCAGAAATTTCACTTATTTTGGGGCAAAATTGCAGTAATTTCACTTATTTTGGGGCAAAATTACAGAAATTTCACTTATTTCAGGGAAAAAAGGTAGAAATTTTCCTTATTTTTGGGCAATAAGGCAGAAATTCCTAATATTTTGTTGCAAAAATGTAGACATTCCCCTTATTTCGAGGTAAAAAGTCTGAAATTCCCCTTATTTGAGGGCAAAAAGGCAGAAATTTCCCTTATTTTGGGGCAAAATTGCAGAAATTCCACTTACTTCAGGGTAATAAGGCAGAATTTTTCTTTATTTTGGGGCAAAAAATACAGAAATTCCCTTTGTTTTGGAAGAAAAAGACAGAAATTCCACTTATTTAGAGGCAAAAAATCAGAAATTCCCCTTATTTTGGAGCAAACATGAAGAAATTTCCCTTTTTTATGGCAAAAAGGTATGCATTCTTCTTATTTTCGGGAAAAAGGCAGAAATTCCCCGTATTTTGGAGCAAAATTGCAGAAATTCCCCTAATTGTGTAGCAAAAAGCAGAAATTGCCTATATGTTGAGGCAAAAAGACAGAAATTCTCCTTATGTTGGGGCAAAACTCAGAAATTCCACTTATTTTGGGGCAAAATTCCAGAAATTTCTTTTATTATGGGGCAAAATTGCAGAAATTTCACTTATTTTGGGGTAAAATTGCAGAAATTTCACTTATTTCAAGGAAAAAAAGCAAAAATTTTCTTATTTTGGGGCAAAAAGGCAGAAATTCCTAATATTTTGTAGCAAAAATTCAGAAATTCCCCTTATTTTGAGGTAAAAAGGCTGAAATTCCTCTTATTTGGGGCAAAAAGGCAAAAATTTCCTTTATTTTCGGGCAAAATTGCAGAAATTTCACTTATTTCAGGGTAATAAGTCAGAAATTTTCCTTATTTTGGGGCAAAAAAGACAGGAATTCCCTTTGTTTTGGAGGAAAAAGACAGAAATTCCACTTATTTAGAGGCAAAAATGCGGAAATTCCCCTTATTTTGGAGCAAAAATGAAGAAATTTCCCTTTTTTATGGCAAAAAGGTATGCATTCTTCTTATTTTCATTCAATAGGCAGAAATTCACCGTATTTTGGAGCAAAATTGCAGAAATACACTAATTGTGGGGCAAAAAGGCAGAAATTCCTAATATTTTGTAGCAAAAATGCAGAAATTCCCCTTATTTTGAGGTAAAAAGGCTGAAATTCCTCTTATTTGGGGCAAAAAGGCAAAAATTTCCTTTATTTTCGGGCAAAATTGCAGAAATTTCACTTATTTCAGGGTAATAAGTCAGAAATTTTCATTATTTTGGGGCAAAAAAGACAGGAATTCCCTTTGTTTTGGAGGAAAAAGACAGAAATTCCACTTATTTAGAGGCAAAAATGCGGAAATTCCCCTTATTTTGGAGCAAAAATGAAGAAATTTCCCTTTTTTATGGCAAAAAGGTATGCATTCTTCTTATTTTCATTCAATAGGCAGAAATTCACCGTATTTTGGAGCAAAATTGCAGAAATACACTAATTGTGGGGCAAAAAGCAGAAATTGCCTATATGTTTGTTCAAAAAGACAGAAATTCTCCTTATTTTCGGGCAAAACTCAGAAATTCCACTTATTTTGGGACAAAATTCCAGAAATTTCTTTTATTTTGGGGCAAAATTGCAAAAATTTCACTTATTTTGGGGCAATATTGCAGAAATTTCACTTACTTCAGGGTAATAAGGCAGAATTTTTCCTTATTTTGGGGCAAAAAAGACAGAAATTCTTTTTGTTTTGGGGGAAAAAGACAGAAATTCCACTTATTTAGAGGCAAAAAATTAGAAATTCCCCTTATTTTGGAGCAAAAATGAAGAAATTTCCATTTTTTACGGCAAAAAGTTATGCATTCTTCTTATTTTTGGGCAAAAAGGCAGAAATTCCCCGTATTTTGGAGCAAAATTGCAGAAATTCCCCTAATTGTGGGGCCAATAGGCAGAAATTGCCTATATGTTTGGGCAAAAAGACAGAAATTCTCCTTATTTTGGGGCAAAACTCAGAAATTCCACTTATTTTGGGGCAAAATTCTAGAAATTTCTTTTATTTTGGGGCAAAATTGCAGAAATTTCACTTATTTTGGGGCAAAATTGCAGAAATTTCACTTATTTCAGAGAAAAAAGGCAAAAATTTTTTTATTTTGGGGCAAAAAGGCAGAAATTCCTAATATTTTGCAGCAAAAATGCATTAATTCCTCTTATTTTGAGGTAAAAAGGCTGAAATTCCCCTTATTTGAAGGCAAAAAGGCAAAAATTTCCTTTATTTTTGGGCAAAATTGCAGAAATTTCACTTATTTCAAGGTAATAAGTCAGAAATTTTCCTTATTTTGGGGCAAAAAAGAGAGGAATTCCTTTTGTTTTGGGGGAAAAAGACAGAAATTCCACTTATTTAGAGGCAAAAATGCAGCAATTCCCCTTATTTTGGAGCAAAAATGAAGAAATTTCCCTTTTTTATGGCAAAAAGGTATGCATTCTTCTTATTTTCGTGCAATAGGCAGAAATTCCCCGTATTATGGAGCAAAATTGCAGAAATTCTCCTAATTGTGGGGCAAACAGCAGAAATTGCCTATATGTTGGTTCAAAAAGACAGAAATTCTCATTATTTGGGGCAAAACTCAGAAATCCCACATATTTTGGGACAAAATTCCAGAAATTTCTTTTATTTTGGGGCAAAATTGCAGAAATTTCACTTATTTTGGGGCAATATTGCAGAAATTTCACTTACTTCAGGATAATAAGGCAGAATTTTTCCTTATTTTGGGGCAAAAAAGACAGAAATTCCCTTTTTTGGGGGGGAAAAAGACAGAAATTCCACTTATTTAGAGGCAAAAAAGCAGAAATTCCCCTTATTTTGGAGCAAAAATGAAGAAAGTTCCCTTTTTTATGGGAAAAAGGTATGCATTCTTCTTATTTTTGGGCAAAAAGGCAGAAATTCCCCGTATTTTGGAGCAAAATTGCAGAAATTCCCCTAATTGTGGGGCCAAAAGGCAGAAATTGCCTATATGTTGGGGCAAAAAGACAGAAATTCTCCTTATTTTGGGGCAAAACTCAGAAATTCCACTTATTTTGGGGCAAAATTCCAGAAATTTCCCTTATTTTGGGGCAAAATTGCAGAAATTTCACTTATTTTGGGGCAAAATTGCAGAAATTTCACTTATTCCAGGGGAAAAAAAGCAGAAATTTTCTTATTTTGGGGCAAAAAAGCAGAAATTCCTAATATTTTGTGGCATAAATGCAGAAATTCCCTTTATTTTGAGGTAAAAAGGCTGAAATTTCCCCTATTGGGGGGCAAAAAGGCAAAAATTTTGTTTATTTTGTGGCAAAATTGCAGAAATTTCACTCATTTCAGGGAAATAAGTCAGAAATTTTCCTTATTTTGGGGCAAAAAAAACAGGAATTCCCTTTGTTTTGGGGGAAAAAGACAGAAATTCCACGTATTTAGAGGCAAAAAAGCAGAAATTCCCCTTATTTTGGAGCAAAAATGAAGAAATTTCCCTTTTTTATGGCAGAAAGATATGCATTCTTCTTATATTCGGGCAAAAAAGCAGAAATTCCCCGTAATTGGAGCAAAATTGCAGAAATTCCCCTAATTATGAGGCAAAAAAGCAGAAATTGCCTATATGTTGGGGCAAAAAAACAGAAATTCTCCTTATTTTGGGGCAAATCTCAGAAATTCCACTTATTTTGGGGAAAAATTCCAGAAATTTCCCTTATTTTGGGGCAAAATTGCAAAAATTTTACTTAATTTGGGGCAAAATTGCAGAAATTTCAATTATTTCAGAGAAAAAAAGCAGAAATTTTCTTATTTTGGGGCAAAAAGGCAGAAATTCCTAATATTTTGTGGCAAAAATGCAGAAATTCCCCTTATTTTGAGGTAAAAAGGCTGAAATTCCCCTTATTTGGGGGCAAAAAGGCAAAAATTTCCTTTATTTTGAGGAAAAATTGCAGAAATTTCCCTTATTTCAGGGTAATAAGTCAGAAATTTTCCTTATTTTGGGGAAAAAAGACAGGAATTCCCTTTGTTTTGGGGGAAAAAGACAGAAATTCCACTTATTTAGAGGCAAAAAACCAGAAATTCTTATTATTTTGGAGCAAACATGAAGAAATTTCCCTTTTTTATGGCAAAAAGGTATGCATTCTTCTTATTTTCGGGCAAAAAGGCAGAAATTCCTCGTATTTTGGAGCAAAATTGCAGAAATACCCCTAATTGTGGGGCCAAAAGGCAGAAATTGCCTATATGTTGGGGCAAAAAGACAGAAATTCTCCTTATTTTGGGGCAAAACTCAGAAATTCCACTTATTTTGGGGCAAAATTCCAGAAATTTCTTTTATTTTGGGGCAAAATTGGAGAAATTTCACTTATTTTGGGGCAAAATTGCAGAAATTTCACTTATTTCAGGGGAAAAAATCAGAAATTTTCTTATTTTGGGGCAAAAAAGCAGAAATTCCTAATATTTTTTGGCATAAATGCAGAAATTCCCATTATTTTGAAGTAAAAATGCTGAAATTTCCTTTATTTGGGGGCAAAAAGGCAAAAATTTTGTTTATTTTGGGGCAAAAATTGCAGAAATTTCACTTATTTCAGGGTAATAAGTCAGAAATTTTCCTTATTTTGGGGCAAAAAAGACAGGAATTCCCTTTGTTTTGGGGGAAAGACAGAAATTCCACTTATTTAGAGGCAAAAAAGCAGAAATTCCCCTTATTTTGGAGCAAACATGAAGAAATTTCCCTTTTTTATGGCAAAAAGGTATGCATTCTTCTTATTTTCGGGCAAAAAGGCAGAAATTCCTTGTATTTTGGAGCAAAATTGCAGAAATTCCCCTAATTGTGGGGCAAAAAGCAGAAATTGCCTATATGTTGGGGCAAAAAGACAGAAATTCTCCTTATTTTGGGGCAAAACTCAGAAATTCCACTTATTTTGGGGCATAATTCCAGAAATTTCTTTTATTTTGGGGCAAAATTGCAGAAATTTCACTTATTTTGGGGCAAAATTGCAGAAATTTCACTTATTTCAGAGAAAAAAGGCAAAATTTTTTTTATTTTGGGGCAAAAAGGCAGAAATTCCTAATATTTTGCAGCAAAAATGCATTAATTCCTCTTATTTTGAGGTAAAAAGGCTGAAATTCCCCTTATTTGGGGGCAAAAAGGCAAAAATTTCCTTTATTTTTGGGCAAAATTGCAGAAATTTCACTTATTTCAGGGTAATAAGTCAGAAATTTTCCTTATTTTGGGGCAAAAAAGAGAGGAATTCCTTTTGTTTTGGGGGAAAAAGACAGAAATTCCACTTATTTAGAGGCAAAAATGCAGAAATTCCCCTTATTTTGGAGCAAAAATGAAGAAATTTCCCTTTTTTATGGCAAAAAGGTATGCATTCTTCTTATTTTCGTGCAATAGGCAGAAATTCCCCGTATTATGGAGCAAAATTGCAGAAAATCTCCTAGTTGTGGGGCAAACAGCAGAAATTGCCTATATGTTGGTTCAAAAAGACAGAAATTCTCATTATTTGGGGCAAAACTCAGAAATCCCACTTATTTTGGGACAAAATTCCAGAAATTTCTTTTATTTTGGGGCAAAATTGCAGAAATTTCACTTATTTTGGGGCAATATTGCAGAAATTTCACTTACTTCAGGATAATAAGGCAGAATTTTTCCTTATTTTGGGGCAAAAAAGACAGAAATTCCCTTTGTTTTGGGGGAAAAAGACAGAAATTCCACTTATTTAGAGGTAAAAAAGCAGAAATTCCCCTTATTTTGGAGCAAAAATGAAGAAAGTTCCCTTTTTTATGGGAAAAAGGTATGCAAACTTCTTATTTTTGGGCAAAAAGGCAGAAATTCCCCGTATTTTGGAGCAAAATTGCAGAAATTCCCCTAATTGTGGGGCCAAAAGGCAGAAATTGCCTATATGTTGGGGCAAAAAGACAGAAATTCTCCTTATTTTGGGGCAAAACTCAGAAATTCCACTTATTTTGGGGCAAAATTCCAGAAATTTCCCTTATTTTGGGGCAAAATTGCAGAAATTTCACTTATTTAGGGGAAAAATTGAAGAAATTTCACTTATTTAAGGGGAAAAAAGCAGAAATTTTCTTATTTTGGGGCAAAAAGGCAGAAATTCCTAATATTTTGTGGCATAAATGCAGAAATTCCCCTTACTTTTAGGTAAAAAGGCTGAAATTCCCCTTATTTGGGGGCAAAAAGGCAAAAATTTTCTTTATTTTGGGGCAAAATTGCAGAAATTTCATTTATTTCAGGGTAATAAGTCAGAAATTTTCCTTATTTTAAGGCAAAAAAGACAGGAATTCCCTTTGTTTTGGGGGAAAAAGACAGAAATTCCACTTATTTAGAGGCAAAAAAGCAGATATTCCCTTTATTTTGGAGCAAAAATGAAGAAATTTCTTTTTTCCATGGCAAAAAGGTATGCATTCTTTTTATTTTTGGGCAAAAAGGCAGAAATGACCCGTATTTTGGAGCAAAATTGCAGAAATTCCCCTAATTGTGGGGCAAAAAGGCAGAAATTCTCTATTTGTTGGGGCAAAAAGACAGAAATTCTCCTTATTTTGGGGCAAAACTCAGAAATTCCACTTATTGTGGGGGAAAATTCCATAAATTTCCCTTATTTTGGGGCAAAATTGCAGAAATTTCAATTATTTTGGGGCAAAATTGCAGAAATTTCACTTATTTTGGAGCAAAATTGCAGAAATTTCACTTATTTCAGGGAAAAAAGGCAGAAATTTTCCTTATTTTGGGGAAAAATAGGCAGAAATTCTTAATATTTTGTGGCAAAAATGCAGAAATTCCTTTTATTTCGAGGTAAAAAGGCTGAAATTCCCCTTATTTGGGGCAAAAAGGCAGAAATTTCCCTTATTTTGGGGCAAAATTGCAGAAATTTCACTTACTTCAGGGTAATAAGGCAGAATTTTTCCTTATTTGGGGCAAAAAAGACATTAATTCCCTTTGTTTTGGGGGAAAAAGACAGAAATTCCACTTATTAATAGGCAAAACATCAGAAATTCCCCTTATTTTGGAGCAAAAATGAAGAAATTTCCCTTTTTTATGGCAAAAAGGTATGCATTCTTCTTATTTTCCGGCAAAAAGGAAAAAATTCCCCGTATTTTGGAGCAAAATTGCAAAAATTCTCCTAATTGTGGGGCAAAAAGGCAGAAATTGCCTATATGTTGGAGGAAAAAGACAGAAATTCTCCTTATTTTGGGCCAAAACTCAGAAATTCCACTTATTTTGGGGCAAAATTCCAGAAAGGTCCCTTATTTTGGGGCAAAATTGCAGAAATTTCACTTATTTTGGGGCAAAATTGCAGAAATTTCACTTATTTCAGGGGAAAAAAGCAGAAATTTTCTTATTTTGGGGCAAAAAGGCAGAAATTCCTAATATTTTGTGGCATAAATGCAGAAATTCCCCTTATTTTGAGGTAAATAATCTGAAATTCCCCTTATTTGGGGGCAAAAATGCAGAAATTCCCCTTATTTTGAGGTAAAAAGGCTGAAATTCCCCTTATTTGGGGCCAAAAGGCAGAAATTTCCCTTATTTTGAGGCAAAATTGCAGAAATTTCACTTACTTCAGGGTAATAAGTCATAATTTTTCCTTATTTTGGTGCAAAAATACAGAAATTCCCTTTGTTTTGGGGGAAAAAGACAGAAATTCCACTTATTTAGAGGCAAAAAAGCAGAAGTTCCCCTTATTTTGGAGCAAAAATGAAGAAATTTCTTTTTTATGGCAAAAACGTATGCATTCTTCTTTTTTTTTTTTGGGCAAAAAGGCAGAAATTCCCTGTATTTTGGAGCAAAATTGCAGAAATTCCCCTAATTGTGGGGCAAAAAGGCAGAAATTGCCTATATGTTGGAGCAAAAAGACAGAAATTCTCCTTATTTTGGGGCAAAACTCAGAAATTCCACTTATTTTGTGGCAAAATTCTAGAAATTTCCCTTATTTTGGAGCAAAATTGCAGAAATTTCACTTATTTTGGGGCAAAATTGCAGTAATTTCACTTATTTTGGGGCAAAATTACAGAAATTTCACTTATTTCAGGGAAAAAAGGTAGAAATTTTCCTTATTTTTGGGCAATAAGGCAGAAATTCCTAATATTTTGTTGCAAAAATGTAGACATTCCCCTTATTTCGAGGTAAAAAGTCTGAAATTCCCCTTATTTGAGGGCAAAAAGGCAGAAATTTCCCTTATTTTGGGGCAAAATTGCAGAAATTCCACTTACTTCAGGGTAATAAGGCAGAATTTTTCTTTATTTTGGGGCAAAAAATACAGAAATTCCCTTTGTTTTGGAAGAAAAAGACAGAAATTCCACTTATTTAGAGGCAAAAAATCAGAAATTCCCCTTATTTTGGAGCAAACATGAAGAAATTTCCCTTTTTTATGGCAAAAAGGTATGCATTCTTCTTATTTTCGGGAAAAAGGCAGAAATTCCCCGTATTTTGGAGCAAAATTGCAGAAATTCCCCTAATTGTGTAGCAAAAAGCAGAAATTGCCTATATGTTGAGGCAAAAAGACAGAAATTCTCCTTATGTTGGGGCAAAACTCAGAAATTCCACTTATTTTGGGGCAAAATTCCAGAAATTTCTTTTATTATGGGGCAAAATTGCAGAAATTTCACTTATTTTGGGGTAAAATTGCAGAAATTTCACTTATTTCAAGGAAAAAAAGCAAAAATTTTCTTATTTTGGGGCAAAAAGGCAGAAATTCCTAATATTTTGTAGCAAAAATGCAGAAATTCCCCTTATTTTGAGGTAAAAAGGCTGAAATTCCTCTTATTTGGGGCAAAAAGGCAAAAATTTCCTTTATTTTCGGGCAAAATTGCAGAAATTTCACTTATTTCAGGGTAATAAGTCAGAAATTTTCCTTATTTTGGGGCAAAAAAGACAAGAATTCCCTTTGTTTTGGAGGAAAAAGACAGAAATTCCACTTATTTAGAGGCAAAAATGCGGAAATTCCCCTTATTTTGGAGCAAAAATGAAGAAATTTCCCTTTTTTATGGCAAAAAGGTATGCATTCTTCTTATTTTCATTCAATAGGCAGAAATTCACCGTATTTTGGAGCAAAATTGCAGAAATACACTAATTGTGGGGCAAAAAGCAGAAATTGCCTATATGTTTGTTCAAAAAGACAGAAATTCTCCTTATTTTGGGGCAAAACTCAGAAATTCCACTTATTTTGGGACAAAATTCCAGAAATTTCTTTTATTTTGGGGCAAAATTGCAAAAATTTCACTTATTTTGGGGCAATATTGCAGAAATTTCACTTACTACAGGGTAATAAGGCAGAATTTTTCCTTATTTTGGGGCAAAAAAGACAGAAATTCTTTTTGTTTTGGGGGAAAAAGACAGAAATTCCACTTATTTAGAGGCAAAAAATTAGAAATTCCCCTTATTTTGGAGCAAAAATGAAGAAATTTCCATTTTTTACGGCAAAAAGTTATGCATTCTTCTTATTTTTGGGCAAAAAGGCAGAAATTCCCCGTATTTTGGAGCAAAATTGCAGAAATTCCCCTAATTGTGGGGCCAATAGGCAGAAATTGCCTATATGTTTGGGCAAAAAGACAGAAATTCTCCTTATTTTGGGGCAAAACTCAGAAATTCCACTTATTTTGGGGCAAAATTCTAGAAATTTCTTTTATTTTGGGGCAAAATTGCAGAAATTTCACTTATTTTGGGGCAAAATTGCAGAAATTTCACTTATTTCAGAGAAAAAAGGCAAAAATTTTTTTATTTTGGGGCAAAAAGGCAGAAATTCCTAATATTTTGCAGCAAAAATGCATTAATTCCTCTTATTTTGAGGTAAAAAGGCTGAAATTCCCCTTATTTGAAGGCAAAAAGGCAAAAATTTCCTTTATTTTTGGGCAAAATTGCAGAAATTTCACTTATTTCAGGGTAATAAGTCAGAAATTTTCCTTATTTTGGGGCAAAAAAGAGAGGAATTCCTTTTGTTTTGGGGGAAAAAGACAGAAATTCCACTTATTTAGAGGCAAAAATGCAGAAATTCCCCTTATTTTGGAGCAAAAATGAAGAAATTTCCCTTTTTTATGGCAAAAAGGTATGCATTCTTCTTATTTTCGTGCAATAGGCAGAAATTCCCCGTATTATGGAGCAAAATTGCAGAAATTCTCCTAATTGTGGGGCAAACAGCAGAAATTGCCTATATGTTGGTTCAAAAAGACAGAAATTCTCATTATTTGGGGCAAAACTCAGAAATCCCACATATTTTGGGACAAAATTCCAGAAATTTCTTTTATTTTGGGGCAAAATTGCAGAAATTTCACTTATTTTGGGGCAATATTGCAGAAATTTCACTTACTTCAGGATAATAAGGCAGAATTTTTCCTTATTTTGGGGCAAAAAAGACAAAAATTCCCTTTTTTTGGGGGGGAAAAAGACAGAAATTCCACTTATTTAGAGGCAAAAAAGCAGAAATTCCCCTTATTTTGGAGCAAAAATGAAGAAAGTTCCATTTTTATGGAAAAAAGGTATGCATTCTTCTTATTTTTGGGCAAAAAGGCAGAAATTCCCCGTATTTTGGAGCAAAATTGCAGAAATTCCCCTAATTGTGGGGCCAAAAAGCAGAAATTGCCTATATGTTGGGGCAAAAAGACAGAAATTCTCCTTATTTTGGGGCAAAACTCAGAAATTCCACTTATTTTGGGGCAAAATTCCAGAAATTTCCCTTATTTTGGGGCAAAATTGCAGAAATTTCACTTATTTTGGGGCAAAATTGCAGAAATTTCACTTATTCCAGGGGGAAAAAAGCAGAAATTTTCTTATTTTGGGGCAAAAAAGCAGAAATTCCAAATATTTTGTGGCATAAATGCAGAAATTCCCTTTATTTTGAGGTAAAAAGGCTGAAATTTCCACTATTGGGGTGCAAAAAGGCAAAAATTTTGTTTATTTTGTGGCAAAATTGCAGAAATTTCACTCATTTCAGGGAAATAAGTCAGAAATTTTCCTTATTTTGGGGCAAAAAAAACAGGAATTCCCTTTGTTTTGGGGGAAAAAGACAGAAATTCCACCTATTTAGAGGCAAAAAAGCAGAAATTCCCCTTATTTTGGAGCAAAAATGAAGAAATTTCCCTTTTTTATGGCAGAAAGATATGCATTCTTCTTATATTCGGGCAAAAAAGCAGAAATTCCCCGTAATTGGAGCAAAATTGCAGAAATTCCCCTAATTATGAGGCAAAAAAGCAGAAATTGCCTATATGTTGGGGCAAAAAACCAGAAATTCTCCTTATTTTGGGGCAAATCTCAGAAATTCCACTAATTTTGGGGAAAAATTCCAGAAATTTCCCTTATTTTGGGGCAAAATTGCAAAAATTTTACTTAATTTGGGGCAAAATTGCAGAAATTTCAATTATTTCAGGGAAAAAAAGCAGAAATTTTCTTATTTTGGGGCAAAAAGGCAGAAATTCCTAATATTTTGTGGCAAAAATGCAGAAATTCCCCTTATTTTGAGGTAAAAAGGCTGAAATTCCCCTTATTTGGGGGCAAAAAGGCAAAAATTTCCTTTATTTTGAGGAAAAATTGCAGAAATTTCCCTTATTTCAGGGTAATAAGTCAGAAATTTTCCTTATTTTGGGGAAAAAAGACAGGAATTCCCTTTGTTTTGGGGGAAAAAGACAGAAATTCCACTTATTTAGAGGCAAAAAACCAGAAATTCTTATTATTTTGGAGCAAACATGAAGAAATTTCCCTTTTTTATGGCAAAAAGGTATGCATTCTTCTTATTTTCGGGCAAAAAGGCAGAAATTCCTCGTATTTTGGAGCAAAATTGCAGAAATACCCCTAATTGTGGGGCCAAAAGGCAGAAATTGCCTATATGTTGGGGCAAAAAGACAGAAATTCTCCTTATTTTGAGGCAAAACTCAGAAATTCCACTTATTTTGGGGCAAAATTCCAGAAATTTCTTTTATTTTGGGGCAAAATTGGAGAAATTTCACTTATTTTGGGGCAAAATTGCAGAAATTTCACTTATTTCAGAAGAAAAAATCAGAAATTTTCTTATTTTGGGGCAAAAAAGCAGAAATTCCTAATATTTTTTGGCATAAATGCAGAAATTCCCATTATTTTGAAGTAAAAATGCTGAAATTTCCTTTATTTGGGGGCAAAAAGGCAAAAATTTTGTTTATTTTGGGGCAAAAATTGCAGAAATTTCACTTATTTCAGGGTAATAAGTCAGAAATTTTCCTTATTTTGGGGCAAAAAAGACAGGAATTCCCTTTGTTTTGGGGGAAAAGACAGAAATTCCACTTATTTAGAGGCAAAAAAGCAGAAATTCCCCTTATTTTGGAGCAAACATGAAGAAATTTCCCTTTTTTATGGCAAAAAGGTATGCATTCTTCTTATTTTCGGGCAAAAAGGCAGAAATTCCTTGTATTTTGGAGCAAAATTGCAGAAATTCCCCTAATTGTGGGGCAAAAAGCAGAAATTGCCTATATGTTGGGGCAAAAAGACAGAAATTCTCCTTATTTTGGGGCAAAACTCAGAAATTCCACTTATTTTGGGGCATAATTCCAGAAATTTCTTTTATTTTGGGGCAAAATTGCAGAAATTTCACTTATTTTGGGGCAAAATTGCAGAAATTTCACTTATTTCAGAGAAAAAAGGCAAAAATTTTTTTATTTTGGGGCAAAAAGGCAGAAATTCCTAATATTTTGCAGCAAAAATGCATTAATTCCTCTTATTTTGAGGTAAAAAGGCTGAAATTCCCCTTATTTGGGGGCAAAAAGGCAAAAATTTCCTTTATTTTTGGGCAAAATTGCAGAAATTTCACTTATTTCAGGGTAATAAGTCAGAAATTTTCCTTATTTTGGGGCAAAAAAGAGAGGAATTCCTTTTGTTTTGGGGGAAAAAGACAGAAATTCCACTTATTTAGAGGCAAAAATGCAGAAATTCCCCTTATTTTGGAGCAAAAATGAAGAAATTTCCCTTTTTTATGGCAAAAAGGTATGCATTCTTCTTATTTTCGTGCAATAGGCAGAAATTCCCCGTATTATGGAGCAAAATTGCAGAAATTCTCCTAGTTGTGGGGCAAACAGCAGAAATTGCCTATATGTTGGTTCAAAAAGACAGAAATTCTCATTATTTGGGGCAAAACTCAGAAATCCCACTTATTTTGGGACAAAATTCCAGAAATTTCTTTTATTTTGGGGCAAAATTGCAGAAATTTCACTTATTTTGGGGCAATATTGCAGAAATTTCACTTACTTCAGGATAATAAGGCAGAATTTTTCCTTATTTTGGGGCAAAAAAGACAGAAATTCCCTTTGTTTTGGGGGAAAAAGACAGAAATTCCACTTATTTAGAGGCAAAAAAGCAGAAATTCCCCTTATTTTGGAGCAAAAATGAAGAAAGTTCCCTTTTTTATGGGAAAAAGGTATGCATTCTTCTTATTTTTGGGCAAAAAGGCAGAAATTCCCCGTATTTTGAAGCAAAATTGCAGAAATTCCCCTAATTGTGGGGCCAAAAGGCAGAAATTGCCTATATGTTGGGGCAAAAAGACAGAAATTCTCCTTATTTTGGGGCAAAACTCAGAAATTCCACTTATTTTGGGGCAAAATTCCAGAAATTTCCCTTATTTTGGGGCAAAATTGCAGAAATTTCACTTATTTAGGGGAAAAATTGAAGAAATTTCACTTATTTAAGGGGAAAAAAGCAGAAATTTTCTTATTTTGGGGCAAAAAGGCAGAAATTCCTAATATTTTCTGGCATAAATGCAGAAATTCCCCTTACTTTTAGGTAAAAAGGCTGAAATTCCCCTTATTTGGGGGCAAAAAGGCAAAAATTTTCTTTATTTTGGGGCAAAATTGCAGAAATTTCATTTATTTCAGGGTAATAAGTCAGAAATTTTCCTTATTTTAAGGCAAAAAAGACAGGAATTCCCTTTGTTTTGGGGGAAAAAGACAGAAATTCCACTTATTTAGAGGCAAAAAAGCAGATATTCCCTTTATTTTGGAGCAAAAATGAAGAAATTTCTTTTTTCCATGGCAAAAAGGTATGCATTCTTTTTATTTTTGGGCAAAAAGGCAGAAATGACCCGTATTTTGGAGCAAAATTGCAGAAATTCCCCTAATTGTGGGGCAAAAAGGCAGAAATTCTCTATTTGTTGGGGCAAAAAGACAGAAATTCTCCTTATTTTGGGGCAAAACTCAGAAATTCCACTTATTGTGGGGGAAAATTCCATAAATTTCCCTTATTTTGGGGCAAAATTGCAGAAATTTCAATTATTTTGGGGCAAAATTGCAGAAATTTCACTTATTTTGGAGCAAAATTGCAGAAATTTCACTTATTTCAGGGAAAAAAGGCAGAAATTTTCCTTATTTTGGGGAAAAATAGGCAGAAATTCTTAATATTTTGTGGCAAAAATGCAGAAATTCCTTTTATTTCGAGGTAAAAAGGCTGAAATTCCCCTTATTTGGGGCAAAAAGGCAGAAATTTCCCTTATTTTGGGGCAAAATTGCAGAAATTTCACTTACTTCAGGGTAATAAGGCAGAATTTTTCCTTATTTGGGGCAAAAAAGACATTAATTCCCTTTGTTTTGGGGGAAAAAGACAGAAATTCCACTTATTAATAGGCAAAACATCAGAAATTCCCCTTATTTTGGAGCAAAAATGAAGAAATTTCCCTTCTTTATGGCAAAAAGGTATGCATTCTTCTTATTTTCCGGCAAAAAGGAAAAAATTCCCCGTATTTTGGAGCAAAATTGCAAAAATTCTCCTAATTGTGGGGCAAAAAGGCAGAAATTGCCTATATGTTGGAGGAAAAAGACAGAAATTCTCCTTATTTTGGGCCAAAACTCAGAAATTCCACTTATTTTGGGGCAAAATTCCAGAAAGGTCCCTTATTTTGGGGCAAAATTGCAGAAATTTCACTTATTTTGGGGCAAAATTGCAGAAATTTCACTTATTTCAGGGGAAAAAAGCAGAAATTTTCTTATTTTGGGGCAAAAAGGCAGAAATTCCTAATATTTTGTGGCATAAATGCAGAAATTCCCCTTATTTTGAGGTAAATAATCTGAAATTCCCCTTATTTGGGGGCAAAAATGCAGAAATTCCCCTTATTTTGAGGTAAAAAGGCTGAAATTCCCCTTATTTGGGGCCAAAAGGCAGAAATTTCCCTTATTTTGAGGCAAAATTGCAGAAATTTCACTTACTTCAGGGTAATAAGTCATAATTTTTCCTTATTTTGGTGCAAAAATACAGAAATTCCCTTTGTTTTGGGGGAAAAAGACAGAAATTCCACTTATTTAGAGGCAAAAAAGCAGAAGTTCCCCTTATTTTGGAGCAAAAATGAAGAAATTTCTTTTTTATGGCAAAAACGTATGCATTCTTCTTTTTTTTTTTTGGGCAAAAAGGCAGAAATTCCCTGTATTTTGGAGCAAAATTGCAGAAATTCCCCTAATTGTGGGGCAAAAAGGCAGAAATTGCCTATATGTTGGAGCAAAAAGACAGAAATTCTCCTTATTTTGGGGCAAAACTCAGAAATTCCACTTATTTTGTGGCAAAATTCTAGAAATTTCCCTTATTTTGGAGCAAAATTGCAGAAATTTCACTTATTTTGGGGCAAAATTGCAGTAATTTCACTTATTTTGGGGCAAAATTACAGAAATTTCACTTATTTCAGGGAAAAAAGGTAGAAATTTTCCTTATTTTTGGGCAATAAGGCAGAAATTCCTAATATTTTGTTGCAAAAATGTAGACATTCCCCTTATTTCGAGGTAAAAAGTCTGAAATTCCCCTTATTTGAGGGCAAAAAGGCAGAAATTTCCCTTATTTTGGGGCAAAATTGCAGAAATTCCACTTACTTCAGGGTAATAAGGCAGAATTTTTCTTTATTTTGGGGCAAAAAATACAGAAATTCCCTTTGTTTTGGAAGAAAAAGACAGAAATTCCACTTATTTAGAGGCAAAAAATCAGAAATTCCCCTTATTTTGGAGCAAACATGAAGAAATTTCCCTTTTTTATGGCAAAAAGGTATGCATTCTTCTTATTTTCGGGAAAAAGGCAGAAATTCCCCGTATTTTGGAGCAAAATTGCAGAAATTCCCCTAATTGTGTAGCAAAAAGCAGAAATTGCCTATATGTTGAGGCAAAAAGACAGAAATTCTCCTTATGTTGGGGCAAAACTCAGAAATTCCACTTATTTTGGGGCAAAATTCCAGAAATTTCTTTTATTATGGGGCAAAATTGCAGAAATTTCACTTATTTTGGGGTAAAATTGCAGAAATTTCACTTATTTCAAGGAAAAAAAGCAAAAATTTTCTTATTTTGGGGCAAAAAGGCAGAAATTCCTAATATTTTGTAGCAAAAATGCAGAAATTCCCCTTATTTTGAGGTAAAAAGGCTGAAATTCCTCTTATTTGGGGCAAAAAGGCAAAAATTTCCTTTATTTTCGGGCAAAATTGCAGAAATTTCACTTATTTCAGGGTAATAAGTCAGAAATTTTCCTTATTTTGGGGCAAAAAAGACAAGAATTCCCTTTGTTTTGGAGGAAAAAGACAGAAATTCCACTTATTTAGAGGCAAAAATGCGGAAATTCCCCTTATTTTGGAGCAAAAATGAAGAAATTTCCCTTTTTTATGGCAAAAAGGTATGCATTCTTCTTATTTTCATTCAATAGGCAGAAATTCACCGTATTTTGGAGCAAAATTGCAGAAATACACTAATTGTGGGGCAAAAAGCAGAAATTGCCTATATGTTTGTTCAAAAAGACAGAAATTCTCCTTATTTTGGGGCAAAACTCAGAAATTCCACTTATTTTGGGACAAAATTCCAGAAATTTCTTTTATTTTGGGGCAAAATTGCAAAAATTTCACTTATTTTGGGGCAATATTGCAGAAATTTCACTTACTACAGGGTAATAAGGCAGAATTTTTCCTTATTTTGGGGCAAAAAAGACAGAAATTCTTTTTGTTTTGGGGGAAAAAGACAGAAATTCCACTTATTTAGAGGCAAAAAATTAGAAATTCCCCTTATTTTGGAGCAAAAATGAAGAAATTTCCATTTTTTACGGCAAAAAGTTATGCATTCTTCTTATTTTTGGGCAAAAAGGCAGAAATTCCCCGTATTTTGGAGCAAAATTGCAGAAATTCCCCTAATTGTGGGGCCAATAGGCAGAAATTGCCTATATGTTTGGGCAAAAAGACAGAAATTCTCCTTATTTTGGGGCAAAACTCAGAAATTCCACTTATTTTGGGGCAAAATTCTAGAAATTTCTTTTATTTTGGGGCAAAATTGCAGAAATTTCACTTATTTTGGGGCAAAATTGCAGAAATTTCACTTATTTCAGAGAAAAAAGGCAAAAATTTTTTTATTTTGGGGCAAAAAGGCAGAAATTCCTAATATTTTGCAGCAAAAATGCATTAATTCCTCTTATTTTGAGGTAAAAAGGCTGAAATTCCCCTTATTTGAAGGCAAAAAGGCAAAAATTTCCTTTATTTTTGGGCAAAATTGCAGAAATTTCACTTATTTCAGGGTAATAAGTCAGAAATTTTCCTTATTTTGGGGCAAAAAAGAGAGGAATTCCTTTTGTTTTGGGGGAAAAAGACAGAAATTCCACTTATTTAGAGGCAAAAATGCAGAAATTCCCCTTATTTTGGAGCAAAAATGAAGAAATTTCCCTTTTTTATGGCAAAAAGGTATGCATTCTTCTTATTTTCGTGCAATAGGCAGAAATTCCCCGTATTATGGAGCAAAATTGCAGAAATTCTCCTAATTGTGGGGCAAACAGCAGAAATTGCCTATATGTTGGTTCAAAAAGACAGAAATTCTCATTATTTGGGGCAAAACTCAGAAATCCCACATATTTTGGGACAAAATTCCAGAAATTTCTTTTATTTTGGGGCAAAATTGCAGAAATTTCACTTATTTTGGGGCAATATTGCAGAAATTTCACTTACTTCAGGATAATAAGGCAGAAAATTTCCTTATTTTGGGGCAAAAAAGACAGAAATTCCCTTTTTTTGGGGGGAAAAAGACAGAAATTCCACTTATTTAGAGGCAAAAAAGCAGAAATTCCCCTTATTTTGGAGCAAAAATGAAGAAAGTTCCCTTTTTTATGGGAAAAGGGTATGCATTCTTCTTATTTTTGGGCAAAAAGGCAGAAATTCCCCGTATTTTGGAGCAAAATTGCAGAAATTCCCCTAATTGTGGGGCCAAAAAGCAGAAATTGCCTATATGTTGGGGCAAAAAGACAGAAATTCTCCTTATTTTGGGGCAAAACTCAGAAATTCCACTTATTTTGGGGCAAAATTCCAGAAATTTCCCTTATTTTGGGGCAAAATTGCAGAAATTTCACTTATTTTGGGGCAAAATTGCAGAAATTTCACTTATTCCAGGGGGAAAAAAGCAGAAATTTTCTTATTTTGGGGCAAAAAAGCAGAAATTCCTAATATTTTGTGGCATAAATGCAGAAATTCCCTTTATTTTGAGGTAAAAAGGCTGAAATTTCCACTATTGGGGGGCAAAAAGGCAAAAATTTTGTTTATTTTGTGGCAAAATTGCAGAAATTTCACTCATTTCAGGGAAATAAGTCAGAAATTTTCCTTATTTTGGGGCAAAAAAAACAGGAATTCCCTTTGTTTTGGGGGAAAAAGACAGAAATTCCACCTATTTAGAGGCAAAAAAGCAGAAATTCCCCTTATTTTGGAGCAAAAATGAAGAAATTTCCCTTTTTTATGGCAGAAAGATATGCATTCTTCTTATATTCGGGCAAAAAAGCAGAAATTCCCCGTAATTGGAGCAAAATTGCAGAAATTCCCCTAATTATGAGGCAAAAAAGCAGAAATTGCCTATATGTTGGGGCAAAAAAACAGAAATTCTCCTTATTTTGGGGCAAATCTCAGAAATTCCACTAATTTTGGGGAAAAATTCCAGAAATTTCCCTTATTTTGGGGCAAAATTGCAAAAATTTTACTTAATTTGGGGCAAAATTGCAGAAATTTCAATTATTTCAGGGAAAAAAAGCAGAAATTTTCTTATTTTGGGGCAAAAAGGCAGAAATTCCTAATATTTTGTGGCAAAAATGCAGAAATTCCCCTTATTTTGAGGTAAAAAGGCTGAAATTCCCCTTATTTGGGGGCAAAAAGGCAAAAATTTCCTTTATTTTGAGGAAAAATTGCAGAAATTTCCCTTATTTCAGGGTAATAAGTCAGAAATTTTCCTTATTTTGGGGAAAAAAGACAGGAATTCCCTTTGTTTTGGGGGAAAAAGACAGAAATTCCACTTATTTAGAGGCAAAAAACCAGAAATTCTTATTATTTTGGAGCAAACATGAAGAAATTTCCCTTTTTTATGGCAAAAAGGTATGCATTCTTCTTATTTTCGGGCAAAAAGGCAGAAATTCCTCGTATTTTGGAGCAAAATTGCAGAAATACCCCTAATTGTGGGGCCAAAAGGCAGAAATTGCCTATATGTTGGGGCAAAAAGACAGAAATTCTCCTTATTTTGGGGCAAAACTCAGAAATTCCACTTATTTTGGGGCAAAATTCCAGAAATTTCTTTTATTTTGGGGCAAAATTGGAGAAATTTCACTTATTTTGGGGCAAAATTGCAGAAATTTCACTTATTTCAGAAGAAAAAATCAGAAATTTTCTTATTTTGGGGCAAAAAAGCAGAAATTCCTAATATTTTTTGGCATAAATGCAGAAATTCCCATTATTTTGAAGTAAAAATGCTGAAATTTCCTTTATTTGGGGGCAAAAAGGCAAAAATTTTGTTTATTTTGGGGCAAAAATTGCAGAAATTTCACTTATTTCAGGGTAATAAGTCAGAAATTTTCCTTATTTTGGGGCAAAAAAGACAGGAATTCCCTTTGTTTTGGGGGAAAAGACAGAAATTCCACTTATTTAGAGGCAAAAAAGCAGAAATTCCCCTTATTTTGGAGCAAACATGAAGAAATTTCCCTTTTTTATGGCAAAAAGGTATGCATTCTTCTTATTTTCGGGCAAAAAGGCAGAAATTCCTTGTATTTTGGAGCAAAATTGCAGAAATTCCCCTAATTGTGGGGCAAAAAGCAGAAATTGCCTATATGTTGGGGCAAAAAGACAGAAATTCTCCTTATTTTGGGGCAAAACTTAGAAATTCCACTTATTTTGGGGCATAATTCCAGAAATTTCTTTTATTTTGGGGCAAAATTGCAGAAATTTCACTTATTTTGGGGCAAAATTGCAGAAATTTCACTTATTTCAGAGAAAAAAGGCAAAAATTTTTTTATTTTGGGGCAAAAAGGCAGAAATTCCTAATATTTTGCAGCAAAAATGCATTAATTCCTCATATTTTGAGGTAAAAAGGCTGAAATTCCCCTTATTTGGGGGCAAAAAGGCAAAAATTTCCTTTATTTTTGGGCAAAATTGCAGAAATTTCACTTATTTCAGGGTAATAAGTCAGAAATTTTCCTTATTTTGGGGCAAAAAAGAGAGGAATTCCTTTTGTTTTGGGGGAAAAAGACAGAAATTTTACTTATTTAGAGGCAAAAATGCAGAAATTCCCCTTATTTTGGAGCAAAAATGAAGAAATTTCCCTTTTTTATGGCAAAAAGGTATGCATTCTTCTTATTTTCGTGCAATAGGCAGAAATTCCCCGTATTATGGAGCAAAATTGCAGAAATTCTCCTAGTTGTGGGGCAAACAGCAGAAATTGCCTATATGTTGGTTCAAAAAGACAGAAATTCTCATTATTTGGGGCAAAACTCAGAAATCCCACTTATTTTGGGACAAAATTCCAGAAATTTCTTTTATTTTGGGGCAAAATTGCAGAAATTTCACTTATTTTGGGGCAATATTGCAGAAATTTCACTTACTTCAGGATAATAAGGCAGAATTTTTCCTTATTTTGGGGCAAAAAAGACAGAAATTCCCTTTGTTTTGGGGGAAAAAGACAGAAATTCCACTTATTTAGAGGCAAAAAAGCAGAAATTCCCCTTATTTTGGAGCAAAAATGAAGAAAGTTCCCTTTTTTATGGGAAAAAGGTATGCATTCTTCTTATTTTTGGGCAAAAAGGCAGAAATTCCCCGTATTTTGGAGCAAAATTGCAGAAATTCCCCTAATTGTGGGGCCAAAAGGCAGAAATTGCCTATATGTTGGGGCAAAAAGACAGAAATTCTCCTTATTTTGGGGCAAAACTCAGAAATTCCACTTATTTTGGGGCAAAATTCCAGAAATTTCCCTTATTTTGGGGCAAAATTGCAGAAATTTCACTTATTTAGGGGAAAAATTGAAGAAATTTCACTTATTTAAGGGGAAAAAAGCAGAAATTTTCTTATTTTGGGGCAAAAAGGCAGAAATTCCTAATATTTTCTGGCATAAATGCAGAAATTCCCCTTACTTTTAGGTAAAAAGGCTGAAATTCCCCTTATTTGGGGGCAAAAAGGCAAAAATTTTCTTTATTTTGGGGCAAAATTGCAGAAATTTCATTTATTTCAGGGTAATAAGTCAGAAATTTTCCTTATTTTAAGGCAAAAAAGACAGGAATTCCCTTTGTTTTGGGGGAAAAAGACAGAAATTCCACTTATTTAGAGGCAAAAAAGCAGATATTCCCTTTATTTTGGAGCAAAAATGAAGAAATTTCTTTTTTCCATGGCAAAAAGGTATGCATTCTTTTTATTTTTGGGCAAAAAGGCAGAAATGACCCGTATTTTGGAGCAAAATTGCAGAAATTCCCCTAATTGTGGGGCAAAAAGGCAGAAATTCTCTATTTGTTGGGGCAAAAAGACAGAAATTCTCCTTATTTTGGGGCAAAACTCAGAAATTCCACTTATTGTGGGGGAAAATTCCATAAATTTCCCTTATTTTGGGGCAAAATTGCAGAAATTTCAATTATTTTGGGGCAAAATTGCAGAAATTTCACTTATTTTGGAGCAAAATTGCAGAAATTTCACTTATTTCAGGGAAAAAAGGCAGAAATTTTCCTTATTTTGGGGAAAAATAGGCAGAAATTCTTAATATTTTGTGGCAAAAATGCAGAAATTCCTTTTATTTCGAGGTAAAAAGGCTGAAATTCCCCTTATTTGGGGCAAAAAGGCAGAAATTTCCCTTATTTTGGGGCAAAATTGCAGAAATTTCACTTACTTGAGGGTAATAAGGCAGAATTTTTCCTTATTTGGGGCAAAAAAGACATTAATTCCCTTTGTTTTGGGGGAAAAAGACAGAAATTCCACTTATTAATAGGCAAAACATCAGAAATTCCCCTTATTTTGGAGCAAAAATGAAGAAATTTCCCTTTTTTATGGCAAAAAGGTATGCATTCTTCTTATTTTCCGGCAAAAAGGAAAAAATTCCCCGTATTTTGGAGCAAAATTGCAAAAATTCTCCTAATTGTGGGGCAAAAAGGCAGAAATTGCCTATATGTTGGAGGAAAAAGACAGAAATTCTCCTTATTTTGGGCCAAAACTCAGAAATTCCACTTATTTTGGGGCAAAATTCCAGAAAGGTCCCTTATTTTGGGGCAAAATTGCAGAAATTTCACTTATTTTGGGGCAAAATTGCAGAAATTTCACTTATTTCAGGGGAAAAAAGCAGAAATTTTCTTATTTTGGGGCAAAAAGGCAGAAATTCCTAATATTTTGTGGCATAAATGCAGAAATTCCCCTTATTTTGAGGTAAATAATCTGAAATTCCCCTTATTTGGGGGCAAAAATGCAGAAATTCCCCTTATTTTGAGGTAAAAAGGCTGAAATTCCCCTTATTTGGGGCCAAAAGGCAGAAATTTCCCTTATTTTGAGGCAAAATTGCAGAAATTTCACTTACTTCAGGGTAATAAGTCATAATTTTTCCTTATTTTAGTGCAAAAATACAGAAATTCCCTTTGTTTTGGGGGAAAAAGACAGAAATTCCACTTATTTAGAGGCAAAAAAGCAGAAATTCCCCTTATTTTGGAGCAAAAATGAAGAAATTTCTTTTTTATGGCAAAAACGTATGCATTCTTCTTTTTTTTTGGGCAAAAAGGCAGAAATTCCCTGTATTTTGGAGCAAAATTGCAGAAATTCCCCTAATTGTGGGGCAAAAAGGCAGAAATTGCCTATATGTTGGAGCAAAAAGACAGAAATTCTCCTTATTTTGGGGCAAAACTCAGAAATTCCACTTATTTTGTGGCAAAATTCTAGAAATTTCCCTTATTTTGGAGCAAAATTGCAGAAATTTCACTTATTTTGGGGCAAAATTGCAGTAATTTCACTTATTTTGGGGCAAAATTACAGAAATTTCACTTATTTCAGGGAAAAAAGGTAGAAATTTTCCTTATTTTTGGGCAATAAGGTAGAAATTCCTAATATTTTGTTGCAAAAATGTAGACATTCCCCTTATTTCGAGGTAAAAAGTCTGAAATTCCCCTTATTTGAGGGCAAAAAGGCAGAAATTTCCCTTATTTTGGGGCAAAATTGCAGAAATTCCACTTACTTCAGGGTAATAAGGCAGAATTTTTCTTTATTTTGGGGCAAAAAATACAGAAATTCCCTTTGTTTTGGAAGAAAAAGACAGAAATTCCACTTATTTAGAGGCAAAAAATCAGAAATTCCCCTTATTTTGGAGCAAACATGAAGAAATTTCCCTTTTTTATGGCAAAAAGGTATGCATTCTTCTTATTTTCGGGAAAAAGGCAGAAATTCCCCGTATTTTGGAGCAAAATTGCAGAAATTCCCCTAATTGTGTAGCAAAAAGCAGAAATTGCCTATATGTTGAGGCAAAAAGACAGAAATTCTCCTTATGTTGGGGCAAAACTCAGAAATTCCACTTATTTTGGGGCAAAATTCCAGAAATTTCTTTTATTATGGGGCAAAATTGCAGAAATTTCACTTATTTTGGGGTAAAATTGCAGAAATTTCACTTATTTCGAGGAAAAAAAGCAAAAATTTTTTTATTTTGGGGCAAAAAGGCAGAAATTCCTAATATTTTGTAGCAAAAATGCAGAAATTCCCCTTATTTTGAGGTAAAAAGGCTGAAATTCCTCTTATTTGGGGCAAAAAGGCAAAAATTTCCTTTATTTTCGGGCAAAATTGCAGAAATTTCACTTATTTCAGGGTAATAAGTCAGAAATTTTCCTTATTTTGGGGCAAAAAAGACAGGAATTTCCTTTGTTTTGGAGGAAAAAGACAGAAATTCCACTTATTTAGAGGCAAAAATGCGGAAATTCCCCTTATTTTGGAGCAAAAATGAAGAAATTTCCCTTTTTTATGGCAAAAAGGTATGCATTCTTCTTATTTTCATTCAATAGGCAGAAATTCACCGTATTTTGGAGCAAAATTGCAGAAATATACTAATTGTGGGGCAAAAAGGCAGAAATTCCTAATATTTTGTAG
Organism: Micromys minutus; assembly: GCF_963924665.1. Lineage (NCBI taxonomy): Eukaryota > Metazoa > Chordata > Mammalia > Rodentia > Muridae > Micromys > Micromys minutus. The sequence goes on along the minus strand of NW_027667411.1, from coordinate 830,976 downwards.
CAAAAATGCAGAAATTCCCCTTATTTTGAGGTAAAAAGGCTGAAATTCCTCTTATTTGGGGCAAAAAGGCAAAAATTTCCTTTGTTTTCGGGCAAAATTGCAGAAATTTCACTTATTTCAGGGTAATAAGTCAGAAATTTTCCTTATTTTGGGGCAAAAAAGACAGGAATTCCCTTTGTTTTGGAGGAAAAAGACAGAAATTCCACTTATTTAGAGGCAAAAATGCGGAAATTCCCCTTATTTTGGAGCAAAAATGAAGAAATTTCCCTTTTTTATGGCAAAAAGGTATGCATTCTTCTTATTTTCATTCAATAGGCAGAAATTCACCGTATTTTGGAGCAAAATTGCAGAAATACACTAATTGTGGGGCAAAAAGCAGAAATTGCCTATATGTTTGTTCAAAAAGACAGAAATTCTCCTTATTTTGGGGCAAAACTCAGAAATTCCACTTATTTTGGGACAAAATTCCAGAAATTTCTTTTATTTTGGGGCAAAATTGCAAATATTTCACTTATTTTGGGGCAATATTGCAGAAATTTCACTTACTTCAGGGTAATAAGGCAGAATTTTTCCTTATTTTGGGGCAAAAAAGACAGAAATTCTTTTTGTTTTGGGGGAAAAAGACAGAAATTCCACTTATTTAGAGGCAAAAAATTAGAAATTCCCCTTATTTTGGAGCAAAAATGAAGAAATTTCCATTTTTTACGGCAAAAAGTTATGCATTCTTCTTATTTTTGGGCAAAAAGGCAGAAATTCCCCGTATTTTGGAGCAAAATTGCAGAAATTCCCCTAATTGTGGGGCCAATAGGCAGAAATTGCCTATATGTTTGGGCAAAAAGACAGAAATTCTCCTTATTTTGGGGCAAAACTCAGAAATTCCACTTATTTTGGGGCAAAATTCTAGAAATTTCTTTTATTTTGGGGCAAAATTGCAGAAATTTCACTTATTTTGGGGCAAAATTGCAGAAATTTCACTTATTTCAGAGAAAAAAGGCAAAAATTTTTTTATTTTGGGGCAAAAAGGCAGAAATTCCTAATATTTTGCAGCAAAAATGCATTAATTCCTCTTATTTTGAGGTAAAAAGGCTGAAATTCCCCTTATTTGAAGGCAAAAAGGCAAAAATTTCCTTTATTTTTGGGCAAAATTGCAGAAATTTCACTTATTTCAAGGTAATAAGTCAAAAATTTTCCTTATTTTGGGGCAAAAAAGAGAGGAATTCCTTTTGTTTTGGGGGAAAAAGACAGAAATTCCACTTATTTAGAGGCAAAAATGCAGAAATTCCCCTTATTTTGGAGCAAAAATGAAGAAATTTCCCTTTTTTATGGCAAAAAGGTATGCATTCTTCTTATTTTCGTGCAATAGGCAGAAATTCCCCGTATTATGGAGCAAAATTGCAGAAATTCTCCTAATTGTGGGGCAAACAGCAGAAATTGCCTATATGTTGGTTCAAAAAGACAGAAATTCTCATTATTTGGGGCAAAACTCAGAAATCCCACATATTTTGGGACAAAATTCCAGAAATTTCTTTTATTTTGGGGCAAAATTGCAGAAATTTCACTTATTTTGGGGCAATATTGCAGAAATTTCACTTACTTCAGGATAATAAGGCAGAATTTTTCCTTATTTTGGGGCAAAAAAGACAGAAATTCCCTTTTTTTGGGGGGAAAAAGACAGAAATTCTACTTATTTAGAGGCAAAAAAGCAGAAATTCCCCTTATTTTGGAGCAAAAATGAAGAAAGTTCCCTTTTTTATGGGAAAAAGGTATGCATTCTTCTTATTTTTGGGCAAAAAGGCAGAAATTCCCCGTATTTTGGAGCAAAATTGCAGAAATTCCCCTAATTGTGGGGCCAAAAGGCAGAAATTGCCTATATGTTGGGGCAAAAAGACAGAAATTCTCCTTATTTTGGGGCAAAACTCAGAAATTCCACTTATTTTGGGGCAAAATTCCAGAAATTTCCCTTATTTTGGGGCAAAATTGCAGAAATTTCACTTATTTTGGGGCAAAATTGCAGAAATTTCACTTATTCCAGGGGAAAAAAAGCAGAAATTTTCTTATTTTGGGGCAAAAAAGCAGAAATTCCTAATATTTTGTGGCATAAATGCAATAATTCCCTTTATTTTGAGGTAAAAAGGCTGAAATTTCCCCTATTGGGGGGCAAAAAGGCAAAAATTTTGTTTATTTTTTGGCAAAATTGCAGAAATTTCACTCATTTCAGGGAAATAAGTCAGAAATTTTCCTTATTTTGGGGCAAAAAAAACAGGAATTCCCTTTGTTTTGGGGGAAAAAGACAGAAATTCCACGTATTTAGAGGCAAAAAAGCAGAAATTCCCCTTATTTTGGAGCAAAAATGAAGAAATTTCCCTTTTTTATGGCAGAAAGATATGCATTCTTCTTATATTCGGGCAAAAAAGCAGAAATTCCCCGTAATTGGAGCAAAATTGCAGAAATTCCCCTAATTATGAGGCAAAAAAGCAGAAATTGCCTATATGTTGGGGCAAAAAAACAGAAATTCTCCTTATTTTGGGGCAAATCTCAGAAATTCCACTTATTTTGGGGAAAAATTCCAGAAATTTCCCTTATTTTGGGGCAAAATTGCAAAAATTTTACTTAATTTGGGGCAAAATTGCAGAAATTTCAATTATTTCAGGGAAAAAAAGCAGAAATTTTCTTATTTTGGGGCAAAAAGGCAGAAATTCCTAATATTTTGTGGCAAAAATGCAGAAATTCCCCTTATTTTGAGGTAAAAAGGCTGAAATTCCCCTTATTTGGGGGCAAAAAGGCAAAAATTTCCTTTATTTTGAGGAAAAATTGCAGAAATTTCCCTTATTTCAGGGTAATAAGTCAGAAATTTTCCTTATTTTGGGGAAAAAAGACAGGAATTCCCTTTGTTTTGGGGGAAAAAGACAGAAATTCCACTTATTTAGAGGCAAAAAACCAGAAATTCTTATTATTTTGGAGCAAACATGAAGAAATTTCCCTTTTTTATGGCAAAAAGGTATGCATTCTTCTTATTTTCGGGCAAAAAGGCAGAAATTCCTCGTATTTTGGAGCAAAATTGCAGAAATACCCCTAATTGTGGGGCCAAAAGGCAGAAATTGCCTATATGTTGGGGCAAAAAGACAGAAATTCTCCTTATTTTGGGGCAAAACTCAGAAATTCCACTTATTTTGGGGCAAAATTCCAGAAATTTCTTTTATTTTGGGGCAAAATTGGAGAAATTTCACTTATTTTGGGGCAAAATTGCAGAAATTTCACTTATTTCAGGGGAAAAAATCAGAAATTTTCTTATTTTGGGGCAAAAAAGCAGAAATTCCTAATATTTTTTGGCATAAATGCAGAAATTCCCATTATTTTGAAGTAAAAATGCTGAAATTTCCTTTATTTGGGGGCAAAAAGGCAAAAATTTTGTTTATTTTGGGGCAAAAATTGCAGAAATTTCACTTATTTCAGGGTAATAAGTCAGAAATTTTCCTTATTTTGGGGCAAAAAAGACAGGAATTCCCTTTGTTTTGGGGGAAAAGACAGAAATTCCACTTATTTAGAGGCAAAAAAGCAGAAATTCCCCTTATTTTGGAGCAAACATGAAGAAATTTCCCTTTTTTATGGCAAAAAGGTATGCATTCTTCTTATTTTCGGGCAAAAAGGCAGAAATTCCTTGTATTTTGGAGCAAAATTGCAGAAATTCCCCTAATTGTGGGGCAAAAAGCAGAAATTGCCTATATGTTGGGGCAAAAAGACAGAAATTCTCCTTATTTTGGGGCAAAACTCAGAAATTCCACTTATTTTGGGGCATAATTCCAGAAATTTCTTTTATTTTGGGGCAAAATTGCAGAAATTTCACTTCTTTTGGGGCAAAATAGCAGAAATTTCACTTATTTCAGAGAAAAAAGGCAAAAATTTTTTTATTTTGGGGCAAAAAGGCAGAAATTCCTAATATTTTGCAGCAAAAATGCAGAAATTCCCCTTATTTTGAGGTAAAAAGGCTGAAATTTCCCTTATTTGGAAGCAAAAAGGCAAAAATTTCCTTTATTTTGGGGCAAAATTGCAGAAATTTCACATATTTCAGGGTAATAAGTCAGAAATTTTCCTTATTTTGGGGCAAAAAAGAGAGGAATTCCTTTTGTTTTGGGGGAAAAAGACAGAAATTCCACTTATTTAGAGGCAAAAATGCAGAAATTCCCCTTATTTTGGAGCAAAAATGAAGAAATTTCCCTTTTTTATGGCAAAAAGGTATGCATTCTTCTTATTTTCGTGCAATAGGCAGAAATTCCCCGTATTATGGAGCAAAATTGCAGAAATTCCCCTAATTGTGGGGCAAAAAGCAGAAATTGCCTATATGTTGGTTCAAAAAGAGAGAAATTCTCCTTATTTTGGGGCAAAACTCAGAAATCCCACTTATTTTGGGACAAAATTCCAGAAATTTCTTTTATTTTGGGGCAAAATTGCAGAAATTTCACTAATTTGGGGCAGTATTGCAGAAATTTCACTTAATTCAGGATAATAAGGCAGAATTTTTCCTTATTTTGGTGAAAAAAAGACAGAAATTCCCTTTGTTTTGGGGGAAAAAGACAGAAATTCCACTTATTTAGAGGCAAAAAAGCAGAAATTCCCCTTATTTTGGAGCAAAAATGAAGAAATTTCCCTTTTTTATGGGAAAATGGTATGCATTCTTCTTATTTTTGGGCAAAAAGGCAGAAATTCCCCGTATTTTGGAGCAAAATTGCAGAAATTCCCCTAATTGTGGGGCCAAAATGCAGAAATTGCCTATATGTTGGGGCAAAAAGACAGAAATTCTCCTTATTTTGGGGCAAATCTCAGAAATTTCACTTATTTTGGGGCAAAATTGCAGAAATTTCACTTATGTCAGGGGGAAAAAAGCAGAAATTTTCTTATTTTGGGGCAAAAAGCAGAAATTCCTAATATTTTGTGGCATAAATGCAGAAATTCCCTTTATTTTGAGGTAAATAGGCTGAAATTTCCCCTATTTGGGGGCAAAATGGCAAAAATTTTGTTTATTTTGGGGCAAAATTGCAGAAATATCACTTTTTTCAGGGAAATAAGTCAGAAATTTTCCTTATTTTGGGGCAAAAAAGACAGCAATTCCCTTTGTTTAGGGGGAAAAAGACAGAAATTCCACCTATTTAGAGGCAAAAAAGCAGAAATTCCCCTTATTTTGGAGCAAAAATGAAGAAATTTCCCTTTTTTATGGCAGTAAGTTATGCATTCTTCTTATATTCGGGCAAAAAAGCAGAAATTCCCTGTAATTGGAGCAAAATTGCAGAAATTCCCCTAATTATGGGGCATAAAAGCAGAAATTGAATATAGGTTGGGGCAAAAAAACAGAAATTCTTTTTATTTTGGGGCAAAACTCAGAATTTCCACTTATTTTGGGGCAAAATTCCATAAATTTCCCTTATTTTGGGGCAAAATTACAGAAATTTCACTTATTTTGGGGCAAAATTGCAGAAATTTCACTTATTTCAGAAGAAAAATGCAGAAATTTTCTTATTTTGGGGCAAAAAGGCAGAAATTCCTAATATTTTGTGGCATAAATGCAGAAATTCCCCTTATATGGAGGTAAAAAGGCTGAAATTTCCGTTATTTGGGGGCAAAAAGGCAAAAATTTTCTTTATTTTGGGGCAAAATTGCAGAAATTTCACATATTTCAGGGTAATAAGTCAGAAATTTCCCTTATTTTGGGGCAAAAAAGACAGGAATTCCCTTTGTTTTGGGGGAAAAAGACAGAAATTCCACTTATTTAGAGGCAAAAAACCAGAAATTATTATTATTTTGGAGCAAACATGAAGAAATTGCCTTTTTTATGGCAAAAAGGTATGCATTCTTCTTATTTTCGGGCAAAAAGGCAGAAATTCCCCGTATTTTGGAGCAAAATTGCAGAAATTCCCCTAATTGTGGGGAAAAAAGCAGAAATTGCCTATATGTTGGGGCAAAAAGACAGAAATTCTTCTTATTTTGGGGCAAAACTCAGAAACTCCACGTATTTTGGGGCAAAATTCCAGAAATTCCTTTTATTTTGGGGCAAAATTGCAGAAATATCACTTATTTTGGGGCAAAATTGCAGAAATTTCATTTATTTCAGGGTAAAAAAGCAGAAATTTTCTTATTTTGGGGCAAAAAAGCAGAAATTCCTAATATTTTGTGGCATAAATGCAGAAATTCCCCTTATTTTGAGGTAAAATGCTGAAATTCCCTTTATTTGGTGGCAAAAAGGCAAATATTTTGTTTATTTTGGGACAAAATTGCAGAAATTTCACTTATTTTGGGGCAAAATTGCCAAAATTTCTTTTATTTTGGGGCAAAATTGCAGAAATTTCACTTATTTTGGGGCAATATTGCAGAAATTTCACTTACTGCATGGTAATAAGGCAGAATTTTTCCTTATTTTGGGGCAAAAGAGACAGAAATTCCCTTTGTTTTGGGGGAAAAAGACAGAAATTCCACTTATTTATAGGCAAAAAATCAGAAATTCCCTTTATTTTGGAGCAAAAATGAAGAAATTTCCCTTTTATATGGCAAAAAGGTATGCATTCTTCATATTTTTGGGCAAAAAGGCAGAAATTTTCTGTATTTTGGAGCAAAATTGCAGAAATTCCCCTAATTGTGGGGCCAAAAGGCAGAAATTGCCTATATGTTGGGGCAAAAAGACAGAAATTCTCCTTATTTTGGGGCAAAACTCAGAAATTCCACTTATTTTGGGGCAAAATTCCAGAAATTTCCCTTATTTTGGGGCAAAATTGCAGAAATTTCACTTATTTCAGAAGAAAAATGCAGAAATTTTCTTATTTTGGGGCAAAAAGGCAGAAATTCCTAATATTTTGTGGCATAAATGCAGAAATTCCCCTTATTTTGAGGTAAAAAGGCTGAAATTCCCCTTATTTGGGGGCAAAAAGGCAAATTTTACTTTATTTTGCGGCAAAATTGCAGAAATTTCACTTATTTCATAGTAATAATCAGAAATTTTCCTTATTTTGTGGCAAAAAAGACAGGAATTCCCTTTGTTTTGGGGGAAAAAGACAGAAATTCCACTTATTTAGAGGCAAAACCCAGAAATTCCCCTTATTTTGGAGCAAACATGAAGAAATTTCCCTTTTTTATGGCATAAAGGTATGCATTCTTCTTATTTTCGGGCAAAAAGGCAGAAATTCCCTGTATTTTGGAGCAAAATTGCAGAAATTCCCCTAATTGTGGGGCAAAAAGAAGAAATTGCCTATATGTTGGGGCAAAAAGACAGAAATTCTCTTTATTTTGGGGCAGAACTCAAAAATTCCACTTATTTTGGGGCAAAATTCCAGAAATTTCTTTTATTTTGGGGCAAAATTGCAGAAATTTCACTTATTTTGGGGCAAAATTGCAGAAATTTCACTTATTTCAGGGAAAAAAAGCAGAAATTTTCTTATTTTGGGGCAAAAAGGCAGAAATTCCTAATATTTTGTGGCAAAAATGCAGAAATTCCCCTTATTTTGAGGTAAAAAGGCTGAAATTCCCCTTATTTGGGGGCAAAAAGGCAAAAATTTCCTTTATTTTGGGGCAAAATTGCAGAAATTTCACTTATTTCAGAGTAATAAGTCAGAATTTTTCCTTATTTTGGGGCAAAAAAGACAGGAATTCCCTTTGTTTTGGGGGAAAAAGACAGAAATTCCACTTATTAAGAGGCAAAAAAAGCAGAAATTCCCCTTATTTTGGAGCAAAAATGAAGAAATTTCCCTTTTTTATGGCAAAAAGGTATGCATTCTTCTTATTTTCGGGCAATAGGCAGAAATTCCCTGTATTTTGGAGAAAAATTGCAGAAATTCCCCTAATTGTGGGGCAAAAAGCAGAAATTGCCTATGTGTTGCGTCAAAAAGACAGAAATTCTCCTTATTTTGGGGCAAAACTCAGAAATTCCACTTATTTTGGGACAAAATTCCAGAAATTTCCCTTATTTTGGGGCAAAATTGCAGAAATTTCACTTATTTTGGGGCAATATTGAAGCAATTTCACTTACTTCAGGGTAATAGGGCAGAATTTTTCCTTATTTTGGGGCAAAAAAGACAGAAATTCCCTTTGTTTTGGGGGAAAAAGACAGAAATTCCATTTATTTTGGGGCAAAATTCCAGAAATTTCTTTTATTTTGGGGCAAAATTGCAGAAATTTCACTTATTTTGGGGCAAAATTGCAGAAATTTCACTTATTTCAGGAGAAAAAAGCAGAAATTTTTTTATTTTGGGTCAAACAGGCAGATATTCCAAATATTTTGTGGCATAAATGCAGAAATTCCTCTTATTTTGAGGTAAAAAGGCTGAAATTCCCCTTATTTGGGGGCAAAAAGGCAAAAATTTGGTTTATTTTGGGGCAAAATTGCAGTAATTTCACTTATTTCAGGGTAATAAGTCAGAAATTTTCCTTATTTTGGGGCAAAAAAGACAGTTATTCCCTTTGTTTTGGGGGAAAAAGACAGAAATTCCACTTATTTTGGGGAAAAATTCCAGAAATTTCTTTTATTTTGGGGCAAAATTGCAGAAATTTCTCTTATTTTGGGGCAAAACTGCAGAAATTTCTTTGATTTTGGGGCAAAATTGCAGAAATTTCACTTATTTTGGGGCAATATTGCAGAAATTTCACTTACTTCTGGGTAATAAGGCAGAATTTTTCCTTATTTTGGGGCAAAAAAACCAGAAATTTCCTTTGTTTTAGGGGAAAAAGACAGAAATTCCACTTATTTAGAGGCAAAAAAATCAGAAATTCCCCTTATTTTGGAGCAAAAATGAAGAAATTTCCCTTTTTTATGGCAAAAAGGTATGCATTCTTCATATTTTCGGGCAAAAAGGCAGAAATTCATCGTATTTTGGAACAAAATTACAGAAATTTCACTAATTGTGGGGCAAAAAGGCAGAAATTGCCTATATGTTGGGGCAAAAAGACAGAAATTCTCCTTATTTTGGGGCAAATCTCAGAAATTCCACTTATTTTGGGGCAAAATTCCAGAAATTTCACTTATTTTGGGGCAAAATTGTAGAAATTTCACTTATTTTGCGGCAAAATTGCAAAAATTTCACTTATTTCAGGGACAAAAAGCAGAAATTTTCTTATTTTGGGACAAAAAGGCAGAAATTCCTAATATTTTGTGGCAAAATGCAGAAATTCCCCTTATTTTGAGGTAAAAAGGCTGAAATTCCCCTTATTTGGGGGCAAAAAGGCAAAAATTTTGTTTATTTGGGGCAAAATTGCAAAAATTTCACTTATTTCAGGGTAATAAGTCAGAAATTTCCCTTATTTTGGGGCAAAAAAGACAGGAATTCCCTTTGTTTTGGGGGAAAAAGACAGAAATTCCACTTATTTAGAGGCAAAAAAGCAGAAATTCCCCTTATTTTGGAGCAAAAATGAAGAAATTTCTTTTTTTTATGGCAAAACGGTATGCATTCTTCTTATTTTCGGGCAAAAAGGCATTAATTCCCCGTATTTTGGAGAAAAATTGCAGAAATTCCCCTAATTGTGGGGCAAAAATGCAGAAATTCCCTTTGGTTAGGGCAAAAAGACAGAAATTCTCCTTATTTTGGGTCAAAACTCAGAAATTCCACTTATTTTGGGGCAAAATTCCGGAAATTTCTTTTATTTTGGGGCAAACTTGCAGAAATTTCACTTATTTTGGGGCAAAATTGCAGAAATTTTACTTATTTCAGGGGAAAAAAGCAGAAATTTTCTTATTTTGGGGCAAAAAAGCAGAAATTCCTAATATTTTGTGGCATAAATGCAGAAATTCCCCTTATTTTGAGGTAAAAAGGCTGAAATTTCCCTTATTTGGGGGCAAAAAGGCAAAAATTTTGTTTATTTTGGGGCAAAATTGCAGAAATTTCACTTATTTTAGGGTAATAAGTAAGAAATTGCCCTTATTTTGGAGCAAAAAAGACAGGAATTCTCTTTGTTTTGAGGGAAAATGACAGAAATTTTACTTATTTAGAGGCAAAAAAGCAGAAATTCCCCTTATTTTGGAGGAAAAATGAAGAAATTTCCCTTTTTTATGGCAAAAAGTTATGCATTCTTCTCATATTCGGGCAAAAAATCAGAAATTCCCTGTAATTGTAGCAAAATTGCAGAAATTCCCCTAATTATGGGGCAAAAAAGCAGAAATTGCCTATATGTTGGGGCAAAAAAACAGAAATTCTCCTTATTTTGGGGCAAATCTCAGAAATTCCACTTATTTTGGGGCAAAATTCCAGAAATTTCCTTTATTTTGGGGCAAAACTGCAGAAAATTCTTTGATTTTGGGGCAAAATTGCAGAAATTTCACTTATTTTGGGGCAATATTGCAGAAATTTCACTTACTTCAGGGTAATAAGGCAGAATTTTTCCTTATTTTGGGGCAAAAAAAACCAGAAATTCCCTTTGTTTTGGGGGAAAAAGACAGAAATTCCACTTATTTAGAGGCAAAAAATCAGAAATTCCTGTTATTTTGGAGCAAAAATGAAGAAATTTCCCTTTTTATGGCAAAAAGGTATGCATTCTTCATATTTTTGGGCAAAAAGGCAGAAATTCCCCGTATTTTGGAGCAAAATTGCAGAAATTTCCTTATTTGTGGGGCAAAAAGGCAGAAATTGCCTATATGTTGGGGCAAAAAGAGAGAAATTCTCCTTATTTTGGGGCAAAACTCAGAAATTCCACTTATTTTGGGACAAAATTCCAGAAATTTCACTTATTTTGGAGCAAAATTGCAGAAATTTCACTTATTTTGCGGCAAAATTGCAAAAATTTCACTTATTTCCGGGGAAAAAAGCAGAAATTTTCTTATTTTGGGACAAAAAGGCAGAAATTCATAATATTTTGTGGCATAAATGCAGAAATTCCCCTTATTTTGAGGTAAAAAGGCTGAAATTCCCCTTATTTGGGGGCAAAAAGGCAAAAATTTTGTTTATTTTGGGGCAAAATTGCAAAAATTTCACTTATTTCAGGGTAATAAGTCAGAAATTTCCCTTATTTTGGGGCAAAAAAGACAGGAATTCCCTTTGTTTTTGGGGAAAAAGACAGAAATTCCACTTATTTAGAGGCAAAAAAGCAGAAATTCCCCTTATTTTGGAGCAAAAATGAAGAAATTTCTTTTTTTATGGCAAAACGGTATGCATTCTTCTTATTTTCGGGCAAAAAGGCATTAATTCCCAGTATTTCAGAGCAAAATTGCAGAAATTCCCCTAATTGTGGGGCAAAAATGCAGAAATTCCCTTTAGTTAGGGCAAAAAGACAGAATTCTCCTTATTTTGGGTCAAAACTCAGAAATTCCACTTATTTTGGGGCAAAATTCCAGAAATTTCTTTTATTTTGGGGCAAACTTGCAGAAATTTCACTTATTTTGGGGCAAAATTGCAAAAATTTCACTTATTTTAGGGTAATAAGTCAGAAATTTCCCTTATTTTGGAGCAAAAAAGACAGGAATTCCCTTTGTTTTGGGGGAAAAAGACAGAAATTCCACTTATTTAGAGGCAAAAAAGCAGAAATTCCCCTTATTTTGGAGCAAAAATGAAGAAATTTCCCTTTTTTATGGCAAAAAGGTATGCATTCTTCTTATATTCGGGCAAAAAAGCAGAAATTCTCTGTAATTGGAGCAAAATTGCAGAAATTCCCCTAATGATGGGGCAAAAAACAGAAATTGCCTATATGTTGGGGCAAAAAAACAGAAATTCTCCTTATTTTGGGGCAAATCTCAGAAATTCCACTTATTTTGGGGCAAAATTCCAGAAATTTCCCTTATTTTGGGGCAAAATTGCAGAAATTTCACTTATTTCAGAAGAAAAATGCAGAAATTTTCTTATTTTGGGGCAAAAAGGCAGAAATTCCTAATATTTTGTGGCATAAATGCAGAAATTTCCCTTATTTTGAGGTACAAAGGCTGAAATTCCCCTTATTTGGGGGCAAAAAGGCAAAAATTTTCTTTATTTTGGGGCAAAACTGCAGAAATTTCACTTATTTCAGAGTAATAAGTCAGAAATTTTCCTTATTTTGGGGTAAAAAAGACAGGAATTCCCTTTTTTGGGGGGAAAAAAACAGAAATTCCACTTCTTTAGAGGCAAAAAACCAGAAATTCCCCTTATTTTGGAGCACACATGAAGAAATTTCCCTATTTTATGGCAAAAAGGTATGCATTCTTCTTATTTTCGGGCAAAAAGGCAGAAATTCCCTGTATTTTGGAGCAAAATTGCAGAAATTCCCCTAATTGTTGGGCAAAAAGAAGAAATTGCCTATATGTTGGGGCAAAAAGACAGAAATTCTCTTTATTTTGGGGCAAAACTCAAAAATTCCACTTATTTTGGGGCAAAATTCCAGAAATTTCTTTTATTTTGGGGCAAAATTGCAGAAATTTCACTTATTTTGGGGCAAAATTGCAGAAATTTCACTTATTTCAGGGAAAAAAAGCAGAAATTTTCTTATTTTGGGGCAAAAAGGCAGAAATTCCTAATATTTTGTGGCATAAATGCAGAAATTCCTCTTATTTTGAGGTAAAAAGGCTGAAATTCCCCTTATTTGGGGGCAAAAAGGCAAAAATTTTGTTTATTTTGGGGCAAAATTGCAGTAATTTCACTTATTTCAGGGTAATAAGTCAGAAATTTTCCTTATTATGGGGCAAAAGAAAGGAATTCCCTTTGTTTTGGGGGAAAAAGACAGAAATTCCACTTATTTAGAGGCAAAAAAGCAGAAATTCCCCTTATTTTAAAGGAAAAATGAAGAAATTTCCCTTTTTTATGGCAAAAAGGTATGCATTCTTCTCATATTCGGGCAAAAAAGCAGAAATTCCCCGTAATTGGAGCAAAATTGCAGAAATTCCCCTAATTATAAGGCAAAAAAGCAGAAATTGCCTATATGTTGGGGCAAAAAAACAGAAATTCTCCTTATTTTGGGGCAAATCTCAGAAATTCCACTTATTTTGGGACAAAATTCCAGAAATTTCCCTTATTTTGGGGCAAAATTGCAGAAATTTCTCTTATTTTGGGGCAATATTGCAACAATTTCACTTACTTCAGGGTAATAAGGCAGAATTTTTCCTTATTTTGGGGCAAAAAAGACAGAAATTCCCTTTGTTTTGGGGGAAAAAGACAGAAATTCCACTTATTTTGGGGCAAAATTGCAGAAATTTCACTTATTTTGGGGCAAAATTGCAGAAATTACACTTATTTCAGGAGAAAAAAGCAGAAATTTTCTTATTTTGGGTCAAAAAGGCAGAAATTCCTAATATTTTGTGGCATAAATGCAGAAATTCCTCTTATTTTGAGGTAAAAAGGCTGAAATTCCCCTTATTTGGGGGCAAAAAGGCAAAAATTTTGTTTATTTTGGGGCAAAATTGCAGTAATTTCACTTATTTCAGGGTAATAAGTCAGAAATTTTCCTTATTTTGGGGCAAAATAAAGGAATTCCCTTTGTTTTGGGGGAAAAAGACAGAAATTCCACTTATTTAGAGGCAAAAAAGCAGAAATTCCCCTTATTTTAAAGGAAAAATGAAGAAATTTCCCTTTTTTATGGCAAAAAGGTATGCATTCTTCTCATATTCGGGCAAAAAAGCAGAAATTCCCCGTAATTGGAGCAAAATTGCAGAAATTCCCCTAATTATAAGGCAAAAAAGCAGAAATTGCCTATATGTTGGGGCAAAAAAACAGAAATTCTCCTTATTTTGGGGCAAATCTCAGAAATTCCACTTATTTTGGGACAAAATTCCAGAAATTTCCCTTATTTTGGGGCAAAACTGCAGAAATTTCTTTGATTTTGGGTCAAAATTGCAGAAATTTCACTTATTTTGGGGCAATATTGCAGAAATTTCACTTACCTCAGGGTAATAAGGCAGAATTTTTCCTTATTTTGGGGCAAAAAAAACAGAAATTCCCTTTGTTTTGGGGGAAAAAGACAGAAATTGCTCTTATTTAGAGGCAAAAATTCAGAAATTCCCCTTATTTTGGAGCAAAAATGAAGAAATTTCCCTTTTTTATGGCAAAAAGTTATGCATTCTTCATATTTTTGGGCCAAAAGGCAGAAATTCCCCGTATTTTGGAACAAAATTGCAGAAATTTCTCTAATTGTGGGGCAAAAAGGCAGAAATTGCCAATATGTTGGGGCAAAAAGAGAGAAATTCTCCTTATTTTGGGGCAAAACTAAGAAATTCCACTAATTTTGGGGCAAAATTCCAGAAATTTCACTTATTTTGGGGCAAAATTGCAGAAATTTCACTTATTTTGCGGCAAAATTGCAAAAATTTCACTTATTTTAGGGGAAAAAAGCAGAAATTTTCTTATTTTGGGACAAAAAGGCAGAAATTCCTAATATTTTGTGGCATAAATGCAGAAATTCCCCTTATTTTGAGGTAAAAAGGCTGAAATTCCCCTTATTTGGGGGCAAAAAGACAAAAATTTTGTTTATTTTGGGGCAAAATTGCAAAAATTTCACTTATTTCAGGGTAATAAGTCAGAAATTTCCCTTATTTTGGGGCAAAAAAGACAGGAATTCCCTTTTTTTGGGGGGAAAAAGACAGAAATTCCACTTATTTAGAGGCAAAAAAGCAGAAATTCCCCTTATTTTGGAGCAAAAATGAAGAAATTTCTTTTTTTTTTATGGCAAAACGGTATGCATTCTTCTTATTTTCGGGCAAAAAGGCATTAATTCCCCGTATTTTTGAGCAAAATTGCAGAAATTCCCCTAATTGTGGGGCAAAAATGCAGAAATTCCCTTTAGTTAGGGCAAAAAGACAGAAATTCTCCTTATTTTGGGTCAAAACTCAGAAATTCCACTTATTTTGGGGAAAAATTCCAGAAATTTCTTTTATTTTGGGGCAAACTTGCAGAAATTTCACTTATTTTGGGGCAAAATTGCAGAAATTTCACTTATTTCAGGGAAAAAAAGCAGAAATTTTTTTATTTTGAGGCAAAAAGGCAGAAATTCCTAATATTTTGTGGCAAAAATGCAGAAATTCCCCTTATTTTGAGGTAAAAAGGCTGAAATTCCCCTTATTTGGGGGCAAAAAGGCAAAAATTTCCTTTATTTTGGGGCAAAATTGCAGAAATTTCACTTATTTCAGGGTAATAAGTCAGATATTTTCCTTATTTTGGGGCAAAAAAGACAGGAATTCCCATTGTTTTGTGGGAAAAAAGACAGAAATTCCACTTATTTAGAGGCAAAAAAGCAGAAATTCCCCTTATTTTGGAGCAAAAATGAAGAAATTTCTCTTTTTTATGGCAAAAAGGTATGCATTCTTTTTTTTCGGGCAAAAAGGCAGAAATTCCCCGTATTTTGGAGCAAAATTGCAGAAATTCCCCTAATTGTGGGTCAAAAAGCAGAAATTGCCTATATGTTGAGGCAAAAAGACAGAAATTCTCCTTATTTTGGGGCAAAACTCAGAAATTCCACTTATTTTGGGGCAAAATTCCAGAAATTTCACTTAGTTTGGGGCAAAATTGCAGAAATTTCACTTATTTTGGGGCAAAATTGCAGAAATTTCACTTATATCAGGGAAAAAAAGCAGAAATTTTCTTATTTTGAGGCAAAAAGGCAGAAATTCCTAATATTTTGTGACATAAATGCAGAAATTCCCCTTATTTTGAGGTAAAAAGGCTGAAATTCCCCTTATTTGGAGGCAAAAAGTCAAAAATTTCGTTTATTTTGGGGCAAAATTGAAGAAATTTCACTTTTTTCAGGGTAATAAGTCAGAAATTTTCCTTATTTTGGGGCAAAAAAGACAGGAATTCCCTTTGTTTTGGGGGAAAAAGACAGAAATTCCACTTATTTAGAGGCAAAAAAGCAGAAATTCCCCTTATTTAGGAGCAAAAATGAAGAAATTTCCCTTTTTTATGGCAAAAAGGTATGCATTCTTCTCATATTCGGGCAAAAAAGCAGAAATTCCCTGTAATTGGAGCAAAATTGCAGAAATTCCCCTAATTATGGGGCAAAAAAGCAGAAATTGCCTAAATGTTGGGGCAAAAAAACAGAAATTCTCCTTATTTTGGGGCAAATCTAAGAAATTCCACTTATTTTGGGGCAAAATTCTAGAAATTTTCCTTATTTTGGGGCAAAATTGCAGAAATTTCTTTTATTTAGGGGCAAAATTGCAGAAATTTCACTTATTTTGTGGAAATATATCAGAAATTTCACTTACTTCAGGGTAATAAGGCAGAATTTTTCCTTATTTTGGGGCAAAAAAGACAGAAATTCCCTTTGTTTTGGGGGAAAAAGACAGAAATTCCACTTAGAGTCAAAAAATCAGAAATTCCCCTTATTTTGGAGCAAAAATGAAGAAATTTCCCTTTTCTATGGCAAAAAGGTATGCATTCTTCATATTTTTGGGCAAAAAGGCAGAAATTCCCTGTATTTTGAAGCAAAATTGCAGAAATTCCCCTAATTGTGGGGCAAAAAGGCAGAAATTGCCTATATGTTGGGGCAAAACGACAGAAATTCTCCTTATTTTGGGGTAAAACTCAGAAATTCCACTTATTTTGGGGGAAAATTCCGGAAATTTCCCTTATTTTGGGGCAAAATTGCAGAAATTTCACTTATTTTGGGGCAAAATTGCAGAAATTTCACTTATTTCAGGGAAAAAAAGCAGAAATTTTCTTATTTTGGGCAAAAAGGCAGAAATTAATAATATTTTGTGGCAAAAATGCAGAAATTCCCCTTATTTTCAGGTAAAAAGGCTGAAATTCCTCTTATTTGGGGGCAAAAATTCAAAAATTTCCTTTATTTTGGGGCAAAATTGAAGAAAATTCACTTATTTCAGGGTAGTAAGTCAGAAATTTTCCTTATTTTGGGGCAAAAAAGTAATTCCCTTTGTTTTGGAGGAAAAAGACAGAAATTCCACTTATTTAGAGGCAAAAATGCAGAAATTTTCCTTATTTTGGAGCAAAAATGAAGAAATTTCCTTTTTTTATGGCAAAAAGGTATGCATTCTTCTTATTTTCGGGCAAAAAGGCAGAAATTCCCCCTATTTTGGAGCAAAATTGCAGAAATTCCCCTAATTGTTTGGCAAAAAGGCAGAAATTCTCTATATATTGGGGCAAAAAGAGAGAAATTCTCATTATTTTGGGGAAAACTCAGAAATTCCACTAATTTTGGGGTAAAATTCCAGAAATTTCCCTCAATTTGGGGCAAAATTGCAGAAATTTCACTTATTTTGGGGCAAAATTGCAGAAATTTCACTTATTTTGGGGCAAAATTCCAGAAATTTCACTTATTTCAGAGAAAAAAGGCAGAAATTTTCCTTATTTTCGGGCAAAAAAGCATAAATTCCTAATATTTTGTGACAAAAATGCAGAAATTCCCCTTATTTTGAGGTAAAAAGGCAGAAATTCCCCTTATTTGGGGGCAAAAAGGCAGAAATTTCTCTAATTTGGGGGCAAAATTGCAGAAATTTCACTTATTTCAGGGAAAAAAGCAGAAATTTCCTTATTTTGGGGCAAAAATGCAGAAATTCCAAACATTTTGTGGCAAAATCCAGAAATTCCCCTTATTTCGAGGTAAAAAGGCTGAAATTCCCCTTATTTGGGGACAAAAATCAGAAATTTCGCTTATTTTGGGGCAAAATGGCAGAAATTTCACTTACTAAAGAGTAATAAGTCAGAATTTTTTCTTAATTTGGGGCAAAAAACACAGAAATTCCCTTTGTTTTGGGTGAAAAATACAGAAATTCCACTTATTTAGAGGCAAAAAAGCAGAAATTCCCCTTATTTTGGAGCATAAATGAAGAAATTTCCCTATTTTATGGCAAGAAGGTATGCATTCTTCTTATTTTCAAGCAAAAAGGCAGAAATTTCCTGTATTTTGGAGCAAAATTGCAGAAATTCTTCTAATTGTGGGGCAAAAAGGCAGAAATTGCCTATATGTTGGGGCAAAAAGACAGAAATTCTCCTTATTTTGGGGCAAAACTCAGAAATTCCACTTATTTTGGGGCAAAATTCCAGAAATTTCTTTTTTTGGGGGCAAAATTGCAGAAATTTCACTTATTTTGGGGCAAAATTTCAGAAATTTCACTTATTTCAGGGAAAAAAAATCAGAAATTTTCTTATTTTGGGGCAAAAAGGCAGAAATTTTTAATATTTTGTGGCAAAAATGCAGAAATTTCCCTTATTTTGAGGTAAAAAGGCTGAAATTCTCCTTATTTGGGGGCCAAAATGCAGAAATTCCCCTTATTTTGAGGTTAAAAGGCTGAAATTCCCTTTATTTGGGGGCAAAAAGGCAGTAATTTCTCTTATTTTGGGGCAAAATTGCAGAAATTTCACTTACTTCAGGGTAATAAGTCAGATTTTTTTTTTATTTTGGGGCAAAAAAGACAGAAATTCCCTTTGTTTTGGAGGAAAAAGACAGAAATTCCACTAATTTAGAGGCAAAAAAGCAGAAATTCTTTTTATTTTGGAGCAAAAATGAAGAAATTTCCCATTTTTATGGAAAAAGGTATGCATTCTTCTTATTTTCGGGCAAAAAGGCAGAAATTCCCCATATTTTGGAGCAAAATTGCAGAAATTTCCCTAATTGTGGGGCAAAAAGGCAGAAATTCTTTATATGTTGGGGCAAAAAGACAGAAATTATCCTTATTTTGGGGCAAAACTCAGAAATTCCAC
Source organism: Micromys minutus (assembly GCF_963924665.1). Classification (NCBI taxonomy): domain Eukaryota; kingdom Metazoa; phylum Chordata; class Mammalia; order Rodentia; family Muridae; genus Micromys; species Micromys minutus. The sequence goes on along the minus strand of NW_027667411.1, from coordinate 812,398 downwards.
TTATTTTGGGGCAAAATTCCAGAAATTTCCCTTATTTTGGGGCAAAATTGCAGAAATTTTAGTTACTTCAGGGTAATAAGTTAGAATTTTTCCTTATTTTGGGGCAAAAAAGACAGAAATTTCCTTTGTTTTGGGGGAAAAAGACAGAATTTCCACTTATTTAGAGGCAAAATAGCAGAAATTTCCCTTAGTTTGGAGCAAAAATGAAGAAATTTGCCTTTTTTATGGCAAAAAGTTATGCATTCTACTTATTTTCGGGCACAAAGGCAGAAATTCCCCATATTTTGGAGCAAAATTGCAGAAATTCCCCTAATTGTTGGGCAAAAGGCAGAAATTGCCTATATGTTGGGGCAAAAAGACAGAAAATCTCCTTATTTTGGGGCAAAACTCAGAAATTCCACTTATTTTGGGGCAAAATTCCAGAAATTTCCCTTATTTGGGGCAAAATTGCAGAAGTTTCACTTATTTTGGGGCAAATTTGCAGAAATTTCACTTATTTCAGGGAAAAAAAGCAGAAATTTTCTTATTTTGGGGCAAAAAGGCAGAAATTCTTAATATTGTGTGGCAAAAATGCAGAAATTCCCCTTATTTTGAGGTAAAAAGGCTGAAATTCCCCTTATTTATGGGCAAAAATGCAGAAATTCCCCTTATTTTGAGGTAAAAAGGCTGAAATTCCCCTTATTAGGGGGCAAAAAGGCAGAAATTTCCCTTATTTTGGGGCAAAATTGCAGAAATTTCACTTACTTCACGGTAATAAGTCAAAATTTTTCCTTATTTTGGGGCAAAAAAGACAGAAATTCCCTTTGTTTTGGGGGAAAAAACAGAAATTCCACTTATTTAGAGGCAAAAAAGCAGAAATTCCCCTTATTTTGGAGCAAAAATGAAGATATTTCTCTTTTTTATGGCAAAAAGTTATGCATTCTTCTTATTTTCGGGCAAAAAGGCAGAAATTCACCGTATTTTGCTGCAAAATTGCAGAAATTTCCCTAATTGTGGGGCAAAAAGACAGAAATTCTCCTTATTTTGGGGCAAAACTCAGAAATTCCACTTATTTTGGGGCAAAATTCCAGAAATTTCTGTTTTTGGGGGCAAAATTGCAGAAATTTCACTTATTTTGGGGCAAAATTTCAGAAATTTCACTTATTTCAGGGAAAAAAAATCAGAAATTTTCTTATTTTGGGGCAAAAAGGCAGAAATTTTTAATATTTTGTGGCAAAAATGCAGAAATTTCCCTTATTTTGAGGTAAAATGCTGAAATTCTCCTTATTTGGGGGCCAAAATGCAGAAATTCCCCTTATTTTGAGGTTAAAAGGCTGAAATTCCCTTTATTTGAGGGCAAAAAGGCAGTAATTTCCCTTATTTTGGGGCAAAATTGCAGAAATTTCACTTACTTCAGGGTAATAAGTCAGAATTTTTTTTTATTTTGGGGCAAAAAAGACAGAAATTCCCTTTGTTTTGGAGGAAAAAGACAGAAATTCCACTTATTTAGATGCAAAAAAGCAGAAATTCCTTTTATTTTGGAGCAAAAATGAAGAAATTTCCCATTTTTATGGCAAAAAGGTATGCATTCTTCTTATTTTCGGGCAAAAAGGCAGAAATTCCCCATATTTTGGAGCAAAATTGCAGAAATTTCCCTAATTGTGGGGCAAAAAGGCAGAAATTCTTTATATGTTGGGGCAAAAAGACAGAAATTTTCCTTATTTTGGGGCAAAACTCAGAAATTCCACTTATTTTGGGGCAAAATTCCAGAAATTTCCCTTATTTTGGGGCAAAATTGCAGAAATTTTAGTTACTTCAGGGTAATAAGTTAGAATTTTTCCTTATTTTGGGGCAAAAAAGACAGAAATTTCCTTTGTTTTGGGGGAAAAAGACAGAAATTCCACTTATTTAGAGGCAAAATAGCAGAAATTTCCCTTAGTTTGGAGCAAAAATGAAGAAATTTGCCTTTTTTATGGCAAAAAGTTATGCATTCTACTTATTTTCGGGCACAAAGGCAGAAATTCCCCATATTTTGGAGCAAAATTGCAGAAATTCCCCTAATTGTGGGGCAAAAGGCAGAAATTGCCTATATGTTGGGGCAAAAAGACAGAAAATCTCCTTATTTTGGGGCAAAACTCAGAAATTCCACTTATTTTGGGGCAAAATTCCAGAAATTTCCCTTATTTGGGGCAAAATTGCAGAAATTTCACTTATTTTGGGGCAAAATTGCAGAAATTTCACTTATTTTAGGGCAAAAATACAGAAATTTCACATATTTCAGGAAAAAAAGGCAGAAATTTTCCTTATTTTGGGGCAAAAAGGCAGAAATTTTTAATATTTTGTGGCAAAAATGCAGAAATTTTCCTTATTTTGAGGTAAAAAGGATGAAATTCCCCTGATTTGGGAAGAAAAAGAAAGAAATTTCTGTTATTTTGGGGAAAAATTGCAGAAATTTCACTTATTTCAGGGTAATTAGTCAGAATTTTTCTTTATTTTGGGACAAAAATGACAGAAATTCCCTTTGTTTTGGGAGAAAAAGACAGAAATTCCACTTATTTAGTGGCAAAAAAGCAGAAATTCCCCTTATTTTGGAGCAAAAATGAAAAAATTTCCCTTTTTTATGGTAAAAAGGTATGCTTTCTTCTTATTTTCGGGCAAAAAGGCAGAAATTCCCCGTATTTAGGAGCAAAATTGCAGAAATTCCCTTAATTGTGGGGCAAAAAGGCAGAAATTCTCCTTATTTTGGGGCAAAACTCAGAAATTCCACTTATTTTGGGGCAAAATTCCAGAAATTTCCCTTATTTTGGGGCAAAATTGCAGAAATTTCACTTATTTTGGGGCAAAAAGGCAGAAATTTCACTTATTTCAGGGAAAAAAAGCAGAAATTTTTTTATTTTGTGGCAAAAAGGCAGAAATTTCTAATATTTTGTGGCAAAAATGCAGAAATTCCTCTATTTTAGGAAAAAGACTGAAATTCCACTTATTTGGGGGCAAAAGTCAGAAATTTCCCATATTTTGGGGCAAAATTTCAGAAATTTCACTTATTTCAGGGAAATAAGTCAGAAATTTTTCTTATTTTGGGGCAAAAAAGACAGAAATTTCCTTTGTTTTGGGGGGAAAAGACAGAAATTCCACTTATTTAGAGGCAAAAAAGCAGAAATTCTTCTTATTTTGGAGCAAAAATAAAGAAATTTCCCTTTATTATGGCAAAAAGGTATGCATTCTTCTTATTTTCGGGCAAAGAGGCAGAAATTCTCCGTATTTTTGAGCAAAATTGAAGACATTTCCCTAATTGTGGGGAAAAATGCAGAAATTCTCTATATGTTGGGGCACAAAGACAGAAATTTTCCTTATTTTGGGGCAAAACTCAGAAATTCCACATATTTTGGGGCAAAATTCCAGAAATTTCCCTTATTTTGTGGCAAAATTGCAGAAATTTCAATTATTTTGGTGCAAAATTGCAGAAATTTCACTTATTTCAGGGAAAAAAGCAGAAATTTTTTTTATTTTGGGGCAAATAGGCAGAAATTCCTAATATTTTGTGGCAAAAATGCAGAAATTCCCCTTATTTTGAGGTAAAAAGGCAGAAATTCCCCTTATTTGGGGGCAAAAAGGCAAAAATTTCCTTTTTTTGGGGGCAAAATTGCAGAAATTTCACTTATTTCAGGGTAATTAGTCAGAAATTTTCCTTATTTTGGGGCAAAAAAGACAGGAATTCCCTTTGTTTTGATGCAAAAAGACAGAAATTCCACTTATTTAGAGGCAAAAAAGCAGAAATTCCCTTATTTTGAAGCAAAAATGAAGTAATTTCCCTTTTTTATGGCAAAAAGGTATGCATTCTTTTTATTTTCGGGCAAAAAGGAAGAAATTTCCCGTATTTTGGAGCAAAATTGCAGAAATTCCCCTAATTGTGGGGTAAAAAGGTAGAAATTCTCTATATGTTGGGGCAAAAAGACAGAAATTCTCCTTATTTTGGGGCAAAACTCAGAAATTCCACTTATTTTGGGGCAAAATTCCAGAAATTTCTTTTATTTTGAAGCAAAATTGCAGAAATTTCACTTATTTTGGGGCAAAATTGCAAAAATTTTACTTATTTCAGTGAAAAAAGGCTGAAATTTTTCTTATTTTGAGGAAAAAGGCAGAAATTTTTAATATTTTGCAGCAAAAATGCAGAAATTCCCCTTATTTTGAGGTTAAAAGGCTGAAATTCTCTTTATTTGTGGACAAAAAAGCAGAAATTTCCCTTATTTTAGGTCAAAATTGCAGAAATTTCACTTATTTGGGGGCAAAATAGCAGAAATTTCACTTATTTCAGGGAAAAAAGGCAGAGTTTTTTCTTATTTTGGGGCAAAAAGCAGAAATTCCTAATATTTTGTGGCATAAATGCAGAAATTCCCCTTTATTTTGAGGTAAAAAGGCTGAAATTCCCCTTATTTGGGTGCAAAAAGGCAGAAATGTCCCATATTTTGGTGTAAAATTGCAGAAATTTCGCTTACTTCAGGGTAATAAGTCAGAATTTTTTCTCATTTTGGGGCAAAAAAGACATATATTCCCTTTGTTTTGGGGGAAAAAGACAGAAATTCCACTTATTTAGAGGCAAAAAAGCAGAAATTTTCCTTATTTTGGAGCAAAAATGAAGAAATTTCCCTTTTTTATGGCAAAAAGGTATGCATTCTTCTTATTTTCCGTCAAAAAGGCAGAAATTCCCCGTATTTTGGAGCAAAATTGCAGAAATTCCCCTAATTGTGGGGCAAAAAGGCAGAAATTGCCTATATGTTGGGGCAAAAAGACATAAATTCTTCTTATTTTGGGGCAAAACTCAGAAATTCCACTTATTTTGGAACAAAATTCCAGAAATTTCCCTTATTTTGGTGCAAAATTGCAGAAATTTCAATTATTTTGGGGCAAAATTGCAAAAATTTCACTTATTTCAGGGAAAAAGGCAGAAATTTTTCTTATTTTGGGACAAAAAGGCAGAAATTTTTAATATTTTGTGGCAAAAATGCAGAAATTTCCCCTATTTTGAGGTAAAAAGGCTGAAATTCCCCTTATTTGGGGGCAAAAAGGCAGAAATTTCCTATATTTTGGGGCAAAATTGCAGAAATTTCACTTACTTCAGGGTAATAAGTCAGAATTTTTTCTTATTTTGGGGCAAAAAAGACAGAAATTTCCATTGTTTTGGGGGAAAAAGACAGAAAATCCACTTATTTATAGGCAAAAAAGCAGAAATTCCCCTTATTTTGGCGCAAAAATGAAGAAATTTCCCTTTTCTATGGCAAAAAGTTATGCATTCTTTATATTTTCGGGCAAAAAGGCAGAAATTCCTCGTATTTTGGAGCAAAAATGAAGAAATTTTTCTTTTCTATGGCAAAAAGGTATGCATTCTTCTTATTTTCCGGCAAAATGCAGAAATTCCCCGTATTTTGGAGCAAAATTGCAGAAATTCCCCTAATTGTGAAGCAAAAAGGCAGAAATTGCCTATATGTTGGGGCAAAAAGACAGAAATTTTCCTTATTTTGGGGCAAAACTCAGAAATTTCACTTATTTTGGGGCAAAATTGCAGAAATTTCACTTATTTCAGGGAAAAAAAGCAGAAATTTTTTTATTTTGGAGAAAAAAGGCAGAAATTCTTAATATTTTTTGGCAAAAATGCAGAAATTCCCCTTATTTTGAGGTAAAAAGGCTGAAATTCTTCTTATTTGGGGGCAAAAAGGCAGAAATTTCCCTTATTTTCGTGCAAATTGCAGAAATTCCCCTAATTATGGGGCAAAAAGGCAGAAATTCTTTAAATGTTGGGGCAAAAAGTCAGAAATTCTCCTTATTTTGGGGCAAAACTCAGAAATTCCACTTATTTTGGGGCAAAATTCCAGAAATTTCCCTTATTTTTGGGCAAAATTGCCGAAATTTCCCTTATTTTGGGGCAAAATTGGAGAAATTTGACTTATTTTGGGGCAAAATTGCAGAAATTTCTCTTATTTGAGAAAAAAAGGCAGAAATTTTCCTTATTTTGGGGCAAAAAAGACAGGAATTTTCTTGTTTTGTGGGAAAAAGAAAGAAATTCCACTTATTTAGAGGCAAAAAAGCAGAAAATCCCCTTATTTTGGAGCAAAAATGAAGAAATTTCCCTTTTTTATGGCAAAAAGGTATGCATTCTCCTTATTTTCGGGCAAAAAGGCAGAAAATGCCCGTATTTTGGAGCAAAATTGCAGAAATTCCCCTAATTGTGGGACAAAAAGGCGGAAATTCTCTATATGTTGGGGCAAAAAGACAGAAATTGTCCATATTTTAGGGAAAAACTCAGATATTCCACTAATTTTGGGGCAAAATTCCAGAAATTTCCTTTATTTTGGGGCAAAATTGCAGAAATTTCACTTATTTTGAGGCAAAATTGCAGAAATTTCACTTATTTCAGGGAAAAAAGGCAGAAATTTTTATAATTTTAGGGGCAGAAATGCAGAAATTTTTAATATTTTGTGGCAAAAATGCAGAAATTCCCCTTATTTTGAGGTAAAAAGCCTGAAATTCCTCTTATTTGGGGGCAAAAAGGCAGAAATTTCCCTTATTTTGGGGCAAAATTGCAGAATTTTCACTTACTTCAGGGTAATAAGTCAGAAATTTTTTTTATTGTGGGGCCAAAAAGACAGAAATTCCCTTTGTTTTGGGGGAAAAAGACAGAAATTCCACTTATTTAGAGGCAAAAAAGCAGAAATTCTTCTTATTTTGGAGCAAAAATGAAGAAATTTCCCTTTATTATGGCAAAAAGGTATGCATTCTTCTTATTTTCGGGCAAAGAGGCAGAAATTCTGCGTATTTTTGAGCAAAATTGAAGAGATTTCCCTAATTGTGGGGAAAAATGCAGAAATTCTCTATATGTTGGGGCAAAAAGACAGAAATTTTCCTTATTTTGGGGCAAAACTCAGAAATTCCACTTATTTTGGGGCAAAATTCCAGAAATTTCCCTTATTTTGGGGCAAAATTGCAGAAATTTCACTTATTTTGGGGCAAAAAGGCAGAAATTTCACTTATTTCAGGGAAAAAAAGCAGAAATTTTTTTATTTTGTGGCAAAAAGGCAGAAATTTCTAATATTTTGTGGCAAAAATGCAGAAATTCCTCTATTTTAGGAAAAAGACTGAAATTCCACTTATTTGGGGGCAAAAGTCAGAAATTTCCCATATTTTGGGGCAAAATTTCAGAAATTTCACTTATTTCAGGGAAATAAGTCAGAAATTTTTCTTATTTTGGGGCAAAAAAGACAGAAATTTCCTTTGTTTTGGGGGAAAAAGACAGAAATTCCACTTATTTAGAGGCAAAAAAGCAGAAATTCTTCTTATTTTGGAGCAAAAATAAAGAAATTTCCCTTTATTATGGCAAAAAGGTATGCATTCTTCTTATTTTCGGGCAAAGAGGCAGAAATTCTCCGTATTTTTGAGCAAAATTGAAGACATTTCCCTAATTGTGGGGAAAAATGCAGAAATTCTCTATATGTTGGGGCACAAAGACAGAAATTTTCCTTATTTTGGGGCAAAACTCAGAAATTCCACATATTTTGGGGCAAAATTCCAGAAATTTCCCTTATTTTGTGGCAAAATTGCAGAAATTTCAATTATTTTGGTGCAAAATTGCAGAAATTTCACTTATTTCAGGGAAAAAAAGCAGAAATTTTTTTTATTTTGGGGCAAATAGGCAGAAATTCCTAATATTTTGTGGCAAAAATGCAGAAATTCCCCTTATTTTGAGGTAAAAAGGCAGAAATTCCCCTTATTTGGGGGCAAAAAGGCAAAAATTTCCTTTTTTTGGGGGCAAAATTGCAGAAATTTCACTTATTTCAGGGTAATTAGTCAGAAATTTTCCTTATTTTGGGGCAAAAAAGACAGGAATTCCCTTTGTTTTGATGCAAAAAGACAGAAATTCCACTTATTTAGAGGCAAAAAAGCAGAAATTCCCTTATTTTGAAGCAAAAATGAAGTAATTTCCCTTTTTTATGGCAAAAAGGTATGCATTCTTTTTATTTTCGGGCAAAAAGGAAGAAATTTCCCGTATTTTGGAGCAAAATTGCAGAAATTCCCCTAATTGTGGGGTAAAAAGGTAGAAATTCTCTATATGTTGGGGCAAAAAGACAGAAATTCTCCTTATTTTGGGGCAAAACTCAGAAATTCCACTTATTTTGGGGCAAAATTCCAGAAATTTCTTTTATTTTGAAGCAAAATTGCAGAAATTTCACTTATTTTGGGGCAAAATTGCAAAAATTTTACTTATTTCAGTGAAAAAAGGCTGAAATTTTTCTTATTTTGAGGAAAAAGGCAGAAATTTTTAATATTTTGCAGCAAAAATGCAGAAATTCCCCTTATTTTGAGGTTAAAAGGCTGAAATTCTCTTTATTTGTGGACAAAAAAGCAGAAATTTCCCTTATTTTAGGTCAAAATTGCAGAAATTTCACTTATTTGGGGGCAAAATAGCAGAAATTTCACTTATTTCAGGGAAAAAAGGCAGAGTTTTTTCTTATTTTGGGGCAAAAAGCAGAAATTCCTAATATTTTGTGGCATAAATGCAGAAATTCCCCTTTATTTTGAGGTAAAAAGGCTGAAATTCCCCTTATTTGGGTGCAAAAAGGCAGAAATGTCCCATATTTTGGTGTAAAATTGCAGAAATTTCGCTTACTTCAGGGTAATAAGTCAGAATTTTTTCTCATTTTGGGGCAAAAAAGACATATATTCCCTTTGTTTTGGGGGAAAAAGACAGAAATTCCACTTATTTAGAGGCAAAAAAGCAGAAATTTTCCTTATTTTGGAGCAAAAATGAAGAAATTTCCCTTTTTTATGGCAAAAAGGTATGCATTCTTCTTATTTTCCGTCAAAAAGGCAGAAATTCCCCGTATTTTGGAGCAAAATTGCAGAAATTCCCCTAATTGTGGGGCAAAAAGGCAGAAATTGCCTATATGTTGGGGCAAAAAGACATAAATTCTTCTTATTTTGGGGCAAAACTCAGAAATTCCACTTATTTTGGAACAAAATTCCAGAAATTTCCCTTATTTTGGTGCAAAATTGCAGAAATTTCAATTATTTTGGGGCAAAATTGCAAAAATTTCACTTATTTCAGGGAAAAAGGCAGAAATTTTTCTTATTTTGGGACAAAAAGGCAGAAATTTTTAATATTTTGTGGCAAAAATGCAGAAATTTCCCCTATTTTGAGGTAAAAAGGCTGAAATTCCCCTTATTTGGGGGCAAAAAGGCAGAAATTTCCTATATTTTGGGGCAAAATTGCAGAAATTTCACTTACTTCAGGGTAATAAGTCAGAATTTTTTCTTATTTTGGGGCAAAAAAGACAGAAATTTCCATTGTTTTGGGGGAAAAAGACAGAAAATCCACTTATTTATAGGCAAAAAAGCAGAAATTCCCCTTATTTTGGCGCAAAAATGAAGAAATTTCCCTTTTCTATGGCAAAAAGTTATGCATTCTTTATATTTTCGGGCAAAAAGGCAGAAATTCCTCGTATTTTGGAGCAAAAATGAAGAAATTTTTCTTTTCTATGGCAAAAAGGTATGCATTCTTCTTATTTTCCGGCAAAATGCAGAAATTCCCCGTATTATGGAGCAAAATTGCAGAAATTCCCCTAATTGTGAAGCAAAAAGGCAGAAATTGCCTATATGTTGGGGCAAAAAGACAGAAATTTTCCTTATTTTGGGGCAAAACTCAGAAATTTCACTTATTTTGGGGCAAAATTGCAGAAATTTCACTTATTTCAGGGAAAAAAAGCAGAAATTTTTTTATTTTGGAGAAAAAAGGCAGAAATTCTTAATATTTTTTGGCAAAAATGCAGAAATTCCCCTTATTTTGAGGTAAAAAGGCTGAAATTCTTCTTATTTGGGGGCAAAAAGGCAGAAATTTCCCTTATTTTCGTGCAAATTGCAGAAATTCCCCTAATTATGGGGCAAAAAGGCAGAAATTCTTTAAATGTTGGGGCAAAAAGTCAGAAATTCTCCTTATTTTGGGGCAAAACTCAGAAATTCCACTTATTTTGGGGCAAAATTCCAGAAATTTCCCTTATTTTTGGGCAAAATTGCCGAAATTTCCCTTATTTTGGGGCAAAATTGGAGAAATTTGACTTATTTTGGGGCAAAATTGCAGAAATTTCTCTTATTTGAGAAAAAAAGGCAGAAATTTTCCTTATTTTGGGGCAAAAAAAGACAGGAATTTTCTTGTTTTGTGGGAAAAAGAAAGAAATTCCACTTATTTAGAGGCAAAAAAGCAGAAATTCCCCTTATTTTGGAGCAAAAATGAAGAAATTTCCCTTTTTTATGGCAAAAAGGTATGCATTCTCCTTATTTTCGGGCAAAAAGGCAGAAAATGCCCGTATTTTGGAGCAAAATTGCAGAAATTCCCCTAATTGTGGGACAAAAAGGCGGAAATTCTCTATATGTTGGGGCAAAAAGACAGAAATTGTCCATATTTTAGGGAAAAACTCAGATATTCCACTAATTTTGGGGCAAAATTCCAGAAATTTCCTTTATTTTGGGGCAAAATTGCAGAAATTTCACTTATTTTGAGGCAAAATTGCAGAAATTTCACTTATTTCAGGGAAAAAAGGCAGAAATTTTTATAATTTTAGGGGCAGAAATGCAGAAATTTTTAATATTTTGTGGCAAAAATGCAGAAATTCCCCTTATTTTGAGGTAAAAAGCCTGAAATTCCTCTTATTTGGGGGCAAAAAGGCAGAAATTTCCCTTATTTTGGGGCAAAATTGCAGAATTTTCACTTACTTCAGGGTAATAAGTCAGAAATTTTTTTTATTGTGGGGCCAAAAAGACAGAAATTCCCTTTGTTTTGGGGGAAAAAGACAGAAATTCCACTTATTTAGAGGCAAAAAAGCAGAAATTCTTCTTATTTTGGAGCAAAAATGAAGAAATTTCCCTTTATTATGGCAAAAAGGTATGCATTCTTCTTATTTTCGGGCAAAGAGGCAGAAATTCTGCGTATTTTTGAGCAAAATTGAAGAGATTTCCCTAATTGTGGGGAAAAATGCAGAAATTCTCTATATGTTGGGGCAAAAAGACAGAAATTTTCCTTATTTTGGGGCAAAACTCAGAAATTCCACTTATTTTGGGGCAAAATTCCAGAAATTTCCCTTATTTTGGGGCAAAATTGCAGAAATTTCACTTATTTTGGGGCAAAAAGGCAGAAATTTCACTTATTTCAGGGAAAAAAAGCAGAAATTTTTTTATTTTGTGGCAAAAAGGCAGAAATTTCTAATATTTTGTGGCAAAAATGCAGAAATTCCTCTATTTTAGGAAAAAGACTGAAATTCCACTTATTTGGGGGCAAAAGTCAGAAATTTCCCATATTTTGGGGCAAAATTTCAGAAATTTCACTTATTTCAGGGAAATAAGTCAGAAATTTTTCTTATTTTGGGGCAAAAAAGACAGAAATTTCCTTTGTTTTGGGGGAAAAAGACAGAAATTCCACTTATTTAGAGGCAAAAAAGCAGAAATTCTTCTTATTTTGGAGCAAAAATAAAGAAATTTCCCTTTATTATGGCAAAAAGGTATGCATTCTTCTTATTTTCGGGCAAAGAGGCAGAAATTCTCCGTATTTTTGAGCAAAATTGAAGACATTTCCCTAATTGTGGGGAAAAATGCAGAAATTCTCTATATGTTGGGGCACAAAGACAGAAATTTTCCTTATTTTGGGGCAAAACTCAGAAATTCCACATATTTTGGGGCAAAATTCCAGAAATTTCCCTTATTTTGTGGCAAAATTGCAGAAATTTCAATTATTTTGGTGCAAAATTGCAGAAATTTCACTTATTTCAGGGAAAAAAAGCAGAAATTTTTTTTATTTTGGGGCAAATAGGCAGAAATTCCTAATATTTTGTGGCAAAAATGCAGAAATTCCCCTTATTTTGAGGTAAAAAGGCAGAAATTCCCCTTATTTGGGGGCAAAAAGGCAAAAATTTCCTTTTTTTGGGGGCAAAATTGCAGAAATTTCACTTATTTCAGGGTAGTTAGTCAGAAATTTTCCTTATTTTGGGGCAAAAAAGACAGGAATTCCCTTTGTTTTGATGCAAAAAGACAGAAATTCCACTTATTTAGAGGCAAAAAAGCAGAAATTCCCTTATTTTGAAGCAAAAATGAAGTAATTTCCCTTTTTTATGGCAAAAAGGTATGCATTCTTTTTATTTTCGGGCAAAAAGGAAGAAATTTCCCGTATTTTGGAGCAAAATTGCAGAAATTCCCCTAATTGTGGGGTAAAAAGGTAGAAATTCTCTATATGTTGGGGCAAAAAGACAGAAATTCTCCTTATTTTGGGGCAAAACTCAGAAATTCCACTTATTTTGGGGCAAAATTCCAGAAATTTCTTTTATTTTGAAGCAAAATTGCAGAAATTTCACTTATTTTGGGGCAAAATTGCAAAAATTTTACTTATTTCAGTGAAAAAAGGCTGAAATTTTTCTTATTTTGAGGAAAAAGGCAGAAATTTTTAATATTTTGCAGCAAAAATGCAGAAATTCCCCTTATTTTGAGGTTAAAAGGCTGAAATTCTCTTTATTTGTGGACAAAAAAGCAGAAATTTCCCTTATTTTAGGTCAAAATTGCAGAAATTTCACTTATTTGGGGGCAAAATAGCAGAAATTTCACTTATTTCAGGGAAAAAAGGCAGAGTTTTTTCTTATTTTGGGGCAAAAAGCAGAAATTCCTAATATTTTGTGGCATAAATGCAGAAATTCCCCTTTATTTTGAGGTAAAAAGGCTGAAATTCCCCTTATTTGGGTGCAAAAAGGCAGAAATGTCCCATATTTTGGTGTAAAATTGCAGAAATTTCGCTTACTTCAGGGTAATAAGTCAGAATTTTTTCTCATTTTGGGGCAAAAAAGACATATATTCCCTTTGTTTTGGGGGAAAAAGACAGAAATTCCACTTATTTAGAGGCAAAAAAGCAGAAATTTTCCTTATTTTGGAGCAAAAATGAAGAAATTTCCCTTTTTTATGGCAAAAAGGTATGCATTCTTCTTATTTTCCGTCAAAAAGGCAGAAAATGCCCGTATTTTGGAGCAAAATTGCAGAAATTCCCCTAATTGTGGGGCAAAAAGGCAGAAATTGCCTATATGTTGGGGCAAAAAGACATAAATTCTTCTTATTTTGGGGCAAAACTCAGAAATTCCACTTATTTTGGAACAAAATTCCAGAAATTTCCCTTATTTTGGTGCAAAATTGCAGAAATTTCAATTATTTTGGGGCAAAATTGCAAAAATTTCACTTATTTCAGGGAAAAAGGCAGAAATTTTTCTTATTTTGGGACAAAAAGGCAGAAATTTTTAATATTTTGTGGCAAAAATGCAGAAATTTCCCCTATTTTGAGGTAAAAAGGCTGAAATTCCCCGTATTTGGGGGCAAAAAGGCAGAAATTTCCTATATTTTGGGGCAAAATTGCAGAAATTTCACTTACTTCAGGGTAATAAGTCAGAATTTTTTCTTATTTTGGGGCAAAAAAGACAGAAATTTCCATTGTTTTGGGGGAAAAAGACAGAAAATCCACTTATTTATAGGCAAAAAAGCAGAAATTCCCCTTATTTTGGCGCAAAAATGAAGAAATTTCCCTTTTCTATGGCAAAAAGTTATGCATTCTTTATATTTTCGGGCAAAAAGGCAGAAATTCCTCGTATTTTGGAGCAAAAATGAAGAAATTTTTCTTTTCTATGGCAAAAAGGTATGCATTCTTCTTATTTTCCGGCAAAATGCAGAAATTCCCCGTATTTTGGAGCAAAATTGCAGAAATTCCCCTAATTGTGAAGCAAAAAGGCAGAAATTGCCTATATGTTGGGGCAAAAAGACAGAAATTTTCCTTATTTTGGGGCAAAACTCAGAAATTTCACTTATTTTGGGGCAAAATTGCAGAAATTTCACTTATTTCAGGGAAAAAAAGCAGAAATTTTTTTATTTTGGAGAAAAAAGGCAGAAATTCTTAATATTTTTTGGCAAAAATGCAGAAATTCCCCTTATTTTGAGGTAAAAAGGCTAAAATTCTTCTTATTTGGGGGCAAAAAGGCAGAAATTTCCCTTATTTTCGTGCAAATTGCAGAAATTCCCCTAATTATGGGGCAAAAAGGCAGAAATTCTTTAAATGTTGGGGCAAAAAGTCAGAAATTCTTATTTTGGGGCAAAACTCAGAAATTCCACTTATTTTGGGGCAAAATTGCAGAAATTTCCTTTATTTTGGGGCAAAATTGAAGAAATTTCCCTTATTTTGGGGCAAAATTGCAGAAATTTCACTTATTTTGTGGCAAAATTGCAGAAATTTCACTTATTTCAGAGAAAAAAGGCAGAAATTTTTCTTATTTTAGTGCAAAAAGCAAAAATTCCTAATATTTTGTGGCAAAAATGCAGAAATTCCCCTTATTTATAGGTAAAAAGCCTGAGATTCTTCTTATTTGGAAGCAAAAAGGATAAAATTTCCCTTAATTTGGGGAAAAATTGCAGAAATTCCCCTAATTGTGAGCAAAAAGGCAGACATTCTCTATATGTTGGGGCAAAAAGACAGAAATTCTCCTTATTTTGGGGCAAAACTCAGAAATTCCACTAATTTTGGGGCAAAATTCCAGAAATTTCCCTTATTTTGGGGCAAAATTGCAGAAATTTCCCTTATTTTGGGGCAAAATTGAAGAAATTTCACTTATTTTGGGGCAAAATTGCAGAAATTTCACTTATTTCAGAGAAAAAAGGCAGAAATTTTCCTTATTTTGTGGCAAGAAACAGGAATTTTCTATGTTTTGGGGGAAAAAGACAGAAATTCCACTTATTTAGAGGAAAAAAACAGAAATTCCTCTTATTTTGGAGCAAAAATGAAGAAATTTCCCCTTTTTATGGCAAAAAGGTTTGCATTCTTCTTATTTTCGCGCAAAAAGGCAGAAATTCCCCGTATTTTGGAGCAAAATTGCAGAAATTCCCCTAGTTGTGGGGCAAAAAGGCAGAAATTCTCTATATGTTGGTGCAAAAAGACAGAAATTCTCCTTATTTTAGGGCAAAACTCAGAAATTCCACTTATTTTGTGGCAAATTTCCAGAAATTTCCCTTCTTTTAACGCAAATTTGCAGAAACTTCACTTATTTTTGGGCAAATTGCAGAAATTTCACTTATTTTGGGGCAAAATTGAAGAAATTCCTAATATTTTGTGGCAAAAATGCAGAAATTCCCCTTATTTTGAGGTAAAAAGGCTGAAATTCCCCTTATTTGGGGGCAAAAAGGCAGAAATTTCCCAATTTTAGGGAAAAATTTCAGAAATTTCACTTACTTCAGGGTAATAAGTCAGAATTTTTTCTTATTTTGGGGCAAAAAAGACAGAAATTCCCTTTGTTTTGGGGGAAAAAGACAGAAATTCCACTTAGTTAGAGGCAAAAAAGCAGAAATTCCCATTATTTTGGAGCAAAAATGAAGAAATTTCCCTTTTCTATGGCAAAAAGGTATGCATTCTTCTTATTTTCCGGCAAAAAGGCAGAAATTCCCTGTATTTTGGAGCAAAATTGCAGAAATTCCCCTAATTGTGGGGCAAAAAGGAAGAAATTGCCTATATGTTGGGGCAAAAAGACAGAAATTCTACTTATTTTGGGGCAAAACACAGAAATTCCACTTATTTTGGGGCAAAATTCCAGAAATTTCCCTTATTTTTGTGCAAAATTGCCGAAATTTCCCTTCTTTTGGGGCAAAATTGGAGAAATTTCACTTATTTTGGGGCAAAATTGTAGAAATTTCTCTTATTTGAGGGAAAAGGCAGAAATTTTCCTTATTTTGGGGCAAAAAAGACAGGAATGTTCTTGTTTTTGGGGAAAAAGAAAGAAATTCCACATATTTAGAGGCAAAAATGCAGAAATTCCTTTTATTTTGAAGCAAAAATGAAGAAATTTCTTTTTTTTATGGCAAAAAGGTATGCATTCTCCTTATTTTCGGGCAAAAAGGCAGAAATTGCCCGTATTTTGGAGCAAAATTGCAGAAATTCCCCTAATTGTGGGACAAAAAGGCAGAAATTCTCTATATGTTGGGGCAAAAAGACAGAAATTGTCCATATTTTAGGGAAAAACTCAGATATTCCACTAATTTTGGGGCAAAATTCCAGAAATTTCCTTTATTTTGGGGCAAAATTGCAGAAATTTCACTTATTTTGGGGCAAAATTGCAGAAATTTCACTTGTTTCAGGGAAAAAAGGCAGAAATTTTTCTATTTTTTGGGGCAAAAATGCAGAAATTTTTAATATTTTGTGGCAAAAATGCAGAAATTCCCCTTATTTTGAGGTAAAAAGCCTGAAATTCCTCTTATTTGGGGGCAAAAAGGCAGAAATTTCCCTTATTTTGGGGCAAAATTGCAGAAATTTCACTTACTTCCGGGTAATAAGTCAGAAATTTTTTTTATTGTGGGGCCAAAAAGACAGAAATTCCCTTTGTTTTGGGGGGAAAAAACAGAAATTTCACTTATTTAGAGGCAAAAAAGCAGAAATTCCACTTATTTTGGAGCAAAAATGAAGAAATTTCCCTTTTTTATGGAAAAAAAGTATGCATTCTTCTTATTTTCCGGCAAAAAGGAAGAAATTCCCCGTATTTTGGAGCAAAAATCAAGAAATTTCCATTTTTTAAGGCAAAAAGGTATGCATTCTTCTTATTTTTGGGCAAAAAAGACAGAAATTTTCTTTGTTTTGGGGGAAAAAGGCAGAAATTCCACTTATTAAGAGGCAAAAAAGAAGAAATTCCCCTTATTTTGGAGCAAAAATCAAGAAATTTCCATTTTTTAAGGCAAAAAGGTATGCATTCTTCTTATTTTCGGGCAAAAAGGCAGAAATTCATCGTATTTTGGAGCAAAATTGCAGAAATTCCCATAATAGTGGGGCAAAAAGGCAGAAATTGCCTATATGTTGGGGCAAAAAGACAGAAATTCTCCTTATTTTGGGGCAAAACTCAGAAATTCCACATATTTTGGGGCAAAATTCCAGAAATTTCCCTTATTTTGAGGCAAAATTGCAGAAATTTCACTTATTTTGGGGTAAAATTGCAGAAATTTCACTTATTTCAGGGAAAAAAGAGCAGAAGATTTCTTATTTTGAAGCAAAAAGGCAGAAATTCCTAATATTTTGTGGCAAAAATGCAGAAATTCCCCTTATTTTGAGGTAAAAAGGCTGAAATTCCCCGTATTTGTGGGGAAAAAGGCAGAAATTTCCCTTATTTTGGAGCAAAATTGCAGAAATTTCACTTACTTCAGGGTAATAAGTCAGAATTTTTCCTCATTTTGGGGCAAAAAAGACAGGAATTCCCTTTGTATTGGGGGAACAAGACAGAAATTCCACTTATTTAGAGGCAAAAAAGCAGAAATTCCCCTTATTTTGGAGCAAAAATGAAGAAATTTCCGTTTTCTATGGCAAAAAGGTATGCATTCTTCTTATTTTCAGGCAAAAAGGCAGAAATTCCCCGATTTTGGAGCAAAATTGCAGAAATTCCCCTAATTGTGGGGCAAAAAGGCAGAAATTCCCTATATGTTAGGGCAAAAAGACAGAAATTCTCCTTATTTTGGGGCAAAACTCAGAAATTCCACTTATTTTGGGGCAAAATTGCAGAAATTTCCTTTATTTTGGGGCAAAATTGAAGAAATTTCCCTTATTTTGGGGCAAAATTGCAGAAATTTCACTTATTTTGTGGCAAAATTGCAAAAATTTCACTTATTTCAGAGAAAAAAGGCAGAAATTTTTCTTATTTTAGTGCAAAAAGCAAAAATTCCTAATATTTTGTGACAAAAATGCAGAAATTCCCCTTATTTATAGGTAAAAAGCCTGAGATTCTTCTTATTTGGAAGCAAAAAGGATAAAATTTCCCTTAATTTGGGGAAAAATTGCAGAAATTCCCCTAATTGTGAGGCAAAAAGGCAGACATTCTCTATATGTTGGGGCAAAAAGACAGAAATTCTACTTATTTTGGGGCAAAACTCAGAAATTCCACTAATTTTGGGGCAAAATTCCAGAAATTTCCCTTATTTTGGGGCAAAATTGCAGAAATTTCCCTTATTTTGGGGCAAAATTGAAGAAATTTCACTTATTTTGGGGCAAAATTGCAGAAATTTCACTTATTTCAGGGAAAAAAGGCAGAAATTTTCCTTATTTTGTGGCAAGAAACAGGAATTTTCTATGTTTTGGGGGAAAAAGACAGAAATTCCACTTATTTAGAGGAAAAAAACAGAAATTCCTCTTATTTTGGAGCAAAAATGAAGAAATTTCCTCTTTTTATGGCAAAAAGGTTTGCATTCTTCTTATTTTCGGGCAAAAAGGCAGAAATTCCTTGTATTTTGGAGCAAAATTGCAGAAATTCCCCTAGTTGTGGGGCAAAAAGGCAGAAATTCTCTATATGTTGGTGCAAAAAGACAGAAATTCTCCTTATTTTAGGGCAAAACTCAGAAATTCCACTTATTTTGTGGCAAATTTCCAGAAATTTCCCTTCTTTTAAGGCAAATTTGCAGAAATTTCAC
Organism: Micromys minutus; assembly: GCF_963924665.1. NCBI lineage: Eukaryota > Metazoa > Chordata > Mammalia > Rodentia > Muridae > Micromys > Micromys minutus. The sequence continues at coordinate 793,930 of NW_027667411.1, read as the reverse complement.
TTATTTTGGGGCAAATTGCAGAAATTTCACTTATTTTGGGGCAAAATTGAAGAAATTCCTAATATTTTGTGGCAAAAATGCAGAAATTCCCCTTATTTTGAGGTAAAAAGGCTGAAATTCCCCTTATTTGGGGGCAAAAAGGCAGAAATTTCCCAATTTTAGGGAAAAATTTCAGAAATTTCACTTACTTCAGGGTAATAAGTCAGAATTTTTTCTTATTTTGGGGCAAAAAAGACAGAAATTCCCTTTGTTTTGGGGGAAAAAGACAGAAATTCCACTTAGTTAGAGGCAAAAAAGCAGAAATTCAAATTATTTTGGAGCAAAAATCAAGAAATTTCCATTTTTTATGGCAAAAAGGTATGCATTCTTCTTATTTTCGGGCAAAAAGGCAGAAATTCCACGTATTTTTGAGCAAAAATGCAGAAATTCTCCTAATTGTGGGGCAAAAAGGCAGAAATTGCCTATATGTTAGGGCAAAAAGACAGAAATTCTTTTTATTTTTGGGCAAAACTCAGAAATTCCACTTATTTTGGGGCAAATTTCCAGAAATTTACATTCTTTTGGGGCAAAATTGCAGAAATTTCACTTATTTTAAGGCAAATTGCAGAAATTTCACTTATTTTGGGGCAAAATTGCAGAAATTTTACTAATTTCAGGGAAAAAAGGCAGAAATTTTTCTAATTTTTGGGGCAAAAATGCAGAAATTCCTAATATTTTGTGGCAAAAATGCATAAATTCCCCTTATTTTGAGGTAAAAATGCTGAAATTCCCCTTATTTGGGGGCAAAAAGGCAGAAATTTCCCTTATTTTGGGGCAAATTTGCAGGATTTTCACTTACTTCAGGGAAATAAGTCAGAGATTTTTTTATTTTGGGTCCAAAAAGACAAAAATTCCCTTTGTTTTGGGGGAAAAAGACAGAAATTCCACTTATTTAGTAGCAAAAAAGCAGAAATTCCCCTTATTTTGAAGCAAAAATGAAGAAATTTCCGTTTTCTATGGCAAAAAGGTATGCATTCTTCTTATTTTCAGGCAAAAAGGCAGAAATTCCCCGATTTTGGAGCAAAATTGCAGAAATTCCACTAATTGTAGGGCAAAAAGGCAGAAATTCCTTATATGTTAAGGTAAGAAGACAGAAATTCTCCTTATTTTGGGGCAAAACTCAGAAATTCCACTTATTTTGGGGCAAAATTGCAGAAATTTCCTTTATTTTTGGGCAAAATTGGAGAAATTTCCATTATTTTGGGGCAAAATTGCAGAAATTTCACTTATTTTGTGGCAAAATTGCAGAAATTTTACTTATTTCAGAGAAAAAAGGCAGAAATTTTTCTTATTTTAGTGCAAAAAGCAAAAATTCCTAATATTTTGTGGCAAAAATGCAGAAATTCCCCTTATTTATAGGTAAAAAGCCTGAGATTCTTCTTATTTGGAAGCAAAAAGGATGAAATTTCCCTTAATTTGGGGAAAAATTGCAGAAATTACCCTAATTGTGAGGCAAAAAGGCAGACATTCTCTATATTTTGGGGCAAAAAGACAGAAATTCTCCTTATTTTGGGGCAAAACTCAGAAATTCCACTTATTTTGGGGCAAAATTCCAGAAATTTCCCTTATTTGGGGGCAAAATTGCAGAAATTTCCCTTATTTTGGGGCAAAATTGAAAAAATTTCACTTATTTTGGGGCAAAATTGCAGAAATTTCACTTATTTCAGGGAAAAAAGGCAGAAATTTTCCTTATTTTGAGGCAAAAAAGACAGGAATTTTCTATGTTTTGGGGGAAAAAAACAAAAATTCCACTTATTTAGAGGCAAAAAAGCAGAAATTCCCCTTATTTTGGAGCAAAAATGAAGAAATTTCCCTTTTTTATGGCAAAAAGTTATGCATTCTTCTTATTTTCGGGCAAAAAGGCCGAAATTCCCCGTATTTTGGAGTAAAATTGCAGAAATTCCTTTAGTTGTGGGGCAAAAAGGGAGAAATTCCCTATATGTTGGGGCAAAAATTCAGAAATTCTTCTTATTTTGGGGCAAAACTCAAAAATTCCACTTATTTTGGGGCAAAATTCCAGAAATTTTCTTTATTTTGGGGCAAAATTGCAGAAATTTTTCTTATTTTGGGGCAAAATTGGAGAAATTTCACTTATTTTGGGGCAAAATTGCAGAAATTTTACTTATTTCAGGGAAAAATGGCAGAAATTTTCCTTATTTGGGGGCAAAAAAGAAAGGAATTCCTTTTGTTTTGTGGGAAAAAGACAGAAATTTCACTTATTTAGAGGCAAAAAGGCAGAAATTCCTCTTATTTTGGAGCAAAAATGAAGACATTTCCCTTTTTTATGGCAAAAAGGTATGCATTCTCCTTATTTTCGGGCAAAAGGGGAGAAACTCCCTGTATTTTGGAGCAAAATTGCTGAAATTCCCTTAATTGTGGGACAAAATTCAGAAATTCCCTATATGTTCGGGCAAAAAGACAGAAATTCTTCTTATTTTGCGGCAAAACTCAGAAATTCCACTTATTTTGGGGCAAATTTCCAGGAATTTCCCTTCTTTTGGGGCAAAATTGCAGAAATTTCACTTATTTGGGGGCAAATTGCAGAAATTTCACTTATTTTGGGGCAAAATTGCAGAAATTTCACTTATTTCAGGGAAAAAAGGCAGAAATTTTTCTAATTTTGGGGGCAAAAAGGCAGAAATTCCTAATATTTTGTGGCAAAAAGGCAGAAATTCTACTTATTTTGAGGTAAAAACGCTGAAATTCCCCTTATTTGGCGGCAAAAAGGCAGAAATTTCCTTTATTTTGGGGCAAAATTGCAGAATTTTAACTTACTTCAGGGTAATAAGTCAGAGATTTTTTTATTTTGGGGCCAAAAAGACAGAAATTCCCTTTGTTTTGGGGGGAAAAGACAGAAATTCCACTTATTTAGAGGCAAAAAAGCAGAAATTCCCCTTATTTTGGAGCAAAAATGAAGAAATTTCCCTTTTTTATGGCAAAAAGGTATGCATATTTCTTATTTTCGGGCAAAAAGGCAGAAATTCCCCGTATTTTGGAGCAAAATTGCAGAAATCCCTTTAAATATGGGGCAAAATGTCGGAAATTCCCTATATGTTAGGGCAAATAGACAGAAATTCTCTTTATTTTGTGGCAAAACTCAGAAATTCCACTTATTTTGGGGCAAATATACAGAAATTTCCTTTATTTTGGGGCAAAATTGCAGAAATTTCACTTATTTTGGGGCAAAATTGCAGAAATTTCACTTATTTCAGGGAAAAATGGCAGAAATTATCCTTATTTTGGGGCAAAAAGCAGAAATTCCTAATATTTGTGGCAAAAATGCAGAAATTCCCCTTATTTTGAGGTAAAAAGGCTGAAAGTCCCCTTATTTGGGGGCAAAAAGGGAGAAATTTCCCATATTTTGGGGAAAAATTGCAGAAATTTCACTTACTTTAGGGTAATAAGTCAGAATTATTTCTTATTTTGGGGCAAAAAAAACAGAAATTTTCTTTGTTTTGGGGGAAAAAGACAGAAATTCCACTTAGAGGCAAAAAGCAGAAATTCCCCTTATTTTGGAGCAAAAATCAAGAAATTTCCATTTTTTATGGCAAAAAGGTATGCATTCTTCTTATTTTCGGGCAAAAAGGCAGAAATTCCCCATATTTTGGAGCAAAATTGCAGAAATTCCCCTAATTGTAGGGCAAAAAGGCAGAAATTGCCTATATGTTGAGGCAAAAAGACAGAAATTCTCCTTATTTTGGGGCAAAACTCAGAAATTCCACTTATTTTGGGGCAAAATTCCAGAAATTTCCCTTATTTTGGGGCAAAATTGCAGAAATTTCACTTATTTTGATGCAAAATTGCAGAAATTTCACTTATTTCAGGGAAAAAAGCAGAAGTTTCTTTATTTTGAAGCAAAAAGGCAGAAATTCCTAATATTTTGTGGCAAAAATGCAGAAATTCTTCTTATTTTGAGGTAAAAATGCTGAAATTCCCTTTATTTGGGGGGAAAAAGGCAGAAATTTCCCTTATTTTGGGGCAAAATTGCAGAAATTTCACTTACTTCAGGGTAATAAGTCAGAATTTTTCCTTATTTTGGGGCAAAAAAGACAGGAATTCCCTTTGAGTTGGGGGAAAAAGACAGAAATTCCACTTATTTAGAGGCAAAAAAGCAGAAATTCCCCTTATTTTGGAGCAAAAATGAAGAAATTTCCCTTTTTTATGGCAAAAAGGTATGCATATTTCTTATTTTCGGGCAAAAAGGCAGAAATTCCCCGTATTTTGGAGCAAAATTGCAGAAATCCCTTTAAATATGGGGCAAAATGTCGGAAATTCCCTATATGTTAGGGCAAATAGACAGAAATTCTCTTTATTTTGTGGCAAAACTCAGAAATTCCACTTATTTTGGGGCAAATATACAGAAATTTCCTTTATTTTGGGGCAAAATTGCAGAAATTTCACTTATTTTGGGGCAAAATTGCAGAAATTTCACTTATTTCAGGGAAAAATGGCAGAAATTATCCTTATTTTGGGGCAAAAAGCAGAAATTCCTAATATTTGTGGCAAAAATGCAGAAATTCCCCTTATTTTGAGGTAAAAAGGCTGAAAGTCCCCTTATTTGGGGGCAAAAAGGGAGAAATTTCCCATATTTTGGGGAAAAATTGCAGAAATTTCACTTACTTTAGGGTAATAAGTCAGAATTATTTCTTATTTTGGGGCAAAAAAAACAGAAATTTTCTTTGTTTTGGGGGAAAAAGACAGAAATTCCACTTAGAGGCAAAAAGCAGAAATTCCCCTTATTTTGGAGCAAAAATCAAGAAATTTCCATTTTTTATGGCAAAAAGGTATGCATTCTTCTTATTTTCGGGCAAAAAGGCAGAAATTCCCCATATTTTGGAGCAAAATTGCAGAAATTCCCCTAATTGTAGGGCAAAAAGGCAGAAATTGCCTATATGTTGAGGCAAAAAGACAGAAATTCTCCTTATTTTGGGGCAAAACTCAGAAATTCCACTTATTTTGGGGCAAAATTCCAGAAATTTCCCTTATTTTGGGGCAAAATTGCAGAAATTTCACTTATTTTGATGCAAAATTGCAGAAATTTCACTTATTTCAGGGAAAAAAGCAGAAGTTTCTTTATTTTGAAGCAAAAAGGCAGAAATTCCTAATATTTTGTGGCAAAAATGCAGAAATTCTTCTTATTTTGAGGTAAAAATGCTGAAATTCCCTTTATTTGGGGGGAAAAAGGCAGAAATTTCCCTTATTTTGGGGCAAAATTGCAGAAATTTCACTTACTTCAGGGTAATAAGTCAGAATTTTTCCTTATTTTGGGGCAAAAAAGACAGGAATTCCCTTTGAGTTGGGGGAAAAAGACAGAAATTCCACTTATTTAGAGGCAAAAAAGCAGAAATTCCCCTTATTTTGGAGCAAAAATGAAGAAATTTCCCTTTTTTATAGCAAAAAAGGTATGCATTCTTCTTATTTTCGGGCAAAAAGGCAGAAATTCCCCGTATTTTGGAGCAAAATTGCAGAAATTCCCCTAATTGTGGGGCAAAAGCAGAAATTTTCTATATGTTGGGGCAAAACGACAGAAATTCTCTTTATTTTGAAGCAAAACTCAGAAATTCCACTTATTTTGGGGCAAAAATCCAGAAATTTCCCTTATTTTGGGGCAAAATTGCAGAAATTTCACTTATTTCAGGGTAATAAGTCAGAAATTTTTCTTATTTTGGGGCAAAAAGAACATGAATAACCTTTGTTTTGAGGGAAAAAGACAGATATTCTACTTATTTAGAGGCAAAAAAGCAGAAATTCCCCTTACTTTGGAGCAAAAATGAAGAAATTTCCCTATTTTATGGCAAAAGGTATGCATTCTTCTTATTTTCAGGCAAAAAGGCAGAAATTCCCTGTATTTTGGAGCAAAATTGCAGAAATTTCCCTAATTGTGGGGCAAAAAGGCAGAAATTCTCTATATGTTGGGGCAAAAAGACAGAAAATCTTCTTATTTTGGGGCAAAACTCAGAAATTCCACTTATTTTGGGGCAAAATTCCAGAAATTTCCCTTATTTTAGGGAAAAATTGCAGAAATTTCCCTTATTTTTGGGCAAAATTGGAGAAATTTCACTTATTTTGGGGCAAAATTGCAGAAATTTCACTTATTTCAGGGAAAAAAGGCAGAAATTTTCCTTATTTTGGGGCAAAAAAGACAGGAATTTTCTATGTTTTGGGGGAAAAAAACAAAAATTCCACTTATTTAGAGGCAAAAAAGCAGAAATTCCCCTAATTTTGGAGCAAAAATGAAGAAATTTCCCTTTTTTATGGCAAAAAGTTATGCGTTCTTCTTATTTTCGGGCAAAAAGGCCGAAATTCCCCGTATTTTGGAGTAAAATTGCAGAAATTTTCCTAGTTGTGGGGCAAAAAGGGAGAAATTCCCTATATGTTGGGGCAAAAATTCAGAAATTCTTCTTATTTTGGGGCAAAACTCAAAAATTCCACTTATTTTGCGGCAAAATTCCAAAAATTTTCTTTATTTTGGGGCAAAATTGCAGAAATTTTCCTTATTTTGGGGCAAAATTGGAGAAATTTTACTTATTTTGGGGCAAAATTGCAGAAATTTTACTTATTTCAGGGAAAAAAAGGCAGAAATTTTCCTTATTTGGGGCCAAAAAAGAAAGGAATTCCTTTTGTTTTGGGGGAAAAAGACAGAAATTCCACTTATTTAGAGGCAAAAAGGCAGAAATTCCTCTTATTTTGGAGCAAAAATGAACACATTTCCCTTTTTTATGGCAAAAAGGTATGCATTCTCCTTATTTTCAGGCAAAAGGGGAGAAATTCCCCGTATTTTGGAGCAAAATTGCAGAAATTCCCTTAATTGTGGGACAAAAAGTCAGAAATTCCCTATATGTTCGGGCAAAAAGACAGAAATTATTCTTATTTTGCGGCAAAACTCAGAAATTCCACTTATTTTGGGGCAAATTTCCAGGAATTTCCCTTCTTTTGGGGCAAAATTGCAGAAATTTCACTTATTTGGGGGCAAATTGCAGAAATTTCACTTATTTTGGGGCAAAATTGCAGAAATTTCACTTATTTCAGGGAAAAAAGGCAGAAATTTTTCTAATTTTGGGGGCAAAAAGGCAGAAATTCCTAATATTTTGTGGCAAAAAGGCAGAAATTCTACTTATTTTGAGGTAAAAACGCTGAAATTCCCCTTAATTGGGGGCAAAAAGGCAGAAATTTCCTGTATTTTGGGGCAAAATTGCAGAATTTTAACTTACTTCAGGGTAATAAGTCAGAGATTTTTTTATTTTGGGGCCAAAAAGACAGAAATTCCCTTTGTTTTGGGGGGAAAAGACAGAAATTCCACTTATTTAGAGGCAAAAAAGCAGAAATTCCCCTTATTTTGGAGCAAAAATGAAGAAATTTCCCTTTTTTATGGCAAAAAGGTATGCATATTTCTTATTTTCGGGCAAAAAGGCAGAAATTCCCCGTATTTTGGAGCAAAATTGCAGAAATTCCTTTAAATATGGGGCAAAATGTCAGAAATTCCCTATATGTTAGGGCAAATAGACAGAAATTCTCTTTATTTTGTGGCAAAACTCAGAAATTCCACTTATTTTGGGGCAAATATACAGAAATATCCTTTATTTTGGGGCAAAATTGCAGAAATTTCACTTATTTTGGGGCAAAATTGCAGAAATTTCACTTATTTCAGGGAAAAAAGGCAGAAATTATCCTTATTTTGGGGCAAAAAGCAAAAATTCCTAATATTTGTGGCAAAAATGCAGAAATTCCTCTTATTTTGAGGTAAAAAGGCTGAAATTCCCCTTATTTGGGGGCAAAAAGGGAGAAATTTCCCATATTTTGGGGAAAAATTGCAGAAATTTCACTTACTTTAGGGTAATAAGTCAGAATTATTTCTTATTTTGGGGCAAAAAAAACAGAAATTTTCTTTGTTTTGGGGGAAAAAGACAGAAATTCCACTTAGAGGCAAAAAGCAGAAATTCCCCTTATTTTGGAGCAAAAATCAAGAAATTTCAATTTTTTATGGCAAAAAGGTATGTATTCTTCTTATTTTCGGGCAAAAAGGCAGAAATTCCCCATATTTTGGAGCAAAATTGCAGAAATTCCCCTAATTGTAGGGCAAAAAGGCAGAAATTGCCTATATGTAGAGGCAAAAAGACAGAAATTCTCCTTATTTTGGGGCAAAACTCAGAAATTCCACTTATTTTGGGGCAAAATTCCAGAAATTTCCCTTATTTTGGGGCAAAATTGCAGAAATTTCACTTATTTTGGGGCAAAATTGCAGAAATTTCACTTATTTCAGGAAAAAAAAGCAGAAGTTTCTTTATTTTGAAGCAAAAAGGCAGAAATTCCTAATATTTTGTGGCAAAAATGCAGAAATTCTTCTTATTGTGAGGTAAAAATGCTGAAATTCCCCTTATTTGGGGGGAAAAAGGCAGAAATTTCCCTTATTTTGGGGCAAAATTGCAGAAATTTCACTTACTTCAGGGTAATAAGTCAGAATTTTTCCTTATTTTGGGGCAAAAAAGACAGGAATTCTCTTTGTGTTGGGGGAAAAAGACAGAAATTCCACTTATTTAGAGGCAAAAAAGCAGAAATTCCCCTTATTTTGGAGCAAAAATGAAGAAATTTCCCTTTTTTATGGCAAAAAGGTATGCTTTCTTCTTATTTTCTGGCAAAAAGGCAGAAATTCTTCGTATTTTGGAGCAAAATTGCAGAAATTCCCCTAATAGTGGGGCAAAAGCAGAAATTCCCTATATGTTGGGGCAAAACGACAGAAATTCTCTTTATTTTGGGGCAAAACTCAGAAATTCCACTTATTTTGGGGCAAAAATCCAGAAATTTCCCTTATTTTGGGCAAAATTGCAGAAATTTCACTTATTTCAGGGTAATAAGTCAGAAATTTTTCTTATTTTGGGGCAAAAAAACATGAATAACCTTTGTTTTGAGGGAAAAAGACAGATATTCCACTTATTTAGAGGCAAAAAAGCAGAAATTCCCCTTATTTTGGAGCAAAAATGAAGAAATTTCCCTATTTTATGGCAAAAGGTATGCATTCTTCTTATTTTCAGGCAAAAAGGCAGAAATTCCCTGTATTTTTGAGCAAAATTGCAGAAATTTCCCTAATTGTGGGGCAAAAAGGCAGAAATTCTCTATATGTTGGGGCAAAAAGACAGAAAATCTTCTTATTTTGGGGCAAAACTCAGAAATTCCACTTATTTCGGTTAAAATCCAGAAATTTCCGTTATTTTAGGGAAAAATTGCAGAAATTTCCCTTATTTTGGGGCAAAATTGGAGAAATTTCACTTATTTTGGGGCAAAATTGCAGAAATTTCACTTATTTCAGGGAAAAAAGGCAGAAATTTTCCTTATTTTGGGGCAAAAAAGACAGGAATTTTCTATGTTTTGGGGGAAAAAAACAAAAATTCCACTTATTTAGAGGCAAAAAAGCAGAAATTCCCCTTATTTTGGAGCAAAAATGAAGAAATTTCCCTTTTTTATGGCAAAAAGTTATGCGTTCTTATTATTTTCGGGCAAAAAGGCCGAAATTCCCCGTATTTTGGAGTAAAATTGCAGAAATTCCCCTAGTTGTGGGGCAAAAAGGGAGAAATTCCCTATATGTTGGGGCAAAAATTCAGAAATTCTTCTTATTTTGGGGCAAAACTCAAAAATTCCACTTATTTTGGGGCAAAATTCCAGAAATTTTCTTTATTTTGGGGCAAAATTGCAGAAATTTTCCTTATTTTGGGGCAAAATTGGAGAAATTTCACTTATTTTGGGGCAAAATTGCAGAAATTTTACTTATTTCAGGGAAAAAAGGCAGAAATTTTCCTTATTTGGGGCCAGAAAAGAAAGGAATTCCTTTTGTTTTGAGGGAAAAAGACAGGAATTCCACTTATTTAGAGGCAAAAAGGCAGAAATTCCTCTTATTTTGGAGCAAAAATGAAGACATTTCCCTTTTTTATGGCAAAAAGGTATGCATTCTCCTTATTTTCGGGAAAAAAGGGAGAAATTCCCCGTATTTTGGAGCAAAATTGCAGAATTTCCCTTAATTGTGGGACAAAAAGTCAGAAATTCCCTATATCTTCGGGCAAAAAGACAGAAATTCTTCTTATTTTGCGGCAAAACTCAGAAATTCCACTTATTTTGGGGCAAATTTCCAGGAATTTCCCTTCTTTTGGGGCAAAATTGCAGAAATTTCACTTATTTGGGGGCAAATTGCAGAAATTTCACTTATTTTGGGGCAAAATTGCAGAAATTTCACTTATTTCAGGGAAAAAAGGCAGAAATTTTTCTAATTTTGGGGGCAAAAAGGCAGAAATTCCTAATATTTTGTGGCAAAAAGGCAGAAATTCTACTTATTTTGAGGTAAAAACGCTGAAATTCCCCTTATTTGGGGGCAAAAAGGCAGAAATTTCCTTTATTTTGGGGCAAAATTGCAGAATTTTAACTTACTTCAGGGTAATAAGTCAGAGATTTTTTTATTTTGGGGCCAAAAAGACAGAAATTCCCTTTGTTTTGGGGGGAAAAGACAGAAATTCCACTTATTTAGAGGCAAAAAAGCAGAAATTCCCCTTATTTTGGAGCAAAAATGAAGAAATTTCCCTTTTTTATGGCAAAAAGGTATGCATATTTCTTATTTTCGGGCAAAAAGGCAGAAATTCCCCGTATTTTGGAGCAAAATTGCAGAAATTCCTTTAAATATGGGGCAAAATGTCAGAAATTCCCTATATGTTAGGGCAAATAGACAGAAATTCTCTTTATTTTGTGGCAAAACTCAGAAATTCCACTTATTTTGGGGCAAATATACAGAAATTTCCTTTATTTTGGGGCAAAATTGCAGAAATTTCACTTATTTTGGGGCAAAATTGCAGAAATTTCACTTATTTCAGGGAAAAAAGGCAGAAATTATCCTTATTTTGGGGCAAAAAGCAGAAATTCCTAATATTTGTGGCAAAAATGCAGAAATTCCTCTTATTTTGAGGTAAAAAGGCTGAAATTCCCCTTATTTGGGGGCAAAAAGGGAGAAATTTCCCATATTTTGGGGAAAAATTGCAGAAATTTCACTTACTTTAGGGTAATAAGTCAGAATTATTTCTTATTTTGGGGCAAAAAAAACAGAAATTTTCTTTGTTTTGGGGGAAAAAGACAGAAATTCCACTTAGAGGCAAAAAGCAGAAATTCCCCTTATTTTGGAGCAAAAATCAAGAAATTTCCATTTTTTATGGCAAAAAGGTATGCATTCTTCTTATTTTCGGGCAAAAAGGCAGAAATTCCCCATATTTTGGAGCAAAATTGCAGAAATTCCCCTAATTGTAGGGCAAAAAGGCAGAAATTGCCTATATGTTGAGGCAAAAAGACAGAAATTCTCCTTATTTTGGGGCAAAACTCAGAAATTCCACTTATTTTGGGGCAAAATTCCAGAAATTTCCCTTATTTTGGGGCAAAATTGCAGAAATTTCACTCTTTTGGGGCAAAATTGCAGAAATTTCACTTATTTCAGGGGAAAAAAGCAGAAGTTTCTTTATTTTGAAGCAAAAAGGCAGAAATTCCTAATATTTTGTGGCAAAAATGCAGAAATTCTTCTTATTTTGAGGTAAAAATGCTGAAAATCCCCTTATTTGGGGGGAAAAAGGCAGAAATTTCCCTTATTTTGGGGCAAAATTGCAGAAATTTCACTTACTTCAGGGTAATAAGTCAGAATTTTTCCTTATTTTGGGGCAAAAAAGACAGGAATTCCCTTTGTGTTGGGGGAAAAAGACAGTAATTCCACTTATTTAGAGGCAAAAAAGCAGAAATTCCCCTTATTTTGGAGCAAAAATGAAGAAATTTCCCTTTTTTATGGCAAAAAGGTATGCTTTCTTCTTATTTTCTGGCAAAAAGGCAGAAATTCTTCGTATTTTGGAGCAAAATTGCAGAAATTCCCCTAATTGTGGGGCAAAAGCAGAAATTCCCTATATGTTGTGGCAAAACGACAGAAATTCTCTTTATTTTGGGGCAAAACTCAGAAATTCCACTTATTTTGGGGCAAAAATCCAGAAATTTCCCTTATTTTGGGCAAAATTGCAGAAATTTCACTTATTTCAGGGTAATAAGTCAGAAATTTTTCTTATTTTGGGGCAAAAAAACATGAATAACCTTTGTTTTGAGGGAAAAAGACAGATATTCCACTTATTTAGAGGCAAAAAAACAGAAATTCCCCTTATTTTGGAGCAAAAATGAAGAAATTTCCCTATTTTATGGCAAAAGGTATGCATTCTTCTTATTTTCAGGCAAAAAGGAAGAAATTCCCTGTATTTTTGAGCAAAATTGCAGAAATTTCCCTAATTGTGGGGCAAAAAGGCAGAAATTCTCTATATGTTGGGGCAAAAAGACAGAAAATCTTCTTATTTTGGGGCAAAACTCAGAAATTCCACTTATTTCGGGGCAAAAATCCAGAAATTTCCCTTATTTTAGGGAAAAATTGCAGAAATTTCCCTTATTTTGGGGCAAAATTGGAGAAATTTCACTTATTTTGGGGCAAAATTGCAGAAATTTCACTTATTTCAGGGAAAAAAGGCAGAAATTTTCCTTATTTTGGGGCAAAAAAGACAGGAATTTTCTATGTTTTGGGGGAAAAAAACAAAAATTCCACTTATTTAGAGGCAAAAAAGCAGAAATTCCCCTTATTTTGGAGCAAAAATGAAGAAATTTCTCTTTTTTATGGCAAAAAGTTATGCACTCTTCTTATTTTCGGGCAAAAAGGCCGAAATTCCCCGTATTTTGGAGTAAAATTGCAGAAATTCCCCTAGTTGTGGGGCAAAAAGGGAGAAATTCCCTATATGTTGGGGCAAAAATTCAGAAATTCTTCTTATTTTGGGGCAAAACTCAAAAATTCCACTTATTTTGGGGCAAAATTCCAGAAATTTTCTTTATTTTGGGGCAAAATTGCAGAAATTTTCCTTATTTTGGGGCAAAATTGGAGAAATTTCACTTATTTTGGGGCAAAATTGCAGAAATTTTACTTATTTCAGGGAAAAAAGGCAGAAATTTTCCTTATTTGGGGGCAAAAAAGAAAGGAATTCCTTTTGTTTTGGGGGAAAAAGACAGAAATTCCACTTATTTAGAGGCAAAAAGGCAGAAATTCCTCTTATTTTGGAGCAAAAATGAAGACATTTCCCTTTTTTATGGCAAAAAGGTATGCATTCTCCTTATTTTCGGGCAAAACGGGAGAAATTCCCCGTATTTTGGAGCAAAATTGCAGAAATTCCCTTAATTGTGGGACAAAAAGTCAGAAATTCCCTATATGTTCGGGCAAAAAGACAGAAATTCTTATTTTGCGGCAAAACTCAGAAATTCCACTTATTTTGGGGCAAATTTCCAGGAATTTCCCTTCTTTTGGGGCAAAATTGCAGAAATTTCACTTATTTGGGGGCAAATTGCAGAAATTTCACTTATTTTGGGGCAAAATTGCAGAAATTTCACTTATTTCAGGGAAAAAAGGCAGAAATTTTTCTAATTTTGGGGGCAAAAAGGCAGAAATTCCTAATATTTTGTGGCAAAAAGGCAGAAATTCTACTTATTTTGAGGTAAAAACGCTGAAATTCCTATTATTTGGGGGCAAAAAGGCAGAAATTTCCTGTATTTTGGGGCAAAATTGCAGAATTTTAACTTACTTCAGGGTAATAAGTCAGAGATTTTTTTATTTTGGGGCCAAAAAGACAGAAATTCCCTTTGTTTTGGGGGGAAAAGACAGAAATTCCACTTATTTAGAGGCAAAAAAGCAGAAATTCCCCTTATTTTGGAGCAAAAATGAAGAAATTTCCCTTTTTTATGGCAAAAAGGTATGCATATTTCTTATTTTCGGGCAAAAAGGCAGAAATTCCCCGTATTTTGGAGCAAAATTGCAGAAATTCCTTTAAATATGGGGCAAAATGTCAGAAATTCCCTATATGTTAGGGCAAATAGACAGAAATTCTCTTTATTTTGTGGCAAAACTCAGAAATTCCACTTATTTTGGGGCAAATATACAGAAATTTCCTTTATTTTGGGGCAAAATTGCAGAAATTTCACTTATTTTGGGGCAAAATTGCAGAAATTTCATTTATTTCAGGGAAAAAAGGCAGAAATTATCCTTATTTTGGGGCAAAAAGCAGAAATTCCTAATATTTTTGGCAAAAATGCAGAAATTCCTCTTATTTTGAGGTAAAAAGGCTGAAATTCCCCTTATTTGGGGGCAAAAAGGGAGAAATTTCCCATATTTTGGGGAAAAATTGCAGAAATTTCACTTACTTTAGGGTAATAAGTCAGAATTATTTCTTATTTTGGGGCAAAAAAAACAGAAATTTTCTTTGTTTTGGGGGAAAAAGACAGAAATTCCACTTAGAGGCAAAAAGCAGAAATTCCCTTTATTTTGGAGCAAAAATCAAGAAATTTCCATTTTTTATGGCAAAAAGGTATGCATTCTTCTTATTTTCGGGCAAAAAGGCAGAAATTCCCCATATTTTGGAGCAAAATTGCAGAAATTCCCCTAATTGTAGGGCAAAAAGGCAGAAATTGCCTATATGTTGAGGCAAAAAGACAGAAATTCTCCTTATTTTGGGGCAAAACTCAGAAATTCCACTTATTTTGGGGCAAAATTCCAGAAATTTCCCTTATTTTGGGGCAAAATTGCAGAAATTTCACTCTTTTGGGGCAAAATTGCAGAAATTTCACTTATTTCAGGGGAAAAAAGCAGAAGTTTCTTTATTTTGAAGCAAAAAGGCAGAAATTCCTAATATTTTGTGGCAAAAATGCAGAAATTCTTCTTATTTTGAGGTAAAAATGCTGAAATACCCTTTATTTGGGGGGAAAAAGGCAGAAATTTCCCTTATTTTGGGGCAAAATTGCAGAAATTTCACTTACTTCAGGGTAATAAGTCAGAATTTTTTTTTATTTTGGGTCAAAAAAGACAGGTATTCCCTTTGTGTTGGGGGAAAAAGACAGAAATTCCACTTATTTAGACGCAAAAAAGCAGAAATTCCCCTTATTTTGGAGCAAAAATGAAGAAATTTCCCTTTTTTATGGCAAAAAGGTATGCTTTCTTCTTATTTTCGGGCAAAAAGGCAGAAATTCCACGTATTTTGGAGCAAAATGCAGAAATTCCCCTAATTGTGGGGCAAAAGCAGAAAATCCCTATATGTTGGGGCAAAACGACAGAAATTCTCTTTATTTTGGGGCAAAACTCAGAAATTCCACTTATTTTGGGGCAAAAATCCAGAAATTTCCCTTATTTTGGGGCAAAATTGCAGAAATTTCACTTATTTCAGGGTAATAAGTCAGAAATTTTTCTTATTTTGGGGCAAAAAAACATGAATAACCTTTGTTTTGAGGGAAAAAGACAGATATTCCACTTATTTAGAGGCAAAAAAGCAGAAATTCCCCTTATTTTGGAGCAAAAATGAAGAAATTTCCCTATTTTATGGCAAAAGGTATGCATTCTTCTTATTTTCAGGCAAAAAGGCAGAAATTCCCTGTATTTTGGAGCAAAATTGCAGAAATTTCCCTAATTGTGGGGCAAAAAGGCAGAAATTCTCTATATGGTGGGGCAAAAAGACAGAAAATCTTCTTATTTTGGGGCAAAACTTAGAAATTCCACTTATTTCGGGGCAAAATTCCAGAAATTTCCCTTATTTTAGGGAAAAATTGCAGAAATTTCCCTTATTTTGGGGCAAAATTGGAGAAATTTCACTTATTTTGGGGCAAAATTGCAGAAATTTCACTTATTTCAGGGAAAAAAGGCAGAAATTTTCCTTATTTTGGGGCAAAAAAGACAGGAATTTTCTATGTTTTGGGGGAAAAAAACAAAAATTCCACTTATTTAGAGGCAAAAAAGCAGAAATTCCCCTTATTTTGGAGCAAAAATGAAGAAATTTCCCTTTTTTATGGCAAAAAGTTATGCATTCTTCTTATTTTCGGGGAAAAATGCCGAAATTCCCCGTATTTTGGAGTAAAATTGCAGAAATTCCCCTAGTTGTGGGGCAAAAAGGGAGAAATTCCCTATATGTTGGGGCAAAAATTCAGAAATTCTTCTTATTTTGGGGCAAAACTCAAAAATTCCACTTATTTTGGGGCAAAATTCCAGAAATTTTCTTTATTTTTGGGCAAAATTGCAGAAATTTTTCTTATTTTGGGGCAAAATTGGAGAAATTTCACTTATTTTGGGGCAAAATTGCAGAAATTTTCCTTATTTTGGGGCAAAATTGGAGAAATTTCACTTATTTTGGAGCAAAATTGCAGAAATTTTACTTATTTCAGGGAAAAAAGGCAGAAATTTTCCTTATTTGGGGGCAAAAAAGAAAGGAATTCCTTTTGTTTTGGGGGAAAAAGACAGAAATTCCACTTATTTAGAGGCAAAAATGCAGAAATTCTTCTTATTTTGGAGCAAAAATGAAGACATTTCCCTTTTTTATGGCAAAAAGGTATGCATTCTCCTTATTTTCGGGCAAAAGGGGAGAAATTCCCCGTATTTTGGAGCAAAATTGCAGAAATTCCCTTAATTGTGGGACAAAAAGTCAGAAATTCCCTATATGTTCGGGCAAAAAGACAGAAATTCTTCTTATTTTGCGGCAAAACTCAGAAATTCCACTTATTTTGGGGCAAATTTCCAGGAATTTCCCTTCTTTTGGGGCAAAATTGCAGAAATTTCACTTATTTGGGGGCAAATTGCAGAAATTTCACTTATTTTGGGGCAAAATTGCAGAAATTTCACTTATTTCAGGGAAAAAAGGCAGAAATTTTTCTAATTTTGGGGGCAAAAAGGCAGAAATTCCTAATATTTTGTGGCAAAAATGCAGAAATTCTACTTATTTTGAGGTAAAAACGCTGAAATTCCCCTTAATTGGGGGCAAAAAGGCAGAAATTTCCTGTATTTTGGGGCAAAATTGCAGAATTTTAACTTACTTCAGGGTAATAAGTCAGAGATTTTTTTATTTTGGGGCCAAAAAGACAGAAATTCCCTTTGTTTTGGGGGGAAAAGACAGAAATTCCACTTATTTAGAGGCAAAAAAGCAGAAATTCCCCTTATTTTGGAGCAAAAATGAAGAAATTTCCCTTTTTTATGGCAAAAAGGTATGCATATTTCTTATTTTCGGGCAAAAAGGCAGAAATTCCCCGTATTTTGGAGCAAAATTGCAGAAATTCCTTTAAATATGAGGCAAAATGTCAGAAATTCCCTATATGTTAGGGCAAATAGACAGAAATTCTCTTTATTTTGTGGCAAAACTCAGAAATTCCACTTATTTTGGGGCAAATATACAGAAATATCCTTTATTTTGGGGCAAAATTGCAGAAATTTCACTTATTTTGGGGCAAAATTGCAGAAATTTCACTTATTTCAGGGAAAAAAGGCAGAAATTATCCTTATTTTGAGGCAAAAAGCAGAAATTCCTAATATTTGTGGCAAAAATGCAGAAATTCCCCTTATTTTGAGGTAAAAAGGCTGAAATTCCCCTTATTTGGGGGCAAAAAGGGAGAAATTTCCCATATTTTGGGGAAAAATTGCAGAAATTTCACTTACTTTAGGGTAATAAGTCAGAAGTATTTCTTATTTTGGGGCAAAAAAAACAGAAATTTTCTTTGTTTTGGGGGAAAAAGACAGAAATTCCACTTAGAGGCAAAAAGCAGAAATTCCCCTTATTTTGGAGCAAAAATCAAGAAATTTCCATTTTTTATGGCAAAAAGGTATGCATTCTTCTTATTTTCGGGCAAAAAGGCAGAAATTCCCCATATTTTGGAGCAAAATTGCAGAAATTCCCCTAATTGTAGGGCAAAAAGGCAGAAATTGCCTATATGTTGAGGCAAAAAGACAGAAATTCTCCTTATTTTGGGGCAAAACTCAGAAATTCCACTTATTTTGGGGCAAAATTCCAGAAATTTCCCTTATTTTGGGGCAAAATTGCAGAAATTTCACTTATTTTGGGGCAAAATTGCAGAAATTTCACTTATTTCAGGGAAAAAAAGCAGAAGTTTCTTTATTTTGAAGCAAAAAGGCAGAAATTCCTAATATTTTGTGGCAAAAATGCAGAAATTCTTCTTATTTTGAGGTAAAAATGCTGAAATTCCCCTTATTTGGGGGGAAAAAGGCAGAAATTTCCCTTATTTTGGGGCAAAATTGCAGAAATTTCACTTACTTCAGGGTAATAAGTCAGAATTTTTCCTTATTTTGGGGCAAAAAAGACAGGAATTCCCTTTGTGTTGGGGGAAAAAGACAGAAATTCCACTTATTTAGAGGCAAAAAAGCAGAAATTTCCCTTATTTTGGAGCAAAAATGAAGAAATTTCCCTATTTTATGGCAAAAGGTATGCATTCTTCTTATTTTCAGGCAAAAAGGCAGAAATTCCCTGTATTTTGGAGCAAAATTGCAGAAATTTCCCTAATTGTGGGGCAAAAAGGCAGAAATTCTCTATATGTTGGGGCAAAAAGACAGAAAATCTTCTTATTTTGGGGCAAAACTCAGAAATTCCACTTATTTTGGGGCAAAATTCCAGAAATTTCCCTTATTTTAGGGAAAAATTGCAGAAATTTCTTTTATTTTGGGTCAAAATTGGAGAAATTTCACTTATTTTGGGGCAAAATTGCAGAAATTTCACTTATTTCAGGGAAAAAAGGCAGAAATTTTCCTTATTTTGGGGCAAAAAAGACAGTAATTTTCTATGTTTTGGGGGAAAAAAACAAAAATTCCACTTATTTAGAGGCAAAAAAGCAGAAATTCCCCTTATTTTGGAGCAAAAATGAAGAAATTTCCCTTTTTTATGGCAAAAAGTTATGCATTCTTCTTATTTTCGGGCAAAAAGGCCGAAATTCCCCGTATTTTGGAGTAAAATTGCAGAAATTCCCCTAGTTGTGGGGCAAAAAGGGAGAAATTCCCTATATGTTGGGGCAAAAATTCAGAAATTCTTCTTATTTTGGGGCAAAACTCAAAAATTCCACTTATTTTAGGGCAAAATTCCAGAAATTTTCTTTATTTTGCGGCAAAATTGCAGAAATTTTCCTTATTTTGGGGCAAAATTGGAGAAATTTCACTTATTTTGGGGCAAAATTGCAGAAATTTTACTTATTTCAGGGAAAAAAGGCAGAAATTTTCCTTATTTGGGGGCAAAAAAGAAAGGAATTCCTTTTGTTTTGGGGGAAAAAGACAGAAATTCCACTTATTTAGAGGCAAAAAGGCAGAAATTCCTCTTATTTTGGAGCAAAAATGAAGACATTTCCCTTTTTTATGGCAAAAAGGTATGCATTCTCCTTATTTTCGGGTAAAAGGGGAGAAATTCCCCGTATTTTGGAGCAAAATTGCAGAAATTCCCTTAATTGTGGGACAAAAAGTCAGAAATTCCCTATATGTTCGGGCAAAATGACAGAAATTCTTCTTATTTTGCGGCAAAACTCAGAAATTCCACTTATTTTGGGGCAAATTTCCAGGAATTTCCCTTCTTTTGGGGCAAAATTGCAGAAATTTCACTTATTTGGGGGCAAATTGCAGAAATTTCACTTATTTTGGGGCAAAATTGCAGAAATTTCACTTATTTCAGGGAAAAAAGGCAGAAATTTTTCTAATTTTGGGGGCAAAAAGGCAGAAATTCCTAATATTTTGTGGCAAAAAGGCAGAAATTCTACTTATTTTGAGGTAAAAACGCTGAAATTCCCCTTATTTGGGGGCAAAAAGGCAGAAATTTCCTTTATTTTGGGGCAAAATTGCAGAAATTTCACTTATTTTGGGGCAAAATTGCAGAAATTTCACTTATTTCAGGGAAAAAAGGCATAAATTATCCTTATTTTGGAGCAAAAAGCAGAAATTCCTAATATTTGTGGCAAAAATGCAGAAATTCCCCTTATTTTGAGGTAAAAAGGCTGAAATTCCCCTTATTTGGGGGCAAAAAGGGAGAAATTTCCCATATTTTGGGGAAAAATTGCAGATATTTCACTTACTTTAGGGTAATAAGTCAGAATTATTTCTTATTTTGGGGCAAAAAAAACAGAAATTTTCTTTGTTTTGGGGGAAAAAGACAGAAATTCCACTTAGAGGCAAAAAGCAGAAATTCCCCTTATTTTGGAGCAAAAATCAAGAAATTTCAATTTTTTATGGCAAAAAGGTATGTATTCTTCTTATTTTCGGGCAAAAAGGCAGAAATTCCCCATATTTTGGAGCAAAATTGCAGAAATTCCCCTAATTGTAGGGCAAAAAGGCAGAAATTGCCTATATGTAGAGGCAAAAAGACAGAAATTCTCCTTATTTTGGGGCAAAACTCAGAAATTCCACTTATTTTGGGGCAAAATTCCAGAAATTTCCCTTATTTTGGGGCAAAATTGCAGAAATTTCACTCTTTTGGGGCAAAATTGCAGAAATTTCACTTATTTCAGGGAAAAAAAGCAGAAGTTTCTTTATTTGGAAGCAAAAAGGCAGAAATTCCTAATATTTTGTGGCAAAAATGCATAAATTCTTCTTATTTTGAGGTAAAAATGCTGAAATTCCCTTTATTTGGGGGGAAAAAGGCAGAAATTTCCCTTATTTTGGGGCAAAAGTGCAGAAATTTCACTTACTTCAGGGTAATAAGTCAGAATTTTTCCTTATTTTGGGGCAAAAAAGACAGGAATTCCCTTTGTGTTGGGGGAAAAAGACAGAAATTCCACTTATTTAGAGGTAAAAAAGCAGAAATTCCCCTTTTTTTGGAGCAAAAATGAAGAAATTTCCCTTTTTTATGGCAAAAAGGTATGCTTTCTTCTTATTTTCGGGCAAAAAGGCAGAAATTCCCCGTATTTTGGAGCAAAATTGCAGAAATTCCCCTAATTGAGGGGAAAAAGCAGAAATTCCCTATATGTTGGGGCAAAACGACAGACATTCTCTTTATTTTGGGGCAAAACTCAGAAATTCCACTTATTTTGGGGCAAAAATCCAGAAATTTCCCTTATTTTGGGGCAAAATTGCAGAAATTTCACTTATTTCAGGGTAATAAGTCAGAAATTTTTCTTATTTTGGGGCAAAAAAACATGAATAACCTTTGTTTTGAGGGAAAAAGACAGATATTCCACTTATTTAGAGGCAAAAAAGCAGAAATTCCCTTTATTTTGGAGCAAAAATGAAGAAATTTCCCTATTTTATGGCAAAAGGTATGCATTCTTCTTATTTTCAGGCAAAAAGGCAGAAATTCCCTGTATTTTGGAGCAAAATTGCAGAAATTTCCCTAATTGTGGGGCAAAAAGGCAGAAATTCTCTATATGTTGGGGCAAAAAGACAGAAAATCTTCTTATTTTGGGGCAAAACTCAGAAATTCCACTTATTTCGGGGCAAAATTCCAGAAATTTCCCTTATTTTAGGGAAAAATTGCAGAAATTTCCCTTATTTTGGGGCAAAATTGGAGAAATTTCACTTATTTTGGGGCAAAATTGCAGAAATTTCACTTATTTCAGGGAAAAAAGGCAGAAATTTTCCTTATTTTGGGGCAAAAAAGACAGGAATTTTCTATGTTTTGGGGGAAAAAAACAAAAATTCCACTTATTTAGAGGCAAAAAGCAGAAATTCCCCTTATTTTGGAGCAAAAATGAAGAAATTTCCCTTTTTTATGGCAAAAAGTTATGCATTCTTCTTATTTTCGGGGAAAAAGGCCGAAATTCCCCGTATTTTGGAGTAAAATTGCAGAAATTCCCCTAGTTGTGGGGCAAAAAGGGAGAAATTCCCTATATGTTGGGGCAAAAATTCAGAAATTCTTCTTATTTTGGGGCAAAACTCAAAAATTCCACTTATTTTGGGGCAAAATTCCAGAAATTTTCTTTATTTTGGGGCAAAATTGCAGAAATTTTTCTTATTTTGGGGCAAAATTGGAGAAATTTCACTTATTTTGGGGCAAAATTGCAGAAATTTTCCTTATTTTGGGGCAAAATTGGAGAAATTTCACTTATTTTGGGGCAAAATTGCAGAAATTTTACTTATTTCAGGGAAAAAAGGCAGAAATTTTCCTTATTTGGGGGCAAAAAAGAAAGGAATTCCTTTTGTTTTGGGGGAAAAAGACAGAAATTCCACTTATTTAGGGGCAAAAATGCAAAAATTCCTCTTATTTTGGAGCAAAAATGAAGACATTTCCCTTTTTTATGGCAAAAAGGTATGCATTCTCCTTATTTTCGGGCAAAAGGGGAGAAATTCCCCGTATTTTGGAGCAAAATTGCAGAAATTCCCTTAATTGTGGGACAAAAAGTCAGAAATTCCCTATATGTTCGGGCAAAAAGACAGAAATTCTTCTTATTTTCGGCAAAACTCAGAAATTCCACTTATTTTGGGGCAAATTTCCAGGAATTTCCCTTCTTTTGGGGCAAAATTGAAGAAATTTCACTTATTTGGGGGCAAATTGCAGAAATTTCACTTATTTTGGGGCAAAATTGCAGAAATTTCACTTATTTCAGGGAAAAAAGGCAGAAATTATCCTTATTTGGGGGCAAAAAGCAGAAATTCCTAATATTTGTGGCAAAAATTCAGAAATTCCCCTTATTTTGAGGTAAAAATGCTGAAATTCCCCTTATTTGGGGGGAAAAAGGCAGAAATTTCCCCTATTTTGGGGCAAAATTGCAGAAATTTCACTTACTTCAGGGTAATAAGTCAGAATTTTTCCTTATTTTGGGGCAAAAAAGACAGAAATTCCCTTTGTGTTGGGGGAAAAAGACAGAAATTCCACTTATTTAGAGGCAAAAAAGCAGAAATTCCCCTTATTTTGGAGCAAAAATAAAGAAATTTCCCTTTTTTATGGCAAAAAGGTATGCTTTTTTCTTATTTTCGGGCAAAAAGGCAGAAATTCCCCTTATTTTGGAGCAAAATTGCAGAAATTCCCCTAATTGTGGGGCAAAAACAGAAATTCCCTATATGTTGGTGCAAAACGACAGAAATTCTCTTTATTTTGGGGCAAAACTCAGAAATTCCACTTATTTTGGGGCAAAAATCCAGAAATTTCCCTTATTTTGGGGCAAAATTGCAGAAATTTCACTTATTTCAGGGTAATAAGTCAGAAATTTTTCTTATTTTGGGGCAAAAAAACATGAATAACCTTTGTTTTGAGGGAAAAAGACAGATATTCCACTTATTTAGAGGCAAAAAAGCAGAAATTCCCCTTATTTTGGAGCAAAAATGACGAAATTTCCCTATTTTATGGCAAAAGGTATGCATTCTTCTTATTTTCAGGCAAAAAGGCAGAAATTCCCTGTATTTTGGAGCAAAATTGCAGAAATTTCCCTAATTGTGGGGCAAAAAGGCAGAAATTCTCTATATGTTGGGGCAAAAAGACAGAAAATCTTCTTATTTTGGGGCAAAACTCAGAAATTCCACTTATTTCGGGGCAAAATTCCAGAAATTTCCCTTATTTTAGGGAAATATTGCAGAAATTTCCCTTATTTTGGGGCAAAATTGGAGAAATTTCACTTATTTTGGGGCAAAATTGCAGAAATTTCACTTATTTCAGGGAAAAAAGGCAGAAATTTTCCTTATTTTGGGGCAAAAAAGACAGGAATTTTCTATGTTTTGGGGAAAAAAAACAAAAATTCCACTTATTTAGAGGCAAAAAAGCAGAAATTCCCCTTATTTTGGAGCAAAAATGAAGAAATTTCCCTTTTTTATGGCAAAAAGTTATGCATTCTTCTTATTTTCGGGCAAAAAGGCCGAAATTCCCCGTATTTTGGAGTAAAATTGCAGATATTCCCCTAGTTGTGGGGCAAAAAGGGAGAAATTCCCTATATGTTGGGGCAAAAATTCAGAAATTCTTCTTATTTTGGGGCAAAACTCAAAAATTCCACTTATTTTAGGGCAAAATTCCAGAAATTTTCTTTATTTTGGGGCAAAATTGCAGAAATTTTCCTTATTTTGGGGCAAAATTGGAGAAATTTCACTTATTTTGGGGCAAAATTGCAGAAATTTTACTTATTTCAGGGAAAAAAGGCAGAAATTTTCCTTATTTGGGGGCAAAAAAGAAAGGAATTCCTTTTGTTTTGGGGGAAAAAGACAGAAATTCCACTTATTTAGAGGCAAAAAGGCAGAAATTCCTCTTATTTTGGAGCAAAAATGAAGACATTTCCCTTTTTTATGGCAAAAAGGTATGCATTCTCCTTATTTTCGGGCAAAAGGGGAGAAATTCCCCGTATTTTGGAGCAAAATTGCAGAAATTCCCTTAATTGCGGGACAAAAAGTCAGAAATTCCCTATATGTTCGGGCAAAAAGACAGAAATTCTTCTTATTTTGCGGCAAAACTCAGAAATTCCACTTATTTTGGGGCAAATTTCCAGGAATTTCCCTTCTTTTGGGGCAAAATTGCAGAAATTTCACTTATTTGGGGGCAAATTGCAGAAATTTCACTTATTTTGGGGCAAAATTGCAGAAATTTCACTTATTTCAGGGAAAAAAGGCAGAAATTTTTCTAATTTTGGGGGCAAAAAGGCAGAAATTCCTAATATTTTGTGGCAAAAAGGCAGAAATTCTACTTATTTTGAGGTAAAAACGCTGAAATTCCTCTTATTTGGGGGCAAAAAGGCAGAAATTTCCTTTATTTTGGGGCAAAATTGCAGAATTTTAACTTACTTCCGTGTAATAAGTCAGAGATTTTTTTATTTTGGGGCCAAAAAGACAGAAATATCCTTTGTTTTGGGGGGAAAAGACAGAAATTCCACTTATTTAGAGGCAAAAAAGCAGAAATTCCCCTTATTTTGGAGCAAAAATGAAGAAATTTCCCTTTTTTATGGCAAAAAGGTATGCATATTTCTTATTTTCGGGCAAAAAGGCAGAAATTCCCCGTATTTTGGAGCAAAATTGCAGAAATTCCTTTAAATATGGGGCAAAATGTCAGAAATTCCCTATATGTTAGGGCAAATAGACAGAAATTCTCTTTATTTTGTGGCAAAACTCAGAAATTCCACTTATTTTGGGGCAAATATACAGAAATTTCCTTTATTTTGGGGCAAAATTGCAGAAATTTCACTTATTTTGGGGCAAAATTGCAGAAATTTCACTTATTTCAGGGAAAAAGGCAGAAATTATCCTTATTTTGGGGCAAAAAGCAGAAATTCCTAATATTTGTGGCAAAAATGCAGAAATTCCCCTTATTTTGAGGTAAAAAGGCTGAAATTCCCCTTATTTGGGGGCAAAAAGGGAGAAATTTCCCATATTTTGGGGAAAAATTGCAGAAATTTCACTTACTTTAGGGTAATAAGTCAGAATTATTTCTTATTTTGGGGCAAAAAAAACAGAAATTTTCTTTGTTTTGGGGGAAAAAGACAGAAATTCCACTTAGAGGCAAAAAGCAGAAATTCCCCTTATTTTGGAGCAAAAATCAAGAAATTTCCATTTTTTATGGCAAAAAGGTATGCATTCTTCTTATTTTCGGGCAAAAAGGCAGAAATTCCCCATATTTTGGGGCAAAATTGCAGAAATTCCCCTAATTGTAGGGCAAAAAGGCAGAAATTGCCTATATGTTGAGGCAAAAAGACAGAAATTCTCCTTATTTTGCGGCAAAACTCAGAAATTCTACTTATTTTGGGGCAAAATTCCAGAAATTTCCCTTATTTTGGGGCAAAATTGCAGAAATTTCACTTATTTTGGGGCAAAATTGCAGAAATTTCACTTATTTCAGGAAAAAAAAAGCAGAAGTTTCTTTATTTTGAAGCAAAAAGGCAGAAATTCCTAATATTTTGTGGCAAAAATGCAGAAATTCTTCTTATTTTGAGGTAAAAATGCTGAAATTCCCCTTATTTGGGGGGAAAAAGGCAGAAATTTCCCCTATTTTGGGGCAAAATTGCAGAAATTTCACTTACTTCAGGGTAATAAGTCAGAATTTTTCCTTATTTTGGGGCAAAAAAGACAGCAATTCCCTTTGTGTTGGGGGAAAAAGACAGAAATTCCACTTATTTAGAGGCAAAAAAGCAGAAATTCCCCTTATTTTGGAGCAAAAATGAAGAAATTTCCCTTTTTTATGGCAAAAAGGTATGCTTTTTTCTTATTTTCGGGCAAAAAGGCAGAAATTCCCCATATTTTGAAGAAAAATTGCAGAAATTCCCCTAATTGTGGGGCAAAAGCAGAAATTCCCTATATGTTGGGGCAAAACGACAGAAATTCTCTTTATTTTGGGACAAAACTCAGAAATTCCACTTATTTTGGGGCAAAAATCCAGAAATTTCCCTTATTTTGGGGCAAAATTGCAGAAATTTCAATTATTTCAGGGTAATAAGTCAGAAATTTTTCTTATTTTGGGGCAAAAAAACATGAATAACCTTTGTTTTGAGGGAAAAAGACAGATATTCCACTTATTTAGAGGCAAAAAAGCAGAAATTCCCCTTATTTTGGAGCAAAAATGAAGAAATTTCCCTATTTTATGGCAAAAGGTATGCATTCTTCTTATTTTCAGGCAAAAAGGCAGAAATTCCCTGTATTTTGGAGCAAAATTGCAGAAATTTCCCTAATTGTGGGGCAAAAAGGCAGAAATTCTCTATATGTTGGGGCAAAAAGACAGAAAATCTTCTTATTTTGGGGCAAAACTTAGAAATTCCACTTATTTCGGGGCAAAATTCCAGAAATTTCCCTTATTTTAGGGAAAAATTGCAGAAATTTCCCTTATTTTGGGGCAAAATTGCAGAAATTTCACTTATTTCAGGGAAAAAAGGCAGAAATTTTCCTTATTTTGGGGCAAAAAAGACAGGAATTTTCTATGTTTTGGGGGAAAAAAACAAAAATTCCACTTATTTAGAGGCAAAAAAGCAGAAATTCCCCTTATTTTGGAGCAAAAATGAAGAAATTTCCCTTTTTTATGGCAAAAAGTTATGCATTCTTCTTATTTTCGGGCAAAAAGGCCGAAATTCCCCGTATTTTGGAGTAAAATTGCAGATATTCCCCTAGTTGTGGGGCAAAAAGGGAGAAATTCCCTATATGTTGGGGCAAAAATTCAGAAATTCTTCTTATTTTGGGGCAAAACTCAAAAATTCCACTTATTTTAGGGCAAAATTCCAGAAATTTTCTTTATTTTGGGGCAAAATTGCAGAAATTTTCCTTATTTTGGGGCAAAATTGGAGAAATTTCACTTATTTTGGGGCAAAATTGCAGAAATTTTACTTATTTCAGGGAAAAAAGGCAGAAATTTTCCTTATTTGGGGGCAAAAAAGAAAGGAATTCCTTTTGTTTTGGGGGAAAAAGACAGAAATTCCACTTATTTAGAGGCAAAAAGGCAGAAATTCCTCTTCTTTTGGAGCAAAAATGAAGACATTTCCCTTTTTTATGGCAAAAAGGTATGCATTCTCCTTATTTTCGGGCAAAAGGGGAGAAATTCCCCGTATTTTGGAGCAAAATTGCAGAAATTCCCTTAATTGCGGGACAAAAAGTCAGAAATTCCCTATATGTTCGGGCAAAAAGACAGAAATTCTTCTTATTTTGCGGCAAAACTCAGAAATTCCACTTATTTTGGGGCAAATTTCCAGGAATTTCCCTTCTTTTGGGGCAAAATTGCAGAAATTTCACTTATTTGGGGGCAAATTGCAGAAATTTCACTTATTTTGGGGCAAAATTGCAGAAATTTCACTTATTTCAGGGAAAAAAGGCAGAAATTTTTCTAATTTTGGGGGCAAAAAGGCAGAAATTCCTAATATTTTGTGGCAAAAAGGCAGAAATTCTACTTATTTTGAGGTAAAAACGCTGAAATTCCCCTAATTTGGGGGCAAAAAGGCAGAAATTTCCTTTATTTTGGGGCAAAATTGCAGAATTTTAACTTACTTCAGGGTAATAAGTCAGAGATTTTTTTATTTTGGGGCCAAAAAGACAGAAATTCCCTTTGTTTTGGGGGGAAAAGACAGAAATTCCACTTATTTAGAGGCAAAAAAGCAGAAATTCCCATTATTTTGGAGCAAAAATGAAGAAATTTCCCTTTTTTATGGCAAAAAGGTATGCATATTTCTTATTTTCGGGGAAAAAGGCAGAAATTCCCCGTATTTTGGAGCAAAATTGCAGAAATTCCTTTAAATATGGGGCAAAATGTCAGAAATTCCCTATATGTTAGGGCAAATAGACAGAAATTCTCTTTATTTTGTGGCAAAGCTCAGAAATTCCACTTATTTTGGGGCAAATATACAGAAATTTCCTTTATTTTGGGGCAAAATTGCAGAAATTTCACTTATTTTGGGGCAAAATTGCAGAAATTTCACTTATTTCAGGGAAAAAGACAGAAATTATCCTTATTTTGGGGCAAAAAGCAGAAATTCCTAATATTTGTGGCAAAAATGCAGAAATTCCCCTTATTTTGAGGTAAAAAGGCTGAAATTCCCCTTATTTGGGGGCAAAAAGGGAGAAATTTCCCATATTTTGGGGAAAAATTGCAGAAATTTCACTTACTTTAGGGTAATAAGTCAGAATTATTTCTTATTTTGGGGCAAAAAAAACAGAAATTTTCTTTGTTTTGGGGGCAAAAGACAGAAATCCACTTAGAGGCAAAAAGCAGAAATTCCCCTTATTTTGGAGCAAAAATCAAGAAATTTCCATTTTTTATGGCAAAAAGGTATGCATTCTTCTTATTTTCGGGCAAAAAGGCAGAAATTCCCCATATTTTGGAGCAAAATTGCAGAAATTCCCCTAATTGTAGGGCAAAAAGGCAGAAATTGCCTATAGGTTGAGGCAAAAAGACAGAAATTCTCTTTAATTTGGGGCAAAACTCAGAAATTCCACTTATTTTGGGGCAAAATTCCAGAAATTTCCCTTATTTTGGGGCAAAATTGCAGAAATTTCACTCTTTTGGGGCAAAATTGCAGAAATTTCACTTATTTCAGGGGAAAAAAGCAGAAGTTTCTTTATTTTGAAGCAAAAAGGCAGAAATTCCTAATATTTTGTGGCAAAAATGCAGAAATTCTTCTTATTTTGAGGTAAAAATGCTGAAAATCCCCTTATTTGGGGGGAAAAAGGCAGAAATTTCCCTTATTTTGGGGCAAAATTGCAGAAATTTCACTTACTTCAGGGTAATAAGTCAGAATTTTTCCTTATTTTGGGGCAAAAAAGACAGGAATTCCCTTTGTGTTGGGGGAAAAAGACAGTAATTCCACTTATTTAGAGGCAAAAAAGCAGAAATTCCCCTTATTTTGGAGCAAAAATGAAGAAATTTCCCTTTTTTATGGCAAAAAGGTATGCTTTCTTCTTATTTTCTGGCAAAAAGGCAGAAATTCTTCGTATTTTGGAGAAAAATTGCAGAAATTCCCCTAATTGTGGGGCAAAAGCAGAAATTCCCTATATGTTGGGGCAAAAAGACAGAAAATCTTATTTTGGGGCAAAACTCAGAAATTCCACTTATTTCGGGGCAAAATTCCAGAAATTTCCCTTATTTTGGGGAAAAATTTCAGAAATTTCCCTTATTTTGGGGCAAAATTGGAGAAATTTCCCTTATTTTGGGGCAAAATTGCAGAAATTTCACTTATTTCAGGGAAAAAAGGCAGAAATTTTCCTTATTTTGGGGCAAAAAAGACAGGATTTTTCTATGTTTTGGGGGAAAAAAACAAAAATTCCACTTATTTAGAGGCAAAAA
Organism: Micromys minutus; assembly: GCF_963924665.1. Taxonomy (NCBI): domain Eukaryota; kingdom Metazoa; phylum Chordata; class Mammalia; order Rodentia; family Muridae; genus Micromys; species Micromys minutus. Next base: position 764,405 of record NW_027667411.1, on the reverse strand, counting down.
AGCAGAAATTCCCCTTATTTTGGAGCAAAAATGAAGAAATTTCCCTTTTTTATGGCAAAAAGTTATGCATTCTTCTTATTTTCGTGCAAAAAGGCCGAAATTCCCCGTATTTTGGAGTAAAATTGCAGAAATTCCCCTAGTTGTGGGGCAAAAAGGGAGAAATTTTCTATATGTTGGGGCAAACATTCAGAAATTCTTCATATTTTGGGGCAAAACTCAAAAATTCCACTTATTTTGGGGTAAAATTCCAGAAATTTCCCTTATTTTAGGGAAAAATTGCAGAACTTTCCCTTATTTTGGGGCAAAATTGGAGAAATTTCACTTATTTTGGGGCAAAATTGCAGAAATTTTACTTATTTCAGGGAAAAAAGGCAGAAATTTTCCTTATTTGGGGGCAAAAAAAAAAGGAATTCCTTTTGTTTTGGGGGAAAAAGACAGAAATTCCACTTATTTAGAGGCAAAAAGGCAGAACTTCCTCTTATTTTGGAGCAAAAATGAAGACATTTCCCTTTTTTATGGCAAAAAGGTATGCATTCTCCTTATTTTCGGGCAAAAGGGGAGAAATTCCCCGTATTTTGAAGCAAAATTGCAGAAATTCCCTTAATTGTGGGAAAAAAGTCAGAAATTCCCTATATGTTCGGGCAAAAAGACAGAAATTCTTCTTATTTTGCGGCAAAACTCAGAAATTCCACTTATTTTGGGGCAAATTTCCAGGAATTTCCCTTCTTTTGGGGCAAAATTGCAGAAATTTCACTTATTTGGGGGCAAATTGCAGAAATTTCACTTATTTTGGGGCAAATTTGCAGAAATTTCACTTATTTCAGGGAAAAAAGTCAGAAATTTTTCTAATTTTGGGGGCAAAAAGGCAGAAATTCCTAATATTTTGTGGCAAAAAGGAAGAAATTCTCTTTATTTTGAGGAAAAACGCTGGATTTCCCCTTATTTGGGAGCAAAAAAGGCAGAAATTTCCTTTATTTTGGGGCAAAATTGCAGAATTTTAACTTACTTCAGGGTAATAAGTCAGAGATTTTTTTATTTTGGGGCCAAAAAGACAGAAATTCCCTTTGTTTTGGGGGGAAAAGACAGAAATTCCACTTATTTAGAGGCAAAAAAGCAGAAATTCCCCTTATTTTGGAGCAAAAATGAAGAAATTTCTCTTTTTTATGGCAAAAAGGTATGCATATTTCTTATTTTCGGGCAAAAAGGCAGAAATTCCCCGTATTTTGGAGCAAAATTGCAGAAATTCCTTTAAATATGGGGCAAAATGTCAGAAATTCCCTATATGTTAGGGCAAATAGACAGAAATTCTCTTTATTTTGTGGCAAAACTCAGAAATTCCACCTATTTTGGGGCAAATATACAGAAATTTCCTTTATTTTGGGGCAAAATTGCAGAAATTTCACTTATTTTGGGGCAAAATTGCAGAAATTTCACTTATTTCAGGGAAAAAAGGCAGAAATTATCCTTATTTTGGGGCAAAAAGCAGAAATTCCTAATATTTGTGGCAAAAATGCAGAAATTCCTCTTATTTTGAGGTAAAAAGGCTGAAATTCCCCTTATTTGGGGGCAAAAAGGGAGAAATGTCCCATATTTTGGGGAAAAATTGCAGAAATTTCACTTACTTTAGGGTAATAAGTCAGAATTATTTCTTATTTTGGGGCAAAAAAAACAGAAATTTTCTTTGTTTTGGGGGAAAAAGACAGAAATTCCACTTAGAGGCAAAAAGCAGAAATTCCCCTTATTTTGGAGCAAAAATCAAGAAAATTCCATTTTTTATGGCAAAAAGGTATGCATTCTTCTTATTTTCGGGCAAAAAGGCAGAAATTCCCCATATTTTGAAGCAAAATTGCAGAAATTCCCCTAATTGCAGGGCAAAAAGGCAGAAATTGCCTATATGTTGAGGCAAAAAGACAGAAATTCTCCTTATTTTGGGGCAAAACTCAGAAATTCCACTTATTTTGGGGCAAAATTCCAGAAATTTCCCTTATTTTGGGGCAAAATTGCAGAAATTTCACTTATTTTGGGGCAAAATTGCAGAAATTTCACTTATTTCAGGGAAAAAAAGCAGAAGTTTCTTTATTTTGAAGCAAAAAGGCAGAAATTCCTAATATTTTGTGGCAAAAATGCAGAAATTCTTCTTATTTTGAGGTAAAAATGCTGAAATTCCCCTTATTTGGGAGGAAAAAAGCAGAAATTTCCCTTATTTTGGGGCAAAATTGCAGAAATTTCACTTACTTCAGGGTAATAAGTCAGAATTTTTCCTTATTTTGGGGCAAAAAAGACAGGAATTTCCTTTGTGTTGGGGGAAAAAGACAGAAATTCCACTTATTTAGAGGCAAAAAAGCAGAAATTCCCCTTATTTTGGAGCAAAAATGAAGAAATTTCCCTTTTTTATGGCAAAAAGGTATGCTTTCTTCTTATTTTCGGGCAAAAAGGCAGAAATTCCCCGTATTTTGGAGCAAAATTGCAGAAATTCCCCTAATTGTGGGGCAAAAGCAGAAATTCCCTATATGTTGGGGCAAAACGACATAAATTCTCTTTATTTTGGGGCAAAACTCAGAAATTCCACTTATTTTCGGGCAAAAATCCAGAAATTTCCCTTATTTTGGGGCAAAATTGCAGAAATTTCACTTATTTCAGGGTAATAAGTCAGAAATTTTTCTTATTTTGGGGCAAAAAAACATGAATAACCTTTGTTTTGAGGGAAAAAGACAGATATTCCACTTATTTAGAGGCAAAAAAGCAGAAATTCCCCTTATTTTGGAGCAAAAATGAAGAAATTTCCCTATTTTATGGCAAAAGGTATGCATTCTTCTTATTTTCAGGCAAAAAGGCAGAAATTCCCTGTATTTTGGAGCAAAATTGCAGAAATTTCCCTAATTGTGGGGCAAAAAGGCAGAAATTCTCTATATGTTGGGGCACAAAGACAGAAAATCTTCTTATTTTGGGGCAAAACTCAGAAATTCCACTTATTTTGGGGCAAAATTCCAGAAATTTCCCTTATTTTAGGGAAAAATTGCAGAAATTTCCCTTATTTTGGGGCAAAATTGGAGAAATTTCACTTATTTTGGGGCAAAATTGCAGAAATTTCACTTATTTCAGGGAAAAAAGGCAGAAATTTTCCTTATTTTGGGGCAAAAAAGACAGGAATTTTCTATGTTTTGGGGGAAAAAAACAAAAATTCCACTTATTTAGAGGCAAAAAAGCAGAAATTCCCCTTATTTTGGAGCAAAAATGAAGAAATTTCCCTTTTTTATGGCAAAAAGTTATGCATTCTTCTTATTTTCGGGCAAAAAGGCAGAAATACCCCGTATTTTGGAGTAAAATTGCAAAAATTCCCCTAGTTGTGGGGCAAAAAGGGAGAAATTCCCTATATGTTGGGGCAAAAATTCAGAAATTCTTCTTATTTTGGGGCAAAACTCAAAAATTCCACTTATTTTAGGGCAAAATTCCAGAAATTTTCTTTATTTTGTGGCAAAATTGCAGAAATTTTCCTTATTTTGGGGCAAAATTGGAGAAATTTCACTTATTTTGGGGCAAAATTGCAGAAATTTTACTTATTTCAGGGAAAAAAGGCAGAAATTTTCCTTATTTGGGGGCAAAAAAGAAAGGAATTCCTTTTGTTTTGGGGGAAAAAGACAGAAATTCCACTTATTTAGAGGCAAAAAGGCAGAAATTCCTCTTATTTTGGAGCAAAAATGAAGACATTTCCCTTTTTTATGGCAAAAAGGTATGCATTCTCCTTATTTTCGGGCAAAAAGGGGAGAAATTCCCCGTATTTTGGAGCAAAATTGCAGAAATTCCCTTAATTGTGGGACAAAAAGTCAGAAATTCCCTATATGTTCGGGCAAAAAGACAGAAATTCTTCTTATTTTGCGGCAAAACTCAGAAATTCCACTTATTTTGGGGCAAATTTCCAGGAATTTCCCTTCTTTTGGGGCAAAATTGCAGAAATTTCACTTATTTGGGGGCAAATTGCAGAAATTTCACTTATTTTGGGGCAAAATTGCAGAAATTTCACTTGTTTCAGGGAAAAAAAGCAGAAATTTTTCTAATTTTGGGGGCAAAAAGGCAGAAATTCCTAATATTTTGTGGCAAAAAGGCAGAAATTCTACTTATTTTGAGGTAAAAACGCTGAAATTCCCCTTATTTGGGGGCAAAAAGGCAGAAATTTCCTTTATTTTGGGGCAAAATTGCAGAATTTTAACTTACTTCAGGGTAATAAGTCAGAGATTTTTTTATTTTGGGGCCAAAAAGACAGAAATTCCCTTTGTTTTGGGGGGAAAAGACAGAAATTCCACTTATTTAGAGGCAAAAAAGCAGAAATTCCCCTTATTTTGGAGCAAAAATGAAGAAATTTCCCTTTTTTATGGCAAAAAGGTATGCATATTTCTTATTTTCGGGCAAAAAGGCAGAAATTCCCCGTATTTTGGAGCAAAATTGCAGAAATTCCTTTAAATATGGGGCAAAATGTCAGAAATTCCCTATATGTTAGGGCAAATAGACAGAAATTCTCTTTATTTTGTGGCAAAACTCAGAAATTCCACTTATTTTGGGGCAAATATACAGAAATTTCCTTTATTTTGGGGCAAAATTGCAGAAATTTCACTTATTTTGGGGCAAAATTGCAGAAATTTCACTTATTTCAGGGAAAAAAGGCAGAAATTATCCTTATTTTGGGGCAAAAAGCAGAAATTCCTAATATTTGTGGCAAAAATGCAGAAATTCCCCTTATTTTGAGGTAAAAAGGCTGAAATTCCCCTTATTTGGGAGCAAAAAGGGAGAAATTTCCCATATTTTGGGGAAAAATTGCAGAAATTTCACTTACTTTAGGGTAATAAGTCAGAATTATTTCTTATTTTGGGGCAAAAAAACCAGAAATTTTCTTTGTTTTGGGGGAAAAAGACAGAAATTCCACTTAGAGGCAAAAAGCAGAAATTCCCCTTATTTTGGAGCAAAAATCAAGAAATTTCCATTTTTTATGGCAAAAAGGTATGCATTCTTCTTATTTTCGGGCAAAAAGGCAGAAATTCCCCATATTTTGGAGCAAAATTGCAGAAATTCCCCTAATTGTAGGGCAAAAAGGAAGAAATTGCCTATATGTTGAGGCAAAAAGACAGAAATTCTCCTTATTTTGGGGCAAAACTCAGAAATTCCACTTATTTTGGGGCAAAATTCCAGAAATTTCCCTTATTTTGGGGCAAAATTGCAGAAATTTCACTTATTTTGGGGCAAAATTGCAGAAATTTCACTTATTTCAGGGAAAAAAGCAGAAGTTTCTTTATTTTGAAGCAAAAAGGCAGAAATTCCTAATATTTTGTGGCAAAAATGCAGAAATTCTTCTTATTTTGAGGTAAAAATGCTGAAATTCCCCTTATTTGGGGGGAAAAAGGCAGAAATTTCCCTTATTTTGGGGCAAAATTGCAGAAATTTCACTTACTTCAGGGTAATAAGTCAGAATTTTTCCTTATTTTGGGGCAAAAAAGACAGGAATTCCCTTTGTGTTGGGGGAAAAAGACAGAAATTCCACTTATTTAGAGGCAAAAAAGCAGAAATTTCCCTTATTTTGGAGCAAAAATGAAGAAATTTCCCTATTTTATGGCAAAAGGTATGCATTCTTCTTATTTTCAGGCAAAAAGGCAGAAATTCCCTGTATTTTGGAGCAAAATTGCAGAAATTTCCCTAATTGTGGGGCAAAAAGGCAGAAATTCTCTATATGTTGGGGCAAAAAGACAGAAAATCTTCTTATTTTGGGGCAAAACTCAGAACTTCCACTTATTTTGGGGCAAAATTACAGAATTTTCCCTTGTTTTAGGGAAAAATTGCAGAAATTTCCCTTATTTTGGGGCAAAATTGAAGAAATTTCACTTATTTTGGGGCAAAATTGCAGAAATTTCACTTATTTCAGGGAAAAAAGTCAGAAATTTTCCTTATTTTGGGGCAAAAAAGACAGGAATTTTCTATGTTTTGGGGGAAAAAAACAAAAATTCCACTTATTTAGAGGCAAAAAAGCAGAAATTCCCCTTATTTTGGAGCAAAAATGAAGAAATTTCCCTTTTTTATGGCAAAAAGTTATGCATTCTTCTTATTTTCGGGCAAAAGGGCCGAAATTCCCCGTATTTTGGAGTAAAATTGCAGAAATTCCCCTAGTTGTGGGGCAAAAAGGGAGAAATTCCCTATATGTTGGGGCAAAAATTCAGAAATTCTTTTTATTTTGGGGCAAAACTCAAAAATTCCACTTATTTTAGGGCAAAATTCCAGAAATTTTCTTTATGTTGGGGCAAAATTGCAGGAATTTTCCTTATTTTGGGGCAAAATTGGAGAAATTTCACTTATTTTGGGGCAAAATTGCAGAAATTTTACTTATTTCAGGGAAAAAAGGCAGAAATTTTCCTTATTTGGGGGCAAAAAAGAAAGGAATTCCTTTTGTTTTGGGGGAAAAAGACAGAAATTCCACTTATTTAGAGGCAAAAAGGCAGAAATTCCTCTTATTTTGGAGCAAAAATGAAGACATTTCCCTTTTTTATGGCAAAAAGGTATGCATTCTCCTTATTTTCGGGCAAAAGGGGAGAAATTCCCCGTATTTTGGAGCAAAATTGCAGAAATTCCCTTAATTGTGGGACAAAAAGTCAGAAATTCCCTATATGTTCGGGCAAAAAGACAGAAATTCTTCTTATTTTGCGGCAAAACTCAGAAATTCCACTTATTTTGGGGCAAATTTCCAGGAATTTCCCTTCTTTTGGGGCAAAATTGCAGAAATTTCACTTATTTGGGGGCAAATTGCAGAAATTTCACTTATTTTGGGGCAAAATTGCAGATATTTCACTTGTTTCAGGGAAAAAAAGCAGAAATTTTTCTAATTTTGGGGGCCAAAACGCAGAAATTCCTAATATTTTGTGGCAAAAATGCAGAAATTCTACTTATTTTGAGGTAAAAATGCTGAAATTCCCCTTATTTGGGGGCAAAAAGGCAGAAATTTCCTATATTTTGGGGCAAAATTGCAGAATTTTAACTTACTTCAGGGTAATAAGTCAGAGATTTTTTTATTTTGGGGCCAAAAAGACAGAAATTCCCTTTGTTTTGGGGGGAAAAGACAGAAATTCCACTTATTTAGAGGCAAAAAAGCAGAAATTCCCCTTATTTTGGAGCAAAAATGAAGAAATTTCCCTTTTTTATGGCAAAAAGGTATGCATATTTCTTATTTTCGGGCAAAAAGGCAGAAATTCCCCGTATTTTGGAGCAAAATTGCAGAAATTCCTTTAAATATGAGGCAAAATATCAGAAATTCCCTATATGTTAGGGCAAATAGACAGAAATTCTCTTTATTTTGTGGCAAAACTCAGAAATTCCACTTATTTTGAGGCAAATATACAGAAATTTCCTTTATTTTGGGGCAAAATTGCAGAAATTTCACTTATTTTGGGGCAAAATTGCAGAAATTTCCCTTATTTCAGGGAAAAAAGGCAGAAATTATCCTTATTTTGGGGCAAAAAGCAGAAATTCCTAATATTTGTGGCAAAAATGCAGAAATTCCCCTTATTTTGAGGTAAAAAGGCTGAAATTCCCCTTATTTGGGGGCAAAAAGGGAGAAATTTCCCATATTTTGGGGAAAAATTGCAGAAATTTCACTTACTTTAGGGTAATAAGTCAGAATTATTTCTTATTTTGGGGCAAAAAAACCAGAAATTTTCTTTGTTTTGGGGGAAAAAGACAGAAATTCCACTTAGAGGCAAAAAGCAGAAATTCCCCTTATTTTGGAGCAAAAATCAAGAAATTTCCATTTTTTATGGCAAAAAGGTATGCATTCTTCTTATTTTCGGGCAAAAAGGCAGAAATTCCCCATATTTTGGAGCAAAATTGCAGAAATTCCCCTATATGTAGGGCAAAAAGGCAGAAATTGCCTATATGTTGAGGCAAAAAGACAGAAATTCTCCTTATTTTGGGGCAAAACTCAGAAATTCCACTTATTTTGGGGCAAAATTCCAGAAATTTCCCTTATTTTGGGGCAAAATTGCAGAAATTTCACTTATTTCAGGGAAAAAAGCAGAAGTTTCTTTATTTTGAAGCAAAAAGGCAGAAATTCCTAATATTTTGTGGCAAAAATGCAGAAATTCTTCTTATTTTGAGGTAAAAATGCTGAAATTCCCCTTATTTTGGGGGAAAAATGCAGAAATTTCCCTTATTTTGGGGCAAAATTGCAGAAATTTCACTTACTTCAGGGTAATAAGTCAGAATTTTTTCTTATTTTGGGGCAAAAAAGAAAGGAATTCCCTTTGTGTTGGGGGAAAAAGACAGAAATTCCACTTATTTAGAGGCAAAAAAGCAGAAATTCCCCTTATTTTGGAGCAAAAATGAAGAAATTTCCCTTTTTTATGGCAAAAAGGTATGCTTTCTTCTTATTTTCGGGCAAAAAGGCAGAAATTCCCCGTATTTTGGAGCAAAATTGCAGAAATTCCTCTAATTTTGGGGCAAAAGCAGAAATTCCCTATATGTTGGGGCAAAAAGACATAAATTCTCTTTATTTTGGGGCAAAACTCAGAAATTCCACTTATTTTGGGGCAAAAATGCAGAAATTTCCCTTATTTTGGGGCAAAATTGCAGAAATTTCACTTATTTCAGGGTAATGTCAGAAATTTTTCTTATTTTGGGGCAAAAAAACATGAATAACCTTTGTTTTGAGGGAAAAAGACAGATATACCACTTATTTAGAGGCAAAAAAGCAGAAATTCCCCTTATTTTGGAGCAAAAATGAAGAAATTTCCCTATTTTATGGCAAAAGGTATGCATTCTTCTTATTTTCAGGCAAAAAGGCAGAAATTCCCTTTATTTTGGAGCAAAATTGCAGAAATTTCCCTAATTGTGGGGCAAAAAGGCAGAAATTCTCTATATGTTGGGGCAAAAAGACAGAAAATCTTATTTTGGGGCAAAACTCAGAAATTCCACTTATTTCGGGGCAAAATTCCAGAAATTTCCCTTGTTTTAGGGAAAAATTGCAGAAATTTCCCTTATTTTGGGGCAAAATTGGAGAAATTTCACTTATTTTGGGGCAAAATTGCAGAAATTTCACATATTTCAGGGAAAAAAGGCAGAAATTTTCTTTATTTTGGGGCAAAAAAGACAGGAATTTTCTATGTTTTGGGGGAAAAAAACAAAAATTCCACTTATTTAGAGGCAAAAAAGCAGAAATTCCCCTTATTTTGGAGCAAAAATGAAGAAATTTCCCTTTTTTATGGCAAAAAGTTATGCATTCTTCTTATTTTTGGGCAAAAAGGCCGAAATTCCCCGTATTTTGGAGTAAAATTGCAGAAATTCCCCTAGTTGTGGGGCAAAAAGGGAGAAATTCCCTATATGTTGGGGCAAAAATTCAGAAATTCTTCTTATTTTGGGGCAAAACTCAAAAATTCCACTTATTTTGGGGCAAAATTCCAGAAATTTTCTTTATTTTGGGGCAAAATTGCAGAAATTTTCCTTATTTTGGGGCAAAATTGGAGAAATTTCACTTATTTTGGGGCAAAATTGCAGAAATTTTACTTATTTCAGGGTAATAAGTCAGAAATTTTCCTTCTTTGGGGGCAAAAAAGAAAGGAATTCCTTTTGTTTTGGGGGAAAAAGACAGAAATTCCACTTATTTAGAGGCAAAAAGGCAGAAATTCCTCTTATTTTGGAGCAAAAATGAAGACATTTCCCTTTTTTATGGCAAAAAGGTATGCATTCTCCTTATTTTCGGGCAAAAGGGGAGAAATTCCCCGTATTTTGGAGCAAAATTGCAGAAATTCCCTTAATTGTGGGACAAAAAGTCAGAAATTCCCTATATGTTCGGGCAAAAAGACAGAAATTCTTCTTATTTTGCGGCAAAACTCAGAAATTCCACTTATTTTGGGGCAAATTTCCAGGAATTTCCCTTCTTTTGGGGCAAAATTGCAGAAATTTCACTTATTTGGGGGCAAATTGCAGAAATTTCACTTAATTTGGGGCAAAATTGCAGAAATTTCACTTATTTCAGGGAAAAAAAGCAGAAATTTTTCTAATTTTGGGGGCCAAAAGGCAGAAATTGCTAATATTTTGTGGCAAAAAGGCAGAAATTCTACTTATTTTGAGGTAAAAACGCTGAAATTCCCCTTATTTGGGGGCAAAAAGGCAGAAATTTCCTATATTTTGGGGCAAAATTGCAGAATTTTAACTTACTTCAGGGTAATAAGTCAGAGATTTTTTTATTTTGGGGCCAAAAAGACAGAAATTCCCTTTGTTTTGGGGGGAAAAGACAGAAATTCCACTTATTTAGAGGCAAAAAAGCAGAAATTCCCCTTATTTTGGAGCAAAAATGAAGAAATTTCCCTTTTTTATGGCAAAAAGGTATGCATATTTCTTATTTTCGGGCAAAAAGGCAGAAATTCCCCGTATTTTGGAGCAAAATTGCAGAAATTCCTTTAAATATGAGGCAAAATGTCAGAAATTCCCTATATGTTAGGGCAAATAGACAGAAATTCTCTTTATTTTGTGGCAAAACTCAGAAATTCCACTTATTTTGGGGCAAATATACAGAAATTTCCTTTATTTTGGGGCAAAATTGCAGAAATTTCACTTATTTTGGGGCAAAATTGCAGAAATTTCACTTATTTCAGGGAAAAAAGGCAGAAATTATCCTTATTTTGGGGCAAAAAGCAGAAATTCCTAATATTTGTGGCAAAAATGCAGAAATTCCCCTTATTTTGAGGTAAAAATACTGAAATTCCCCTTATTTGGGGGCAAAAAGGGAGAAATTTCCCATATTTTGGGGAAAAATTGCAGAAATTTCACTTACTTTAGGGTAATAAGTCAGATTATTTCTTATTTTGGGGCAAAAAAAACAGAAATTTTCTCTGTTTTGGGGGAAAATACAGAAATTCCACTTAGAGGCAAAAAGCAGAAATTCCCCTTATTTTGGAGCAAAAATCAAAAAATTTCCATTTTTTATGGCAAAAAGATATGCATTCTTCTTATTTTCGGGCAAAAAGGCAGAAATTCCCCATATTTTGGAGCAAAATTGCAGAAATTCCCCTAATTGTAGGGCAAAAAGACAGAAATTGCCTATATGTTGAGGCAAAAAGACAGAAATTCTCCTTATTTTGGGGCAAAACTCAGAAATTCCACTTATTTTGGGGCAAAATTCCAGAAATTTCCCTTATTTTGGGGCAAAATTGCAGAAATTTCACTTATTTTGGGGCAAAATTGCAGAAATTTCACTTATTTCAGGGAAAAAAAGCAGAAGTTTCTTTATTTTGAAGCAAAAAGGCAGAAATTCCTAATATTTTGTGGCAAAAATGCAGAAATTCTTCTTATTTTGAGGTAAAAATGCTGAAATTCCCCTTATTTTGGGGGAAAAAGGCAGAAATTTCCCTTATTTTGGGGCAAAATTGCAGAAATTTCACTTACTTCAGGGTAATAAGTCAGAATTTTTTCTTATTTTGGGGCAAAAAAGAAAGGAATTCCCTTTGTGTTGGGGGAAAAAGACAGAAATTCCACTTATTTAGAGGCAAAAAAGCAGAAATTCCCCTTATTTTGGAGCAAAAATGAAGAAATTTCCCTTTTTTATGGCAAAAAGGTATGCTTTCTTCTTATTTTCGGCCAAAAAGGCAGAAATTCCCCGTATTTTGGAGCAAAATTGCAGAAATTCCCCTAATTTTGGGGCAAAAGCAGAAATTCCCTATATGTTGGGGCAAAAAGACAGAAATTCCCTTTATTTTGGGGCAAAACTCAGAAATTCCAGTTATTTTGGGGCAAAAATGCAGAAATTTCCCTTATTTTGGGGCAAAATTGCAGAAATTTCACTTATTTCAGGGTAATGTCAGAAATTTTTCTTATTTTGGGGCAAAAAAACATGAATAACCTTTGTTTTGAGGGAAAAAGACAGATATTCCACTTATTTAGAGGCAAAAAAGCAGAAATTCCCTATATTTTGGAGCAAAAATGAAGAAATTTCCCTATTTTATGGCAAAAGGTATGCATTCTTCTTATTTTCAGGCAAAAAGGCAGAAATTCCCTGTATTTTGGAGCAAAATTGCAGAAATTTCCCTAATTGTGGGGCAAAAAGGCAGAAATTCTCTATATGTTGGGGCAAAAAGACAGAAAATCTTATTTTGGGGCAAAACTCAGAAATTCCACTTATTTCGGGGCAAAATTCCAGAAATTTCCCTTGTTTTAGGGAAAAATTGCAGAAATTTCCCTTATTTTGGGGCAAAATTGGAGAAATTTCACTTATTTTGGGGCAAAATTGCAGAAATTTCACTTATTTCAGGGAAAAAAGGCAGAAATTTTCTTTATTTTGGGGCAAAAAAGACAGGAATTTTCTATGTTTTGGGGGAAAAAAACAAAAATTCCACTTATTTAGAGGCAAAAAAGCAGAAATTCCCCTTATTTTGGAGCAAAAATGAAGAAATTTCCCTTTTTTATGGCAAAAAGTTATGCATTCTTCTTATTTTTGGGCAAAAAGGCCGAAATTCCCCGTATTTTGGAGTAAAATTGCAGAAATTCCCCTAGTTGTGGGGCAAAAAGGGAGAAATTCCCTATATGTTGGGGCAAAAATTCAGAAATTCTTCTTATTTTGGGGCAAAACTCAAAAATTCCACTTATTTTGGGGCAAAATTCCAGAAATTTTCTTTATTTTGGGGCAAAATTGCAGAAATTTTCCTTATTTTGGGGCAAAATTGGAGAAATTTCACTTATTTTGGGGCAAAATTGCAGAAATTTTACTTATTTCAGGGAAAAAAGGCAGAAATTTTCCTTATTTGGGGGCAAAAAAGAAAGGAATTCCTTTTGTTTTTGGGGAAAAAGACAGAAATTCCACTTATTTAGAGGCAAAAAGGCAGAAATTCCTCTTATTTTGGAGCAAAAATGAAGACATTTCCATTTTTTATGGCAAAAAAGTATGCATTCTCCTTATTTTCAGGCAAAAGGGGAGAAATTCCCCGTATTTTGGAGCAAAATTGCAGAAATTCCCTTAATTGTGGGACAAAAAGTCAGAAATTCCCTATATGTTCGGGCAAAAAGACAGAAATTCTTCTTATTTTGCGGCAAAACTCAGAAATTCCACTTATTTTGGGGCAAATTTCCAGGAATTTCCCTTCTTTTGGGGCAAAATTGCAGAAATTTCACTTATTTGGGGGCAAATTGCAGAAATTTCACTTATTTTGGGGCAAATTTGCAGAAATTTCACTTATTTCAGGGAAAAAAGTCAGAAATTTTTCTAATTTTGGGGGCAAAAAGGCAGAAATTCCTAATATTTTGTGGCAAAAAGGAAGAAATTCTCTTTATTTTGAGGAAAAACGCTGGATTTCCCCTTATTTGGGAGCAAAAAAGGCAGAAATTTCCTTTATTTTGGGGCAAAATTGCAGAATTTTAACTTACTTCAGGGTAATAAGTCAGAGATTTTTTTATTTTGGGGCCAAAAAGACAGAAATTCCCTTTGTTTTGGGGGGAAAAGACAGAAATTCCACTTATTTAGAGGCAAAAAAGCAGAAATTCCCCTTATTTTGGAGCAAAAATGAAGAAATTTCTCTTTTTTATGGCAAAAAGGTATGCATATTTCTTATTTTCGGGCAAAAAGGCAGAAATTCCCCGTATTTTGGAGCAAAATTGCAGAAATTCCTTTAAATATGGGGCAAAATGTCAGAAATTCCCTATATGTTAGGGCAAATAGACAGAAATTCTCTTTATTTTGTGGCAAAACTCAGAAATTCCACCTATTTTGGGGCAAATATACAGAAATTTCCTTTATTTTGGGGCAAAATTGCAGAAATTTCACTTATTTTGGGGCAAAATTGCAGAAATTTCACTTATTTCAGGGAAAAAAGGCAGAAATTATCCTTATTTTGGGGCAAAAAGCAGAAATTCCTAATATTTGTGGCAAAAATGCAGAAATTCCTCTTATTTTGAGGTAAAAAGGCTGAAATTCCCCTTATTTGGGGGCAAAAAGGGAGAAATGTCCCATATTTTGGGGAAAAATTGCAGAAATTTCACTTACTTTAGGGTAATAAGTCAGAATTATTTCTTATTTTGGGGCAAAAAAAACAGAAATTTTCTTTGTTTTGGGGGAAAAAGACAGAAATTCCACTTAGAGGCAAAAAGCAGAAATTCCCCTTATTTTGGAGCAAAAATCAAGAAAATTCCATTTTTTATGGCAAAAAGGTATGCATTCTTCTTATTTTCGGGCAAAAAGGCAGAAATTCCCCATATTTTGAAGCAAAATTGCAGAAATTCCCCTAATTGCAGGGCAAAAAGGCAGAAATTGCCTATATGTTGAGGCAAAAAGACAGAAATTCTCCTTATTTTGGGGCAAAACTCAGAAATTCCACTTATTTTGGGGCAAAATTCCAGAAATTTCCCTTATTTTGGGGCAAAATTGCAGAAATTTCACTTATTTTGGGGCAAAATTGCAGAAATTTCACTTATTTCAGGGAAAAAAAGCAGAAGTTTCTTTATTTTGAAGCAAAAAGGCAGAAATTCCTAATATTTTGTGGCAAAAATGCAGAAATTCTTCTTATTTTGAGGTAAAAATGCTGAAATTCCCCTTATTTGGGAGGAAAAAAGCAGAAATTTCCCTTATTTTGGGGCAAAATTGCAGAAATTTCACTTACTTCAGGGTAATAAGTCAGAATTTTTCCTTATTTTGGGGCAAAAAAGACAGGAATTTCCTTTGTGTTGGGGGAAAAAGACAGAAATTCCACTTATTTAGAGGCAAAAAAGCAGAAATTCCCCTTATTTTGGAGCAAAAATGAAGAAATTTCCCTTTTTTATGGCAAAAAGGTATGCTTTCTTCTTATTTTCGGGCAAAAAGGCAGAAATTCCCCGTATTTTGGAGCAAAATTGCAGAAATTCCCCTAATTGTGGGGCAAAAGCAGAAATTCCCTATATGTTGGGGCAAAACGACATAAATTCTCTTTATTTTGGGGCAAAACTCAGAAATTCCACTTATTTTCGGGCAAAAATCCAGAAATTTCCCTTATTTTGGGGCAAAATTGCAGAAATTTCACTTATTTCAGGGTAATAAGTCAGAAATTTTTCTTATTTTGGGGCAAAAAAACATGAATAACCTTTGTTTTGAGGGAAAAAGACAGATATTCCACTTATTTAGAGGCAAAAAAGCAGAAATTCCCCTTATTTTGGAGCAAAAATGAAGAAATTTCCCTATTTTATGGCAAAAGGTATGCATTCTTCTTATTTTCAGGCAAAAAGGCAGAAATTCCCTGTATTTTGGAGCAAAATTGCAGAAATTTCCCTAATTGTGGGGCAAAAAGGCAGAAATTCTCTATATGTTGGGGCACAAAGACAGAAAATCTTCTTATTTTGGGGCAAAACTCAGAAATTCCACTTATTTTGGGGCAAAATTCCAGAAATTTCCCTTATTTTAGGGAAAAATTGCAGAAATTTCCCTTATTTTGGGGCAAAATTGGAGAAATTTCACTTATTTTGGGGCAAAATTGCAGAAATTTCACTTATTTCAGGGAAAAAAGGCAGAAATTTTCCTTATTTTGGGGCAAAAAAGACAGGAATTTTCTATGTTTTGGGGGAAAAAAACAAAAATTCCACTTATTTAGAGGCAAAAAAGCAGAAATTCCCCTTATTTTGGAGCAAAAATGAAGAAATTTCCCTTTTTTATGGCAAAAAGTTATGCATTCTTCTTATTTTCGGGCAAAAAGGCAGAAATACCCCGTATTTTGGAGTAAAATTGCAAAAATTCCCCTAGTTGTGGGGCAAAAAGGGAGAAATTCCCTATATGTTGGGGCAAAAATTCAGAAATTCTTCTTATTTTGGGGCAAAACTCAAAAATTCCACTTATTTTAGGGCAAAATTCCAGAAATTTTCTTTATTTTGTGGCAAAATTGCAGAAATTTTCCTTATTTTGGGGCAAAATTGGAGAAATTTCACTTATTTTGGGGCAAAATTGCAGAAATTTTACTTATTTCAGGGAAAAAAGGCAGAAATTTTCCTTATTTGGGGGCAAAAAAGAAAGGAATTCCTTTTGTTTTGGGGGAAAAAGACAGAAATTCCACTTATTTAGAGGCAAAAAGGCAGAAATTCCTCTTATTTTGGAGCAAAAATGAAGACATTTCCCTTTTTTATGGCAAAAAGGTATGCATTCTCCTTATTTTCGGGCAAAAAGGGGAGAAATTCCCCGTATTTTGGAGCAAAATTGCAGAAATTCCCTTAATTGTGGGACAAAAAGTCAGAAATTCCCTATATGTTCGGGCAAAAAGACAGAAATTCTTCTTATTTTGCGGCAAAACTCAGAAATTCCACTTATTTTGGGGCAAATTTCCAGGAATTTCCCTTCTTTTGGGGCAAAATTGCAGAAATTTCACTTATTTGGGGGCAAATTGCAGAAATTTCACTTATTTTGGGGCAAAATTGCAGAAATTTCACTTGTTTCAGGGAAAAAAAGCAGAAATTTTTCTAATTTTGGGGGCAAAAAGGCAGAAATTCCTAATATTTTGTGGCAAAAAGGCAGAAATTCTACTTATTTTGAGGTAAAAACGCTGAAATTCCCCTTATTTGGGGGCAAAAAGGCAGAAATTTCCTTTATTTTGGGGCAAAATTGCAGAATTTTAACTTACTTCAGGGTAATAAGTCAGAGATTTTTTTATTTTGGGGCCAAAAAGACAGAAATTCCCTTTGTTTTGGGGGGAAAAGACAGAAATTCCACTTATTTAGAGGCAAAAAAGCAGAAATTCCCCTTATTTTGGAGCAAAAATGAAGAAATTTCCCTTTTTTATGGCAAAAAGGTATGCATATTTCTTATTTTCGGGCAAAAAGGCAGAAATTCCCCGTATTTTGGAGCAAAATTGCAGAAATTCCTTTAAATATGGGGCAAAATGTCAGAAATTCCCTATATGTTAGGGCAAATAGACAGAAATTCTCTTTATTTTGTGGCAAAACTCAGAAATTCCACTTATTTTGGGGCAAATATACAGAAATTTCCTTTATTTTGGGGCAAAATTGCAGAAATTTCACTTATTTTGGGGCAAAATTGCAGAAATTTCACTTATTTCAGGGAAAAAAGGCAGAAATTATCCTTATTTTGGGGCAAAAAGCAGAAATTCCTAATATTTGTGGCAAAAATGCAGAAATTCCCCTTATTTTGAGGTAAAAAGGCTGAAATTCCCCTTATTTGGGAGCAAAAAGGGAGAAATTTCCCATATTTTGGGGAAAAATTGCAGAAATTTCACTTACTTTAGGGTAATAAGTCAGAATTATTTCTTATTTTGGGGCAAAAAAACCAGAAATTTTCTTTGTTTTGGGGGAAAAAGACAGAAATTCCACTTAGAGGCAAAAAGCAGAAATTCCCCTTATTTTGGAGCAAAAATCAAGAAATTTCCATTTTTTATGGCAAAAAGGTATGCATTCTTCTTATTTTCGGGCAAAAAGGCAGAAATTCCCCATATTTTGGAGCAAAATTGCAGAAATTCCCCTAATTGTAGGGCAAAAAGGAAGAAATTGCCTATATGTTGAGGCAAAAAGACAGAAATTCTCCTTATTTTGGGGCAAAACTCAGAAATTCCACTTATTTTGGGGCAAAATTCCAGAAATTTCCCTTATTTTGGGGCAAAATTGCAGAAATTTCACTTATTTTGGGGCAAAATTGCAGAAATTTCACTTATTTCAGGGAAAAAAGCAGAAGTTTCTTTATTTTGAAGCAAAAAGGCAGAAATTCCTAATATTTTGTGGCAAAAATGCAGAAATTCTTCTTATTTTGAGGTAAAAATGCTGAAATTCCCCTTATTTGGGGGGAAAAAGGCAGAAATTTCCCTTATTTTGGGGCAAAATTGCAGAAATTTCACTTACTTCAGGGTAATAAGTCAGAATTTTTCCTTATTTTGGGGCAAAAAAGACAGGAATTCCCTTTGTGTTGGGGGAAAAAGACAGAAATTCCACTTATTTAGAGGCAAAAAAGCAGAAATTTCCCTTATTTTGGAGCAAAAATGAAGAAATTTCCCTATTTTATGGCAAAAGGTATGCATTCTTCTTATTTTCAGGCAAAAAGGCAGAAATTCCCTGTATTTTGGAGCAAAATTGCAGAAATTTCCCTAATTGTGGGGCAAAAAGGCAGAAATTCTCTATATGTTGGGGCAAAAAGACAGAAAATCTTCTTATTTTGGGGCAAAACTCAGAACTTCCACTTATTTTGGGGCAAAATTACAGAATTTTCCCTTGTTTTAGGGAAAAATTGCAGAAATTTCCCTTATTTTGGGGCAAAATTGAAGAAATTTCACTTATTTTGGGGCAAAATTGCAGAAATTTCACTTATTTCAGGGAAAAAAGTCAGAAATTTTCCTTATTTTGGGGCAAAAAAGACAGGAATTTTCTATGTTTTGGGGGAAAAAAACAAAAATTCCACTTATTTAGAGGCAAAAAAGCAGAAATTCCCCTTATTTTGGAGCAAAAATGAAGAAATTTCCCTTTTTTATGGCAAAAAGTTATGCATTCTTCTTATTTTCGGGCAAAAGGGCCGAAATTCCCCGTATTTTGGAGTAAAATTGCAGAAATTCCCCTAGTTGTGGGGCAAAAAGGGAGAAATTCCCTATATGTTGGGGCAAAAATTCAGAAATTCTTTTTATTTTGGGGCAAAACTCAAAAATTCCACTTATTTTAGGGCAAAATTCCAGAAATTTTCTTTATGTTGGGGCAAAATTGCAGGAATTTTCCTTATTTTGGGGCAAAATTGGAGAAATTTCACTTATTTTGGGGCAAAATTGCAGAAATTTTACTTATTTCAGGGAAAAAAGGCAGAAATTTTCCTTATTTGGGGGCAAAAAAGAAAGGAATTCCTTTTGTTTTGGGGGAAAAAGACAGAAATTCCACTTATTTAGAGGCAAAAAGGCAGAAATTCCTCTTATTTTGGAGCAAAAATGAAGACATTTCCCTTTTTTATGGCAAAAAGGTATGCATTCTCCTTATTTTCGGGCAAAAGGGGAGAAATTCCCCGTATTTTGGAGCAAAATTGCAGAAATTCCCTTAATTGTGGGACAAAAAGTCAGAAATTCCCTATATGTTCGGGCAAAAAGACAGAAATTCTTCTTATTTTGCGGCAAAACTCAGAAATTCCACTTATTTTGGGGCAAATTTCCAGGAATTTCCCTTCTTTTGGGGCAAAATTGCAGAAATTTCACTTATTTGGGGGCAAATTGCAGAAATTTCACTTATTTTGGGGCAAAATTGCAGATATTTCACTTGTTTCAGGGAAAAAAAGCAGAAATTTTTCTAATTTTGGGGGCCAAAACGCAGAAATTCCTAATATTTTGTGGCAAAAATGCAGAAATTCTACTTATTTTGAGGTAAAAATGCTGAAATTCCCCTTATTTGGGGGCAAAAAGGCAGAAATTTCCTATATTTTGGGGCAAAATTGCAGAATTTTAACTTACTTCAGGGTAATAAGTCAGAGATTTTTTTATTTTGGGGCCAAAAAGACAGAAATTCCCTTTGTTTTGGGGGGAAAAGACAGAAATTCCACTTATTTAGAGGCAAAAAAGCAGAAATTCCCCTTATTTTGGAGCAAAAATGAAGAAATTTCCCTTTTTTATGGCAAAAAGGTATGCATATTTCTTATTTTCGGGCAAAAAGGCAGAAATTCCCCGTATTTTGGAGCAAAATTGCAGAAATTCCTTTAAATATGAGGCAAAATATCAGAAATTCCCTATATGTTAGGGCAAATAGACAGAAATTCTCTTTATTTTGTGGCAAAACTCAGAAATTCCACTTATTTTGAGGCAAATATACAGAAATTTCCTTTATTTTGGGGCAAAATTGCAGAAATTTCACTTATTTTGGGGCAAAATTGCAGAAATTTCCCTTATTTCAGGGAAAAAAGGCAGAAATTATCCTTATTTTGGGGCAAAAAGCAGAAATTCCTAATATTTGTGGCAAAAATGCAGAAATTCCCCTTATTTTGAGGTAAAAAGGCTGAAATTCCCCTTATTTGGGGGCAAAAAGGGAGAAATTTCCCATATTTTGGGGAAAAATTGCAGAAATTTCACTTACTTTAGGGTAATAAGTCAGAATTATTTCTTATTTTGGGGCAAAAAAACCAGAAATTTTCTTTGTTTTGGGGGGAAAAGACAGAAATTCCACTTAGAGGCAAAAAGCAGAAATTCCCCTTATTTTGGAGCAAAAATCAAGAAATTTCCATTTTTTATGGCAAAAAGGTATGCATTCTTCTTATTTTCGGGCAAAAAGGCAGAAATTCCCCATATTTTGGAGCAAAATTGCAGAAATTCCCCTATATGTAGGGCAAAAAGGCAGAAATTGCCTATATGTTGAGGCAAAAAGACAGAAATTCTCCTTATTTTGGGGCAAAACTCAGAAATTCCACTTATTTTGGGGCAAAATTCCAGAAATTTCCCTTATTTTGGGGCAAAATTGCAGAAATTTCACTTATTTCAGGGAAAAAAGCAGAAGTTTCTTTATTTTGAAGCAAAAAGGCAGAAATTCCTAATATTTTGTGGCAAAAATGCAGAAATTCTTCTTATTTTGAGGTAAAAATGCTGAAATTCCCCTTATTTTGGGGGAAAAATGCAGAAATTTCCCTTATTTTGGGGCAAAATTGCAGAAATTTCACTTACTTCAGGGTAATAAGTCAGAATTTTTTCTTATTTTGGGGCAAAAAAGAAAGGAATTCCCTTTGTGTTGGGGGAAAAAGACAGAAATTCCACTTATTTAGAGGCAAAAAAGCAGAAATTCCCCTTATTTTGGAGCAAAAATGAAGAAATTTCCCTTTTTTATGGCAAAAAGGTATGCTTTCTTCTTATTTTCGGGCAAAAAGGCAGAAATTCCCCGTATTTTGGAGCAAAATTGCAGAAATTCCTCTAATTTTGGGGCAAAAGCAGAAATTCCCTATATGTTGGGGCAAAAAGACATAAATTCTCTTTATTTTGGGGCAAAACTCAGAAATTCCACTTATTTTGGGGCAAAAATGCAGAAATTTCCCTTATTTTGGGGCAAAATTGCAGAAATTTCACTTATTTCAGGGTAATGTCAGAAATTTTTCTTATTTTGGGGCAAAAAAACATGAATAACCTTTGTTTTGAGGGAAAAAGACAGATATACCACTTATTTAGAGGCAAAAAAGCAGAAATTCCCCTTATTTTGGAGCAAAAATGAAGAAATTTCCCTATTTTATGGCAAAAGGTATGCATTCTTCTTATTTTCAGGCAAAAAGGCAGAAATTCCCTTTATTTTGGAGCAAAATTGCAGAAATTTCCCTAATTGTGGGGCAAAAAGGCAGAAATTCTCTATATGTTGGGGCAAAAAGACAGAAAATCTTATTTTGGGGCAAAACTCAGAAATTCCACTTATTTCGGGGCAAAATTCCAGAAATTTCCCTTGTTTTAGGGAAAAATTGCAGAAATTTCCCTTATTTTGGGGCAAAATTGGAGAAATTTCACTTATTTTGGGGCAAAATTGCAGAAATTTCACATATTTCAGGGAAAAAAGGCAGAAATTTTCTTTATTTTGGGGCAAAAAAGACAGGAATTTTCTATGTTTTGGGGGAAAAAAACAAAAATTCCACTTATTTAGAGGCAAAAAAGCAGAAATTCCCCTTATTTTGGAGCAAAAATGAAGAAATTTCCCTTTTTTATGGCAAAAAGTTATGCATTCTTCTTATTTTTGGGCAAAAAGGCCGAAATTCCCCGTATTTTGGAGTAAAATTGCAGAAATTCCCCTAGTTGTGGGGCAAAAAGGGAGAAATTCCCTATATGTTGGGGCAAAAATTCAGAAATTCTTCTTATTTTGGGGCAAAACTCAAAAATTCCACTTATTTTGGGGCAAAATTCCAGAAATTTTCTTTATTTTGGGGCAAAATTGCAGAAATTTTCCTTATTTTGGGGCAAAATTGGAGAAATTTCACTTATTTTGGGGCAAAATTGCAGAAATTTTACTTATTTCAGGGTAATAAGTCAGAAATTTTCCTTCTTTGGGGGCAAAAAAGAAAGGAATTCCTTTTGTTTTGGGGGAAAAAGACAGAAATTCCACTTATTTAGAGGCAAAAAGGCAGAAATTCCTCTTATTTTGGAGCAAAAATGAAGACATTTCCCTTTTTTATGGCAAAAAGGTATGCATTCTCCTTATTTTCGGGCAAAAGGGGAGAAATTCCCCGTATTTTGGAGCAAAATTGCAGAAATTCCCTTAATTGTGGGACAAAAAGTCAGAAATTCCCTATATGTTCGGGCAAAAAGACAGAAATTCTTCTTATTTTGCGGCAAAACTCAGAAATTCCACTTATTTTGGGGCAAATTTCCAGGAATTTCCCTTCTTTTGGGGCAAAATTGCAGAAATTTCACTTATTTGGGGGCAAATTGCAGAAATTTCACTTAATTTGGGGCAAAATTGCAGAAATTTCACTTATTTCAGGGAAAAAAAGCAGAAATTTTTCTAATTTTGGGGGCCAAAAGGCAGAAATTGCTAATATTTTGTGGCAAAAAGGCAGAAATTCTACTTATTTTGAGGTAAAAACGCTGAAATTCCCCTTATTTGGGGGCAAAAAGGCAGAAATTTCCTATATTTTGGGGCAAAATTGCAGAATTTTAACTTACTTCAGGGTAATAAGTCAGAGATTTTTTTATTTTGGGGCCAAAAAGACAGAAATTCCCTTTGTTTTGGGGGGAAAAGACAGAAATTCCACTTATTTAGAGGCAAAAAAGCAGAAATTCCCCTTATTTTGGAGCAAAAATGAAGAAATTTCCCTTTTTTATGGCAAAAAGGTATGCATATTTCTTATTTTCGGGCAAAAAGGCAGAAATTCCCCGTATTTTGGAGCAAAATTGCAGAAATTCCTTTAAATATGAGGCAAAATGTCAGAAATTCCCTATATGTTAGGGCAAATAGACAGAAATTCTCTTTATTTTGTGGCAAAACTCAGAAATTCCACTTATTTTGGGGCAAATATACAGAAATTTCCTTTATTTTGGGGCAAAATTGCAGAAATTTCACTTATTTTGGGGCAAAATTGCAGAAATTTCACTTATTTCAGGGAAAAAAGGCAGAAATTATCCTTATTTTGGGGCAAAAAGCAGAAATTCCTAATATTTGTGGCAAAAATGCAGAAATTCCCCTTATTTTGAGGTAAAAATACTGAAATTCCCCTTATTTGGGGGCAAAAAGGGAGAAATTTCCCATATTTTGGGGAAAAATTGCAGAAATTTCACTTACTTTAGGGTAATAAGTCAGATTATTTCTTATTTTGGGGCAAAAAAAACAGAAATTTTCTCTGTTTTGGGGGAAAATACAGAAATTCCACTTAGAGGCAAAAAGCAGAAATTCCCCTTATTTTGGAGCAAAAATCAAAAAATTTCCATTTTTTATGGCAAAAAGATATGCATTCTTCTTATTTTCGGGCAAAAAGGCAGAAATTCCCCATATTTTGGAGCAAAATTGCAGAAATTCCCCTAATTGTAGGGCAAAAAGACAGAAATTGCCTATATGTTGAGGCAAAAAGACAGAAATTCTCCTTATTTTGGGGCAAAACTCAGAAATTCCACTTATTTTGGGGCAAAATTCCAGAAATTTCCCTTATTTTGGGGCAAAATTGCAGAAATTTCACTTATTTTGGGGCAAAATTGCAGAAATTTCACTTATTTCAGGGAAAAAAAGCAGAAGTTTCTTTATTTTGAAGCAAAAAGGCAGAAATTCCTAATATTTTGTGGCAAAAATGCAGAAATTCTTCTTATTTTGAGGTAAAAATGCTGAAATTCCCCTTATTTTGGGGGAAAAAGGCAGAAATTTCCCTTATTTTGGGGCAAAATTGCAGAAATTTCACTTACTTCAGGGTAATAAGTCAGAATTTTTTCTTATTTTGGGGCAAAAAAGAAAGGAATTCCCTTTGTGTTGGGGGAAAAAGACAGAAATTCCACTTATTTAGAGGCAAAAAAGCAGAAATTCCCCTTATTTTGGAGCAAAAATGAAGAAATTTCCCTTTTTTATGGCAAAAAGGTATGCTTTCTTCTTATTTTCGGCCAAAAAGGCAGAAATTCCCCGTATTTTGGAGCAAAATTGCAGAAATTCCCCTAATTTTGGGGCAAAAGCAGAAATTCCCTATATGTTGGGGCAAAAAGACAGAAATTCCCTTTATTTTGGGGCAAAACTCAGAAATTCCAGTTATTTTGGGGCAAAAATGCAGAAATTTCCCTTATTTTGGGGCAAAATTGCAGAAATTTCACTTATTTCAGGGTAATGTCAGAAATTTTTCTTATTTTGGGGCAAAAAAACATGAATAACCTTTGTTTTGAGGGAAAAAGACAGATATTCCACTTATTTAGAGGCAAAAAAGCAGAAATTCCCTATATTTTGGAGCAAAAATGAAGAAATTTCCCTATTTTATGGCAAAAGGTATGCATTCTTCTTATTTTCAGGCAAAAAGGCAGAAATTCCCTGTATTTTGGAGCAAAATTGCAGAAATTTCCCTAATTGTGGGGCAAAAAGGCAGAAATTCTCTATATGTTGGGGCAAAAAGACAGAAAATCTTATTTTGGGGCAAAACTCAGAAATTCCACTTATTTCGGGGCAAAATTCCAGAAATTTCCCTTGTTTTAGGGAAAAATTGCAGAAATTTCCCTTATTTTGGGGCAAAATTGGAGAAATTTCACTTATTTTGGGGCAAAATTGCAGAAATTTCACTTATTTCAGGGAAAAAAGGCAGAAATTTTCTTTATTTTGGGGCAAAAAAGACAGGAATTTTCTATGTTTTGGGGGAAAAAAACAAAAATTCCACTTATTTAGAGGCAAAAAAGCAGAAATTCCCCTTATTTTGGAGCAAAAATGAAGAAATTTCCCTTTTTTATGGCAAAAAGTTATGCATTCTTCTTATTTTTGGGCAAAAAGGCCGAAATTCCCCGTATTTTGGAGTAAAATTGCAGAAATTCCCCTAGTTGTGGGGCAAAAAGGGAGAAATTCCCTATAT
The DNA here is from genome assembly GCF_963924665.1 of Micromys minutus. Lineage (NCBI taxonomy): Eukaryota > Metazoa > Chordata > Mammalia > Rodentia > Muridae > Micromys > Micromys minutus. The sequence goes on along the minus strand of NW_027667411.1, from coordinate 739,480 downwards.
GTTGGGGCAAAAATTCAGAAATTCTTCTTATTTTGGGGCAAAACTCAAAAATTCCACTTATTTTGGGGCAAAATTCCAGAAATTTTCTTTATTTTGGGGCAAAATTGCAGAAATTTTCCTTATTTTGGGGCAAAATTGGAGAAATTTCACTTATTTTGGGGCAAAATTGCAGAAATTTTACTTATTTCAGGGAAAAAAGGCAGAAATTTTCCTTATTTGGGGGCAAAAAAGAAAGGAATTCCTTTTGTTTTTGGGGAAAAAGACAGAAATTCCACTTATTTAGAGGCAAAAAGGCAGAAATTCCTCTTATTTTGGAGCAAAAATGAAGACATTTCCATTTTTTATGGCAAAAAAGTATGCATTCTCCTTATTTTCAGGCAAAAGGGGAGAAATTCCCCGTATTTTGGAGCAAAATTGCAGAAATTCCCTTAATTGTGGGACAAAAAGTCAGAAATTCCCTATATGTTCGGGCAAAAAGACAGAAATTCTTCTTATTTTGCGGCAAAACTCAGAAATTCCACTTATTTTGGGGCAAATTTCTAGGAATTTCCCTTCTTTTGGGGCAAAATTGCAGAAATTTCACTTATTTGGGGGCAAATTGCAGAAATTTCACTTATTTTGGGGCAAAATTGCAGAAATTTCACTTATTTCAGGGAAAAAAGGAAGTAATTTTTCTAATTTTGGGGGCAAAAAGGCAGAAATTCCTAATATTTTGTAGCAAAAAGGCAGAAATTCTACTTATTTTGAGGTAAAAACGCTGAAATTCCCCTTATTTGGGGGCAAAAACGCAGAAATTTCCTTTATTTTGTGGCAAAATTGCAGATTTTAACTTACTTCAGGGTAATAAGTCAGAGATTTTTTTATTTTGGGGCCAAAAACAGAAATTCCCTTTGTTTTTGGGGGAAAAGACAGAAATTCCACTTATTTAGAGGCAAAAAAGCAGAAATTCCCCTTATTTTGGAGCAAAAATGAAGAAATTTCCCTTTTTTATGGCAAAAAGGTATGCATATTTCTTATTTTCGGGCAAAAAGGCAGAAATTCCCCGTATTTTGGAGCAAAATTGCAGAAATTCCTTTAAATATGGGGCAAAATGTCAGAAATTCCCTATATGTTGGGGCAAAAAGTCAGAAATTCTCCTTATTTTAGGGCAAAACTCAGAAATTCCACTTATTTTGGGGCAAAAATCCAGAAATTTTTTTTATTTTGGGGCAAAATTGCAGAAATTTCCATTATTTTGGGGCAAAATTGGAGAAATTTCACTTATTTTGGGGCAAAATTGAAGAAATTTTACTTATTTCAGGGAAAAAGGCAAAAATTTTCTTTATTTTGGGGCAAAAAAGAAAGGAATTCCTTTTGTTTTGGGGGAAAAAGACAGAAATTCCACTTATTTAGAGGCAAAAATGCAGAAATTCCCCTTATATTGGAGCAAAAATGAAGACATTTCCATTTTTTATGGCAAAAAGTTATGCATTCCCCTTATTTTCGGGCAAAAATAGAGAAATTTCCCGTATTTTGGAGCAAAATTGCAGAAATTCCCTTAATTGTGGGACAAAAAGTCAGAAATTCTCAATATGTTGGGGCAAAAAGACAGAAATTCTTCTTATTTTGCGGCAAAACTCTGAAATTCCACTTATTTTGGGGCAAATTTCCAGAAATTTCCCTTCTTTTGGGGCAAAATTGCAGAAATTTCACTTATTTTGGGGTAAATTGCAGAAATTTCACTTATTTTGGGGCAAAATTGCAGAAATTTCACTTATTTCAGAAAAAAAGGCAGAATTTTTTTTACTTTGGTGGCAAAAAGGCAGAAATTCCTAATATTTTGTGGCAAAAATGAAGAAATTCTCCTTATTTTGAGGTAAAAATGCTGAAATTCCCCTTATTTGGGAGCAAAAAGGCAGAAATTTCCTTTATTTTGGGGCAAAATTGCAGAATTTTCACTTACTTCAGGGTAATAAGTCAGAGATTTTTTTATTTTGGGGCCAAAAAGACAGGAATTCCCTTTGTGTTGGGGGAAAAAGACAGAAATTCCACATATTTAGAGGCAAAAAAGCAGAAATTCCCTTTATTTTGGATCAAAAATCAAGAAATTTCCATTTTTTATGGCAAAAAGGTATGCATTCTTTTTATTTTCAGGCAAAAAGGCAGAAATTCCCAGTATTTTGGAGCAAAATTGCAGAAATTCCCCTAATTGTAGGGCAAAAAGGCAGAAATTGCCTATATGTTGAGGCAAAAAGACAGAAATTCTCCTTATTTTGGGGCAAAACTCAGAAATTCCACTTATTTTGGGGCAAGATTCCAGAAATTTCCCTTATTTTGGGGCAAAATTGGAGAAATTTCACTTATTTTGGGGCAAAATTGCAGAAATTTCACTTATTTCAGGGAAAAAAAGCAGAAGTTTTTTTATTTTGAAGCAAAAAGGCAGAAATTCCTAATATTTTGTGGCAAATATGCATAAATTCCCCTTATTTTGAGGTAAAAAGGCTGAAATTTTCCTTATTTGGGGAAAAATGCAGAAATTTCCCTTATTTTGGGGCAAAATTGCAGAAATTTCACTTACTTCAGGATAATAAGTCAGAATTTTTCCTTATTTTGGGGAAAAAAAGACAGGAATTCCCTTTATGTTGGAAGAAAAAGACAGAAATTCCACTTATTTAGAGGCAAAAAAGCAGAAATTCCCCTTATTTTGGAGCAAAAATGAAGAAATTTTTCTTTTTTATGGTAAAAAGTTATGCTTTCTTCTTATTTTCGGGCAAAAAGGCAGAAATTCCCTGTATTTTGGAGCAAAATTGCAGAAATTCCCCTAATTGTGGGGCAAAAGCAGAAGTTCCCTATATGTTGGGGCAAAAAGACAGAAATTCTCTTTATTTTGGGGCAAAACTCAGAAATTCCACTTATTTTGGGGCAAAAATCCAGAAATTTCCCTTATTTTGGGGCAAAATTGCAGAAATTTCACTTATTTCAGGGTAATAAGTCAGAAATTTTTCTTATTTTGGGGTAAAAAAACATGAATAACCTTTGTTTTGAGGGAAAAAGACAGATATTCCACTTATTTAGAGGCAAAAAGGCAGAAATTCACTGTATTTTGGAAGCAAAATTGCAGAAATTTCCCTAATTGTGGGGCAAAAAGGCAGAAATTCCCCATATGTTAGGGCAAAAAGACAGAAATTCTCCTTATTTTAGGGAAAAACTCAGAAATTCCACTTATTTTGGGGCAAAATTCTAGAAATTTCCCTTTATTTTGGGCAAAATTGCAGAAATTTCCCTTATTTTGGGGCAAAATTGCAGAAATTTCACTTATATCAGGGAAAAAAGGCAGAAATTTTCCTTATTTTAGGGCAAAAAAACAGAAATTCCTAATATATTGTGGCAAAAATGCAGAAATTCCCATTATTTTGAGGTAAAAAGGCTGAAATCCCCCTTATTTGGGGCCAAAAAGGAAGAAATTTTCCATATTTTGGGGAAAAATTGCAGAAATTTCACTTACTTCAGGGTAATAAGTCAGAATTTTTCCTTATTTTGGGGCAAAAAATACAGAAATTCCCTTTGTTTGGGGGGAAAAACAAAGAAATTCCACTTATTTAGAGGCAAAAAAGCAGAAATTCCCCTTATTTTGGAGCAAAAATGAAGATATTTCCCTTTTTATGGCTAAAAGGTTTGCATTCTTCTTATTTTCGGGCAAAAAGGCAGAAATTTCCCGTATTTTGGTGCAAAATTGCAGAAATTTCCCTAATTGTGGGGCAAAAAGGCAGAAATTCCCTATATGTTGGGGCAAAAAAGACAGAAATTCTTCTTATTTTGAGGCAAAACTCAGAAATTCCACTTATTTTGAGGCAAAATTCCAGAAATATCTCTTATTTAGGGGCAAAATGCAGAAATTTCCCTTATTTTGGGGCAAAATTGCAGAAATTTCACTTATTTCAGGGAAAAAAGGCAGAAATTGTTTTTATTTTGAAGCAAAAATGCAGAAATTCCTATTAGTTTGTGACAAAAATGCAGAAATTACTTTTATTTTGAGGTAAATAGTCTGAAATTCCCCTTATTTGGGGGCAAAAAGGCAGAAATTTCCCATATTTTGGGGAAAAATTGCAGAAATTTCACTTACTTAAGCGTAATAAGTCAGAATTTTTTCTTATTTTGGGTCAAAAAATACAGAAATTCCCTTTGTTTTGGGGGAAAAAGACAGAAATTCCACTTATTTAGAGGCAAAGAAGCAGAAATTCCCCTTATTTTGGAGCAAAAATGAAGAAATTTCCTATTTTTATGGCAAAAAGGTATGCAGTTTTCTTATTTTGGGCAAGAAGACAGAAATTCCCCGTATTTTGGAGCAAAATTGCAGAAATTCCCCTAGTTGTGGGGCAAAAAGGCAGAAATTCTCTATATGTTGGGGCAAAAAGACAGAAATTCTCTTTATTTTAGGGCAAAACTCAGAAATTCCACTTATTTTGGGGCAAATTTCCAGAAATTCCCCTTCTTTTGGGGCAAAATTGCAGAAATTTCACTTATTTTGGGGCAAAATTGCAGAAATTTCACTTATTTTGGGGCAAAATTGCAGAATTTTCACTTACTTCAGGGTAATAAGTCAGAGATTTTTTTATTTTGGGGCCAAAAAGACAGAAATTTTCTTTGTTTTCGGGGAAAAAGACAGAAATTCCACTTATTTAGAGGCAACATGCAGAAATTCCTCTTATTTTGGAGCAAAAATGAAGAAATTTCCCATTTTTATGGCAAAAAAGGTATGCATACTTCTTATTTTCGGGCAAAGAGGAAGAAATTCCCTGTATTTTGAAGCAAAATTGCAGAAATTCCCCTTAATATGGGGCAAAAAGGCAGAAATTCCCTATATGTTAAAGCAAAAAGACAGAAATTCTCTTTATTTTGGGGCAAAACTCAGAAATTCCACTTGTTTTGAGCAAAATTCCAGAAATTTCCCTTATTTTGGGGCAACATTGCAGAAATTTCACTTATTTCATGGAAAAAAAAAGTTTTCTTATTTTGAAGCAAAAAGGCAGAAATTCCTAATATTTTGTGGCAAAAATGCAGAAATTCCCCTTATTTTGAGGTAAAAAGGCTGAAATTCCCCTTATTTGGGGGAAAAAAGGAAGAAATTTCCCTTATTTTGAGGAAAAATTGCAGAAATTTCATTTAATTCAGGGTAATAAGTCAGAATTTTTCCTTATTTGGGAGCAAAAAAGACAGGAATTCTTTTTGTTTTGGGAGAAAAAGACAGAAATTCAAATTATTTAGAGGCAAAAAAGCAGAAATTCCCCTTATTTTGGAGCAAAAATGAAGAAATTTCCCTTTTTAATGGCAAAAAGGTATGCATACTTCTTATTTTCGGGCAAAAAGGCAGAAATTCCCCGTATTTTGGAGCATAATTGCAGAAATTCCCCTAATTGTGGGGCAAAAGCAGAAATTCCCTATATGTTTTGGCAAATAGACAGAAATTTTTTTTATTTTGGGGCAAAACTCAGAAATTCCACTTATTTTGGGGCAAAAATCCAGAAATTTCCCTTATTTTTGGGCAGAATTGTAGAAATTTTACTTATTTCAGGGTAATAAGTCAGAAATTTTTCTTATTTTGGGGCAAAAAAACATGAATAACCTTTGTTTTGAGGGAAAAATATAGAAATTCCACTTATTTTGGGGCAAAATTACAGAAATTTCCCTTATTTTGGGGCAAAATTGCAGAAATTTCACTTTTTTTGGGCAAAATTGCAGAAATTTCACATATTTTGTGGCAAAATTGCAGAAATTTCACTTATTTCAGGTAAAAAAGGCTGAAATTTTCCTTATTTTAGGGCAAAAAGGCAGAAATACCTAATATTTTGTGGCAAAAGTGCAGAAGTTCCTTTTATTTGGGGGCAAAAAAGCAGAAATTTTTCATAGTTTGGGGCAAAATTGCAGAAATTTCACTTACTTCAGGGTAATAAGTCAGAATTTTTCCTTATTTTGGTGCAAAAAATACAGAAATTCCTTTTGTTTTGGGGGAAAACGACAGAAATTCCACTTATTTAGAGGCAAAAAAGCAGAAATTCCCCTTATTTTGGAGCAAAAATGAAGAAATTTCCCTTTTTTATGGCAAAAAGATATGCATTCTTTTTATTTTCGGGCAAAAAGGCAGAAATTCCCTGTATTTTGGAGCTAAATTGCAGAAATTCCCCGAATTGTTGGGCAAAAAGGCAGAAATGCCTTATATGTTGGGGCAAAAAGACAGAAATTCTCCTTGTTTTGGGGCAAATCTCAGAAATTCCACTAACTGGAGGCAAAATTCCAGAAATTTTCATTATTTTGGGGCCAAATTGCAGAAATTTTCTTATTTTGGGGCAAAAAGCCATAAATTCCTAATATTTTGAGGCAAAAATGCAGAAATTCCCCTTATTTTGAGGTAAAAATGCTGAAATTCTTCTTATTTGGAGGCAAAAAGGCAGAAATTTCCCTTATTTTCGGGCAAAATTGGAGAAATTCCTCTAATTATGGGGCAAAAAGGCAGAAATTCTCTACATGTTGGGACAAAAAGACAGAAATTCTCCTTATTTTGGGGCAAAACTCAGAAATTCCACTTATTTTGGGGCAAAATTCCAGAAATTTCCCTTATTTTGGGGCAAAATTGCAGAAATTTCTTTTATTTTGGGGCAAAATTGAAGAAATTTCACTTATTTTGGGGCAAAATTGCAGAAATTTCACTTATTTCAGGGAAAAAAGGAAGAAATTTTCCTTATTTTGGGGCAAAAAAGACAAAAATTTTCTTTTTTTTGAGGGAAAGAGACAGAAATTACACTTATTTAGAGCCAAAAAAGCAGAAATTCCCTTTATTTTGGAGCAAAAATGAAGAAATTTCCCTTTTTTATGGCAAAAAGGTACGCATTCTTCTTATTTTCGGTCAAAAAGGCAGAAATTCCTTGTATTTTGGAGCAAAATTGCAGAAATTCCCCTAATTGTGGGGCAAAAAGGTAGAAATTCTCTATATGTTGGCGCAAAAAAACAGAAATTCTCCTTATTTTGGGGCAAAACTCAGAAATTGCACTTATTTTGGGGCAAAATTCCAGAAATTTCCCTTATTTTGAGGCAAAATTGCAAAAATTTCCCTTATTTTGGGGCAAAATTGTAGAAATTTCACTTAATTTGGGGCAAAATTGCAGAAATTTCACTTATTTCAGGGAAAAAGGCAGAAATTTTTTTAATTTTTGGGGCAAAAAGGCAGAAATTCCTAATATATTGTGGCAAAAATGCAAAAATTCCCCTTATTTTGAGGTAAAAATGCTGAAATTCCCCTTATTTGGGGGCAAAAATGCAGAAATTTCCCTTATTTTGGCGAAAAATTGCAGAATTTTCACTTACGTCAGGGTAATAAGTCAGAGATGTTTTTATTTTGGGGCCAAAAAGACAGAAATTCTCTTTGTTTTGAAGGAAAAAGACAGAAATTCAACTTATTTAGAGGCAAAAAAGCAGAAATTCCCCTTATTTTGGAGCAAAAATGCAGAAATTTCCCTTTTTTTATTGCAAAAAGGTATGCATACTTCTTATTTTCGGGCTAAAAGGCAGAAATTCCCCGTATTTTGGAACAAAATTGCAGAAATTCCCCTAAATATGGGGCAAAAAGGCAGAAATTTCCTATATGATAGGGCAAAAAGACAGAAATTCTCTTTATTTTGGGGCAAAACTCAGAAATTCCACATATTTTGGGGCAAAATTCCAGAAATTTCGCTTATTTTGGGGCAAAATTGCAGAAATTTCACTTATTTCAGGGAAAAAGGCAGAAATTTTCCTTATTTTGGGGCAAAAAAAAGAAATTCCTAATATTTTTTGGCAAAAATGCAGATATTCCCCTTATTTTGAGGCAAAAAGGCTGAATTTCGCCTTATTTGGGGGCAGAAAGGTAGAAATTTCTTATATTTTGGGGCAAAATTGCAGAAATTTCACTTACTTCAGGGTAATAAGTCAGAATTTTTTCTTATTTTGGGGCAAAAAAAAACAGAAATTCCACTTATTTAGAGGCAAAAAAGCAGAAATTCCACTTATTTTGGAGCAAAAATGATGAAATTTCCCATTTTTATGACACAAAGGTATGCATTCTTCTTATTTTCGGGCAAAAAGGCAGAAATTCCCCGTATTTTGGAGCAAAATTTTAAAAATTCCCCTAATTCTGGGGCAAAAAGGCAGTAATTGCCTATATGTTGGCGCAAAAATACAGAAATTCTCCTTATTTTGGGGCAAAACTCAGAAATTCCACTTATTTTGGGGCAAAATTGCAAAAATTTCACTTATTTTGGGGCAACATTGCAGAAATTTTACTTATTTCAGGGAAAAAAAGCAGAAGTTTTCTTATTTTGAAGCAAAAAGTCAGAAATTCCTAATATTATGTGGCAAAAATGCAGAAATTCCCCTTATTTTGAAGTAAAAAGGCTGAAATTCCCCTTATTTGGGGGAAAAAAGGGCTGAAATTTCCCTTATTTTGGGGCAAAATTGCAGAAATTTCACTTATTTCAGGGTAATAAGTCAGAATTTTTCCTTATTTTGGGGCAAAAGAGACAGGAATTCCATTTGTTTTAGGGGAAAAAGACAGAAATTCCACTTATTTAGAGGCAAAAAAGCAGAAATTCCCCTTATTTTGGAGCAAAAATGAAGAAATTTCCCTTTTTTATAGCAAAAAGATATGCATACTTCTTATTTTCGGGCAAAAATGCAGAAATTCCCCGTATTTTGGAGGAAAATTGCAGAAATTACCCTAAATATGGGGCAAAAAGGCAGAAATTCCCTATATGTTAGGGCAAAAAGACAGAAATTCTCTTTATTTGGGGGCAAAACTCAGAAATTCCACTTATTTTGGGGCAAAATTGCAGAAATTTCACTTTTTTTGGAGCAAAATTGCAGAAATTTCACTTATTTCAGGGAAAAAAGGCAGAAATTTTCCTTATTTTCGGGCAAAAAGCAGAAATTCCGAATATTTTGTGGCAAAAATAAAGAAATACCCCTTATTTTGAGGTAAAAAGGCTGAATTTCCCCTTATTTGGGGACAGAAAAGCAGAAATTTCTTATATTTTAGGGCAAAAATGCAGAAATTTCACTTACTTCAGGATAATAAGTCAGAATTTTTTCTTATTTTGGGGCAAAAAAGACAGAAATTCCACTTATTTAGAGGAAAAAAGCAGAAATTCCACTTATTTTAAGCAAAAATGATAAAATTTCCAGTTTTTATGACAAAAAGGTATGGATTCTTCTTATTTTCGGGCAAAAAGGCAGAAATTCCCCGTATTTTGGAGCAAAATTGCAGAAATTCCCTTAAATGTGGGGCAAATGCAGAAATTCCCTATATGTTGGGGCAAAAAGACAGAAATTCTTTTTTTTGGGGGCAAAACTCAAAAATTCCATTTATTTGGGGCAAAAATCCAGAAATTTCTCTTATTTTGGAGCAAAATTGCAGAAATTTCACTTATTTCAGGGTAATAAGTCAGAAATTTTTCTTATTTTGGGGTAAAAAAACATGAATAACCTTTGTTTTGAGGGAAAAAGACAGAAATTCCACTTATTTAGAGGCAAAAAAGCAGAAATTCCCCTTATTTTGGAGCAAAAATGAAGAAATTTTCCTATTTTATGGCAAAAAGTTATGCATTCTTCTTACTTACAGGCAAAAAGGCAGAAATTCCCCGTATTTTGGAGCAAAATTGCAGAAATTCCCCTAATTGTGGGGCAAAAATGCAGAAATTCCCTATATGTTAGGGCAAAAAGACAGAAATTCTCCTTATTTTGGGGCAAAACTCAGAAATTCCACTTATTTTGGGGCAAAATTCCAGAAATTTCCCTTATTTTGGGGCAAAATTGCAGAAATTTCCCTTATTTTGGGGCAATATTGCAGAAATTTCACTTATTTTGTGGCAAAATTGCAGAGATTTTACTTATTTCAGGGAAAAAAGGCAGAAATTTTCTTTATTTTAGGGCAAAAAGGCAGAAATTCCTAATATTTTGTGGCAAAAGTGCAGAAATTCCCATTATTTTGAGGTAAAAAGGCTGAAATTTTCCTTATTTGGGGGCAAAAAGGTAGAAATTTTTCATATTTTGGGGCAAAATTGCAGAAATTTCACTTACTTCAGGGTAATAAGTCAGAATTTTTCCTTATTTTGGGGCAAAAAATACAAAATTTCCTTTTGTTTTGGGGGAAAAAGACAGAAATTCCACTTTTTTAGATGCAAAAATGCAGAAATTCCCCATATTTTGGAGCAAAAATGAAGAAATTTCCCTTTTTTATGGCAAAAAGGTATGCATTCTTCTCATTTTCGGTCAAAAAGGCAGAAATTCCCCGTATTTTGGAGCAAAATTGCAGAAATTCTTCTAATTGTGGGGCAAAAACGCAGAAATCCTCTATATGTTGTCGCAAAAAGACAGAAGTTCTCCTTATTTTGGGGAAAAACTCAGAAATTCCACTTATTTTGGGGCAAAATTCTAGAAATTTCCCTTATTTTGGGGCAAAATTGCAGAAATTTCCCTTATTTTGGGGCAAAATTGCAGAAATTTCACTTATTTTGGGGCAAAATTGCAGTAATTTCATTTATTTCTGGAAAAAAAGGCAGAAATTTTTCTAATTTTTGAGGCAAAAAGGCAGAAATTCCTAATATTTTGTGGCAAAAATGCAAAAATTCCCCTTATTTTGAGGTATAAAGCCTGAAATTCCCCTTATTTGTGGGCAAAAAAGCAGAAATTTCCCTTATTTTGGGGCAAAATTGCAGAATTTTCACTTACTTCAGGGTAATAAGTCAGAGATGTTTTTATTTTGGGGCCAAAAAGACAGAAATTCCCTTTGTTTTGGGGGAAAAAGAAAGAAATTCCACTTATTTAGAGGCAAAAAAGCAGAAATTCCCCTTATTTTGAAGCAAAAATGAAGAAATTTCCCTTTTTTATGGCAAAAAGATATGCATTCTTCTTATTTTCCGGCAAAAAGGCAGAAATTCCCCGTATTTTGGAGCAAAATTGCAGAAATTCCCCTAAATATGGGGCAAAAAGGAAGAAATTCCCTATATGTTAGGGCAAAAAGACAGAAATTCTTTTTATTTTTGGGCAAAACTCAGAAATTCCACTTATTTTGAAGCAAAATTCTAGAAATTTCCTTTATTTTGGGGCAAAATTGCACAAATTTCATTTTTTTTGGCGCAAAATTGCAGAAATTTCACTTATTTCAGGGAAAAAAGGCAGAAATTTTTCTTATTTTGGGGCAAAAAGCAGAAATTCCTAATATTTTGTGGCAAAAATGCAGAAATTCCCTTTATTTTGAGGTAAAAAGGCTGAATTTCCCCTTATTAGGGGGCAGAAAGGCAGAAATTTCTTATATTTTGGGGCAAAATTGCAGAAATTTCACTTACCTCAGGGTAATAAGTCAGAATTTTTTCTTATTTTGGGGCAAAAAAGACAGAAATTCCACTTATTTAGAGGCAAAAAAGCAGAAATTCCACTTATTTTGGAGCAAAAATGATAAAATTTCCCATTTTTATAACAAAAAGTTATGCATTCTTCTTATTTTCGGGCAAAAAGGCAGATTCCCCATATTTTGGAGCAAAATTTTAAAAATTCCCCTAATTCTGGGGCAAAAAGACAGAAATTGCCTATATGTTGGGGCAAAAAGACAGAAATTCTCCTTATTTTGGGGCAAAACTCAGAAATTCCACTTATTTTGGGGCAAAATTGCAGAAATTTCACTTATTTTGGGGCAAAATTGCAGTAATTTCATTTATTTCAGGAAAAAAAGGCAGAAATTTTTCTAATTTTTGAGGCAAAAAGGCAGAAATTCCTAATATTTTGTGGCAAAAATGCAAAAATTCCCCTTATTTTGAGGTATAAAGCCTGAAATTCCCCTTATTTGTGGGCAAAAAAGCAGAAATTTCCCTTATTTTGGGGCAAAATTGCAGAATTTTCACTTACTTCAGGGTAATAAGTCAGAGATGTTTTTATTTTGGGGCCAAAAAGACAGAAATTCCCTTTGTTTTGGGGGAAAAAGAAAGAAATTCCACTTATTTAGAGGCAAAAAAGCAGAAATTCCCCTTATTTTGGAGCAAAAATGAAGAAATTTCCCTTTTTTATGGCAAAAAGATATGCATTCTTCTTATTTTCCGGCAAAAAGGCAGAAATTCCCCGTATTTTGGAGCAAAATTGCAGAAATTCCCCTAAATATGGGGCAAAAAGGAAGAAATTCACTATATGTTAGGGCAAAAAGACAGAAATTCTTTTTATTTTTGGGCAAAACTCAGAAATTCCACTTATTTTGAAGCAAAATTCTAGAAATTTCCTTTATTTTGGGGCAAAATTGCACAAATTTCATTTTTTTGGCGCAAAATTGCAGAAATTTCACTTATTTCAGGGAAAAAAGGCAGAAATTTTTCTTATTTTGGGGCAAAAAGCAGAAATTCCTAATATTTTGTGGCAAAAATGCAGAAATTCCCTTTATTTTGAGGTAAAAAGGCTGAATTTCCCCTTATTAGGGGGCAGAAAGGCAGAAATTTCTTATATTTTGGGGCAAAATTGCAGAAATTTCACTTACCTCAGGGTAATAAGTCAGAATTTTTTCTTATTTTGGGGCAAAAAAGACAGAAATTCCACTTATTTAGAGGCAAAAAAGCAGAAATTCCACTTATTTTGGAGCAAAAATGATAAAATTTCCCATTTTTATAACAAAAAGTTATGCATTCTTCTTATTTTCGGGCAAAAAGGCAGATTCCCCATATTTTGGAGCAAAATTTTAAAAATTCCCCTAATTCTGGGGCAAAAAGACAGAAATTGCCTATATGTTGGGGCAAAAAGACAGAAATTCTCCTTATTTTGGGGCAAAACTCAGAAATTCCACTTATTTTGGGGCAAAATTGCAGAAATTTCCCTTATTTTGGGGCAAAATTGCAGAAATTTCACTTATTTTGTGGCAAAATTGCAGAAATTTCACTTATTTCAGGGAAAAGAGGCAGAAATTTTCTTTATTTTAGGGCAAAAAGGCAGAAATTCCTAATATTTTGTGGCAAAAGTGCAGAAATTCCCATTATTTTGAGGGAAAAAGGCTGAAATTTTCCTTATTTGGGGGCAAAATTGCAGAAATTTCACTTACTTCAGGGTAATAAGTCAGAATTTTTCCTTATTTTGGGTCAATAAAGACAGGAATTCCCTTTGTTTTGGGGGAAAAAGACAGAAATTCCACTTATTTAGAGGATAAAAAGCAGAAATTCCCCTTATTTTGGAGCAAAAATGAAGAAATTTCGTTTTTTTATGGCAAAAAGGTATGCATTCTTCTTATTTTCGGGCAAAAAGGCAGAAATTCCATGTATTTTGGAGCAAAATTGCAGAAATTCCCCTAATTGTGGGGCAAAAACAGAAATTCCCTATATGTTAGGGCAAAACGACAGACATTCTCTTTATTTTGGGGCAAAACTCAGAAATTCCACTTATTTTGGGGCAAAAATCCAGAAATTTCCCTTATTTTGGGGCAAAATTGCAGAAATTTCACTTATTTCAGGGTAATAAGTCAGAAATTTTTCTTATTTTGGGGCAAAAAAACATGAATAACCTTTCTTTTGAGGGAAAAAAACAGAAATTCCACTTATTTAGAGGCAAAAAAGCAGAAATTCCCCTTATTTTGGAGCAAAAATGAAGAAATTTCCTTATTTTATGGCAAAAAGTATGCATTCTTCTTATTTACAGGCAAAAAGGCACAAATTAGCCGTATTTTGAAGCAAAATTGCAGAAATACTCCTAATTGTGGGGCCAAAATGCAGAAATTCCCTATATGTTAGGGCAAAAAGACAGAAATTCTCCTTATTTTGGGGCAAAACTCAGAAATTCCACTTATTTTGGGGCAAAATTCCAGAAATTTCCCTTATTTTGGGGCAAAATTGCAGAAATTTCCCTTATTTTGGGGCAAAATTGCAGAAATTTCACTTATTTTGTGGCAAAATTGCAGAAATTTCAATTATTTCAGGGAAAAAAGGCAGAAATTTTCCTTATTTTATGGCAAAAAGGCAGAAATTCCTAATATTTTGTCGCAAAAGTTCAGAAATTCCATTATTTTGAGGTAAAAAGGCTGAAATTCCCCTTATTTGGGAGCAAAAAGACAGAAATTTTTCATATTTTGGGGAAAAATTGCAGAAATTTCACTTACTTCAGGGTAATAAGTCAGAATTTTTCCTTATTTTGGGGCAAAAATTACAGAAATTCCTTTTGTGTTGTGGGAAAAAGACAGAAATTCCACATTTTTAGATGCAGAAATGCAGAAATTCCCCTTATTTTGGAGCAAAAATGAAGAAATTTCCCTTTTTTATTGCAAAAAGGTATGCATTCTTCTTATTATTCGGGCAAAAAGGCAGAAATTCCCCGTATTTTGGAGCTAAATTGCAGAAATTCCCCTAATTGTGAGGCAAAAAGGCAGAAATTCCCTATATGTTGGGGCAAAAAGTCAGAAATTCTCCTTATTTTGGGGCAAAACCCAGAAATACCACTAACTTGAGGCAAAATTCCAGAAATTTCCATTATTTTGGGACAAAATTGCAGAAATTTCCCTTATTTTGGGGCCAAATTGCAGAAATTTCACTTATTTCAGGGAAAAAAGCAGAAATTTTCTTATTTTGGGGCAGAAAGTCAGAAATTCCTAATATTTTGTGGCAAAAATGCAGAAATTCCTTTTATTTTGAGGTAAAAAGGCTGAAATTCTTCTTATTTGGGGGCAAAAAGTCAGAAATTTCTTATTTTCGGGAAAAATTGCAGAAATTCCCCTAATTATGGGGCAAAAAGGCAGAAATTCTCTATATGTTGGGGCAAAAAGACAGAAATTCTCCTTATATTGGGGAAAACCTAAGAAATTCCACTTATTTTGGGGCAAAATTCCAGAAATTTCCCTTATTTGGGGGAAAAATTGCAGAAATTTCCCTTATTTTGGGGCAAATTTGGAGAAATTTCACTTATTTTGGGGCAAAATTGCAGAAATTTCACTTATTTTGGGGCAAAATTGCAGAAATTTCACTTATTTTGGGGCAAAATTGCAGAAATTTCACTTATTTCAGGAAAAAAGGCAGAAATCTTACTAATTTTGGGGGCAAAAAGACAGAAATTCCTAATATTTTGTGGAAAAATGCAGAAATTCCTCTTATTTTGAGGTAAAAAGGCTGAAATTCCCCTTATTTGGGGGCAAAAAGACAGAAATTTCAATGATTTTGGGGCAAAATTGCAGAAATTCCCCTAATTGTGGGGCATAAAGGCAGAAATTCTCTATATGTTGGGGCAAAAAGACAGAAATTCTCCTTATTTTAGGGCAAAACTCACAAATTCCATTTATTTTGGGGAAAATTCCAGAAATTTCCTTTATTTTGGGGCAAAATTGCAGAAATTTCCCTTATTTTGGGGCAAAATTGGAGAAATTTCACTTATTTGGGGCAAAATTGCAGAAATTTCACTTATTTAACGGAAAAAAGGCAGAAATTCTCCTTATTTTGGGGCAAAATAGATAGGAATTTCTTTTGTTTTGGGGGAAAAAGACAGAAATTCCACTTATTTAGAGGCAGAAAAGCAGAAATTCCCCTTATTTTGGAGCAAAAAACAAGAAATTTCCCTTTTTTATGGCAAAAAGTTATGCATTCTTCTTATTTTCGGGCAAAAAGCAGAAATTCCCCGTATTTTGGAGCAAAATTGCAGAAATTCCCCTAATTGTGGGGCAAAAAGGCAGAAATTCTCTCTATGTTGAAGCATAAAGACAGAAATTTCGTTTATTTTTGGGTAAAAAGGCAGAAATTTCACTTATTTTGAGGTAGAAAGGCAGAATTTCCTCTTATTTTGAAGCAAAAATGAAGGAATTTCTCTTTTTTGTGGCATAAGGTATACATTCTTCTTATTATCTGGCAAAAAAGCAGAAATTCCCCGTATTTTGGAGCAAAATTGCAGAAATTCCCCTAATTGTGGGACAAAAATGCAGAAATTCCATATATGTTGGGGCAAAAGACAGAAATTATTTCTATTTTGGGGCAAAACTAAGAAATTCCACTTATTTGGGGGCAAAATTCCAGAAATTTCCCTTCTTTGGGGGCAAAATTGCAGAAATTTTACTTAATTTGGGCCAAAATTGCAGAAATTTCACTTATTTTGGGGCAAAATTGCAGAAATTTCAATTATTTCAGGGAAAAAAGGCAGAAATTTTCTTTATTTTGGGGCAAAAAGGCAGAAATTCCTAATATTTTGTGGAAAAAATGCAGAAATATATCTTATTTTGAGGTAAAAAGGCTGAAATTCCCCTTACTTGGGGGCAAAAAGAAAGAAATTTCCCTTATTTTGGGGCAAAATTGCAGAAATTTCACTTACTTCAGGGTAATAAGTCAGAAATATTTTTTATTTTGGGGCATAAAAGACAGAAATTCCCTTTGTTTTTGGGGAAAAAGACAGAAATTCCACTTATTTAGAGGCAAAAAAGCAGAAATTCCCTTTATTTTGGAGCAAAAATGAAGAAATTTCTTTTTTTTATGGCAAAAAGGTATGCATTCTTCTTATTTTCGGGCAAAAAGGCAGAAATTCCCTGTATTTTGGAGCAAAATTGCAGAAATTCCCCTAATTGTTGGGCAAAAACGCAAAAATTCCGTATATGTTGGGGCAAAAAGACAGAAATTCTCCTTATTTTGGGGCAAAACTCAGAAATTAAACTTACTTTGGGGCAAAATTCCAGAAATTTCGCTTATTTTGGGGCAAAATTGCAGAAATTTCACTTATTTTGGGGGAAAATTGAAGAAATTTCACTTATTTCAGGGAAAAAAAGCAGAAACTTTCTTATTTTGGGGCAAAAAAGCAAAAATTCCTAATACTTTGTGGCAAAAATGCAGAAATTCCCCTTATTTTGAGGTAAAAAGTCTGAACTTCCTATTATTTGGGGGCAAAAAGGCAGAAATTTCCCTTATTTTCGGGCAAAATTGCAGAAATTCCCTTAATTATGGGGCAAAAAGGCAGAAATTCTCTATATGTTGGGGCAAAAAGACAGAAATTCTCTTTATTTTGGGGCAAAACTCAGAAATTCCACTTATTTTGGGGCAAAATTCCAGAAATTTCCCTTATTTGGGGGCAAAATTGCAGAAATTTTCCTTATTTTGGGGCAAAATTGGAGAAATTTCACTTATTTTGGGGGAAAAATGGAGAAATTTCACTTATTTCAGGGAAAAAGGCAGAAATTTTCCTTATTTTATGGCAAAAAGGATAAAAATTTTTTTTGTTTTGGGGAAAAAAGACTGAAATTACACTTATTTAGAGACAAAAAAGCAGAAATTCCCCTTATTTTGGAGCAAAAATGAAGAAATTTCCTTTTTTTATGGCAAAAAGGTATGCATTCTTCTTATTTTCAGGCAAAAAGGCAGAAATTCCACGTATTTTAGAGCAAAATGCAGAAATTCCCCTAATTGTGGGGCAAAAAGCAGAAATTCTCTATATGTTGGCGCAAAAAGACAGAAATTCTCCTTATTTTAGGGCAAAGTCAGAAATTCCACTTATTTTGAAGCAAAATTCCAGAAATTTCCCTTATTTTGGGGCAAAATTGCAGAAATTTCACTTATTTTGGGGCAAAATTGCAGAAATTTCACTTATTTTGGGGCAAAATTGCAGAAATTTCACTTATTTCAGGAAAAAAAGGCAGAAATTAATAATTTGGGGGGCAAAAAAACAGAAATTCCTAATATTTTGTGGAAAAATGCAGAAATTCCCCTTATTTTGAGGTAAAAAGGCTGAAATTCCCCTTATTTGGGGGCAAAAAGACAGAAATTTCAATGATTTTGGAGCAAAATTGCAGAAATTCCCCTAATTGTGGGGCATAAAGGCAGAAATTATCTATATGTTGCGGCAAAAAGACAGAAATTCTCCTTATTTTGGGGCAAAACTCACAAATTCCACTTATTTTGGGGAAAATTCCAGAAATTTCCTTTATTTTGGGGCAAAATTGCAGAAATTTCCCTTATTTTGGGGCAAAATTGGAGAAATTTCACTTATTTTGGGGCAAAATTGCAGAAATTTCACTTATTTAACGGAAAAAAGGCAGAAATTTTCCTTATTTTGGGGCTAAATAGATAGGAATTTCTTTTGTTTTGGGGGAAAAAGACAGAAATTCCACTTATTTAGAGGCAGAAAAGCAGAAATTCCCCTTATTTTGGAGCAAAAAACAAGAAATTTCCCTTTTTTTATGGCAAAAAGTTATGCATTCTTCTTATTTTCGGGCAAAAAGCAGAAATTCCTCGTATTTTGGAGCCAAATTGCAGAAATTCCCCTAATTGTGGGGCAAAAAGGCAGAAATTCTCTCTATGTTGAAGCAAAAAGACAGAAATTTCATTTATTTTTGGGTAAAAAGGCAGAAATTTCACTTATTTTGAGGTAAAAAGGCAGAATTTCCTCTTATTTTGAAGCAAAAATGAAGGAATTTCTCTTTTTTGTGGCATAAGGTATACATTCTTCTTATTATCTGGCAAAAAAGCAGAAATTCCCCGTATTTTGGAGCAAAATTGCAGAAATTCCCCTAATTGTGGGGCAAAAATGCAGAAATTCCGTATATGTTGGGGCAAAAGACAGAAATTATTTCTATTTTGGGGCAAAACTCAGAAATTCCACTTATTTTGGGGCAAAATTCCAGAAATTTCCCTTCTTTTGGGGCAAAATTGCAGAAATTTTACTTAATTTGGGGCAAAATTGCAGAAATTTCACTTATTTTGGTACAAAATTGCAGAAATTTCACTTATTTCAGGGAAAAAAGACAGAAATTTTCCTTATTTTGGGGCAAAAAGGCAGAAATTCCTAATATTTTGTGGAAAAAATGCAGAAATATCTCTTATTTTGGGGTAAAAAGGCTGAAATTCCCCTTACTTGGGGGCAAAAAGGAAGAAATTTCTCTTATTTTGGGGCAAAATAGCAGAAATTTTACTTACTTCAGGGTAATTAATCAGAAATTTTTTTATTTTGGGGCATAAAAGACAGAAATTCCCTTTGTTTTGGGGGAAAAAGACAGAAATTCCACTTATTTAGAGGCATAAAAGCAGAAATTCCCTTTATTTTGGAGCAAAAATGAAGAAATTTCTTTTTTTTATGGCAAAAAGTTATGCATTCTTCTTATTTTCGGGCAAAAAGGCAGAAATTCCCCGTATTTTGGAGCAAAATTGCAGATATTCCCCTAATTGTGGGGCAAAAACGCAAAAATTCCATATATGTTGGGGCAAAAAGACAGAAATTCTCCTTATTTTGGGACAAAACTCAGAAATTAAACTTACTTTGGGGCAAAATTCCAGAAATTTCCCTTATTTTGGGGCAAAATTGCAGAAATTTCACTTATTTTGGGTCAAAATTGAAGAAATTTCACTTATTTCAGGGAAAAAAAGCAGAAATTTTCTTATTTTGGGGCAAAAAGGCAAAAATTCCTAATACTTTGTGGCAAAAATGCAGAAATTCCCCTTATTTTGAGGTAAAAAGGCTGAAATTCCTATTATTTGGGGGCAAAAAGGCAGAAATTTCCCTTATTTTCGGGCAAAATTGCAGAAATTCCCCTCATTATGGGGCAAAAAGGCAGAAATTCTCTATATGTTGGGGCAAAAAGACAGAAATTCTCCTTATTTTGGGGCAAAACTCAGAAATTCCACTTATTTTGGGGCAAAATTCCAGAAATTTTCCTTATTTGGGGGCAAAATTGCAGAAATTTCCCTTATTTTGGAGCAAAATTGGAGAAATTTCACTTATTTTGGGGCAAAATTGCAGAAATTTCACTTATTTCAGGGAAAAAGGCAGAAATTTTCCTTATTTTATGGCAAAAAAGACAAAAATTTTCTTTGTTTTGGGGGAAAAAGACAGAAATTACACTTATTTAGAGCCAAAAAAGCAGAAATTCCCCTTATTTTGGAGCAAAAATGGAGAAATTTCCCTTTTTTATGGCAAAAAGGTATGCATTCTTCTTATTTTCGGGCAAAAAGGCAGAAATTCCCCGTATTTTGTAGCAAAATTGCAGAAATTCCCCTAATTGTGGGGCAAAAAGGCAGAAATTCTCTATATGTTGGCGCAAAAATACAGAAATTCTCCTTATTTTAGTGCAAAACTCAGAAATTTTACATATTCTGAAGCAAAATTCCAGAAATTTCCCGTATTTTGGGGCAAAATTGAAGAAATTTCACTTATTTCAGGGAAAAAAGGCAGAAATCTTTCTAATTTTGGGGCAAAAAGGCAGATATTCCTAATATTTTGTGGCAAAAATGCAGAAATTCCCCTTATTTTGAGGTAAAAAGGCTGAAATTCCCCTTATTTGGGGGCAGAAAGGCAGAAATTTCCCTTATTTTGGGGCAAAATTGCAGAATTTTCACTTACTTCAGGGTAATAAGTCAAAATTTTTTTTTATTTTGGGGCCAAAAAGACAGAAATTCACTTTTTTTGGGGGGGAAAAAGACATAAATTCCACATATTTAGAAGAAAAAATGCAGAAATTCCCCTTTTTTTGGAGCAAAAATGAAGAAATTTCCCTTTTTTATGGCAAAAAGTTATGCATTCTTCTTATTTTCGGGCAAAAAGGCAGAAATTCTTTGTATTTTGGAGCAAAATTGCAGAAATTCCCCTAATTGTGGGGCAAAAAGTCAGAAATTCTCTATATGTTGGCGCAAAAAGACAGAAATTCTCCTTATTTTAGGGCAAAACTCAGAAATTTTACATATTTTGAAGCAAAATTCCAGAAATTTCCCGTATTTTGGGGCAAAATTGCAGAAATTTCACTTATTTCAGGGAAAATAGGCAGAAAACTTTCTAATTTTAAGGCCAAAAGGCAGATATTCCTAATAAATTGTGGCTAAAATGCAGAAATTCCCCTTATTTTGAGGTAAAAAGGCTGAAATTCCCCTTACTTGGGGGCAAAAAGGCAGAAATTTCCCTTATTTTGGGGCAAAATTGCAGAATTTTCACTTACTTCAGGGTAATAAGTCAGAAATTTTCCTTATTTTGGGGCAAAAAAGACAAAAATTTTCTTTGTTTTGGGGGAAAAAGACAGAAATTACACTTATTTAGAGCCAAAAAAGCAGAAATTCCCCTTATTTTGGAGCAAAAATGAAGAAATTTCCCTTTTTTATGGCAAAAAGGTATGCATTCTTCTTATTTTCGGGCAAAAAGGCAGAAATTCCCCGTATTTTGGAGCAAAATTGCAGAAATTCCCCTAATTGTGGGGCAAAATGACAGAAATTCTCTCTATGTTGAAGCAAAAAGACAGAAATTTCGTTTATTTTTGGGTAAAAAGGCAGAAATTTCACTTATTTTGAGGTAGAAAGGCAGAATTTCCTCTTATTTTGAAGCAAAAATGAAGGAATTTCTCTTTTTTGTGGCATAAGGTATACATTCTTCTTATTATCTGGCAAAAAAGCAGAAATTCCCCGTATTTTGGAGCAAAATTGCAGAAATTCCCCTAATTGTGGGGCAAAAATGCAGAAATTCCGTCTATGTTGGGGCAAAAGACAGAAATTATTTTTATTTTGGGGCAAAACTAAGAAATTCCACTTATTTTGGGGCAAAATTCCAGAAATTTCCCTTCTTTGGGGGCAAAATTGCAGAAATTTTACTTAATTTGGGGCAAAATTGCAGAAATTTCACTTATTTTGGGGCAAAATTGCAGAAATTTAACTTATTTCAGGGAAAAAAGGCAGAAATTTTCCTTATTTTGGGGCAAAAAGGCAGAAATTACTAATATTTTGTGGAAAAAATGCAGAAATATCTCTTATTTTGAGGTAAAGAGGCTGAAATTCCCCTTACTTGGGGGCAAGAAGAAAGAAATTTCCCTTATTTTGGGGCAAAATTGCAGAAATTTCACTTACTTCAGGGTAATAAGTCAGAAATTTTTTTATTTTGGGGCATAAAAGACAGAAATTCACTTTGTTTTTTGGGAAAAAGACAGAAATTCCACTTATTTAGAGGCAAAAAGCAGAAATTCCCTTTATTTTGGAGCAAAAATGAAGAAATTTCCCTATTTTATGGCAAAAAGGTATGTATTCTTCTTATTTTCGGGCAAAAAGGCAGAAATTCCCCGTATTTTGGAGCAAAATTGCAGAAATTCCCCTAATTGTGGGGCAAAAACGCAAAAATTCCATATATGTTGGGGCAAAAAGACAGAAAATCTCCTTATTTTGGGGCAAAACTCAGAAATTAAACTTACTTTGGGGCAAAATTCCAGAAATTTCTTTTATTTTGGGGCAAAATTGCAGAAATTTCACTTATTTTGGGGCAAAATTGAAGAAATTTCACTTATTTCAGGGGAAAAAAGCAGAAATTTTCTTATTTTGGGGCAAAAAGGCAGAAATTCCTAATACTTTGTGGCAAAAATGCAGAAATTCCCCTTATTTTAAGGTAAAAAGGCTGAAATTCCTATTATTTGGGGGCAAAAATGCAGAAATTTCCCTTATTTTCGGGCAAAATTGCAGAAATTCTCCTAATTATGGGGCAAAAAGGCAGAAATTCTCTATATGTTGGGGCAAAAAGACAGAAAATCTCCTTATTTTGGGCCAAAACTCAGAAATTCCACTTATTTTGGGGCAAAATTCCAGAAATTTCCCTTATTTGGGGGCAAAATTGCAGAAATTTCCCTTATTTTGGGGCAAAATTGGAGAAATTTCACTTATATTGGGGCAAAATTGCAGAAATTTCACTTATTTCAGGAAAAGGCAGAAATTTTCCTTATTTTATGGAAAAAAAGATAAAAATTTTCTTTGTTTTGGGGGAAAAAGACAGAAATTACACTTATTTACAGCCAAAAAAGCAAAAATTCCCCTTATTTTGGAGAAAAATGAAGAAATTTCCCTATTTTATGGCAAAAAGGTATGAATTCTTCTTATTTACAGGCAAAAAGGAAGAAATTCCCCGTATTTTGGAGCAAAATTGCAGAAATTCCCCTAATTGTGGGGCAAAAAGGCAGAAATTCCCTATATGTTAGGGCAAAAAGACAGAAATTCTCCTTATTTTGGGGCAAAACTCAGAAATTCCACTTATTTTGGGGCAAAATTCCAGAAATTTCCCTTATTTTGGGGCAAAATTGCAGAAATTTCCCTTATTTTGGGGCAAAATTCCAGAAATTTCACTTATTTTGTGGCAAAATTGCAGAGATTTCACTTATTTCAGGGAAAAAAGGCAGAAATTTTCTTTATTTTAGGGCAAAAAGGCAGAAATTCCTAATATTTTGTGGCAAAAGTGCAGAAATTCCCATTATTTTGAGGTAAAAAGGCTGAAATTTTCCTTATTTGGGGGCAAAAAGGCAGAAATTTTTCATATTTTGGGGCAAAATTGCAGAAATTTCACTTCCTTCAGGGTAATAAGTCAGAATTTTTCCTTATTTTGGGGCAAAAAATGCAAAAATTCCTTTTGTTTTGGGGGAAAAAGACAGAAATTCCACTTTTTTAGATGCAGAAATGCAGAAATTCCCCTTATTTTGGAGCAAAAATGAAAAAATTTCCCTTTTTTATGGCAAAAAGGTATGCATTCTTCTCCTTTTCGGTCAAAAAGGCAGAAATTCCCCATATTTTGGAGCAAAATTGCAGAAATTCCCCTAATTGTGGGGCAAAAACGCAGAAATTCTCTATATGTTGGCGCAAAAAGACAGAAATTCTCCTTATTTTGGGGAAAAACTCAGAAATTCCACTTATTTTTGGCAAAATTCCAGAAATTTCCCTTATTTTGGGGCAAAATTGCAGAAATTTCACTTATTTCAGGGAAAAAAGGCAGAAATCTTTCTAATTTTGGGGGCAAAAAGGCAGATATTCCTAATATTTTGTGGCAAAAATGTAGAAATTCCCCTTATTTTGAGGTAAAAAGGCTGAAATTCCCCTTATTTGGGGGCAAAATGCAGAAATTTCCCTTATTTTGGGGCAAAATTGCAGAATTTTCACTTACTTCAGGGTAATAAATCAGAAATTTTTTTTATTTTGGGGCCAAAAAGACAGAAATTCCCTTTGCTTTGGGGGAAAAAACATAAATTCCACATATTTAGAGGAAAAAATGCAGAAATTCCCCTTATTTTGGAGCAAAAATGAAGAAATTTCCCTTTTTTATGGCAAAAAGGTATGCATTCTTCTTATTTTCGGGCAAAAAGGCAGAAATTCCCCGTATTTTGGAGCAAAATTTCAGAAATTCCCCTAAATGTGGGGCAAAAAGGCAGAAATTCTCTATATATTGGCGCAAAAAGACAAAAATTCTCATTATTTTAGGGCAAAACTCAGAAATTTTACATATATTGAAGCAAAATTCCAGAAATTTCCCGTATTTTGGAGCAAAATTGCAGAAATTTCACTTATTTCAGGGAAAAAAGGCAGAAATCTTTCTAATTTTTGGGGCAAAAAGGCAGATATTCCTAATATATTGCGGCAAAATTGCAGAAATTCCTCTTATTTTGAGGTAAAAAGGCTGAAATTCTCTTTATTTGGGGGCAAAAAGGCAGAAATTTCCCTTATTTTGGGGCAAAATTGCAGAATTTTCACTTACTTCAGGGTAATAAGTCAGAAATTTTCCTTATTTTGGGGCAAAAAAGACAAAAATTTTCTTTGTTTTGGGGGAAAAAGACAGAAATTACAGTTATTTAGAGCCAAAAAAGCAGAAATGCCCCTTATTTTGGAGCAAAAATGAAGAAATTTCCATTTTTTATGGCAAAAAGGTATGCATTCTTCTTATTTTCGTGCAAAAAGGCAGAAATTCCCCGTATTTTGGAGCAAAATTGCAGAAATTCCCCTAATTGTGGGGCAAAAAAGCAGAAATTCTCTATATGTTGGCGCAAAAGGACAGAAATTCTCCTTATTTTAGGGCAAACCTCAGAAATTTTACATATTTTGAAGCAAAATTCCAGAAATTTCCCGTATTTTGGGGCAAAATTGCAGAAATTTCACTTATTTCAGGGAAAAAAGGCAGAAATTTTTCTAATTTTTGGGGCAAAAAGGCAGATATTCCTAATATTTTGTGGCAAAAATGCAGAAATTCCCCTTATTTTGAGGTAAAAATGCTGAACTTCCGCTTATTTGGGGGCAAAAATGCAGAAATTTCCCTTATTTTGGGGCAAAATTGCAGAATTTTCACTTACTTCAGGGAAATAAGTCAGAAATTTTTTTTATTTTGGGGCCAAAAAGACAGAAATTCCCTTTGTTTTGGGGGAAAAAGACAGAAATTCCACATATTTAGGGGAAAAAATGCAGAACTTCCCCTTATTTTGGAGCAAAAATGAAGAAATTTCCCTTTTTTATGGCAAAAAGGTATGCATTCTTCTTGTTTTCGGGCAAAAAGGCAGAAATTCCCCGTATTTTGGAGCAAAATTGCAGAAATTCCCCTAATTGTGGGGCAAAAAGGCAGAAATTCTCTATATGTTGGCGCAAAAAGACAGAAATTCTCCTTATTTTAGGGCAAAACTCAGAAATTTTACATATTTTGAAGCAAAATTCCAGAAATTTCCCGTGTTTTGGGGCAAAATTGCAGAAATTTCACTTATTTCAGGGAAAAAAGGCAGAAATCTTTCTAATTTTGGGGGCAAAAAGGCAGATATTCCTAATAATTTGTGGCAAAAATGCAGAAATTCCCCTTATTTTGAGGTAAAAAGGCTGAAATTCCCCTTATTTGGGGGCAAAAAGGCAGAAATTTCCCTTATTTTGGGTCAAAATTGCAGAATTTTCACTTACTTCAGGGTAATAAGTCAGAAATTTTTTTTATTTTGGGGCCAAAAAGACAGAAATTCTTTTTGTTTTGGGGGAAAAAGACAGAAATTCCACATATTTAGAGGAAAAAATGCAGAAATTCCCCTTATTTTGGAGTAAAAATGAAGAAATTTCCCTTTTTTATGGCAAAAAGTTATGCATTCTTCTTATTTTCGGGCAAAAAGGCAGAAATTCCCCGTATTTTGGAGCAAAATTGCAGAAATTCCCCTAAATGTGGGGCAAAAAGGCAGAAGTCCCTATATGTTAGGGCAAAAAGACAGAAATTCTTCTTATTTTGGGGCAAAACTCAGAAATTCCACTTATTTTGGGGCAAAATTCCAGAAATTTCCTTATTTTGGGGCAAAATTGCAGAAATATCACTTATTTTGGGGCAAAATTGCAGAAATTTCACTTATTTCAGGAAAAAAAGGCAGAAATTTTCCTTATTTTGTGGCAAAAAGGCAGAAATTCCTAATATTTTGTGGCAAAAATGCAGAAATTCCCCTCATTTTGAGGTAAAATTGCTGAAATTCCCCTTATTTTGGGGCAAAAAGGCAGAAATTTCCCTTATTTTGGGGCAAAATTGCAAAATTTCACTTATTACAAGGTAATAAATAAGAAATTTTCTTATTTTGGGGCAAAAAAGACAGGAATTCCCTTTGTTTTGGGGGAAAAAGACAGAAATTCCACTTATTTAGACGCATAAAAGCAGAAATTTCCCTTATTTTGGAGCAAAAATGAAGAAATTTCCCTTTTTTATGGCAAAAATATATGCATTCTTCTTATTTTCGGGCAAAAATGCAGATATTCCCCGTATTTTGGAGCAAAATTGCAGAAATTCCCCTAATTGTGGGGCAAAAAGGCAAAAATTCCCTAAATGTTGGGGCAAAAAGACAGAAATTCTCCTTATTTTGGGGTAAAACTCAGAAATTTTACTTATTTTGGGGCAAAAATCCAGAAATTTCCTTTATTTTGGGGCAAAATTGCAGAAATTTCACTTATTTCAGGGTAATAAGTCAGAAATTTTTCCTATATTGGGGCAAAAAAGACATGAATAACCTTTTTTTGGGGGGAAAAAGACAGAAATTGCACTTATTCAGAGGCAAACAAGCAGGAATTCCCCTTATTTTGTAGCAAAAATGATAAAATTTCCCTTTTTTATGGCAAAAAGGTTTGCATTCTTCTTATTTTCGGGCAAATAGGCAGAAATTCCCCGTATTTTGGAGCAAAATTGCAGAAATTCCCCTAATTGTGGGACAAAAAGCAGAAATTCCCTATATGTTAGGGCAAAAACACAGAAATTCTCCTTATTTTGGGGCAAAACTCAGAAATTCCACTTATGTTGGGGCCAAATTCCAGAAATTTCAGTTATTTTGGGGCAAAATTGCAGAAATTTCCCTTATTTTTGGGCAAAATTGCAGAAATTTCACATATTTTGTGGCAAAATTGCAGAAATTTCACTTATTTCTTGGAAAAAAGGCAGAAATTTTCCTTATTTCAGGGCAAAAAGGCAGAAATTCCTAATATTTTGTGGCAAAAATGCAAAAATTCCTTTTATTTTGAGGTAAAAAGGCTAAAATTCCTCTTATTTGGTGGCAAAAAGGCAGAAATTTCCCATATTTTGCGGCAAAATTGCAGAAATTTCACTTACTTCAGGGTAATAAGTCAGAATTTTTCCTTATTTTGGGGCAAAAAAGACCTGAAATTTTCTTTGTTTTGGGAGAAAAAGACAGAACTTCCACTTATTTAGAGGCAAAAAAGCAGAAATTCCCCTTATTTTGGAGCAAAAATGAAGAAATTTCCCTTTTTTATGGCAAAAAGTTATGCATTCTTCTTATTTTCGGGCAAAAAGGCAGAAATTCCCCGTATTTTGGAGCAAAATTGCAGAAATTCCCCTAATTGTGGGGCAAAAAGGCAGAAATTGCCTACATGTTGGGGCAAAAAGACAGAAATTCTCCTTATTTTGGGGCAAAACTCAGAAATTTCACTTATTTTTGGGCAAAATTGCAGAAATTTCACTTATTTCAGGGAAAAAAAGCAGAAATTTTCTTATTTTGGGGCAAAAAGGCAGTAGTTCCTAATATTTTGTGGAAAAAAGCAGAAATTCCCCATTATTTTGAGGTAAAAAGGCTGAATATCCCTTATTTGGGGGCAAAAAGACAGAAATTTCACTTATTTTTGGGCAAAATTGCAGAAATTCCCCTAATTGTGGGGCAAAAAGGCAAAAATTCCATATATGTTGGGGCAAAAAGGCAGAAATTCTTTTTATTTTTGGGCAAAACTCACCAATTCAACTTATTTTGAGGAAAATTGCAGAAATTTCCCTTATTTTGGGACAAAATTGGAGAAATTTCACTTATTTCAGGGAAAAAAGCAGAAATTTTCTTATTTTGGGGCAAAAAGGCAGAAATTCCTAATACTTTGTGGCAAAAATGCAGAAAATCCCCTTATTTTGACGTAAAAAGGCTGAAATTCCTATTATTTGTAAGCAAAAAGGCAGAAATTTCCCTTATTTTCGGGCAAAATTGCAGAAATTCCCCTAATTATGGGGCCAAAAGGCAGAAATTCTCTATATGTTGGGGTAAAAAGACAGAAATTCTTCTTATTTTGGGGCAAACCTCAGAAATTCAACTTACTTTGGGGCAAAATTCCAGAAATTTCCCTTATTTTGGGGCAAAATTGCAAAAATTACACTTACTTCATGGTAATTAGTCAGAAATTTTTTTTATTTTGGGAACAAAAAGACAGAAATTCCATTTGTTTGGGAAAAAAAGAAAGAAATTCCACTTATTTAAAGGCAAAAAAGCAGAAATGCCCCTTATTTTGGAGCAAAAATGAAGAAATTTCCCTTTTTAATGGCAAAAAGGTATGCATTCTTCTTATTTTCGGGCAAAAAGGCAGAAATTCTTCGTATTTTGGAGCAAAATTGCAGAAATTCCCCTAATTGTGGGGCAAAAAGGCATAAATTCTCTATATGTTGGGGCAAAAAGACAGAAATTCTATTTATTTTGGGGCAAAACTCAGAAATTCCACTTATTTTGGGGCAAAATTCCAGAAATTTCCCTTATTTTGGGGCAAAATTGAGGAAATTTCACTTATTTTGGGGCAAAATTGCAGAAATTTCTCTTATTTCAGGGAAAAAAAGCAGAAATTTTCTTATTTTGGAACAAAAATGCAGAAATTCCTAATATTTGGGGGCAAAAGTCATAAATTTCCCTTATTTTGGGGCAAAATTTCAGAAATTTCACTTATTTCAGGGTAATAAGTCAGAAATTTTCCTTATTGTGGGGCAAAAAAGACAGGAATTCCCTTTGTTTTGGGAGAAAAAGACAGAAATTCCACTTATTTAGAGGCAAAAAAGCATAAATTCCGCTTATTTTGGAGCAAAAATTAAGAAATTTCCCTTATTTATGGCAAAAAGGTATGCATTCTTCTTATTTTCGGGCATAAAGGCAGAAATTCCTCGTATTTAGGAGCAAAATTGCAGAAATTCCCCAAATTCTGGGGCAAAAAGGCAGAAATTCCCTATATGTTAGGGCAAAAAGACAAAAATTCTCTTAATTTTGGGGCAAAACTCAGAAATTCCACTTATTTTGGGGCAAAATTCGAGAAATTTCCCTTATTTTGGGGCAAAATTGCAGAAATTTCACTTATTTTGGGGCAAAATAGCAGAAATTTCACTTATTTCAGGGAAAAAAGGCAGAAATTTTCATTATTTTGGAACTAAAAGGCAGAAATTCCTAATATTTTGTGGCAAATATGAAGAAATTCCCCTTATTTTGAGGTAAAAAGGCAGAAATTCCCCTTATTTTGGGGCAAAAAGGCAGAAATTTCCCTTATTTTGGGGCAAAATTGCAGAAATTTCACTTATTTCAGTGTAATAAATCAGAAATTTTCTTATTTTGGGGCAAAAATGCAGAAATTCTCTATATGTTGGGGCAAAAGGACAGAAATTCTCCTTATTTTGGGGCAAAACTCAGAAATTCCACTGATTTGGGGCAAAATTCCAGAAATTTCCCTTATTTTGGGGCAAAATTGCAGAAATTTCCCTTATTCTGGGGCAAAATTGGAGAAATTTCACTTATTTTGGGGCAAAATTGCAGAAATTTCACATATTTCAGGGAAAAAAGGCAGATATTTTCCTTATTTTGGGGCAAAAAAGACAAGAATTTTCTATGTTTTGGGGGAAAAAGACAGAAATTCCACTTATTTAGAGGCAAAAAAGCAGAAATTCCCCTTATTTTGGAGCAAAAATTAAGAAATTTCCTATTTTTATGGCAAAAAGGTATGCAGTTTTCTTATTTTCGGGCAAAAAGACAGAAATTCCCCGTAATTTGGAGCAAAATTGCAGAAATTCCCCTAGTTGTGGGGCAAAAAGGCAGAAATTCTCTATATGTTGGGGCAAAAAGACAGAAATACTCCTTATTTTAGGGCAAAACTCAGAAATTCCACTTATTTTGGGGCAAATTTCCAGAAATTTCCCTTCTTTTGGTGCAAAATTGCAGAAATTTCACTTATTTTGGGGCAAAATTGCAGAAATTTCACTTATTTTGGGGCAAAATTGCAGAAATTTCACTTATTTCAGGGAAAAAAGGCAGAAATTTTTCTTATTTTTGGGGCAAAAATGCAGAAATTCCCCTTATTTTGAGGTAAAATGGCAGAAATTCCCCTTATTTGGGGGCAAAAAGGCAGAAATTTTTCTTATTTTGGGCCAAAAAAGCAGAAATTCCTAATATTTTTTGGCAAAAATGCAGAAATTCCCCATATTTTGAGGTAAAAAGGCTGAAATTCTTTTTATTTGGAGGCAAAAAGGTAGAAATTTCCCATATTTGGGGCAAAATTGCAGAAATTTCACTTACTTCAGGGTAATAAGTCAGAATTTTTTCTTATCTTGGGGCAAAAAAGACAGAAATTCCCTTTGTTTTGGGGGAAAAAGAGAGAAATTCCACTTATTTAGAGGCAAAAAAGGAGAAATTCCCCTTATTTTGGAGCAAAAATCAAGAAATTTCTCTTTTTTATGGCAAAAAGGTATGCATTCTTCTTATTTTCGGGCAAAAATGCAGAAATTCTTCGTATTTTGGAGCAAAATTGCGGAAATTCCCCTAAATATGGGGCAAAAAGGCAGAATTTCCCTATATGTTAGGGCAAAAAGACAGAAATTCTCTTTATTTTGGGGTAAAACTCAGAAATTCCACTTATTTTGGGGCAAAATTCCAGAAATATCTCTTATTTAGGGGCAAAATGCAGAAATTTCCCTTATTTTGGGGCAATATTGCAGAAATTTCAAATATTTCAGGGAAAAAAGACAGAAATTTTCCTTATTTTGAAGCAAAAATGCAGAAATTCCTATTAGTTTATGACAAAAATGCAGAAATTACTTTTATTTTGAGGTAAAAAGTCTGAAATTCCCCTTATTTGGGGGCAAAAAGGCAGAAATTTCCCATATTTTGGGGAAAAATTGCAGAAATTCCACTTACTTCAGAGTAATAAGTCAGAATTTTTTCTTATTTTGGGGCAAAAAAGAATGAAATTCCCTGTGTTTTGGGGGAAAAAGACAGAAATTCCACTTATTTAGAGGCAAAAAAGCAGAAATTCCCCTTATTTTGGAGCAAAAATGAAGCAATTTCCATTTTTTATGGCAGAAAGATATACATTCTTCTTAATTTCGGGCAAAAAGGCCGAAATTCCCCCTATTTTGGAGCAAAATTGCAGAAATTCCCCTAATTTGGCGCAAAAAGGCAGAAATTCTCTATATGTTGGGGCAAAAGGACAGAAATTCTCCTTATTTTGGGGCAAAACTCAGAAATTCCACTTATTTTGGGGCAAAATTCCAGAAATTTCCCTTATTTTGGGGCAATTGCAGAAATTTCCCTTACTCTGGGGCAAAATTGGAGAAATTTCACTTATTTTGGGGCAAAATTGCAGAAATTTCACTTATTTCAGGGAAGAAAGGCAGAAATTTTCCTTATTTGGGGCAAAAAAGGCAAGAATTTTCTGTTTTGGGGGAAAAAGACAGAAACTCCACATATTTAGAGGCAAAAAAGCAGAAATTCCCCTTATTTTGGAGCAAAAATGAAGAAATTTCCCATTTTTATGGCAAAAAGCTATGCATACTTCTTATTTTCAGGCAAAAAGGCAGAAATTCCCCGTATTTTGAAGCAAAATTGCAGAAACTCTCCTAAATATGGGGCAAAAAGGCAGAAATTCCCTATATGTTAAAGCAAAAGACAGAAATTCTCTTTATTTTGGGGCAAAACTCAGAAATTCCACTTATTTTGGGGCAAAATTCCAGAAATTTCCCTTATTTTGGGGCAACATTTCAGAAATTTCACTTATTTCATGGAAAAAAAGAAGAAGTTTTCTTATTTTGAAGCAAAAAGGCAGAAATTCCTAATATTTTGTGGCAAAAATGCAGAAATGCCCTTTATTTTTAGGTAAAAAGGCTGAAATTCCCCTTATTTGGGGGAAAAAAGGCAGAAATTTCCCTTATTTTGGGGCAAAATTGCAGAAATTTCACTTATTTCAGGGTAATAAGTCAGAATTTTTCCTTATTTGGGAGAAAAAAGACAAGAATTCTTTTTGTTTTGGGAGAAAAAGAGAGAAATTCCAATTATTTAGAGGCAAAAAAGCAGAAATTCCTCTTATTTTGGAGCAAAAATGAAGAAATTTCCCTATTTTATGGCAAAAAGGTATGCATTCTTCTTATTTACAGGCAAAAAGGCAGAAATTCCCCGTATTTTGGAGCAAAATTGCAGAAATTCCCCTAATTGTGGGGCAAAAAGGCAGAAATTCCATATATGTTAGGGCAAAAAGACAGAAATTCTCCTTATTTTGGGGCAAAACTCAGAAATTCCACTTATTTTGGGGCAAAATTACAGAAATTTCCCTTATTTTGGGGCAAAGTTGCAGAAATTTCACTTATTTTGGGAAAAAATTGCAGAAATTTCACTTATTTTGTGGCAAAATTGCAGAAATTTCACTTATTTCAGGGAAAAAAGGCCGAAATTTTCCTTATTTTAGGGCAAAAAGGCAGAAATTCCTAATATTTTGTGGCAAAAGTGCAGAAATTCTTCTTATTTGGGGGCAAAAATGCAGAAATTTTTCATAGTTTGGGTCAAAATTGCAGAAATTTCACTTACTTCAGGGTAATAAGTCAGAATTTTTCCTTATTTTGGGGCAAAAAATACAGAAATTCCTTTGTTTTAGAGGAAAAAGACAGAAATTCCACTTATTTAGAAGCAAAAAAGCAGAAATTCCCCTTACTTTGGAGCAAAAATGAAGAAATTTCCTATTTTTATGGCAAAAAGGTATGCAGTTTTCTTATTTTCGGGCAAAAAGACAGAAATTCCCCGTAATTTGGAGCAAAATTGCAGAAATTCCCCTAGTTGTGGGGCAAAAAGGCAGAAATTCTCTCTATGTTGGGGCAAAGAGACAGAAATACTCCTTATTTTAGGGCAAAACACAGAAATTCCACTTATTTTGGGGCAAATTTCCAGAAATTTCCCTTCTTTTGGGGCAAAATTGCAGAAATTTCACTTATTTTGGGGCAAAATTGCAGAAATTTCACTTATTTTGGGGCAAAATTGCAGAAATTTCACTTATTTCAGGGAAAAAAGGCAGAAATTTTTCTTATTTTTGGGGCAAAAATGCAGAAATTCCTAATATTTTGTGGCAAAAATGCAGAAATTCCCCTTATTTTGAGGTAAAATGGCTGAAATTCCCCTTATTTGGGGGCAAAAAGGCAGAAATTTCTCTTATTTTGGGGCAAAATTGCAGAATTTTCACTTACTTCAGGGTAATAAGTCAGAGTTTTTTTTTATTTTGGGGCAAAAACACAGAAATTCCCTTTGTTTTGGGGGAAAAAACAGAAATTCCACTTATTTAGAGGCAAAAAAGCAGAAATTCCCCTTATTTTGGAGCAAAAATGAAGAAATTTCCCATTTTTAAGGCAAAAAGCTATGCATACTTCTTATTTTCAGGCAAAAAGGCAGAAATTCCCCGTATTTTGAAGCAAAATTGCAGAAATTCCCCTAAATATGGGGCAAAAAGGCAGAAATTCCCTATATGTTAAAGCAGAAAGACAGAAATTCTCTTTATTTTGGGGCAAAACTCAGAAATTCCACTTATTTTGGGGCAAAATTCCAGAAATTTCCCTTATTTTGGGGCAACATTGCAGAAATTTCACTTATTTCATGGAAAAAAAGAAGAAGTTTTCTTATTTTTAAGCAAAAAGGCAGAAATTCCTAATATTTTGTGGCAAAAATGCAGAAATTCCCCTTATTTTGAGGTAAAAAGGCTGAAATTCCCCTTATTTGGGGGAAAAAAGGCAGAAATTTCCCTTATTTTGGGGCAAAATTGCAGAAATTTCACTTATTTCAGGGTAATAAGTCAGAATTTTTCCTAATATGGGAGCAAAAAAGACAGGAATTCTTTTTGTTTTGGGAGAAAAAGACAGAAATTCCAATTATTTAGAGGCAAAAAAGCAGAAATTCCCCTTATTTTGAAGCAAAAATGAATTAATTTCCCTTGTTTATCGCAAAAAGGTATGCATACTTCTTATTTTCGGGCAAAAAGGCAGAAATTCCCCGTATTTTGGAGCAAAATTGCAGAAATTCCCCTAAATATGGGGCAAAAAGGCAGAAATTCCCTATATGTTAGGGCAAAGAGACAGAAATTCTCTTTATTTTGGGGCAAAACTCAGAAATTCCACTTATTTTGGGGCAAAATTGCAGAAATTTCACTTTTTTGGCGCAAAATTGCAGAAATTTCACTTATTTCAGGGAAAAAAGGTAGAAATTATCTATATTTTGAAGCAAAAAGCAGAAATTCCTAATATTTTGTGGCAAAAATGCAGAAATTCCCCTTATTTTAAGGTAAAAAGGCTGAATTTCCCCTAATTTGGGGGCAGAAAGGCAGAAATTTCTTATATTTTGGGGCAAAATTGCAGAAATTTCACTTACTTCAGGGTAATAAGTCAGAATTTTTTCTTATTTTGGGTAAAAAAGACAGAAATTTCACTTATTTAGAGGCAAAAAAGCAGAAATTCCACTTATTTTAAAGCAAAAATGATGAAATTTCCCGTTTTTATGACAAAAAGGTATACATTCTTCTTATTTTCGGGCAAAAAGGCAGAAATTCCCCGTATTTTGGAGCAACATTGCAGAAATTCCCCTAAATGTGGGGCAAATGCAGAAATTCCCTATATCTTGGGGCAAAAAGACAGAAATTCTTTTTATTTTGGGGAAATACTCAAAAATTCCACTTATTTGGGGCAAAAATCCAGAAATTTCTCTTATTTTGGGGCAAAATTGCAGAAATTTCACTTATTTCAGGGTAATAAGTCAGAAATTTTTCTTATTTTGGGGCAAAAAAACATGAAAAACCTTTGTTTTGAGGGAAAAAGACAGAAATTCCACTTATTTTGGGGCAAATTTCCAGAAATTTCCCTTCTTTTGGTGCAAAATTGCAGAAATTTCACTTATTTTGGGGCAAAATTGCAGAAATTTCACTTATTTTGGGGCAAAATTGCAGAAATTTCACTTATTTCAGGGAAAAAAGGCAGAAATTTTTCTTATTTTTGGGGCAAAAATGCAGAAATTCCCCTTATTTTGAGGTAAAATGGCAGAAATTCCCCTTATTTGGGGGCAAAAAGGCAGAAATTTTTCTTATTTTGGGCCAAAAAAGCAGAAATTCCTAATATTTTTTGGCAAAAATGCAGAAATTCCCCATATTTTGAGGTAAAAAGGCTGAAATTCTTTTTATTTGGAGGCAAAAAGGTAGAAATTTCCCATATTTGGGGCAAAATTGCAGAAATTTCACTTACTTCAGGGTAATAAGTCAGAATTTTTTCTTATCTTGGGGCAAAAAAGACAGAAATTCCCTTTGTTTTGGGGGAAAAAGAGAGAAATTCCACTTATTTAGAGGCAAAAAAGGAGAAATTCCCCTTATTTTGGAGCAAAAATCAAGAAATTTCTCTTTTTTATGGCAAAAAGGTATGCATTCTTCTTATTTTCGGGCAAAAATGCAGAAATTCTTCGTATTTTGGAGCAAAATTGCGGAAATTCCCCTAAATATGGGGCAAAAAGGCAGAATTTCCCTATATGTTAGGGCAAAAAGACAGAAATTCTCTTTATTTTGGGGTAAAACTCAGAAATTCCACTTATTTTGGGGCAAAATTCCAGAAATATCTCTTATTTAGGGGCAAAATGCAGAAATTTCCCTTATTTTGGGGCAATATTGCAGAAATTTCAAATATTTCAGGGAAAAAAGACAGAAATTTTCCTTATTTTGAAGCAAAAATGCAGAAATTCCTATTAGTTTATGACAAAAATGCAGAAATTACTTTTATTTTGAGGTAAAAAGTCTGAAATTCCCCTTATTTGGGGGCAAAAAGGCAGAAATTTCCCATATTTTGGGGAAAAATTGCAGAAATTCCACTTACTTCAGAGTAATAAGTCAGAATTTTTTCTTATTTTGGGGCAAAAAAGAATGAAATTCCCTGTGTTTTGGGGGAAAAAGACAGAAATTCCACTTATTTAGAGGCAAAAAAGCAGAAATTCCCCTTATTTTGGAGCAAAAATGAAGCAATTTCCATTTTTTATGGCAGAAAGATATACATTCTTCTTAATTTCGGGCAAAAAGGCCGAAATTCCCCCTATTTTGGAGCAAAATTGCAGAAATTCCCCTAATTTGGCGCAAAAAGGCAGAAATTCTCTATATGTTGGGGCAAAAGGACAGAAATTCTCCTTATTTTGGGGCAAAACTCAGAAATTCCACTTATTTTGGGGCAAAATTCCAGAAATTTCCCTTATTTTGGGGCAATTGCAGAAATTTCCCTTACTCTGGGGCAAAATTGGAGAAATTTCACTTATTTTGGGGCAAAATTGCAGAAATTTCACTTATTTCAGGGAAGAAAGGCAGAAATTTTCCTTATTTGGGGCAAAAAAGGCAAGAATTTTCTGTTTTGGGGGAAAAAGACAGAAACTCCACATATTTAGAGGCAAAAAAGCAGAAATTCCCCTTATTTTGGAGCAAAAATGAAGAAATTTCCCATTTTTATGGCAAAAAGCTATGCATACTTCTTATTTTCAGGCAAAAAGGCAGAAATTCCCCGTATTTTGAAGCAAAATTGCAGAAACTCTCCTAAATATGGGGCAAAAAGGCAGAAATTCCCTATATGTTAAAGCAAAAAGACAGAAATTCTCTTTATTTTGGGGCAAAACTCAGAAATTCCACTTATTTTGGGGCAAAATTCCAGAAATTTCCCTTATTTTGGGGCAACATTTCAGAAATTTCACTTATTTCATGGAAAAAAAAAGAAGTTTTCTTATTTTGAAGCAAAAAGGCAGAAATTCCTAATATTTTGTGGCAAAAATGCAGAAATGCCCTTTATTTTTAGGTAAAAAGGCTGAAATTCCCCTTATTTGGGGGAAAAAAGGCAGAAATTTCCCTTATTTTGGGGCAAAATTGCAGAAATTTCACTTATTTCAGGGTAATAAGTCAGAATTTTTCCTTATTTGGGAGAAAAAAGACAAGAATTCTTTTTGTTTTGGGAGAAAAAGAGAGAAATTCCAATTATTTAGAGGCAAAAAAGCAGAAATTCCTCTTATTTTGGAGCAAAAATGAAGAAATTTCCCTATTTTATGGCAAAAAGGTATGCATTCTTCTTATTTACAGGCAAAAAGGCAGAAATTCCCCGTATTTTGGAGCAAAATTGCAGAAATTCCCCTAATTGTGGGGCAAAAAGGCAGAAATTCCATATATGTTAGGGCAAAAAGACAGAAATTCTCCTTATTTTGGGGCAAAACTCAGAAATTCCACTTATTTTGGGGCAAAATTACAGAAATTTCCCTTATTTTGGGGCAAAGTTGCAGAAATTTCACTTATTTTGGGAAAAAATTGCAGAAATTTCACTTATTTTGTGGCAAAATTGCAGAAATTTCACTTATTTCAGGGAAAAAAGGCCGAAATTTTCCTTATTTTAGGGCAAAAAGGCAGAAATTCCTAATATTTTGTGGCAAAAGTGCAGAAATTCTTCTTATTTGGGGGCAAAAATGCAGAAATTTTTCATAGTTTGGGTCAAAATTGCAGAAATTTCACTTACTTCAGGGTAATAAGTCAGAATTTTTCCTTATTTTGGGGCAAAAAATACAGAAATTCCTTTGTTTTAGAGGAAAAAGACAGAAATTCCACTTATTTAG
Organism: Micromys minutus; assembly: GCF_963924665.1. NCBI lineage: Eukaryota > Metazoa > Chordata > Mammalia > Rodentia > Muridae > Micromys > Micromys minutus. The sequence goes on along the minus strand of NW_027667411.1, from coordinate 701,631 downwards.
AAGCAAAAAAGCAGAAATTCCCCTTACTTTGGAGCAAAAATGAAGAAATTTCCTATTTTTATGGCAAAAAGGTATGCAGTTTTCTTATTTTCGGGCAAAAAGACAGAAATTCCCCGTAATTTGGAGCAAAATTGCAGAAATTCCCCTAGTTGTGGGGCAAAAAGGCAGAAATTCTCTCTATGTTGGGGCAAAGAGACAGAAATACTCCTTATTTTAGGGCAAAACACAGAAATTCCACTTATTTTGGGGCAAATTTCCAGAAATTTCCCTTCTTTTGGGGCAAAATTGCAGAAATTTCACTTATTTTGGGGCAAAATTGCAGAAATTTCACTTATTTTGGGGCAAAATTGCAGAAATTTCACTTATTTCAGGGAAAAAAGGCAGAAATTTTTCTTATTTTTGGGGCAAAAATGCAGAAATTCCTAATATTTTGTGGCAAAAATGCAGAAATTCCCCTTATTTTGAGGTAAAATGGCTGAAATTCCCCTTATTTGGGGGCAAAAAGGCAGAAATTTCTCTTATTTTGGGGCAAAATTGCAGAATTTTCACTTACTTCAGGGTAATAAGTCAGAGTTTTTTTTTATTTTGGGGCAAAAACACAGAAATTCCCTTTGTTTTGGGGGAAAAAACAGAAATTCCACTTATTTAGAGGCAAAAAAGCAGAAATTCCCCTTATTTTGGAGCAAAAATGAAGAAATTTCCCATTTTTATGGCAAAAAGCTATGCATACTTCTTATTTTCAGGCAAAAAGGCAGAAATTCCCCGTATTTTGAAGCAAAATTGCAGAAATTCCCCTAAATATGGGGCAAAAAGGCAGAAATTCCCTATATGTTAAAGCAGAAAGACAGAAATTCTCTTTATTTTGGGGCAAAACTCAGAAATTCCACTTATTTTGGGGCAAAATTCCAGAAATTTCCCTTATTTTGGGGCAACATTGCAGAAATTTCACTTATTTCATGGAAAAAAAGAAGAAGTTTTCTTATTTTTAAGCAAAAAGGCAGAAATTCCTAATATTTTGTGGCAAAAATGCAGAAATTCCCCTTATTTTGAGGTAAAAAGGCTGAAATTCCCCTTATTTGGGGGAAAAAAGGCAGAAATTTCCCTTATTTTGGGGCAAAATTGCAGAAATTTCACTTATTTCAGGGTAATAAGTCAGAATTTTTCCTAATATGGGAGCAAAAAAGACAGGAATTCTTTTTGTTTTGGGAGAAAAAGACAGAAATTCCAATTATTTAGAGGCAAAAAAGCAGAAATTCCCCTTACTTTGGAGCAAAAATGAAGAAATTTCCTATTTTTATGGCAAAAAGGTATGCAGTTTTCTTATTTTCGGGCAAAAAGACAGAAATTCCCCGTAATTTGGAGCAAAATTGCAGAAATTCCCCTAGTTGTGGGGCAAAAAGGCAGAAATTCTCTCTATGTTGGGGCAAAGAGACAGAAATACTCCTTATTTTAGGGCAAAACACAGAAATTCCACTTATTTTGGGGCAAATTTCCAGAAATTTCCCTTCTTTTGGGGCAAAATTGCAGAAATTTCACTTATTTTGGGGCAAAATTGCAGAAATTTCACTTATTTTGGGGCAAAATTGCAGAAATTTCACTTATTTCAGGGAAAAAAGGCAGAAATTTTTCTTATTTTTGGGGCAAAAATGCAGAAATTCCTAATATTTTGTGGCAAAAATGCAGAAATTCCCCTTATTTTGAGGTAAAATGGCTGAAATTCCCCTTATTTGGGGGCAAAAAGGCAGAAATTTCTCTTATTTTGGGGCAAAATTGCAGAATTTTCACTTACTTCAGGGTAATAAGTCAGAGTTTTTTTTTATTTTGGGGCAAAAACACAGAAATTCCCTTTGTTTTGGGGGAAAAAACAGAAATTCCACTTATTTAGAGGCAAAAAAGCAGAAATTCCCCTTATTTTGGAGCAAAAATGAAGAAATTTCCCATTTTTATGGCAAAAAGCTATGCATACTTCTTATTTTCAGGCAAAAAGGCAGAAATTCCCCGTATTTTGAAGCAAAATTGCAGAAATTCCCCTAAATATGGGGCAAAAAGGCAGAAATTCCCTATATGTTAAAGCAGAAAGACAGAAATTCTCTTTATTTTGGGGCAAAACTCAGAAATTCCACTTATTTTGGGGCAAAATTCCAGAAATTTCCCTTATTTTGGGGCAACATTGCAGAAATTTCACTTATTTCATGGAAAAAAAGAAGAAGTTTTCTTATTTTTAAGCAAAAAGGCAGAAATTCCTAATATTTTGTGGCAAAAATGCAGAAATTCCCCTTATTTTGAGGTAAAAAGGCTGAAATTCCCCTTATTTGGGGGAAAAAAGGCAGAAATTTCCCTTATTTTGGGGCAAAATTGCAGAAATTTCACTTATTTCAGGGTAATAAGTCAGAATTTTTCCTAATATGGGAGCAAAAAAGACAGGAATTCTTTTTGTTTTGGGAGAAAAAGACAGAAATTCCAATTATTTAGAGGCAAAAAAGCAGAAATTCCCCTTATTTTGAAGCAAAAATGAATTAATTTCCCTTGTTTATCGCAAAAAGGTATGCATACTTCTTATTTTCGGGCAAAAAGGCAGAAATTCCCCGTATTTTGGAGCAAAATTGCAGAAATTCCCCTAAATATGGGGCAAAAAGGCAGAAATTCCCTATATGTTAGGGCAAAAAGACAGAAATTCTCTTTATTTTGGGGCAAAACTCAGAAATTCCACTTATTTTGGGGCAAAATTGCAGAAATTTCACTTTTTTGGCGCAAAATTGCAGAAATTTCACTTATTTCAGGGAAAAAAGGTAGAAATTATCTATATTTTGAAGCAAAAAGCAGAAATTCCTAATATTTTGTGGCAAAAATGCAGAAATTCCCCTTATTTTAAGGTAAAAAGGCTGAATTTCCCCTAATTTGGGGGCAGAAAGGCAGAAATTTCTTATATTTTGGGGCAAAATTGCAGAAATTTCACTTACTTCAGGGTAATAAGTCAGAATTTTTTCTTATTTTGGGTAAAAAAGACAGAAATTTCACTTATTTAGAGGCAAAAAAGCAGAAATTCCACTTATTTTAAAGCAAAAATGATGAAATTTCCCGTTTTTATGACAAAAAGGTATACATTCTTCTTATTTTCGGGCAAAAAGGCAGAAATTCCCCGTATTTTGGAGCAACATTGCAGAAATTCCCCTAAATGTGGGGCAAATGCAGAAATTCCCTATATCTTGGGGCAAAAAGACAGAAATTCTTTTTATTTTGGGGAAATACTCAAAAATTCCACTTATTTGGGGCAAAAATCCAGAAATTTCTCTTATTTTGGGGCAAAATTGCAGAAATTTCACTTATTTCAGGGTAATAAGTCAGAAATTTTTCTTATTTTGGGGCAAAAAAACATGAAAAACCTTTGTTTTGAGGGAAAAAGACAGAAATTCCACTTATTTTGGGGCAAATTTCCAGAAATTTCCCTTCTTTTGGTGCAAAATTGCAGAAATTTCACTTATTTTGGGGCAAAATTGCAGAAATTTCACTTATTTTGGGGCAAAATTGCAGAAATTTCACTTATTTCAGGGAAAAAAGGCAGAAATTTTTCTTATTTTTGGGGCAAAAATGCAGAAATTCCCCTTATTTTGAGGTAAAATGGCAGAAATTCCCCTTATTTGGGGGCAAAAAGGCAGAAATTTTTCTTATTTTGGGCCAAAAAAGCAGAAATTCCTAATATTTTTTGGCAAAAATGCAGAAATTCCCCATATTTTGAGGTAAAAAGGCTGAAATTCTTTTTATTTGGAGGCAAAAAGGTAGAAATTTCCCATATTTGGGGCAAAATTGCAGAAATTTCACTTACTTCAGGGTAATAAGTCAGAATTTTTTCTTATCTTGGGGCAAAAAAGACAGAAATTCCCTTTGTTTTGGGGGAAAAAGAGAGAAATTCCACTTATTTAGAGGCAAAAAAGGAGAAATTCCCCTTATTTTGGAGCAAAAATCAAGAAATTTCTCTTTTTTATGGCAAAAAGGTATGCATTCTTCTTATTTTCGGGCAAAAATGCAGAAATTCTTCGTATTTTGGAGCAAAATTGCGGAAATTCCCCTAAATATGGGGCAAAAAGGCAGAATTTCCCTATATGTTAGGGCAAAAAGACAGAAATTCTCTTTATTTTGGGGTAAAACTCAGAAATTCCACTTATTTTGGGGCAAAATTCCAGAAATATCTCTTATTTAGGGGCAAAATGCAGAAATTTCCCTTATTTTGGGGCAATATTGCAGAAATTTCAAATATTTCAGGGAAAAAAGACAGAAATTTTCCTTATTTTGAAGCAAAAATGCAGAAATTCCTATTAGTTTATGACAAAAATGCAGAAATTACTTTTATTTTGAGGTAAAAAGTCTGAAATTCCCCTTATTTGGGGGCAAAAAGGCAGAAATTTCCCATATTTTGGGGAAAAATTGCAGAAATTCCACTTACTTCAGAGTAATAAGTCAGAATTTTTTCTTATTTTGGGGCAAAAAAGAATGAAATTCCCTGTGTTTTGGGGGAAAAAGACAGAAATTCCACTTATTTAGAGGCAAAAAAGCAGAAATTCCCCTTATTTTGGAGCAAAAATGAAGCAATTTCCATTTTTTATGGCAGAAAGATATACATTCTTCTTAATTTCGGGCAAAAAGGCCGAAATTCCCCCTATTTTGGAGCAAAATTGCAGAAATTCCCCTAATTTGGCGCAAAAAGGCAGAAATTCTCTATATGTTGGGGCAAAAGGACAGAAATTCTCCTTATTTTGGGGCAAAACTCAGAAATTCCACTTATTTTGGGGCAAAATTCCAGAAATTTCCCTTATTTTGGGGCAATTGCAGAAATTTCCCTTACTCTGGGGCAAAATTGGAGAAATTTCACTTATTTTGGGGCAAAATTGCAGAAATTTCACTTATTTCAGGGAAGAAAGGCAGAAATTTTCCTTATTTGGGGCAAAAAAGGCAAGAATTTTCTGTTTTGGGGGAAAAAGACAGAAACTCCACATATTTAGAGGCAAAAAAGCAGAAATTCCCCTTATTTTGGAGCAAAAATGAAGAAATTTCCCATTTTTATGGCAAAAAGCTATGCATACTTCTTATTTTCAGGCAAAAAGGCAGAAATTCCCCGTATTTTGAAGCAAAATTGCAGAAACTCTCCTAAATATGGGGCAAAAAGGCAGAAATTCCCTATATGTTAAAGCAAAAAGACAGAAATTCTCTTTATTTTGGGGCAAAACTCAGAAATTCCACTTATTTTGGGGCAAAATTCCAGAAATTTCCCTTATTTTGGGGCAACATTTCAGAAATTTCACTTATTTCATGGAAAAAAAAAAGAAGTTTTCTTATTTTGAAGCAAAAAGGCAGAAATTCCTAATATTTTGTGGCAAAAATGCAGAAATGCCCTTTATTTTTAGGTAAAAAGGCTGAAATTCCCCTTATTTGGGGGAAAAAAGGCAGAAATTTCCCTTATTTTGGGGCAAAATTGCAGAAATTTCACTTATTTCAGGGTAATAAGTCAGAATTTTTCCTTATTTGGGAGAAAAAAGACAAGAATTCTTTTTGTTTTGGGAGAAAAAGAGAGAAATTCCAATTATTTAGAGGCAAAAAAGCAGAAATTCCTCTTATTTTGGAGCAAAAATGAAGAAATTTCCCTATTTTATGGCAAAAAGGTATGCATTCTTCTTATTTACAGGCAAAAAGGCAGAAATTCCCCGTATTTTGGAGCAAAATTGCAGAAATTCCCCTAATTGTGGGGCAAAAAGGCAGAAATTCCATATATGTTAGGGCAAAAAGACAGAAATTCTCCTTATTTTGGGGCAAAACTCAGAAATTCCACTTATTTTGGGGCAAAATTACAGAAATTTCCCTTATTTTGGGGCAAAGTTGCAGAAATTTCACTTATTTTGGGAAAAAATTGCAGAAATTTCACTTATTTTGTGGCAAAATTGCAGAAATTTCACTTATTTCAGGGAAAAAAGGCCGAAATTTTCCTTATTTTAGGGCAAAAAGGCAGAAATTCCTAATATTTTGTGGCAAAAGTGCAGAAATTCTTCTTATTTGGGGGCAAAAATGCAGAAATTTTTCATAGTTTGGGTCAAAATTGCAGAAATTTCACTTACTTCAGGGTAATAAGTCAGAATTTTTCCTTATTTTGGGGCAAAAAATACAGAAATTCCTTTGTTTTAGAGGAAAAAGACAGAAATTCCACTTATTTAGAAGCAAAAAAGCAGAAATTCCCCTTACTTTGGAGCAAAAATGAAGAAATTTCCTATTTTTATGGCAAAAAGGTATGCAGTTTTCTTATTTTCGGGCAAAAAGACAGAAATTCCCCGTAATTTGGAGCAAAATTGCAGAAATTCCCCTAGTTGTGGGGCAAAAAGGCAGAAATTCTCTCTATGTTGGGGCAAAGAGACAGAAATACTCCTTATTTTAGGGCAAAACACAGAAATTCCACTTATTTTGGGGCAAATTTCCAGAAATTTCCCTTCTTTTGGGGCAAAATTGCAGAAATTTCACTTATTTTGGGGCAAAATTGCAGAAATTTCACTTATTTTGGGGCAAAATTGCAGAAATTTCACTTATTTCAGGGAAAAAAGGCAGAAATTTTTCTTATTTTTGGGGCAAAAATGCAGAAATTCCTAATATTTTGTGGCAAAAATGCAGAAATTCCCCTTATTTTGAGGTAAAATGGCTGAAATTCCCCTTATTTGGGGGCAAAAAGGCAGAAATTTCTCTTATTTTGGGGCAAAATTGCAGAATTTTCACTTACTTCAGGGTAATAAGTCAGAGTTTTTTTTTATTTTGGGGCAAAAACACAGAAATTCCCTTTGTTTTGGGGGAAAAAACAGAAATTCCACTTATTTAGAGGCAAAAAAGCAGAAATTCCCCTTATTTTGGAGCAAAAATGAAGAAATTTCCCATTTTTATGGCAAAAAGCTATGCATACTTCTTATTTTCAGGCAAAAAGGCAGAAATTCCCCGTATTTTGAAGCAAAATTGCAGAAATTCCCCTAAATATGGGGCAAAAAGGCAGAAATTCCCTATATGTTAAAGCAGAAAGACAGAAATTCTCTTTATTTTGGGGCAAAACTCAGAAATTCCACTTATTTTGGGGCAAAATTCCAGAAATTTCCCTTATTTTGGGGCAACATTGCAGAAATTTCACTTATTTCATGGAAAAAAAGAAGAAGTTTTCTTATTTTTAAGCAAAAAGGCAGAAATTCCTAATATTTTGTGGCAAAAATGCAGAAATTCCCCTTATTTTGAGGTAAAAAGGCTGAAATTCCCCTTATTTGGGGGAAAAAAGGCAGAAATTTCCCTTATTTTGGGGCAAAATTGCAGAAATTTCACTTATTTCAGGGTAATAAGTCAGAATTTTTCCTAATATGGGAGCAAAAAAGACAGGAATTCTTTTTGTTTTGGGAGAAAAAGACAGAAATTCCAATTATTTAGAGGCAAAAAAGCAGAAATTCCCCTTATTTTGAAGCAAAAATGAATTAATTTCCCTTGTTTATCGCAAAAAGGTATGCATACTTCTTATTTTCGGGCAAAAAGGCAGAAATTCCCCGTATTTTGGAGCAAAATTGCAGAAATTCCCCTAAATATGGGGCAAAAAGGCAGAAATTCCCTATATGTTAGGGCAAAAAGACAGAAATTCTCTTTATTTTGGGGCAAAACTCAGAAATTCCACTTATTTTGGGGCAAAATTGCAGAAATTTCACTTTTTTGGCGCAAAATTGCAGAAATTTCACTTATTTCAGGGAAAAAAGGTAGAAATTATCTATATTTTGAAGCAAAAAGCAGAAATTCCTAATATTTTGTGGCAAAAATGCAGAAATTCCCCTTATTTTAAGGTAAAAAGGCTGAATTTCCCCTAATTTGGGGGCAGAAAGGCAGAAATTTCTTATATTTTGGGGCAAAATTGCAGAAATTTCACTTACTTCAGGGTAATAAGTCAGAATTTTTTCTTATTTTGGGTAAAAAAGACAGAAATTTCACTTATTTAGAGGCAAAAAAGCAGAAATTCCACTTATTTTAAAGCAAAAATGATGAAATTTCCCGTTTTTATGACAAAAAGGTATACATTCTTCTTATTTTCGGGCAAAAAGGCAGAAATTCCCCGTATTTTGGAGCAACATTGCAGAAATTCCCCTAAATGTGGGGCAAATGCAGAAATTCCCTATATCTTGGGGCAAAAAGACAGAAATTCTTTTTATTTTGGGGAAATACTCAAAAATTCCACTTATTTGGGGCAAAAATCCAGAAATTTCTCTTATTTTGGGGCAAAATTGCAGAAATTTCACTTATTTCAGGGTAATAAGTCAGAAATTTTTCTTATTTTGGGGCAAAAAAACATGAAAAACCTTTGTTTTGAGGGAAAAAGACAGAAATTCCACTTATTTTGGGGCAAATTTCCAGAAATTTCCCTTCTTTTGGTGCAAAATTGCAGAAATTTCACTTATTTTGGGGCAAAATTGCAGAAATTTCACTTATTTTGGGGCAAAATTGCAGAAATTTCACTTATTTCAGGGAAAAAAGGCAGAAATTTTTCTTATTTTTGGGGCAAAAATGCAGAAATTCCCCTTATTTTGAGGTAAAATGGCAGAAATTCCCCTTATTTGGGGGCAAAAAGGCAGAAATTTTTCTTATTTTGGGCCAAAAAAGCAGAAATTCCTAATATTTTTTGGCAAAAATGCAGAAATTCCCCATATTTTGATGTAAAAAGGCTGAAATTCTTTTTATTTGGAGGCAAAAAGGTAGAAATTTCCCATATTTGGGGCAAAATTGCAGAAATTTCACTTACTTCAGGGTAATAAGTCAGAATTTTTTCTTATCTTGGGGCAAAAAAGACAGAAATTCCCTTTGTTTTGGGGGAAAAAGAGAGAAATTCCACTTATTTAGAGGCAAAAAAGGAGAAATTCCCCTTATTTTGGAGCAAAAATCAAGAAATTTCTCTTTTTTATGGCAAAAAGGTATGCATTCTTCTTATTTTCGGGCAAAAATGCAGAAATTCTTCGTATTTTGGAGCAAAATTGCGGAAATTCCCCTAAATATGGGGCAAAAAGGCAGAATTTCCCTATATGTTAGGGCAAAAAGACAGAAATTCTCTTTATTTTGGGGTAAAACTCAGAAATTCCACTTATTTTGGGGCAAAATTCCAGAAATATCTCTTATTTAGGGGCAAAATGCAGAAATTTCCCTTATTTTGGGGCAATATTGCAGAAATTTCAAATATTTCAGGGAAAAAAGACAGAAATTTTCCTTATTTTGAAGCAAAAATGCAGAAATTCCTATTAGTTTATGACAAAAATGCAGAAATTACTTTTATTTTGAGGTAAAAAGTCTGAAATTCCCCTTATTTGGGGGCAAAAAGGCAGAAATTTCCCATATTTTGGGGAAAAATTGCAGAAATTCCACTTACTTCAGAGTAATAAGTCAGAATTTTTTCTTATTTTGGGGCAAAAAAGAATGAAATTCCCTGTGTTTTGGGGGAAAAAGACAGAAATTCCACTTATTTAGAGGCAAAAAAGCAGAAATTCCCCTTATTTTGGAGCAAAAATGAAGCAATTTCCATTTTTTATGGCAGAAAGATATACATTCTTCTTAATTTCGGGCAAAAAGGCCGAAATTCCCCCTATTTTGGAGCAAAATTGCAGAAATTCCCCTAATTTGGCGCAAAAAGGCAGAAATTCTCTATATGTTGGGGCAAAAGGACAGAAATTCTCCTTATTTTGGGGCAAAACTCAGAAATTCCACTTATTTTGGGGCAAAATTCCAGAAATTTCCCTTATTTTGGGGCAATTGCAGAAATTTCCCTTACTCTGGGGCAAAATTGGAGAAATTTCACTTATTTTGGGGCAAAATTGCAGAAATTTCACTTATTTCAGGGAAGAAAGGCAGAAATTTTCCTTATTTGGGGCAAAAAAGGCAAGAATTTTCTGTTTTGGGGGAAAAAGACAGAAACTCCACATATTTAGAGGCAAAAAAGCAGAAATTCCCCTTATTTTGGAGCAAAAATGAAGAAATTTCCCATTTTTATGGCAAAAAGCTATGCATACTTCTTATTTTCAGGCAAAAAGGCAGAAATTCCCCGTATTTTGAAGCAAAATTGCAGAAACTCTCCTAAATATGGGGCAAAAAGGCAGAAATTCCCTATATGTTAAAGCAAAAAGACAGAAATTCTCTTTATTTTGGGGCAAAACTCAGAAATTCCACTTATTTTGGGGCAAAATTCCAGAAATTTCCCTTATTTTGGGGCAACATTTCAGAAATTTCACTTATTTCATGGAAAAAAAAAAGAAGTTTTCTTATTTTGAAGCAAAAAGGCAGAAATTCCTAATATTTTGTGGCAAAAATGCAGAAATGCCCTTTATTTTTAGGTAAAAAGGCTGAAATTCCCCTTATTTGGGGGAAAAAAGGCAGAAATTTCCCTTATTTTGGGGCAAAATTGCAGAAATTTCACTTATTTCAGGGTAATAAGTCAGAATTTTTCCTTATTTGGGAGAAAAAAGACAAGAATTCTTTTTGTTTTGGGAGAAAAAGAGAGAAATTCCAATTATTTAGAGGCAAAAAAGCAGAAATTCCTCTTATTTTGGAGCAAAAATGAAGAAATTTCCCTATTTTATGGCAAAAAGGTATGCATTCTTCTTATTTACAGGCAAAAAGACAGAAATTCCCCGTATTTTGGAGCAAAATTGCAGAAATTCCCCTAATTGTGGGGCAAAAAGGCAGAAATTCCATATATGTTAGGGCAAAAAGACAGAAATTCTCCTTATTTTGGGGCAAAACTCAGAAATTCCACTTATTTTGGGGCAAAATTACAGAAATTTCCCTTATTTTGGGGCAAAGTTGCAGAAATTTCACTTATTTTGGGAAAAAATTGCAGAAATTTCACTTATTTTGTGGCAAAATTGCAGAAATTTCACTTATTTCAGGGAAAAAAGGCCGAAATTTTCCTTATTTTAGGGCAAAAAGGCAGAAATTCCTAATATTTTGTGGCAAAAGTGCAGAAATTCTTCTTATTTGGGGGCAAAAATGCAGAAATTTTTCATAGTTTGGGTCAAAATTGCAGAAATTTCACTTACTTCAGGGTAATAAGTCAGAATTTTTCCTTATTTTGGGGCAAAAAATACAGAAATTCCTTTGTTTTAGAGGAAAAAGACAGAAATTCCACTTATTTAGAAGCAAAAAAGCAGAAATTCCCCTTACTTTGGAGCAAAAATGAAGAAATTTCCTATTTTTATGGCAAAAAGGTATGCAGTTTTCTTATTTTCGGGCAAAAAGACAGAAATTCCCCGTAATTTGGAGCAAAATTGCAGAAATTCCCCTAGTTGTGGGGCAAAAAGGCAGAAATTCTCTCTATGTTGGGGCAAAGAGACAGAAATACTCCTTATTTTAGGGCAAAACACAGAAATTCCACTTATTTTGGGGCAAATTTCCAGAAATTTCCCTTCTTTTGGGGCAAAATTGCAGAAATTTCACTTATTTTGGGGCAAAATTGCAGAAATTTCACTTATTTTGGGGCAAAATTGCAGAAATTTCACTTATTTCAGGGAAAAAAGGCAGAAATTTTTCTTATTTTGGGGGCAAAAATGCAGAAATTCCTAATATTTTGTGGCAAAAATGCAGAAATTCCCCTTATTTTGAGGTAAAATGGCTGAAATTCCCCTTATTTGGGGGCAAAAAGGCAGAAATTTCTCTTATTTTGGGGCAAAATTGCAGAATTTTCACTTACTTCAGGGTAATAAGTCAGAGTTTTTTTTTATTTTGGGGCAAAAACACAGAAATTCCCTTTGTTTTGGGGGAAAAAACAGAAATTCCACTTATTTAGAGGCAAAAAAGCAGAAATTCCCCTTATTTTGGAGCAAAAATGAAGAAATTTCCCATTTTTATGGCAAAAAGCTATGCATACTTCTTATTTTCAGGCAAAAAGGCAGAAATTCCCCGTATTTTGAAGCAAAATTGCAGAAATTCCCCTAAATATGGGGCAAAAAGGCAGAAATTCCCTATATGTTAAAGCAGAAAGACAGAAATTCTCTTTATTTTGGGGCAAAACTCAGAAATTCCACTTATTTTGGGGCAAAATTCCAGAAATTTCCCTTATTTTGGGGCAACATTGCAGAAATTTCACTTATTTCATGGAAAAAAAGAAGAAGTTTTCTTATTTTTAAGCAAAAAGGCAGAAATTCCTAATATTTTGTGGCAAAAATGCAGAAATTCCCCTTATTTTGAGGTAAAAAGGCTGAAATTCCCCTTATTTGGGGGAAAAAAGGCAGAAATTTACCTTATTTTGGGGCAAAATTGCAGAAATTTCACTTATTTCAGGGTAATAAGTCAGAATTTTTCCTAATATGGGAGCAAAAAAGACAGGAATTCTTTTTGTTTTGGGAGAAAAAGACAGAAATTCCAATTATTTAGAGGCAAAAAAGCAGAAATTCCCCTTATTTTGAAGCAAAAATGAATTAATTTCCCTTGTTTATCGCAAAAAGGTATGCATACTTCTTATTTTCGGGCAAAAAGGCAGAAATTCCCCGTATTTTGGAGCAAAATTGCAGAAATTCCCCTAAATATGGGGCAAAAAGGCAGAAATTCCCTATATGTTAGGGCAAAAAGACAGAAATTCTCTTTATTTTGGGGCAAAACTCAGAAATTCCACTTATTTTGGGGCAAAATTGCAGAAATTTCACTTTTATGGCGCAAAATTGCAGAAATTTCACTTATTTCAGGGAAAAAAGGTAGAAATTATCTATATTTTGAAGCAAAAAGCAGAAATTCCTAATATTTTGTGGCAAAAATGCAGAAATTCCCCTTATTTTAAGGTAAAAAGGCTGAATTTCCCCTAATTTGGGGGCAGAAAGGCAGAAATTTCTTATATTTTGGGGCAAAATTGCAGAAATTTCACTTACTTCAGGGTAATAAGTCAGAATTTTTTCTTATTTTGGGTAAAAAAGACAGAAATTTCACTTATTTAGAGGCAAAAAAGCAGAAATTCCACTTATTTTAAAGCAAAAATGATGAAATTTCCCGTTTTTATGACAAAAAGGTATACATTCTTCTTATTTTCGGGCAAAAAGGCAGAAATTCCCCGTATTTTGGAGCAACATTGCAGAAATTCCCCTAAATGTGGGGCAAATGCAGAAATTCCCTATATCTTGGGGCAAAAAGACAGAAATTCTTTTTATTTTGGGGAAATACTCAAAAATTCCACTTATTTGGGGCAAAAATCCAGAAATTTCTCTTATTTTGGGGCAAAATTGCAGAAATTTCACTTATTTCAGGGTAATAAGTCAGAAATTTTTCTTATTTTGGGGCAAAAAAACATGAAAAACCTTTGTTTTGAGGGAAAAAGACAGAAATTCCACTTATTTAGAGGCAAAAAAGCAGAAATTCCCCTTATTTTGCAGCAAAAATGAAGAAATTTCCCTATTTTATGGCAAAAAGTTATGCATTCTTCTTATTTACAGGCAAAAAGGCAGAAATTCCCCGTATTTTGGAGCAAAATTGCAGAAATTCCCCTAATTGTGGGGCAAAAAGGCAGAAATTCCCTATATGTTTGGGCAAAAAGACAGAAATTCTCCTTATTTTGGGGCAAAACTCAGAAATTCCACTTATTTTGGCGCAAAATTCCAGAAATATCCCTTATTTAGGGGCAAAATGCAGAAATTTCCCTTATTTTGGGGCAAAATTGCAGAAATTTCACTTATTTCAGGGAAAAAAGACAGAAATTTTCCTTATTTTGAAGCAAAAATGCAGAAATTCCTATTAGTTTGTGACAAAAATGCAGAAATTACTTTTATTTTGAGGTAAAAAGTCTGAAATTCCTTTTATTTGGGGGCAAAAAGGCAGAAATTTCCCATATTTTGGGGAAAAATTGCAGAAATTTCACTTACTTCAGAGTAATAAGTCAAAATTTTTTCTTATTTTGGGGCAAAAAAGACAGAAATTCCCTTTGTTTTGGGGGAAAAAGACAGAAATTCCACTTATTTAGAGGCAAAAAAGGAGAAATTCCCCTTATTTTGGAGCAAAAATGAAGCAATTTCCATTTTTTATGGCAGAAAGATATACATTCTTCTTAATTTCGGGCAAAAAGGCAGAAATTCCCCCTATTTTGGAGCAAAATTGCAGAAATTCCCCTAATTGTGGCGCAAAAATGCAGAAATTCTCTATATGTTGGGGCAAAAGGACAGAAATTCTCCTTATTTTGGGGCAAAACTCAGAAATTCCACTTATTTTGGGGCAAAATTCCAGAAATTTCCCTTATTTTGGGGCAAAATTGCAGAAATTTCCCTTATTCTGAGGCAAAATTGGAGAAATTTCACATATTTTGGGGCAAAATTGCAGAAATTTCACTTATTTCAGGGAAAAAAGGCAGATATTTTCCTTATTTTGGGGCAAAAAAGACAAGAATTTTCTATGTTTTGTGGGAAAAAGACAGAAATTCCACTTATTTAGAGGCAAAAAAGCAGAAATTCCCCTTATTTTGGAGCAAAAATTAAGAAATTTCCTATTTTTATGGCAAAAAGGTATGCAGTTTTCTTATTTTCGGGCAAAAAGACAGAAATTCCCCGTAATTTGGAGCAAAATTGCAGAAATTCCCCTAGTTGTGGGGCAAAAAGGCAGAAATTCTCTATATGTTGGGGCAAAAAAACAGAAATACTCCTTATTTTAGGGCAAAACTCAGAAATTCCACTTATTTTGGGGCAAATTTCCAGAAATTTCCCTTCTTTTGGGGCAAAATTGCAGAAATTTCACTTATTTTGGGGCAAAATTGCAGAAATTTCACTTATTTCAGGGAAAAAAGGCAGAAAATTTTCTTATTTTGGGGCAAAAATGCAGAAATTCCTAATATTTTGTGGCAAAAATGCAGAAATTCCCCTTATTTTGAGGTAAAATGGCAGAAATTCTCCTTATTTGGGGGCAAAAAGGCAGAAATTTTTCTTATTTTGGGCCAAAAAAGCAGAAATTCCTAATATTTTGTGGCAAAAATGCAGAAATTCCCCTTATTTTTAGGTAAAAAGGCTGAAATTCTTTTTATTTGGAGGCAAAAAGGCAGAAATTTCCCATATTTTGGGGCAAAATTGCAGAAATTTCACTTACTTCAGGGTAATAAGTCAGAATTTTTTCTTATCTTGGGGCAAAAAAGACAGAAATTCCCTTTGTTTTGGGGGAAAAAGACAGAAATTCCACTTATTTAGAGGCAAAAAAGGAGAAATTCCCCTTATTTTGGAGCAAAAATCAAGAAATTTCTCTTTTTTATGGCAAAAAGGTATGCATTCTTCTTATTTTCGGGCAAAAATGCAGAAATTCTTCGTATTTTGGAGCAAAATTGCAGAAATTCCCCTAAATATGGGGCAAAAAGGAAGAAATTCCCTATATGTTAGGGCAAAAAGACAGAAATTCTGTTTATTTTGGGGCAAAACTCAGAAATTCCACTTATTTTGGGGCAAAATTCCAGAAATATCCCTTATTTAGGGGCAAAATGCAGAAATTTCCCTTATTTTGGGGGAAAATTGCAGAAATTTCACTTATTTCAGGGAAAAAAGACAGAAATTTTCCTTATTTTGAAGCAAAAATGCAGAAATTCCTATTAGTTTATGACAAAAATGCAGAAATTACTTTTATTTTGAGGTAAAAATTCTGAAATTCCCCTTATTTGGGGGCAAAAGGCAGAAATTTCCCATATTTTGGGGAAAAATTGCAGAAATTCCACTTACTTCAGAGTAATAAGTCAGATTTTTTTCTTATTTTGGGGCAAAAAAGAATGAAATTCCCTGTGTTTTGGGGGAAAAAGACAGAAATTTCACTTATTTATAGGCAAAAAAGCAGAAATTCCCCTTATTTTGGAGCAAAAATGAAGCAATTTCCATTTTTTATGGCAGAAAGATATACATTCTTCTTAATTTCGGGCAAAAAGGCAGAAATTCCCCCTATTTTGGAGCAAAATTGCAGAAATTCCCCTAATTTGGCGCAAAAAGGCAGAAATTCTCTATATGTTGGGGCAAAAGGACAGAAATTCTCATTATTTTGGGGCAAAACTCAGAAATTCCACTTATTTTGGGGCAAAATTCCAGAAATTTCCCTTATTTTGGGGCAAAATTGCAGAAATTTCCCTTATTCTGGGGCAAAATTGGAGAAATTTCACTTATTTTGGGGCAAAATTGCAGAAATTTCACTTATTTCAGGGAAGAAAGGCAGAAATTTTCCTTATTTGGGGCAAAAAAGGCAAGAATTTTCTGTTTTGGGGGAAAAAGACAGAAACTCCACTTATTTAGAGGCAAAAAAGCAGAAATTCCTCTTATTTTGGAGCAAAAATGAAGAAATTTCCCATTTTTATGGAAAAAAGCTATTCATACTTCTTATTTTCAGGCAAAAAGGCAGAAATTCCCCGTATTTTGAAGCAAAATAGCAGAAACTCCCCTAAATATGGGCAAAAAGGCAGAAATTCCCTATATGTTAAAGCAAAAAGACAGAAATACTCTTTATTTTGGGGCAAAACTCAGAATTTCCACTTATTTTGGGGCAAAATTCCAGAAATTTCCCTTATTTTGGGGCAACATTGCAGAAATTTCACTTATTTCATGGAAAAAAAGAAAAAGTTTTCTTATTTTGAAGCAAAAAGGCAGAAATTCCTAATATTTTGTGGCAAAAATGCAGAAATTCCCTTTATTTTTAGGTAAAAAGGCTGAAATTCCCTTTATTTGGGGGAAAAAAGGCAGAAATTTCCCTTATTTTGGGGCAAAATTGCAGAAATTTCACTTATTTCAGGGTAATAAGTCAGAATTTTTCCTTATTTGGGAGCAAAAAAGACAGGAATTCTTTTTGTTTTGGGAGAAAAAGACAGAAATTCCAATTATTTAGAGGCAAAAAAGCAGAAATTCCTCTTATTTTGGAGGAAAAATGAAGAAATTTTCCTATTTTATGGCAAAAAGGTATGCATTCTTCTTATTTACAGGCAAAAAGGCAGAAATTCCCAGTATTTTGGAGCAAAATTGCAGAAATTCCCCTAATTGTGTGGCAAAAAGGCAGAAATTCCCTATATGTTAGGGCAAAAAGTCAGAAATTCTCCTTATTTTGGGGCAAAACTCAGAAATTCCACTTATTTTGGGGCAAAATTACAGAAATTTCCCTTATTTTGATGGCAAAATTGCAGAAATTTCACTTATTTTGGGGCAAAATTGCAGAAATTTCACTTATTTTGTGGCAAAATTGCAGAAATTTCACTTATTTCAGGGAAAAACGGCCGAAATTTTTTTTATTTTAGGGCAAAAAGGCAGAAATTCCTAATATTTTGTGGCAAAAGTGCAGAAATTCTCCTTATTTGGGGGCAAAAATGCAGAAATTTTTCATAGTTTGGGGCAAAATTGCAGAAATTTCACTTACTTCAGGGTAATAAGTCACAATTTTTCCTTATTTTGGGGCAAAAAATACAGAAATTCCTTTGTTTTAGAGGAAAAAGACAGAAATTCCACTTATTTAGAGGCAAAAAAGTGGAAATTCCCCTTATTTTGGAGCAAAAATGAAGAAATTTCCTATTTTTATGGCAAAAAGGTATGCAGTTTTCTTATTTTCGGGCAAAAAGACAGAAATTCCCCGTAATTTGGAGCAAAATTGCAGAAATTCCCCTAGTTGTGGGGCAAAAAGGCAGAAATTCTCTCTATGTTGGGGCAAAAAGACAGAAATACTCCTTATTTTAGGGCAAAACACAGAAATTCCACTTATTTTGGGGCAAATTTCCAGAAATTTCCCTTCTTTTGGGGCAAAATTGCAGAAATTTCACTTATTTTGGGGCAAAATTGCAGAAATTTCACTTATTTTGTGGCAAAATTGTAGAAATTTCACTTATTTCAGGGAAAAAAGGCAGAAATTTTTCTTATTTTTGGGGCAAAAATGCAGAAATTCCTAATATTTTGTGGCAAAAATGCAGAAATTCCCCTTATTTTGAGGTAAAATGGCTGAAATTCCCCTTATTTGGGGGCAAATAGCAGAAATTTCTCTTATTTTGGGGCAAAATTGCAGAATTTTCACTTACTTCAGGGTAATAAGTCAGAGTTTTTTTTTATTTTGGGGCAAAAACACAGAAATTCCCTTTGTTTTGGGGGAAAAAGACAGAAATTCCACTTATTTAGAGGCAAAAAAGCAGAAATTCCCCTTATTTTGGAGCAAAAATGAAGAAATTTCCCATTTTTATGGCAAAAAGCTATGCATACTTCTTATTTTCAGGCAAAAAGGAAGAAATTCCCCGTATTTTGAAGCAAAAATGCAGAAATTCCCCTAAATATGGGGCAAAAAGGCAGAAATTCCCTATATGTTAAAGCAGAAAGACAGAAATTCTCTTTATTTTGGGGCAAAACTCAGAAATTCCACTTATTTGGGGGCAAAATTCCAGAAATTTCCCTTATTTTGGGGCAACATTGCAGAAATTTCACTTATTTCATGGAAAAAAAGAAGAAGTTTTCTTATTTTGAAGCAAAAAGGCAGAAATTCCTAATATTTTGTGGCAAAAATGCAGAAATTCCTCTTATTTTGTGGTAAAAAGGCTGAAATTCCCCTTATTTGGGGGAAAAAGGCAGAAATTTCCCTTATTTTGGGGCAAAATTGCAGAAATTTCACTTATTTCAGGGTAATAAGTCAGAATTTTTCCTAATTTGGGAGCAAAAAAGACAGGAATTCTTTTTGTTTTGGGAGAAAAAGACAGAAATTCCAATTATTTAGAGGCAAAAAAGCAGAAATTCCCCTTATTTTGAAGCAAAAATGAATTAATTTCCCTTGTTTATCGCAAAAAGGTATGCATACTTCTTATTTTCGGGCAAAAAGGCAGAAATTCCCCGTATTTTGGAGCAAAATTGCAGAAATTCCCCTAAATATGGGGCAAAAAGGCAGAAATTCCCTATATGTTAGGGCAAAAAGACAGAAATTCTCTTTATTTTGGGGCAAAACTCAGAAATTCCACTTATTTTGGGGCAAAATTGCAGAAATTTCATTTTTTGGCGCAAAATTGCAGAAATTTCACTTATTTCAGGGAAAAAAGGTAGAAATTATCTATATTTTGAAGCAAAAAGCAGAAATTCCTAATATTTTGTGGCAAAAATGCAGAAATTTTCCTTATTTTAAGGTAAAAAGGCTGAATTTCCCCTAATTTGGGGGCAGAAAGGCAGAAATTTCTTATATTTTGGGGCAAAATTGCAGAAATTTCACTTACTTCAGGGTAATAAGTCAGAATTTTTTCTTATTTTGGGGCAAAAAAGACAGAAATTTCACTTATTTAGAGGCAAAAAAGCAGAAATTCCACTTATTTTAAAGCAAAAATGATGAAATTTCCCGTTTTTATGACAAAAAGGTATGCATTCTTCTTATTTTCGGGCAAAAAGGCAGAAATTCCCCGTATTTTGGAGCAAAATTGCAGAAATTCCCCTAAATTTGGGGCAAATGCAGAAATTCCCTATATGTTGGGGCAAAAAGACAGAAATTCTTTTTATTTTGGGGCAAAACTCAAAAATTCCACTTATTTGGGGCAAAAATCCAGAAATTTCTCTTATTTTGGGGCAAAATTGCAGAAATTTCACTTATTTCAGGGTAATAAGTCAGAAATTTTTCTTATTTTGGAGCAAAAAAACATGAAAAACCTTTGTTTTGAGGGAAAAAGACAGAAATTCCACTTATTTAGAGGCAAAAAAGCAGAAATTCCCCTTATTTTGCAGCAAAAATGAAGAAATTTCCCTATTTTATGGCAAAAAGGTATGCATTCTTCTTATTTACAGGCAAAAAGGCAGAAATTCCCCGTATTTTGGAGCAAAATTGCAGAAATTCCCCTAATTGTGGGACAAAAAGGCAGAAATTTCCTATATGTTTGGGCAAAAAGAAAGAAATTCTCCTTATTTTGGGGCAAAACTCAGAAATTCCACTTATTTTGGGGCAAAATTCCAGAAATTTCCCTTATTTTGGGGCAAAATTGCAGAAATTTCTCTTATTTTGGGGCAAAATTGCAGAAATTTCACTTATTTTGTGGCAAAATTGCAGAAATTTCACTTATTTCAGGGAAAAAAGGCAGAAATTTTCTTTATTTTAGGGCAAAAAGGCAGAAATTCCTAATATTTTGGGGCAAAAGTGCAGAAATTCCCATTATTTTGAGGTAAAAAGCTGAAATTCCCCCTTTTGGGGGCAAAAAGGCAGAAATTTTTCATATTTTGGGGCAAAATTGCAGAAATTTCACTTACTTCAGGGGAATAAGTCAGAATTTTTCCTTATTTTGGGGCAAAAAATACAGAAATTTTTTTTTGTTTTGGGGGAAAAAGACAGACATTCCACATTTTTAGATGCAGAAATGCAGAAATTCCCCTTATTTTGGAGCAAAAATGAAGAAATTTCCCTTTTTTATGGCAAAAAGGTATGCATTCTTCTCATTTTCGGTCAAAAAGGCAGAAATTCCCCGTATTTTGGAGCAAAATTGCAGGAATTCCCCTAATTGTGGGGCAAAAAAGCAGAAATTCTCTATATGTTGGCGCAAAAAAACAGAAATTCTCCTTATTTTGGGGCAAAACTCAGAAATTCCACTTATTTTGGGGCAAAATTCCAGAAATTTCCCTTATTTTGGGGCAAAATTGCAGAAATTTCCCTTATTTTGGGGCAAAATTGCAGAAATTTCACTTATTTTGGTGCAAAATTGCAGAAATTTCACTTATTTCAGGAAAAAAAGGCAGAAATTTTTCTAATTTTTGAGGCAAAAAGGCAGAAATTCCTAATATTTTGTGGCAAAAATGCAAAAATTCCCCTTATTTTGAGGTAAAAAGGCTGAAATTCCCCTTATTTGGGGGCAAAAAAGCAGAAATTGCCCTTATTTTGGGGCAAAATTGCAGAATTTTCACTTACTTCAGGGTAATAAGTCAGAGATGTTTTTATTTTGGGGCCAAAAAGACAGAAATTCCCTTTGTTTTGGGGGAAAAAGACAGAAATTCCACTTATTTAGTGGCAAAAAAGCAGAAATTCCCCTTATTTTGGAGCAAAAAATGAAGAAATTTCCCTTTTTTATGGCAAAAAGGTATCCATACTTCTTATTTTCGGGCAAAAAGGCAGAAATTCCCCGTATTTTGGAGCAAAATTGCAGAAATTCCCCTAAATATGGGGCAAAAAGCAGTAATTCCCTATATGTTAGGGCAAAAAGACAGAAATTCTCTTTATTTTGGGGCAAAACTCAGAAATTCCCCTTATTTTGGGGCAAAATTCCAGAAATTTCCCTTATTTTGGGGCAAAATTGCAAAAATTTCACTTTTTTTGGCGCAAAATTGCAGAAATTTCACTTATTTCAGGGAAAAAAGGCAGAAATTTTCCTTATTTTGGGGCAAAAACCAGAAATTCCTAATATTTTGTGGCAAAAATGCAGAAATTCCCCTTATTTTGAGGTCAAAAGGCTGAATTTCCCCTTATTAGGGGGCAGAAAGGCAGAAATTTCCTATATTTTGGGGCAAAATTACACAAATTTCACTTACTTCAGGGTAATAAGTCAGAATTTTTTTTTATTTTGGGCAAAAAAGACAGAAATTCCACTTATTTAGTGGCAAAAAAGCAGAAATTCCACTTATTTCGGAGCAAAAATAATGAAATTTCCCATTTTTATGATAAAAAGTTATGCATTCTTCTTATTTTCGGGCAAAAAGGCAGAAATTCCCCGTATTTTGGGGCAAAATTTTAAAAATTCCCCTAATTCTGGGGCAAAAAGTCAGAAATTGCCTATATGTTGGTGCAAAAAAACAGAAATTCTCCTTATTTTGGGGCAAAACTCAGAAATTCCACTTATTTTGTGGCAAAATTCCAGAAATTTCCCTTATTTTGGGGCAAAATTGCAAAAATTTCACTTATTTTGGGGCAACATTGCAGAAATTTCACTTATTTCAGGGAAAAAAAGCAGAAGTTTTCCTATTTTGAAGCAAAAAGGCAGAAATTCCTAATATTATGTGGCAAAAATGCAGAAATTCCCCTTATTTTGAAGTAAAAAGGCTGAAATTCTTCTTATTTCAGGGAAAAAAGGCAGAAATTTCCCTTATTTTGGGGCAAAATTGCAGAAATTTCACTTATTTCAGGGTAATAAGTCAGAATTTTTCTTATTTTGGGGCAAAAAAGACAGGAATTCCCTTTGTTTTGGGGGAAAAAGACAGAAATTCCACTTATTTAGAGAAAAAAAGTAGAAATTCCCCTTATTTTGGAGCAAAAATGAAGAAATTTTTTTTTTATGGCAAAAAGGTATGCATTCTTCTTATTTTCGGGCAAAAAGGCAGAAATTCCCCGTATTTTGGAGCAAAATTGCAGAAATTCCCCTAATTGTGGGGCAAAAGCAGAAATTCCCAATATGTTGGGGCAAAAAGACAGAAATTCTTTTTATATTGGGGCAAAACTCAGAAATTCCACTTATTTTGGGGCAAAAATCCAGAAATTTCCCTTATTTTGGGGCAAAATTTCAGAAATTTCACTTATTTCAGGGTAATAAGTCAGAAATTTTTCTTATTGTGGGGCAAAAAAAAAAGAATAACCTTTGTTTTGAGGGAAAAAACAGAAATTCCACTTATTTAGAGGCAAAAAAGCAGAAATTCCCCTTATTTTGGAGCAAAAATGAAGAAATTTAACTTTTTTATGGCAAAAAGGTATGGATACTTCTTATTTTCGGGCAAAAAGCCAGAAATTCCCCGTATTTTGGAGCAAAATTGCAGAAATTCCCCTAAATATGGGGCAAAAAGGCAGAAATTCCCTATATGTTAGGGCAAAAAGACAGAAATTCTCTTTATTTTGGGGCAAAACTCAGAAATTCCACTTATTTTGGGGCAAAATTCCAGTAATTTCCCTTATTTTGGGGCAAAATTGCAAAAATTTCACTTTTTTTGGCGCAAAATTGCAGAAATTTCACTTATTTCAGGGAAAAAAGGCAGAAATTTTCCTTATTTTGGGACAAAAACCAGAAATTCCTAATATTTTGTGGCAAAAATGCAGAAATTCCCCTTATTTTGAGGTAAAAAGGCTGAATTTCCCCTTATTAGGGGGCAGAAAGGCAGAAATTTCCTATATTTTGGGGCAAAATTACAAAAATTTCACTTACTTCAGGGAAATAAGTCAGAATTTTTTCTTATTTTGGGGCAAAAAAGATAGAAATTCCACTTATTTAAAGGCAAAAAAGCAGAAATTCCACTTATTTCGGAGCAAAAATGATGAAATTTCCGATTTTTATGACAAAAAGTTATGCATTCTTCTTATTTTCGGGCAAAAAGGCAGCAATTCCCCGTATTTTGGAGCAAATTTTTAAAAATTCCCCTAATTCTGGGGCAAAAAGTCAGAAATTGCCTATATGTTGGGGCAAAAAAACAGAAATTCTCCTTATTTTGGGGCAAAACTCAGAAATTCCACTTATTTTGGGGCAAAATTCCAGAATTTTCCCTTATTTTGGGGCAAAATTGCAGAAATTTCACTTATTTCATGGTAATAAGTCAGAATTTTTCCTTATTTTGGGGCAAAAAAGACAGGAATTACCTTTGTTTTGTGGAAAAAGACAGAAATTCCACTTATTTAGAGGCAAAAAAGCAGAAATTTCCCTTATTTTGGAGCAAAAATGAAGAAATTTTGTTTTTTTATGGCAAAAAGGTATGCCTTCTTCTTATTTTCGGGCAAAAAGGCAGAAACTCCCCGTATTTTGGAGCAAAATTGCAGAAATTCCCCTAATTGTGTGGCAAATAGGCAGAAATTCCCTATATGTTGGGGCAAAAAGACAGAAATTCTCCTTATTTTGGGGCAAAACTCAGAAATTCATCTTATTTTGGGGCAAAAATCCAGAAATTTTTCTTATTTTGGGGCAAAATTGCAGAAATTTCACATATTTTGGGGCAAAATTGCAGAAATTTCACTTATTTTGTGGCAAAATTGCAGAAATTTCACTTATTTCATGGAAAAAAAGGCAGAAATTTTCTTTATTTCAAGGCAAAAAAGTAGAAATTCCTAATATTTTGTGGAAAAAATGCAGAAATTTCCCATATTTTGGGGATAAAATTGCAGAAATTTCACTTATTTAACGGAAAAAAGGCAGAAATTATCCTTATTTTGGGGCAAAAAAGAAAGGAATTCCTTTTCTTTTGGGGGAAAAAGACAGAAATTCCACTTATTTAGAGGCAGAAAAGCAGAAATTCCCCTTATTTTGAGCAAAAATGAAGAAATTTCTCTTTTTTATGGCAAAAAGGTATGCATTCTTCTTATTTTCGGGCAAAAAGGCAGAAATTCCCCGTATTTTGGAGCAAAATTGCAGAAATTCCTCTAATTGTGGGGCAAAAAGGCAGAAATTTTCTCTATGTTGGAGCAAAAAGAAATTCCGTGTATTTTTTGGGTAAAAAGGCAGAAATTTCACTTATTTTAGGGTAAAAAGTTAGAATTTCCTCTTATTTTGAAGCAAAAATGAAGAAATTTCCCTTTTTTGTGGCATAAGGTATACATTCTTCTTATTTTCTGGCAAAAAAGCAGAAATTCCCCGTATTTTGGAGCAAAATTGCAGAAATTCCCCTAATTGTGGGGCAAAAATGCAGAAATTCCGTATATGTTGGGGCAAAAGACAGAAATTCTTTTTATTTTGGGGCAAAACTCAGAAATTCCACTTATTTTGGGGCAAAATTCCAGAAATTTCCCGAATTTTGGGGCAAAATTGCAGAAATTTCACTTAATTTGGGGCAAAATTACAGAAATTTCAATTATTTTGGGGCAAAATTGCAGAAATTTCACTTATTTCAGGGAAAAAAGGCAGAAATTTTCCTTATTTTGGGGCAAAAAGTCAGAAATTCCTAATATTTTGTGGCAAAAATGCAGAAATTCCCCTTATTTTGACGTAAAAAGGCTGAAATTCTTCTTATTTGGAAGCAAAAAGGAAGAAATTTCCCTTATTTTCGGGCAAAATTGCAGAAATTCCCCTAATTATGAGGCAAAAAGGCAGAAATTCTCTATATGTTGGGGCAAAAAGACAGAAATTCTCCTTATTTTGGGGAAAAACTCAGAAATTCCACTTTTGGGGCAAAATTCCAGAAATTTCCCTTATTTTGGGGCAAAATAGC
Source organism: Micromys minutus (assembly GCF_963924665.1). Taxonomy (NCBI): domain Eukaryota; kingdom Metazoa; phylum Chordata; class Mammalia; order Rodentia; family Muridae; genus Micromys; species Micromys minutus. Next base: position 676,579 of record NW_027667411.1, on the reverse strand, counting down.
AGGAATTTCCCTTATTTTGGGGCAAAATTGCAGAAATTTCACTTATTTCAGGGAAAAAAGGCAGAAATTTTCTTTATTTTGGAGCAAAAAAGACAAAAATTTTCTTTGTTTTGGGGGAAAAAGACAGAAATTACACTTATTTAGAACCAAAAAAGCAGAAATTCCACTTATTTTGGAGCAAAAATGAAGAAATTTCTTTTTTTTATGGCAAAAAGGTATGCATTCTTCTTATTTTCGGGCAAAAAGGCAGAAATTCCCCGTATTTTGGAGCAAAATTGCAGAAATTCCCCTAATTGTGGGGCAAAAAGGCAGAAATTCTTTATATGTTGGCGCAGAAAGACAGGAATTCTCCTTATTTTAGGGCAAAACTCAGAAATTCCACTTATTTTGGGGCAAAATTCCAGAAATTTCCTGTATTTTGGGGCAAAATTGCAGAAATTTCTCTTATTTTGGGGCAAAATTGCAGAAATTTCACTTATTTTGGGGCAAAATTGCAGAAATTTCACTTATTTCAGAGAAATAAGGAAGAATTCTTTCTAATTTTTGGGGCAAAAAGGCAGAAATTCCTAATATTTTGTGGCAAAAATGCAGAAATTCCCCTTATTTTGAGGTAAAAAGGCTGAAATTCCCCTTATTTGGGGGCAAAAAGGCAGAAATTTCCCTTATTTTCGGGCAAAATTGCAGAATTTTTACTTACTTCAGGGTAATGAGTCAGTAATTTTTTTTTTTATTTTGGGGCCAAAATAAGAGAAATTCCCTTTTTTTGGGGTGGAAAAAAACAGAAATTCCACATATTTAGAGGCAAAAAAGCAGAAATTCCCCTTATTTTGGAGCAAAAATTAAGAAATTTCACTTTTTTATGAAAAAAAGATATGCATTCTTCTTATTTTCGGGCAAAAAGGCAGAAATTCCTCGTATATTGGAGCAAAATTGCAGAAATTCCCCTAAATGTGGGGCAAAAAGGCAGAATTCCCTATATGTTAGGGCAAAAAGACAGAAATTCTCCTTATTTTGGGGCAAAACCCAGAAATTCCACTTATTTTGGGGCAAAATTCCAGAAATTTCCCTTATTTGGGGGCAAAATTGCAGAAATTTCACTTATTTTGTGGCAAAATTGCAGAAATTTTACTTATTTCAGGGAAAAAAGGCAGAAATTTTCCTTATTTTGGGAAAAAGGCAGAAATTCCTAATATTTTGTGGCAAAAATGCAGAAATTCCCCTCATTTTGAGGTAAAAATGCTGAAATTCCTCTTATTTGGGGGCAAAAATGCAGAAATTTCCCTTATTTTGGGGCAAAATTGCAGAAATTTCACTTATTTCAAGGTAATAAATCAGAAATTTTCTTATTTTTGGGCAAAAAAGGCAGAAATTCCCTTTGTTTTGAGGGAAAAAGACAGAAATTCCACTTATTTAGACGCATAAAAGCAGAAATTTCCCTCATTTTGGAGCAAAAATGAAGAAATTTCCCTTTTTTGTGGCATAAGGTATACATTCTTCTTATTTTCTGGCAAAAAAGCAGAAATTCCCCGTATTTTGGAGCAAAATTGCAGAAATTCCCCTAATTGTGGGGCAAAAATGCAGAAATTCCATATATGTTGAGGCAAAAGACAGAAATTCTTTTTATTTTGGGGCAAAACTCAGAAATTCCACTTATTTTGGGGCAAAATTCCAGAAATTTCCCGAATTTTGGGGCAAAATTGCAGAAATTGCACTTAATTTGGGGCAAAATTGCAGAAATTTCAATTATTTTGGGGCAAAATTGCAGATATTTCACTTATTTCAGGGGAAAAAGGCAGAAATTTTCCTTATTTTGGGGCAAAAAGTCAGAAATTCCTAATATTTTTTGGCAAAAATGCAGAAATTCCCCTTATTTTGACGTAAAAAGGCTGAAATTCTTCTTATTTGGAAGCAAAAAGGAAGAAATTTCCCTTATTTTTGGGCAAAATTGCAGAAATTCCCCTAATTATGAGGCAAAAAGGCAGAAATTCTCTATATGTTGGGGCAAAAAGACAGAAATTCTCCTTATTTTGGGGAAAAACTCAGAAATTCCACTTTTAAGGCAAAATTCCAGAAATTTCCCTTATTTTGGGGCAAAATAGCAGGAATTTCCCTTATTTTGGGGCAAAATTGCAGAAATTTCACTTATTTCAGGGAAAAAAGGCAGAAATTTTCCTTATTTTGGGGCAAAAAAGACAAAAATTTTCTTTGTTTTGGGGGAAAAAGACAGAAATTACACTTATTTAGAACCAAAAAAGCAGAAATTCCACTTATTTTGGAGCAAAAATGAAGAAATTTCTTTTTTTTATGGCAAAAAGGTATGCATTCTTCTTATTTTCGGGCAAAAAGGCAGAAATTCCCCGTATTTTGGAGCAAAATTGCAGAAATTCCCCTAATTGTGGGGTAAAAAGGCAGAAATTCTTTATATGTTGGCGCAGAAAGACAGAAATTCTCCTTATTTTATGGAAAAACTCAGAAATTCCACTTATTTTGGGGCAAAATTCCAGTAAATTTCCGTATTTTGGTTCAAAATTGCAGAAATTTCTCTTATTTTGGGGCAAAATTGCAGAAATTTCACTTATTTTGGGGCAAAATTGCAGAAATTTCACTTATTTCAGGGAAATAAGGCAGAATTCTTTCTAATTTTGGGGGCAAAAAGGCAGAAATTCCTAATATTTTGTGGCAAAAATGCAGAAATTCCTCTTATTTTGAGGTAAAAAGGCTGAAATTCCCCTTATTTGGGGGCAAAAAGGCAGAAATTTCCCTTATTTTGGGGCAAAATTGCAGAAATTTCACTTATTTCAAGGTAATGAATCAGAAATTTTCTTATTTTGGGGAAAAAAGACAGAAATTCCCTTTGTTTTGGGGGAAAAAGACAGAAATTCCACTTATTTAGACGCATAAAAGCAGAAATTTCCCTTATTTTGGAGCAAAAATGAAGAAATTTCCCTTTTTTATGGCAAAAATATATGCATTCTTCTTATTTTCGGGCAAAAAGGCAGAAATTCCCCGTATTTTGGAGCAAAATTGCAGAAATTCCCCTAATTGTGTGGCAAATAGGCAGAAATTCCCTATATGTTGGGGCAAAAAGACAGAAATTCTCCTTATTTTGGGGCAAAACTCAGAAATTCATCTTATTTTGGGGCAAAAATCCAGAAATTTTTTTTATTTTGGGGCAAAATTGCAGAAATTTCACATGTTTTGGGGCAAAATTGCAGAAATTTCACTTATTTTGTGGCAAAATTGCAGAAATTTCACTTATTTCATGGGAAAAAGGCAGAAATTTTCTTTATTTCAAGGCAAAAATGTAGAAATTCCTAATATTTTGTGGCAAAAATGCAGAAATTCCCCTTATTTTGAGGTAAAAAGGCTGAAATTCCTCTTATTTGGGGGCAAAAAGGCAGAAATTTTTTATATTTTGGGGCAAAATTGCAGAAATTTCACTTACTTCAGGGTAATAAGTCAGACTTTTTCCTTATTTTGGGGCAAAAAATACAGAAATTCCTTTTGTTTTGGGGGAAAAAAAAGAAATTCCACTTTTTTAGATGCAGAAATGCAGAAATTCCCCTTATTTTGGAGCAAAAATGAAGAAATTTCCCTTTTTTATGGCAAAAAGGTATGCATTCTTCTTATTTTCGGGCAAAAAGGCTGAAATTCCCCGTATTTTGGAGCTAAATTGCAGAAATTCCCCTAATTGTGAGGCAAAAAGGCAGAAATTCCCTATATGTTGGGGCAAAAATTCAGAAATTATCCTTATTTTGGGGCAAAACTCAGAAATTCCACTAACTTGAGGCAAAATTCCAGAAATTTCCATTATTTTGGTACAAAAGTGTAGAAATTTCCCTTATTTTGGGGCCAAATTGCATAAATTTCACTTATTTCAGGGAGAAAAGCAGAAATTTTCTTATTTTGGGGCAGAAAGTCAGAAATTCCTAATATTTTGTGGCAAAAATGCAGAAATTCCCCTTATTTTGAGGTAAAAAGGCTGAAATTCTTCTTATTTGGGGGCAAAAAGTCAGAAATTTCCCTTATTTTTGGGCAAAATTGCAGAAATTCCCCTAATTATGGGGCAAAAAGGCAGAAATTCTCTATATGTTGGGGCAAAAAGACAGAAATTCTCCTTATTTTGGGGCAAACCTCAGAAATTCCACTTATTTTGGGGCAAAATTCCAGAAGTTTCTCTTATTTTGGGGCAAAATTGCAGAAATTTCCCTTATTTTGGGGCAAAATTGGAGAAATTTCACTTATTTTGGGGCAAAATTGCAGAAATTTCACTTATTTCAGAGACGAAAGGCATAAATTTTCCTTATTTTGGGGAAAAAAAGACAAAAATTTTCTTTGTTTTAGGGGAAAAATACAGAAATTACACTTATTTAGAGCCAAAAAAGCAGAAATTCCCCTTATTTTGGAGCAAAAATGAAGAAATTTCCTTTTTTTAATGGCAAAAAGGTATGCATTCTTCTTATTTTCGGGCAAAAAGGAAGAAATTCCCCGTATTTTAGAGCAAAATGCAGAAATTCCCCTAGTTGTGGGGCAAAAAGCAGAAATTCTCTATATGTTGGCGCAAAAAGACAGAAATTCTACTTATTTTAGGGCAAAACTCAGAAATTCCACTTATTTTGAAGCAAAATTCCAGAAATTTCCCGTATTTTGGGGCAAAATTGCAGAAATTACACTTATTTTGGGGCAAAATTGCAGAAATTTCACTTATTTCAGGGAAAAAAGGCAGAAATCTTACTAATTTTTGGGGCAAAAAGACAGAAATTCCTAATATTTTGTGGAAAAATGCAGAAATTCCCCTTATTTTGAGGTAAAAAGGCTGAAATTCCCCTTATTTGGGGGCAAAAAGGCAGAAATTTCCCTTATTTTGGGGCAAAATTGCAGAATTTTCACTTACTTCAGGGTAATAAGTCAGAAATTTTTTTTTATTTTCGGGCCAAAAAGACAGAAATTCCTTTTGTTTTGGGGGAAAAAGACAGAAATTCCACATATTTAGAGGCAAAAAAGCAGAAATTTTCCTTATTTTAAAGCAAAAATGAAGAAATTTCCCTTTTTTATGGCAAAAAGTTATGCATTCTTCTTATTCTCGGGCAAAAAGGCAGAAATTCCCCGTATTTTGGATCAAAATTGCAGAAATTCCCCTAATTGTGGGGCAAAAAAGCAGAATTCACTATATGTTAGGGCAAAAGGACAGAAATTCTCCTTATTTTGGGGCAAAACTCAGAAATTCCACTTATTTTGGGGTAAATTCCAGAAATTTCCCTTATTTTGGGGAAAAATTGCAGAAATTTCACTTATTTTGGGGCAAAATTGCAGAAATTTCACTTATTTCAGGGAAAAAGGCAGAAATTTTCCTTATTTTGGGGCAAAATGGGAGAAATTCCTAATATTTTGTGGCAAAAATGCAGAAATTCCCCTCATTTTGAGGTTAAAAGGCTGAAATTCCCCTTATTTGGGGGCAAAAAGGCAGAAATTTCCCTTATTTTGGGGCAAAATTGCAGAAATTTCACTTATTTCAAGGTAATAAATCAGAAATTTTCTTATTTTGGGAGAAAAAGACAGAAATTCCCTTTGTTTTGGGGGAAAAAGACAGAAATTCCACTTATTTAGACGCATAAAAGCAGAAATTTCCCTTATTTTGGAGCAAAAATGAAGAATTTTTCCTTTTTTATGGCAAAAATATATGCATTCTTCTTATTTTCGGGAAAAAAGGCAGAAATTCCCCGTATTTTGGAGCAAAATTGCAGAAATTCCCCTAATTGTGTGGCAAATAGGCAGATATTCCCTATATGTTGGGGCAAAAAGACAGAAATTCTCCTTATTTTGGGGCAAAACTCAGAAATTCATCTTATTTTGGGGCAAAAATCCAGAAATTTTTCTTATTTTGGGGCAAAATTGCAGAAATTTCACATATTTTGGGGCAAAATTGCAGAAATTTCACTTATTTTGTGGCAAAATTGCAGAAATTTCACTTCTTTCATGGAAAAAAAGGCAGAAATTTTCTTTATTTCAAGGCAAAAATGTAGAAATTCCTAATATTTTGTGGCAAAAATGCAGAAATTCCCCTTATTTTGAGGTAAAAAGGCTGAAATTCCTTTTATTTGGGGGCAAAAAGGCAGAAATTTCCCATATTTTGGGGATAAAATTGCAGAAATTTCACTTATTTAACGGAAAAAAGGCAGAAATTATCCTTATTTTGGGGCAAAAAAGAAAGGAATTCCTTTTGTTTTGGGGGAAAAAGACAGAAATTCCACTTATTTAGAGGCAGAAAAGCAGAAATTCCCCTTATTTTGAGCAAAAATGAAGAAATTTCCCTTTTTTATGGCAAAAAGGTATGCATTCTTCTTATTTTCGGGCAAAAAGGCAGAAATTCCCCGTATTTTGGAGCAAAATTGCAGAAATTCCTCTAATTGTGGGGCAAAAAGGCAGAAATTTTCTCTATGTTGGAGCAAAAAGAAATTCCGTGTATTTTTGGGTAAAAAGGCAGAAATTTCACATATTTTAGGGTAAAAAGTTAGAATTTCCTCTTATTTTGAAGCAAAAATGAAGAAATTTCCCTTTTTTGTGGCATAAGGTATACATTCTTCTTATTTTCTGGCAAAAAAGCAGAAATTCCCCGTATTTTGGAGCAAAATTGCAGAAATTCCCCTAATTGTGGGGCAAAAATGCAGAAATTCCGTATATGTTGGGGCAAAAGACAGAAATTCTCCTTATTTTGGGGCAAAACTCAGAAATTCCACTTATTTTGGGGCAAAATTCCAGAAATTTCCCGAATTTTGGGGCAAAATTGCAGAAATTTCACTTAATTTGGGGCAAAATTGCAGAAATTTCAATTATTTTGGGGCAAAATTGCAGAAATTTCACTTATTTCAGGGAAAAAAGGCAGAAATTTTCCTTATTTTGGGGCAAAAAGTCAGAAATTCCTAATATTTTGTGGCAAAAATGCAGAAATTCCCCTTATTTTGACGTAAAAAGGCTGAAATTCTTCTTATTTGGAAGCAAAAAGGAAGAAATTTCCCTTATTTTCGGGCAAAATTGCAGAAATTCCCCTAATTATGAGGCAAAAAGGCAGAAATTCTCTATATGTTGGGGCAAAAAGACAGAAATTCTCCTTATTTTGGGGAAAAACTCAGAAATTCCACTTTTGGGGCAAAATTCCAGAAATTTCCCTTATTTTGGGGCAAAATAGCAGGAATTTCCCTTATTTTGGGGCAAAATTGCAGAAATTTCACTTATTTCAGGGAAAAAAGGCAGAAATTTTCCTTATTTTGGAGCAAAAAAGACAAAAATTTTCTTTGTTTTGGGGGAAAAAGACAGAAATTACACTTATTTAGAACCAAAAAAGCAGAAATTCCACTTATTTTGGAGCAAAAATGAAGAAATTTCTTTTTTTTATGGCAAAAAGGTATGCATTCTTCTTATTTTCGGGCAAAAAGGCAGAAATTCCCCGTATTTTGGAGCAAAATTGCAGAAATTCTTCTAATTGTGGGGCAAAAAGGCAGAAATTCTTTATATGTTGGCGCAGAAAGACAGAAATTCTCCTTATTTTAGGGCAAAACTCAGAAATTCCACTTATTTTGGGGCAAAATTCCAGAAATTTCCCGTATTTTGGGGCAAAATTGCAGAAATTTCTCTTATTTTGGGGCAAAATTGCAGAAATTTCACTTATTTTGGGGCAAAATTGCAGAAATTTCACTTATTTCAGGGAAATAAGGCAGAATTCTTTCTAATTTTGGGGGCAAAAAGGCAGAAATTCCTAATATTTTGTGGCAAAAATGCAGAAATTCCTCTTATTTTGAGGTAAAAAGGCTGAAATTCCCCTTATTTGGGGGCAAAAAGGCAGAAATTTCCCTTATTTTGGGGCAAAATTGCAGAAATTTCACTTATTTCAAGGTAATAAATCAGAAATTTTCTTATTTTGGGGAAAAAAGACAGAAATTCCCTTTGTTTTGGGGGAAAAAGACAGAAATTCCACTTATTTAGACGCATAAAAGCAGAAATTTCCCTTATTTTGGAGCAAAAATGAAGAAATTTCCCTTTTTTATGGCAAAAATATATGCATTCTTCTTATTTTCGGGCAAAAAGGCAGAAATTACCCGTATTTTGGAGCAAAATTGCAGAAATTCCCCTAATTGTGTGGCAAATAGGCAGAAATTCCCTATATGTTGGGGCAAAAAGACAGAAATTCTCCTTATTTTGGGGCAAAACTCAGAAATTCATCTTATTTTGGGGCAAAAATCCAGAAATTTTTTTTATTTTGGGGCAAAATTGCAGAAATTTCACATATTTTGGGGCAAAATTGCAGAAATTTCACTTATTTTGTGGCAAAATTGCAGAAATTTCACTTATTTCATGGGAAAAAAGGCAGAAATTTTCTTTATTTCAAGGCAAAAATGTAGAAATTCCTAATATTTTGTGGCAAAAATGCAGAAATTGCCCTTATTTTGAGGTAAAAAGGCTGAAATTCCTCTTATTTGGGGGCAAAAAGGCAGAAATTTTTCATATTTTGGGGCAAAATTGCAGAAATTACACTTACTTCAGGGTAATAAGTCAGACTTTTTCCTTATTTTGGGGCAAAAAATACAGAAATTCCTTTTGTTTTGGGGAAAAAAAAGAAATTCCACTTTTTTAGATGCAGAAATGCAGAAATTCCCCTTATTTTGGAGCAAAAATGAAGAAATTTCCCTTTTTTATGGCAAAAAGGTATGCATTCTTCTTATTTTCGGGCAAAAAGGCAGAAATTCCCCGTATTTTGGAGCTAAATTGCAGAAATTCCCCTAATTGTGAGGCAAAAAGGCAGAAATTCCCTATATGTTGGGGCAAAAATTCAGAAATTATCCTTATTTTGGGGCAAAACTCAGAAATTCCACTAACTTGAGGCAAAATTCCAGAAATTTCCATTATTTTGGTACAAAAGTGTAGAAATTTCCCTTATTTTGGGGCCAAATTGCATAAATTTCACTTAATTCAGGGAGAAAAGCAGAAATTTTCTTATTTTGAGACAGAAAGTCAGAAATTCCTAATATTTTGTGGCAAAAATGCAGAAATTCCCCTTATTTTGAGGTAAAAAGGCTGAAATTCCTCTTATTTGGGGGCAAAAAGTCAGAAATTTCCCTTATTTTCGGGCAAAATTGCAGAAATTCCCCTAATTATGGGGCAAAAAGGCAGAAATTCTCTATATGTTGGGGCAAAAAGACAGAAATTCTCCTTATTTTGGGGAAAAACTCAGAAATTCCACTTTTGGGGCAAAATTCCAGAAATTTCCCTTATTTTGGGGCAAAATAGCAGGAATTTCCCTTATTTTGGGGCAAAATTGCAGAAATTTCACTTATTTCAGGGAAAAAAGGCAGAAATTTTCTTTATTTTGGAGCAAAAAAGACAAAAATTTTCTTTGTTTTGGGGGAAAAAGACAGAAATTACACTTATTTAGAACCAAAAAAGCAGAAATTCCACTTATTTTGGAGCAAAAATGAAGAAATTTCTTTTTTTTATGGCAAAAAGGTATGCATTCTTCTTATTTTCGGGCAAAAAGGCAGAAATTCCCCGTATTTTGGAGCAAAATTGCAGAAATTCCCCTAATTGTGGGGCAAAAAGGCAGAAATTCTTTATATGTTGGCGCAGAAAGACAGAAATTCTCCTTATTTTACGGCAAAACTCAGAAATTCCACTTATTTTGGGGCAAAATTCCAGAAATTTCCTGTATTTTGGGGCAAAATTGCAGAAATTTCTCTTATTTTGGGGCAAAATTGCAGAAATTTCACTTATTTTGGGGCAAAATTGCAGAAATTTCACTTATTTCAGAGAAATAAGGAAGAATTCTTTCTAATTTTTGGGGCAAAAAGGCAGAAATTCCTAATATTTTGTGGCAAAAATGCAGAAATTCCCCTTATTTTGAGGTAAAAAGGCTGAAATTCCCCTTATTTGGGGGCAAAAAGGCAGAAATTTCCCTTATTTTCGGGCAAAATTGCAGAAATTTCACTTACTTCAGGGTAATAAGTCAGACTTTTTCCTTATTTTGGGGCAAAAAATACAGAAATCCCTTTTGTTTTGGGGAAAAAAAAAGAAATTCCACTTTTTTAGATGCAGAAATGCAGAAATTCCCCTTATTTTGGAGCAAAAATGAAGAAATTTCCCTTTTTTATGGCAAAAAGGTATGCATTCTTCTTATTTTCGGGCAAAAAGGCAGAAATTCCCCGTATTTTGGAGCTAAATTGCAGAAATTCCCCTAATTGTGAGGCAAAAAGGCAGAAATTCCCTATATGTTGGGGCAAAAATTCAGAAATTATCCTTATTTTGGGGCAAAACTCAGAAATTCCACTAACTTGAGGCAAAATTCCAGAAATTTCCATTATTTTGGTACAAAAGTGTAGAAATTTCCCTTATTTTGGGGCCAAATTGCATAAATTTCACTTATTTCAGGGAGAAAAGCAGAAATTTTCTTATTTTGGGGCAGAAAGTCAGAAATTCCTAATATTTTGTGGCAAAAATGCAGAAATTCCCCTTATTTTGAGGTAAAAAGGCTGAAATTCTTCTTATTTGGGGGCAAAAAGTCAGAAATTTCCCTTATTTTCGGGCAAAATTGCAGAAATTCCCCTAATTATGGGGCAAAAAGGCAGAAATTCTCTATATGTTGGGGCAAAAAGACAGAAATTCTCCTTATTTTGGGGCAAACCTCAGAAATTCCACTTATTTTGGGGCAAAATTCCAGAAGTTTCTCTTATTTTGGGGCAAAATTGCAGAAATTTCCCTTATTTTGGGGCAAAATTGGAGAAATTTCACTTATTTTGGGGCAAAATTGCAGAAATTTCACTTATTTCAGAGACGAAAGGCATAAATTTTCCTTATTTTGGGGAAAAAAAGACAAAAATTTTCTTTGTTTTAGGGGAAAAATACAGAAATTACACTTATTTAGAGCCAAAAATGCAGAAATTCCCCTTATTTTGGAGCAAAAATGAAGAAATTTCCTTTTTTTAATGGCAAAAAGGTATGCATTCTTCTTATTTTCGGGCAAAAAGGAAGAAATTCCCCGTATTTTAGAGCAAAATGCAGAAATTCCCCTAGTTGTGGGGCAAAAAGCAGAAATTCTCTATATGTTGGCGCAAAAAGACAGAAATTCTACTTATTTTAGGGCAAAACTCAGAAATTCCACTTATTTTGAAGCAAAATTCCAGAAATTTCCCGTATTTTGGGGCAAAATTGCAGAAATTACACTTATTTTGGGGCAAAATTGCAGAAATTTCACTTATTTCAGGGAAAAAAGGCAGAAATCTTACTAATTTTTGGGGCAAAAAGACAGAAATTCCTAATATTTTGTGGAAAAATGCAGAAATTCCCCTTATTTTGAGGTAAAAAGGCTGAAATTCCCCTTATTTGGGGGCAAAAAGGCAGAAATTTCCCTTATTTTGGGGCAAAATTGCAGAATTTTCACTTACTTCAGGGTAATAAGTCAGAAATTTTTTTTTATTTTCGGGCCAAAAAGACAGAAATTCCTTTTGTTTTGGGGGAAAAAGACAGAAATTCCACATATTTAGAGGCAAAAAAGCAGAAATTTTCCTTATTTTAAAGCAAAAATGAAGAAATTTCCCTTTTTTATGGCAAAAAGTTATGCATTCTTCTTATTCTCGGGCAAAAAGGCAGAAATTCCCCGTATTTTGGATCAAAATTGCAGAAATTCCCCTAATTGTGGGGCAAAAAAGCAGAATTCACTATATGTTAGGGCAAAAGGACAGAAATTCTCCTTATTTTGGGGCAAAACTCAGAAATTCCACTTATTTTGGGGTAAATTCCAGAAATTTCCCTTATTTTGGGGAAAAATTGCAGAAATTTCACTTATTTTGGGGCAAAATTGCAGAAATTTCACTTATTTCAGGGAAAAAGGCAGAAATTTTCCTTATTTTGGGGCAAAATGGGAGAAATTCCTAATATTTTGTGGCAAAAATGCAGAAATTCCCCTCATTTTGAGGTTAAAAGGCTGAAATTCCCCTTATTTGGGGGCAAAAAGGCAGAAATTTCCCTTATTTTGGGGCAAAATTGCAGAAATTTCACTTATTTCAAGGTAATAAATCAGAAATTTTCTTATTTTGGGAGAAAAAGACAGAAATTCCCTTTGTTTTGGGGGAAAAAGACAGAAATTCCACTTATTTAGACGCATAAAAGCAGAAATTTCCCTTATTTTGGAGCAAAAATGAAGAATTTTTCCTTTTTTATGGCAAAAATATATGCATTCTTCTTATTTTCGGGAAAAAAGGCAGAAATTCCCCGTATTTTGGAGCAAAATTGCAGAAATTCCCCTAATTGTGTGGCAAATAGGCAGATATTCCCTATATGTTGGGGCAAAAAGACAGAAATTCTCCTTATTTTGGGGCAAAACTCAGAAATTCATCTTATTTTGGGGCAAAAATCCAGAAATTTTTCTTATTTTGGGGCAAAATTGCAGAAATTTCACATATTTTGGGGCAAAATTGCAGAAATTTCACTTATTTTGTGGCAAAATTGCAGAAATTTCACTTCTTTCATGGAAAAAAAGGCAGAAATTTTCTTTATTTCAAGGCAAAAATGTAGAAATTCCTAATATTTTGTGGCAAAAATGCAGAAATTCCCCTTATTTTGAGGTAAAAAGGCTGAAATTCCTCTTATTTGGGGGCAAAAAGGCAGAAATTTCCCATATTTTGGGGATAAAATTGCAGAAATTTCACTTATTTAACGGAAAAAAGGCAGAAATTATCCTTATTTTGGGGCAAAAAAGAAAGGAATTCCTTTTGTTTTGGGGGAAAAAGACAGAAATTCCACTTATTTAGAGGCAGAAAAGCAGAAATTCCCCTTATTTTGAGCAAAAATGAAGAAATTTCCCTTTTTTATGGCAAAAAGGTATGCATTCTTCTTATTTTCGGGCAAAAAGGCAGAAATTCCCCGTATTTTGGAGCAAAATTGCAGAAATTCCTCTAATTGTGGGGCAAAAAGGCAGAAATTTTCTCTATGTTGGAGCAAAAAGAAATTCCGTGTATTTTTGGGTAAAAAGGCAGAAATTTCACATATTTTAGGGTAAAAAGTTAGAATTTCCTCTTATTTTGAAGCAAAAATGAAGAAATTTCCCTTTTTTGTGGCATAAGGTATACATTCTTCTTATTTTCTGGCAAAAAAGCAGAAATTCCCCGTATTTTGGAGCAAAATTGCAGAAATTCCCCTAATTGTGGGGCAAAAATGCAGAAATTCCGTATATGTTGGGGCAAAAGACAGAAATTCTCCTTATTTTGGGGCAAAACTCAGAAATTCCACTTATTTTGGGGCAAAATTCCAGAAATTTCCCGAATTTTGGGGCAAAATTGCAGAAATTTCACTTAATTTGGGGCAAAATTGCAGAAATTTCAATTATTTTGGGGCAAAATTGCAGAAATTTCACTTATTTCAGGGAAAAAAGGCAGAAATTTTCCTTATTTTGGGGCAAAAAGTCAGAAATTCCTAATATTTTGTGGCAAAAATGCAGAAATTCCCCTTATTTTGACGTAAAAAGGCTGAAATTCTTCTTATTTGGAAGCAAAAAGGAAGAAATTTCCCTTATTTTCGGGCAAAATTGCAGAAATTCCCCTAATTATGAGGCAAAAAGGCAGAAATTCTCTATATGTTGGGGCAAAAAGACAGAAATTCTCCTTATTTTGGGGAAAAACTCAGAAATTCCACTTTTGGGGCAAAATTCCAGAAATTTCCCTTATTTTGGGGCAAAATAGCAGGAATTTCCCTTATTTTGGGGCAAAATTGCAGAAATTTCACTTATTTCAGGGAAAAAAGGCAGAAATTTTCCTTATTTTGGAGCAAAAAAGACAAAAATTTTCTTTGTTTTGGGGGAAAAAGACAGAAATTACACTTATTTAGAACCAAAAAAGCAGAAATTCCACTTATTTTGGAGCAAAAATGAAGAAATTTCTTTTTTTTATGGCAAAAAGGTATGCATTCTTCTTATTTTCGGGCAAAAAGGCAGAAATTCCCCGTATTTTGGAGCAAAATTGCAGAAATTCTTCTAATTGTGGGGCAAAAAGGCAGAAATTCTTTATATGTTGGCGCAGAAAGACAGAAATTCTCCTTATTTTAGGGCAAAACTCAGAAATTCCACTTATTTTGGGGCAAAATTCCAGAAATTTCCCGTATTTTGGGGCAAAATTGCAGAAATTTCTCTTATTTTGGGGCAAAATTGCAGAAATTTCACTTATTTTGGGGCAAAATTGCAGAAATTTCACTTATTTCAGGGAAATAAGGCAGAATTCTTTCTAATTTTGGGGGCAAAAAGGCAGAAATTCCTAATATTTTGTGGCAAAAATGCAGAAATTCCTCTTATTTTGAGGTAAAAAGGCTGAAATTCCCCTTATTTGGGGGCAAAAAGGCAGAAATTTCCCTTATTTTGGGGCAAAATTGCAGAAATTTCACTTATTTCAAGGTAATAAATCAGAAATTTTCTTATTTTGGGGAAAAAAGACAGAAATTCCCTTTGTTTTGGGGGAAAAAGACAGAAATTCCACTTATTTAGACGCATAAAAGCAGAAATTTCCCTTATTTTGGAGCAAAAATGAAGAAATTTCCCTTTTTTATGGCAAAAATATATGCATTCTTCTTATTTTCGGGCAAAAAGGCAGAAATTACCCGTATTTTGGAGCAAAATTGCAGAAATTCCCCTAATTGTGTGGCAAATAGGCAGAAATTCCCTATATGTTGGGGCAAAAAGACAGAAATTCTCCTTATTTTGGGGCAAAACTCAGAAATTCATCTTATTTTGGGGCAAAAATCCAGAAATTTTTTTTATTTTGGGGCAAAATTGCAGAAATTTCACATATTTTGGGGCAAAATTGCAGAAATTTCACTTATTTTGTGGCAAAATTGCAGAAATTTCACTTATTTCATGGGAAAAAAGGCAGAAATTTTCTTTATTTCAAGGCAAAAATGTAGAAATTCCTAATATTTTGTGGCAAAAATGCAGAAATTGCCCTTATTTTGAGGTAAAAAGGCTGAAATTCCTCTTATTTGGGGGCAAAAAGGCAGAAATTTTTCATATTTTGGGGCAAAATTGCAGAAATTACACTTACTTCAGGGTAATAAGTCAGACTTTTTCCTTATTTTGGGGCAAAAAATACAGAAATTCCTTTTGTTTTGGGGAAAAAAAAAGAAATTCCACTTTTTTAGATGCAGAAATGCAGAAATTCCCCTTATTTTGGAGCAAAAATGAAGAAATTTCCCTTTTTTATGGCAAAAAGGTATGCATTCTTCTTATTTTCGGGCAAAAAGGCAGAAATTCCCCGTATTTTGGAGCTAAATTGCAGAAATTCCCCTAATTGTGAGGCAAAAAGGCAGAAATTCCCTATATGTTGGGGCAAAAATTCAGAAATTATCCTTATTTTGGGGCAAAACTCAGAAATTCCACTAACTTGAGGCAAAATTCCAGAAATTTCCATTATTTTGGTACAAAAGTGTAGAAATTTCCCTTATTTTGGGGCCAAATTGCATAAATTTCACTTAATTCAGGGAGAAAAGCAGAAATTTTCTTATTTTGAGACAGAAAGTCAGAAATTCCTAATATTTTGTGGCAAAAATGCAGAAATTCCCCTTATTTTGAGGTAAAAAGGCTGAAATTCTTCTTATTTGGGGGCAAAAAGTCAGAAATTTCCCTTATTTTCGGGCAAAATTGCAGAAATTCCCCTAATTATGGGGCAAAAAGGCAGAAATTCTCTATATGTTGGGGCAAAAAGACAGAAATTCTCCTTATTTTGGGGAAAAACTCAGAAATTCCACTTTTGGGGCAAAATTCCAGAAATTTCCCTTATTTTGGGGCAAAATAGCAGGAATTTCCCTTATTTTGGGGCAAAATTGCAGAAATTTCACTTATTTCAGGGAAAAAAGGCAGAAATTTTCTTTATTTTGGAGCAAAAAAGACAAAAATTTTCTTTGTTTTGGGGGAAAAAGACAGAAATTACACTTATTTAGAACCAAAAAAGCAGAAATTCCACTTATTTTGGAGCAAAAATGAAGAAATTTCTTTTTTTTATGGCAAAAAGGTATGCATTCTTCTTATTTTCGGGCAAAAAGGCAGAAATTCCCCGTATTTTGGAGCAAAATTGCAGAAATTCCCCTAATTGTGGGGCAAAAAGGCAGAAATTCTTTATATGTTGGCGCAGAAAGACAGAAATTCTCCTTATTTTAGGGCAAAACTCAGAAATTCCACTTATTTTGGGGCAAAATTCCAGAAATTTCCTGTATTTTGGGGCAAAATTGCAGAAATTTCTCTTATTTTGGGGCAAAATTGCAGAAATTTCACTTATTTTGGAGCAAAATTGCAGAAATTTCACTTATTTCAGAGAAATAAGGAAGAATTCTTTCTAATTTTTGGGGCAAAAAGGCAGAAATTCCTAATATTTTGTGGCAAAAATGCAGAAATTCCCCTTATTTTGAGGTAAAAAGGCTGAAATTCCCCTTATTTGGGGGCAAAAAGGCAGAAATTTCCCTTATTTTCGGGCAAAATTGCAGAATTTTTACTTACTTCAGGGTAATGAGTCAGTAATTTTTTTTTTATTTTGGGGCCAAAATAAGAGAAATTCCCTTTTTTTGGGGTTGAAAAAAACAGAAATTCCACATATTTAGAGGCAAAAAAGCAGAAATTCCCCTTATTTTGGAGCAAAAATTAAGAAATTTCACTTTTTTATGAAAAAAAGATATGCATTCTTCTTATTTTCGGGCAAAAAGGCAGAAATTCCTCGTATATTGGAGCAAAATTGCAGAAATTCCCCTAAATGTGGGGCAAAAAGGCAGAATTCCCTATATGTTAGGGCAAAAAGACAGAAATTCTCCTTATTTTGGGGCAAAACCCAGAAATTCCACTTATTTTGGGGCAAAATTCCAGAAATTTCCCTTATTTTGGGGCAAAATTGCAGAAATTTCACTTATTTTGTGGCAAAATTGCAGAAATTTTACTTATTTCAGGGAAAAAAGGCAGAAATTTTCCTTATTTTGGGGCAAAAAGGCAGAAATTCCTAATATTTTGTGGCAAAAATGCAGAAATTCCCCTCATTTTGAGGTAAAAATGCTGAAATTCCTCTTATTTGGGGGCAAAAATGCAGAAATTTCCCTTATTTTGGGGCAAAATTGCAGAAATTTCACTTATTTCAAGGTAATAAATCAGAAATTTTCTTATTTTTGGGCAAAAAAGATAGAAATTCCCTTTGTTTTGAGGGAAAAAGACAGAAATTCCACTTATTTAGACGCATAAAAGCAGAAATTTCCCTCATTTTGGAGCAAAAATGAAGAAATTTCCATTTTTTGTGGCATAAGGTATACATTCTTCTTATTTTCTGGCAAAAAAGCAGAAATTCCCCGTATTTTGGAGCAAAATTGCAGAAATTCCCCTAATTGTGGGGCAAAAATGCAGAAATTCCATATATGTTGGGGCAAAAGACAGAAATTCTTTTTATTTTGGGGCAAAACTCAGAAATTCCACTTATTTTGGGGCAAAATTCCAGAAATTTCCCGAATTTTGGGGCAAAATTGCAGAAATTGCACTTAATTTGGGGCAAAATTGCAGAAATTTCATTTATTTTGGGGCAAAATTGCAGATATTTCACTTATTTCAGGGGAAAAAGGCAGAAATTTTCCTTATTTTGGGGCAAAAAGTCAGAAATTCCTAATATTTTTTGGCAAAAATGCAGAAATTCCCCTTATTTTGACGTAAAAAGGCTGAAATTCTTCTTATTTGGAAGCAAAAAGGAAGAAATTTCCCTTATTTTCGGGCAAAATTGCAGAAATTCCCCTAATTATGAGGCAAAAAGGCAGAAATTCTCTATATGTTGGGGCAAAAAGACAGAAATTCTCCTTATTTTGGGGAAAAACTCAGAAATTCCACTTTTAAGGCAAAATTCCAGAAATTTCCCTTATTTTGGGGCAAAATAGCAGGAATTTCCCTTATTTTGGGGCAAAATTGCAGAAATTTCACTTATTTCAGGGAAAAAAGGCAGAAATTTTCCTTATTTTGGAGCAAAAAAGACAAAAATTTTCTTTGTTTTGGGGGAAAAAGACAGAAATTACACTTATTTAGAACCAAAAAAGCAGAAATTCCACTTATTTTGGAGCAAAAATGAAGAAATTTCTTTTTTTTATGGCAAAAAGGTATGCATTCTTCTTATTTTCGGGCAAAAAGGCAGAAATTCCCCGTATTTTGGAGCAAAATTGCAGAAATTCCCTAATTGTGGGGTAAAAAGGCAGAAATTCTTTATATGTTGGCGCAGAAAGACAGAAATTCTCCTTATTTTAGGGAAAAACTCAGAAATTCCACTTATTTTGGGGCAAAATTCCAGTAAATTTCCGTATTTTGGGGCAAAATTGCAGAAATTTCTCTTATTTTGGGGCAAAATTGCAGAAATTTCACTTATTTTGGGGCAAAATTGCAGAAATTTCACTTATTTCAGGGAAATAAGGCAGAATTCTTTCTAATTTTGGGGGCAAAAAGGCAGAAATTCCTAATATTTTGTGGCAAAAATGCAGAAATTCCTCTTATTTTGAGGTAAAAAGGCTGAAATTCCCATTATTTGGGGGCAAAAAGGCAGAAATTTCCCTTATTTTGGGGCAAAATTGCAGAAATTTCACTTATTTCAAGGTAATAAATCAGAAATTTTCTTATTTTGGGGAAAAAAGACAGAAATTCCCTTTGTTTTGGGGGAAAAAGACAGAAATTCCACTTATTTAGACGCATAAAAGCAGAAATTTCCCTTATTTTGGAGCAAAAATGAAGAAATTTCCCTTTTTTATGGCAAAAATATATGCATTCTTCTTATTTTCGGGCAAAAAGGCAGAAATTCCCCGTATTTTGGAGCAAAATTGCAGAAATTCCCCTAATTGTGTGGCAAATAGGCAGAAATTCCCTATATGTTGGGGCAAAAAGACAGAAATTCTCCTTATTTTGGGGCAAAACTCAGAAATTCATCTTATTTTGGGGCAAAAATCCAGAAATTTTTTTTATTTTGGGGCAAAATTGCAGAAATTTCACATGTTTTGGGGCAAAATTGCAGAAATTTCACTTATTTTGTGGCAAAATTGCAGAAATTTCACTTATTTCATGGGAAAAAGGCAGAAATTTTCTTTATTTCAAGGCAAAAATGTAGAAATTCCTAATATTTTGTGGCAAAAATGCAGAAATTCCCCTTATTTTGAGGTAAAAAGGCTGAAATTCCTCTTATTTGGGGGCAAAAAGGCAGAAATTTTTTATATTTTGGGGCAAAATTGCAGAAATTTCACTTACTTCAGGGTAATAAGTCAGACTTTTTCCTTATTTTGGGGCAAAAAATACAGAAATTCCTTTTGTTTTGGGGAAAAAAAAGAAATTCCACTTTTTTAGATGCAGAAATGCAGAAATTCCCCTTATTTTGGAGCAAAAATGAAGAAATTTCCCTTTTTTATGGCAAAAAGGTATGCATTCTTCTTATTTTCGGGCAAAAAGGCAGAAATTCCCCGTATTTTGGAGCTAAATTGCAGAAATTCCCCTAATTGTGAGGCAAAAAGGCAGAAATTCCCTATATGTTGGGGCAAAAATTCAGAAATTATCCTTATTTTGGGGCAAAACTCAGAAATTCCACTAACTTGAGGCAAAATTCCAGAAATTTCCATTATTTTGGTACAAAAGTGTAGAAATTTCCCTTATTTTGGGGCCAAATTGCATAAATTTCACTTATTTCAGGGAGAAAAGCAGAAATTTTCTTATTTTGGGGCAGAAAGTCAGAAATTCCTAATATTTTGTGGCAAAAATGCAGAAATTCCCCTTATTTTGAGGTAAAAAGGCTGAAATTCTTCTTATTTGGGGGCAAAAAGTCAGAAATTTCCCTTATTTTCGGGCAAAATTGCAGAAATTCCCCTAATTATGGGGCAAAAAGGCAGAAATTCTCTATATGTTGGGGCAAAAAGACAGAAATTCTCCTTATTTTGGGGCAAACCTCAGAAATTCCACTTATTTTGGGGCAAAATTCCAGAAGTTTCTCTTATTTTGGGGCAAAATTGCAGAAATTTCCCTTATTTTGGGGCAAAATTGGAGAAATTTCACTTATTTTGGGGCAAAATTGCAGAAATTTCACTTATTTCAGAGACGAAAGGCATAAATTTTCCTTATTTTGGGGAAAAAAAGACAAAAATTTTCTTTGTTTTAGGGGAAAAATACAGAAATTACACTTATTTAGAGCCAAAAAAGCAGAAATTCCCCTTATTTTGGAGCAAAAATGAAGAAATTTCCTTTTTTTAATGGCAAAAAGGTATGCATTCTTCTTATTTTCGGGCAAAAAGGAAGAAATTCCCCGTATTTTAGAGCAAAATGCATAAATTCTCCTAGTTGTGGGGCAAAAAGCAGAAATTCTCTATATGTTGGCGCAAAAAGACAGAAATTCTACTTATTTTAGGGCAAAACTCAGAAATTCCACTTATTTTGAAGCAAAATTCCAGAAATTTCCCGTATTTTGGGGCAAAATTGCAGAAATTACACTTATTTTGGGGCAAAATTGCAGAAATTTCACTTATTTCAGGGAAAAAAGGCAGAAATCTTACTAATTTTTGGGGCAAAAAGACAGAAATTCCTAATATTTTGTGGAAAAATGCAGAAATTCCCCTTATTTTGAGGTAAAAAGGCTGAAATTCCCCTTATTTGGGGGCAAAAAGGCAGAAATTTCCCTTATTTTGGGGCAAAATTGCAGAATTTTCACTTACTTCAGGGTAATAAGTCAGAAATTTTTTTTTATTTTCGGGCCAAAAAGACAGAAATTCCTTTTGTTTTGGGGGAAAAAGACAGAAATTCCACATATTTAGAGGCAAAAAAGCAGAAATTTTCCTTATTTTAAAGCAAAAATGAAGAAATTTCCCTTTTTTATGGCAAAAAGTTATGCATTCTTCTTATTCTCGGGCAAAAAGGCAGAAATTCCCCGTATTTTGGATCAAAATTGCAGAAATTCCCCTAATTGTGGGGCAAAAAAGCAGAATTCACTATATGTTAGGGCAAAAGGACAGAAATTCTCCTTATTTTGGGGCAAAACTCAGAAATTCCACTTATTTTGGGGTAAATTCCAGAAATTTCCCTTATTTTGGGGAATAATTGCAGAAATTTCACTTATTTTGGGGCAAAATTGCAGAAATTTCACTTATTTCAGGGAAAAAGGCAGAAATTTTCCTTATTTTGGGGCAAAAAGGGAGAAATTCCTAATATTTTGTGGCAAAAATGCAGAAATTCCCCTCATTTTGAGGTTAAAAGGCTGAAATTCCCCTTATTTGGGGGCAAAAAGGCAGAAATTTCCCTTATTTTGGGGCAAAATTGCAGAAATTTCACTTATTTCAAGGTAATAAATCAGAAATTTTCTTATTTTGGGAGAAAAAGACAGAAATTCCCTTTGTTTTGGGGGAAAAAGACAGAAATTCCACTTATTTAGACGCATAAAAGCAGAAATTTCCCTTATTTTGGAGCAAAAATGAAGAATTTTTCCTTTTTTATGGCAAAAATATATGCATTCTTCTTATTTTCGGGAAAAAAGGCAGAAATTCCCCGTATTTTGGAGCAAAATTGCAGAAATTCCCCTAATTGTGTGGCAAATAGGCAGAAATTCCCTATATGTTGGGGCAAAAAGACAGAAATTCTCCTTATTTTGGGGCAAAACTCAGAAATTCATCTTATTTTGGGGCAAAAATCCAGAAATTTTTCTTATTTTGGGGCAAAATTGCAGAAATTTCACATATTTTGGGGCAAAATTGCAGAAATTTCACTTATTTTGTGGCAAAATTGCAGAAATTTCACTTCTTTCATGGAAAAAAAGGCAGAAATTTTCTTTATTTCAAGGCAAAAATGTAGAAATTCCTAATATTTTGTGGCAAAAATGCAGAAATTCCCCTTATTTTGAGGTAAAAAGGCTGAAATTCCTCTTATTTGGGGGCAAAAAGGCAGAAATTTCCCATATTTTGGGGATAAAATTGCAGAAATTTCACTTATTTAACGGAAAAAAGGCAGAAATTATCCTTATTTTGGGGCAAAAAAGAAAGGAATTCCTTTTGTTTTGGGGGAAAAAGACAGAAATTCCACTTATTTAGAGGCAGAAAAGCAGAAATTCCCCTTATTTTGAGCAAAAATGAAGAAATTTCCCTTTTTTATGGCAAAAAGGTATGCATTCTTCTTATTTTCGGGCAAAAAGGCAGAAATTCCCCGTATTTTGGAGCAAAATTGCAGAAATTCCTCTAATTGTGGGGCAAAAAGGCAGAAATTTTCTCTATGTTGGAGCAAAAAGAAATTCCGTGTATTTTTGTGTAAAAAGGCAGAAATTTCACATATTTTAGGGTAAAAAGTTAGAATTTCCTCTTATTTTGAAGCAAAAATGAAGAAATTTCCCTTTTTTGTGGCATAAGGTATACATTCTTCTTATTTTCTGGCAAAAAAGCAGAAATTCCCCGTATTTTGGAGCAAAATTGCAGAAATTCCCCTAATTGTGGGGCAAAAATGCAGAAATTCCGTATATGTTGGGGCAAAAGACAGAAATTCTCCTTATTTTGGGGCAAAACTCAGAAATTCCACTTATTTTGGGGCAAAATTCCAGAAATTTGCCGAATTTTGGGGCAAAATTGCAGAAATTTCACTTAATTTGGGGCAAAATTGCAGAAATTTCAATTATTTTGGGGCAAAATTGCAGAAATTTCACTTATTTCAGGGAAAAAAGGCAGAAATTTTCCTTATTTTTGGGCAAAAAGTCAGAAATTCCTAATATTTTGTGGCAAAAATGCAGAAATTCCCCTTATTTTGACGTAAAAAGGCTGAAATTCTTCTTATTTGGAAGCAAAAAGGAAGAAATTTCCCTTATTTTCGGGCAAAATTGCAGAAATTCCCCTAATTATGAGGCAAAAAGGCAGAAATTCTCTATATGTTGGGGCAAAAAGACAGAAATTCTCCTTATTTTGGGGAAAAACTCAGAAATTCCACTTTTGGGGCAAAATTCCAGAAATTTCCCTTATTTTGGGGCAAAATAGCAGGAATTTCCCTTATTTTGGGGCAAAATTGCAGAAATTTCACTTATTTCAGGGAAAAAAGGCAGAAATTTTCCTTATTTTGGAGCAAAAAAGACAAAAATTTTCTTTGTTTTGGGGGAAAAAGACAGAAATTACACTTATTTAGAACCAAAAAAGCAGAAATTCCACTTATTTTGGAGCAAAAATGAAGAAATTTCTTTTTTTATGGCAAAAAGGTATGCATTCTTCTTATTTTCGGGCAAAAAGGCAGAAATTCCCCGTATTTTGGAGCAAAATTGCAGAAATTCTTCTAATTGTGGGGCAAAAAGGCAGAAATTCTTTATATGTTGGCGCAGAAAGACAGAAATTCTCCTTATTTTAGGGCAAAACTCAGAAATTCCACTTATTTTGGGGCAAAATTCCAGAAATTTCCCGTATTTTGGGGCAAAATTGCAGAAATTTCTCTTATTTTGGGGCAAAATTGCAGAAATTTCACTTATTTTGGGGCAAAATTGCAGAAATTTCACTTATTTCAGGGAAATAAGGCAGAATTCTTTCTAATTTTGGGGGCAAAAAGGCAGAAATTCCTAATATTTTGTGGCAAAAATGCAGAAATTCCTCTTATTTTGAGGTAAAAAGGCTGAAATTCCCCTTATTTGGGGGCAAAAAGGCAGAAATTTCCCTTATTTTGGGGCAAAATTGCAGAAATTTCACTTATTTCAAGGTAATAAATCAGAAATTTTCTTATTTTGGGGAAAAAAGACAGAAATTCCCTTTGTTTTGGGGGAAAAAGACAGAAATTCCACTTATTTAGACGCATAAAAGCAGAAATTTCCCTTATTTTGGAGCAAAAATGAAGAAATTTCCCTTTTTTATGGCAAAAATATATGCATTCTTCTTATTTTCGGGCAAAAAGGCAGAAATTACCCGTATTTTGGAGCAAAATTGCAGAAATTCCCCTAATTGTGTGGCAAATAGGCAGAAATTCCCTATATGTTGGGGCAAAAAGACAGAAATTCTCCTTATTTTGGGGCAAAACTCAGAAATTCATCTTATTTTGGGGCAAAAATCCAGAAATTTTTTTTATTTTGGGGCAAAATTGCAGAAATTTCACATGTTTTGGGGCAAAATTGCAGAAATTACACTTATTTTGTGGCAAAATTGCAGAAATTTCACTTATTTCATGGGAAAAAGGCAGAAATTTTCTTTATTTCAAGGCAAAAATGTAGAAATTCCTAATATTTTGTGGCAAAAATGCAGAAATTCCCCTTATTTTGAGGTAAAAAGGCTGAAATTCCTCTTATTTGGGGGCAAAAAGGCAGAAATTTTTTATATTTTGGGGCAAAATTGCAGAAATTTCACTTACTTCAGGGTAATAAGTCAGACTTTTTCCTTATTTTGGGGCAAAAAATACAGAAATTCCTTTTGTTTTGGGGAAAAAAAAAGAAATTCCACTTTTTTAGATGCAGAAATGCAGAAATTCCCCTTATTTTGGAGCAAAAATGAAGAAATTTCCCTTTTTTATGGCAAAAAGGTATGCATTCTTCTTATTTTCGGGCAAAAAGGCAGAAATTCCCCGTATTTTGGAGCTAAATTGCAGAAATTCCCCTAATTGTGAGGCAAAAAGGCAGAAATTCCCTATATGTTGGGGCAAAAATTCAGAAATTATCCTTATTTTGGGGCAAAACTCAGAAATTCCACTAACTTGAGGCAAAATTCCAGAAATTTCCATTATTTTGGTACAAAAGTGTAGAAATTTCCCTTATTTTGGGGCCAAATTGCATAAATTTCACTTATTTCAGGGAGAAAAGCAGAAATTTTCTTATTTTGGGGCAGAAAGTCAGAAATTCCTAATATTTTGTGGCAAAAATGCAGAAATTCCCCTTATTTTGAGGTAAAAAGGCTGAAATTCTTCTTATTTGGGGGCAAAAAGTCAGAAATTTCCCTTATTTTCGGGCAAAATTGCAGAAATTCCCCTAATTATGGGGCAAAAAGGCAGAAATTCTCTATATGTTGGGGCAAAAAGACAGAAATTCTCCTTATTTTGGGGCAAACCTCAGAAATTCCACTTATTTTGGGGCAAAATTCCAGAAGTTTCTCTTATTTTGGGGCAAAATTGCAGAAATTTCCCTTATTTTGGGGCAAAATTGGAGAAATTTCACTTATTTTGGGGCAAAATTGCAGAAATTTCACTTATTTCAGAGACGAAAGGCATAAATTTTCCTTATTTTGGGGAAAAAAAGACAAAAATTTTCTTTGTTTTAGGGGAAAAATACAGAAATTACACTTATTTAGAGCCAAAAAAGCAGAAATTCCCCTTATTTTGGAGCAAAAATGAAGAAATTTCCTTTTTTTAATGGCAAAAAGGTATGCATTCTTCTTATTTTCGGGCAAAAAGGAAGAAATTCCCCGTATTTTAGAGCAAAATGCAGAAATTCCCCTAGTTGTGGGGCAAAAAGCAGAAATTCTCTATATGTTGGCGCAAAAAGACAGAAATTCTACTTATTTTAGGGCAAAACTCAGAAATTCCACTTATTTTGAAGCAAAATTCCAGAAATTTCCCGTATTTTGGGGCAAAATTGCAGAAATTACACTTATTTTGGGGCAAAATTGCAGAAATTTCACTTATTTCAGGGAAAAAAGGCAGAAATCTTACTAATTTTTGGGGCAAAAAGACAGAAATTCCTAATATTTTGTGGAAAAATGCAGAAATTCCCCTTATTTTGAGGTAAAAAGGCTGAAATTCCCCTTATTTGGGGGCAAAAAGGCAGAAATTTCCCTTATTTTGGGGCAAAATTGCAGAATTTTCACTTACTTCAGGGTAATAAGTCAGAAATTTTTTTTTATTTTCGGGCCAAAAAGACAGAAATTCCTTTTGTTTTGGGGGAAAAAGACAGAAATTCCACATATTTAGAGGCAAAAAAGCAGAAATTTTCCTTATTTTAAAGCAAAAATGAAGAAATTTCCCTTTTTTATGGCAAAAAGTTATGCATTCTTCTTATTCTCGGGCAAAAAGGCAGAAATTCCCCGTATTTTGGATCAAAATTGCAGAAATTCCCCTAATTGTGGGGCAAAAAAGCAGAATTCACTATATGTTAGGGCAAAAGGACAGAAATTCTCCTTATTTTGGGGCAAAACTCAGAAATTCCACTTATTTTGGGGTAAATTCCAGAAATTTCCCTTATTTTGGGGAATAATTGCAGAAATTTCACTTATTTTGGGGCAAAATTGCAGAAATTTCACTTATTTCAGGGAAAAAGGCAGAAATTTTCCTTATTTTGGGGCAAAAAGGGAGAAATTCCTAATATTTTGTGGCAAAAATGCAGAAATTCCCCTCATTTTGAGGTTAAAAGGCTGAAATTCCCCTTATTTGGGGGCAAAAAGGCAGAAATTTCCCTTATTTTGGGGCAAAATTGCAGAAATTTCACTTATTTCAAGGTAATAAATCAGAAATTTTCTTATTTTGGGAGAAAAAGACAGAAATTCCCTTTGTTTTGGGGGAAAAAGACAGAAATTCCACTTATTTAGACGCATAAAAGCAGAAATTTCCCTTATTTTGGAGCAAAAATGAAGAATTTTTCCTTTTTTATGGCAAAAATATATGCATTCTTCTTATTTTCGGGAAAAAAGGCAGAAATTCCCCGTATTTTGGAGCAAAATTGCAGAAATTCCCCTAATTGTGTGGCAAATAGGCAGAAATTCCCTATATGTTGGGGCAAAAAGACAGAAATTCTCCTTATTTTGGGGCAAAACTCAGAAATTCATCTTATTTTGGGGCAAAAATCCAGAAATTTTTTTTATTTTGGGGCAAAATTGCAGAAATTTCACATGTTTTGGGGCAAAATTGCAGAAATTTCACTTATTTTGTGGCAAAATTGCAGAAATATCACTTATTTCATGGGAAAAAGGCAGAAATTTTCTTTATTTCAAGGCAAAAATGTAGAAATTCCTAATATTTTGTGGCAAAAATGCAGAAATTCCCCTTATTTTGAGGTAAAAAGGCTGAAATTCCTCTTATTTGGGGGCAAAAAGGCAGAAATTTTTTATATTTTGGGGCAAAATTGCAGAAATTTCACTTACTTCAGGGTAATAAGTCAGACTTTTTCCTTATTTTGGGGCAAAAAATACAGAAATTCCTTTTGTTTTGGGGAAAAAAAAGAAATTCCACTTTTTTAGATGCAGAAATGCAGAAATTCCCCTTATTTTGGAGCAAAAATGAAGAAATTTCCCTTTTTTATGGCAAAAAGGTATGCATTCTTCTTATTTTCGGGCAAAAAGGCAGAAATTCCCCGTATTTTGGAGCTAAATTGCAGAAATTCCCCTAATTGTGAGGCAAAAAGGCAGAAATTCCCTATATGTTGGGGCAAAAATTCAGAAATTATCCTTATTTTGGGGCAAAACTCAGAAATTCCACTAACTTGAGGCAAAATTCCAGAAATTTCCATTATTTTGGTACAAAAGTGTAGAAATTTCCCTTATTTTGGGGCCAAATTGCATAAATTTCACTTATTTCAGGGAGAAAAGCAGAAATTTTCTTATTTTGGGGCAGAAAGTCAGAAATTCCTAATATTTTGTGGCAAAAATGCAGAAATTCCCCTTATTTTGAGGTAAAAAGGCTGAAATTCTTCTTATTTGGGGGCAAAAAGTCAGAAATTTCCCTTATTTTCGGGCAAAATTGCAGAAATTCCCCTAATTATGGGGCAAAAAGGCAGAAATTCTCTATATGTTGGGGCAAAAAGACAGAAATTCTCCTTATTTTGGGGCAAACCTCAGAAATTCCACTTATTTTGGGGCAAAATTCCAGAAGTTTCTCTTATTTTGGGGCAAAATTGCAGAAATTTCCCTTATTTTGGGGCAAAATTGGAGAAATTTCACTTATTTTGGGGCAAAATTGCAGAAATTTCACTTATTTCAGAGACGAAAGGCATAAATTTTCCTTATTTTGGGGAAAAAAAGACAAAAATTTTCTTTGTTTTAGGGGAAAAATACAGAAATTACACTTATTTAGAGCCAAAAAAGCAGAAATTCCCCTTATTTTGGAGCAAAAATGAAGAAATTTCCTTTTTTTAATGGCAAAAAGGTATGCATTCTTCTTATTTTCGGGCAAAAAGGAAGAAATTCCCCGTATTTTAGAGCAAAATGCAGAAATTCCCCTAGTTGTGGGGCAAAAAGCAGAAATTCTCTATATGTTGGCGCAAAAAGACAGAAATTCTACTTATTTTAGGGCAAAACTCAGAAATTCCACTTATTTTGAAGCAAAATTCCAGAAATTTCCCGTATTTTGGGGCAAAATTGCAGAAATTACACTTATTTTGGGGCAAAATTGCAGAAATTTCACTTATTTCAGGGAAAAAAGGCAGAAATCTTACTAATTTTTGGGGCAAAAAGACAGAAATTCCTAATATTTTGTGGAAAAATGCAGAAATTCCCCTTATTTTGAGGTAAAAAGGCTGAAATTCCCCTTATTTGGGGGCAAAAAGGCAGAAATTTCCCTTATTTTGGGGCAAAATTGCAGAATTTTCACTTACTTCAGGGTAATAAGTCAGAAATTTTTTTTTATTTTCGGGCCAAAAAGACAGAAATTCCTTTTGTTTTGGGGGAAAAAGACAGAAATTCCACATATTTAGAGGCAAAAAAGCAGAAATTTTCCTTATTTTAAAGCAAAAATGAAGAAATTTCCCTTTTTTATGGCAAAAAGTTATGCATTCTTCTTATTCTCGGGCAAAAAGGCAGAAATTCCCCGTATTTTGGATCAAAATTGCAGAAATTCCCCTAATTGTGGGGCAAAAAAGCAGAATTCACTATATGTTAGGGCAAAAGGACAGAAATTCTCCTTATTTTGGGGCAAAACTCAGAAATTCCACTTATTTTGGGGTAAATTCCAGAAATTTCCCTTATTTTGGGGAATAATTGCAGAAATTTCACTTATTTTGGGGCAAAATTGCTGAAATTTCACTTATTTCAGGGAAAAAGGCAGAAATTTTCCTTATTTTGGGGCAAAAAGGGAGAAATTCCTAATATTTTGTGGCAAAAATGCAGAAATTCCCCTCATTTTGAGGTTAAAAGGCTGAAATTCCCCTTATTTGGGGGCAAAAAGGCAGAAATTTCCCTTATTTTGGGGCAAAATTGCAGAAATTTCACTTATTTCAAGGTAATAAATCAGAAATTTCCTTATTTTGGGAGAAAAAGACAGAAATTCCCTTTGTTTTGGGGGAAAAAGACAGAAATTCCACTTATTTAGACGCATAAAAGCAGAAATTTCCCTTATTTTGGAGCAAAAATGAAGAATTTTTCCTTTTTTATGGCAAAAATATATGCATTCTTCTTATTTTCGGGAAAAAAGGCAGAAATTCCCCGTATTTTGGAGCAAAATTGCAGAAATTCCCCTAATTGTGTGGCAAATAGGCAGAAATTCCCTATATGTTGGGGCAAAAAGACAGAAATTCTCCTTATTTTGGGGCAAAACTCAGAAATTCATCTTATTTTGGGGCAAAAATCCAGAAATTTTTCTTATTTTGGGGCAAAATTGCAGAAATTTCACATATTTTGGGGCAAAATTGCAGAAATTTCACTTATTTTGTGGCAAAATTGCAGAAATTTCACTTCTTTCATGGAAAAAAAGGCAGAAATTTTCTTTATTTCAAGGCAAAAATGTAGAAATTTCTAATATTTTGTGGCAAAAATGCAGAAATTCCCCTTATTTTGAGGTAAAAAGGCTGAAATTCCTCTTATTTGGGGGCAAAAAGGCAGAAATTTCCCATATTTTGGGGATAAAATTGCAGAAATTTCACTTATTTAACGGAAAAAAGGCAGAAATTATCCTTATTTTGGGGCAAAAAAGAAAGGAATTCCTTTTGTTTTGGGGGAAAAAGACAGAAATTCCACTTATTTAGAGGCAGAAAAGCAGAAATTCCCCTTATTTTGAGCAAAAATGAAGAAATTTCCCTTTTTTATGGCAAAAAGGTATGCATTCTTCTTATTTTCGGGCAAAAAGGCAGAAATTCCCCGTATTTTGGAGCAAAATTGCAGAAATTCCTCTAATTGTGGGGCAAAAAGGCAGAAATTTTCTCTATGTTGGAGCAAAAAGAAATTCCGTGTATTTTTGGGTAAAAAGGCAGAAATTTCACATATTTTAGGGTAAAAAGTTAGAATTTCCTCTTATTTTGAAGCAAAAATGAAGAAATTTCCCTTTTTTGTGGCATAAGGTATACATTCTTCTTATTTTCTGGCAAAAAAGCAGAAATTCCCCGTATTTTGGAGCAAAATTGCAGAAATTCCCCTAATTGTG
This sequence comes from Micromys minutus, assembly GCF_963924665.1. Taxonomy (NCBI): domain Eukaryota; kingdom Metazoa; phylum Chordata; class Mammalia; order Rodentia; family Muridae; genus Micromys; species Micromys minutus. The sequence continues at coordinate 646,308 of NW_027667411.1, read as the reverse complement.
GGGCAAAAATGCAGAAATTCCGTATATGTTGGGGCAAAAGACAGAAATTCTCCTTATTTTGGGGCAAAACTCAGAAATTCCACTTATTTTGGGGCAAAATTCCAGAAATTTCCCGAATTTTGGGGCAAAATTGCAGAAATTTCACTTAATTTGGGGCAAAATTGCAGAAATTTCAATTATTTTGGGGCAAAATTGCAGAAATTTCACTTATTTCAGGGAAAAAAGGCAGAAATTTTCCTTATTTTGGGGCAAAAAGTCAGAAATTCCTAATATTTTGTGGCAAAAATGCAGAAATTCCCCTTATTTTGACGTAAAAAGGCTGAAATTCTTCTTATTTGGAAGCAAAAAGGAAGAAATTTCCCTTATTTTCGGGCAAAATTGCAGAAATTCCCCTAATTATGAGGCAAAAAGGCAGAAATTCTCTATATGTTGGGGCAAAAAGACAGAAATTCTCCTTATTTTGGGGAAAAACTCAGAAATTCCACTTTTGAGGCAAAATTCTAGAAATTTCCCTTATTTTGGGGCAAAATAGCAGGAATTTCCCTTATTTTGGGGCAAAATTGCAGAAATTTCACTTATTTCAGGGAAAAAAGGCAGAAATTTTCCTTATTTTGGAGCAAAAAAGACAAAAATTTTCTTTGTTTTGGGGGAAAAAGACAGAAATTACACTTATTTAGAACCAAAAAAGCAGAAATTCCACTTATTTTGGAGCAAAAATGAAGAAATTTCTTTTTTTTATGGCAAAAAGGTATGCATTCTTCTTATTTTCGGGCAAAAAGGCAGAAATTCCCCATATTTTGGAGCAAAATTGCAGAAATTCTTCTAATTGTGGGGCAAAAAGGCAGAAATTCTTTATATGTTGGCGCAGAAAGACAGAAATTCTCCTTATTTTAGGGCAAAACTCAGAAATTCCACTTATTTGGGGCAAAATTCCAGAAATTTCCCGTATTTTGGGGCAAAATTGCAGAAATTTCTCTTATTTTGGGGCAAAATTGCAGAAATTTCACTTATTTTGGGGCAAAATTGCAGAAATTTCACTTATTTCAGGGAAATAAGGCAGAATTCTTTCTAATTTTGGGGGCAAAAAGGCAGAAATTCCTAATATTTTGTGGCAAAAATGCAGAAATTCCTCTTATTTTGAGGTAAAAAGGCTGAAATTCCCCTTATTTGGGGGCAAAAAGGCAGAAATTTCCCTTATTTTGGGGCAAAATTGCAGAAATTTCACTTATTTCAAGGTAATAAATCAGAAATTTTCTTATTTTGGGGAAAAAAGACAGAAATTCCCTTTGTTTTGGGGGAAAAAGACAGAAATTCCACTTATTTAGACGCATAAAAGCAGAAATTTCCCTTATTTTGGAGCAAATAGGAAGAAATTTCCCTTTTTTATGGCAAAAATATATGCATTCTTCTTATTTTCGGGCAAAAAGGCAGAAATTACCCGTATTTTGGAGCAAAATTGCAGAAATTCCCCTAATTGTGTGGCAAATAGGCAGAAATTCCCTATATGTTGGGGCAAAAAGACAGAAATTCTCCTTATTTTGGGGCAAAACTCAGAAATTCATCTTATTTTGGGGCAAAAATCCAGAAATTTTTTTTTATTTTGGGGCAAAATTGCAGAAATTTCACATATTTTGGGGCAAAATTGCAGAAATTTCACTTATTTTGTGGCAAAATTGCAGAAATTTCACTTATTTCATGGGAAAAAGGGCAGAAATTTTCTTTATTTCAAGGCAAAAATGTAGAAATTCCTAATATTTTGTGGCAAAAATGCAGAAATTGCCCTTATTTTGAGGTAAAAAGGCTGAAATTCCTCTTATTTGGGGGCAAAAAGGCAGAAATTTTTCATATTTTGGGGCAAAATTGCAGAAATTTCACTTACTTCAGGGTAATAAGTCAGACTTTTTCCTTATTTTGGGGCAAAAAATACAGAAATTCCTTTTGTTTTGGGGAAAAAAAAAGAAATTCCACTTTTTTAGATGCAGAAATGCAGAAATTCCCCTTATTTTGGAGCAAAAATAAAGAAATTTCCCTTTTTTATGGCAAAAAGGTATGCATTCTTCTTATTTTCGGGCAAAAAGGCAGAAATTCCCCGTATTTTGGAGCTAAATTGCAGAAATTCCCCTAATTGTGAGGCAAAAAGGCAGAAATTCCCTATATGTTGGGGCAAAAATTCAGAAATTATCCTTATTTTGGGGCAAAACTCAGAAATTCCACTAACTTGAGGCAAAATTCCAGAAATTTCCATTATTTTGGTACAAAAGTGTAGAAATTTCCCTTATTTTGGGGCCAAATTGCATAAATTTCACTTAATTCAGGGAGAAAAGCAGAAATTTTCTTATTTTGAGACAGAAAGTCAGAAATTCCTAATATTTTGTGGCAAAAATGCAGAAATTCCCCTTATTTTGAGGTAAAAAGGCTGAAATTCTTCTTATTTGGGGGCAAAAAGTCAGAAATTTCCCTTATTTTCGGGCAAAATTGCAGAAATTCCCCTAATTATGGGGCAAAAAGGCAGAAATTCTCTATATGTTGGGGCAAAAAGACAGAAATTCTCCTTATTTTGGGGCAAAACTCAGAAATTCATCTTATTTTGGGGCAAAAATCCAGAAATTTTTCTTATTTTGGGGCAAAATTGGAGAAATTTCACTTATTTTGTTGCAAAATTGCAGAAATTTCACTTATTTCAGAGACGAAAGGCATAAATTTTCCTTATTTTGGGGAAAAAAAGACAAAAATTTTCTTTGTTTTGGGGGAAATATACAGAAATTACACTTATTTAGAGCCAAAAAAGCAGAAATTCCCCTTATTTTGGAGCAAAAATGAAGAAATTTCTTTTTTTTAATGGCAAAAAGGTATGCATTCTTCTTATTTTCGGGCAAAAAGGAAGAAATTACCCGTATTTTAGAGCAAAATGCAGAAATTCCCCTAGTTGTGGGGCAAAAAGCAGAAATTCTCTATATGTTGGCGCAAAAAGACAGAAATTCTACTTATTTTAGGGCAAAACTCAGAAATTCCACTTATTTTGAAGCAAAATTCCAGAAATTTCCCGTATTTTGGGGCAAAATTGCAGAAATTTCACTTATTTTGGGGCAAAATTGCAGAAATTTCACTTATTTCAGGGAAAAAAGGCAGAAATCTTACTAATTTTTGGGGCAAAAAGACAGAAATTCCTAATATTTTGTGGAAAAATGCAGAAATTCCCCTTATTTTGAGGTAAAAAGGCTGAAATTCCCCTTATTTGGGGGCAAAAAGGCAGAAATTTCCCTTATTTTGGGGCAAAATTGCAGAATTTTCACTTAATTCAGGGTAATAAGTCAGAAATTTTTTTTATTTTCGGGCCAAAAAGACAGAAATTCCTTTTGTTTTGGGGGAAAAAGAAAGAAATTCCACATATTTAGAGGCAAAAAAGCAGAAATTTTCCTTATTTTAAAGCAAAAATGAAGAAATTTCCCTTTTTTATGGCAAAAAGTTATGCATTCTTCTTATTCTCGGGCAAAAAGGCAGAAATTCCCCGTATTTTGGATCAAAATTGCAGAAATTCCTCTAATTGTGGGGCAAAAAAGCAGAATTCACTATATGTTAGGGCAAAAGGACAGAAATTCTCCTTATTTTGGGGCAAAACTAGAAATTCCACTTATTTTGGGGCAAATTCCAGAAATTTCCCTTATTTTGGGGAAAAATTGCAGAAATTTCACTTATTTTGAGGCAAAATTGCAGAAATTTCACTTATTTCAGGGAAAAAGGCAGAAATTTTCCTTATTTTGGGGCAAAAAGGGAGAAATTCCTAATATTTTGTGGCAAAAACGCAGAAATTCCCCTAATTTTGAGGTAAAAAGGCTGAAATTCCCCTTATTTGGGGGCAAAAAGGCAGAAATTTCCCTTATTTTGGGGCAAAATTGCAGAAATTTCACTTATTTCAAGGTAATAAATCAGAAATTTTCTTATTTTGGGAGAAAAAGACAGAAATTCCCTTTGTTTTGGGGGAAAAAGACAGAAATTCCACTTATTTAGACGCATAAAAGCAGAAATTTCCCTTATTTTGGAGCAAAAATGAAGAATATTTCCTTTTTTATGGCAAAAATATATGCATTCTTCTTATTTTCGGGTAAAAAGGCAGAAATTCCCCGTATTTTGGAGCAAAATTGCAGAAATTCCCCTAATTGTGTGGCAAATAGGCAGAAATTCCCTATATGTTGGGGCAAAAAGACAGAAATTCTCCTTATTTTGGGGCAAAACTCAGAAATTCATCTTATTTTGGGGCAAAAATCCAGAAATTTTTCTTATTTTGGGGCAAATTTGCAGAAATTTCACATATTTTGGGGCAAAATTGCAGAAATTTCACTTATTTTGTGGCAAAATTGCAGAAATTTCACTTATTTCATGGAAAATAAGGCAGAAATTTTCTTTATTTCAAGGCAAAAATGTAGAAATTACTAATATTTTGTGGCAAAAATGCAGAAATTCCCCTTATTTTGAGGTAAAAAGGCTGAAATTCCTCTTATTTGGGGGCAAAAAGGCAGAAATTTCCCATATTTTGGGGATAAAATTGCAGAAATTTCACTTATTTAACGGAAAAAAGGCAGAAATTATCCTTATTTTGGGGCAAAAAAGAAAGGAATTCCTTTTGTTTTGGGGGAAAAAGACAGAAATTCCACATATTTAGAGGCAGAAAAGCAGAAATTCCCCTTATTTTGAGCAAAAATGAAGAAATTTCCCTTTTTTATGGCAAAAAGGTATGCATTCTTCTTATTTTCGGGCAAAAAGGCAGAAATTCCCCGTATTTTGGAGCAAAATTGCAGAAATTCCTCTAATTGTGGGGCAAAAAGGCAGAAATTTACTCTATGTTGGAGCAAAAAGAAATTCCGTGTATTTTTGGGTAAAAAGGAAGAAATTTCACTTATTTTAGGGTAAAAAGTTAGAATTTCCTCTTATTTTGAAGCAAAAATGAAGAAATTTCCCTTTTTTGTGGCATAAGGTATACATTCTTCTTATTTTCTGGCAAAAAAGCAGAAATTCTCCGTATTTTGGAGCAAAATTGCAGAAATTCCCCTAATTATGAGGCAAAAAGGCAGAAATTCTCTATATGTTGGGGCAAAAAGACAGAAATTCTCCTTATTTTGGGGAAAAACTCAGAAATTCCACTTATTTTGAAGCAAAATTCCAGAAATTTCCCTTATTTTGGGGCAAAATTGCAGAAATTTCCCTTATTTTGGGGCAAAATTGCAGAAATTTCACTTATTTCAGGGAAAAAAGGCAGAAATTTTCCTTATCTTGGAGCAAAAAAGACAAAAATTTTCTTTGTTTTGGGGGAAAAAGACAGAAATTACACTTATTTAGAACCAAAAAAGCAGAAATTCCACTTATTTTGGAGCAAAAATGAAGAAATTTCTTTTTTTTATGGCAAAAAGGTATGCATTCTTCTTATTTTCGGGCAAAAAGGCAGAAATTCCCCGTATTTTGGAGCAAAATTGCAGAAATTCCCCTAATTGTGGGGCAAAAAGGCAGAAATTCTTTATATGTTGGCGCAGAAAGACAGAAATTCTCCTTATTTTAGGGCAAAACTCAGAAATTCCACTTATTTTGGGGCAAAATTCCAGAAATTTCCTGTATTTTGGGGCAAAATTGCAGAAATTTCTCTTATTTTGGGGCAATTTTGCAGAAATTTCACTTATTTTGGGGCAAAATTGCAGAAATTTCACTTATTTCAGGGAAATAAGGAAGAATTCTTTCTAATTTTTGGGGCAAAAAGGCAGAAATTCCTAATATTTTGTGGCAAAAATGCAGAAATTCCCCTTATTTTGAGGTAAAAAGGCTGAAATTCCCCTTATTTGGGGGCAAAAAGGCAGAAATTTCCCTTATTTTCGGGCAAAATTGCAGAATTTTCACTTACTTCAGGGTAATGAGTCAGAAATTTTTTTTATTTTGGGGCCAAAATAACAGAAATTCCCTTTTTTTGGGGTGGAAAAAAACAGAAATTCCACATATTTAGAGGCAAAAAAGCAGAAATTCCCCTTATTTTGGAGCAAAAATGAAGAAATTTCCCTTTTTTATGAAAAAAAGATATGCATTCTTCTTATTTTCGGGCAAAAAGGCAGAAATTCCTCGTATATTGGAGCAAAATTGCAGAAATTCCCCTAAATGTGGGGCAAAAAGGCAGAATTCCCTATATGTTAGGGCAAAAAGACAGAAATTCTCCTTATTTTGGGGCAAAACCCAGAAATTCCACTTATTTTGGGGCAAAATTCCAGAAATTTCCCTTATTTTGGGGCAATATTGCAGAAATTTCACTTATTTTGGGGCAAAATTGCAGAAATTTTACTTATTTCAAGGAAAAAAGGCAGAAATTTTCCTTATTTTGGGGCAAAAAGGCAGAAATTCCTAATATTTTGTGGCAAAAATGCAGAAATTCCCCTCATTTTGAGGTAAAAATGTTGAAATTCCTCTTATTTGGGGGCAAAACTGCAGAAATTTCCCTTATTTTGGGGCAAAATTGCAGAAATTTCACTTATTTCAAGGTAATAAATCAGAAATTTTCTTATTTTGGGGCAAAAAAGACAGAAATTCCCTTTGTTTTGAGGGAAAAAGACAGAAATTCCACTTATTTAGAGGCATAAAAGCAGAAATTTCCCTCATTTTGGAGCAAAAATGAAGAAATTTCCCTTTTTTGTGGCATAAGGTATACATTCTTCTTATTTTCTGGCAAAAAAGCAGAAATTCCCCGTATTTTGGAGCAAAATTGCAGAAATTCCCCTAATTGTGGGGCAAAAATGCAGAAATTCCATATATGTTGGGGCAAAAGACAGAAATTCTTTATATTTTGGGGCAAAACTCAAAATTCCACTTATTTTGGGGCAAAATTCCAGAAATTTCCCGAATTTTGGGGCAAAATTGCAGAAATTGCACTTAATTTGGGGCAAAATTGCAGAAATTTCAATTATTTTGGGGCAAAATTGCAGATATTTCACTTATTTCAGGGGAAAAAGGCAGAAATTTTCCTTATTTTGGGGCAAAAAGTCAGAAATTCCTAATATTTTTTGGCAAAAATGCAGAAATTCCCCTTATTTTGACGTAAAAAGGCTGAAATTCTTCTTATTTGGAAGCAAAAAGGAAGAAATTTCCCTTATTTTCGGGCAAAATTGCAGAAATTCCCCTAATTATGAGGCAAAAAGGCAGAAATTCTCTATATGTTGGGGCAAAAAGACAGAAATTCTCCTTATTTTGGGGAAAACTCAGAAATTCCACTTTTAAGGCAAAATTCCAGAAATTTCCCTTATTTTGGGGCAAAATAGCAGGAATTTCCCTTATTTTGGGGCAAAATTGCAGAAATTTCACTTATTTCAGGGAAAAAAGGCAGAAATTTTCCTTATTTGGAGCAAAAAAGACAAAAATTTTCTTTGTTTTGGGGGAAAAAGACAGAAATTACACTTATTTAGAACCAAAAAAGCAGAAATTCCACTTATTTTGGAGCAAAAATGAAGAAATTTCTTTTTTTATGGCAAAAAGGTATGCATTCTTCTTATTTTCGGGCAAAAAGGCAGAAATTCCCCGTATTTTGGAGCAAAATTGCAGAAATTCCCCTAATTGTGGGGTAAAAAGGCAGAAATTCTTTATATGTTGGCGCAGAAAGACAGAAATTCTCCTTATTTTAGTGCAAAACTCAGAAATTCCACTTATTTTGGGGCAAAATTCCAGTAATTTTCCGTATTTTGGGGCAAAATTGCAGAAATTTCTCTTATTTTGGGGCAAAATTGCAGAAATTTCACTTATTTTGGGGCAAAATTGCAGAAATTTCACTTATTTCAGGGAAATAAGGCAGAATTCTTTCTAATTTTGGGGGCAAAAAGGTATAAATTCCAAATATTTTGTGGCAAAAATGCAGAAATTCCTCTTATTTTGAGGTAAAAAGTCTGAAATTCCCCTTATTTGGGGGCAAAAAGGCAGAAATTTCCCTTATTTTGGGGCAAAATTGCAGAATTTTCACTTACTTCAGGGTAATAAGTCAGAAATTTTTTTTATTTTGGGGCCAAAAAGACAGAAATTCCCTTTTTTTGGGAGGGGAAAAAAACAGAAATTCCACATATTTAGAGGCAAAAAAGCAGAAATTCCCCTTATTTTGGAGCAAAAATTAAGAAATTTCCCTTTTTTATGAAAAAAAGATATGCATTCTTCTTATTTTCGGGCAAAAAGGCAGAAATTCCTCGTATATTGGAGCAAAATTGCAGAAATTCCCCTAAATGTGGGGCAAAAAGGCAGAATTCCCTATATGTTAGGGCAAAAAGACAGAAATTCTCCTTATTTTGGGGCAAAACCCAGAAATTCCAATTATTTTGGGGCAAAATTCCAGAAATTTCCCTTATTTTGGGGCAAAATTGCAGAAATTTCACTTATTTTGGGGCAAAATTGCAGAAATTTCACTTATTTCAGGGAAAAAAGGCAGAAATTTTCTTTATATTGGGGCAAAAAGGCAGAAATTCCTAATATTTTGTGGCAAAAATGCAGAAATTCCTCTCATTTTGAGGTAAAAATGCTGAAATTCCTCTTATTTGGGGTCAAAAATGCAGAAATTTCCCTTATTTTGGGGCAAAATTGCAGAAATTTCACTTATTTCAAGGTAATAAATCAGAAATTTTCTTATTTTAGGGCAAAAAAGACAGAAATTCCCTTTGTTTTGAGGGAAAAAGACAGAAATTCCACTTATTTAGACACATAAATGCAGAAATTTCCCTTATTTTGGAGCAAAAATGAAGAAATTTCCCTTTTTTATGCCAAAAATATATGCATTCTTCTTATTTTCGGGCAAAAAGGCAGAAATTACCCGTATTTTGGAGCAAAATTGCAGAAATTCACCCAATTGTGGGGCAAAAATGCAGAAATTCCCTATATGTTGGGGCAAAAAGACAGAAATTCTCCTTATTTTGGGGCAAAACTCAAAAATTCCACTTATTTTGGGGCAAAAATCCAGAAATTTCCTTTATTTTGGGGCAAAATTGCAGAAATTTCACTTATTTCAGGGTAATAAGTCAGAAATTTTTTCTATTTTGGGGCAAAAAAGACAGAAATTCCCTTTGTTTTGGGGGAAAAAGACAGAAATTGCACTTATTTAGAGGCAAACAAGCAGAAATTTCCCTTATTTTCGAGCAAAAATGAAGAAATTTCCCTCTTTTATGGCAAAAAGGTAAACATTCTTCTTATTTTCGTGCAAAAAGGAAGAAATTCCCCGTATTTTAGAGCAAAATATCAGAAATTCCCCTAATTGTTGGGCAAAAAGCAGAAATTCCCTATATGTTAGGGCAAAAAGACAGAAATTCTCCTTATTTTGGGGCAAAACTCAGAAATTCCACTTATTTTGGGGCCAAATTCCAGAAATTTCCCTTCTTTTGGGGCAAAATTGCAGAAATTTCCCTTATTTTAGGGCAAAATTGCGGAAATTTCACTTATTTTGTGGCAAAATTGCAGAAATTTCACTTTTTTCATGGAAAAAAGGCAGAAATTTTCCTTATTTCCCTGCAAAAAGGCAAAAATTCCTAATATTTTGTGGCAAAACGGCAGAAATTCCCCTTATTTTGAGGTAAAGAGGCTGAAATTCCTCTTATTTGGGGCAAAAAGGCAGAAATTTCCCATATTTTGGGGCAAAATTGCAGAAATTTCACTTACTTCAGGGTAATAAGTCAGAATTTTTCTTTATTTTGGGGCAAAAAATACAGAAATTCTTTTTGTTTTGGGGCAAAAAGGCAGAAATTCCCCGTATTTTGGAGCGAAATTTCAGAAATTCCCCTAATTGTGGGGCAAAAAGGCAGAAATTGCCTATATGTTGGGGCAAAAAGACAGAAATTCTCCTTATTTTGGGACAAAACTCAGAAATTCCACTTATTTTGGGGCAAAATTCCAAAAATTTCCCTTATATTGGGGCAAAATTGCAGAAATTTCACTTATTTTGTGGCAAAATTGCAGAAATTTCACTTATTTCAGGGAAAAAAAGCAGAAATTTTCTTATTTTGGGGCAAAAAGGCAGTAATTCCTAATATTTTGTGGCAAAAAAGCAGAAATTCCCCTTATTTTGAGGTAAAAAGGCTGAAATTCCCCTATTTGGGGGCAAAAAGACAGAAATTTCAATTATTTTGGGGCAAAATTGCAGAAATTCCCCTAATTGTGGGGCAAAAAGGCAGAAATTCACTATATGTTGGGGCAAAAAGACAGAAATTCTCCTTATTTTGGGGCAAAACTCACAAATTCCACATATTTTAGAGAAAATTTCAGAAATTTCCCCTATTTTGGGGCAAAATTGCAGAAATTTCCCTTATTTTGGGGCAAAATTGGAGAAATTTCACTTATTTTGGGGCAAAATTGCAGAAATTTCACTTATTAAACGGAAAAAAGGCAGAAATTTTCCTTATTTTGGGGCAAAATAGATAGGAATTTCTTTTGTTTTGGGGGAAAAAGACAGAAATTCCACTTATTTAGAGGCAGAAAAGCAGAAATTCCCCTTATTTTGGAGCAAAAAATAAGAAATTTCCCTTTTTTATGGCAAAAAGGTATGCATTCTTCTTATTTTCGGGTAAAAAGCAGAAATTCCCCGTATTTTGGAGCAAAATATCAGAAATTCCCCTAATTGTGGGGCAAAAAGCAGAAATTCCCTATATGTTAGGGCAAAAAGACAGAAATTCTCCTTATTTTGGGGCAAAACTCAGAAATTCCACTTATTTTGGGGCAAATTCCAGAAATTTCCCTTATTTTGGGGCAAAATTGAAGAAATTTCACTTATTTCAGGGTAATAAGTCAGAAATTTTTCCTATTTTGGGGCAAAAAAGACAGAAATTCCCTTTGTTTTGGGGGAAAAAGACAGAAATTGCACTTATTTAGAGGCAAACAAGCAGAAATTCCCCTTATTTTCGAGCAAAAATGAAGAAATTTCCTTTTCTTATGGCAAAAAGGTATGCATTCTTCTTATTTTCGTGCAAAAAGGCAGAAATTCCCCGTATTTTGGAGCAAAATATCAGAAATTCCCCTAATTGTGGGGCAAAAAGCAGAAATTCCCTATATGTTAGGGCAAAAAGACAGAAATTCTCCTTATTTTGGGGCAAAACTCAGAAATTCCACTTATTTTGGGGCCAAATTCCAGAAATTTCCCTTTTTTTGGGGCAAAATTGCAGAAATTTCCCTTATTTTAGGGCAAAATTGCAGAAATTTCACTTATTTTGTGGCAAAATTCCAGAAATTTCACTTTTTTCATGGAAAAAAGGCAGAACTTTTCCTTATTTCACTGCAAAAAGGCAAAAATTCCTAATATTTTGTGGCAAAAGGCAGAAATTCCCCTTATTTTGAGGTAAAGAGGCTGAAATTCCTCTTATTTGGGGCAAAAAGGGAGAAATTTCCCATATTTTGGGGCAAAATTGCAGAAATTTCACTTACTTCAGGGTAATAAGTCAGAATTTTTCCTTATTTTGGGGCAAAAAATACAGAAATTCCCTTTGTTTTTGGGCAAAAAGGCAGAAATTCCCCGTATTTTGGAGCAAAATTGCAGAAATTCCCCTAATTGTGGGGCAAAAAGGCAGAAATTGCCTATATGTTGGGGCCAAAAGACAAAAATTCTCCTTATTTTGGGACAAAACTCAGAAATTCCACTTATTTTGAGGCAAAATTCCAAAAATTTCCCTTATTTTTGGCCAAAATTGCAGAAATTTCACTTATTTTGTGGCAAAATTGCAGAAATTTCACTTATTTCAGGGAAAAAAAGCAGAGATTTTTTTATTTTGGGGCAAAAAGGCAGTAATTCCTAATATTTTATGGCAAAAAAGCAGAAATTCTCCTTATTTTGAGGTAAAAAGGCTGAAATTCCCCTATTTGGGGGCAAAAAGACAGAAATTTCAATTATTTTGGGGCAAAATTGCAGAAATTCCCCTAATTGTGGGGCAAAATGGCAGAAATTCACTATATGTTGGGGCAAAAAGACAGAAATTCTCCTTATTTTGGAGCAAAACTCACAAATTCCATGTATTTTGGGGAAAATTCTAGAAATTTCCCCTATTTTGGGGCAAAATTGCAGAAATTTCCCTTATTTTGGGGAAAATTGGAGAAAATTCACTTATTTTGGGGCAAAATTGCAGAAATTTCACTTATTTAACGGAAAAAAGGCAGAAATTTTCCTTATTTTGGGGCAAAATATATAGGAATTTCTATTGTTTTGGGGGAAAAAGACAGAAATTCCACTTATTTAGAGGCAGAAAAGCAGAAATTCCCCTTATTTTGGAGCAAAAAAATAAGAAATTTCCCTTTTTTATGGCAAAAAGGTATGCATTCTTCTTATTTTCGGGCAAAAAGGCAGAAATTCCCCGTATTTTGGAGCAAAATTGCAGAAATTCCCCTAATTGTGGGGAAAAAAGGCAGAAATTCTCTCTATGTTGAAGCAAAAAGACAGAAATTTCGTTTGTTTTTGGGTAAAAAGGCAGAAATTTCACTAATTTTGAGGTAAAAAGGCAGAATTTCCTCTTATTTTGAAGCAAAAATGAAGGAATTTCTCTTTTTTGTGGCATAAGGTATACATTCTTCTTAGTATCTGGCAAAAAAGCAGAAATTCCCCGTATTTTGGAGGAAAATTGCAGAAATTCCCCTAATTGTGGGGCAAAAATGCAGAAATTCCGTATATGTTGGGGCAAAAGACAGAAATTATTTCTATTTTGGGGCAAAACTCAGAAATTCCACTTATTTTGGGGCAAAATTCCAGAAATTTCCCTTCTTTTGGGGCAAAATTGCAGAAATTTTACTTAATTTTGGGCAAAATTGCAGAAATTTCAATTATTTTGGGGCAAAATTGCAGAAATTTCATTTATTTCAGAGAAAAAAGGCAGAAATTTTCCTTATTTTGGGGCAAAAAGGCAGAAATTCCTAATATTTTGTGGAAAAAATGCAGAAATATCTCTTATTTTGAGGTAAAAAGGCTGAAATTCCCCTTACTTGGGGGCAAAAAGGAAGAAATTTCCCTTATTTTGGGGTAAAATTGCAGAAATTTCACTTACTTCAGGGTAATAAGTCAGAAATTTTTTTATTTTGGGGCATAACAGACAGAAATTCCCTTTGTTTTTGGGGAAAAAGACAGAAATTCCACTTATTTAGTGGCAAAAAAGCAGAAATTCCCTTTATTTTGGAGCAAAAATGAAGAAATTTCCCTTTTTTATGGCAAAAAGTTATGCATTCTTCTTATTTTCGGGCAAAAAGTCAGAAATTCCATGTATTTTGGAGCTAAATTGCAGAAATTCCCCTAATTGTGGGGCAAAAACGCAAAAATTCCATATATGTTGGGGCAAAAAGACAGAAATTCTCCTTATTTTGGGGCAAAACTCAGAAATTAAACTTACTTTGGGGCAAAAGTCCAGATATTTCCCTTATTTTGGGGCAAAATTGCAGAAATTTCACTTATTTTGGGGCAAAATTGAAGAAATTTCACTTATTTCAGGGAAAAAAAGCAGAAATTTTCTTATTTTGGGGCAAAAAGGCAAAAATTCCTAATACTTTGTTGCAAAAACTCAGAAATTCCCCTTATTTTGTTGTAAAAAGGCTGAAATCCCTATTATTTGGGGGCAAAAATGCAGAAATTTCCCTTATTTTCGGGCAAAATTGCAGAAATTCCCCTAATTATGGGGCAAAAAGGCAGAAATTCTCTATATGATGGGGCAAAAAGACAGAAATTCTCCTTATTTTGGGGCAAAACTCAGAAATTCCACTTATTTTGGGGCAAAATTCCAGAAATTTCCGTTATTTGGTGGCAAAATTGCAGAAAATTCCCTTATTTTGGGGCAAAATTGGAGAAATTTCACTTATTTTGGGGCAAAATTGCAGAAATTTCACTTATTTAAGGGAAAAAGGCAGAAATTTTCCTTATTTTGCGGCAAAAAAACAAAAATTTTCTTTGTTTTGGGAGAAAAAAACAGAAATTACACTTATTTAGAGCCAAAAAAGCAGAAATTCCCCTTATTTTGGAGCAAAAATGAAGAAATTTCCCTTTTTTATGGCAAAAAGGTATGCATTCTTCTTATTTTCGGGCAAAAAGGCAGAAATTCCCCGTATTTTGTAGCAAAATTTCAGAAATTCCCCTAATGGTGGGGCAAAAAGGCAGAAATTCTCTATATGTTGGCGCAAAAAGACAGAAATTCTCCTTATTTTAGGGCAAAACTCAGAAATTTTACATATTTTGAAGCAAAATTCCAGAAATTTCCTGTATTTTGGGGCAAAATTGCAGAAATTTCACTTATTTCAGGGAAAAAAGGCAGAAATCTTTCTAATTTTTGGGGCAAAAAGGCAGATATTCCTAATATTTTGTGGCAAAAATGCAGAAATTCCCCTTAGTTTGAGGTAAAAAGGCTGAAATTCCCCTTCTTTGGGGGCAGAAAGGCAGAAATTTCTCTTATTTTGGGGAAAAATTGCAGAATTTTCACTAACTTCAGGGTAATAAGTCAGAAATTTTCCTTATTTTGGAGCAAAAAAGACAAAAATTTTCTTTGTTTTGGGGGAAAAAGACAGAAATTACACTTATTTAGAGCCAAAAAAGCAGAAATTTCCCTTATTTTGGAGCAAAAATGAAGAAATTTCCCTTTTTTATGGCAAAAAGGTATGCATTCTTCTTATTTTCGGGCAAAAAGGCAGAAATTCTCCGTATTTTGTAGCAAAATTGCAGAAATTCCCCTAATGGTGGGGCAAAAAGGCAGAAATTCTCTATATGTTGGCGCAAAAAGACAGAAATTCTCCTTATTTTAGAGCAAAACTCAGAAATTTTACATATTTTGAAGCAAAATTCCAGAAATTTCCTGTATTTTGGGGCAAAATTGCAGAAATTTCACTTAATTCAGGGAAAAAAGGCAGAAATCTTTCTAATTTTTGGGGCAAAAAGGCAGATATTCCTAATATTTTGTGGCAAAAATGCAGAAATTCCCCTTAGTTTGAGGTAAAAAGGCTGAAATTCCCATTCTTTGGGGGCAGAAAGTCAGAAATTTCCCTTATTTTGGGGCAAAATTGCAGAATTTTCACTAACTTCAGGGTAGTAAGTCAGAAATTTTCCTTATTTTGGGGCAAAAAAGACAAAAATTTTTTGGGGGGGGGGGAAAGACAGAAATTACACTTATTTAGAACCAAAAAAGCAGAAATTCCCCTTATTTTGGAGCAAAAATGAAGAAATTTCCCTTTTTTATGGCAAAAAGGTATGCATTCTTCTTATTTTCGGGCAAAAAGGCAGAAATTCCCCGTATTTTGGAGCAAAATTGCAGAAATTCCCCTAATTGTGGGGCAAAAAGGCAGAAATTTTCTATATGTTGGCGCAAAAAGACAGAAATTCTCCTTATTTTAGGGCAAAACTCAGAAATTTTACATATTTTGAAGCAAAATTCCAGAAATTTCCCGTAATTTGGGGCAAAATTGCAGAAATTTCACTTATTTCAGGGAAAAAAGTCAGAAATCTTTCTAATTTTTGGGGCAAAAAGGCAGATATTCCTAATATTTTGTGGCAAAAATGCAGAAATTCTCCTCATTTTGAGGTAAAAAGGCTGAAATTCCCCTTATTTGGGGGCAAAAAGGCAGAAATTTCCCTTATTTTGGGGCAAAATTGCAGAAATTACACTTACTTCAGGGTAATAAGTCAGAAATTTTCCTTATTTTGGGGCAAAAAAGACAAAAATTTTCTTTGTTTTGGGGGAAAAAAGACAGAAATTACACTTTTAGAGCCAAAAAAGCCGAAATTCCCCTTATTTTGTAGCAAAAATGAAGAAATTTCTTTTTTTTATGGCAAAAAGGTATGCATTCTTCTTATTTTCGGGCAAAAAGGCAGAAATTCCCCGTATTTTGGAGCAAAATTGCAGAAATTCCCCTAATTGTGGGGCAAGAAGGCAGAAATTCTCAATATGTTGGCGCAAAAAGACAGAAATTCTCCTTATTTTAGGGCAAAACTCAGAAATTTTACATATTTTGAAGCAAAATTCCAGAAATTTCCCGTATTTTGGGGCAAAATTGCAGAAATTTCATTTATTTCAGGGAAAAAAGGCAGAAATCTTTCTAATTTTTGGGGCAAAAAGGCAGATATTCCTAATATTTTGTGGCAAAAATGCAGAAATTCCCCTTATTTTGAGGTAAAAAGGCTGAAATTCCCCTTATTTGGGGGCAAAAGGGCAGAAATTTCCCTTATTTTGGGTCAAAATTGCAGAATTTTCACTTACTTCAGGGTAATAAGTCAGAATTTTTTTTATTTTGGGGCCAAAAAGACAGAAATTCCCTTTGTTTTGGGGGAAAAAGACAGAAATTCCACATATTCAGAGGAAAAAATGCAGAAATTCTCCTTATTTTGGAGCAAAAATGAAGAAATTTCTTTTTTTTATGGCAAAAAGGTATGCATTCTTCTTATTTTCGGGCAAAAATGCAGAAATTCCCCGTATTTTGTAGCAAAATTGCAGAAATTCCCCTAATTGTGGGGCAAAAAGGCAGAATTCCCTATATGTTAGGGCAAAAAGACAGAAATTCTTCTTATTTTGGGGCAAAACTCAGAAATTTCACTTATTTTGGGGCAAAATTCCAGAAATTTCCTTATTTTGGGGCAAAATTGCAGAAATTTCACTTATTTTGGGGCAAAATTGCAGAAATTTCACTTATTTCAGGAAAAAAAGGCAGAAATTTTCCTTATTTTGGGGCAAAAGGCAGAAATTCCTAATATTTTGTGGCAAAAATGGAGAAATTTCCCTCATTTTGAGGTAAAAAGGCTGAAATTCCCCTTATTTGGGGTCAAAATGGAAGAAATTTCCCTTATTTTGGGGCAAAATAGAAGAAATTTCGCTTATTACAAGGTAATAAATAAGAAATGTTCTTATTTTGGGGCAAAAAAGACAGAAATTCCCTTTGTTTTGGGGGAAAAAGACAGAAATTCAACTTATTTAGATGCATAAAAGCAGAAATTTCCCTTATTTTGGAGGAAAAATGAAGAAATTTCCCTTTTTTATGGCAAAAATATATGCATTCTTCTTATTTTCAGGCAAAAAGGCAGAAATTCCCCGTATTTTGGAGCAAAATTGCAGAAATTCCCCTAATTGTGTGGCAAAAAGGCAAAAATTCCCTATATGTTGGGGCAAAAAGTCAGAAATTCTACTTATTTTGGGGCAAAACTCAGAAATTTTACTTATTTTGGGGCAAAAATCCAGAAATTTCCCTTATTTTGGGGCAAAATTGCAGAAATTTCACTTATTTCAGGGTAATAAGTCAGAAATTTTTCCTATTTTGGGGCAAAAAAGACATGAATAACCTTTGTTTTGGGGGAAAAAGACAGAAATTGCACTTATTTAGAGGCAAACAAGCAGAAATTCCCCTTATTTTGGAGCAAAAATGATAAAATTTCCCTTTTTTATGGCAAAGAGGTTTGCATTCTTCTTATTTTCGGGCAAATAGGCAGAAATTCCCCGTATTTTGGAGCAAAATTGCAGAAATTCCCCTAATTGTGGGGCAAAAAGCAGAAATTCCCTATATGTTAGGGCATAAAGACAGAAATTCTCCTTAATTTGGGGCAAAACTCAGAAATTCCACTCTTTTTGTGGCCAAATTCCAGAAATTTCCCTTATTTTGGGGCAAAATTGCAGAAATTTCCCTTATTTTTGGGCAAAATTTCAGAAATTTCACTTATTTTGTGGCAAAAATGCAGAAATTTTCTTATTTCATGGAAAAAAGGCAGAAATTTTCCTTATTTCAGGGCAAAAAGGCAGAAATTCCTAATATTTTGTGGCAAAAATGCAAAAATTCCCTTTATTTTGAGGTAAAAAGGCTAAAATTCCACTTATTTGGGGGCAAAAAGGCAGAAATTTCCCATATTTTGCGGCAAAATTGCAGAAATTTCACTTACTTCAGGGTAATAAGTCAGAATTTTTCCTTATTTTGGGGCAAAAAAGACCTGATATTTTCTTTGTTTTGGGGGAAAAAGACAGAAATTCCACTTATTTAGAGGCAAAAAAGCAGAAATTCCCCTTATTTTGGAGCAAAAATGAAGAAATTTTCCTTTTTTATGGCAAAAAGGTATGCATTCTTCTTATTTTCGGGCAAAAAGGCAGAAATTCCCTGTATTTTGGAGCAAAATTGCAGAAATTCCCCTAATTGTGGGGCAAAAAGGCAGAAATTTTCTATATGTTGGCGCAAAAAGACAGAAATTCTCCTTATTTTAGGGCAAAACTCAGAAATTTTACATATTTTGAAGCAAAATTCCAGAAATTTCCCGTATTTTGGGGCAAAATTGCAGAAATTTCACTTATTTCAGGGAAAAAAGTCAGAAATCTTTCTAATTTTTGGGGCAAAAAGGCAGATATTCCTAATATTTTGTGGCAAAAATGCAGAAATTCTCCTCATTTTGAGGTAAAAAGGCTGAAATTCCCCTTATTTGGGGGCAAAAAGGCAGAAATTTCCCTTATTTTGGGGCAAAATTGCAGAAATTACACTTACTTCAGGGTAATAAGTCAGAAATTTTCCTTATTTTGGGGCAAAAAAGACAAAAATTTTCTTTGTTTTGGGGGAAAAAAGACAGAAATTACATTTATTTAGAGCCAAAAAAGCAGAAATTCCCCTTATTTTGTAGCAAAAATGAAGAAATTTCTTTTTTTTATGGCAAAAAGGTATGCATTCTTCTTATTTTCGGGCAAAAAGGCAGAAATTCCCCGTATTTTGGAGCAAAATTGCAGAAATTCCTCTAATTGTGGGGCAAGAAGGCAGAAATTCTCAATATGTTGGCGCAAAAAGACAGAAATTCTCCTTATTTTAGGGCAAAACTCAGAAATTTTACATATTTTGAAGCAAAATTCCAGAAATTTCTTGTAATTTGCGGCAAAATTGCAGAAATTTCATTTATTTCAGGGAAAAAAGGCAGAAATCTTTCTAATTTTTGGGGCAAAAAGGCAGATATTCCTAATATTTTGTGGCAAAAATGCAGAAATTCCCCTTATTTTGAGGTAAAAAGGCTGAAATTCCCCTTATTTGGGGGCAAAAGGGCAGAAATTTCCCTTATTTTGGGTCAAAATTGCAGAATTTTCACTTACTTCAGGGTAATAAGTCAGAAATTTTTTTTATTTTGAGGCCAAAAAGACAGAAATTCCCTTTGTTTTGGGGGAAAAAGACAGAAATTCCACATATTTAGAGGAAAAAATGCAGAAATTCTCCTTATTTTGGAGCAAAAATGAAGAAATTTCTCTCTTTTATGGCAAAAAGGTATGCATTCTTCTTATTTTCGGGCAAAAAGGCAGAAATTCCCCGTATTTGGTAGCAAAATTGCAGAAATTCCCCTAAATGTGGGGCAAAAAGGCAGAATTCCCTATATGTTAGGGCAAAAAGACAGAAATTCTTCTTATTTTGGGGCAAAACTCAGAAATTTCACTTATTTTGGGGCAAAATTCCAGAAATTTCCTTATTTTGGGGCAAAATTGCAGAAATTTCACTTATTTTGGGGCAAAATTGCAGAAATTTCACTTATTTCAGGAAAAAAAGGCAGAAATTTTCCTTATTTTGGGGCAAAAAGGCAGAAATTCCTAATATTTTGTGGCAAAAATGGAGAAATTTCCCTCATTTTGAGGTAAAAAGGCTGAAATTCCCCTTATTTGGGGTCAAAATGGAAGAAATTTCCCTTATTTTGGGGCAAAATAGAAGAAATTTCGCTTATTACAAGGTAATAAATAAGAAATTTTCTTATTTTGGGGCAAAAAAGACAGAAATTCCCTTTGTTTTGGGGAAAAAGACAGAAATTCAACTTATTTAGACGCATAAAAGCAGAAATTTCCCTTATTTTGGAGCAAAAATGAAGAAATTTCCCTTTTTTATGGCAAAAATATATGCATTCTTCTTATTTTCGGGCAAAAAGGCAGAAATTCCCCGTATTTTGGAGCAAAATTGCAGAAATTCCCCTAATTGTGGGGCAAAAAGGCAAAAATTCCCTATATGTTTAGGCAAAAAGTCAGAAATTCTACTTATTTTGGGGCAAAACTCAGAAATTTTACTTATTTTGGGGCAAAAATCCAGAAATTTCCCTTATTTTGGGGCAAAATTGCAGAAATTTCACTTATTTCAGGGTAATAAGTCAGAAATTTTTCCTATTTTGGGGCAAAAAAGACATGAATAACCTTTGTTTTGGGGGAAAAAGACAGAAATTGCACTTATTTAGAGGCAAACAAGCAGAAATTCCCCTTATTTTGGAGCAAAAATGATAAAATTTCCCTTTTTTATGGCAAAGAGGTTTGCATTCTTCTTATTTTCGGGCAAATAGGCAGAAATTCCCCGTATTTTGGAGCAAAATTGCAGAAATTCCCCTAATTGTGGGGCAAAAAGCAGAAATTCCCTATATGTTAGGGCATAAAGACAGAAATTCTCCTTAATTTGGGGCAAAACTCAGAAATTCCACTCTTTTTGTGGCCAAATTCCAGAAATTTCCCTTATTTTGGGGCAAAATTGCAGAAATTTCCCTTATTTTTGGGCAAAATTTCAGAAATTTCACTTATTTTGTGGCAAAAATGCAGAAATTTTCTAATTTCATGGAAAAAAGGCAGAAATTTTCCTTATTTCAGGGCAAAAAGGCAGAAATTCCTAATATTTTGTGGCAAAAATGCAAAAATTCCCTTTATTTTGAGGTAAAAAGGCTAAAATTCCTCTTATTTGGGGGCAAAAAGGCAGAAATTTCCCATATTTTGCGGCAAAATTGCAGAAATTTCACTTACTTCAGGGTAATAAGTCAGAATTTTTCCTTATTTTGGGGCAAAAAAGACCTGATATTTTCTTTGTTTTGGGGGAAAAAGACAGAAATTCCACTTATTTAGAAGCAAAAAAGCAGAAATTCCCCTTATTTTGGAGCAAAAATGAAGAAATTTCCCTTTTTTATGGCAAAAAGTTATGCATTCTTATTATTTTCGGGCAAAAAGGCAGAAATTCCCCGTATTTTGGAGCAAAATTGCAGAAATTCCCCAATTGTGGGGTAAAAAGGCAGAAATTGCCTACATGTTGGGGTAAAAAGAAAGAAAATCTCCTTATTTTGGGGCAAAACTCAGAAATTTCACTTATTTTTAAGGAAAATTGCAGAAATTTCACTTATTTCAGGGAAAAAAAGCAGAAATTTTCTTAATTTGGGGCAAAAAGTTAGTAATTCCTAATATTTTGTGGCAAAAAAGTAGAAATTCCCCATTATTTTGAGGTAAAAAGGCTGAAATTCCCCTTATTTGGGGGCAAAAAGAGAGAAATTTCACTTATTTTTGGGCAAAATTGCAGAAATTCCCCTAATTGAGGGGCAAAAAGGCAGAAATTATATGTTGGGGCAAAAAGACAGAAATTCTCCTTATTTTGGGGCAAAACTCACAAATTCCACTTATTTTGGGGAAAATTCCAGAAATTTCCCTTATTTTGGGGCAAAATTGCAGAAATTTCCTTATTTTGGGACAAAATTGCAGAAATTTCACTTATGTTGGGGCAAAATTGCAGAAATTTCACTTATTTCAGGGAAAAAAGGCAGAAATTTTCCTTATTTTGGGGCAAAAAAGAAAGGAATTCCTTTTGTTTTGGAGGAAAAGACAGAAATTCCACTTATTTAGAGGCAGAAAAGCAGAAATTCCCCTTATTTTGGAGCAAAAATGAAGAAATTTCCCTTATTTATGGCAAAAAATTATGCATTCTTCTTATTTTCGGGCAAAAGGGCAGAAATTCCCCATATTTTGGAGCAAAATTGCAGAAATTCCCCTAATTGTGGGGCAAAAAGGCAGAAATTCTCTATATGTTGGAGCAAAAAGACAGAAATTCCGTTTATTTTTGGGTAAAAAGGCAGAAATTTCACTTATTTTGAGGTAAAAAGGCAGAATTTCGTCTTATTTTGAAGCAAAAATGAAGAAATTTCCTTTTTTGTGGTATAAGGTAAACATTCTTCTTATTTTCTGGCAAAAAAGCAGAAATTCCTCGTATTTTGGAGCAAATTTGCAGAAATTTTCCTAATTGTGGGGCAAAAATGCAGAAATTCCGTATATGTTGGGGCAAAAGACAGAAATTCTTTTTATTTTGTGGCAAAACTCAGAAATTCCACTTATTTTGAGGCAAAATTCCAGAAATTTCCCTTCTTTTTTGGCAAAATTGCAGAAATTTCACTTAATTTGGGGCAAAATTGCAGAAATTTCACTTATTTTGGGGCAAAATTGCAGAAATTTCACTTATTTCAGGGAAAAAAGGCAGAAATTTTTCTTATTTTGTGGCAAAAAGGCAGAAATTCCTAATATTTTGTGGCAAAAATGCAGAAATATCTCTTATTTTGAGGTAAAAAGGCTGAAATTCCCCTTACTTGGGGGCAAAAAGGCAGAAATTTCCCTTATTTTGGGGCAAAATTCCAGAAATTTCACTTACTTCAGGGTAATAAGTCAGAAATTTTTTTTTATTTTGGGGCAAAAGAGACAGAAATTCCCTTTGTTTTTGGGGAAAAAGAAATTCCACTTATTTAGAGGCCAAAAAGCAGAAATTCCCTTATTTTGGAGCAAAAATGAAGAAATTTCCCTTTTTTATAGCAAAAAGGTATGCATTCTTCTTATTTTCGGGCAAAAAGGCAGAAATTCCTTGTATTTTGGAGCAAAATTTCAGAAATTCCCCTAATTGTGGGGCAAAAAGGCAAAAATTCCATATATGTGGGGGCCAAAAGACGGAATTTCTCCTTATTTTTGGGCAAAACTCAGAAATTCCACTTAATTTGGGGCAAAATTCCAGAAAATTCCCTTATTTTGGGGCAAAATTGCAGAACTTTTACTTATTTTGGGGCAAAATTGCAGAAATTTCACTTATTTCAGGGAAAAAAGCAGAAATTTTTTTATTTTGTGGCAAAAAGGCAGAAATTCCTAATACTTTGTGGCAAAAATGCAGAAATTCCTTTTATTTTGAGGTAAAAAGGCTGAAATTTCTATTATTTGGGGGCAAAAAGGCAGAAATTTCCCTTATTTTCAGGCAAAATTGCAGAAATTCCCCTAATTATGGGGCAAAAAGGCAGAAATTTTCCATATGTTGGGGCAAAAAGACAGAAATTCTCCTTATTTTGGGGCAAACCTCAGAAATTCAACATACTTTGGGACAAAATTCCAGAAATTTCCCTTATTTTGGGGCAAAATTGCAGAAATTACACTTACTTCATGGTAATAAGTCAGAAATTTTTTTTAATTTGGGGCCAAAAAGACAGAAATTCCCTTTGTTTGGGAAAAAAAGAAAGAAATTCCACTTATTTAAAGGCAAAAAAGCAGAAATTCCCCTTATTTTGGAGCAAAAATGAAGAAATTTCCCTTTTTAATGGCAAAAAGGTAAGCTTTCTTCTTATTTTCGGGCAAAAATAGAGAAATTCTTCGTATTTTGGAGCAAAATTGCAGAAATTCCCCTAATTGTGGGGCAAAAAGGCAGAAATTCTCTATACGTTGGGGCAAAAAGACAGAAATTCTTTTTATTTTGGGGCAAAACTCAGAAATTCCACTTATTTTGGGGCAAAATTCAAGAAATTTCCCTTATTTTGGGGCAAAATTGCAGAAATTTCACTTATTTTGGGGCAAAATTGCAGAAATTTCCCTGATTTCAGGGAAAAAAAGGAGAAATTTTCTTATTTTGGAACAAAAATGCAGAAATTCCTAATATTTTATTTCAAAAATGCAGAAATTCCCCTTATTTTTAGGTAAAAAGGCTGAAATTCTCCATATTTGGGGGCAAAAGTCAGAAATTTCCCTTATTTTGGGGCAAAATTGCAGAAATTTCACTTATTTCAGGGTAATAAGTCAGAAATTGTCCTTAT
Source organism: Micromys minutus (assembly GCF_963924665.1). Lineage (NCBI taxonomy): Eukaryota > Metazoa > Chordata > Mammalia > Rodentia > Muridae > Micromys > Micromys minutus. The sequence continues at coordinate 622,532 of NW_027667411.1, read as the reverse complement.
TTTGGGGCAAAAAAGACAGGAATTCCCTTTGTTTTTGGGGAAAAAGACAGAAATTCCACTTATTTAGAGGCAAAAAAGCAGAAATTCCGCTTATTTTGGAGCAAAAATTAAGAAATATCCCTTATTTATGGCAAAAGGTATGCATTCTTCTTATCTTCAGGCAAAAAGGCAGAAATTCCCCATATTTAGGAGCAAAATTGCAGAAATTCCCCTAATTGTGGGGCAAAAAGGCAGAAATTCCCTATATGTTAGGGCAAGAAGACAGAAATTCTCTTAATTTTGGGGCAAAACTCAGAAATTCCACTTATTGTGGGTCAAAATTCGAGAAATTTCCATTATTTTGGGGCAAAATTGCAGAAATTTTACCTATTTTGGGGCAAAATAGCAGAAATTTCACTTATTTCAGGGAAAAAGGCAGAAATTTTCATTATTTTGGGGCTAAAAGGCAGAAATTCCTAATATTTTGTGGCAAATATGAAGAAATTCCCCTTATTTTGAGGTAAAAAGGCAGAAATTCCCCTTATTTGGGGTCAAAAAGGCAGAAATTTCCCTTATTTTGGGGCAAAATTGCAGAAATTTCACTTATTTGAGTGTAATAAATCAGAAATTTTCTTATTTTGGGGCAAAAAGACAGAAATTCCCTTTGTTTTGGGGGAAAAAGACAGAAATTCCACTTATTTAAAGGCAAAAAAGCAGAAATTCCCCTTATTTTGGAGCAAAAATTAAGAAAGTTCCCTTATTTATTGCAAAAAGGTATGCATTCTTCTTATTTTCGGGCAAAAAGGCAGAAATTCCTCGTATTTTGGAGCAAAATTACAGAAATTCCCCTAATTGTGGGGCAAAAAGGCAGAAATTCCTGATACGTTAGGGCAAAAAGACAGAAATTCTCTTTATTTTGGGGAAAAACTCGGAAATTCCACTTATTTTGGGGGAAATTTCCGAAATTTCATTTATTTTGGGGAAAAATTGCAGAAATTTCACTTATTTTGGGGCAAAATTGAAGAAATTTCACTTATTTCAGGGAAAAAACCAGAAATTTCCTTTATTTTGGGGCAAAAAGGCAGAAATTCCTAATATTTTGTGGCAAAAATGCAGAAATTCCCTTATTTTGAGGTAAAAAGTCAGAAATTCCCATTATTTGGGGGCAATAAGGCAGTAATTTCCCTTATTTTGGGGCAAAATTGCAGAAATTTCACTTACTTCAGGGTAATAAGTCAGAAATTTTTTTTATTTTAGGTCAAAAAAGACAGAAATTCCCTTTGTTTTGGGGGAAAAAGAGAGAAATTCCACTTATTTAGAGGCAAAAAAGCAGAAATTCCTTTTGTATTGGAGCAAAAATAAAGAAATTTTCTTTTTTTATGGCAAAAAGGTATGCATTCTTCTTATTATCGGGCAAAAAGGCAGAAATTCCTCGTATTTTGGAGCAAAATTTCAGAAATTCCCCTAATTGTGGTGCAAAAAGTCAAAAATTCCCTATATGTTAGGGTAAAAACACAGAAATTCTTTTTATTTTGGGGTAAAACTCAGAAATTCCACATACTTTGGAGCAAAATTCCAGAAATTAACCTTATTTTGGGGCAAAATTACAGAAATTTCATTTATTTTGGGGCAAAATTGCAGAAATTTCACTTATTTCAGGAAAAAAAGGAGAAATTTTCTTATTTTGGGGCAAAAAGGCAAAAATAGCTAATATTTTGTGGCAAAAATGCAGAAATTCCCCTTATTTTTAGGTAAAAAGGGTGAAATTTCCCTTATTTGGGGGGAAAAAGGCAGAAATTTCCCTTATTTTCGGGCAAAATTGCAGAAATTCCCCTAATTGTGGGGCAAAAAGGCAGAAATTCTCTATATGTTGGGGCAAAAAGACAGAAATTCTCCTAATTTTAGGGCAAAAATCAGAAATTCCACATATTTTGGGGCAAAATTCCAGAAATTTCTTGTATTTTGGGGCAAAATTGCAGCAATTTCACTTATTTTGGGGCAAAATTGCAGAAATTTCACTTATTTTGGGGCAAAATTGCAGAAATTTCACTTATTTCAGGGAAAAAAGGCAGAAATTTTGTTAATTTTTGGGGCAAAAAGGCAGAAATTCCTAATATTTTGTGGCAAAAATGCAGAAATTCCTTTTATTTTGAGGTAAAAAGGCTGAAATTCCCCTTATTTGGGGGCAGAAAGGCAGAAATTTCCCTTATTTTGGGGCAAAATTGCAGAAATTACACTTACTTCAGGGCAATAAGTCAGAAATTTTCTTTTATTTTGGGGCCAAAAGGACAGAAATTCCCTTTGTTTTGGGAGAAAAAGACAGAAATTCCACTTATTTAGAGGCAAGAAAGCAGAAATTCCCCTTATTTTGGAGCAAAAATGAAGAAATTTCCCTTTTTTTATGGCAAAAAGTATGCATTCTTCTTATTTTCGGGGAAAAAGGCAGAAATTCTTCGTATTTTGGAGCAAAATTGCAGAAATTTTCCTAATTGTGGGGCAAAATTCCAGAAATTTCCCTTATTTTGGGGCAAAAGTGCAGAAATTACACTTATTTTCAGGCAAAATTGCAGAAATTTCCCTTATTTCAGGGAAAAAAGTCAGAAATCTTTCTAATTTTTGGGGCAAAAAGGCAGATATTCCTAATATTTTGTGGCAAAAATGCAGAAATTCTCCTCATTTTGAGGTAAAAAGGCTGAAATTCCCCTTATTTGGGGGCAAAAAGGCAGAAATTTCCCTTATTTTGGGGCAAAATTGCAGAAATTACACTTACTTCAGGGTAATAAGTCAGAAATTTTCCTTATTTTGGGGCAAAAAAGACAAAAATTTTCTTTGTTTTGGGGGAAAAAAGACAGAAATTACACTTATTTAGAGCCAAAAAAGCAGAAATTCCCCTTATTTTGTAGCAAAAATGAAGAAATTTTTTTTTTATGGCAAAAAGGTATGCATTCTTCTTATTTTCGGGCAAAAAGGCAGAAATTCCCCGTATTTTGGAGCAAAATTGCAGAAATTCCTCTAATTGTGGGGCAAGAAGGCAGAAATTCTCAATATGTTGGCGCAAAAAGACAGAAATTCTCCTTATTTTAGGGCAAAACTCAGAAATTTTACATATTTTGAAGCAAAATTCCAGAAATTTCTTGTAATTTGCGGCATAATTGCAGAAATTTCATTTATTTCAGGGAAAAAAGGCAAAAATCTTTCTAATTTTTGGGGCAAAAAGGCAGATATTCCTAATATTTTGTGGCAAAAATGCAGAAATTCCCCTTATTTTGAGGTAAAAAGGCTGAAATTCCCCTTATTTGGGGGCAAAAGGGCAGAAATTTCCCTTATTTTGGGTCAAAATTGCAGAATTTTCACTTACTTCAGGGTAATAAGTCAGAAATTTTTTTTATTTTGAGGCCAAAAAGACAGAAATTCCCTTTGTTTTGGGGGAAAAAGACAGAAATTCCACATATTTAGAGGAAAAAATGCAGAAATTCTCCTTATTTTGGAGCAAAAATGAAGAAATTTCTCTTTTTTATGGCAAAAAGGTATGCATTCTTCTTATTTTCGGGCAAAAAGGCAGAAATTCCCCGTATTTTGTAGCAAAATTGCAGAAATTCCCCTAAATGTGGGGCAAAAAGGCAGAATTCCCTATATGTTAGGGCAAAAAGACAGAAATTCTTCTTATTTTGGGGCAAAACTCAGAAATTTCACTTATTTTGGGGCAAAATTCCAGAAATTTCCTTATTTTGGGGCAAAATTGCAGAAATTTCACTTATTTTGGGGCAAAATTGCAGAAATTTCACTTATTTCAGGAAAAAAAGGCAGAAATTTTCCTTATTTTGGGGCAAAAAGGCAGAAATTCCTAATATTTTGTGGCAAAAATGGAGAAATTTCCCTCATTTTGAGGTAAAAAGGCTGAAATTCCCCTTATTTGGGGTCAAAATGGAAGAAATTTCCCTTATTTTGGGGCAAAATAGAAGAAATTTCGCTTATTACAAGGTAATAAATAAGAAATTTTCTTATTTTGGGGCAAAAAAGACAGAAATTCCCTTTGTTTTGGGGAAAAAGACAGAAATTCAACTTATTTAGACGCATAAAAGCAGAAATTTCCCTTATTTTGGAGCAAAAATGAAGAAATTTCCCTTTTTTATGGCAAAAATATATGCATTCTTCTTATTTTCGGGCAAAAAGGCAGAAATTCCCCGTATTTTGGAGCAAAATTGCAGAAATTCCCCTAATTGTGGGGCAAAAAGGCAAAAATTCCCTATATGTTTAGGCAAAAAGTCAGAAATTCTACTTATTTTGGGGCAAAACTCAGAAATTTTACTTATTTTGGGGCAAAAATCCAGAAATTTCCCTTATTTTGGGGCAAAATTGCAGAAATTTCACTTATTTCAGGGTAATAAGTCAGAAATTTTTCCTATTTTGGGGCAAAAAAGACATGAATAACCTTTGTTTTGGGGGAAAAAGACAGAAATTGCACTTATTTAGAGGCAAACAAGCAGAAATTCCCCTTATTTTGGAGCAAAAATGATAAAATTTCCCTTTTTTATGGCAAAGAGGTTTGCATTCTTCTTATTTTCGGGCAAATAGGCAGAAATTCCCCGTATTTTGGAGCAAAATTGCAGAAATTCCCCTAATTGTGGGGCAAAAAGCAGAAATTCCCTATATGTTAGGGCATAAAGACAGAAATTCTCCTTAATTTGGGGCAAAACTCAGAAATTCCACTCTTTTTGTGGCCAAATTCCAGAAATTTCCCTTATTTTGGGGCAAAATTGCAGAAATTTCCCTTATTTTTGGGCAAAATTTCAGAAATTTCACTTATTTTGTGGCAAAAATGCAGAAATTTTCTAATTTCATGGAAAAAAGGCAGAAATTTTCCTTATTTCAGGGCAAAAAGGCAGAAATTCCTAATATTTTGTGGCAAAAATGCAAAAATTCCCTTTATTTTGAGGTAAAAAGGCTAAAATTCCTCTTATTTGGGGGCAAAAAGGCAGAAATTTCCCATATTTTGCGGCAAAATTGCAGAAATTTCACTTACTTCAGGGTAATAAGTCAGAATTTTTCCTTATTTTGGGGCAAAAAAGACCTGATATTTTCTTTGTTTTGGGGGAAAAAGACAGAAATTCCACTTATTTAGAAGCAAAAAAGCAGAAATTCCCCTTATTTTGGAGCAAAAATGAAGAAATTTCCCTTTTTTATGGCAAAAAGTTATGCATTCTTATTATTTTCGGGCAAAAAGGCAGAAATTCCCCGTATTTTGGAGCAAAATTGCAGAAATTCCCCAATTGTGGGGCAAAAAGGCAGAAATTGCCTACATGTTGGGGTAAAAAGAAAGAAAATCTCCTTATTTTGGGGCAAAACTCAGAAATTTCACTTATTTTTAAGGAAAATTGCAGAAATTTCACTTATTTCAGGGAAAAAAAGCAGAAATTTTCTTAATTTGGGGCAAAAAGTTAGTAATTCCTAATATTTTGTGGCAAAAAAGTAGAAATTCCCCATTATTTTGAGGTAAAAAGGCTGAAATTCCCCTTATTTGGGGGCAAAAAGAGAGAAATTTCACTTATTTTTGGGCAAAATTGCAGAAATTCCCCTAATTGAGGGGCAAAAAGACAGAAATTATATGTTGGGGCAAAAAGACAGAAATTCTCCTTATTTTGGGGCAAAACTCACAAATTCCACTTATTTTGGGGAAAATTCCAGAAATTTCCCTTATTTTGGGGCAAAATTGCAGAAATTTCCTTATTTTGGGACAAAATTGGAGAAATTTCACTTATGTTGGGGCAAAATTGCAGAAATTTCACTTATTTCAGGGAAAAAAGGCAGAAATTTTCCTTATTTTGGGGCAAAAAAGAAAAGAATTCCTTTTGTTTTGGAAAAAAAGACAGAAATTCCACTTATTTAGAGGCAGAAAAGCAGAAATTCCCCTTATTTTGGAGCAAAAATGAAGAAATTTCCCTTATTTATGGCAAAAAATTATGCATTCTTCTTATTTTCGGGCAAAAGGGCAGAAATTCCCCATATTTTGGAGCAAAATTGCAGAAATTCCCCTAATTGTGGGGCAAAAAGGCAGAAATTCTCTATATGTTGGAGCAAAAAGACAGAAATTCCGTTTATTTTTGGGTAAAAAGGCAGAAATTTCACTTATTTTGAGGTAAAAAGGCAGAATTTCGTCTTATTTTGAAGCAAAAATGAAGAAATTTCCTTTTTTGTGGTATAAGGTAAACATTCTTCTTATTTTCTGGCAAAAAAGCAGAAATTCCTCGTATTTTGGAGCAAATTTGCAGAAATTTTCCTAATTGTGGGGCAAAAATGCAGAAATTCCGTATATGTTGGGGCAAAAGACAGAAATTCTTTTTATTTTGTGGCAAAACTCAGAAATTCCACTTATTTTGAGGCAAAATTCCAGAAATTTCCCTTCTTTTTTGGCAAAATTGCAGAAATTTCACTTAATTTGGGGCAAAATTGCAGAAATTTCACTTATTTTGGGGCAAAATTGCAGAAATTTAACTTATTTCAGGGAAAAAAGGCAGAAATTTTTCTTATTTTGTGGCAAAAAGGCAGAAATTCCTAATATTTTGTGGCAAAAATGCAGAAATATCTCTTATTTTGAGGTAAAAAGGCTGAAATTCCCCTTACTTGGGGGCAAAAAGGCAGAAATTTCCCTTATTTTGGGGCAAAATTCCAGAAATTTCACTTACTTCAGGGTAATAAGTCAGAAATTTTTTTTTATTTTGGGGCAAAAGAGACAGAAATTCCCTTTGTTTTTGGGGAAAAAGAAATTCCACTTATTTAGAGGCCAAAAAGCAGAAATTCCCTTATTTTGGAGCAAAAATGAAGAAATTTCCCTTTTTTATAGCAAAAAGGTATGCATTCTTCTTATTTTCGGGCAAAAAGGCAGAAATTCCTTGTATTTTGGAGCAAAATTTCAGAAATTCCCCTAATTGTGGGGCAAAAAGGCAAAAATTCCATATATGTGGGGGCCAAAAGACGGAATTTCTCCTTATTTTTGGGCAAAACTCAGAAATTCCATTTAATTTGGGGCAAAATTCCAGAAAATTCCCTTATTTTGGGGCAAAATTGCAGAACTTTTACTTATTTTGGGGCAAAATTGCAGAAATTTCACTTATTTCAGGGAAAAAAGCAGAAATTTTTTTATTTTGTGGCAAAAAGGCAGAAATTCCTAATACTTTGTGGCAAAAATGCAGAAATTCCTTTTATTTTGAGGTAAAAAGGCTGAAATTTCTATTATTTGGGGGCAAAAAGGCAGAAATTTCCCTTATTTTCAGGCAAAATTGCAGAAATTCCCCTAATTATGGGGCAAAAAGGCAGAAATTTTCCATATGTTGGGGCAAAAAGACAGAAATTCTCCTTATTTTGGGGCAAACCTCAGAAATTCAACATACTTTGGGACAAAATTCCAGAAATTTCCCTTATTTTGGGGCAAAATTGCAGAAATTACACTTACTTCATGGTAATAAGTCAGAAATTTTTTTTAATTTGGGGCCAAAAAGACAGAAATTCCCTTTGTTTGGGAAAAAAAGAAAGAAATTCCACTTATTTAAAGGCAAAAAAGCAGAAATTCCCCTTATTTTGGAGCAAAAATGAAGAAATTTCCCTTTTTAATGGCAAAAAGGTAAGCTTTCTTCTTATTTTCGGGCAAAAATAGAGAAATTCTTCGTATTTTGGAGCAAAATTGCAGAAATTCCCCTAATTGTGGGGCAAAAAGGCAGAAATTCTCTATACGTTGGGGCAAAAAGACAGAAATTCTTTTTATTTTGGGGCAAAACTCAGAAATTCCACTTATTTTGGGGCAAAATTCAAGAAATTTCCCTTATTTTGGGGCAAAATTGCAGAAATTTCACTTATTTTGGGGCAAAATTGCAGAAATTTCACTTATTTCAGGGAAAAAAGGCAGAAATTTTTCTTATTTTGTGGCAAAAAGGCAGAAATTCCTAATATTTTGTGGCAAAAATGCAGAAATATCTCTTATTTTGAGGTAAAAAGGCTGAAATTCCCCTTACTTGGGGGCAAAAAGGCAGAAATTTCCCTTATTTTGGGGCAAAATTCCAGAAATTTCACTTACTTCAGGGTAATAAGTCAGAAATTTTTTTTTATTTTGGGGCAAAAGAGACAGAAATTCCCTTTGTTTTTGGGGAAAAAGAAATTCCACTTATTTAGAGGCCAAAAAGCAGAAATTCCCTTATTTTGGAGCAAAAATGAAGAAATTTCCCTTTTTTATAGCAAAAAGGTATGCATTCTTCTTATTTTCGGGCAAAAAGGCAGAAATTTCTTGTATTTTGGAGCAAAATTTCAGAAATTCCCCTAATTGTGGGGCAAAAAGGCAAAAATTCCATATATGTGGGGGCCAAAAGACGGAATTTCTCCTTATTTTTGGGCAAAACTCAGAAATTCCACTTAATTTGGGGCAAAATTCCAGAAAATTCCCTTATTTTGGGGCAAAATTGCAGAACTTTTACTTATTTTGGGGCAAAATTGCAGAAATTTCACTTATTTCAGGGAAAAAAGCAGAAATTTTTTTATTTTGTGGCAAAAAGGCAGAAATTCCTAATACTTTGTGGCAAAAATGCAGAAATTCCTTTTATTTTGAGGTAAAAAGGCTGAAATTTCTATTATTTGGGGGCAAAAAGGCAGAAATTTCCCTTATTTTCAGGCAAAATTGCAGAAATTCCCCTAATTATGTGGCAAAAAGGCAGAAATTTTCCATATGTTGGGGCAAAAAGACAGAAATTCTCCTTATTTTGGGGCAAACCTCAGAAATTCAACATACTTTGGGACAAAATTCCAGAAATTTCCCTTATTTTGGGGCAAAATTGCAGAAATTACACTTACTTCATGGTAATAAGTCAGAAATTTTTTTTAATTTGGGGCCAAAAAGACAGAAATTCCCTTTGTTTGGGAAAAAAAGAAAGAAATTCCACTTATTTAAAGGCAAAAAAGCAGAAATTCCCCTTATTTTGGAGCAAAAATGAAGAAATTTCCCTTTTTAATGGCAAAAAGGTAAGCTTTCTTCTTATTTTCGGGCAAAAATAGAGAAATTCTTCGTATTTTGGAGCAAAATTGCAGAAATTCCCCTAATTGTGGGGCAAAAAGGCAGAAATTCTCTATACGTTGGGGCAAAAAGACAGAAATTCTTTTTATTTTGGGGCAAAACTCAGAAATTCCACTTATTTTGGGGCAAAATTCAAGAAATTTCCCTTATTTTGGGGCAAAATTGCAGAAATTTCACTTATTTTGGGGCAAAATTGCAGAAATTTCCCTGATTTCAGGGAAAAAAAGGAGAAATTTTCTTATTTTGGAACAAAAATGCAGAAATTCCTAATATTTTATTTCAAAAATGCAGAAATTCCCCTTATTTTTAGGTAAAAAGGCTGAAATTCTCCATATTTGGGGGCAAAAGTCAGAAATTTCCCTTATTTTGGGGCAAAATTGCAGAAATTTCACTTATTTCAGGGTAATAAGTCAGAAATTGTCCTTATTTTGGGGCAAAAAAGACAGGAATTCCCTTTGTTTTTGGGGAAAAAGACAGAAATTCCACTTATTTAGAGGCAAAAAAGCAGAAATTCCGCTTATTTTGGAGCAAAAATTAAGAAATATCCCTTATTTATGGCAAAAGGTATGCATTCTTCTTATCTTCAGGCAAAAAGGCAGAAATTCCCCATATTTAGGAGCAAAATTGCAGAAATTCCCCTAATTGTGGGGCAAAAAGGCAGAAATTCCCTATATGTTAGGGCAAGAAGACAGAAATTCTCTTAATTTTGGGGCAAAACTCAGAAATTCCACTTATTGTGGGTCAAAATTCGAGAAATTTCCATTATTTTGGGGCAAAATTGCAGAAATTTTACCTATTTTGGGGCAAAATAGCAGAAATTTCACTTATTTCAGGGAAAAAGGCAGAAATTTTCATTATTTTGGGGCTAAAAGGCAGAAATTCCTAATATTTTGTGGCAAATATGAAGAAATTCCCCTTATTTTGAGGTAAAAAGGCAGAAATTCCCCTTATTTGGGGTCAAAAAGGCAGAAATTTCCCTTATTTTGGGGCAAAATTGCAGAAATTTCACTTATTTGAGTGTAATAAATCAGAAATTTTCTTATTTTGGGGCAAAAAGACAGAAATTCCCTTTGTTTTGGGGGAAAAAGACAGAAATTCCACTTATTTAAAGGCAAAAAAGCAGAAATTCCCCTTATTTTGGAGCAAAAATTAAGAAAGTTCCCTTATTTATTGCAAAAAGGTATGCATTCTTCTTATTTTCGGGCAAAAAGGCAGAAATTCCTCGTATTTTGGAGCAAAATTACAGAAATTCCCCTAATTGTGGGGCAAAAAGGCAGAAATTCCTGATACGTTAGGGCAAAAAGACAGAAATTCTCTTTATTTTGGGGAAAAACTCGGAAATTCCACTTATTTTGGGGGAAATTTCCGAAATTTCATTTATTTTGGGGAAAAATTGCAGAAATTTCACTTATTTTGGGGCAAAATTGAAGAAATTTCACTTATTTCAGGGAAAAAACCAGAAATTTCCTTTATTTTGGGGCAAAAAGGCAGAAATTCCTAATATTTTGTGGCAAAAATGCAGAAATTCCCTTATTTTGAGGTAAAAAGTCAGAAATTCCCATTATTTGGGGGCAATAAGGCAGTAATTTCCCTTATTTTGGGGCAAAATTGCAGAAATTTCACTTACTTCAGGGTAATAAGTCAGAAATTTTTTTTATTTTAGGTCAAAAAAGACAGAAATTCCCTTTGTTTTGGGGGAAAAAGAGAGAAATTCCACTTATTTAGAGGCAAAAAAGCAGAAATTCCTTTTGTATTGGAGCAAAAATAAAGAAATTTTCTTTTTTTATGGCAAAAAGGTATGCATTCTTCTTATTATCGGGCAAAAAGGCAGAAATTCCTCGTATTTTGGAGCAAAATTTCAGAAATTCCCCTAATTGTGGTGCAAAAAGTCAAAAATTCCCTATATGTTAGGGTAAAAACACAGAAATTCTTTTTATTTTGGGGTAAAACTCAGAAATTCCACATACTTTGGAGCAAAATTCCAGAAATTAACCTTATTTTGGGGCAAAATTACAGAAATTTCATTTATTTTGGGGCAAAATTGCAGAAATTTCACTTATTTCAGGAAAAAAAGGAGAAATTTTCTTATTTTGGGGCAAAAAGGCAAAAATAGCTAATATTTTGTGGCAAAAATGCAGAAATTCCCCTTATTTTTAGGTAAAAAGGGTGAAATTTCCCTTATTTGGGGGGAAAAAGGCAGAAATTTCCCTTATTTTCGGGCAAAATTGCAGAAATTCCCCTAATTGTGGGGCAAAAAGGCAGAAATTCTCTATATGTTGGGGCAAAAAGACAGAAATTCTCCTAATTTTAGGGCAAAAATCAGAAATTCCACATATTTTGGGGCAAAATTCCAGAAATTTCTTGTATTTTGGGGCAAAATTGCAGCAATTTCACTTATTTTGGGGCAAAATTGCAGAAATTTCACTTATTTTGGGGCAAAATTGCAGAAATTTCACTTATTTCAGGGAAAAAAGGCAGAAATTTTGTTAATTTTTGGGGCAAAAAGGCAGAAATTCCTAATATTTTGTGGCAAAAATGCAGAAATTCCTTTTATTTTGAGGTAAAAAGGCTGAAATTCCCCTTATTTGGGGGCAGAAAGGCAGAAATTTCCCTTATTTTGGGGCAAAATTGCAGAAATTACACTTACTTCAGGGCAATAAGTCAGAAATTTTCTTTTATTTTGGGGCCAAAAGGACAGAAATTCCCTTTGTTTTGGGAGAAAAAGACAGAAATTCCACTTATTTAGAGGCAAGAAAGCAGAAATTCCCCTTATTTTGGAGCAAAAATGAAGAAATTTCCCTTTTTTTATGGCAAAAAGTATGCATTCTTCTTATTTTCGGGGAAAAAGGCAGAAATTCTTCGTATTTTGGAGCAAAATTGCAGAAATTTTCCTAATTGTGGGGCAAAATTCCAGAAATTTCCCTTATTTTGGGGCAAAAGTGCAGAAATTACACTTATTTTCAGGCAAAATTGCAGAAATTTCCCTTATTTCAAGGGAAAAAAGCAGAAATTTTCTTATTTTGGAACAAAAAGGCAGAAATTCCTAATATTTTGTGGCAAAAATGCAGAAATTCCCCTTATTTTGAGGTAAAAAGGCTGAAATTCCCCATATTTGGGGGCAAAAAGTCAGAAATTTCCCTTATTTTGGGGCAAAACTCAGTAATTCCACTTATTTTGGGGCAAAATTCCAGAAATTTCCCTTATTTTGGGGCAAAATTGCAGAAATTTCACTTATTTCAGGGAAGAAGGGCAGAAATTTTATATTTTGGGGCAAAAAGGCAGAAATTCCCCTTATTTTGAGGTAAAAAGGCTGAAATTTCCCTTATTTGGGGACAAAAAGGCAGATATTTCCCTTATTTTGGGAAAAAATTGAAGAAATTTGACTTATTTCAGGTTAATAAGTCAGAAGTATTTTTTAATTTTGGGCAAAAAATACAGAAATTCCCTTTGTTTTGAGGGAAAAAGAAAAAAATTCCAGTTATTTTTAGGCAAAAAAGCAGAAATTCCCCTTATTTTGGAGCAAAAATGAAGAAATTTCCCTTTTTTATGTCAAAAAGTTAAGCATTCTTCTTATTATCAGGCAAAAAGGCAGAAATTCCTTGTATTTTGGAGCAAAATTGCAGAAATTCCCCTAATTGTGGGGAAAAAGGCAGAAATTCTCTATATGTTGGGGCAAAAAGACAGAAATTCTCCTAATTTTGGGGCAAAACTCAGAAATTCCACTTATTTTGGGGCAAAATACCAGAAATTCCTCTTAATTTTGGGCAAAATTGCAAATATTTCACTTATTTTGGGGCAAAGTTGCAGAAATTTCACTTATTACAGGGAAAAAAGTGAGATATTTTCCTTATTTTGTGGCAAAAAGGCAGAAATTCCTAATATTTTGTGGCAAAAATGCAGAAATTCCCCTTATTTTGAGGTAAAAAGGCTGAAATTCCCCTTATTTGGGGGCAAAAAGGCAGAAATTTCCCTTATTTTGGGGCAAAATTGAAGAAATTTCACTAATTTCAGGGTAATAAGTTAGAAATTTTCCTTATTTTGGGGCAAAAAAGACAGAAATTCCCTTTGTTTTTGGGGAAAAAGACAGAAATTCCACATATTTAGAGGCAAAAAAGCAGAAATTCCCCTTGTTTTGGATCAAAAATAAAGAAATTTCTCTTTTTTACAGCAAAAAGGTATGCATTCTTCTTATTTTCAGGCAAAAGGGCAGAAATTTTTCGTATTTAGGAGCAAAATTGCAGAAATTCCCCTAATTGTAAGGCAAAAAGGCAGAAATTCCCTATATTTTAGGGCAAAAAGACAGAAATTCTCCTTATTTTGGGGGCAAAACTCATTAATTCCACTTATTTTGGGGCAAAATTCCAGAAATTTCCTTTATTTTGGGGCAAAATTGCAGAAATTTCACTTATTTCAGGGAAGAAGGGCAGAAATTTTATATTTTGGGGCAAAAAGGCAGAAATTCCTCTTATTTTGAGGTAAAAAGGCTGAAATTTCCCTAATTTGGGACAAAAAGGCAGAAATTTCCCTTATTTTGGGGCAAAAATGCAGAAATTTCACTTATTTCAGGGTAATAAGTCAGAAATATTTTTTATTTTGGGGGAAAAAATACAGAAATTCTTTTTGTTTTGTGGGAAAAAGACAGAAATTCCACTTATTTTGAGGCAAAAAAGCAGAAATTCCCTTATTTTGGAGCAAAAATGAATATATTTTCCTTTTTTATGGCAAAAAGTTATGCATTCTTCTTATTATCGGGCAAAAAGGCAGAAATTCCTTGTATTTTGGAGCAAAATTGCAGAAATTCCCCTAATTGTGGAGAAAAAGGCAGAAATTCTTTATATGTTGGGGCAAAAAGACAGAAATTCTCCTTATTTTGGGGCAAAACTCGGAAATTCCACTTATTTTGGGGCAAAATACCAGAAATTTCCATTAATTTGGGGCAAAATTGCAAAAATTTCACTTATTTTGGGGCAAAGTTGCAGAAATTTCACTTATTACAGAGAAAAAAGGCAGATATTTTCCTTATTTTGGGGCAAAAAGGCAGAAATTTTTAATATTTTGTGGCAAAAATGCAGAAATTCCCCTTATTTTGAGGTAAAAAGGCTGAAATTCCCCTTATTTGGGGGCAAAAAAGCAGAAATTTCCCTTATTTTGGAGCAAAATTGCAGAAATTTCACTTATTTTGGGGCAAAATTGCAGAAATTTCACTTATTTCAGGGAAAAAAGGCAGAAATATTTTTTATTTTGGGGCAAAAAATATAGAAATTCCCTTTGTTTTGGGGGAAAAAGACAAAAATTCCAGTTATTTTTAGGCAAAAAAGCAGAAATTCCCTTTATTTTGGAGCAAAAATGAAGAAATTTCCCTTTTTTATGGCAAAAATTTATGCATTCTTCTTATTATCGGGCAAAAAGGCAGAAATTCCCCATATTTTGGAGCAAAATTGCAGAAATTCCCCTAATTGTGGGGCAAAAAGGCAGAAATTCTCTATATGTTGGGGCAAAAAGACAGAAATTCTCCTAATTTTGGGGAAAAACTCAGATATTACACTTATTTTGGGGCAAAATTTAAGAAACTTCCGTTATTTTGGGGCAAAATTGCAGAAATTTCAATTATTTTGGGGCAAAATTGCAGAAATTTCACTTATTTCAGAGAAAAAAAGGTAAAAATTTTCTTATTTTGGGGCAAAAAGGCAGAAATTCCTAATAATTTGTTGCAAAAATGAAGAAATTCCCCTTATTTTGAGGTAAAAAGGCTAAAATTCCCCTTATTTGGGGGCAAAAATGCAGAAATTACCCTTATTTTGGGGCAAAATTGCAGAAATTTCCCTTACTTTGGGGCAAAATTGCAGAAATTTAACTTATTTTGGGGCAAAATTGCAGAAATTTCACTTATTTCAAGGAAATAAGCCAGAAATTTTCCTTATTTTGGGGCAAAAAAGACAGAAATTCACATTGTTTTAGGGGAAAAAGACAGAAATTCCACTTATTTAGAGGCAAAAAAGCAGAAATTCCCCTTATTTTGGAGCAAAAATGAAGAAATTTCCCTTTTTTATTGCAAAAAGGTATGCATTCTTCTTATTTTCTTGCAAAAAGGCAGAAATTCTTCGTATTTTGGAGCAAAATTGCAGAAATTCCCCAAATTGTGGGGCAAAAAGGCAGAAATTCTCTAAATGTTGGGGCAAAAAGACAGAAATTCTCCTTATTTTGGGGCAAAACTCAGAAATTCCACTTATTTTGGGGCAAAATTCCAGAAATTTCTCTTAGTTTGGGGCAAAATTGCAGAAATTTCACTTTTTTGGGGAAAATTGTAGAAATTTCACTTATTTTGGGGCAAAATTGAAGAAATTTCACTTATTTCAGGGAAAAAAGGCAGAAATTTTCATTATTTTGGTGCAAAAAGGCAGAAATTCCTAATATTTTGTGGCAAAAATGAAGAAATTCCCCTTATTTTGAGGTAAAAAGGCTGAAATTCCCCTTATTTGGGGGCAAAAAGGCAATATTTTCCCTTATTTTGGGGCAAAATTGCAGAAATATCACTTACTTCAGGGTAATAAGTCACAATTATTCTTTATTTTGGGGCAAAAATACAGGAATTCCCTTTGTTTTGGGGGGAAAAGACAGAAATTACACTTATTTAGAGGCAAAAAAGCAGAATTTCCCGTTATTTTGGAGCAAAAATGAAGTAATTTCCCTTTTTTATGGCAAAAAGGTATGCATTCTTCTTATTTTCGGGCAAAAGGGCAGAAATTCCACGTATTCTGGAGCAAAATTGCAGAAATTCCCCTAATTGTGGGGCAAAAATGCAAAAATTGCCTATATGTTAGGGCAAAAAGACAGAAATTCTCCTTATTTTGGGGCAAAACTCAGTAATTCCACTTATTTTGGGGCAAAATTCCAGAAATTTCCCTCATTTTGGGGCAAAATTGCAGAAATTTCACTTATTTTGGGGCAAAATTGCAGATATTTTACTTATTTCAGGGAAAAAGGGCAGAAATTTTCCTTATTTTTGGGCAAAAATGCAGAAATTTCCCTTATTTTGAGGTAAAAAGGCTGAAATTTCCCTTATTTGGGGGCAAAAAGGCAGAAATTTCCCTTATTTTGGGGAAAAATGGAAAAAATTTCACTTATTTCAGGGTAATAAGTCAGAAATATTTTTTATTTTGGGGCAAAAAAGACAGAAATTCCCTTTGTTTTGGGGGAAAAAGACAGAAATTCCACTTATTTAGAGGCAAAAAATCAGAAATTCCGCTTATTTTGGAGCAAAAATGAGGAAATTTCCCTTTTTAATGGCAAAAAGGTATGCATTCTTCTTATTATCGGGCAAAAAGGCAGAAATTCCCCGTATTTTAAAGCAAAATTGCAGAAATTCCCCTAATTGTGGGGCAAAAAGGCAGAAATTTTCTATATGTTGGGGCAAAAAGACAGAAATTCTCCTTATTATGGGGCAAAACTAAGAAATTCCACTTATTTTGACGCAAAATACCAGAAATTTCTCTTAATTTGGGGCAAAATTGCAGAAATTTCACCTATTTTGGGGCAAAAATGCAGAAATTTCACTTATTACAGGGAAAAAAGGCAGAAATTTTCCTTATTTTAAGGCAAAGAGGCAGAAATTCCTAATATTTTGTGGCAAAAATGCAGAAATTCCTCTTATTTTGAGGTAAAACGCCTGAAATTCCCCTTATTTGGGGGCAAAAAGGCAGAAATTTCCCTTATTTTGGGGCAAAATTGCAGAAATTTCACTTATTTTGGGGCAAAATTGCAGAAATTTCACTTATTTCAGGGAAAAAAGGCAGAAATTTTCCTTAGTTTGGGGCAAAAAGGCAGAAATTCCTAATATTTTGTGGCAAAAATGCAAAATTTACCCTTATTTTGATGTAAAAAGGCTGAAATTCCCCTTATTTGGGGGCAAAAAAGCAGAAATTTCTCTTATTTTGGGGCAAAATTGCAGAAATTTCACTTACTTCAGGGTAATAAGTCAGAATTTTTCCTTATTTTGGGGAAAAAAGACAGAAATTCTTTTTGTTTTGGGGGAAAAAGACAGAAATTTCACTTATTTAAAGGCAAAAAAGCAGAAATTCCCCTTATTTTGGAGCAAAAATGAAGAAATTTCCCTTTTTTATGGCAAAAAGTTATGCATTCTTCTTATGTTCGAGCAAAAAGGCAGAAATTGACCGTATTTTGGAGCAAAATTGCAGAAATTCCGCTAATTGTGGGGCAAAAAGACAGAAATTCTCCTTATTTTGGGGCAAAACTAAGAAATTCCACTTATTTTGGGGCAAAATTCCAGAAATTTCCTTTATTTTGGGGCAAAATTGCAGAAATTTCACTTATTTTGGGGCAAAATTGCAGAAATTTCACTTATGTCAGGGAAAAAAGGCAGAAATTTTCCTTATTTAGGGGCAAAAATGCAGAAATTCCTAATATTTTGTGGCAAAAATGCAGAAATTTCCCTTATTTTGAGGTAAAAAGGCTGAAATTCCCCTTATTTGGGGGCAAAAAGGCAGAAATTTCCCTTATTTTGGGGCAAAATTGCAGAAATTTCACTTATTTCAGGGTAATAAGTCAGAAATTTTCCTTATTTTGGGGCAAAAAAGACAGGAATTCCCTTTGTTTAGGGGTAAAAAACAGAAATTCCACTTATTTAGAGGCAAAAAAGCAGAAATTCCCCTTTTTGGAGCAAAAATGAAGAAATTTCCCTTTTTTATGGCAAAAAGGTATGCATTCTTCTTATTTTCCGGCAAAAAGGCAGAAATTCCCCGTATTTTGGAGCAAAATTGCAGAAATTCTGCTAATTGTGGGGCAAAAAGTCAGAAATTCCCTATATGTTTGGACAAAAAGACAGAAATTCTCCTTATTTTGTGGCATAACTCAGAAATTCCACTTATTTGTGGCAAAATTCCAGAAATTTCCCTTATTTTGGGGCAAAATTGCAGAAATTTCACTTCTTTTGGGGCAAAATTGCAGAAATTTCACTTATGTCAGGGAAAAAAGGCAGAAATTTTCTTTATTTTGGGGCAAAAATGCAGAAATTCCTAATATTTTGTGGCAAAAATGCAGAAAATTCCCTTATTTTGAGGTAAAAAGGCTGAATTTTCCCCTTATTTTGGGGCAAAAAGGCAGAAATTTCCCTTATTTTGGGGCAAAATTGCAGAAATTTCACTTATTTCAGGGTAATAAGTCAGAAAATTTCCTTATTTTGGGGCAAAAAAGACAGAAATTCCCTTTGTTTTTGGGGAAAAAGACAGAAATTCCACTTATTTAGAGGCAAAAAAGCAGAAATTCCCCTTATTTTGGATCAAAAATGAAGAAATTTCCCTTTTTTATGTCAAAAAGGTATGCATTCTTCTTATTTTCAGGCAAAAGGGCAGAAATTCTTCGTATTTTGGAGCAAAATTGCAGAAATTCCCCTAATTTTAAGGCAAAAAGGCAGAAATTCCCTATATGTTGGGGCATAAAGACAGAAATTCTCCTTATTTTGGTGCAGAACTCAGAAATTAAACTTATTTTGAGGCAAAATTCCAGAAATTTCCCTTATTTTGGGGCAAAATTGCAGAAATTTTACTTATTTTGGGGCAAAATTGCAGAAATTTCACTTATTTTGGGGCAAAATTGCAGAAATTTCACTTATTTTGGGGCAAAATTGCAGAAATTTCACTTATTTCAGGGAAAAAATGCTGAAATTTTCTTTATTTTGGGGCAAAAAGGCAGAAATTTCTAACATTGTGAGGCAAAAATGCCGAAATTCCCCTTATTTTGAGGTAAAAAGGCTGAAATTCCCCTTATTTGGGGGCAAAAATGCAAAAATTTCCCTTATTTTGGGGCAAAATTGCAGAAATTTCACTTACTTCAGGGTAAAATGTCAGAATTTTTCCTTATTTTGGGGCAAAAATACAGGAATTCCCTATGCTTTGAGGGAAAAGGACAGAAATTCCACTTATTTAATGGCAAAAAATCAGAAATTCCGCTTATTTTGGGGCAAAAATGAAGAAATTTCTCTTTTTTATGGCAAAAAGCTATACTTTCTTCTTATTTTCGGGCAAAAAGGCAGAAATTCCCCGTATTTTGAAGCAAAATTGCAGAAATTCCCCTAATTGTGTGACAAAGAGCAGAAATTCCCTATATGTTAGGGCAAAAAGACAGAAATTCTCCTTATTTTGGGGCAGAACTCAGAAATTAAACTTATTTTGAGGCAAAATTCCAGAAATTTCCCTTATTTTGGGGCAAAATTGCAGAAATTTTACTTATTTTGGGGCAAAATTGCAGAAATTTCACTTATTTTGGGGCAAAATTGCAGAAATTTCACTTATTTTGGGGCAAAATTGCAGAAATTTCACTTATTTCAGGGAAAAAATGCTGAAATTTTCTTTATTTTGGGGCAAAAAGGCAGAAATTTCTAACATTGTGAGGCAAAAATGCCGAAATTCCCCTTATTTTGAGGTAAAAAGGCTGAAATTCCCCTTATTTGGGGGCAAAAAGGCAAAAATTTCCCTTATTTTGGGGCAAAATTGCAGAAATTTCACTTACTTCAGGGTAAAATGTCAGAATTTTTCCTTATTTTGGGGCAAAAATACAGGAATTCCCTATGCTTTGAGGGAAAAGGACAGAAATTCCACTTATTTAATGGCAAAAAATCAGAAATTCCGCTTATTTTGGGGCAAAAATGAAGAAATTTCTCTTTTTTATGGCAAAAAGCTATACTTTCTTCTTATTTTCGGGCAAAAAGGCAGAAATTCCCCGTATTTTGAAGCAAAATTGCAGAAATTCCCCTAATTGTGTGACAAAGAGCAGAAATTCCCTATATGTTAGGGCAAAAAGACAGAAATTCTCCTTATTTTGGGGCAAAACTCAGTAATTCCACTTATTTTGGGGCAAAATTCCAGAAATTTCCCTTATTTTGGGGCAAAATTGCAGAAATTTCACTTATTTCAGAAAAGAAGGGAAGAAATTTTATATTTTGGGGCAAAAAGGCAGAAATTACCCTTATTTTGAGGTAAAAAGGCTGAAATTTCCCTTATTTGGGGACAAAAAGGCAGATATTTCCCTTATTTTGGGAAAAAATTGAAGAAATTTCACTTATTTCAGGTTAATAAGTCAGAAATATTTTTTAATTTGGGGCCAAAAATACAGAAATTCCCTTTGTTTTGGGGGAAAAAGACAAAAATTCCAGTTATTTTTAGGAAAAAAAGCAGAAATTCCATTTATTTTGGAGCAAAAATGAAGAAATTTTTTTTTTATGGCAAAAAGTTATGCATTCTTCTTATTATCGGGCAAAAAGGCAGAAATTCCTTGTATTTTGGAGCAAAATTGCAGAAATTCCCCTAATTGTGGGGAAAAAGGCAGAAATTCTCTATATCTTGGGGCAAAAAGACAGAAATTCTCCTAATTTTGGGGCAAAACTCAGAAATTCCACTTATTTTGGGGCAAAATACCAGAAATTTCTCTTAATTTGGGGCAAAATTGCAAAAATTTCACTTATTTTGGGGCAAAGTTGCAGAAATTTCACTTATTACAGGGAATAAAGTCAGATATTTTCTTTTTTTTGGGGCAAAAATGCAGAAATTCCTAATATTTTGTGGCAAAAATGCAGAAATTTCCCTTATTTTGAGGTAAAAAGGCTGAAATTCCCCTTATTTGGGGGCAAAAAGGCAGAAATTTCCCTTATTTTGGGGCAAAATTGCAGAAATTTCACTTATTTCAGGGTAATAAGTCAGAAATTTCCCTTATTTTGGGGCAAAAAAGACAGAAATTCCCTTTGTTTTGGGGGAAAAAGACAGAAATTCCACATATTTAGAGGCAAAAAAGCAGAAATTCCCCTTGTTTTGGATCAAAAATAAAGAAATTTTTCTTTTTTATAGCAAAAAGGTATGCATTCTTCTTATTGTCAGGCAAAAGGGCAGAAATTTTTCGTATTTTGGAGCAAAATTGCAGAAATTCCCCTAATTGTAAGGCAAAAAGGCAGAAATTCCCTATATTTTAGGGCAAAAAGACAGAAATTCTCCTTATTTTGGGGCAAAACTGATTAATTCCACTTATTTTGGGGCAAAATTCCAGAAATTTCCTTTATTTTGGGGCAAAATTGCAGAAATTTCACTTATTTCAGGGAAGAAGGGCAGAAAATTTATATTTTGGGGCAAAAAGGCAGAAATTCCTCTTATTTTGAGGTAAAAAGGCTGAAATTTCCCTTATTTGGGGACAAAAAGGCAGAAATTTCCCTTATTTTGGGGCAAAAAGGCAGAAATTTCACTTATTTCAGGGTAATAAGTCAGAAATATTTTTTATTTCGGGGGAAAAAATACAGAAATTCCCTTTGTTATGTGGGAAAAAGACAGAAATTCCACTTATTTTGATGCAAAAAAGCAGAAATTCCCTTATTTTGGAGCAAAAATGAAGAAATTTCCCTTTTTTATGGCAAAAAGTTATGCATTCTTCTTATTATCGGGCAAAAAGGCAGAAATTCCTTGTATTTTGGAGCAATATTGCAGAAATTCTCCTAATTGTGGAGAAAAAGGGAGAAATTCTTTATATGTTGGGGCAAAAAGACAGAAATTCTCCTTATTTTGGGGCAAAACTCAGAAATTCCACTTATTTTGGGGCAAAATACCAGAAATTTCTCTTAATTTGGGGCAAAATTGCAAAAATTTCACTTATTTTGGGGCAAAGTTGCAGAAATTTCACTTATTACAGGGAATAAAGTCAGATATTTTCTTTTTTTTGGGGCAAAAATGCAGAAATTCCTAATATTTTGTGGCAAAAATGCAGAAATTTCCCTTATTTTGAGGTAAAAAGGCTGAAATTCCCCTTATTTGGGGGCAAAAAGGCAGAAATTTCCCTTATTTTGGGGCAAAATTGCAGAAATTTCACTTATTTCAGGGTAATAAGTCAGAAATTTCCCTTATTTTGGGGCAAAAAAGACAGAAATTCCCTTTGTTTTGGGGGAAAAAGACAGAAATTCCACATATTTAGAGGCAAAAAAGCAGAAATTCCCCTTGTTTTGGATCAAAAATAAAGAAATTTTTCTTTTTTATAGCAAAAAGGTATGCATTCTTCTTATTGTCAGGCAAAAGGGCAGAAATTTTTCGTATTTTGGAGCAAAATTGCAGAAATTCCCCTAATTGTAAGGCAAAAAGGCAGAAATTCCCTATATTTTAGGGCAAAAAGACAGAAATTCTCCTTATTTTGGGGCAAAACTGATTAATTCCACTTATTTTGGGGCAAAATTCCAGAAATTTCCTTTATTTTGGGGCAAAATTGCAGAAATTTCACTTATTTCAGGGAAGAAGGGCAGAAAATTTATATTTTGGGGCAAAAAGGCAGAAATTCCTCTTATTTTGAGGTAAAAAGGCTGAAATTTCCCTTATTTGGGGACAAAAAGGCAGAAATTTCCCTTATTTTGGGGCAAAAAGGCAGAAATTTCACTTATTTCAGGGTAATAAGTCAGAAATATTTTTTATTTCGGGGGAAAAAATACAGAAATTCCCTTTGTTATGTGGGAAAAAGACAGAAATTCCACTTATTTTGATGCAAAAAAGCAGAAATTCCCTTATTTTGGAGCAAAAATGAAGAAATTTCCCTTTTTTATGGCAAAAAGTTATGCATTCTTCTTATTATCGGGCAAAAAGGCAGAAATTCCTTGTATTTTGGAGCAATATTGCAGAAATTCTCCTAATTGTGGAGAAAAAGGGAGAAATTCTTTATATGTTGGGGCAAAAAGACAGAAATTCTCCTTATTTTGGGGCAAAACTCAGAAATTCCACTTATTTTGGGGCAAAATTCCAGGAATTTCCCTTCTTTTGGGGCAAAATTGCAGAAATTTCACTTATTTTGGGGCAAAGTTGCAGAAATTTCACTTATTAAAGGGAAAAAAGCAGTTATTTTCCTTATTTTGGGGCAAAAAGGCAGAAATTTTTGATATTTTGTGGCAAAAATGCAGAAATTCCCCTTATTTTGAGGTAAAAAGGCTGAAATTCCCCTTATTTGGGGGCAAAAAGGCAGAAATTTCCCTTATTTTGGGGCAAAATTGCAGAAATTTCACTTATTTTGGGGCAAAATTGCAGAAATTTCACTTATTTCAGAGAAAAAAGGCAGAAATTTTCCTTATTTTGGTGCAAAAAGGCAGAAATTCCTAATATTTTGTGGCAAAAATGAAGAAATTCCCCTTATTTTGAGGTAAAAAGGCTGAAATTCCTCTTATTTGGGGGCAAAAAGGCAATAATTTTCCTTATTTTGGGGCAAAATTGCAGAAATATCACTTACTTCAGGGTAATAAGTCACAATTATTCTTTATTTTGGGGCAAAAATACAGGAATTCCCTTTGTTTTGGGGGGAAAAGACAGAAATTCCACTTATTTAGAGGCAAAAAAGCAGAATTTCCCGTTATTTTGGAGCAAAAATGAAGTAATTTCCCTTTTTTATGGCAAAAAGGTATGCATTCTTCTTATTTTCGGGCAAAAGGGCAGAAATTCCACGTATTCTGGAGCAAAATTGCAGAAATTCCCCTAATTGTGGGGCAAAAATGCAAAAATTCCCTATATGTTAGGGCAAAAAGACAGAAATTCTCCTTATTTTGGGGCAAAACTCAGTAATTCCACTTATTTTGGGGCAAAATTCCAGAAATTTCCCTCATTTTGGGGCAAAATTGCAGAAATTTCACTTATTTTGGGGCAAAATTGCAGATATTTTACTTATTTCAGGGAAAAAGGGCAGAAATTTTCCTTATTTTTGGGCAAAAAGGAAGGAATTCCCCTTATTTTGAGGTAAAAAGGCTGAAATTTCCCTTATTTGGGGGCAAAAAGGCAGAAATTTCCCTTATTTTGGGGAAAAATGCAAAAAATTTCACTTATTTCAGGGTAATAAGTCAGAAATATTTTTTATTTTGGGGCAAAAAAGACAGAAATTCCCTTTGTTTTGGGGGAAAAAGACAGAAATTCCACTTATTTAGAGGCAAAAAATCAGAAATTCCGCTTATTTTGGAGCAAAAATGAGGAAATTTCCCTTTTTAATGGCAAAAAGGTATGCATTCTTCTTATTATCGGGCAAAAAGGCAGAAATTCCCCGTATTTTGGAGCAAAATTGCAGAAATTCCCCTAATTGTGGGGCAAAAAGGCAGAAATTTTCTATATGTTGGGGCAAAAAGACAGAAATTCTCCTTATTATGGGGCAAAACTAAGAAATTCCACTTATTTTGACGCAAAATACCAGAAATTTCTCTTAATTTGGGGCAAAATTGCAGAAATTTCACCTATTTTGGGGCAAAAATGCAGAAATTTCACTTATTACAGGGAAAAAAGGCAGAAATTTTCCTTATTTTAAGGCAAAGAGGCAGAAATTCCTAATATTTTGTGGCAAAAATGCAGAAATTCCCCTTATTTTGAGGTAAAACGCCTGAAATTCCCCTTATTTGGGGGCAAAAAGGCAGAAATTTCCCTTATTTTGGGGCAAAATTGCAGAAATTTCACTTATTTTGGGGCAAAATTGCAGAAATTTCACTTATTTCAGGGAAAAAAGGCAGAAATTTTCCTTAGTTTGGGGCAAAAAGGCAGAAATTCCTAATATTTTGTGGCAAAAATGCAAAATTTACCCTTATTTTGATGTAAAAAGGCTGAAATTCCCCTTATTTGGGGGCAAAAAAGCAGAAATTTCTCTTATTTTGGGGCAAAATTGCAGAAATTTCACTTACTTCAGGGTAATAAGTCAGAATTTTTCCTTATTTTGGGGAAAAAAGACAGAAATTCTTTTTGTTTTGGGGGAAAAAGACAGAAATTTCACTTATTTAAAGGCAAAAAAGCAGAAATTCCCCTTATTTTGGAGCAAAAATGAAGAAATTTCCCTTTTTTATGGCAAAAAGTTATGCATTCTTCTTATGTTCGAGCAAAAAGGCAGAAATTGACCGTATTTTGGAGCAAAATTGCAGAAATTCCGCTAATTGTGGGGCAAAAAGCCAGAAATTCTCCTTATTTTGGGGCAAAACTAAGAAATTCCACTTATTTTGGGGCAAAATTCCAGAAATTTCCTTTATTTTGGGGCAAAATTGCAGAAATTTCACTTATTTTGGGGCAAAATTGCAGAAATTTCACATATGTCAGGGAAAAAAGGCAGAAATTTTCCTTATTTAGGGGCAAAAATGCAGAAATTCCTAATATTTTGTGGCAAAAATGCAGAAATTTCCCTTATTTTGAGGTAAAAAGGCTGAAATTCCCCTTATTTGGGGGCAAAAAGGCAGAAATTTCCCTTATTTTGGGGCAAAATTGCAGAAATTTCACTTATTTCAGGGTAATAAGTCAGAAATTTTCCTTATTTTGGGGCAAAAAGACAGGAATTCCCTTTGTTTAGGGGTAAAAAACAGAAATTCCACTTATTTAGAGGCAAAAAAGCAGAAATTCCCCTTTTTGGAGCAAAAATGAAGAAATTTCCCTTTTTTATGGCAAAAAGGTATGCATTCTTCTTATTTTCCGGCAAAAAGGCAGAAATTCCCCGTATTTTGGAGCAAAATTGCAGAAATTCTGCTAATTGTGGGGCAAAAAGTCAGAAATTCCCTATATGTTGGGACAAAAAGACAGAAATTCTCCTTATTTTGTGGCATAACTCAGAAATTCCACTTATTTGTGGCAAAATTCCAGAAATTTCCTTTATTTTGGGGCAAAATTGCAGAAATTTCACTTCTTTTGGGGCAAAATTGCAGAAATTTCACTTATGTCAGGGAAAAAAGGCAGAAATTTTCTTTATTTTGGGGCAAAAATGCAGAAATTCCTAATATTTTGTGGCAAAAATGCAGAAAATTCCCTTATTTTGAGGTAAAAAGGCTGAATTTTCCCCTTATTTTGGGGCAAAAAGGCAGAAATTTCCCTTATTTTGGGGCAAAATTGCAGAAATTTCACTTATTTCAGGGTAATAAGTCAGAAAATTTCCTTATTTTGGGGCAAAAAAGACAGAAATTCCCTTTGTTTTTGGGGAAAAAGACAGAAATTCCACTTATTTAGAGGCAAAAAAGCAGAAATTCCCCTTATTTTGGATCAAAAATGAAGAAATTTCCCTTTTTTATGGCAAAAAGGTATGCATTCTTCTTATTTTCAGGCAAAAGGGCAGAAATTCTTCGTATTTTGGAGCAAAATTGCAGAAATTCCCCTAATTTTAAGGCAAAAAGGCAGAAATTCCCTATATGTTGGGGCATAAAGACAGAAATTCTTCTTATTTTGGTGCAGAACTCAGAAATTAAACTTATTTTGAGGCAAAATTCCAGAAATTTCCCTTATTTTGGGGCAAAATTGCAGAAATTTTACTTATTTTGGGGCAAAATTCCAGAAATTTCCCTTATTTTGGGGCAAAATTGCAGAAATTTCTCTTATTTTGGGGCAAAATTGCAGAAATTTCACTTACTTCAGGGTAATAAGTCAGAATTTTTCCTTATTTTGGGGAAAAAAGACAGAAATTCTTTTTGTTTTGGGGGAAAAAGACAGAAATTTCACTTATTTAAAGGCAAAAAAGCAGAAATTCCCCTTATTTTGGAGCAAAAATAAAGAAATTTCCCTTTTTTATGGCAAAAAGTTATGCATTCTTCTTATGTTCGAGCAAAAAGGCAGAAATTTACCGTATTTTGGAGCAAAATTGCAGAAATTCCGCTAATTGTGGGGCAAAAAGACAGAAATTCTCCTTATTTTGGGGCAAAACTAAGAAATTCCACTTATTTTGGGGCAAAATTCCAGAAATTTCCTTTATTTTGGGGCAAAATTGCAGAAATTTCACTTATTTTGGGGCAAAATTGCAGAAATTTCACTTATGTCAGGGAAAAAAGGCAGAAATTTTCCTTATTTAGGGGCAAAAATGCAGAAATTCCTAATATTTTGTGGCAAAAATGCAGAAATTTCCCTTATTTTGAGGTAAAAAGGCTGAAATTCCCCTTATTTGGGGGCAAAAAGGCAGAAATTTCCCTTATTTTGGGGCAAAATTGCAGAAATTTCACTTATTTCAGGGTAATAAGTCAGAAATTTTCCTTATTTTGGGGCAAAAAAGACAGGAATTCCCTTTGTTTAGGGGTAAAAAACAGAAATTCCACTTATTTAGAGGCAAAAAAGCAGAAATTCCCCTTTTTGGAGCAAAAATGAAGAAATTTCCCTTTTTTATGGCAAAAAGGTATGCATTCTTCTTATTTTCCGGCAAAAAGGCAGAAATTCCCCGTATTTTGGAGCAAAATTGTAGAAATTCTGCTAATTGTGGGGCAAAAAGTCAGAAATTCCCTATATGTTGGGACAAAAAGACAGAAATTCTCCTTATTTTGTGGCATAACTCAGAAATTCCACTTATTTGTGGCAAAATTCCAGAAATTTCCTTTATTTTGGGGCAAAATTGCAGAAATTTCACTTCTTTTGGGGCAAAATTGCAGAAATTTCACTTATGTCAGGGAAAAAAGGCAGAAATTTTCTTTATTTTGGGGCAAAAATGCAGAAATTCCTAATATTTTGTGGCAAAAATGCAGAAAATTCCCTTATTTTGAGGTAAAAAGGCTGAATTTTCCCCTTATTTTGGGGCAAAAAGGCAGAAATTTCCCTTATTTTGGGGCAAAATTGCAGAAATTTCACTTACTTCAGGGTAATAAGTCAGAAAATTTCCTTATTTTGGGGCAAAAAAGACAGAAATTCCCTTTGTTTTTGGGGAAAAAGACAGACATTCCACTTATTTAGAAGCAAAAAAGCAGAAATTCCCCTTATTTTGGATCAAAAATGAAGAAATTTCCCTTTTTTATGGCAAAAAGGTATGCATTCTTCTTATTTTCAGGCAAAAGGGCAGAAATTCTTCGTATTTTGGAGCAAAATTGCAGAAATTCCCCTAATTTTAAGGCAAAAAGGCAGAAATTCCCTATATGTTGGGGCATAAAGACAGAAATTCTCCTTATTTTGGTGCAGAACTCAGAAATTAAACTTATTTTGAGGCAAAATTCCAGAAATTTCCCTTATTTTGGGGCAAAATTGCAGAAATTTTACTTATTTTGGGGCAAAATTGCAGAAATTTCACTTATTTTGGGGCAAAATTGCAGAAATTTCACTTATTTTGGGGCAAAATTGCAGAAATTTCACTTATTTCAGGGAAAAAATGCTGAAATTTTCTTTATTTTGGGGCAAAAAGGCAGAAATTTCTAACATTGTGAGGCAAAAATGCCGAAATTCCCCTTATTTTGAGGTAAAAAGGCTGAAATTCCCCTTATTTGGGGGCAAAAAGGCAAAAATTTCCCTTATTTTGGGGCAAAATTGCAGAAATTTCACTTACTTCAGGGTAAAATGTCAGAATTTTTCCTTATTTTGGGGCAAAAATACAGGAATTCCCTATGCTTTGAGGGAAAAGGACAGAAATTCCACTTATTTAATGGCAAAAAATCAGAAATTCCGCTTATTTTGGGGCAAAAATGAAGAAATTTCTCTTTTTTATGGCAAAAAGCTATACTTTCTTCTTATTTTCGGGCAAAAAGGCAGAAATTCCCCGTATTTTGAAGCAAAATTGCAGAAATTCCCCTAATTGTGTGACAAAGAGCAGAAATTCCCTATATGTTAGGGCAAAAAGACAGAAATTCTCCTTATTTTGGGGCAAAATTCAGTAATTCCACTTATTTTGGGGCAAAATTCCAGAAATTTCCCTTATTTTGGGGCAAAATTGCAGAAATTTCACTTATTTCAGAAAAGAAGGGAAGAAATTTTATATTTTGGGGCAAAAAGGCAGAAATTACCCTTATTTTGAGGTAAAAAGGCTGAAATTTCCCTTATTTGGGGACAAAAAGGCAGATATTTCCCTTATTTTGGGAAAAAATTGAAGAAATTTCACTTATTTCAGGTTAATAAGTCAGAAATATTTTTTAATTTGGGGCCAAAAATACAGAAATTCCCTTTGTTTTGGGGGAAAAAGACAAAAATTCCAGTTATTTTTAGGAAAAAAAGCAGAAATTCCATTTATTTTGGAGCAAAAATGAAGAAATTTTTTTTTTATGGCAAAAAGTTATGCATTCTTCTTATTATCGGGCAAAAAGGCAGAAATTCCTTGTATTTTGGAGCAAAATTGCAGAAATTCCCCTAATTGTGGGGAAAAAGGCAGAAATTCTCTATATCTTGGGGCAAAAAGACAGAAATTCTCTTAATTTTGGGGCAAAACTCAGAAATTCCACTTATTTTGGGGCAAAATACCAGAAATTTCTCTTAATTTGGGGCAAAATTGCAAAAATTTCACTTATTTTGGGGCAAAGTTGCAGAAATTTCACTTATTACAGGGAATAAAGTCAGATATTTTCTTTTTTTTGGGGCAAAAATGCAGAAATTCCTAATATTTTGTGGCAAAAATGCAGAAATTTCCCTTATTTTGAGGTAAAAAGGCTGAAATTCCCCTTATTTGGGGGCAAAAAGGCAGAAATTTCCCTTATTTTGGGGCAAAATTGCAGAAATTTCACTTATTTCAGGGTAATAAGTCAGAAATTTCCCTTATTTTGGGGCAAAAAAGACAGAAATTCCCTTTGTTTTGGGGGAAAAAGACAGAAATTCCACATATTTAGAGGCAAAAAAGCAGAAATTCCCCTTGTTTTGGATCAAAAATAAAGAAATTTTTCTTTTTTATAGCAAAAAGGTATGCATTCTTCTTATTGTCAGGCAAAAGGGCAGAAATTTTTCGTATTTTGGAGCAAAATTGCAGAAATTCCCCTAATTGTAAGGCAAAAAGGCAGAAATTCCCTATATTTTAGGGCAAAAAGACAGAAATTCTCCTTATTTTGGGGCAAAACTCATTAATTCCACTTATTTTGGGGCAAAATTCCAGAAATTTCCTTTATTTTGGGGCAAAATTGCAGAAATTTCACTTATTTCAGGGAAGAAGGGCAGAAAATTTATATTTTGGGGCAAAAAGGCAGAAATTCCTCTTATTTTGAGGTAAAAAGGCTGAAATTTCCCTTATTTGGGGACAAAAAGGCAGAAATTTCCCTTATTTTGGGGCAAAAAGGCAGAAATTTCACTTATTTCAGGGTAATAAGTCAGAAATATTTTTTATTTCGGGGGAAAAAATACAGAAATTCCCTTTGTTATGTGGGAAAAAGACAGAAATTCCACTTATTTTGATGCAAAAAAGCAGAAATTCCCTTATTTTGGAGCAAAAATGAAGAAATTTCCCTTTTTTATGGCAAAAAGTTATGCATTCTTCTTATTATCGGGCAAAAAGGCAGAAATTCCTTGTATTTTGGAGCAATATTGCAGAAATTCTCCTAATTGTGGAGAAAAAGGGAGAAATTCTTTATATGTTGGGGCAAAAAGACAGAAATTCTCCTTATTTTGGGGCAAAACTCAGAAATTCCACTTATTTTGGGGCAAAATTCCAGGAATTTCCCTTCTTTTGGGGCAAAATTGCAGAAATTTCACTTATTTTGGGGCAAAGTTGCAGAAATTTCACTTATTAAAGGGAAAAAAGCAGTTATTTTCCTTATTTTGGGGCAAAAAGGCAGAAATTTTTGATATTTTGTGGCAAAAATGCAGAAATTCCCCTTATTTTGAGGTAAAAAGGCTGAAATTCCCCTTATTTGGGGGCAAAAAGGCAGAAATTTCCCTTATTTTGGGGCAAAATTGCAGAAATTTCACTTATTTTGGGGCAAAATTGCAGAAATTTCACTTATTTCAGAGAAAAAAGGCAGAAATTTTCCTTATTTTGGTGCAAAAAGGCAGAAATTCCTAATATTTTGTGGCAAAAATGAAGAAATTCCCCTTATTTTGAGGTAAAAAGGCTGAAATTCCCCTTATTTGGGGGCAAAAAGGCAATAATTTTCCTTATTTTGGGGCAAAATTGCAGAAATATCACTTACTTCAGGGTAATAAGTCACAATTATTCTTTATTTTGGGGCAAAAATACAGGAATTCCCTTTGTTTTGGGGGGAAAAGACAGAAATTCCACTTATTTAGAGGCAAAAAAGAAGAATTTCCCGTTATTTTGGAGCAAAAATGAAGTAATTTCCTTTTTTTATGGCAAAAAGCTATACTTTCTTCTTATTTTCGGGCAAAAGGGCAGAAATTCCACGTATTCTGGAGCAAAATTGCAGAAATTCCCCTAATTGTGGGGCAAAAATGCAAATATTCCCTATATGTTAGAGCAAAAAGACAGAAATTCTCCTTATTTTGGGGCAAAACTCAGTAATTCCACTTATTTTGGGGCAAAATTCCAGAAATTTCCCTCATTTTGGGGCAAAATTGCAGAAATTTCACTTATTTTGGGGCAAAATTGCAGATATTTTACTTATTTCAGGGAAAAAGGGCAGAAATTTTCCTTATTTTTGGGCAAAAAGGAAGAAATTCCCCTTATTTTGAGGTAAAAAGGCTGAAATTTCCCTTATTTGGGGGCAAAAAGGCAGAAATTTCCCTTATTTTGGTGAAAAATGGAAAAATTTCACTTATTTCAGGGTAATAAGTCAGAAATATTTTTTATTTTGGGGCAAAAAAAACAGAAATTCCCTTTGTTTTGGGGGAAAAAGACAGAAATTCCACTTATTTAGAGGCAAAAAATCAGAAATTCCGCTTATTTTGGAGCAAAAATGAGGAAATTTCCCTTTTTAATGGCAAAAAGGTATGCATTCTTCTTATTATCGGGCAAAAAGGCAGAAATTCCCCGTATTTTGGAGCAAAATTGCAGAAATTCCCCTAATTGTGGGGCAAAAAGGCAGAAATTTTCTATATGTTGGGGCAAAAAGACAGAAATTCTCCTTATTATGGGGCAAAACTAAGAAATTCCACTTATTTTGAGGCAAAAGTACCACAAATTTCTCTTTATATGGGGCAAAATTGCAGAAATTTCACCTATTTTGGGGCAAAAATGCAGAAATTTCACTTATTACAGGGAAAAAAGGCAGAAATTTTCCTTATTTTAAGGCAAAAAGGCAGAAATTTCTAATATTTTGTGGCAAAAATGCAGAAATTCCCCTTATTTTGAGGTAAAAAGGCTGAAATTCCCCTTATTTGGGGGCAAAAAGGCAGAAATTTCCCTTATTTTGGGGCAAAATTGCAGAAATTTCACTTATTTTGGGGCAAAATTGCAGAAATTTCACTTATTTCAGAGAAAAAAGGCAGAAATTTTCCTTAGTTTGGGGCAAAAAGGCAGAAATTCCTAATATTTTGTGGCAAAAATGCAAAATTTACCCTTATTTTGATGTAAAAAGGCTGAAATTCCCCTTATTTGGGGGCAAAAAAGCAGAAATTTCTCTTATTTTGGGGCAAAATTGCAGAAATTTCACTTACTTCAGGGTAATAAGTCAGAATTTTTCCTTATTTTGGGGAAAAAAAGACAGAAATTATTTTGTTTTGGGGGAAAAAGACAGAAATTTCACTTATTTAAAGGCAAAAAAAGCAGGAATTCCCCTTATTTTGGAGAAAAAATGAAGAAATTTCCCTTTTTTATGGCAAAAAGGTATGCATTCTTCTTATTTTCGAGCAAAAAGGCAGAAATTGACCGTATTTTGGAGCAAAATTGCAGAAATTCCGCTAATTGTGGGGCAAAAAGACAGAAATTCTCCTTATTTTGGGGCAAAACTAAGAAATTCCACTTATTTTGGGGCAAAATTCCAGAAACTTCCTTTATTTTGGGGCAAAATTGCAGAAATTTCACTTATGTCAGGGAAAAAAGGCAGAAATTTTCCTTATTTAGGGGCAAAAATGCAGAAATTCCAAATATTTTGTGGCAAAAATGCAGAAATTTCCCTTATTTTGAGGTAAAAAGGCTGAAATTCCCTTTATTTGGGGGCAAAAAGGCAGAAATTTCCCTTATTTTGGGGCAAAATTGCAGAAATTTCACTTATTTTGGGGCAAAATTGCAGAAATTTCACTTATTTCAGGGAAAAAAGGCAGAAATTTTCCTTAGTTTGGGGCAAAAAGGCAGAAATTCCTAATATTTTGTGGCAAAAATGCAAAATTTACCCTTATTTTGATGTAAAATGGCTGAAATTCCCCTTATTTGGGGGCAAAAAAGCAGAAATTTCTCTTATTTTGGGGCAAAATTGCAGAAATTTCACTTACTTCAGGGTAATAAGTCAGAATTTTTCCTTATTTTGGGGACAAAAAGACAGAAATTCTTTTTGTTTTGGGGGAAAAAGACAGAAATTTCACTTATTTAAAGGCAAAAAAGCAGAAATTCCCCTTATTTTGGAGAAAAAATGAAGAAATTTCCCTTTTTTATGGCAAAAAGGTATGCATTCTTCTTATTTTCGAGCAAAAAGGCAGAAATTGACCGTATTTTGGAGCAAAATTGCAGAAATTCCGCTAATTGTGGGGCAAAAAGACAGAAATTCTCCTTATTTTGGGGCAAAACTAAGAAATTCCACTTATTTTGGGGCAAAATTCCAGAAATTTCCTTTATTTTGGGGAAAATTGCAGAAATTTCACTTATTTTGGGGTAAAATTGCAGAAATTTCACTTATGTCAGGGAAAAAAGGCAGAAATTTTCCTTATTTAGGGGCAAAAATGCAGAAATTCCTAATATTTTGTGGCAAAAATGCAGAAATTTCCCTTATTTTGAGGTAAAAAGGCTGAAATTCCCCTTATTTGGGGGCAAAAAGGCAGAAATTTCCCTTATTTTGGGGCAAAATTGCAGAAATTTCACTTATTTCAGGGTAATAAGTCAGAAATTTTCCTTATTTTGGGGCAAAAAAGACAGGAATTCCCTTTGTTTAGGGGTAAAAAACAGAAATTCCACTTATTTAGAGGCAAAAAAGCAGAAATTCCCCTTTTTGGAGCAAAAATGAAGAAATTTCCCTTTTTTATGGCAAAAAGGTATGCATTCTTCTTATTTTCCGGCAAAAAGGCAGAAATTCCCCGTATTTTGGAGCAAAATTGCAGAAATTCTGCTAATTGTGGGGCAAAAAGTCAGAAATTCCCTATATGTTGGGACAAAAAGACAGAAATTCTCCTTATTTTGTGGCATAACTCAGAAATTCCACTTATTTGTGGCAAAATTCCAGAAATTTCCCTTATTTTGGGGCAAAATTGCAGAAATTTCACTTCTTTTGGGGCAAAATTGCAGAAATTTCACTTATGTCAGGGAAAAAAGGCAGAAATTTTCTTTATTTTGGGGCAAAAATGCAGAAATTCCTAATATTTTGTGGCAAAAATGCAGAAAATTCCCTTATTTTGAGGTAAAAAGGCTGAATTTTCCCCTTATTTTGGGGCAAAAAGGCAGAAATTTCCCTTATTTTGGGGCAAAATTGCAGAAATTTCACTTATTTCAGGGTAATAAGTCAGAAAATTTCCTTATTTTGGGGCAAAAAAGACAGAAATTCCCTTTGTTTTTGGGGAAAAAGACAGAAATTCCACTTATTTAGAGGCAAAAAAGCAGAAATTCCCCTTATTTTGGATCAAAAATGAAGAAATTTCCCTTTTTTATGGTAAAAAGGTATGCATTCTTCTTATTTTCAGGCAAAAGGGCAGAAATTCTTCGTATTTTGGAGCAAAATTGCAGAAATTCCCCTAATTTTAAGGCAAAAAGGCAGAAATTCCCTATATGTTGGGGCATAAAACAGAAATTCTCCTTATTTTGGTGCAGAACTCAGAAATTAAACTTATTTTGAGGCAAAATTCCAGAAATTTCCCTTATTTTGGGGCAAAATTGCAGAAATTTCACTTATTTTGGGGCAAAATTGCAGAAATTTCACTTATTTTGGGGCAAAATTGCAGAAATTTCACTTATTTCAGGGAAAAAATACTGAAATTTTCTTTATTTTGGGGCAAAAGGCAGAAATTTCTAACATTTTGTGGCAAAAATGCCGAAATTCCCCTTATTTTGAGGTAAAAAGGCTGAAATTCCCCTTATTTGGGGGCAAAAAGGCAAAAATTTCCCTTATTTTGGGGCAAAATTGCAGAAATTTCACTTACTTCAGGGTAAAATGTCAGAATTTTTCCTTATTTTGGGGCAAAAATACAGGAATTCCCTATGCTTTGAGGGAAAAGGACAGAAATTCCACTTATTTAATGGCAAAAAATCAGAAATTCCGCTTATTTTGGGGCAAAAATGAAGAAATTTCTCTTTTTTATGGCAAAAAGGTATACTTTCTTCTTATTTTCGGGCAAAAAGGCAGAAATTCCCCGTATTTTGAAGCAAAATTGCAGAAATTCCCCTAATTGTGTGACAAAGAGCCGAAATTCCCTATATGTTAGGGCAAAAAGACAGAAATTCTCCTTATTTTGGGGCAAAACTCAGTAATTCCACTTATTTTGGGGCAAAATTCCAGAAATTTCCCTTATTTTGGGGCAAAATTGCAGAAATTTCACTTATTTCAGAAAAGAAAAGAAGAAATTTTATATTTTGGGGCAAAAAGGCAGAAATTCCCCTTATTTTGAGGAAAAAAGGCTGAAATTTCCCTTATTTGGGGACAAAAAGGCAGATATTTCCCTTATTTTGGGAAAAAATTGAAGAAATTTCACTTATTTCAGGTTAATAAGTCAGAAATATTTTTTAATTTGGGCCAAAAATATAGAAATTCCCTTTGTTTTGGGGGAAAAAGACAAAAATTCCAGTTATTTTTAGAAAAAAAAGCAGAAATTCCATTTATTTTGGAGCAAAAATGAAGAAATTTCCCTTTTTTATGGCAAAAAGCTATACTTTCTTCTTATTTTCGGGCAAAAGGGCAGAAATTCCACGTATTCTGGAGCAAAATTGCAGAAATTCCCCTAATTGTGGGGCAAAAAGGCAAAAATCCCCTATATGTTAGGGCAAAAAGACAGAAATTCTCCCTATTTTGGGGCAAAACTTAGTAATTCCACTTATTTTGGGGCAAAATTCCAGAAATTTCCCTCATTTTGGGGCAAAATTGCAGAAATTTCACTTATTTTGGGGCAAAATTGCAGATATTTTACTTATTTCAGGGAAAAAGGGCAGAAATTTTCCTTATTTTTGGGCAAAAAGGAAGAAATTCCCCTTATTTTGAGGTAAAAAGGCTGAAATTTCCCTTATTTGGGGGCAAAAAGGCAGAAATTTCCCTTATTTTGGGGAAAAATGGAAAAAATTTCACTTATTTCAGGGTAATAAGTCAGAAATATTTTTTATTTTGGAGCAAAAAAGACAGAAATTCCCTTTGTTTTGGGGGAAAAAGACAGAAATTCCACTTATTTAGTGGCAAAAAATCAGAAATTCCGCTTATTTTGGAGCAAAAATGAGGAAATTTCCCTTTTTAATGGCAAAAAGGTAGGCATTCTTCTTATTATCGGGAAAAAAGGCAGAAATTCCCCGTATTTTGAAGCAAAATTGCAGAATTTCCCCTAATTGTGGGGCAAAAAGGCAGAAATTTTCTATATGTTGGGGCAAAAAGACAGAAATTCTCCTTATTATGGGGCAAAACTAAGAAATTCCACATATTTTGAGGCAAAATACCAGAAATTTCTCTTAATATGGGGCAAAATTGCAGAAATTTCACCTATTTTGGGGCAAAAATGCAGAAATTTCACTTATTACAGGGAAAAAAGGCAAAAATTTTCTTTATTTTAAGGCAAAGAGGCAGAAATTCCTAATATTTTGTGGCAAAAATGCAGAAATTCCCCTTATTTTGAGGTAAAAAGGCTAAAATTCCCCT
This sequence comes from Micromys minutus, assembly GCF_963924665.1. NCBI lineage: Eukaryota > Metazoa > Chordata > Mammalia > Rodentia > Muridae > Micromys > Micromys minutus. Next base: position 585,942 of record NW_027667411.1, on the reverse strand, counting down.
TATTTGGGGGCAAAAAGGCAGAAATTTCCCTTATTTTGGGGCAAAATTGCAGAAATTTCACTTATTTTGGGGCAAAATTGCAGAAATTTCACTTATGTCAGGGAAAAAAGGCAGAAATTTTCCTTATTTAGGGGCAAAAATGCAGAAATTCCTAATATTTTGTGGCAAAAATGCAGAAATTTCCCTTATTTTGAGGTAAAAAGGCTGAAATTCCCCTTATTTGGGGGCAAAAAGGCAGAAATTTCCCTTATTTTGGGGCAAAATTGCAGAAATTTCACTTATTTCAGGGTAATAAGTCAGAAATTTTCCTTATTTTGGGGCAAAAAAGACAGGAATTCCCTTTGTTTTGGGGTAAAAAACAGAAATTCCACTTATTTAGATGCAAAAAAGCAGAAATTCCCCTTTTTGGAGCAAAAATGAAGAAATTTCCCTTTTTTATGGCAAAAAGGTATGCATTCTTCTTATTTTCCGGCAAAAAGGCAGAAATTCCTCATATTTTGGAGCAAAATTGCAGAAATTCTGCTAATTGTGGGGCAAAAAGTCAGAAATTCCCTATATGTTGGGACAAAAAGACAGAAATTCTCCTTATTTTGTGGCATAACTCAGAAATTCCACTTATTTGTGGCAAAATTCCAGAAATTTCCCTTATTTTGGGGCAAAATTGCAGAAATTTCACTTCTTTTGGGGCAAAATTGCAGAAATTTCACTTATGTCAGGGAAAAAAGGCAGAAATTTTCTTTATTTTGGGGCAAAAATGCAGAAATTCCTAATATTTTGTGGCAAAAATGCAGAAAATTCCCTTATTTTGAGGTAAAAAGGCTGAATTTTCCCCTTATTTTGGGGCAAAAAGGCAGAAATTTCCCTTATTTTGGGGCAAAATTGCAGAAATTTCACTTATTTCAGGGTAATAAGTCAGAAAATTTCCTTATTTTGGGGCAAAAAAGACAGAAATTCCCTTTGTTTTTGGGGAAAAAGACAGAAATTCCACTTATTTAGAGGCAAAAAAGCAGAAATTCCCCTTATTTTGGATCAAAAATGAAGAAATTTCCCTTTTTTATGGCAAAAAGGTATGCATTCTTCTTATTTTCAGGCAAAAGGGCAGAAATTCTTCGTATTTTGGAGCAAAATTGCAGAAATTCCCCTAATTTTAAGGCAAAAAGGCAGAAATTCCCTATATGTTGGGGCATAAAGACAGAAATTCTCCTTATTTTGGTGCAGAACTCAGAAATTAAACTTATTTTGAGGCAAAATTCCAGAAATTTCCCTTATTTTGGGGCAAAATTGCAGAAATTTCACTTATTATGGGGCAAAATTGCAGAAATTTCACTTATTTCAGGGAAAAAATGCTGAAATTTTCTTTATTTTGGGGCAAAAAGGCAGAAATTTCTAACATTTTGTGGCAAAAATGCCGAAATTCCCCTTATTTTGAGGTAAAAAGGCTGAAATTCCCCTTATTTGGGGTCAAAAAGGCAAAAATTTCCCTTATTTTGGGGCAAAATTGCAGAAATTTCACTTACTTCAGGATAAAATGTCAGAATTTTTCCTTATTTTGGGGCAAAAATACAGGAATTCCCTATGCTTTGAGGGAAAAGGACAGAAATTCCACTTATTTAATGGCAAAAAATCAGAAATTCCGCTTATTTTGGGGCAAAAATGAAGAAATTTCTCTTTTTTATGGCAAAAAGCTATACTTTCTTCTTATTTTCGGGCAAAAAGGCAGAAATTCCCCGTATTTTGAAGCAAAATTGCAGAAAATCCCCTAATTGTGTGACAAAGAGCAGAAATTCCCTATATGTTAGGGCAAAAAGACAGAAATTCTCCTTATTTTGGGGCAAAACTCAGTAATTCCACTTATTTTGGGGCAAAATTCCAGAAATTTGCCTTATTTTGGGGCAAAATTGCAGAAATTTCACTTATTTCAGAAAAGAAGGGAAGAAATTTTATATTTTGGGGCAAAAAGGCAGAAATTCCCCTTATTTTGAGGAAAAAAGGCTGAAATTTTCCTTATTTGGGGACAAAAAGGCAGATATTTCCCTTATTTTGGGAAAAAATTGAAGAAATTTCACTTATTTCAGGTTAATAATTCAGAAATATTTTTTAATTTGGGGCCAAAAATACAGAAATTCCCTTTGTTTTGGGGGAAAAAGACAAAAATTCCAGTTATTTTTAGGAAAAAAAGCAGAAATTCCATTTTTATTGGAGCAAAAATGAAGAAATTTCTTTTTTTTATGGCAAAAAGTTATGCATTCTTCTTATTATCGGGCAAAAAGGCAGAAATTCCTTGTATTTTGGAGCAAAATTGCAGAAATTCCCCTAATTGTGGGGAAAAAGGCAGAAATTCTCTATATCTTGGGGCAAAAAGACAGAAATTCTCCTAATTTTGGGGCAAAACTCAGAAATTCCACTTATTTTGGGGCAAAATACCAGAAATTTCTCTTAATTTGGGGCAAAATTGCAAAAATTTCACTTATTTTGGGGCAAAGTTGCAGAAATTTCACTTATGTCAGGGAAAAAAGGCAGAAATTTTCCTTATTTAGGGGCAAAAATGCAGAAATTCCTAATATTTTGTGGCAAAAATGCAGAAATTTCCCTTATTTTGAGGTAAAAAGGCTGAAATTCCCCTTATTTGGGGGCAAAAAGGCAGAAATTTCCCTTATTTTGGGGCAAAATTGCAGAAATTTCACTTATTTCAGGGTAATAAGTCAGAAATTTTCCTTATTTTGGGGCAAAAAAGACAGGAATTCCCTTTGTTTAGGGGTAAAAAACAGAAATTCCACTTATTTAGAGGCAAAAAAGCAGAAATTCCCCTTTTTGGAGCAAAAATGAAGAAATTTCCCTTTTTTATGGCAAAAAGGTATGCATTCTTCTTATTTTCCGGCAAAAAGGCAGAAATTCCCCGTATTTTGGAGCAAAATTGCAGAAATTCTGCTAATTGTGGGGCAAAAAGTCAGAAATTCCCTATATGTTGGGACAAAAAGACAGAAATTCTCCTTATTTTGTGGCATAACTCAGAAATTCCACTTATTTGTGGCAAAATTCCAGAAATTTCCCTTATTTTGGGGCAAAATTGCAGAAATTTCACTTCTTTTGGGGCAAAATTGCAGAAATTTCACTTATGTCAGGGAAAAAAGGCAGAAATTTTCTTTATTTTGGGGCAAAAATGCAGAAATTCCTAATATTTTGTGGCAAAAATGCAGAAAATTCCCTTATTTTGAGGTAAAAAGGCTGAATTTTCCCCTTATTTTGGGGCAAAAAGGCAGAAATTTCCCTTATTTTGGGGCAAAATTGCAGAAATTTCACTTATTTCAGGGTAATAAGTCAGAAAATTTCCTTATTTTGGGGCAAAAAAGACAGAAATTCCCTTTGTTTTTGGGGAAAAAGACAGAAATTCCACTTATTTAGAGGCAAAAAAGCAGAAATTCCCCTTATTTTGGATCAAAAATGAAGAAATTTCCCTTTTTTATGGTAAAAAGGTATGCATTCTTCTTATTTTCAGGCAAAAGGGCAGAAATTCTTCGTATTTTGGAGCAAAATTGCAGAAATTCCCCTAATTTTAAGGCAAAAAGGCAGAAATTCCCTATATGTTGGGGCATAAAGACAGAAATTCTCCTTATTTTGGTGCAGAACTCAGAAATTAAACTTATTTTGAGGCAAAATTCCAGAAATTTCCCTTATTTTGGGGCAAAATTGCAGAAATTTCACTTATTTTGGGGCAAAATTGCAGAAATTTCACTTATTTTGGGGCAAAATTGCAGAAATTTCACTTATTTCAGGGAAAAAATGCTGAAATTTTCTTTATTTTGGGGCAAAAAGGCAGAAATTTCTAACATTTTGTGGCAAAAATGCCGAAATTCCCCTTATTTTGAGGTAAAAAGGCTGAAATTCCCCTTATTTGGGGGCAAAAAGGCAAAAATTTCCCTTATTTTGGGGCAAAATTGCAGAAATTTCACTTACTTCAGGGTAAAATGTCAGAATTTTTCCTTATTTTGGGGCAAAAATACAGGAATTCCCTATGCTTTGAGGGAAAAGGACAGAAATTCCACTTATTTAATGGCAAAAAATCAGAAATTCCGCTTATTTTGGGGCAAAAATGAAGAAATTTCTCTTTTTTATGGCAAAAAGCTATACTTTCTTCTTATTTTCGGGCAAAAAGGCAGAAATTCCCCGTATTTTGAAGCAAAATTGCAGAAATTCCCCTAATTGTGTGACAAAGAGCCGAAATTCCCTATATGTTAGGGAAAAAAGACAGAAATTCTCCTTATTTTGGGGCAAAACTCAGTAATTCCACTTATTTTGGGGCAAAATTCCAGAAATTTCCCTTATTTTGGGGCAAAATTGCAGAAATTTCACTTATTTCAGAAAAGAAAAGAAGAAATTTTATATTTTGGGGCAAAAAGGCAGAAATTCCCCTTATTTTGAGGAAAAAAGGCTGAAATTTCCCTTATTTGGGGACAAAAAGGCAGATATTTCCCTTATTTTGGGAAAAAATTGAAGAAATTTCACTTATTTCAGGTTAATAAGTCAGAAATATTTTTTAATTTGGGGCCAAAAATATAGAAATTCCCTTTGTTTTGGGGGAAAAAGACAAAAATTCCAGTTATTTTTAGAAAAAAAAGCATAAATTCCATTTATTTTGGAGCAAAAATGAAGAAATTTCCCTTTTTTATGGCAAAAAGCTATACTTTCTTCTTATTTTCGGGCAAAAGTGCAGAAATTCCACGTATAATGGAGCAAAATTGCAGAAATTCCCATAATTGTGGGGCAAAAAGGCAAAAATTCTCTATATGTTAGGGCAAAAAGACAGTAATTCTCCTTATTTTGGGGCAAAACTTAGTAATTCCACTTATTTTGGGGCAAAATTCCAGAAATTTCCCTCATTTTGGGGCAAAATTGCAGAAATTTCACTTATTTTGGGGCAAAATTGCAGATATTTTACTTATTTCAGGGAAAAAGGGCAGAAATTTTCCTTATTTTTGGGCAAAAAGGAAGAAATTCCCCTTATTTTGAGGTAAAAAGGCTGAAATTTCCCTTATTTGGGGGCAAAAAGGCAGAAATTTCCCTTATTTTGGGGAAAAATGGAAAAAATTTTACTTATTTCAGGGTAATAAGTCAGAAATATTTTTTATTTTGGGGCAAAAAAGACAGAAATTCCTTTTGTTTTGGGGGAAAAAGACAGAAATTCCACTTATTTAGAGGCAAAAAATCAGAAATTCAGCTTATTTTGGAGCAAAAATGAGGAAATTTCCCTTTTTAATGGCAAAAAGGTATGCATTCTTCTTATTATCGGGAAAAAAGGCAGAAATTCCCCGTATTTTGGAGCAAAATTGCAGAATTTCCCCTAATTGTGGGGCAAAAAGGCAGAAATTTTCTATATGTTGGGGCAAAAAGACAGAAATTCTCATTATGGGGCAAAACTAAGAAATTCCACTTATTTTGAGGCAAAATACCAGAAATTTCTCTTAATATGGGGCAAAATTGAAGAAATTTCACCTATTTTGGGGCAAAAATGCAGAAATTTCACTTATTACAGGGAAAAAAGTCAAAAATTTTCTTTATTTTAAGGCAAAGAGGCAGAAATTCCTAATATTTTGTGGCAAAAATGCAGAAATTCCCCTTATTTTGAGGTAAAAAGGCTAAAATTCCCCTTATTTGGGGGCAAAAAGTCAGAAATTTCCCTTATTTTGGGGCAAAATTGCAGAAATTTCACTTATTTTGGGGCAAAATTGCAGAAATTTCACTTATTTCAGGGAAAAAATGCAGAAATTTTCCTTAATTTGGGGCAAAAAGGCAGAAATTCCAAATATTTTGTGGCAAAAATGCAAAATTTACCCTTATTTTGATATAAAAAGGCTGAAATTCCCCTTATTTGGGGGCAAAAAAGCAGAAATTTCTCTTATTTTGGGGCAAAATTGCAGAAATTTCACTTACTTCAGGGTAATAATTCAGAATTTTTCCTTATTTTGGGGAAGAAAAGACAGAAATTCTGTTTGTGTGGGGGAAAAAGACAGAAATTTCACTTATTTAAAGGCAAAAAAGCAGAAATTCCCCTTATTTTGGAGAAAAAATGAAGAAATTTCCCTTTTTTATGGCAAAAAGGTATGCATTCTTCTTATTTTCGAGCAAAAAGGCAGAAATTGACCGTATTTTGGAGCAAAATTGCAGAAATTCCGCTAATTGTGGGGCAAAAAGACAGAAATTCTCCTTATTTTGGGGCAAAACTAAGAAATTCCACTTATTTTGGGGCAACATTCCAGAAATTTCCTTTATTTTGGGGCAAAATTGCAGAAATTTCACTTATTTTGGGGCAAAATTGCAGAAATTTCACTTATGTCAGGGAAAAAATGCAGAAATTTTCCTTATTTACTGGCAAAAATGCAGAAATTCCTAATATTTTGTGGCAAAAATGCAGAAATTTCCCTTATTTTGAGGTAAAAAGGCTGAAATTTCCCCTTATTTGGGGGCAAAAAGGCAGAAATTTCCCTTATTTTGGGGCAAAATTGCAGAAATTTCACTTATTTCAGGGTAATAAGTCAGAAATTTTCCTTATTTTGGGGCATAAAAGACAGGAATTCCCTTTGTTTTGGGGTAAAAAACAGAAATTCCACTTATTTAGAGGCAAAAAAGCAGAAATTCCCCTTTTTGGAGCAAAAATGAAGAAATTTCCCTTTTTTATGGCAAAAAGGTATGCATTCTTCTTATTTTCCGGCAAAGAGGCAGAAATTCCCCGTATTTTGGAGCAAAATTGCAGAAATTCTGCTAATTGTGGGGCAAAAAGTCAGAAATTCCCTATATGTTGGGACAAAAAGACAGAAATTCTCCTTATTTTGTGGCATAACTCAGAAATTCCACTTATTTGTGGCAAAATTCCAGAAATTTCCCTTATTTTGGGGCAAAATTGCAGAAATTTCACATCTTTTGGGGCAAAATTGCAGAAATTTCACTTATGTCAGGGAAAAAAGGCAGAAATTTTCTTTATTTTGGGGCAAAAATGCAGAAATTCCTAATATTTTGTGGCAAAAATGCAGAAAATTCCCTTATTTTGAGGTAAAAAGGCTGAATTTTCCCCTTATTTTGGGGCAAAAAGGCAGAAATTTCCCTTATTTTGGGGCAAAATTGAGAAATTTCACTTATTTCAGGGTAATAAGTCAGAAAATTTCCTTATTTTGGGGCAAAAAAGACAGAAATTCCCTTTGTTTTTGGGGAAAAAGACAGAAATTCCACTTATTTAGAGGCAAAAAAGCAGAAATTCCCCTTATTTTGGATCAAAAATGAAGAAATTTCCCTTTTTTATGGTAAAAAGGTATGCATTCTTCTTATTTTCAGGCAAAAGGGCAGAAATTCTTCGTATTTTGGAGCAAAATTGCAGAAATTCCCCTAATTGTGGGGCAAAAAGGCAGAAATTCCCTATATGTTGGGGCATAAAGACAGAAATTCTCCTTATTTTGGTGCAGAACTCAGAAATTAAACTTATTTTGAGGCAAAATTCCAAAAATTTCCCTTATTTTGGGGCAAAATTGCAGAAATTTCACTTATTTTGGGGCAAAATTGCAGAAATTTCACTTATTTTGGGGCAAAATTGCAGAAATTTCACTTATTTCAGGGAAAAAAATGCTGAAATTTTCTTTATTTTGTGGCAAAAAGGCAGAAATTTCTAACATTTTGTGGCAAAAATGCCGAAATTCCCCTTATTTTGAGGTTAAAAGGCTGAAATTCCCCTTATTTGGGGGCAAAAAGGCAAAAATTTCCCTTATTTTGGGGCAAAATTGCAGAAATTTCACTTACTTCAGGGTAAAATGTCAGAATTTTTCCTTATTTTGGGGCAAAAATACAGGAATTCCCTATGCTTTGAGGGAAAAGGACAGAAATTCCACTTATTTAATGGCAAAAAATCAGAAATTCCACTTAGTTTGGGGCAAAAATGAAGAAATTTCTCTTTTTTATGGCAAAAAGGTATACTTTCTTCTTATTTTCGGGCAAAAAGGCAGAAATTCCCCGTATTTTGAAGCAAAATTGCAGAAATTCCCCTAATTGTGTGACAAAGAGCCGAAATTCCCTATATGTTAGGGCAAAAAGACAGAAATGCTCCTTATTTTGGGGCAAAACTCAGTAATTCCACTTATTTTGGGGCAAAATTCCAGAAATTTCCCTTATTTTGGGGCAAAATTGCAGAAATTTCACTTATTTCAGAAAAGAAAAGAAGAAATTTTATATTTTGGGGCAAAAAGGCAGAAATTCCCCTTATTTTGAGGTAAAAAGACTGAAATTTCCCTTATTTGGGGACAAAAAGGCAGATATTTCCCTTATTTTGGGAAAAAATTGAAGAAATTTCACTTATTTCAGGTTAATAAGTCAGAAATATTTTTTAATTTGGGGCCAAAAATATAGAAATTCCCTTTGTTTTGGGGGAAAAAGACAAAAATTCCAGTTATTTTTAGGAAAAAAAGCAGAAATTCCATTTATTTTGGAGCAAAAATGAAGAAATTTCCCTTTTTTATGGCAAAAAGCTATACTTTCTTCTTATTTTCGGGCAAAAGGGCAGAAATTCCACGTATTCTGGAGCAAAATTGCAGAAATTCCCCTAATTGTGGGGCAAAAAGGCAAAAATTCCCTATATGTTAGGGCAAAAAGACAGAAATTCTCCTTATTTTGGGGCAAAACTCAGTAATTCCACTTATTTTGGGGCAAAATTCCAGAAATTTCCCTCATTTTGGGGCAAAATTGCAGAAATTTCACTTATTTTGGGGCAAAATTGCAGATATTTTACTTATTTCAGGGAAAAAGGTCAGAAATTTTCCTTATTTTTGGGCAAAAAGGAAGAAATTCCCCTTATTTTGAGGTAAAAAGGCTGAAATTTCCCTTATTTGGGGGCAAAAAGGCAGAAATTTCCCTTAATTTGGGGAAAAATGGAAAAAATTTCACTTATTTCAGGGTAATAAGTCAGAAATATTTTTTATTTTGGGGCAAAAAACACAGAAATTCCCTTTGTTTTGGGGAAAAAGACAGAAATTCCACTTATTTAGAGGCAAAAAATCAGAAATTCCGCTTATTTTGGAGCAAAAATGAGGAAATTTCCCTTTTTAATGGCAAAAAGGTATGCATTCTTCTTATTATCGGGAAAAAAGGCAGAAATTCCCCGTATTTTGAAGCAAAATTGCAGAATTTCCCCTAATTGTGGGGCAAAAAGGCAGAAATTTTCTATATGTTGGGGCAAAAAGACAGAAATTCTCCTTATTATGGGGCAAAACTAAGAAATTCCACTTATTTTGAGGCAAAATACCAGAAATTTCTCTTAATTTGGGGCAAAATTGCAGAAATTTCACCTATTTTGGGGCAAAAATGCAGAAATTTCACTTATTACAGGGAAAAAAGGCAGAAATTTTCCTTATTTTAAGGCAAAGAGGCAGAAATTCCTAATATTTTGTTGCAAAAATGCAGAAATTCCCCTTATTTTGAGGTAAAACGCCTGAAATTCCCCTTATTTGGGGGCAAAAAGGCAGAAATTTCCCTTATTTTGGGGCAAAATTGCAGAAATTTCACTTATTTTGGGGCAAAATTGCAGAAATTTCACTTATTTCAGGGAAAAAAGGCAGAAATTTTCCTTAATTTGGGGCAAAAAGGCAGAAATTCCTTATATTTTGTGGCAAAAATGCAAAATTTACCCTTATTTTGATGTAAAAAGGCTGAAATTCCCCTTATTTGGGGGCAAAAAAGCAGAAATTTCTCTTATTTTGGGGCAAAATTGCAGAAATTTCACTTACTTCAGGGTAATAAGTCAGAATTTTTCCTTATTTTGGGGAAAAAAAGACAAAAATTCTTTTTGTGTGGGGGAAAAAGACAGAAATTTCACTTATTTAAAGGCAAAATAGCAGAAATTCCCCTTATTTTGGAGAAAAAATGAAGAAATTTCCCTTTTATATGGCAAAAAGGTATGCATTCTTTTATTTTCGAGCAAAAAGGCAGAAATTGACCGTATTTTGGAGCAAAATTGCAGAAATTCCGCTAATTGTGGGGCAAAAAGACAGAAATTCTCCTTATTTTGGGGCAAAACTAAGAATTTCCACTTATTTTGGGGCAAAATTCCAGAAATTTCCTTTATTTTGGGGCAAAATTGCAGAAATTTCACTTATTTTGGGGCAAAATTGCAGAAATTTCACTTATGTCAGGGAAAAAAGGCAGAAATTTTCCTTATTTAGGGGCAAAAATGCAGAAATTCCTAATATTTTGTGGCAAAAATGCAGAAATTTCCCTTATTTTGAGGTAAAAAGGCTGAAATTCCCATTATTTGGGGGCAAAAAGGCAGAAATTTCCCTTATTTTGGGGCAAAATTGCAGAAATTTCACTTATTTCAGGGTAATAAGTCAGAAATTTTCCTTATTTTGGGGCAAAAAAGACAGGAATTCCCTTTGTTTTGGGGGAAAAGAACAGAAATTCCACTTCTTTAGAGGCAAAAAACCAGAAATTCCCCTTATTTTGGAGCACACATGAAGAAATTTCCCTATTTTATGGCAAAAAGGTATGCATTCTTCTTATTTTCCGGCAAAAAGGCAGAAATTCCCCGTATTTTGGAGCAAAATTGCAGAAATTCCGCTAATTGTGGGACAAAAAGACAGAAATTCTCCTTATTTTGTGGCATAACTCAGAAATTCCACTTATTTGTGGCAAAATTCCAGAAATTTCCCTTATTTTGGGGCAAAATTGCAGAAATTTCACTTCTTTTGGGGCAAAATTGCAGAAATTTCACTTATGTCAGGGAAAAAAGGCAGAAATTTTCTTTATTTTGGGGCAAAAATGCAGAAATTCCTAATATTTTGTGGCAAAAATGCAGAAAATTCCCTTATTTTGAGGTAAAAAGGCTGAATTTTCCCCTTATTTTGGGGCAAAAAGACAGAAATTTCCCTTATTTAGGGGCAAAATTGCAGAAATTTCACTTATTTCAGGGTAATAAGTCAGAAATTTTCCTTATTTTGGGGCCAAAAAGACAGAAATTCCCTTTGTTTGGGAAAAAAAGAAAGAAATTCCACTTATTTAAAGGCAAAAAAGCAGAAATTCCCCTTATTTTGGATCAAAAATGAAGAAATTTCCCTTTTTTATGGTAAAAAGGTATGCATTCTTCTTATTTTCAGGCAAAAGGGCAGAAATTCCCTATATGTTGGGGCATAAAGACAGAAATTCTCCTTATTTTGGTGCAGAACTCAGAAATTAAACTTATTTTGAGGCAAAATTCCAGAAATTTCCCTTATTTTGGGGCAAAATTGCAGAAATTTCACTTATTTTGGGGCAAAATTGCAGAAATTTCATTTATTTTGTGGCAAAATTGCAGAAATTTCACTTATTTCAGGGAAAAATTGCTGAAATTTTCTTTATTTTGGGGCAAAAAGGCAGAAATTTCTAACATTTTGTGGCAAAAATGCCGAAATTCCCCTTATTTTGAGGTAAAAAGGCTGAAATTTCCCTTATTTGGGGGCAAAAAGGCAAAAATTTCCCTTATTTTGGGGCAAAATTGCAGAAATTTCATTTACTTCAGGGTAAAATGTCAGAATTTTTCCTTATTTTGGGGCAACAATACAGGAATTCCCTATGCTTTGAGGGAAAAGGACAGAAATTCCACTTATTTAATGGCAAAAAATCAGAAATTCCGCTTATTTTGGGGCAAAAATGAAGAAATTTCTCTTTTTTATGGCAAAAAGGTATACTTTCTTCTTATTTTCAGGCAAAAAGGCAAAATTCCCCGTATTTTGAAGCAAAATTGCAGAAATTCCCCTAATTGTGTGACAAAGAGCAGAAATTTCCTAAATGTTAGGGCAAAAAGACAGAAATTCTCCTTATTTTGGGGCAAAACTCAGTAATTCCACTTATTTTGGGGCAAAATTCCAGAAATTTCCCTTATTTTGGGGCAAAATTGCAGAAATTTCACTTATTTCAGAAAAGAAGGGAAGAAATTTAATATTTTGGGGCAAAATGGCAGAAATTCCCCTTATTTTGAGGTAAAAAGGCTGAAATTTCCCTTATTTGGGGACAAGAAGGCAGATATGTCCCTTATTTTGGGAAAAAATTGAAGAAATATCACTTATTTCGGGTTAATAAGTCAGAAATATTTTTTAATTTGGGGCCAAAAATATAGAAATTCCCTTTGTTTTGGGGGAAAAAGACAAAAATTCCAGTTATTTTTAGGAAAAAAAGCAGAAATTTCATTTATTTTGGAGCAAAAATGAAGAAATTTCCCTTTTTTATGGCAAAAAGTTATGCATTCTTCTTATTATCGGGCAAAAAGGCAGAAATTCCTTGTATTTTGGAGCAAAATTGCAGAAATTCCCCTAATTGTGGGGAAAAAGGCAGAAATTCTCTATATCTTGGGGCAAAAAGACAGAAATTCTCCTAATTTTGGGGCAAAACTCAGAAATTCCACTTATTTTGGGGCAAAATACCAGAAATTTCTCTTAATTTGGAGCAAAATTGCAAAAATTTCACTTATTTTGGGGCAAAGTTGCAGAAATTTCACTTATTACAGGGAATAAAGTCAGATATTTTCCTTATTTTGGGGCAAAAATGCAGAAATTCCTAATATTTTGTGGCAAAAATGCAGAAATTTCCCTTATTTTGAGGTAAAAATGCTGAAATTCCCCTTATTTGGGGGCAAAAAGGCAGAAATTTCCCTTATTTTGGGGCAAAATTGCAGAAATTTCACTTATTTCAGGGTAATAAGTCAGAAATTTCCCTTATTTGGAGGCAAAAAAGACAGAAATTCCATTTGTTTTTGGGGAAAAAGACAGAAATTCCACATATTTAGAGGCAAAAAAGCAGAAATTCCCCTTGTTTTGGATCAAAAATAAAGAAATTTTTCTTTTTTATAGCAAAAAGGTATGCATTCTTCTTATTTTCAGGCAAAAGGGCAGAAATTTTTCATATTTAGGAGCAAAATTGCAGAAATTCCCCTAATTGTAAGGCAAAAAGGCAGAAATTTTCTATATGTTAGGGCAAAAAGACAGAAATTCTCCTTATTTTGGGGCAAAACTCAGTAATTCCACTTATTTTGGGGCAAAATTCCAGAAATTTCCTTTATTTTGGGGCAAAATTGCAGAAATTTCACTTATTTCAGGGAAGAAGTGCAGAAATTTTATATTTTGGGGCAAAAAGGCAGAAATTTCTCTTATTTTGAGGTAAAAAGGCTGAAATTTCCCTTATTTGGGGACAAAAAGGAAGAAATTTCCCTTATTTTGGGGCAAAAAGGCAGAAATTTCACTTATTTCTGGGTAATAAGTCAGAAATATTTTTTATTTTGGAAGAAAAAATACAGAAATTCCCTTTGTTATGTGGGAAAAAGACAGAAATTCCACTTATTTTGATGCAAAAAAGCAGAAATTCCCTTATTTTGGAGCAAAAATGAAGAAATTTCCCTTTTTTATGGCAAAAAGTTATGCATTCTTCTTATTATCGGGCAAAAAGGCAGAAATTCCTTGTATTTTGGAGCAAAATTGCAGAAATTCCCCTAATTGTGGAGAAAAAGGCAGAAATTCTTTATATGTTGGGGCAAAAAGACAGAAATTCTCCTTATTTTGGGGCAAAACTCAGAAATTCCACTTATTTTGGAGCAAGATTCCAGGAATTTCTCTTCTTTTGGGGCAAAATTGCAGAAATTTCACTTATTTTGGGGCAAAGTTGCAGAAATTTCACTTATTAAAGGAAAAAAAGCAGTTATTTTCCTTATTTTGGGGCAAAAAGGCAGACATTTTTGATATTTTGTGGCAAAAATGCAGAAATTCCCCTTATTTTGAGGTAAAAAGGCTGAAATTCCCCTTATTTGGGGGCAAAAAGGCAGAAATTTCCCTTATTTTGGGGAAAAAATTGCAGAAATTTCACTTACTTCAGGGTAATAAGTCAGAATTTTTCCTTATTTTGCGGCAAAAAGACAGAAATTTCCTTTGTTTTGGGGGAAAAAGACAGATATTCCACTTATTTAGAGGCAAAAAAGCAGAAATTCCCTTTATTTTGAAGCAAAAAAGAAGAAATTTTCCTTTTTTATGGCAAAAAGGTATGCATTCTTCTTATTTTCGGGCAAAAAGGCAGAAATTCCCCGTATTTAGGAGCAAAATTGCAGACATTCCCCTAATTGTGGGGCAAAAAGACAGAAATTTTTTTTATTTTGGCGCAAAACACAGAAAATCCACTTATTTTGGGGCAAAATTCCAGAAATTTCCCTTATTTTGGGGCAAAATTGCAGAAATTTCACTTATTTTGGGGCAAAATTGCAGAAATTTCACTTATTTCAGGGAAAAAAAGCAGAAATTTTCTTATTTTGAGGCAAAAAGGCAGAAATTCCTAATATTTTGTGGCAAAAATGCAGAAATTCCCCTTATTTTGAAGTAAAAAGGCTGAAATTACCCTTATTTGGGGGCAAAAAGGCAGAAATTTCCCATATTTTGGGGCAAAATTGCAGAAATTTCACTTATTTCAGGGTAATAAGTCAGAAATTTTCTTTATTTTTGGGGCAAAAAAGACAGAAATTCCCTTTGTTTTTGGGGAAAAAGACAGAAATTCCACTTATTTAGAGGCAAAAATGCAGAATTTCCCCTTATTTTGGAGCAAAAATGAAAAAATTTCCCTTTTTAATGGCAAAAAGGTATGCATTCTTCTTATTTTCGGGCAAAAAGGCAGAAATTCTTCGATTTTTAAAGCAAAATTGCAAAAATTCTCCTAATTGTGGTTCAAAAAAAACAGAAATTCTCCTTATTTTGGGGCAAAACTCAGAAATTCACCTTATTTTGGAGCAAAATTCCAGAAATTTCCATTATTTTGAGGCAAAATTGCAGAAATTTCAATTATTTTGGGGCAAAATTGCAGAAATTTCATTTATTTCAGAAAAAAAGCAGAAATTTTCTTATTTTGTGGCAAATAGGAAGAAATTCCTAATATTTTGTGGCAAAAATGCAGAAATTCCCCTTATTTTGAGGTAAAAAAGGCTGAAATTCCCCTTATTTGGGGGCAAAAAGGCAGAAATTTCCCTTATTTTGGGGCAAAATTCCAGAAATTTCACTTATTTTGGGGCAAAATTGCAGAAATTTCACTTATTTCAGGGAAAAAGGCAGAAATTTTCCATATTTTGGGGCAAAAAAGCAGAAATTCCTAATATTTTGTGGCAAAAATGCAAAAATTCCTCTTATTTTGAGGTAAAAAGGCTGAAATTCCCCTTATTTGGGGGCAAAAAGGCAGAAATTGCTATTTTTTGGGGCAAAATTGCAGAAATTTCACTTACTTTAGGGTAATAAGTCACAATTTTTCCTTATTTTGGGGCAAAAAAGACAGAAATTCTGTTTATTTTGGAAGAAAAAGACAGAAATTCCACTTATTTAGAGGCAAAAAAGCAGAAATTCCCCTTATTTTGGAGCAAAAATGAAGTAATTTCTCTTTTTTATGGCAAAAAGGTATGCATTCTTCTTATTTTCGGGCAAAAGGCAAAAATTCCCCGTATTTTGGGCAAAATTGCAGAAATTCCCCTAATTGTGGGGCAAAAAGGGAAAAATTCACTATACGTTGGGTCAAAAAGACAGAAATTCTCCTTATTTTGGGGCAAAACTCAGAAATTCCACTTATTAGGGGGAAAAATTCCAGAAATTTCCCTTACTTTGGGGCAAAATTGCAGAAATTTCACTTATTTTGGGGCAAAATTGCAGAAATTTCACTTATTTCAGAGAAAAAAGGCAGAAATTTTCGTATTTTGGGGCAAAAAAGCAGAAATTCCTAATATTTTGTGGCAAAAATGCAGAAATTCCCCTTATTTTGAGGTAAAAAGGCTGAATTTCCCCTTATTTGGGGGCAAAAAGGCAGAAATTTCCCTTATTTTGCAGCAAAATTGCAGAAATTTCACTTATTTCAGGGTAATAAGTCAGAAATTTTTTTTATTTTGGGGCAAAAAAGACAGTACTTCTCTTTGTTTTGGGGGAAAAAGACAGAAATTCCACTTATTTAGAGGCAAAAAAGCAGAAATTCCCATTATTTTGGAGCAAAAATTAAGAAATTTCCCTTTTTTATGGCAAAAAGATATGCATTCTTCTTAATTTCGGGCAAAAAGGCAGAAATTCCCCGTATTTTGGAGCAAAATTTCCGAAATTCCCATAATTGTGGGGCAAAAAGGCAGAAAATCTCTATATGTTGGGGCAAAAAGACGGAAATTCTCCTTATTTTGGGGCAAAACTCAGATATTCCACTTATTTTGAGGCAAAATTCCAGAAATTTCCCTTTTTTTGGGCAAAATTGAAGAAATTTCACTTATTTTGGGGCAAAATTGCAGAAATTTAACTTATTTCAGGGAAAAAAGGCAGAAATTTTCCTTATTTTGGGGCAAAAAGGCAGAAATTCCTAATATTTTGTGGCAAAAATGCAGAAATTTCCTTTATTTTGAGGTAAAAAGGCTGAAATTCCCCTTATTTGGGGGCCAAAAGTCAGTAATTTCCCTTCTTTTGGGGAAAAAATTGCAGAAATTTTACTTACTTCAGGGTAATAAGTCAGAATTTTTCCTTATTTTGCGGCAAAAAAGAAAGAAATTTCCTTTGTTTTGGGGGAAAAAGACAGAAATTCCACTTATTTAGAGGCAAAAAAGAAGAAATTCCCCTTATTTTGGAGCAAAAATGAAGAAATTTTCCTTTTTTATGGCAAAAACGTATGCATTCTTCTTATTTTCGGGCAAAAAGGCAGAAAATCCCTGTATTTAGGAGCAATATTGCAGAAATTCCCCTATTTGTGGGGCAAAAATGCACAAATTCCCTATATGTTGGGGCAAAAAGACAGAAATTTTCTTTATTTTGGGGCAAAACTCAGAAAATCCACATATTTTGGAGCAAAATTTCTGAAATTTCCCTTATTTTGGGGCAAAATTGCAGAAATTTCACTTATTTTGGGGCAAAATTGCAGAAATTTCAATTATTTCAGGGAAAAAAAGCAGAAATTTTCTTATTTTGTGGCAAAAATGCAGAAATTCCCCTTATTTTGAAGTAAAAAGGTTGAAATTCTTCTTATTTGAGGGCAAAAAGGCAGAAATTTCCCTTATTTTGGGGCAAAATTGCAGAAATTTCACTTATTTCAGGGTAATAAGTCAGAAATTTTTCTTATTTTGGGGCAAAAATACAGAAATTCCCTTGTTTTGGGGGAAAAAGACAGAAATTCCACTTATTTAGAGGCAAAAAAGCAGAAATTCCCCTTATTTTGGAGCAAAAATGAAGAAATTTCCTTTTTTGATGGCAAAAAGGTATGCATTCCACTTATTTTCGGGCCAAAAGGCAGAAATTCCCCGTATTTAGGAGAAAAATTGCAGAAATTCCTCTAATTGTGGGGCAAAAAAGGAGAAATTCCCGATATGTTAGGGCAAAAAGACAGAAATTCTCCTTATTTTGGGGCTAAACTCAGAAAATCCACTTATTTGGGGGCAAAATTCCAGAAATTTTTCATATTTTGGGGTAAAATTGCAGAAATTTCACTTATTTTGGGGCAAAATTGCAGAAATTTCACTTATTTCAGGGAAAAAAAGCAGAAATTTTCTTATTTTGGGGCAAAAAGCAGAAATTCCTAATATTTTGTGGCAAAAATGCAGAAATTCCCCTTATTTTGAAGTAAAAAGTTTGAAATTCCCCTTATTTTGGGGAAAAAAGGCAGAAATTTCCCTTATTTTGGGGAAAATTGCAGAAATTTTACTTATTTCATGGTAATAAGTCAGAAATTTTTCTTATTTTGGGGCAAAAATACAGGAATTCTCTTTGTTTTGGGGGAAGAAGACAGAAATTCCACTTATTTAGAGGCAAAAAAGCAGAAATTCCCCTTATTTTGGAGCAAAAATGAAGAAATTTTCTTTTTTGATGGCAAAAAGGTATGCATTCTACTTATTTTCGGGCAAAAAGGCAGAAATTCCCCGTATTAGGGAGAAAAATTGCAGAAATTCCCCTAATTGTGGGGCAATAAGGCAGATATTCCCTATATGTTGGGGCAAAAAGACAGAAATTTTCTTTATTTTGGGGCAAAACTCAGAAAATCCACATATTTTGGGGCAAAATTCCAGAAATTTCCTTTATTTTGGGGCAAAATTGCAGAAATTTCACTTATTTTGGGGCAAAATTGCAGAAATTTCACTTATTTCAGGGAAAAATGCAGAAATTTTCCTTATTTTGTTGCAAAAAGGCAGAAATTCCTAATATTTTGTGGCAAAAAGTCAGAAATTCCCCTTATTTTGAGGTAAAAAGGCTGAAATTCCCCTTATTTGGGGGCAAAAAGGCAGAAATTTCCCTTATTTTGGTGAAAAAATTGCAGAAATTTCACTTACTTCAGGGTAATAAGTCAGAATTTTTCCTTATTTTGCGGCAAAAAAGACAGAAATTTCCTTTGTTTTGGGGGAAAAAGACAGAAATTCCACTTATTTAGAGGCAAAAAAGCAGAAATTCCCCTTATTTTGGAGCAAAAATGAAGAAATTTTCTTTTTTGATGGCAAAAAGGTATGCATTCTACTTATTTTCGGGCAAAAAGGCAGAAATTCCCCGTATTAGGGAGAAAAATTGCAGAAATTCCCCTAATTGTGGGGCAATAAGGCAGATATTCCCTATATGTTGGGGCAAAAAGACAGAAATTTTCTTTATTTTGGGGCAAAACTCAGAAAATCCACATATTTTGGGGCAAAATTCCAGAAATTTCCTTTATTTTGGGGCAAAATTGCAGAAATTTCACTTATTTTGGGGCAAAATTGCAGAAATTTCACTTATTTCAGGGAAAAATGCAGAAATTTTCCTTATTTTGTTGCAAAAAGGCAGAAATTCCTAATATTTTGTGGCAAAAAGTCAGAAATTCCCCTTATTTTGAGGTAAAAAGGCTGAAATTCCCCTTATTTGGGGGCAAAAAGGCAGAAATTTCCCTTATTTTGGTGAAAAAATTGCAGAAATTTCACTTACTTCAGGGTAATAAGTCAGAATTTTTCCTTATTTTGCGGCAAAAAAGACAGAAATTTCCTTTGTTTTGGGGGAAAAAGACAGAAATTCCACTTATTTAGAGGCAAAAAAGCAGAAATTCCCCTTATTTTGGAGCAAAAATGAAGAAATTTTCTTTTTTGATGGCAAAAAGGTATGCATTCTACTTATTTTCGGGCAAAAAGGCAGAAATTCCCCGTATTAGGGAGAAAAATTGCAGAAATTCCCCTAATTGTGGGGCAATAAGGCAGATATTCCCTATATGTTAGGGCAAAAAGACAGAAATTTTCTTTATTTTGGGGCAAAACTCAGAAATTCCACTTATTTTGGGGCAAAATTCCAGAAATTTCCCTTATTTTGGGGCAAAATTGCAGAAATTTCACTTATTTTGAGGCAAAATTGCAGAAATTTCACTTATTTCAGGGAAAAAGGCAGAAAATTTCCTTATTTTGGGGCAAAAAGGCAGAAATTCTCAATATTTTGGTGCAAAAATCAGAAATTTCCCTTATTTTGATGTAAAAAGGCTGAAATTCCCCATATTTTGGGGCAAAAGGCAGAAATTTCCCTTATTTTGTGGCAAATTTGCAGAAATTTCACTTACTTCAGGGTAATAAGTCAGAAATTTTCATTATTTTTAGGGCAAAAAAGACAGAAATTCCCTTTGTTTTGGGAGAAAAAGACAGAAATTCCACTTATTTAGAGGCAAAAAAGCAGAAATACCCCTTATTTTGGAGCAAAAATGAAGACATTTCCCTTTTTAATGGCAAAAAGGTATGCATTCTTCTTATTTTCGGGCAAAAAGGCAGAAATTCCCCATATTTTGTAGCAAAATTGCAGAAATTCCCCTAATTGTGGGGCAAAAAGGCAGAAATTCCCTATATGTTAGGGCAAAAAAGACAGAAATTCTTCTTATTTTGAGGCAAAACTCAGAAATTCCACTTACTTTGAGGCAAAATTCCAGAAATTTCCCTTATTTTGGGGCAAAATTGCAGAAATTTCACTTCTTTTGGGGCAAAATTGCAGAAATTTCACTTATTTCAGGGAAAAAAGGCAGAAATTTTCTTTATTTTGAAGCAAAAAGGCAGAAATTCCTATTATTTTGTGACAAAAATGCAGAAATTACCCTTATTTTGTGGTAAAAAGGCTGAAATTCCCCTTATTTGGGGGCAAAAAGTCAGAAATTTCCCTTTTTTTGGGGCAAAATTGCAGAAATTTCACTAATTTCAGGGAAATAATTCAGAATTTTTTTTTTATTTTGGGGCAAAAAAGACAGTAATTCCCTTTGTTTTGAGGGAAAAATACAGAAATTCCACTAATTTAGAGGCAAAAAGCAGAAATTCCCATTATTTTAAAGCAAAAATGAAGAAATTTACCATTTTTATGGCAAAAAGATATGCATTCTTTTTAATTTAGGGCAAAAAGGCAGAAATTCCCCCTATTTTGGAGCAAAATAGCAGAAATTCCCCTAATTGTGGGGCAAAAAGGCAGAAATTCTCTATATGTTGGGGCAAAAAGACAGAGATTCTCCTTATTTAGGGGCAAAACTCAGAAATTCCACTTATTTTGTGGCAAAATTCCAGAAATTTTTCTTTTTTGGGGGCAAAATTGAAGAAATTTCACTTATTTTGGGGCAAAATTGCAGAAATTTTACTTACTTTGGGGCAAAATTGCAGAAATTTCAATTATTTCAGGGAAAAAAGGCAGAAATTTTTCTTATTTTGGGGCAAAAGGCAGAAATTCCTAATATTTTCTGGCAGAAATGCAGAAATTCCCCTTATTTTGAGGTAAAAAGGCTGAAATTCCCATTATTTGGGGTCAAAAGCAGAAATTTCCCTTATTTTGGGGAAAAAAATTGCAGAAATTTCACTTATTTCAGGGTAATAAGTCAGAATGTTTCCTTATTTTGAGGCAAAAAAGACAGAAATTTTTTTTGTTTTGGGGGAAAAAGACAGAAGTTCCACTTATTTAGGGGCAAAAAAGCAGAAATTCCCCTTATTTTGAAGCAAAAATGAAGAAATTTTCCTTTTTTATGGCAAAAAGGTATGCATTCTTCTTATTTTCAGATAAAAGGCAGAAATTCCCCGTATTTAGGAGCAAAATTGCAGAAATTGCCCTAATTGTGGGGCAAAAAGGCTGAAATTCCCTATATGTTGGGGCAAAAAGACAGAAATTTTCTTTATTTTGGGGCAAAACTCAGAAAATCCACTTATTCTGGGGCAAAATTCCAGAAATTTCTCTTATTTTGGGGCAAAATTGCAGAAATTTTACTTATTTCAGGGTAATAAGTAAGAAATTTTTTATTTTGGGGCAAAAATACAGGAATTCCCTTTGTTTTGGGGGAAAAGAACAGAAATTCTACTTATTTAGAGGCAAAAAAGCAGAAATTCCCCTTATTTTGGAGCAAAATGAAGAAATTTCCCTTTTTAATGGCAAAAAGGTATGCATTCTCTTATTTTCGGGCAAAAATGTAGAAATTCCCCGTATTTTGGAGCAAAATTGCAGAAATTTCCCTAATTGTGGGGCAAAAAGAAAGAAATTCCCTATACGTTAGGGCAAAAAGACAGAAATTCTTCTTATTTTGGGGCAAAACTCAGAAATTCCACTTATTTTGGGGCAAAATTCCAGAAATTTCCCTTATTTTGGGTCAAAATTGCAGAAATTTCACTTATTTTGGGGCAAAATTGTGGAAAATTCACTTATTTCAGAGAAAAAATGCTGAAATTTTCTTTATTTTTGGGGCAAAAAAGACAGAAATTCTCCTTATTTTGGGGCAAAACTCAGAAATTCAACATATTTTGGGGCAAAATTCCAGAAAATTCCATTATTTTGAGGCAAAATTGCAGAAATTTCAATTATTTTGGGGCAAAATTGCAGAAATTTCACTTATTTCCCGGAAAATAAGCAGAAATTTTCTAATTTTGGGGCAAAATGGCAAAAATTCCTAATATTTTGTGGCAAAAATGCAGAAATTCCCCTTATTTTGAGGTAAAAAGGCTGAAATTCCCCTTATTTGGGGGCAAAAAGGCATAAATTTCCCTTATTTTGGGGCAAAATTGCAGAAATTTCACATATTTCAGGGTAATAAGTCACAAATTTTCCTTATTTTAGGGCAAAAAAGACAGGAATTCCTTTTGTTTTGGGGTAAAAAACAGAAATTCCACTTATTTAGAGGCAAAAAAGCAGAATTTCTTCTTATTTTGGAGCAAAAATGAAGAAATTTCCCTTTTTTATGGCAAAAAGGTATACATTCTTCTTATTTTCTGGCAAAAAGGCAGAAATTCCCCGTATTTTGGAGCAAAATTGCAGAAATTCCCCTAATTGTGGGGCAAAAAAGCAGAAATTCCCTATATGTTGGGGCAAAAAGACAGAAATCTCCTTATTTTGGGGCAAAACTCAGAAAATTCACTTATTTTGGGGCAAAATACCAGAAATTTCCCTTAATTTGGGGCAAAATTGCAGAAATTTCACATATTTTGAAGCAAAAATGCAGAAATTCCCCTTATTTTGATGTAAATAGGCTGAAATTCCTTTTATTTGAGGGCAAAAAGGCAGAAATTTCCCTTATTTTGGAGCAAAATTGCAGAAATTTTCGTATTTTGGGGCAAAAAGGCAGAAATTTCTTTTATTTTGGTACAAAATTGCAGAAATTTTTCTTATTTTGGGGCAAAAAGGCAGAAATTTCCCATATTTTTGGGGCAAAAATGCAGAAATTCCTTTTATTTTGAGGTAAAAAGGCTGAAATTTCCCTTATTTGGGGGCAAAAAGGCAGAAATTTCCCTTATTTTGGGGCAAAATTGCAGAAATTTCACTCATTTCAGGGTAATAAGTCAGAAATTTTCCTTATTTTGGGGCAAAAAAGACAGAAATTTTATTTCTTTTTGGGGAAACAGACAGAAATTGCACTTTTTAGAGGCAAAAAAGCAGAAATTCCCCTTATTTTGGAGCAAAAATGAAGAAATTTCCCATTTTATGGCAAAAAGGTATGCATTCTTCTTATTTTATAGGCAAAAAGGCAGAAATTCCCCGTATTTTTGAGCAAAATTGCAGAAATTCCCCTAATTGTGGTGCAAAAAGGCAGAAATTCCCTATATGATGGGGTAAAAGTGAGAAATTCTTTTTATTTTGGGGCAAAACTCAGAAATTCCACTTATTTTGGGGCAAAATTGCAGAAATTTCCCTTATTATGGGGAAAAATTGCAGAAATTTCCCTTATTTTAGGGCAAAATTGCAGAAATTTCACTATTTGTGTGGCAAAAAGGCAGAAATTCTCTTTATTTTGGGGCAAAACTCAGAAATTCCACTTATTTTGGGGCAAAATTCCAGAAATTTTTTTTATTTTGGGGCAGAATTGCAGAAATTTCACTTATTTTGGGGCAAAATTGCAGAAATTTCACTTATTTCAGAGAAAAAAGGCAGAAATTTTCCTTATTTTAGGGCAAAAACACAGAAATTCATAATATTTTATGCCAAAATTCAGAAATTCCCATTATTTTGAGGTAAAAAGGCTGTAATTCCCCGTATTTGGGGGCAAAAAGGCAGAAATTTTCCTTATTTTGGGGCAAAATTGCAGAAATTTCCTTATTTCAGAGTAATAAGTCAGAAATTTTTCTTATTTTGGGGCAAAAAAGCCAGAAATTCCTTTTGTTTTGGGAGAAAAAGGCAGAAATTCCACTTATTTAGAGGTAAAATAGCAGATATTCCCCTTATTTTGGAGCAAAATTTCAGAAATTCCCCTAATTGTGGGGCAAAAAGGCAGAAATTCCCTATATGTTGGGTCAAAATAACAGAAATTCTCCTTATTTTGGGGGCAAAACTCAGAAATTCCACTTATTTTTGGGAAAAATTCCAGAAATTTCTTTTATTTTGGGGCAAAATAGCAGAAATTTCACTTATTTTGGGGCAAAATTGCAGAAATTTCACTTATTTCAGAAAAAAAGGAGAAATTTTCTTATTTTGGGGCAAAAGGGCAGAAATTTCCCATAGTTTGGGGCAAAAATGCAGAAATTCCCCTTATTTTGAGGTAAAAAAGCTGAAATTCCCCTTATTTGGGGGCAAAAAGGCAGAAATTTCCCTTATTTTGGGGCAAAATTGCTGAAATTTCACTTATTTCACGGTAATAAGTAAAAATTTTGCTTATTTTGGGGCAAAAAAGACACAAATTCCCTTTGTTTGGGAAAAAACAGAAATTTTACTTATTTAGAGGCAAAAAAGCAGAAATTCCCTTTATTTTGGAGCAAAAATGAAGAAATTTCCCTTTTTTATGGCAAAAAGGTATACATTCTTCTTATTTTCGGGCAAAAAGGCAGAAATACCCCGTATTTTGGAGCAAAATTGCAGAATTTCGCCTAATTGTGAGGCAAAAAGGCAGAAATTCCCTATATGTTGGGGTATAAAGACAGAAATTCTCCTTATTTTGTGGCAGAACTCAGAAATTCCACTTATTTTGGGGCAAAATTACAGAAATTTTCCTTATTTTGGGTCAAAATTGAAGAAATTTCACTTATTTTGGGGCAAAATTGCAGAAATTTCACTTATTTCAGGGAAAATAGGCAGAATTTTTTCTTATTTTGGGGCAAAAAGGCAGAAATTGCTAATATTTTGTGGCAAAAATGCAGAAATTCCCCTTATTTTGAGGTAAAAAAGCTGAAATTCCCCATATTTGGGGGCAAAAATGCAGAAATTTCCCTTATTTTGGGGCAAAATTGCAGAAATTTCACTTATTTCAGGGTAATAAGTCAGAAATTTTCTTTATTTTGGGGCAAAAAAGACAGAAATTTCCTTTGTTTAGGGGGAAAAAGACAGAAATTCCAGTTATTTTGAGGCAAAAAAGCAGAAATTCCCCTTATTTTGGAGCAAAAATGAAGAAATTTAGCTTTTTTATGGCAAAAGGTATGCATTCTTCTTATTTTCTGGCAAAAAGGCAGAAATACCCCGTATTTTGGAGCAAAATTGCAGAAATTCCCTTAATTTTGGGGCAAAAAGGCAGAAATTCCCTATATGTTGAGGCAAAAAGACAAATTCTCCTTATTTTGAGGCAAAACTCAGAAATTCCACTTATTTTGAGGCAAAATTCCAGAAATTTCCTATATTTTAGGTTAAAATTGCAGAAATTTCACTTATTTTGGGTCAAAATTGCAGAAATTTCACTTATTTCAGGGTAATAAGTCAGAAATTTTCCTTATTTTGGGGCAAAAAAGACAGAAATTCCCTTTGTTTTGGGAGAAAAAAGCAAAAATTCCACTTATTTAGAGGCAAAAAAGCAGAATTTCCCCTTATTTTGGAGCAAAATTTCAGAAATTCTCCTAATTGTGAGGCAAGAAGACAGAAATTCCCTATATGTTGGGGCAAAATAACAGAAATTCTCCTTATTTTGGGGTCAAAACTCAGAAATTCCACTTATTTTGGGGCAAAATTCCAGAAATTTCACTTATTTTGGGGCAAAATTGCAGAAATTTCACTTATTTTGATGAAAATTGCAGAAATTTCACTTATTTCAGAAAAAAAAGAAGAAATTTTCTTATTTGGGGGCAAATAGGCAGAAATTTGTATTATTTTGGTACAAAATTGCAGAAATTTTTCTTATTTTGGGGCAAAAAGGCAGAAATTTTCCATATTTTGCGGCAAAAATGCAGAAATTCTTCTTATTTAGAAGTAAAAAGGCTGAAATTCCAATTATTTGGGGGCAAAAAAAAAGAAATTTCACTTATTTTGTGGCAAAATTGCAGAAATTTCACTTATTTCAGGGAAAAAGGCAGAAATTTTCCTTATTTTTGGTCAAAAAGGCAGAAATTCCTAATATTTTGTGGCAAAAATGCAGAAATTCCTCTTATTTTGAGGTAAAAAGCTGAAATTTCCCTTATTTGGCGACAAAATGGCAAAAATTTCTCTTATTTTGGTGCAAAATTGCAGAAATTTCACTTATTTCAGGGTAATAAGTCAGAAATTTTCCTTATTTTGGGACAAAAAATTCAGAAATTCTCTTTGTTTTGGGGGAAAAAGACAGAAATTCCACTTATTTTGAGGCAAAAAAGCAGAAATTCCCCTTATTTTGGAGCAAAAATGAAGAAATTTCCCTTTTTTATGGCAAAAAGTTATGCATTCTTCTTATTTTCGGGCAAAAAGGCAGAAATTCCCCGTACTTTGGAGCAAAATTTCACAAATTCCCATAATTGTGGGGCAAAAAAGCAGAAATTCCCTATATGATGGGGCATAAAGACAGAAATTCTCCTTATTTGGGGGCAGAACTCAGAAATTAAACTTATTTTGGGGCAAAATTCCAGAAATTTCCCTTATTTTGGGGCAAAATTGCAGAAATTTCACTTATTTTGGGGCAAAATTGCAGAAATTTCACTTATTTCAGGGAAAATAGGCAGAAATTTTTATTATTTTGAGGCAAAAATGCAGAAATTCCTAATATTTTGTGGCAAAAATGCAGAAATTCCCCTTATTTTGAGGTTAAAAGGCTGAAATTCCCATTATTTGGGGGCAAAAGGCAAAAATTTCCTTTATTTTGGGCAAAATTGCAGAAATTTCACTTATTTCAGGAAAATAAGTCAGAAATTTTCCTTATTTTGGGGCACAAAAGACAGAAATTCTTTGTTTTGGGGGAAAAAGACAGAAATTCCACTTATTTAGAGGCAAAAAAGCAGAAATTCCCCTTATTTTGGAGCAAGAATAAAGAAATTTCCCTTTTTTATGGCAAAAAGGTATGCATTCTTTTATTTTCGGGCAAAAAGGCAGAAATACCCCGTATTTTGGAGCAAAATTGCAGAGATTCCCAATTGTGGGGCAAAAAGGCAGAAATTCCCTATATGTTGGGGCAATAAGACAAAAATTCTCATTATTTTGGGGCAAAACTCAGAAATTCCACTTATTTTGAGGCAAAATATCAGAAATTTCCCTTATTTTGGGGCAAAATTGCAGAAATTTCACTTATTTTAGAAAAAAAAGAAATTTTCTTATTTTGGGGCAAAAAGGCAGAAATTTCTTTTATTTTGGTACAAAATGGCAGAAATTTTTCTTATTTTGGGGCAAAAATGCAGAAATTCCCCTTATTTTGAGGTAAAAAGGCTGAAATTCCCCTTATTTGGGGGCAAAAAGGCAGAAATTTCCCTTATTTTGGGGAAAAATGGAAAAAATTTCTCTTATTTCAGGGAAATAAGTCAGAAATTTTCCTTATTTTGGGGAAAAAAGTGAGAAATTCTTTTTGTTTTAGGGGAAAAAGACAGAAATTCCACTTATTTAGAGGCAAAAAAGCAGAAATTCCTTTTATTTTGGAGCCAAAATGAAGAAATTTCCCTTTTTTATGGCAAAAAAGTATACATTCTTCTTATTTTCGGGCAAAAAGGCAGAAATTCCCCGTATTTTGGAGCAAAATTGCAGAAATTCCCCTAATTGTGGGGCAAAAAGGCAGAAATTCCCTATATGTTGGGGCAGAAAGACAGAAATTCTCCTTAATTTGGGGTAAAACTCATAAATTCCACCTACTTTGGGGCAAAATTCCAGAAATTAACCTTATTTTGGGGCAAAATTGCAGAAATTTCACTTATTTCAAAAAAAAGAAGGAGAAACTTTTTTATTTGGGGGCAAAATGTCAGAAATTCTTAATATTTTGTGGCAACAATGCAGAAATTCCTAATATTTTGTTGCAAAAATGTAGAAATTTCCCTTATTTTGAGGTAAAAACTCTGAAATTCTCTTTATTTGGGGGCAAAAATGCAGAAATTTCCCTTATTTTGGGGCAATTTTCAGAAATTACACTTATTTCAGGGTAATAAGTCAGAAATTTTCCTTATTTTGGGGCAAAAAAACAGAAATTCCCTTTGTTTTGGGGGAAAAAGACAGAAATTCCCTTATTTAGAGGCAAAAAGGCAAAAGTTCCCCTTATTTTGGAGCAAAAATGAAGAAATTTCCTTTTTTTATGGCAAAAAGGTAGGCATTCTTCTTATTTTCGGACAAAAAGGCAGAAATTCCCCATATTTTGGGGCAAAAGGCAGAAATTCCCCATATTTAGGGCAAAATTGCAGAAATTTCCTTAATTGTGGGGAAAAAACAAAAATTCCCCTTATTTTAAGGCAAAATTGCAGAAATTTTTCTTATTATGGGGGAAAATTGCAGAAATTTCCCTTATTTTAGGGCAAAATTGCAGAAATTTCAATAATTGTGGGGCAAAAATGCAGAAATTCTCTTTATTTTGGGGCAAAACTCAGAAATTCCACTTATTTTGGAGCAAAATTCCAGATATTTATTTTATTTTGGGGCAAAACTGCAGAAATTTCACTTATTTTCGGGCAAAATTGCAGAAATTTCACTTATTTCAGAGTAATAAGTCAGAAATTTTCTGTATTTTGAAGCAAAAAAGATAGAAATTTCCTTTGTTTTGGGGGAAAAAGACAGAAATTCCACTTATTTAGAGGCAAAAAAGCAGAAATTCCCCTTATTTTGGAGCAAAAATGAAGAAATTTCGCTTTTTTATGGCAAAAAGGTATGCATTCTTCTTATTTTCGGGCAACAAGGCAGAAATTCCCCGTATTTTGGAGCAAAACTGCAGAAATTCCCCTAATTGTGGGGCAAAAAAGCAGAAATTCCCTATATTTTGGGGCATAAAGACAGAAATTCTTCTTGTTTTGGGTCAGAACTCAGAAATTAAACTTATTTTGGGGCAAAATTCCAGAAATTTCCCTTATTTTGGGGCAAAATTGCAGAAATTTCACTTATTTTGGGGCAAAATTGCAGCAATTTCACTTATTTCAGGGAAAATAGGCAGAAATTTTCCTCATTTTTGGGCAAAAAGCAATAATTCCTAATATTTTGTGGCAAAAATGCAGAAATTCCCCTTATTTTGAGGTAAAAAGGCTGAAATTCCCCTTATTTAAGGCCAAAAATGCAGAAATTTCTTTTATTTTGGGGCAAAATTGCAGAAATTTCACTTATTTCAGGGTAATAAGTCAGAAATTTTCCTTATTTTGGGGCAAAAAATACAGAAATTCCCTTTGTTTTTGGGGGAAAAAGACAGAAATTCCACTAATTTAGAGGCAAAATAGCAGAAATTCCCCTTATTTTGGAGCAAAAATGAAGAAATTTCTCTTTTTTATGGCAAAAAGGTATGCATTCTTCTTATTTTCGGGCAAAAAGGCAGAAATTCACCATATTTTGGAGCAAAATTGCAGAAATTCCCCTAATTGTGAAGCAAAATGCAGAAATTCCCTATATGTTGGGGCATAAAGACAGAAATTCTCTTTATTTTGGGGCAAAACTCAGAAATTCCACTTATTTTGGGGCAAAATTCCAGAAATTTTCCTTCTTTTGGGGCAAAATTGCAGAAATTTCAATTTTTATGTGTCAAAATTGCAGAAATTTCACTTATTTCAGAAAAAAAGGAGAAATTTTCTTATTTTGAAGCAAAAAGGCAGAAATTTCCTTTATTTTGTTACAAAGTTGTAGAAATTTTTCTTATTTTGGGGCAAAAGGGCAGAAATTTCCCATATTTTGGGGCAAAAATGTGGGAATTCCTCTTATTTTGAGGTAAAAAGGCTGAAATTCCCCTTATTTGGGGGCAAAAAGGAAGAAATTTCTCTTATTTTGGGGCAAAATTGCTGAAATTTCACTTATTTCACGACAATAAGTCAGAAATTTTCCTTATTTTGGGGCAAAAATACAGAAATTCCCTTTGTTTGCAAAAAAAAAAAAAAAAAAAAAAAACAGAAATTCAACTTATTTAGAGGCTTATAAGTAGAAATTCCCCTTATTTTGGAGCAAAAATGAAGAAATTTATTTTTTATGGCAAAAAGGTATGCATTCTTCTTATTTTCGGGCAAAAAGGCAGAAATTCCTCATATTTTGGATCTAAATTGCAGAATTTCGCCTAATTGTGGGGCAAAAAGGCAGAAACTCCCTATATGTTGGGGCATAAAGACAGAATTTCTCATTATTTTGGGGCAGAACTCAGAAATTCCACTTATTTTGGGGCAAAATTCCAGAAATTTCCCTTATTTTGGGGCAAAATTGCAGAAATTTCACTTATTTTGGGGCAAAATTGCAGAAATTTCACTTATTTCAGGGAAAATAGGCAGAAATTTTTCTTATTTTGGGGCAAAAAGGAAGAAATTCCTAATATTTTGTGGAAAAATGCAGAAATTCCCCTTATTTTGAGGTAAAAAAGCTGAAATTCCCCTTATTTGGGGGCAAAAAGGCAGAAATTTCACTTACTTCAGGGAAATAAGTCAGAAATTTTCCTTATTTTGGGGCAAAATAGACAGAAATTCCCTTTGTTTTGGGGGAAAAGACAGAAATACCACTTATTTAGAGGCAAAAAAGCAGAAATTCCCCTTATTTTGGAGCAAAAATGAAGAAATTTCCCTTTTTTATGGCAAAAAGGTATGCATTCTTCTTATTTTCTGGCAAAAAGGCAGAAATACCCCTTATTTTGGAGCAAAATTGCAGACATTCCCCTAATTGTGGTGCAAAAAGGCAGATATTCCCTATATGTTGGGGCAAAAAGACAGAAAATCTCCTTATTTTGGGGCAAAACTCAGAAATTCCACTTATTTTGAGGCAAAATTCCAGAAATTTCCTTTATTTTGGGGCAAAATTGCAGAAATTTCACTTATTTTGGGGCAAAATTGCAGAAATTTCACTTATTTCAGAGTAATAAGTCAAAAATTTTCCGTATTTTGAAGCAAAAAAGACAGAAATTTCCTTTGTTTTGGGGGAAAAGGACAGAAAATTCACTTATTTAGAGGCAAAAAAGCAGAAATTCCCCTTATTTTGGAGCAAAAATGAAGAAATTTCGCTTTTTTATGGCAAAAAGGTATGCATTCTTCTTATTTTCGGGCAACAAGGCAGAAATTCCCCGTATTTTGGAGCAAAACTGCAGAAATTCCCCTAATTGTGTGGCAAAAAGGCAGAAATTCCCTATATGTTGGGGCACAAAGACAGAAATTCTTTTTATTTTGGGTCAGAACTCAGAAATTAAACTTATTTTGGGGCAAAATTCCAGAAATTTCCCTTATTTTGGGGCAAAATTGCAGAAATTTCACTTATTTTGGGGCAAAATTGCAGCAATTTCACTTATTTCAGGGAAAATAGGCAGAAATTTTCCTCATTTTTGGGCAAAAAGGCAGAAATTCCTAATATTTTGTGGCAAAAATGCAGAAATTCCCCTTATTTTGAGGTAAAAAGGCTGAAATTCCCCTTATTTAAGGCCAAAAATGCAGAAATTTCTTTTATTTTGGGGCAAAATTGCAGAAATTTCACTTATTTCAGGGTAATAAGTCAGAAATTTTCCTTATTTTGGGGCAAAAAATACAGAAATTCCCTTTGTTTTTGGGGGAAAAAGACAGAAATTCCACTTATTTAGAGGTAAAAAAGCAGAAATTCCCCTTATTTTGGAGCAAAAATGAAGAAATTTCTCTTTTTTATGGCAAAAAGGTATGCATTCTTCTTATTTTCGGGCAAAAAGGCAGAAATTCACCATATTTTGGAGCAAAATTGCAGAAATTTCCCTAATTGTGAAGCAAAATGCAGAAATTCCCTATATGTTGGGGCATAAAGACAGAAATTCTCCTTATTTTGAGGTAAAAAATATAGAAATTTCCTTTGTTTTTGGGGGAAAAAGACAGAAATTCCACTTTTTTAGAGGCTAAAAAGGAGAAATTCCCCTTATTTTGGAGCAAAAATGAAAAAATTTCTCTTTTTTATGGCAAAAAGGTATGCATTCTTCTTATTTTCGGGCAAAAAGGCAGAAATTCACCATATTTTGGAGCAAAATTGCAGAAATTCCCCTAATTGTGAAGCAAAATGCAGAAATTCCCTATATGTTGGGGCATAAAGACAGAAATTCTCCTTATTTTGGGGCAAAACTCAGAAATTCCACTTATTTTGGGGCAAAATTCCAGAAATTTCCCTTCTTTTGGGGCAAAATTGCAGTAATTTCACTTTTTATGTGTCAAAATTGCAGAAATTTCACTTATTTCAGAAAAAAAGGAGAAATTTTCTTATTTTGAAGCAAAAAGGCAGAAATTTCCTTTATTTTGTTACAAAGTTGTAGAAATTTTTCTTATTTTGGGGCAAAAGGGCAGAAATTTCCCATATTTTGGGGCAAAAATGTAGGAATTCCTCTTATTTTGAGGTAAAAAGGCTGAAATTCCCCTTATTTGGGGGCAAAAAGGAAGAAATTTCTCTAATTTTGGGGCAAAATTGCTGAAATTTCACTTATTTCACGACAATAAGTCAGAAATTTTCCTTATTTTGGGGCAAAAATACAGAAATTCCCTTTGTTTGCAAAAAAAAAAAAAACAGAAATTCAACTTATTTAGAGGCTTATAAGTAGAAATTCCCCTTATTTTGGAGAAAAAATGAAGAAATTTATTTTTTATGGCAAAAAGGCATGCATTCTTCTTATTTTCGGGCAAAAAGAGAGAAATTCCTCGTATTTTAGATCTAAATTGCAGAATTTCGCCTTATTGTGGGGCAAAAAGGCAGAAACTCCCTATATGTTGGGGCATAAAGACAGAATTTCTCATTATTTTGGGCAGAACCCAGAAATTCCACTTATTTTGGGGCAAAATTCAAGAAATTTCCCTTATTTTGGGGCAAAATTGCAGAAATTTCACTTATTTTGGGGCAAAATTGCAGAAATTTCACTTATTTCAGGGAAAATAGGCAGAAATTTTTCTTATTTTGGGGCCAAAAGGCAGAAATTCCTAATATTTTGTGGAAAAATGCAGAAATTCCCCTTATTTTGAGGTAAAAAATGCTGAAATTCCCCTTATTTGGGGGCAAAAAGGCAGAAATTTCCCTTATTTTGGGGCAAAATTGCAGAAATTTCACTTACTTCAGGGAAATAAGTCAGAAATTTTCCTTATTTTGGGGCAAAATAGACAGAAATTCCCTTTGTTTTGGGGGAAAAGACAGAAATACCACTTATTTAGAGGCAAAAAAGCAGAAATTCCCCTTATTTTGGAGCAAAAATGAAGAAATTTCTTTTTTTTATGGCAAAAAGGTATGCATTCTTCTTATTTTCTGGCAAAAAGGCAGAAATACCCCGTATTTTGGAGCAAAATTGCAGAAATTCCCCTAATTGTGGGGCAAAAAGGCAGATATTCCCAATATGTTGGGGCAAAAAGACAGAAAATCTCCTTATTTTGGGGCAAAACTCAGAAATTCCACTTATTTTGAGGCAAAATTCCAGAAATTTCCCTTATTTTGGGGCAAAATTGCAGAAATTTCACTTATTTTGGGGCAAAATTGCAGGAATTTAACTTATTTCAGAAAAAAGGGAGAAATTTTTTTATTTTGAAGCAAAAAGGCAGAAATTTCTAATATTTTGGTACAAAATGGTAGAAATTTTTCTTATTTTACGGAAAAAGGCAGAAATTTCCTATATTTTGGGGAAAAAATGCAGAAATTCCTTTTATTTTGAGGTAAAAAGCCTGAAATTCGCCTTATTTGGGGGCAAAAATGCAGAAATTTCCCTTATTTTAAGGCAAAATTGCAGAAATTTCACTTATTTCAGGGTAATAAGTCAGAAATTTTCTTTATTTTGGGGCAAAAAAGACCGAAATTCCTTTTGTTTTGGGGGAAAAAGACAGAAATTCCACTTATTTAGAGGCAAAAAAGCAGAAATTCCCCTTAATTTGGGGCAAAAATAAAGAAATTTCGCTTTTTTATGGCAAAAAGGTATGCATTCTCCTTATTTTCGGGCAAAAAGGCAGAAATTCCCCGTATTTTGTAGCAAAATTGCAGAAATTCCCCAAATTTTGGGGCAAAAAGGCAGAAATTCCCTATATGTTGGGGCAGAAAGACAGAAATTCTCCTTATTTTTGGGTAAAACTCATATATTCCACTTACTTTGGGGCAAAATTCCAGAAATTTTCCTTTATGGGGCAAAATTGCAGAAATTTCACTTACTTTGGTGCAAAATTGCAGAAATTTCACTTATTTCAAAAAAAAGGAGAAATTTTCTTATTTTGGGGCAAAAAGGCAGAAATTCCTAATATTTTGTGGCAAAAATGCAGAAATTCCTAATATTTTGTTGCAAAAATGCAGAAATGTCCCTTATTTTGAGGTAAAAAGGTTGAAATTCCCCTTATTTGGGGGCAGAAATGCAGAAATTTCCTTATTTTGGGGCAATTTTCAGAAATTTCACTTATTTCAGAGTAATAAGTCAGAAATTTTCTTTATTATGGGGCCAAAAAAAACAGAAATTCCCTTTGTTTTGGGGGAAAAAAACAGAAATTCCACTTATTTAGAAGCAAAAAGGGAAAAGTTCCCCTTATTTTGAAGCAAAAATGAGAAATTTCCCTTTTCTATGGCAAAAGGTAGGCATTCTTTTTATTTTTGGAAAAAAGGCAGAAATTCTCCATATTTTGCCGCAAAAGGAAGAAATTCCCCTTACTTAGGTCAAAATTACAGAAATTTCACTAATTGTGGGGCAAAAAACAGAAATTCCCCTTATTTTGGGGCAAAATTGCAGAAATTACCATTATTATGGGGAAAAAATGCAGACATTTCTCTTATTTTAGGGCAAAATTGCAGAAATTTCACTAATTGTGGGGCAAAAAGGCAGAAATTCTCTTTATTTTGGGGCAAAACTCAGAAATTCCACTTATTTTGGGGCAAAATTCCAGAAATTTCTTTTATTTTGGGGCAGAATTGTAGAAATTTCACTTATTTTGGGGCAAAATTGCGGAAATTTCACTTATTTCAGGGAAAAAAGGCAGAAATTTTCCTTATTTTGGGGCAAAACCGCAGACATTCATAATATATTGTGCCAAAATTCAGAAATTCGCCTTATTTTGAGGTAAAAAGGCTGTAATTCCCCTTATTTGGGGGCAAAAATGCAGAAATTTCCCTTATTTTGGGGCAAAATTGCAGAAATTTCACTTATTTCAGAGTAATAAGTCAGAAATTTTCCTTATTTTGGGGCAAAAAAGACAGAAATTCCCTTTGTTTTGTGAGAAAAAGGCAGAAATTCCACTTATTTAGAGGCAAAAAAGCAGAAATTCCCCTTATTTTGGAGCAAAATTTCAGAAATTCCCCTAATTGTGGGGCAAAAAAACAGAAATTCCCTATATGTTGAGACAAAATAACAGAAATTCTCCTTATTTTGGGGACAAAACTCAGATTTCCACTCATTTTTGGGCAAAATTCCAGAAATATTTTTTATTTTAGGGTAAAATTGCAGAAATTTCACTTATTTTGGGGCAAAATTGCAGAAATTTAACTTGTTCCAAAAAAAAAAGAGAAATTTTCTTATTTTGGGGCAAAAAAGCAGAAATTTCCCATATTTTGGGGCAAAAATGCAGAAATTCCCCTTATTTTGATGTAAAAAAGCTGAAATTCCCCTTATTTTGGAGCAAAATTTCAGAAATTCCCCTAATTGTGGGGCAAAAAAACAGAAATTCCCTATATGTTGAGACAAAATAACAGAAATTCTCCTTATTTTGGGGACAAAACTCAGATTTCCACTCATTTTTGGGCAAAATTCCAGAAATATTTTTTATTTTAGGGTAAAATTGCAGAAATTTCACTTATTTTGGGGCAAAATTGCAGAAATTTAACTTGTTCCAAAAAAAAAAGAGAAATTTTCTTATTTTGGGGCAAAAAAGCAGAAATTTCCCATATTTTGGGGCAAAAATGCAGAAATTCCCCTTATTTTGATGTAAAAAAGCTGAAATTCCCCTTATTTGGGGGCAAAAAGGAAGAAATTTCCCTTATTTTGAGTCAAAAGTGCTGAAATTTTACTTATTTCACGGTAATAAGTCAAAATTTTCCTTATTTTGGGGCAAAAAAGACAGGAATTCCTTTTGTTTGGGAAAAAACAGAAATTTTACTTATTTAGAGGCAAAAGGCAGAAATTCCCCTTATTTTGGAGCAAAAATGAAGAAATTTCCCTTTTTTATGGCAAAAAGGTATGCATTCTTCTTATTTTCTGGCAAAAAGGCAGAAATACCCCGTATTTTGGAGCAAAATTGCAGAAATTCCCCTAATTGTGGGGCAAAAAGGCAGATATTTCCTATATGTTGGGGCAAAAAGACAGAAAATCTCCTTATTTTGGGGCAAAACTCAGAAATTCCACTTATTTTGAGGCAAAATTCCAGAAATTTCCCTTATTTTGGGGCAAAACTGCAGAAATTTCACTTATTTTGGGGCAAAATTGCAGAAATTTCACTTATTTCAGAGTAATAAGTCAGAAATTTTCCGTATTTTGAAGCAAAAAAGACAGAAATTTCCTTTGTTTTGGGGGAAAAAGACAGAAATTCCACTTATTTAGAGGCAAAAAAGCAGAAATTTTCCTTATTTTGGAGCAAAAATGAAGAAATTTCACTTTTTTATGG
This sequence comes from Micromys minutus, assembly GCF_963924665.1. Taxonomy (NCBI): domain Eukaryota; kingdom Metazoa; phylum Chordata; class Mammalia; order Rodentia; family Muridae; genus Micromys; species Micromys minutus. Next base: position 549,665 of record NW_027667411.1, on the reverse strand, counting down.
CAAAAAGGTATGCATTCTTCTTATTTTCGGGCAACAAGGCAGAAATTCCCTGTATTTTGGAGCAAAACTGCAGAAATTCCCCTAATTGTGGGGCAAAAAGGCAGAAATTCCCTATATGTTGGGGCATAAAGACAGAAATTCTTCTTGTTTTGGGTCAGAACTCAGAAATTAAACTTATTTTGGGGCAAAATTCCAGAAATTTCCCTTATTTTGGGGCAAAATTGATGAAATTTCACTTATTTTGGGGCAAAATTGCAGCAATTTCACTTATTTCAGGGAAAATAGGCAGAAATTTTCCTCATTTTTGGGCAAAAAGGCAGAAATTCCTAATATTTTGTGGCAAAAATGCAGAAATTCCCCTTATTTTGAGGTAAAAAGGCTGAAATTCCCATTATTTGGTGGCAAAAAGGCAGAAATTTTCCTTATTTTGGGGCAAAATTGCAGAAATTTCACTTATTTTGGGGCAAAATTGCAGAAATTTCACTTATTTCAGGGAAAATAGGCAAAAATTTTTCTTATTTTGGGGCAAAAAGGCAGAAATTCCCAATATTTTGTGGAAAAATGCAGAAATTTCCCTTATTTTGAGGTAAAAAAAGCTGAAATTCCCCTTATTTGGGGGCAAAAAGGCAGAAATTTCCCTTATTTTGGGGCAAAATTGCAGAAATTTCACTTACTTCAGGGAAATAAGTCAGAAATTTTCCTTATTTTGGGGCAAAATAGACAGAAATTCCCTTTGTTTTGGGGGAAAAGACAGAAATACCACTTATTTAGAGGCAAAAAAGCAGAAATTCCCCTTATTTTGGAGCAAAAATGAAGAAATTTCCCTTTTTTATGGCAAAAAGGTATGCATTCTTCATATTTTCTGGAAAAAAGGCAGAAATACCCCGTATTTTGGAGCAAAATTGCAGAAATTCCCCTAATTGTGGGGCAAAAAGGCAGATATTCCCTATATGTTGGGGCAAAAAGACAGAAAATCTCCTTATTTTGGGGCAAAACTCAGAAATTCCACTTATTTTGAGGCAAAATTCCAGAAATTTCCCTTATTTTGGGGCAAAATTGCAGAAATTTCACTTATTTTGGGGCAAAATTGCAGAAATTTAACTTATATCAGAAAAAAGAGAGAAATTTTTTTATTTTGAAGCAAAAATGCAGAAATTCCTTTTATTTTGAGGTAAAAAGCCTGAAATTCCCCTTATTTGGGGGCAAAAATGCAGAAATTTCCCTTATTTTGGGGCAAAATTGCAGAAATTTCACTTATTTCAGGGTAATAAGTCAGAAATTTTCCTAATTTTGGGGCAAAAAAGACAGAAATTCCTTTTGTTTTGGAAGAAAAAGACAGAAATTCCACTTATTTAGAGGCAAAAAAGCAGAAATTCCTTTTATTTTGGAGCAAAAATGAAGAAATTTCGCTTTTTTATGGCAAAAAGGTATGCATTCTCCCTATTTTCGGGCAAAAAGGCAGAAATTCCCCGTATTTTGGAGCAAAATTGCAGAAATTCCCCTAATTTTGGGGCAAAAAGGCAGAAATTCCCTATATGTTGGGGCAGAAAGACAGAAATTCTCCTTATTTTGGGGTAAAACTCATATATTCCACTTACTTTGGGGCAAAATTCCAGAAATTTTCCTTATTTTGGGGCAAAATTGCTGAAATTTCACTTACTTTGGTGCAAAATTGCAGAAATTTCACTTATTTCAAAAAAAAGGAGAAATTTTCTTATTTTGGGGCAAAAAGGCAGAAATTCCTAATATTTTGTGGCAAAAATGCAGAAATTCCTAATATTTTGTTGCAAAAATGCAGAAATTTCCCTTATTTTGAGGTAAAAAGGTTGAAATTCCCCTTATTTGGGGGCAGAAATGCAGAAATTTCCTTATTTTGGGGCAATTTTCAGAAATTTCACTTATTTCAGAGTAATAAGTCAGAAATTTTCTTTATTTTGGGGCAAAAAAACAGAAATTCCCTTTGTTTTGGGGGAAAAAAACAGAAATTCCACTTATTTAGAAGCAAAAAGGGAAAAGTTCCCCTTATTTTGAAGCAAAAATGAGAAATTTCCCTTTTTTATGGCAAAAGGTAGGCATTCTTTTTATTTTTGGAAAAAAGGCAGAAATTCTCCATATTTTGCGGCAAAAGGAAGAAATTCCCCTTACTTAGGTCAAAATTACAGAAATTTCACTAATTGTGGGGCAAAAAACAGAAATTCCCCTTATTTTGGGGCAAAATTGCAGAAATTACCATTATTATGGGGAAAAAATGCAGACATTTCTCTTATTTTAGGGCAAAATTGCAGAAATTTCACTAATTGTGGGGCAAAAAGGCAGAAATTCTCTTTATTTTGGGGCAAAACTCAGAAATTCCACTTATTTTGGGGCAAAATTCCAGAAATTTCTTTTATTTTGGGGCAGAATTGCAGAAATTTCACTTATTTTGGGGCAAAATTGCGGAAATTTCACTTATTTCAGGGAAAAAAGGCAGAAATTTTCCTTATATTGGGGCAAAACCGCAGACATTCATAATATTTTGTGCCAAAATTCAGAAATTCGCCTTATTTTGAGGTAAAAAGGCTGTAATTCCCCTTATTTGGGGGCAAAAATGCAGAAATTTCCCTTATTTTGGGGCAAAATTGCAGAAATTTTACTTATTTCAGAGTAATAAGTCAGAAATTTTTCTTATTTTGGGGCAAAAAAGACAGAAATTCCCTTTGTTTTGTGAGAAAAAGGCAGAAATTCCACTTATTTAGAGGCAAAAAAGCAGAAATTCCCCTTATTTTGGAGCAAAATTTCAGAAATTCCCCTAATTGTGGGGCAAAAAGGCAGAAATTCCATATATGTTGAGACAAAATAACAGAAATTCTCCTTATTTTGGGGGCAAAACTCAGATTTCCACTCATTTTTGGGCAAAATTCCAGAAATTTTTTTTATTTTAGGGTAAAATTGCAGAAATTTCACTTATTTCAAAAAAAAGGAGAAATTTTCTTATTTTGGGGCAAAAAGGAAGAAATTCCTAATATTTTGTGGCAAAAATGCAGAAATTCCTAATATTTTGTTGCAAAAATGCAGAAATTTCCCTTATTTTGAGGTAAAAAGTTTGAAATTCCCCTTATTTGGGGGCAGAAATGCAGAAATTTCCTTATTTTGGAGCAATTTTCAGAAATTTCACTTATTTCAGAGTAATAAGTCAGAAATTTTCTTTATTATGGGGCCAAAAAAAACAGAAATTCCCTTTGTTTTGGGGGAAAAAAACAGAAATTCCACTTATTTAGAAGCAAAAAGGGAAAAGTTCCCCTTATTTTGAAGCAAAAATGAGAAATTTCCCTTTTCTATGGCAAAAGGTAGGCATTCTTTTTATTTTTGGAAAAAAGGCAGAAATTCTCCATATTTTGCCGCAAAAGGAAGAAATTCCCCTTACTTAGGTCAAAATTACAGAAATTTCACTAATTGTGGGGCAAAAAACAGAAATTCCCCTTATTTTGGGGCAAAATTGCAGAAATTACCATTATTATGGGGAAAAAATGCAGACATTTCTCTTATTTTAGGGCAAAATTGCAGAAATTTCACTAATTGTGGGGCAAAAAGGCAGAAATTCTCTTTATTTTGGGGCAAAACTCAGAAATTCCACTTATTTTGGGGCAAAATTCCAGAAATTTCTTTTATTTTGGGGCAGAATTGCAGAAATTTCACTTATTTTGGGGCAAAATTGCGGAAATTTCACTTATTTCAGGGAAAAAAGGCAGAAATTTTTCTTATTTTGGGGCAAAACCGCAGACATTCATAATACTTTGTGCCAAAATTCAGAAATTCGCCTTATTTTGAGGTAAAAAGGCTGTAATTCCCCTTATTTGGGGGCAAAAATGCAGAAATTTCCCTTATTTTGGGGCAAAATTGCAGAAATTTCACTTATTTCAGAGTAATAAGTCAGAAATTTTTCTTATTTTGGGGCAAAAAAGACAGAAATTCCCTTTGTTTTGTGAGAAAAAGGCAGAAATTCCACTTATTTAGAGGCAAAAAAGCAGAAATTCCCCTTATTTTGGAGCAAAATTTCAGAAATTCCCCTAATTGTGGGGCAAAAAGGCAGAAATTCCCTATATGTTGAGACAAAATAACAGAAATTCTCCTTATTTTGGGGGCAAAACTCAGATTTCCACTCATTTTTGGGCAAAATTCCAGAAATTTTTTTTATTTTAGGGTAAAATTGCAGAAATTTCACTTATTTTGGGGCAAAATTGCAGAAATTTAACTTATTACAAAAAAAAGGAGAAATTTTCTTATTTTGGGGCAAAAAAGCAGAAATTTCCCATATTTTGGGGCAAAAATGCAGAAATTCCCCTTATTTTGACATAAAAAAGCTGAAATTCCCCTTATTTGGGGGCAAAAAGGCAGAAATTTCCCTTATTTTGAGTCAAAAGTGCTGAAATTTCACTTATTTCACGGTAATAAGTCAAAATTTTCCTTATTTTGGGGCAAAAAAGACAGGAATTCCTTTTGTTTGGGAAAAAACAGAAATTTTACTTATTTAGAGGCAAAAGGCAGAAATTCCCCTTATTTTGGAGCAAAAATGAAGAAATTTCCCTTTTTTATGGCAAAAAGGTATGCATTCTTCTTATTTTCTGGCAAAAAGGCAGAAATACCCCGTATTTTGGAGCAAAATTGCAGAAATTCCCCTAATTGTGGGGCAAAAAGGCAGATATTCCCTATATGTTGGGGCAAAAAGACAGAAAATCTCCTTATTTTGGGGCAAAACTCAGAAATTCCACTTATTTTGAGGCAAAATTCCAGAAATTTCCCTTATTTTGGGGCAAAATTGCAGAAATTTCACTTATTTTGGGGCAAAATTGCAGAAATTTAACTTATTTCAGAAAAAAGGGAGAAATTTTTTTTATTTTGAAGCAAAAAGGCAGAAATTTCTTATATTTTGGTACAAAATGGCAGAAATTTTTCTTATTTTAGGGAAAAAGGCAGAAATTTCCTATATTTTGGGGAAAAAATGCAGAAATTCCTTTTATTTTGAGGTAAAAAGCCTGAAATTCCCCTTATTTGGGGGCAAAAATGCAAATATTTCACTTATTTTGGGGCAAAATTGCAGAAATTTCACTAATTTCAGGGTAATAAGTCAGAAATTTTCCTAATTTTGGGGCAAAAAAGACAGAAATTCCTTTTGTTTTTGGGGAAAAAGACAGAAATTCCACTTATTTAGAGGCAAAAAAGCAGAAATTCCCCTTATTTTTGAGCAAAAATGAAGAAATTTCGCTTTTTTATGGCAAAAAGGTATGCATTCTCCTTATTTTCGGGCAAAAAGGCAGAAATTCCCCGTATTTTGGAGCAAAATTGCAGAAATTCCCCTAATTTTGGGGCAAAAAGGCAGAAATTCCCTATATGTTGGGGCAGAAAGACAGAAATTCTCCTTATTTTGGGGTAAAACTCATATATTCCACTTACTTTGGGGCAAAATTCCAGAAAATTTCCTTATTTTGGGGCAAAATTGCAGAAATTTCACTTACTTTGGTGCAAAATTGCAGAAATTTCACTTATTTCAAAAAAAAGGAGAAATTTTCTTATTTTGGGGCAAAAAGGCAGAAATTCCTAATATTTTGTGGCAAAAATGCAGAAATTCCTAATATTTTGTTGCAAAAATGCAGAAATTTCCCTTATTTTGAGGTAAAAAGGTTGAAATTCCCCTTATTTGGGGGCAGAAATGCAGAAATTTCCTTATTTTGGGGCAATTTTCAGAAATTTCACTTATTTCAGAGTAATAAGTCAGAAATTTTCTTTATTTTGGGGCAAAAAAACAGAAATTCCCTTTGTTTTGGGGGAAAAAAACAGAAATTCCACTTATTTAGAAGCAAAAAGGGAAAAGTTCCCCTTATTTTGAAGCAAAAATGAGAAATTTCCCTTTTTTATGGCAAAAGGTAGGCATTCTTTTTATTTTTGGAAAAAAGGCAGAAATTCTCCATATTTTGCGGCAAAAGGAAGAAATTCCCCTTACTTAGGTCAAAATTACAGAAATTTCACTAATTGTGGGGCAAAAAACAGAAATTCCCCTTATTTTGGGGCAAAATTGCAGAAATTACCATTATTATGGGGAAAAAATGCAGACATTTCTCTTATTTTAGGGCAAAATTGCAGAAATTTCACTAATTGTGGGGCAAAAAGGCAGAAATTCTCTTTATTTTGGGGCAAAACTCAGAAATTCCACTTATTTTGGGGCAAAATTCCAGAAATTTCTTTTATTTTGGGGCAGAATTGCAGAAATTTCACTTATTTTGGGGCAAAATTGCGGAAATTTCACTTATTTCAGGGAAAAAAGGCAGAAATTTTTCTTATTTTGGGGCAAAACCGCAGACATTCATAATACTTTGTGCCAAAATTCAGAAATTCGCCTTATTTTGAGGTAAAAAGGCTGTAATTCCCCTTATTTGGGGGCAAAAATGCAGAAATTTCCCTTATTTTGGGGCAAAATTGCAGAAATTTCACTTATTTCAGAGTAATAAGTCAGAAATTTTTCTTATTTTGGGGCAAAAAAGACAGAAATTTCCTTTGTTTTGTGAGAAAAAGGCAGAAATTCCACTTATTTAGAGGCAAAAAAGCAGAAATTCCCCTTATTTTGGAGCAAAATTTCAGAAATTCCCCTAATTGTGGGGCAAAAAGGCAGAAATTCCCTATATGTTGAGACAAAATAACAGAAATTCTCCTTATTTTGGGGGCAAAACTCAGAAATTCCACTCATTTTTGGGCAAAATTCAAGAAAATTTTTTTATTTTGGGGTAAAATTGCAGAAATTTCACTTATTTTGGGGCAAAATTGCAGAAATTTAACTTATTACAAAAAAAAGGAGAAATTTTCTTATTTTGGGGCAAAAAAGCAGAAATTTCCCATATTTTGGGGCAAAAATGCAGAAATTCCCCTTATTTTGACGTAAAAAAGCTGAAATTCCCCTTATTTGGGGGCAAAAAGGCAGAAATTTCCCTTATTTTGAGTCAAAATTGCTGAAATTTCACTTATTTCACGGTAATAAGTCAAAATTTTCCTTATTTTGGGGCAAAAAAGACAGGAATTCCTTTTGTTTGGGAAAAAAACAGAAATTTTACTTATTTAGAGGCAAAAGGCAGAAATTCCCCTTATTTTGGAGCAAAAATGAAGAAATTTCCCTTTTTTTTTGGCAAAAAGGTATGCATTCTTCTTATTTTCTGGCAAAAAGGCAGAAATACCCCGTATTTTGGAGCAAAATTGCAGAAATTCCCCTAATTGTGGGGCAAAAAGGCAGATATTCCCTATATGTTGGGGCAAAAAGACAGAAAATCTCCTTATTTTGGGGCAAAACTCAGAAATTCCACTTATTTTGAGGCAAAATTCCAGAAATTTCCCTTATTTTGGGGCAAAATTGCAGAAATTTAACTTATTTTGGGGCAAAATTACAGAAATTTCACTTATTTCAGATAATAAGTCAGAAATTTTCCGTATTTTGAAGCAAAAAAGACAGAAATTTCCTTTGTTATGGGGGAAAAAGACAGAAATTCCACTTATTTAGAGGCAAAAAAGCAGAAATTTTCCTTATTTTTGAGCAAAAATGAAGAAATTTCGCTTTTTTATGGCAAAAAGGTATGCATTCTTCTTATTTTCGGGCAACAAGGCAGAAATTCCCCGTATTTTGGAGCAAAACTGCAGAAATTCCCCTAATTGTGGGGCAAAAAGGCAGAAATTCTCTATATGTTGGGGCATAAAGACAGAAATTCTTCTTGTTTTGGGTCAGAACTCAGAAATTAAACTTATTTTGGGGCAAAATTCCAGAAATTTCCCTTATTTTGGGGCAAAATTGCAGAAATATCACTTATTTTGGGGCAAAATTGCAGCAATTTCACTTATTTCAGGGAAAATAGGCAGAAATTTTCCTCATTTTTGGGCAAAAAGGCAGAAATTCTTAATATTTTGTGGCAAAAATGCAGAAATTCCCCTTATTTTGAGGTAAAAAGGCTGAAATTCCCATTATTTGGTGGCAAAAAGGCAGAAATTTTCCTTATTTTGGGGCAAAATTGCAGAAATTTCACTTATTTTGGGGCAAAATTGCAGAAATTTCACTTATTTCAGGGAAAATAGGCAGAAATTTTTCTTATTTTGGGGCAAAAAGGCAGAAATTCCTAATATTTTGTGGAAAAATGCAGAAATTCCCCTTATTTTGAGGTAAAAAAAGCTGAAATTCCCCTTATTTGGGGGCAAAAAGGCAGAAATTTCCCTTATTTTGGGGCAAAATTGCAGAAATTTCACTTACTTCTGGGAAATAAGTCAGAAATTTTTTTTATTTTGGGGCAAAATAGACAGAAATTCCCTTTGTTTTGGGGGAAAAGACAGAAATACCACTTATTTAGAGGCAAAAAAGCAGAAATTCCCCTTATTTTGGAGCAAAAATGAAGAAATTTCCCTTTTTTATGGCAAAAAGGTATGCATTCTCCTTATTTTCTGGCAAAAAGGCAGAAATACCCCGTATTTTGAAGCAAAATTGCAGAAATTCCCATAATTGTGGGGCAAAAAGGCAGATATTCCCTATATGTTGGGGCAAAAAGACAGAAAATCTCCTTATTTTGGGGCAAAACTCAGAAATTCCACTTATTTTGAAGCAAAATTCCAGAAATTTCCCTTATTTTGGGGCAAAATTGCAGAAATTTCACTTATTTTGGGGCAAAATTGCAGAATTTAACTTATTTCAGAAAAAAGGGAGAAATTTTTTTATTTTGAAGCAAAAAGGCAGAAATTTCTTATATTTTGGTACAAAATGGCAGAAATTTTTCTTATTTTAGGGAAAAAGGCAGAAATTTCCTATATTTTGGGGAAAATGCAGAAATTCCTTTTATTTTGAGGTAAAAAGCCTGAAATTCGCCTTATTTGGGGGCAAAAATGCAGAAATTTCCCTTATTTTGGGGCAAAATTGCAGAAATTTCACTTATTTCAGGGTAATAAGTCAGAAATTTTCTTTATTTTGGGGCAAAAAAGCCAGAAATTCCTTTTGTTTTGGGGGAAAAAGACAGAAATTCCACTTATTTAGAGGCAAAAAAGCAGAAATTCCCCTTATTTTGGGGCAAAAATGAAGAAATTTCGCTTTTTTATGGCAAAAAGTTATGCATTCTCCTTATTTTCGGGCAAAAAGGCAGAAATTCCCCGTATTTTGGAGCAAAATTGCAGAAATTCCCAAAATTTGGGGGCAAAAAGGCAGAAATTCCCTATATGTTGGGGCAGAAAGAAAGAAATTCTCCTTATTTTTGGGTAAAACTCATATATTCCACTTACTTTGGGGCAAAATTCCAGAAATTTTCCTTATTTTGGGGCAAAATTGCAGAAATTTCACTTACTTTGGTGCAAAATTGTAGAAATTTCACTTATTTCAAAAAAAATGGAGAAATTTTCTTATTTTGGGGCAAAAAGGCAGAAATTCCTAATATTTTGTGGCAAAAATGCAGAAATTCCTAATATTTTGTTGCAAAAATGCAGAAATTTCCCTTATTTTGAGGTAAAAAGTTTGAAATTCCCCTTATTTGGGGGCAGAAATGCAGAAATTTCCTTATTTTGGGGCAATTTTCAGAAATTTCACTTATTTCAGAGTAATAAGTCAGAAATTTTCTTTATTATGGGGCAAAAAAAAAACCAGAAATTCCCTTTGTTTTGGGGGAAAAAACAGAAATTCCACTTATTTAGAAGCAAAAAGGGAAAAGTTCCCCTTATTTTGAAGCAAAAATGAGAAATTTCCCTTTTTTATGGCAAAAGGTAGGCATTCTTTTTATTTTTGGAAAAAAGGCAGAAATTCTCCATATTTTGCGGCAAAAGGAAGAAATTCCCCTTACTTAGGTCAAAATTACAGAAATTTCACTAATTGTGGGGCAAAAAACAGAAATTCCCCTTATTTTGGGGCAAAATTGCAGAAATTACCAATATTATGTGGAAAAAATGCAGACATTTCTCTTATTTTAGGGCAAAATTGCCGAAATTTCACTAATTGTGGGGCAAAAAGGCAGAAATTCTCTTTATTTTGGGGCAAAACTCAGAAATTCCACTTATTTTGGGGCAAAATTCCAGAAATTTCTTTTATTTTGGGGCAGAATTGCAGAAATTTCACTTATTTTGGGGCAAAATTGCGGAAATTTCACTTATTTCAGGGAAAAAAGGCAGAAATTTTCCTTATTTTGGGGCAAAACCATAGACATTCATAATATTTTGTGCCAAAATTCAGAAATTCGCCTTATTTTGAGGTAAAAAGGCTGTAATTCCCTTTATTTGGGGGCAAAAATGCAGAAATTTCCCTTATTTTGGGGCAACATTGCAGAAATTTCACTTATTTCAGAGTAATAAGTCAGAAATTTTTCTTATTTTGGGGCAAAAAAGACAGAAATTCCCTTTGTTTTGTGAGAAAAAGGCAGAAATTCCACTTATTTAGAGGCAAAAAAGCAGAAATTCCTATTATTTTGGAGCAAAATTTCAGAAATTCCCCTAATTGTGGGGCAAAAAGGCAGAAATTCCCTATATGTTGAGACAAAATAACAGAAATTCTCCTTATTTTGGGGGCAAAACTCAGAAATTCCACTCATTTTTGGGCAAAATTCCAGAAATTTTTTTTATTTTGGGGTAAAATTGCAGAAATTTCACTTATTTTTGGGCAAAATTGCAGAAATTTAACTTATTACAAAAAAAAGGAGAAATTTTCTTATTTTGGGGCAAAAAAGCAGAAATTTCCCATATTTTGGGGCAAAAATGAAGAAATTCCCCTTATTTTGACATAAAAAGCTGAAATTCCCCTTATTTGGGGGCAAAAAGGCAGAAATTTCCCTTATTTTGAGTCAAAAGTGCTGAAATTTCACTTATTTCACGGTAATAAGCCAAAATTTTCCTTATTTTGGGGCAAAAAAGACAGGAATTCCTTTTGTTTGGGAAAAAACAGAAATTTTACTTATTTAGAGGCAAAAGGCAGAAATTCCCCTTATTTTGGAGCAAAAATGAAGAAATTTCCCTTTTTTATGGCAAAAAGGTATGCATTCTTCTTATTTTCTGGCAAAAAGGCAGAAATACCCCGTATTTTGGAGCAAAATTGCAGAAATTCCCCTAATTGTGGGGCAAAAAGGCAGATATTCCCTATATGTTGGGGCAAAGACAGAAAATCTCCTTATTTTGGGGCAAAACTCAGAAATTCCACTTATTTTGAGGCAAAATTCCAGAAATTTCTCTTATTTTGGGGCAAAATTGCAGAAATTTCACTTATTTTGGGGCAAAATTGCAGAAATTTCACTTATTTCAGAGTAATAAGTCAGAAATTTTCCGTATTTTGAAGCAAAAAAGACAGAAATTTCCTTTGTTTTGGGGAAAAAGACAGAAATTCCACTTATTTAGAGGCAAAAAAGCAGAAATTCCCCTTATTTTGGAGCAAAAATGAAGAAATTTCGCCTTTTTATTGCAAAAAGTTATGCATTCTTCTAATTTTCGGGCAACAAGGCAGAAATTCCCCGTATTTTGGAGCAAAACTGCAGAAATTCCCCTAATTGTGGGGCAAAAAGGCAGAAATTCCCTATATGTTGGGGCATAAAGACAGAAATTCTTCTTGTTTTGGGTCAGAACTCAGAAATTAAACTTATTTTGGGGCAAAATTCCATAAATTTCCCTTATTTTGGGGCAAAATTGCAGAAATTTCACTTATTTTGGGGCAAAATTGCAGCAATTTCACTTATTTCAGGGAAAATAGGCAGAAATTTTCCTCATTTTTGGGCAAAAAGGCAGAAATTCCTAATATTTTGTGGCAAAAATGCAGAAATTCCCCTTATTTTGAGGTAAAAAGGCTGAAATTCCCATTATTTGGTGGCAAAAAGGCAGAAATTTTCCTTATTTTGGGGCAAAATTGCAGAAATTTCACTTATTTTGGGGCAAAATTGCAGAAATTTCACTTACTTCAGGAAAATAAGTCAGAAATTTTCCTTATTTTGGGGCAAAATAGACAGAAATTCCCTTTGTTTTGGGGGAAAAGACAGAAATACCACTTAATTAGAGGCAAAAAAGCAGAAATTCCCCTTATTTTGGAGCAAAAATGAAGAAATTTCCCTTTTTTATGGCAAAAAAGTATGCATTCTTCTTATTTTCTGGCAAAAAGGCAGAAATACCCCGTATTTTGGAGCAAAATTGCAGAAATTCCTCTAATTGTGGGGCAAAAAGGCAGATATTCCCTATATGTTGGGGCAAAAAAACAGAAAATCTTCTTATTTTGGGGCAAAACTCAGAAATTCCACTTATTTTGAGGCAAAATTCCAGAAATTTCCCTTATTTTGGGGCAAAATTGCAGAAATTTCACTTATTTTGGGGCAAAATTGCAGAAATTTAACTTATTTCAGAAAAAAGGGAGAAATTTTTTTATTTTGAAGCAAAAAGGCAGAAATTTCTTATATTTTGGTACAAAATGGCAGAAATTTTTCTTATTTTAGGGAAAAAGGCAGAAATTTCCTATATTTTGGGGAAAAAATGCAGAAATTCCTTTTATTTTGAGGTAAAAAGCCTGAAATTCCCCTTATTTGGGGGCAAAAATGCAGAAATTTCCCTTATTTTGGGGCAAAATTGCAGAAATTTTACTTATTTCAGGGTAATAAGTCAGAAATTTTCCTAATTTTGGGGCAAAAAAGACAGAAATTCCTTTAGTTTTGGGGGAAAAAGACAGAAATTCCACTTATTTAGAAGCAAAAAGGCAGAAATTCCCCTTATTTTGGAGCAAAAATGAAGAAATTTCGCTTTTTTATGGCAAAAAGGTATGCATTCTCCTTATTTTCGGGCAAAAAGGCAGAAATTCCCCGTATTTTGGAGCAAAATTGCAGAAATTCCCCTAATTTTGGGGCAAAAAGGCAGAAATTCCCTATATGTTGGGGCAGAAAGACAGAAATTCTCCTTATTTTGGGGTAAAACTCATATATTCCACTTACTTTGGGGCAAAATTCCAGAAATTTTCCTTATTTTGGGGCAAAATTGCAGAAATTTCACTTACTTTGGTGCAAAATTGCAGAAATTTCACTTATTTCAAAAAAAAGGAGAAATTTTCTTATTTTGGGGCAAAAAGGCAGAAATTCCTAATATTTTGTGGCAAAAATGCAGAAATTCCTAATATTTTGTTGCAAAAATGCAGAAATTTCCCTTATTTTGAGGTAAAAAGGTTGAAATTCCCCTTATTTGGGGGCAGAAATGCAGTAATTTCCTTATTTTGGGGCAATTTTCAGAAATTTCACTTATTTCAGAGTAATAAGTCAGAAATTTTCTTTATTTTGGGGCAAAAAACAGAAATTCCCTTTGTTTTGGGGGAAAAAAACAGAAATTCCACCTATTTAGAAGCAAAAAGGGAAAAGTTCCCCTTATTTTGAAGCAAAAATGAGAAATTTCCCTTTTTTATGGCAAAAGGTAGGCATTCTTTTTATTTTTGGAAAAAAGGCAGAAATTCTCCATATTTTGCGGCAAAAGGAAGAAATTCCCCTTACTTAGGTCAAAATTACAGAAATTTCACTAATTGTGGGGCAAAAAACAGAAATTCCCCTTATTTTGGGGCAAAATTGCAGAAATTACCATTATTATGGGGAAAAAAATGCAGACATTTCTCTTATTTTAGGGCAAAATTGCAGAAATTTCACTTATTTCAGAGTAATAAGTCAGAAATTTTTCTTATTTTGGGGCAAAAAAGACAGAAATTCCCTTTGTTTTGTGAGAAAAAGGCAGAAATTCCACTTATTTAGAGGCAAAAAAGCAGAAATTCCCTTTATTTTGGAGCAAAATTTCAGAAATTCCCCTAATTGTGGGGCAAAAAGGCAGAAATTCCCTATATGTTGAGACAAAATAACAGAAATTCTCCTTATTTTGGGGGCAAAACTCAGAAATTCCACTCATTTTTGGGCAAAATTCCAGAAATTTTTTTTATTTTGGGGTAAAATTGCAGAAATTTCACTTATTTTGGGGCAAAATTGCAGAAATTTAACTTATTACAAAAAAAGGAGAAATTTTCTTATTTTGGGGCAAAAAACCAGAAATTTCCCATATTTTGGGGCAAAAATGCAGAAATTCCCCTTATTTTGAGGTAAAAGAGCTGAAATTCCCCTTATTTGGGGGCAAAAAGGCAGAAATTTCCCTTATTTTGAGTCAAAAGTGCTGAAATTTCACTTATTTCACGGTAATAAGTCAAAATTTTCCTTATTTTGGGGCAAAAAAGACGGGAATTCCTTTCTGTTGGGAAAAAACAGAAATTTTACTTATTTAGAGGCAACAGGCAGAAATTCCCCTTATTTTGGAGCAAAAAGGAAGAAATTTCCCTTTTTTATGGCAAAAAGGTATGCATTCTTCTTATTTTCAGACAAAAAAGGCAGAAATTCCTCATATTTTGGACCAAAATTGTAGAATTTTGCCTAATTGTGAGGCAAAAAGGCAGAAATTCCCTATATGTTGGGGTATAAAGACAGAAATTCTCCTTATTTTGGGGCAGAACTCAGAAATTCCACTTATTTTGCGGCAAAATTCCAGAAATTTCCCTTATTTTGGGGCAAAATTGAAGAAATTTCACTTATTTTGTGTCAAAATTGCAGAAATTTCACTTAATTCATGGAAAATAGGCAGAAATTTTTCTTATTTAGGGGCAAAAATGCAGAAATTCCTAATTTTTGTGGCAAACATGCAGAAATTCCCCTTATTTTGAGGTAAAAAAGCTGAAATTCCCCTTATTTGGGGGCAAAAAGGCAGAAATTTCCCTTATTTTGGGGCAAAATTGCAGAAATTTCACTTACTTCAGGGAAATAAGTCAGAAATTTTCTTTATTTTGGGGCAAAATAGACAGAAATTCCCTTTGTTTTGGGGGAAAAGACAGAAATACCACTTATTTAGAGGCAAAAAAGCAGAAATTCCCCTTATTTTGGAGCAAAAATGAAGAAATTTCCTTTTATTATGGCAAAAAGGTATGCATTCTTCTTATTTTCTGGCAAAAAGGCAGAAATACCCCGTATTTTGGAGCAAAATTGCAGAAATTCCCCTAATTGTGGGGCAAAAAGGCAGATATTCCCTATATGTTGGGTCAAAAAGACAGAAAATCTCCTTATTTTGGGGTAAAACTCAGAAATTCCACTTATTTTGAGGCAAAATTCCAGAAATTTCCCTTATTTTGGGGCAAAATTGCAGAAATTTCACTTATTTTGGGGCAAAATTGCAGAAATTTAACTTATTTCAGAAAAAAAGGAGAAATTTTTTTATTTTGAAGCAAAAAGGCAGAAATTTCTTATATTTTGGTACAAAATGGCAGAAATTTTTCTTATTTTGGGGAAAAAAGACAGAAATTCCTAATTTTTGTGGCAAAAAATGCAGAAATTCCCCTTATTTTGAGGTAAAAAAAGCTGAAATTCCCCTTATTTTGTTGCAAAAAGGCAGAAATTTCCCTTATTTTGGGGCAAAATTGCAGAAATTTCACTTACTTCAGGGAAATAAGTCAGAAATTTTCTTTATTTTGGGGCAAAATAGACAGAAATTCCCTTTGTTTTGGGGGAAAAGACAGAAATACCACTTATTTAGAGGCAAAAAAGCAGAAATTCCTTTTATTTTGGGGCAAAAATGAAGAAATTTCGCTTTTTTATGGCAAAAAGGTATGCATTCTCCTTATTTTCGGGCAAAAAGGCAGAAATTCCCCGTATTTTGGAGCAAAATTGCAGAAATTCCCCTAATTGTGGGGCAAAAAGGCAGATATTCCCTATATGTTGGGGCAAAAAGACAGAAAATCTAATTATTTTGGGGCCAAACTCAGAAATTCCACTTATTTTGAGGCAAAATTCCAGAAATTTCCCTTTTTTTGGGGCAAAATTGCAGAAATTTAACTTATTTCAGAAAAAAGGGAGAAATTTTTTTATTTTGAAGCAAAAAGGCAGAAATTTCTTATATTTTGGTACAAAATGGCAGAAATTTTTCTTATTTTGGGGAAAAAGGCAGAAATTTCCTACATTTTGGGGCAAAAATGCAGAAATTCCTTTTATTTTGAGGTAAAAAGCCTGAAATTCCCCTTATTTGGGGGCAAAAATGCAGAAATTTCCCTTATTTTGGGGCAAAATTGAAGAAATTTCACTTATTTCAGGGATAATAAGTCAGAAATTTTGCTTATTTTGGGGCAAAAAAGACAGAAATTCCTTTTGTTTTGGGGGAAAAAGACAGAAATTCCACTTATTTAGAGGCAAAAAAGCAGAAATTCCCCTTATTTTGGAGCAAAAATAAAGAAATTTCGCTTTTTTATGGCAAAAAGGTATGCATTCTCCTTATTTTCGGGCAAAAAGGCAGAAATTCCCCGTATTTTGGAGCAAAATTGCAGAAATTCCCCTAATTGTGGGGCAAAAAGGCAGAAATTCTCTATATGTTGGGGCAAAAGACAGAAATTCTCCTTATTTTGGGGTAAAACTCATAAATTCCACTTACTTTGGGGCAAAATTCCAGAAATTTCCTTTATTTTGGGGCAAAATTGCAGAAATTTCACTTACTTTGGGGCAAAATTGCAAAAATTTCACTTATTTCAAAAAAAAAGGAGAAATTTTCTTATTTTGGGCAAAAAGGCAGAAATTCCTAATATTTTGTGGCAAAAATGCAGAAATTCCTAATATTTTGTTGCAAAAATGCTGAAATTTCCCTTATTTTGAGGTAAAAAGGTTGAAATTCCCCTTATTTGGGGGCAGAAATTCAGAAATTTCCTTATTTTGGGGCAATTTTCAGAAATTTCACTTATTTCAGGGTAATAAGTCAGAAATTTTCCTTATTTTGGGGCAAAAAAAACAGAAATTTTCTTTTTTTGGGGGAAAAAACAGAAATTCCACTTATTTAGAAGCAAAAATGGAAAAGTTCCCCTTATTTTGAAGCAAAAATGAGAAATTTCCCTTTTTTATGGCAAAAGGTAGGCATTATTTTATTTTTGGAAAAAAGGCAGAAATTCCCCATATTATCGGCAAAAGGCAGAAATTCCCCTTACTTAGGTCAAAATTACAGAAATTTCACTAATTGTGGGGCAAAAAACAGAAATTCCCCTTATTTTGGGGCAAAATTGCAGAAATTTCCCTTATTATGGGGAAAAAATGCAGAAATTTCTCTTATTTTAGGGCAAAATTGCAGAAATTTCACTAATTGTGGGGCAAAAAGGCAGAAATTCTCTTTATTTTGGGGAAAAACTCAGAAATTCCACTTATTTTGGGGCAAAATTCCAGAAATTTCTTTTATTTTGGGGCAGAATTGAAGAAATTTCACTTATTTTGGGGCAAAATTGCAGAAATTTCACTTATTTTGGGGCAAAATTGCAGAAATTTAACTTATTTCAGGAAAAAAGGAGAAATTTTTTTATTTTGAAGCAAAAAGGCAGAAATTTCTTATATTTTGGTACAAAATGGCAGAAATTTTTCATATTTTGGGGCAAAAGGGAGAAATTCCCCTTATTTTGAGGTAAAAAAAGCTGAAATTCCCCTTATTTGGGGGCAAAAAGGCAGAAATTTCCCTTATTTTGGAGCAAAATTGCAGAAATTTCACTTACTTCAGGGAAATAAGTCAGAAATTTTCTTTATTTTGGGGCAAAATAGACAGAAATTCCCTTTGTTTTGGGGAAAAAGACAGAAATTCCACTTATTTAGAGGCAAAAAAGCAGAAATTCCTTTTATTTTAAGGCAAAAATGAAGAAATTTCAATTTTTTATGGCAAAAAGGTATGCATTCTCCTTATTTTCGGGCAAAAAGGCAGAAATTCCCCGTATTTTGGAGCAAAATTGCAGAAATTCCCCTAATTGTAGGGCAAAAAGGCAGATATTCCCTATATGTTGGGGCAAAAGATAGAAAATCTCCTTATTTTGGGGCAAAACTCAGAAATTCCACTTATTTTGAGGCAAAATTCCAGAAATTTCCCTTATTTTGGGGCAAAATTGCAGAAATTTCACTTATTTTGAGGCAAAATTGCAGAAATTTCACTTATTTCAAAAAAAAAGGAGAAATTTTTTTATTTTGAAGCAAAAACGCAGAAATTTCTTATATTTTGGTACAAAATGGCAGAAATTTTTCTTATTTTGGGGAAAAAGGGCAGAAATTTCCTATATTTTGGGGCAAAAATGCAGAAATTCCTTTTATTTTGAGGTAAAAAGTCTGAAATTCCCCATATTTGGGGGCAAAAATGCAGAAATTTCCCTTATTTTGGGGCAAAATTGCAGAAATTTCACTTATTTCAGGGTAATAAGTCAGAAATTATCCTAATTTTAGGGCAAAAAAGACAGAAATTCCTTTTGTTTTGGGGGAAAAAGACAGAAATTCCACTTATTTAGAGGCAAAAAAGCAGAAATTCCCCTTATTTTGGAGCAAAAATGAAGAAATTTCGCTTTTTTATGGCAAAAAGGTATGCATTCTCCTTATTTTCGGGCAAAAAGGCAGAAATTCCCCGTATTTTGGAGCAAAATTGCAGAAATTCCCCTAATTGTAGGGCAAAAAGGCAGAAATTCCCTATATGTTGGGGCAGAAAGACAGAAATTCTCCTTATTTTGGGGTAAAACTCATAAATTCCACTTATTTTGGGGCAAAATTCCAGAAATTTCCCTTATTTTGGGGCAAAATTGCAGAAATTTCACTTACTTTGGGGCAAAATGGCAAAAATTTCACTTATTTCAAAAAAAAAGGAGAAATTTTCTTATTTTGGGGCAAAAAGGCAGAAATTCCTAATATTTTGTGGCAAAAATGCAGAAATTCCTAATATTTTGTTGCAAAAATGCAGAAATTTCCCTTATTTTGAGGTAAAAAGGTTGATATTCCGCTTATTTGGGGGCAGAAATGCAGAAATTTCCTTATTTTGGGGCAATTTTCAGAAATTTCACTTATTTCAGGGTAATAAGTCAGAAATTTTCCTTATCTTGGGGCAAAAAAACAGAAATTCCCTTTGTTTTGGGGGAAAAAACAGAAATTCCACTTATTTAGAAGCAAAAATGAAAAAGTTCCCCTTATTTTGAAGCAAAAATGAGAAATTTCCCTTTTTTATGGCAAAAGGTAGGCATTCTTTTTATTTTTGGAAAAAAGGCAGAAATTCCCCATATTTTGCGGCAAAAGGCAGAAATTCCCCTTACTTAGGTCAAAATTACAGAAATTTCACTAATTGTGGGGCAAAAAACAGAAATTCCCCTTATTTTGGGGCAAAATTGCAGAAATTTCCCTTATTATGGGGAAAAAATGTAGAAATTTCTCTTATTTTAGGGCAAAATTGAAGAAATTTCACTAATTGTGGGGCAAAAAGGCAGAAATTCTCTTTATTTTGGGGCAAAACTCAGAAATTCCACTTATTTTGGGGCAAAATTCCAGAAATTTCTTTTATTTTGGGGCAGAATTGTAGAAATTTCACTTATTTTGGGGCAAAATTGCAGAAATTTCACTTATCAGGGAAAAAAGGCAGAAATTTTCCTTATTTTGGGGCAAAACCACAGACATTCATAATATTTTGTGCCAAAATTCAGAAATTCGCCGTATTTTGAGGTAAAAAGGCTGTAATTCCCCTTATTTGGGGGCTAAAATGCAGAAATTTCCCTTATTTTGGGGCAAAATTGCAGAAATTTCACTTATTTCAGAGTAATAAGTCAGAAATTTTCCTTATTTTGGGGCAAAAATAACAGAAATTCCCTTTGTTTTGTGAGAAAAAGGCAGAAATTCCACTTATTTAGAGGCAAAAAAGCAGAAATTCCCCTTATTTTGGAGCAAAATTTCAGAAATTCCCCTAATTGTGGGGCAAAAAGGCAGAAATTCCCTATATGTTGAGACAAAATAACAGAAATTCTCCTTATTTTGGGGGCAAAACTCAGAAATTCCACTCATTTTTGGGCAAAATTCCAGAAATTTTTTTTATTTTGGGGTAAAATTGCAGAAATTTCCCATATTTTGGGGCAAAAATGCAGAAATTCCCCTTATTTTGAGGTAAAAAAGCTGAAATTCCCCTTATTTGGGGGCAAAAAGGCAGAAATTTCCCTTATTTTGAGTCAAAATTGCTGAAATTTCACTTATTTCACGGTAATAAGTCAAAATTTTCCTTATTTTGTGGCAAAAAAGACAGGAATTCCCTTTGGGAAAAAACAGAAATTTTACTTATTTAGAGGCAAAAAGGCAGAAATTCCCCTTATTTTGGAGCAAAAATGAAGAAATTTCCCTTTTTTATGGCAAAAAGGTATGCATTCTTCTTATTTTCGGACAAAAAAGACAGAAATTCCTCGTATTTTGGAGCAAAATTGCAGAATTTTGCCTAATTATGAGGCAAAAAGGCAGAAATTCCCTATATGTTGGGGTATAAAGACAGAAATTCTCCTTATTTTGGGGCAGAACTCAGAAATTCCACTTATTTTCGGGCAAAATTCCAGAAATTTCCCTTATTTTGGGGCAAAATTGAAGAAATTTCACTTATTTTGTGTCAAAATTGCAGAAATTTCACTTATTTCATGGAAAATAGGCAGAAATTTTTCTTATTTTGGGGCAAAAAGGCAGAAATTCCTAATTTTTGTGGCAAAAATGCAGAAATTCCCCTTATTTTGAGGTAAAAAAAGATGAAATTGCCCTTATTTGGGGGCAAAAAGGCAGAAATTTCCCTTATTTTGGGGCAAAATTGCAGAAATTTCACTTACTTCAGGGAAATAAGTCAGAAATTTTTTTTTATTTTGGGGCAAAATAGACAGAAATTCCCTTTGTTTTGGGGGAAAAGACAGAAATACCACTTATTTAGAGGCAAAAAAAGCAGAAATTCCCCTTAATTTGGAGCAAAAATGAAGAAATTTCCCTTTTTTATGGCAAAAAGGTATGCATTCTTCTTATTTTCTGGCAAAAAGGCAGAAATACCCCGTATTTTGGAGCAAAATTGCAGAAATTCCACTAATTGTGGGGCAAAAAGGCAGATATTCCCTATATGTTGGGGCAAAAAGACAGAAAATCTCCTTATTTTGGGGCAAAACTCAGAAATTCCACTTATTTTGAGGCAAAATTCCAGAAATTTCCCTTATTTTGGGGCAAAATTGCAGAAATTTCACTTATTTTGGGGCAAAATTGCAGAAATTTAACTTATTTCAGAAAAAAGGGAGAAATTTTTTTATTTTGAAGCAAAAAGGCAGAAATTTCTTATATTTTGGTACAAAATGGCAGAAATTTTTCTTATTTTGGGGCAAAAAGGCAGAAATTTCCTATATTTTGGGGCAAAAATGCAGAAATTCATTTTATTTTGAGATAAAAAGTCTGAAATTCCCCTTATTTGGGGGCAAAAATGCAGAAATTTCCCTTATTTTGGGGCAAAATTGCAGAAATTGCACTTATTTCAGGGTAATAAGTCAGAAATTTTCTTTATTTTGGGGCAAAAAAGACAAATATTCCTTTTGTTTTGGGGGAAAAAGACAGAAAATCCACTTATTTAGAGGCAAAAAAGCAGAAATTCCCATTATTTTGGGGCAAAAATGAAGAAATTTCGCTTTTTTATGGCAAAAAGGTATGCATTCTCCTTATTTTCGGGCAAAAAGGCAGAAATTCCCCGTATTTTGGAGCAAAATTGCAGAAATTCCCCTAATTGTGGGGCAAAAAGGCAGATATTCCCTATATGTTGTGGCAAAAAGACAGAAAATCTCCTTATTTTGGGGCAAAACTCAGAAATTCCACTTATTTTGAGGCAAAATTCCAGAAATTTCCCTTATTTTGGGGCAAAATTGCAGAAATTTTGCTTATTTTGGGGCAAAATTGTAGAAATTTCGCTTATTTTGGGGCAAAATTGCAGAAATTTAACTTATTTCAGAAAAAAGGGAGAATTTTTTTTATTTTGAAGCAAAAAGGCAGAAATTTCTTATATTTTGGTACAAAATGGCAGAAATTTTTCTTATTTTGGGGAAAAAAGGCAGAAATTTCCTATATTTTGGGGCAAAAATGCAGAAATTCCTTTTATTTTGAGGTAAAAAGCCTGAAATTCCCCTTATTTGGGGGCAAAAATGCAGAAATTTCCCTTATTTTGGGGCAAAATTGCAGAAATTTTACTTATTTCAGGGTAATAAGTCAGAAATTTTCCTTATTTTGGGGCAAAAAAGACAGAAATTCCTTTTGTTTTGGGGGAAAAAGACAGAAAATCCACTTATTTAGAGGCAAAAAAGCAGAAATTCCCCTTATTTTGGAGCAAAAATGAAGAAATTTCGCTTTTTTATGGCAAAAAGGTATGCATTCTCCTTATTTTCGGGCAAAAAGGCAGAAATTCCCCGTATTTTGGAGCAAAATTGCAGAAATTCCCCTAATTGTGGGGCAAAAAGGCAGAAATTCCCTATATGTTGGGGCAGAAAGACAGAAATTCTCCTTATTTTGGGGTAAAACTCATAAATTCCACTTACTTTGGGGCAAAATTCCAGAAATTTCCCTTATTTTGGGGTAAAATTGCAGAAATTTCACTTACTTTGGGGCAAAATTGCAGAAATTTCACTTATTTCAAAAAAAAAAGGAGAAATTTTCTTATTTTGGGGCAAAAAGGCAGAAATTCCTAATATTTTGTGGCAAAAATGCAGAAATTCCTAATATTTTGTTGCAAAAATGCAGAAATTTCCCTTATTTTGAGGTAAAAAAGTTGAAATTCCCCTTATTTGGGGGCAGAAATGCAGAAATTTCCTTATTTTGGGGCAATTTTCAGAAATTTCACTTATTTCAGGGTAATAAGTCAGAAATTTTCCTTATTTTGGGGCAAAAAAAACAGAAATTCCCTTTGTTTTGGGGGAAAAAAACAAAAATTCCACTTATTTAGAAGCAAAAATGGAAAAGTTCCCCTTATTTTGAAGCAAAAATGAGAAATTTCCCTTTTTTATGGCAAAAGGTAGGCATTCTTTTTGTTTTTGGAAAAAAGGCAGAAATTGCCCATATTTTGTGGCAAAAGGCAGAAATTCCCCTTACTTAGGTCAAAATTACAGAAATTTCACTAATTGTGGGGCAGAAAACAGAAATTCCCCTTATTTTGGGGCAAAATTGCAGAAAGTTCCCTTATTATGGGGAAAAATGCAGAAATTTCTCTTATTTTAGGGCAAAATTGCAGAAATTTCACTAATTGTGGGGCAAAAAGGCAGAAATTCTCTTTATTTTGGGGCAAAACTCAGAAATTCCACTTATTTTGGGGCAAAATTCCAGAAATTTCTTTTATTTGGGGGCAGAATTGCAGAAATTTCACTTATTTTGGGGCAAAATTGCAGAAATTTCACTTATTTCAGGGAAAAAAGGCATTAATTTTTCTTATTTTGGGGCAAAACCGCAAACATTCATAATATTTTGTGCCAAAATTCAGAAATTCGCCTTATTTTGAGGTAAAAAGTCTGAAATTCCCCTTATTTGGGGGCAAAAATGCAGAAATTTCCCTTATTTTGGGGCAAAATTGCAGAAATTTCACTTATTTCAGAGTAATAAGTCAGAAATTTTCCTTATTTTGGGGCAAAAAAGACAGAAATTCCCTTTGTTTTATGAGAAAAAGGCAGAAATTCCACTTTTTTAGAGGCATAAAAGCAGAAATTCCCCTTATTTTGGAGCAAAATTTCAGAAATTCCCCTAATTGTGGGGCAAAAAGGCAGAAATTCCCTATATGTTGAGACAAAATAACAGAAATTCTCCTTATTTAGGGGGCAAAACTCAGAAATTCCACTCATTTTTGGGCAAAATTTCAGAAATTTTTTTTATTTTGGGGTAAAATTGCAGAAATTTCACATATTTTGGGGCAAAATTGCAGAAATTTAACTTATTTCAGAAAAAAAAGAGAAATTTTCTTATTTTAGGGCAAAAAAGCAGAAATTTCCCATATTTTGGGGCAAAAATGCAGAAATTCCTCTTATTTTGAGGTAAAAAAGCTGAAATTCCCCTTATTTGGGGGCAAAAAGGCAGAAATTTTCCTTATTTTGAGTCAAAATTGCTGAAATTTCACTTATTTCACGGTAATAAGTCAAAATTTTCCTTATTTTGTGGCAAAAAAGACAGGAATTCCCTTTGGGAAAAAACAGAAATTTTACTTATTTAGAGGCAAAAAGGCAGAAATTCCCCTTATTTTGGAGCAAAAATGAAGAAATTTCCCTTTTTTATGGCAAAAAGGTATGCATTCTTCTTATTTTCGGACAAAAAAGACAGAAATTCCTCGTATTTTGGAGCAAAATTGCAGAATTTTGCCTAATTGTGAGGCAAAAAGGCAGAAATTCACTATATGTTGGGGTATAAAGACAGAAATTCTCCTTATTTTGGGGCAGAACTCAGAAATTCCACTTATTTTGAGGCAAAATTCCAGAAATTTCCCTTATTTTGGGGCAAAATTGAAGAAATTTCACTTATTTTGTGTCAAAATTGCAGAAATTTCACTTATTTCATGGAAAATAGGCAGAAATTTTTCTTATTTTGGGGCAAAAAGGCAGAAATTCCTAATTTTTGTGGCAAAAATGCAGAAATTCCCCTTATTTTGAGGTAAAAAAGCTGAAATTCCCCTTATTTGGGGGCAAAAAGGCAGAAATTTCCCTTATTTTGGGGCAAAATTGCAGAAATTTCACTTACTTCAGGGAAATAAGTCAGAAATTTTTTTTATTTTGGGGCAAAATAGACAGAAATTCCCTTTGTTTTGGGGGAAAAGACAGAAATACCACTTATTTAGAGGCAAAAAAGCAGAAATTCCCCTTATTTTGGAGCAAAAATGAAGAAATTTCCCTTTTTTATGGCAAAAAGGTATGCATTCTCCTTATTTTCTGGGAAAAAATCAGAAATACCCCGTATTTTGGAGCAAAATTGCAGAAATTCCCCTAATTGTGGGGCAAAAAGGCAGATATTCCCTATATGTTGGGGCAAAAAGACAGAAAATCTCCTTATTTTGGGGCAAAACTCAGAAATTCCACTTATTTTGAGGCAAAATTCCAGAAATTTCCCTTATTTTGGGGCAAAATTGCAGAAATTTCACTTATTTTGGGGCAAAATTGCAGAAATTTAACTTATTTCAGAAAAAAGGGAGAAATTTTTTTATTTTGAAGCAAAAAGGCAGAAATTTCTTATATTTTGGTACAAAATGGCAGAAATTTTTCTTATTTTGGGAAAAAAAGGAAGAAATTTCCTATATTTTGGGGCAAAAATGCAGAAATTCCTTTTATTTTGAGGTAAAAAGTCTGAAATTCCCCATATTTGGGGGCAAAAATGCAGAAATTTCCCTTATTTTGGGGCAAAATTGCAGAAATTTCCCTTATTATGGGGAAAAAATGCAGAAATTTCTCTTATTTTAGGGCAAAATTGTAGAAATTTCACTAATTGTGGGGCAAAAAGGCAGAAATTCTCTTTATTTTGGGTAAAACTCAGAAATTCCACTTATTTTGAAGCAAAATTCCAGAAATTTCTTTTATTTTGGGGCAGAATTGCAGAAATTTCACTTATTTTGGGGCAAAATTGCAGAAATTTCACTTATTTCAGAAAAAAGGGAGAATTTTTTTTATTTTGAAGCAAAAAGGCAGAAATTTCTTATATTTTGGTACAAAATGGCAGAAATTTTTCTTATTTTGGGGCAAAAAGGCAGAAATTTCCTATATTTTGGGGCAAAAATGCAGAAATTCATTTTATTTTGAGATAAAAAGTCTGAAATTCCCCTTATTTGGGGGCAAAAATGCAGAAATTTCCCTTATTTTGGGGCAAAATTGCAGAAATTGCACTTATTTCAGGGTAATAAGTCAGAAATTTTCTTTATTTTGGGGCAAAAAAGACAAAAATTCCTTTTGTTTTGGGGGAAAAAGACAGAAATTCCAATTATTTAGAGGCAAAAAAGCAGAAATTCCCCTTATTTTGGGGCAAAAATGAAGAAATTTCGCTTTTTTATGGCAAAAAAGGTATGCATTCTCCTTATTTTCGGGCAAAAAGGCAGAAATTCCCCGTATTTTGGAGCAAAATTGCAGAAATTCCCCTAATTGTGGGGCAAAAAGGCAGATATTCCCTATATGTTGTGGCAAAAAGACAGAAAATCTCCTTATTTTGGGGCAAAACTCAGAAATTCCACTTATTTTGAGGCAAAATTCCAGAAATTTCCCTTATTTTGGGGCAAAATTGCAGAAATTTCGCTTATTTTGGGGCAAAATTGCAGAAATTTCGCTTATTTTGGGGCAAAATTGCAGAAATTTAACTTATTTCAGAAAAAAGGGAGAATTTTTTTTATTTTGAAGCAAAAAGGCAGAAATTTCTTATATTTTGGTACAAAATGGCAGAAATTTTTTTTATTTTGGGGAAAAAAGGCAGAAATTTCCTATATTTTGGGGCAAAAATGCAGAAATTCCTTTTATTTTGAGGTAAAAAGCCTGAAATTCCCCTTATTTGGGGGCAAAAATGCAGAAATTTCCCTTATTTTGGGGCAAAATTGCAGAAATTTTACTTATTTCAGGGTAATAAGTCAGAAATTTTCCTTATTTTGGGGCAAAAATGACAGAAATTCCTTTTGTTTTGGGGGAAAAAGACAGAAAATCCACTTATTTAGAGGCAAAAAAGCAGAAATTCCCCTTATTTTGGAGCAAAAATGAAGAAATTTCGCTTTTTTATGGCAAAAAGGTATGCATTCTCCTTATTTTCGGGCAAAAAGGCAGAAATTCCCCGTATTTTGGAGCAAAATTGCAATAATTCCCCTAATTGTGGGGCAAAAAAACAGAAATTCCCTATATGTTGGGGCAGAAAGACAGAAATTCTCCTTATTTTGGGGTAAAACTCATAAATTCCACTTACTTTGGGGCAAAATTCCAGAAATTTCCCTTATTTTGGGGTAAAATTGCAGAAATTTCACTTACTTTGGGGCAAAATTGCAGAAATTTCACTTATTTCAAAAAAAAAAGGAGAAATTTTCTTATTTTGGGGCAAAAAGGCAGAAATTCCTAATATTTTGTGGCAAAAATGCAGAAATTCCTAATATTTTGTTGCAAAAATGCAGAAAGTTCCCTTATTTTGAGGTAAAAAAGTTGAAATTCCCCTTATTTGGCTGCAGAAAAGCAGAAATTTCCTTATTTTGGGGCAATTTTCAGAAATTTCACTTATTTCAGGGTAATAAGTCAGAAATTTTCCTTATTTTGGGGCAAAAAAAACAGAAATTCCCTTTGTTTTGGTGGAAAAAAACAAAAATTCCACTTTTTTAGAAGCAAAAATGGAAAAGTTCCCCTTATTTTGAAGCAAAAATGAGAAATTTCCCTTTTTTATGGCAAAAGGTAGGCATTCATTTTATTTTTGGAAAAAAGGCAGAAATTGCCCATATTTTGCGGCAAAAGGCAGAAATTCCCCTTACTTAGGTCAAAATTACAGAAATTTCACTAATTGTGGGGCAAAAAACAGAAATTCCCCTTATTTTGGGGCAAAATTGCAGAAATTTCCCTTATTATGGGGAAAAAATGCAGAAATTTCTCTTATTTTAGGGCAAAATTGCAGAAATTTCACTAATTGTGGGGCAAAAAGGCAGAAATTCTCTTTATTTTGGGGCAAAACTCAGAAATTCCACTTATTTTGGGGCAAAATTCCAGAAATTTTTTTTTATTTTGGGGCAGAATTTCAGAAATTTCACTTATTTTGGGGCAAAATTGCAGAAATTTCACTTATTTCAGGGAAAAAAGGCATTAATTTTTCTTATTTTGGGGCAAAACCGCAAACATTCATAATATTTTGTGCCAAAATTCAGAAATTCGCCTTATTTTGAGGTAAAAAGTCTGAAATTCCCCTTATTTGGGGGCAAAAATGCAGAAATTTCCCTTATTTTGGGGCAAAATTGCAGAAATTTCACTTATTTCAGAGTAATAAGTCAGAAATTTTCCTTATTTTGGGGCAAAAAAAACAGAAATTCCCTTTGTTTTATGAGAAAAAGGCAGAAATTCCACTTTTTTAGAGGCATAAAAGCAGAAATTCCCCTTATTTTGGAGCAAAATTTCAGAAATTCCCCTAATTGTGGGGCAAAAAGGCAGAAATTCCCTATATGTTGAGACAAAATAACAGAAATTCTCCTTATTTTGGGGGCAAAACTCAGAAATTCCACTCATTTTTGGGCAAAATTTCAGAAATTTTTTTTATTTTGGGGTAAAATTGCAGAAATTTCACTTATTTTGGGGCAAAATTGCAGAAATTTAACTTATTTCAGAAAAAAAAGAGAAATTTTCTTATTTTAGGGCAAAAAAGCAGAAATTTCCCATATTTTGGGGCAAAAATGCAGAAATTCCCCTTATTTTGAGGTAAAAAAGCTGAAATTCCCCTTATTTGGGGGCAAAAAGCAGAAATTTCCCTTATTTTGAGTCAAAATTGCTGAAATTTCACTTATTTCACGGTAATAAGTCAAAATTTTCCTTATTTTGTGGCAAAAAAGACAGGAATTCCCTTTGGGAAAAAACAGAAATTTTACTTATTTAGAGGCAAAAAGGCAGAAATTCCCCTTATTTTGGAGCAAAAATGAAGAAATTTCCCTTTTTTATGGCAAAAAGGTATGCATTCTTCTTATTTTCGGACAAAAAAGACAGAAATTCCTCGTATTTTGGAGCAAAATTGCAGAATTTTGCCTAATTGTGAGGCAAAAAGGCAGAAATTCCCTATATGTTGGGGTATAAAGACAGAAATTCTCCTTATTTTGGGGCAGAACTCAGAAATTCCACTTATTTTGAGGCAAAATTCCAGAAATTTCCCTTATTTTGGGGCAAAATTGAAGAAATTTCACTTATTTTGTGTCAAAATTGCAGAAATTTCACTTATTTCATGGAAAATAGGCAGAAATTTTTCTTATTTTGGGGCAAAAAGGCAGAAATTCCTAATTTTTGTGGCAAAAATGCAGAAATTCCCCTTATTTTGAGGTAAAAAAGCTGAAATTCCCCTTATTTGGGGGCAAAAAGGCAGAAATTTCCATTATTTTGGGGCAAAATTGCAGAAATTTCACTTACTTCAGGGAAATAAGTCAGAAATTTTTTTTATTTTGGGGCAAAATAGACAGAAATTCCCTTTGTTTTGGGGGAAAAGACAGATATACCACTTATTTAGAGGCAAAAAAGCAGAAATTCCCCTTATTTTGGAGCAAAAATGAAGAAATTTCCCTTTTTTATGGCAAAAAGGTATGCATTCTCCTTATTTTCTGGGAAAAAATCAGAAATACCCCGTATTTTGGAGCAAAATTGCAGAAATTCCCCTAATTGTGGGGCAAAAAGGCAGATATTCCCTATATGTTGGGGCAAAAAGACAGAAAATCTCCTTATTTTGGGGCAAAACTCAGAAATTCCACTTATTTTGAGGCAAAATTCCAGAAATTTCCCTTATTTTGGGGCAAAATTGCAGAAATTTCACTTATTTTGGGGCAAAATTGCAGAAATTTAACTTATTTCAGAAAAAAGGGAGAAATTTTTTTATTTTGAAGCAAAAAGGCAGAAATTTCTTATATTTTAGTACAAAATGGCAGAAATTTTTCTTATTTTGGGAAAAAAAGGCAGAAATTTCCTATATTTTGGGGCAAAAATGCAGAAATTCCTTTTATTTTGAGGTAAAAATCTGAAATTCCCCATATTTGGGGGCAAAAATGCAGAAATTTCCCTTATTTTGGGGCAAAATTGCAGAAATTTCAATTATTTCAGGGTAATAAGTCAGAAATTTTCTTTATTTTGGGGCAAAAAAGACAGAAATTCCTTTTGTTTTGGGGGAAAAAGATAGAAATTCCACTTATTTAGAGGCAAAAAAGCAGAAATTCCCCTTATTTTGGGGCAAAATAAAGAAATTTCAATTTTTTATGGCAAAAAGTTATGCATTCTCCTTATTTTCGGGCAAAAAGGCAGAAATTCCCCGTATTTTGGAGCATAATTGCAGAAATTCCCCTAATTGTGGGGCAAAAAGGCAGATATTCCCTATATGTTGGGGCAAAAAGACAGAAAATCTCCTTGTTTTGGGGCAAAACTCAGAAATTCCACTTATTTTGAGGCAAAATTCCAGAAATTTCCCTTATTTTGGGGCAAAATTGCAGAAATTTCACTTATTTTGGGGCAAAATTGCAGAAATTTAACTTATTTCAGAAAAAAGGGAGAATTTTTTTTATTTTGAAGCAAAAAGGCAGAAATTTCTTATATTTTGGTACAAAATGGCAGAAATTTTTCTTATTTTGGGGCAAAAAGGAAGAAATTTCCTATATTTTGGGGCAAAAATGCAGAAATTCCTTTTATTTTGAGGTAAAAAGTCTGAAATTCCCCTTATTTGGGGGCAAAAATGCAGAAATTTCCCTTATTTTGGGGCAAAATTGAAGAAATTTCACTTATTTCAGGGTAATAAGTCAGAAATTTTCCTTATTTTGGGGCAAAAAAGACAGAAATTCCTTTTGTTTTGGGGGAAAAAGACAGAAATTCCACTTATTTAGAGGCAAAAAAGCAGAAATTCCCCTTATTTTGGAGCAAAAATGAAGAAATTTCACTTTTTTATGGCAAAAAGGTATGCATTCTCCTTATTTTCTGGCAAAAAGGCAGAAATTCCCCGTATTTTGGAGCAAAATTGCAGAAATTCCCCTAATTGTGGGGCAAAAAGGCAGAAATTCCCTATATGTTGGGGCAGAAAGACAGAAATTCTCCTTATTTTGGTGTAAAACTCATATATTCCAATTACTTTGGGGCAAAATTCCAGAAATTTCCCTTATTTTGGGGTAAAATTGCAGAAATTTCACTTACTTTGGGGCAAAATTGCAGAAATTTCACTTATTTCAAAATAAAAAGGAGAAATTTTCTTATTTTGGGGCAAAAAGGCCGAAATTCCTAATATTTTGTGGCAAAAATGCAGAAATTCCTAATATTTTGTTGCAAAAATGCAGAAATTCCCCTTATTTTGAGGTAAAAAGGCTGAAATTCCCCTTATTTGGGGCAGAAATGCAGAAATTTCCTTATTTTGGGGCAATTTTCAGAAATTTCACTTATTTCAGGGTAATAAGTCAGAAATTTTCCTTATTTTGGGGCAAAAAAAACAGAAATTTCCTTTGTTTTGGGGGAAAAAAACAGAAATTCCAAATATTTAGAAGCAAAAAGGGAAAAGTTCCCCTTATTTTGAAGCAAAAATGAGAAATTTCCCTTTTATATGGCAAAAGGTAGGCATTCTTTTTATTTTTGGAAAAAAGGCAGAAATTCCCCATAATTTGGGGCAAAAGGCAGAAATTCCCCTTACTTAGGTCAAAATTACAGAAATTTCACTAATTGTGGGGCAAAAAAAAGAAATTCCCTTTATTTTGGGGCAAAATTGCAGAAATTTCTCTTATTTTAGGGCAAAATTGCAGAAATTTCACTAATTGTGGGGCAAAAAACAGAAATTCCCCTTATTTTGGGGCAAAATTGCAGAAATTTCCCTTATTATGGGGAAAAAATGCAGAAATTTCTCTTATTTTAGGGCAAAATTGCAGAAATTTCACTAATTGTGGGGCAAAAAGGCAGAAATTCTCTTTATTTTGGGGCAAAACTCAGAAATTCCACTTATTTTGGGGCAAAATTCCAGAAATTTCTTTTATTTTGGGGCAGAATTGTAGAAATTTCACTTATTTTGGGGCAAAATTGCAGAAATTTCACTTATTTCAGGGAAAAAAGGCAGAAATTTTCCTTATTTTGGGGCAAAACCGCAGACATTCAGAATATTTTGTGCCAAAATTCAGAAATTCGCCTTATTTTGAGGTAAAAAGGCTGTAATTCCCCTTATTTGGGGGCAAAAATGCAGAAATTTCCCTTATTTTGGGGCAAAATTGCAGAAATTTCACTTATTTCAGAGTAATAAGTCAGAAATTTTCCTTATTTTGGGGCAAAAAAGACAGAAATTCCCTTTGTTTTGTGAGAAAAAGGCAGAAATTCCAGTTATTTAGAGGCAAAAAAGCAGAAATTCCCCTTATTTTGGAGCAAAATTTCAGAAATTCCCCTAATTGTGGGGCAAAAAGGCAGAAATTCCCTATATGTTGAGACAAAACAACAGAAATTCTCCTTATTTTGGGGGCAAAACTCAGAAATTCCACTCATTTTTGGGCAAAATTCCAGAAATTTTTTTATTTTGGGGTAAAATTGCAGAAATTTCACTTATTTTGAGGCAAAATTGCAGAAATTTAACTTATTTCAGAAAAAAAGAAGAAATTCCCCTTATTTTGGGGCAAAAAGGCAGAAATTTCCCTTATTTTGAGTCAAAATTGCTGAAATTTCACTTATTTCACGGTAATAAGTCAAAATTTTCCTTATTTTGGGGCAAAAAAGACAGGAATTCCCTTTGTTTGGGAAAAAACAGAAATTTTACTTATTTAGAGGCAAAAAGGCAGAAATTCCCCTTATTTTGGAGCAAAAATGAAGAAATTTCCTTTTTTTGTGGCAAAAAGGTATGCATTCTTCTTATTTTCGGACAAAAAAGGCAGAAATTCCTCGTATTTTGGAGGAAAACTGCAGAATTTTGCCTAATTGTGAGGCACAAAGGCAGAAATTCCCTATATGTTGGGGTATAAAGACAGAAATTCTTCCTATTTTGGGGCAGAACTCAGAAATTCCACTTATTTTGGGGCCAAATTCCAGAAATTTCCCTTATTTTGGGGCAAAATTGAAAAAATTTCACTTATTTTGTTTCAAAATTGCAGAAATTTCACTTATTTCATGGAAAATAGGCAGAAATTTTTCTTATTTTGGGGCAAAAAGGCAGAAATTCCTAATTTTTGTGGCAAAAATGCAGAAATTCCCCTTATTTTGAGGTAAAAAAGCTGAAATTACCCTTATTTGGGGGCAAAAAGGCAGAAATTTCCCTTATTTTGGGGCAAAATTGCAGAAATTTCAATTATTTCAGGGTAATAAGTCAGAAATTTTCCTTATTTTGGGTATAAAAAAGACAGAAATTTCCTTTGTTTAGGGGGAAAAAGACAGAAATTCCAGTTATTTAGAGGCAAAAAAGCAGAAATTCCCCTTATTTTGGAGCAAAAATGAAGAAATTTCCCTTTTTTATGGCAAAAAGGTATGCATTCTTCTTATTTTCGGGCAAAAAGGCAGAAATACCCCGTATTTTGAAGCAAAATTGCAGAAATTCCCCTAATTGTGGGGCAAAAAGTCAGAAATTCCCTATATGTTGAAGCAAAAAGACAGAAATTCTCCTTATTTTGGGTCAAAACTCAGAAATTCCACTTATTTTCAGGCAAAATTCATGAAATTTCCCATATTTTGGGCCAAAATTGCAGAAATTTCACTTATTTTGGGTCAAAATTGCAGAAATTTCACTTATTTCAGGGTAATAAGTCAGAAATTTTTCTTATTTTGGGGCAAAAAAGACAGAAATTCCCTTTGTTTTGGGAGAAAAAGGCAGAAATTCCACTTATTTAGAGGCAAAAAAGCAGAAATTCCCCTTATTTTGGAGCAAAATTTCAGAAATTCTCCTAATTGTGGGGCAAGAAAAAAGAAATTCCCTGTATGTTGGGCAAAATAACAGAAATTCTTCTTATTTTGGGGGCAAATCTCAGAAATTCCACTTATTTTGTGGCAAAATTCCAAAAATTTCACTTATTTTGAGGCAAAATCGCAGAAATTTCACTTATTTTGAGGAAAATTGCAGAAATTTCACTTATTTCAGAAAAAAAAATAAATTTTCTTTTTTGGGGGCAAAAAGGCAGAAATTTGTATTATTTTGGTACAAAATTGCAGAAATTTTTCTTATTTTGGGGCAAAAAAGGCAGAAATTTCCCATATTTTGAGGTAAAAAGGCTGAAATTCCCCTTATTTGGGGGCAAAATGCAGAAATTCTACTTATTTTGGGGCAAAAGTTCCAGAAATTTCCCTTATTTTGGGGAAAAATTGAAGAAATTTCACTAATTTGGGTCAAAATTGCAGAAATTTCACTTATTTCATGGAAAATAGGCAGAAATTTTCCTTATTTTGGGGCAAAAAGGCAGAAATTCCTAATTTTTGTGGCAAAAATGCAGAAATTCCCCTTATTTTGAGGTAAAAAAGCTGAAATTACCCTTATTTGGGGGCAAAAAGGCAGAAATTTCCCTTATTTTGGGGCAAAATTGCAGAAATTTCACTTATTTCAGGGTAATAAGTCAGAAATTTTCCTTATTTTGGGTATAAAAAAGACAGAAATTTTCTTTGTTTAGGGGGAAAAAGACAGAAATTCCAGTTATTTAGAGGCAAAAATGCAGAAATTCCCCTTATTTTGAAGCAAAAATGAAGAAATTTCCCTTTTTTATGGCAAAAAGGTATGCATTCTTCTTATTTTCGGGCAAAAAGGCAGAAATACCCCGTATTTTGAAGCAAAATTGCAGAAATTCCCCTAATTGTGGGGCAAAAAGTCAGAAATTCCCTATATGTTGAGGCAAAAAGACAGAAATTCTCCTTATTTTGGGTCAAAACTCAGAAATTCCACTTATTTTCAGGCAAAATTCATGAAATTTCCCATATTTTGGGCCAAAATTGCAGAAATTTCACTTATTTTGGGTCAAAATTGCAGAAATTTCACTTATTTCAGGGTAATAAGTCAGAAATTTTTCTTATTTTGGGGCAAAAAAGACAGAAATTCCCTTTGTTTTGGGAGAAAAAGGCAGAAATTCCACTTATTTAGAGGCAAAAAAGCAGAAATTCCCCTTATTTTGGAGCAAAATTTCAGAAATTCTCCTAATTCTGGGGCAAGAAAAAAGAAATTCCCTGTATGTTGGGCAAAATAACAGAAATTCTTCTTATTTTGGGGGCAAATCTCAGAAATTCCACTTATTTTGGGGCAAAATTCCAAAAATTTCACTTATTTTGAGGCAAAATCGTAGAAATTTCACTTATTTTGAGGAAAATTGCAGAAAATTCACTTATTTCAGAAAAAAACAGAAATTTTCTTATTTGGGGGCAAAAAGGCAGAAATTTGTTTTATTTTGGTACAAAATTGCAGAAATTTTTCTTATTTTGGGGCAAAAAAGGCAGAAATTTCCCATATTTTGAGGTAAAAAGGCTGAAATTCCCCTTATTTGGGGGCAAAAAGGCAGAAATTCCAGTTATTTTGGGGCAAAATTCCAGAAATTTCCCTTATTTTGGGGCAAAATTGAAGAAATTTCACTTATTTTGTGTCAAAATTGCAGAAATTTCACTTATTTCATGGAAAATAGGCAGAAATTTTTCTTATTTTGGGGCAAAAAGGCAGAAATTCCTAATTTTTGTGGCAAAAATGCAGAAATTCCCCTTATTTTGAGGTAAAAAAGCTGAAATTCCCCTTATTTGGGGGCAAAAAGGCAGAAATTTCCCTTATTTTGGGGCAAAATTGCAGAAATTTCACTTATTTCAGGGTAATAAGTCAGAAATTTTCCTTATTTTGGGTATAAAAAAGACAGAAATTTCCTTTGTTTAGGGGAAAAAGACAGAAATTCCAGTTATTTAGAGGCAAAAAAGCAGAAATTCTACTTATTTTGGAGCAAAAATGAAGAAATTTCCCTTTTTTATGGCAAAAAGGTATGCATTCTTCTTATTTTCGGGCAAAAAGGCAGAAATACCCCGTATTTTGAAGCAAAATTGCAGAAATTCCCCTAATTGTGGGGCAAAAAGTCAGAAATTCCCTATATGTTGAGGCAAAAAGACAGAAATTCTCATTATTTTGGGTCAAAACTCAGAAATTCCACTTATTTTCAGGCAAAATTCATGAAATTTCCCATATTTTGGTCCAAAATTGCAGAAATTTCACTTATTTTGGGTCAAAATTGCAGAAATTTCACTTATTTCAGGGTAATAAGTCAGAAATTTTTCTTATTTTGGGGCAAAAAAGACAGAAATTCTCTTTGTTTTGGGAGAAAAAGGCAGAAATTCCAATTATTTAGAGGCAAAAAGCAGAAATTCCCCTTATTTTGGAGCAAAATTTCAGAAATTCTCCTAATTGTGGGGCAAGAAAAAAGAAATTCCCTGTATGTTGGGCAAAATAACAGAAATTCTTCTTATTTTGGGGGCAAATCTCAGAAATTCCACTTATTTTGGGGCAAAATTCCAAAAATTTCACTTATTTTGAGGCAAAATCCCAGAAATTTCACTTATTTTGAGGAAAATTGCAGAAATTTCACTTATTTCAGAAAAAAATAGAAATTTTCATATTTGGGGGCAAAAAGGCAGAAATTTGTATTATTTTGGTACAAAATTGCAGAAATTTTTCATATTTTGGGGCAAAAAAGGCAGAAATTTCCCATATTTTGAAGTAAAAAGGCTGAAATTCCCCTTATTTGGGGGCAAAAAGGCAGAAATTTCACTTATTTTGTGGCAAAATTGCAGAAATTTAACTTATTTCAGGGAAAAAGGCAGAAATTTTCCTTATTTTTGGGCAAAAAGGCAGAAATTCCTAATATTTAAGGCAAAAATGCAGAAATTCCTCTTATTTTGAGGTAAAAAGCTGAAATTTCCCTTATTTGGCGACAAAATGGCAGAAATTTCCCTTATTTTGGGGCAAAATTGCAGAAATTTAACTTATTTCAGGGTAATAAGTCAGAAATTTTCCTTATTTTGAAGCAAAAAAGACAGAAATTCCCTTTGTTTTGAAGGAAAAAGACAGAAATTCCACTTATTTAGTGGCAAAAAAGCAGAAATTCCCCTTATTTTGGAGCAAAAATGAAGAAATTTTCCTTATTTATGGCAAAAAGGTAAGCATTCTTCTTATTTTCGGGCAAAAAGGCAGAAATTCCCGGTATTTTGGAGCAAAATTGCACAAATTCCCATAATTGTGGGGCTAAAAGGCAGAAATTCCCTATATGATGGGGCATAAAGACAGAAATTCTCCTTATTTTGGGGCAGAACTCAGAAATTAAACTTATTTTGTGGCAAAATTCCAGAAATTTCCCTTATTTTGGGGCAAAATTGCAGAAATTTCACTTATTTTGGGGCAAAATTGCAGAAATTTCACTTATTTCTGGGAAAATAGGCAGAAATTTTCCTTATTTTGAGGCAAAAAGGCAAAAATTCCTAATTATTTGTGGCAAAAATGCAGAAATTCCCCTTATTTGAGGTTAAAAGGCTGAAATTCCCCTATTTTGGGGGCAAAAAGGCAAAAATTTCCCTTATTTTAGGGCAAAATTGCAGAAATTTCACTTATTTCAGGGAAATAAGTCAGAATTTTTTTTTTATTTTGGGGCAAAAAAGACAGAAATTCCGTTTGTTTTGGGGGAGAAAGACAGAAATTCCACTTATTTAGAGGCAAAAAAGCAGAAATTCTTTTATTTTGGAGCAAAAATGAAGAAATTTCCCTTATTTATGGCAAAAAGTTATGCATTCTTCTTATTTTGGGAAAAATGCAGAAATACCCCGTATTTTGGAGCAAAATTGCAGAGATTCCCAATTGTGGGGCAAAAAGGCAGAAATTCCCTATATGTTGGGGCAAAAAGACAGAAATTCTCCTTATTTTGGGGCAAAACTCAGAAATTCCACTTATTTTGAGGCAAAATTCCAGAAATTTCCCTTATTTTGGGGCAAAAGTGCAGAAATTTCACTTATTTTGGGGCAAAATTGCAGAAATTTCACTTATTTTAGAAAAAAAAAGAAATTTTCTTATTTTGGGGCAAAAAGGCAGAAATTTCTTATATTTTGGTACAAAATGGCAGAAATTTTTCTTATTTTGGGGCAAAAAGGCAGAAATTTCCTATATTTTGGGGCAAAAATGCAGAAATTCCTTTTATTTTGAGGTAAAAAGGCTGAAATTCTTCTTATTTGGGGGCAAAAAGGCAGAAATTTATATTATTTTGGGGAAAAATGGAAAAAATTTCACTTATTTCAGGGTAATAAGTCAGAAATTTTCCTTATTTTGGGGAAAAGAGAGAGAAATTCCCTTTGTTTTGGGGGAAAAAGACAGAAATTCCACTTATTTAGAGGTAAAAAAGCAGAAATTCCTTTTATATTGGAGCAAAAATGAAGAAATTTCTCTTTTTATGGCAAAAAGGTATGCATTCTTCTTATTTTTGGGCAAAAATGCAGAAATTCCCCGTATTTTGGAGCAAAATTGCAGAAATTTTCCTAATTGTGGGGCAAAAAGGCAGAAATTCTCTATATGTTGGGGCAGAAAGACAAGATTCTCCTTATTTTGGGGTAAAACTCATAAATTCCACTTACTTTGGGGCAAAATTCCAGAAATTTTCCTTATTTTGGGGCAAAATTGCAGAAATTTCACTTATTTTGGGGCAAAATTGCAGAAATTTCACTTATTTCAAAAAAAAAGGAAAATTTTCTTATTTTGGGGCAAAAAGGCAGAAATTTCTAAGATTTTGTGGCAACAATGCAGAAATTCCTAATATTTTGTTGCAAAAATGTAGAAATTTCTCTTAGTTTGAGGTAAAAACTCGGAAATTCTTTTTATTTGGGGGCAAATATGCAGAAATTCTCCTTATTTTGGGGCAAAACTCAGAAATTCCAATTATTTTGAGGCAAAATTCCAGAAATTTCCCTTATTTTGGGGCAAAATTGCAGAAATTTCACTTATTTTGGGGCAAAATTGCAGAAATTTCACTTATTTTAGAAAAAAAAAGAAATTTTCTTATTTTGGGGCAAAAAGGCAGAAATTTCTTATATTTTGGTACAAAATGGCAGAAATTTTTCTTATTTTGGGGCAAAAAGGCAGAAATTTCCTATATTTTGGGGCAAAAATGCAGAAATTCCTTTTATTTTGAGGTAAAAAGGCTGAAATTCTCCTTATTTGGGGGCAAAAAGGTAGAAATTTATATTATTTTGGGGAAAAATGGAAAAAATTTCACTTATTTCAGGGTAATAAGTCAGAAATTTTCCTTATTTTGGGGAAAAAAGAGAGAAATTCCCTTTGTTTTGGGGGAAAAAGACAGAAATTCCACTTATTTAGAGGTAAAAAAGCAGAAATTCCTTTTATATTGGAGCAAAAATGAAGAAATTTCTCTTTTTATGGCAAAAAGGTATGCATTCTTCTTATTTTTGGGCAAAAATGCAGAAATTCCCCGTATTTTGGAGCAAAATTGCAGAAATTTTCCTAATTGTGGGGCAAAAAGGCAGAAATTCTCTATATGTTGGGGCAGAAAGACAAGATTCTCCTTATTTTGGGGTAAAACTCATAAATTCCACTTACTTTGGGGCAAAATTCCAGAAATTTTCCTTATTTTGGGGCAAAATTGCAGAAATTTCACTTATTTTGGGGCAAAATTGCAGAAATTTCACTTATTTCAAAAAAAAAAAGGAAAATTTTCTTATTTTGGGGCAAAAAGGCAGAAATTCCTAATATTTTGTGGCAACAATGCAGAAATTCCTAATATTTTGTTGCAAAAATGTAGAAATTTCTCTTAGTTTGAGGTAAAAACTCGGAAATTCTTTTTATTTGGGGGCAAAAATGCAGAAATTTCCCTTATTTTGGGGCAATTTTCAGAAATTTCACTTATTTCACGGTAATAAGTCAGAAATTTTCCTTATTTTGGGGCAAAAAAAACATAAATTCCCTTTGTTTTGGGGGAAAGAACCAGAAATTCCCTTATTTAGAGGCAAAAAGTCAAAAGTTCCCCTTATTTTGGAGCAAAAATGAAGAAATTTCCCTTTTTTATGGCAAAAAGGTAGGCATTCTTCTTTTTTTCGGACAAAAAGGCAGAAATTCCCCATATTTTGGGGCAAAAGGCAGAAATTCCCCTTATTTAGGGCAAAATTGCAGAAATTTTTCTAATTGTGGGGCAAAAAACAGAAATTCCCCTTATTTTGGGGCAAAATTGCAGAAAATTTTTATTATGGGGAAAAATTGCAGAAATTTCCCTTATTTTAGGGCAAAATTGCAGAAATTTCACTAATTGTGGGGCAAAAAGGCAGAAATTCTCTTTATTTTGGGGCAAAACTCAGAAATTCCACTTATTTTGGGGCAAAATTCCAGAAATTTATTTTATTTTTAGGCAAAACTGCAGAAATTTCACTTATTTTGGGGCAAAATTGCAGAAATTTCACGTATTTCAGAGAGAAAAGGCAGAAATTTTCCTTATTTTGGGGCAAAAGGCAGAAATTCATAATATTTTGTGCCAAAATTCAGAAATTCCCCTTATTCTGAAGTAAAAAGGCTGAAATTCCCCTTATTTGGGGGCAAAAAGGCAGAAATTTTCTTTATTTTGGGGCAAAATTGCAGAAATTTCACTTATTTCAGGGAAAAAAGGCAGAAATTTTCCTTATTTTTGGGCAAAAAGGCAGAAATTCCTAATATTTTGTGGCAAAAATGCAGAAATTCCTCTTATTTTGAAATAAAAAGGCTGAAATTTCCCTTATTTGGGGACAAAAATGGCAGAAATTTCACTTATTTTCGGGGCAAAATTGCAGAAATTTCACTTATTTCAGGGTAATAAGTCAGAAATTTTCCTTAATTTGAAGCAAAAAAGACAGAAATTCCCTTTGTTTTGGCGGAAAAGACAGAAATTCCACTTATTTAGAGGCAAAAAAGCAGAAATTCCCCTTATTTTGGAGCAAAAATGAAGAAATTTCCCTTTTTTATGGCAAAAAGTTATGGATTCTTCTTATTTTTGGGCAAAAATGAAGAAATACCCCGTATTTTGGAGCAAAATTGCAGAGATTCTCAATTGTGGGTCAAAAAGGCCGAAATTCCCTATATGTTGGGGCAAAAAGACAGAAATTCTCCTTATTTTGGGGCAAAACTCAGAAATTCCACTTATTTTGAGGCAAAATTCCAGAAATTTCCCTTATTTTGGGGCAAAATTGCAGAAATTTCACTTATTTTGGGGCAAAATTGCAGAAATTTCACTTATTTTAGAAAAAAAAAGAAATTTTCTTATTTTGGGGCAAAAAGGCAGAAATTTCCTATATTTTGGGTCAAAAATGCAGAAATTCCTTTTATTTTGAGGTAAAAAGGCTGAAATTCTCCTTATTTGGGGGCAAAAAGGCAGAAATTTCCATTATTATGGGGAAAAATGGAAAAAATTTCACTTATTTCAGGGTAATAAGTCAGAAATTTTCCTTATTTTGGGGAAAAAAAAGAGAAATTCCCTTTGTTTTGGGGGAAAAAGAGAGAAACTCCACTTATTTAGAGGCAAAAAAGCAGAAATTCCTTTCATATTGGCGCAAAAATGAAGAAATTTCCCTTTTTTATGGCAAAAAGGTATGCATTCTTCTTATTTTTGGGCAAAAAGGCAGAAATTCCCCGTATTTTGGAGCAAAATTGTAGAAATTTTCCTAATTGTGTGGCAAAAAGGCATAAATTCCCTATATGTTTGGGCAGAAAGACAAAATTCTCTTTATTTTGGGGTAAAACTCATAAATTCCACTTACTTTGGGGCAAAATTCCAGAAATTTTCCTTATTTTGGGGCAAAATTGCAGAAATTTCACTTATTTTGGGGCAAAATTGCAGAAATTTCACTTATTTCAAAAAAAAAAGGAAAAAATTTTTATTTTGTGGCAACAATGCAGAAATTCCTAATATTTTGTTGCAAAAATGTAGAAATTTCCCTTATTTTTAGGTAAAAACTCGGAAATTCTTTTTATTTGTGGGCAAAAATGCAGAAATTTCTCTTATTTTGGGGCAATTTTTAGAAATTTCACTTATTTCAGGGTAATAAGTGAGAAATTTTCCTTATTTTGGGGCAAAAAAACCATAAATTCCCTTTGTTTTGGGGGAAAAAGACAAAAATTCCCTTATTTAGAGGCAAAAAGGCAAAAGTTCCCCTTATTTTGGAGCAAAAATGAAGAAATTTCCCTTTTCTATGGCAAAAAGGTAGGCATTCTTCTTATTTTCAGACAAAAAGGCAGAAATTCCCCATATTTTGGGGCAAAAGGAAGAAATTCCCTTTATTTAGGGAAAAATTGCAGAAATTTCCCTAATTGTGGGGCAAAAAACAGAAATTCCCCTTATTTTGGGGCAAAATTGCAGAAATTTTTCTTATTATGGGGAAAAATTGCAGAAATTTCCATTATTTTAGGGCAAAATTGCAGAAATTTCACTAATTGTGGGGCAAAAAGGCAGAAATTCTCTTTATTTTGGGGCAGAACTCAGAAATTCCACTTATTTTGGGGCAAAATTCCAGAAATTTATTTTATTTTGAGGCAAAACTGCAGAAATTTCACTTATTTTGGGGCAAAATTGCAGAAATTTCACTTATTTCAGGGAAAAAAGGCAGAAATTTTCCTTATTTTGGGGCAAAAGGCAGAAATTCATAATATTTTGTGCCAAAATTCAGAAATTCCCTTTATTCTGAAGTAAAAAGGCTGAAA
Source organism: Micromys minutus (assembly GCF_963924665.1). NCBI lineage: Eukaryota > Metazoa > Chordata > Mammalia > Rodentia > Muridae > Micromys > Micromys minutus. The sequence continues at coordinate 507,540 of NW_027667411.1, read as the reverse complement.
TTCCCCTTATTTGGGGGCAAAAAGGCAGAAATTTTTTTTATTTTGGGGCAAAATTGCAGAAATTTCACTTATTCAGGGAAAAAAGGCAGAAATTTTCCTTATTTTTGGGCAAAAAGGCAGAAATTCCTAATATTTTGTGGCAAAAATGCAGAAATTCCTCTTATTTTGAGGTAAAAAGGCTGAAATTTCTCTTATTTGGGGACAAAAATGGCAGAAATTTCCCTTATTTTGGGGCAAAATTGCAGAAATTTCACTTATTTCAGGGTAATAAGCCAGAAATTTTCCTTATTTTGGGGCAAAAAAGCAGAAATTCCCCTTATTTTGGACCAAAAATGAAGAAATTTCCCTTTTTTATGGCAAAAAGGTATGCATTCTTCTTATTTTCAGGCAAAAAAGCAGAAATTCCCCGTATTTTGGAGCTAAATTGCAGAAATTCCCCTAATTGTGGGGCAAAAAAGCAGAAATTCCCTATATGTTAAGGCAGAAAGACAGAAATTCTCCTTATTTTGGGGTAAAACTCATAAATTCCACTTACTTTGGGGCAAAATTCCAGAAATTTCCCTTATTTTGGGGTAAAATTGCAGAAATTTCACTTATTTTGGGGCAAAATTGCAGATATTTCACTTAATTCAGAAAAAAAGGAGAAATTTTTTTATTTTGGAGCAAAAAGGCAGAAAATTCTTTTATTTTGTTACAAAATGGCAGAAAATTTTCTTATTTTAGGGCAAAAAGGCAGAAATTTCCCATATTTTGGGGCAAAAATGCAGAAATTCCTTTTACTTTGAGGTAAAAATGCTGAAATTCCCCTTATATAAGGGCAAAAAGGCAGAAATTTCCCTTATTTTGGGGCAAAAAAGACAGAAATTCCTTTTGTTTTGGGGGAAAAAGTCAGAAATTCCACTTATTTAGAGGCAAAAAGCAGAAATTCCCCTTATTTTGGAGTAAAAATGAAGAAATTTCTCTTTTTTATGGCAAAATGTATGCATTCTTCTTATTTTTGGGCAAAAAGGCAGAAATTCCCCGTATTTTGGAGCAAAATTGAAGAAATTCCCCTAATTGTGGGGCAAAAAGGCAGAAATTCTCTTTATGTAGGGGCAGAAATACAGAAATTCTCCTTATTTTGAAGTATAACTCATAAATTCCACTTACTTTGGGGAAAAATTCCAGAAATTTCCCTTATTTTGGGGCAAAATTGCAGAAATTTCACTTATTTTGGGGCAAAATTGCAGAAATTTTACTTATTTCAAAAAAAAGAAGAAATTTTCTTATTTTGGGGCAAAAACGCAGAAATTCCTAATATTTTGTGGCAAAAATGCAGAAATTCCTAATATTTTGTGGCAAAAATGCAGAAATTTCCCTTATTTTGAGGTAAAAAGGCTGAAATTCCCCTTATTTGGGGGCAAAAATGCAGAAATTTCCCTTATTTCGGGCATTTGCAGAAATATCACTTATTTCAGGGTAATAAGTCAGAAATTTTCCTTATTTTGGGGCAAAAAAACCAGAAATTCCCTTTGTTTTGGGGGAAAAAGACAGAAATTCCACTTATTTAGAGGCAAAAAGTCAAAAGTTCCCCTTATTTTGGAGCAAAAATGAAGAAATTTCTTTTTTTTATGGCATAAAGGTAGGCATTCTTCTTATTTTCAGTCAAAAAGGCAGAAATTCCCCATATTTTGGGGAAAAAGGCAGAAATTTCCCTTATTTAGGGCAAAATTGCAGAAATTTCCCTAATTGTGGGGCAAAAAACAGAAATTCCCCTTATTTTGGGGCAAAGTTGCAGAAATTTCCCACATTATGGGGAAAAATTGCAGAAATTTCCCTTATTTTTGGGCAAAATTGCAGAAATTTCACTAATTGTGGGGCAAAAAGTCACAAATTCTCTTTATTTTGGGGCATAACTCAGAACTTCCAATTATTTTGGGGCAAAATTCCAGAAATTTCTTTTATTTTGGGGCAAAATTGCAGAAATTTCACTTATTTTGGGGCAAAATTGCAGAAATTTTACTTATTTAAGGGAAAAAAGGCAGAAATTTTCCTTATTTTGGGGCAAAAAGGCAGAAATTCAAAAAATTTTGTGCCAAAATTCAGAAATTCCTTATATTTTGAGGTAAAAAGGCTGAAATTCCCTTTATTTGGGGGCAAAAAAGCAGAAATTTCCCTTATTTTGGGGCAAAATTGCAGAAATTTCACTTATTTCAGGGTAATAAGTCAGAAATTTTCCTTATTTTGGGGCAAAAAATACAGAAATTCCCTTTGTTTTGGGAGAAAAAGGCAGAAATTCTACTTATTTAGAGGCAAATAAGCAGAAATTCCCCTTATTTTGGATCAAAATTTCAGAAATTCCTCTAATTGTGGGGCAAAAAGGCAGAAATTCCCTATATGTTGTTGCAAAATAACAGAAATTGTCCTTATTTGGGGGCAAAACTAGAAATTCCACTTATTTTGAGACAAAATTCCAGAAATTTCACTTAGTTTGGGGCAAAATTGCAGAAATTTCAATTATTTTGGGGCAAAATTGCAGAAATTACACTTATTTCAGAAAAAAAAGTAGAAATTTTCTTATTTGGGGGCAAAAAGGCGAAAATTTGTATTATTTTGGTACAAAATTGCAGAAATTTTTTTAATTTTGGGGTAAAAATACAGAAATTTGCCATATTTTGGGGTAAAAATGCAGAAATTCCCCTTATTTTGAGGTAAAAAGGCTGAAATTCCCCTTATTAGGGTCCAAAAAAAAGAGAAATTTCATTTACTTTGTGGCAAAATTGCAGAAATTTCACTTATTTCAGGGATAATAGGCAGAAATTTTTCTTATTTTGGGGCAAAAAGGCAGAAATTCCTAATATTTTGTGGCAAAAATGCAGAAATTCCCCTGATTTTGAGGTAAAAAGGCTGAAATTCCCCTTATTTGGGGGCAAAAATGCAGAAATTTCTTTTATTTTGGGGCAAAATTGCTGAAATTTCACTTATGTCACGGTAATAAGTCAGAAATTTTCCTTATTTTGGGGCAAAAATGACAGAAATTCCCTTTGTTTTTGGGGGGAAAGACAGAAATTCCACTTATTTAGAGGCAAAAAAGCAGAAATTCCCCTTATTTTGGAGCAAAAATGAAGAAATTTCCCTTTTTATGGCAAAAAGGTGTGCAATCTTCTTATTTTCGGGCAAAAATGCAGAAATTCCCCGTATTTTGAGCAAAATTGCAGAAATTCCCCTAATTGTGAAGCAAAAAGGCAGAAATTCCCTATATGTTGGGGCATAAAGACAGAAATTCTCTTTATTTTGGGGCAAAACTCAGAAATTCCACTTATTTTTGGGCAAAATTCCAAAAATTTCCCTTATTTTGGGGCAAAATTGCAGAAATTTCACTTATTTTGGGGCAAAATTGCAGAAATTTCACTTATTTCAGGGAAAATAGGCAGAAATTTTTCTTATTTTGGGGCAAAAATGCAGAAATTTTTAATATTTTGTGGCAAAAATGCAGAAATTTCCCTTATTTTGAGGTAAAAAGGCTGAAATTCCCATTATTTGGGAGCAAAAAGACAGAAATTTCCCTTATTTCGGGCAATTTGCAGAAATATCACTTATTTCAGGGTAATAAGTCAGAAATTTTCTTTATTTTGGGGCAAAAAAAACAGAAATTCCCTTTGTTTAGGAGGAAAAAGACAGAAATTCCACTTATTTAGAGGCAAAAATGCAAAAGTTCCCCTTATTTTGGAGCAAAAATGAAGAAATTTCCCTTTTTTATGGCATAAAGGTAGGCATTCTTCTTATTTTCATACAAAAAAGCAGGAAATTCCCCATATTTTGGGGCAAAAGGCAGAAATTCCCCTTATTTAGGGCAAAATTGCAGAAATTTCCCTAATTGTGGGGCAAAAAACAGAAATTCCCCTTATTTTGGGACAAAGTGCAAAAATTTCCCTTATTATGGGGAAAAATTGCAGAAATTTCCCTTATTTTAGGGCAAAATTGCAGAAATTTCACTAATTGTGGGGCACAAAGGCAGAAATTCTCTTTATTTTTGGGCAAAACTCAGAAATTCCACTTATTTTGGGGTAAAATTCCAGAAATTTCTTTTATTTTAGGGCAAAATTGCAGAAATTTCACTTATTTTGGGGCAAAATTGCAGAAATTTCACTTATTTCAGGGAAAAAAGGCAGAAATTTTCCTTATTTTGGGGCAAAAAGGCAGAAATTCATAATATTTTGTGCCAAAATTCAGAAATTCCTCATATTTAGAGGTAAAAAGGCTGAAATTCCTTTATTTGTGGGCAAAAAGGCAGAAATTTCCCTTATTTTGGGGCAAAATTGCAGAAATTTCACTTATTTCAGGGTAATAAGTCAGAAATTTTCCTTATTTTGGGACAAAAAAGACAGAAATTCACTTTGATTTGGAGAAAAAGGCAGAAATTCCACTTATTTAGAGGCAAAAAAGCAGAAATTCCCCTTATTTGGAGCAAAATTTCAGAAATTCCCCTAATTGTGGGGCAAAAAAGCAGAAATTCCTAATATGTTGGGGCAAAATAACAGAAATTCTCCTTATTTTGGGGGCAAAACTCAGAAATTCCACTTATTTTGAGACAAAATTCTAGAAATTTCACTTATTTTGGAGCAAAATTGCAGAAATTTCAATTATTTTGGGGCAAAATTGCCCAAATTTCACTTATTTCAGAAAAAAAAGTAGAAATTTTCTTATTTGGGGCAAAAAAGCAGAAATTTGTATTATTTTGGTACAAAATTGCAGAAATTTTTCTTATTTTGGGGAAAAAATGCAGAAATTTCCCATATTTTTGGGCAAAAATGAAGAAATTCCCCTTATTTTGAGGTAAAAAGGCTGAAATTCCCCTTATTTGGGGGCAAAAAGGCAGAAATTTCACTTATTTTGTGGCAAAATTGCAGAAATTTCACTTATTTCAGGGAAAATAGGCAGAAATTTTTCTTATTTTGTTGCAAAAAGGTAGAAATTCCTAATATTTTGTGGCAAAAATGCAGAAATTCCCCTGATCTTGAGGTAAAAATGCTGAAATTCCCCTTATTTGGGGGCAAAAAGGCAGAAATTTCTTTTATTTTGGGTCAAAATTGCTGAAATTTCACTTATTTCAAGGTTATAAGTCAGAAATTTTCCTTATTTTTGAGCCAAAAAGACAGAAATTCTTTTGTTTTGGGGGGAAAAGACAGAAATTCCACTTATTTAGAGGCAAAAAAGCAGAAATTCCCCTTATTTTGGAGCAAAAATGAAGAAATTTCCCTTTTTTATTGCAAAAAGGTATGCATTCTTCTTATTTTCGGGAAAAAAGGCAGAAATTCCTCGTATTTTGGAGCAAAATTGTAGAAATTCCTCTAATTGTGGGACAAAAAGGCAAAAATTGTCTATATGTTTGGGAAAAAGACAGAAATTTTCCTTATCTTGGGGCAAAACTCAGAAATTCCACTTATTTTGGGGCAAAATTCCAGAAATTTCCCTTATTTTGGGGCAACATTGCAGAAATTTCACTTATTTTGGGGCAAAATTGCAGAAATTTCACTTATTTCAGGGAAAATAGGCAGAAATTTTTCTTATTTTGGGGCAAAAATGCAGAAATTCCTAATATTTTGTGGCAAAAATGCAGAAATTGACCTTATTTTGAGGTAAAAAGGCTGAAATTCCCCTTATTTGGGGGCAAAAAGGCAGAAATTTCCCTTATTTTGGAGCAAAATTGCAGAAATTTCACTTATTTCAGCGTAATAAGTCAGAAATTTTCCTTATTTTGGGGCAAAAAACAGAAATTCCTTTTGTTTTGGGGGAAAAAGACAGAAATTCCACTTATTTAGAGGCAAAAAAGCAGAAATTTCCCTTATATTGGAGCAAAAATAAAGAAATTTTTCTTTTTTATGGCAAGAAGCTAGGCATTCTTATTATTTTCAGACAAAAAGGCAGAAATTACCCATATTTTGGGGCAAAAGGCAGAAATTCCCCTTATTTAGGGCAAAATTGCAGAAATTTCCCTAATTGTGGGGCAAAAAACAGAAATTTCCCTAATTCTGGGGCAAAAAACAGAAATTTCCCTAATTGTGGGGCTAAAAACAGAAATTCCCCTTATTTTGGGGCAAAGTATCAGAAATTTCTTTTATTATGTAGAAAAATTGGAGAAATTTCTATTATTTTAGGGCAAAATTGCAGAAATTTTACTAATTGTGGGGCAAAAAGGCAGAAATTCTCTTTATTTTGGGGCAAAACTCAGAAATTCCACTTTTTTGGGGCAAAATTCCAGAAATTTCTTTTATATGTGGGCAAAATTGCAGAAATTTCACTTATTTTGGGGCAAAATTGCAGAAATTTCACTTATTTCAGTAAATAAAGGCAGAAATTTCCCATATTTTGGAGCAAAAATGAAGAAATTCCTCTTATTTTGAGGTAAAAAGGCTGAAATTCTCCTTATTTAAGAGCAAAAAGGCAGAAATTTCCCTTATTTTGGGGCAAAATTGCAGAAATTTCACTTATTTCAGGGTAATAAGTCAGAAATTTTCCTTATTTTGGGGCAAAAAAAAATTCCCTTTGTTTTGGGGGAAAAACACAGAAATTCCACTTATTTAGAGGCAAAAAAGCAGAAATTCACCTTATTTTGGAGCAAAAATGAAGAAATTTCCCTTTCTTATGGCAAAAAGGTATGCATTCTTCTTATTTTTGGGCAAAAAGGCAGAAATTCCCCATATTTTGGAGCAAAATTGCAGAAATTCCCCTAATTGTGGGGCAAAAAGTCAGAAATTCCCTATATGTTGGGGCAGAAAGGCAGAAATTCTCCTTATTTTGGGGTAAAACTCATAAATTCCACTTACTTTGGGGCAAAATTCCAGAAATTTCCCTTATTTTGGGGCAAAATTGCAGAAATTTCACTTATTTTGGGGCAAAACTGAAGAAATTTCACTTATTTCAAAAAAAAGGAGAAATTTTCTTATTTTGGGGCAAAAACGCAGAAATTCCTAATATTTTGTGGTAAAAATGCAGAAATTCCTAATATTTTGTTGCAAAAATGCAGAAATTTTCCTTATTTTGAGGTAAAAAGGCTGAAATTCCCGTTATTTGGGGGCAAAAATGCAGAAATTTCCCTTATTTTGGGGCAATTTGCAGAAATATCACTTATTTCAGGGTAATAAGTCAGAAATTTTCTTTACTTGGGGGCAAAAAAACCAGAAATTCCCTTTGTTTTGGGGGAAAAAGACAGAAATTCCAATTATTTAGAGGCAAAAAGGCAAAAGTTCCCCTTATATTGGAGCAAAAATGAAGAAATTTCCCTTTTTTATGGCATAAAGGTAGGCTTTCTTCTTATTTTCAGACAAAAAGGCAGAAATTCCCCATATTTTGGGGCAAAAGGCAGAAATTTCTCTTATTTAGGGCAAAATTGCAGAAATTTTCCTAATTGTGGGGCAAAAAACAGAAATTCCCGTTATTTTAGGGCAAAGTTGCAGAAATTTCCCTTATTATGAAGAAAAATTGCAGAAATTTCCCTTATTTTAGGGCAAAATTGCAGAAATTTCACAAATTGTAGGGCAAAAATGCAGAAATTTTTTTTATTTTGGGCCAAATTGCAGAAATTTCACTTATTTCAGGGTACTAAGTCAGAAATTTTCTTTATTTTGGGGCAAAAAAGACAGAAATTCCCTTTGTTTGGGGAGAGAAAGGCAGAAATTCCACTTATTTAGAGGCAAAAAAGCAGAAATTCCTCTTATTTTGGATCAAAATTTCAGAAATTCACCTAATTGTGGGGCAAAAAGGCAGAAATTCCCTATCTGTTGGAGCAAAATAACAGAAATTCTCCTTTTTTGGGGGCAAAACTCAGAAATTCCATTTATTTTGGGGCAAAATTCCAGAAATTTCACTTATTTTGGGGCAAAATTGCAGAAATTTCAATTATTTTGGGGCAAAATTGCCCAAATTTCACTTATTTCAGAAAAAAGCAGAAATTTTCTTATTTGGAGGCAAAAAGGCAGAAATTTGTATTATTTTGGTACAAAATTGCAGAAATTTTTCCTATTTTGGGGAAAAAAGGCAGAAATTTCCCATATTTTGGGGCAAAAATGCAGAAATTCCCCTTATTTTGAGGTAAAAAGGCTGAAATTCCCCTTATTTAGGGGCAAAAAAAAAGAAATTTCACTTATTTTGTTGCAAAATTGCAGAAATTTCACTTATTTCAGGGAAAATAGGCAGAAATTTTTCTTATTTTGGGGCAAAAAGGCAGAAATTCCTAATATTTTGTGGCAAAAATGCAGAAATTCCCCTTATTTTGAGGTAAAAAGGCTGAAATTCCCCTTATTTGGGGGCAAAAAGGCAGAAATTTCTTTTATTTTGGGGCAAAATTGCTGAAAATTCACTTATTTCACGGTAATAAGTCAGAAATTTTCCTTATTTTGGGTCAAAAAAGACAGAAATTCCCTTTGTTTTTGGGGGAAAAAGACAGAAATTCCACTTATTTAGAGGCAAAAAAGCAGAAATTCACCTTATTTTGGAGCAAAAATTAAGAAATTTCTTTTTTTTATGGCAAAAAGTTATGCATTCTTCTTATTTTCGGGCAGAAAGGCAGAAATTCCCCGTATTTTGGAGCAAAATTGCAGAAATTCCTTTCATTGTGAAGCAAAAAGGCAGAAATTCCCTATATGTTGGGGCATAAAGACAGAAATTCTCTTTATTTTGGGGCAAAACTCAGAAATTCCACTTATTTTTGGGCAAAATTCCAGAAATTTCCCTTATTTTGGGGCAAAATTGCAGAAATTTCACTTATTTTGGGGCAAAATTGCAGAAATTTCACTTATTTCAAGGAAAATAGGCAGAAATTTTTCTTATTTTGGGGCAAAAAGGCAGAAATTCTTAATATTTTGTGGCAAAAATGCAGAAATTTCACTAATTTTGAGGTAAAAAGGCTAAAATTCCCCTTATTTGGGGGCAAAAAGGCAGAAATTTCCCTTATTTTGGAGCAAAATTGCAGAAATTTCAATTATTTCAGGGTACTAAGTCAGAAATTTTCTTTATTTTGGGGCAAAAAACAGAAATTCCCTTTGTTTTGGGGGAAAAAGACAGAAATTCCACTTATTTAGAGGCAAAAAAGCAGAAATTCCCCTTATTTTGGAGCAAAAATGAAGAAATTTCCCTTCTTTATGGCAAAAATGTAGGCAGTCTTCTTATTTTCGGACAAAAAGGCAGAAATTCCTAATATTTGGTGGCAAAAATGCAGAAATTCCTAATATTTTGTTGCAAAAATGCAGAAATTTCTTTTATTTTGAAGTAAAAAGGCTGAAATTCCCCTTTTTTGGGGGAAAAAATGCAGAAATTTCCCTTATTTTGGGGCAATTTGCAGAAATTTCACTTAATTCAGGGTAAAAAGTCAGAAATTTTTCTTATTTTGGGGCAAAAATACAGAAATTCCCTTTGTTTTGTGGGAAAAAGACAGAAATTCCACTTATTTAGAGGCAAAAAAGCAAAAGTTCCCCTTATTTTGGAGCAAAAATGAAGAAATTTCCCTTTTTTATGGCAAAAAGGTAGGCATTCTTCTTATTTTTGGACAAAAAGGCAGAAATTCCCCATATTTTGGGCAAAAGGCAGAAATGCCCCTTATTTAGGGCAAAATTGCAGAAATTTCCCTAATTGTGGATCAAAAAACAGAAATTTTCCTAATTGTGGGGCAAAAAACAGAAATTCCTCTTATTTTGGGGCAAAGTTGCAGAAATTTACCTTATTATGGGGAAAAATTGCAGAAATTTCCCTTATTTTAGGGCAAAATTGCAGAAATTTTACTAATTGTGGCGCAAAAAGTCAGAAATTCTCTTTATTTTGGGGCCAAACTCAGAAATTCCACTTATTTTGGGGCAAAATTCCAGAAATTTCTTTTATTTTGGGGCAAAATTGCAGAAATTTCATTTATTTTCGGGCAAAATTGCAGAAATTTCACTTATTTCAGGGAAAAAAGGCAGAAATTTTCCTTATTTTGAAAAAAAAGGCAGAAATTCATATTTTGTGCCAAAATTCAGAAATTCCCCTTTTTTTGAGGTAAAAAGCTGAAATTCCCTTTATTTGGGGGCAAAAAGGCAGAAATTTCCCTTATTTTGGGGCAAAATTGCAGAAATTTCACTTATTTCAAGGAAATAAGTCAGAAATTTTCCTTATTTTGGGGCAAGAAAGACAGAAATTCTCTTTAATTGGGGGAAAAAGACAGAAATTCCACTTATTTAGAGGTAAAAAGGCTGAAATTCCCCTTATTTTGGAGCAAAAATGAAGAAATTTCGCTTTTTTATGGCAAAAAGGTATGCATTCTTCTTATTTTCGGGCAAAAAGGCATAAATTCCCCGTATTTTGGAGCAAAATTGCAGAAATTCCCCTAATTGTGAAACAAAAAGGCAGAAATTCCCTAAATGTTGGGGCATAAAGACAGAAATTCTCTTTATTTTGGGGCAAAACTCAGAAATTCCACTTATTTTTGGGCAAAATTCCAGAAATTTCCCTTATTTTGGGGCAAAATTGCAGAAATTTCACTTATTTTGGGGCAAAATTGCAGAAATTTCACTTATTTCAGGGAAAATAGGCAGAAATTTTTCTTCTTTTGGGGCAAAAAGGCAGAAATTCCTAATATTTTGTGGCAAAAATGCAGAAATTTCCCTTATTTTGAGGTAAAAAGGCTGAAATTCCCCTTATTTGGGGGCAAAAAGGCAGAAATTTTCCTTATTTTGGAGCAAAATTGCAGAAATTTCACTTATTTCAGGGTAATAAGTCAGAAATTTTCCTTATTTTGGGGCAAAAAACAGGAATTCCCTTTGTTTTGGGAGAAAAAGACAGAAATTACACTTATTTAGAGGCAAAAAGCAGAAATTCCCTTTATTTTGGAGCAAAAATGAGGAAATTTCCCTTCTTTATGGCAAAAAGGTAGGCATTCTTCTTATTTTCAGACAAAAAGGCAGCAATTCCTAATATTTTGTGGCAAAAATGCAGAAATTCCTAATATTTTGTTGCAAAAATGCAGAAATTTCTTTTATTTTGAGGTAAAAAGGCTGAAATTTCCCTTATTTAGGTTCAAAAATGGCAGAAATTTCCCTTATTTTTGGGGCAAAATTGCAGAAATTTCACTTATTTCAGGGTAATAAGTCAGAAATTTTCCTTAATTTGAAGCAAAAAAGACAGAAATTCCCTTTGTTTTGGGGGAAAAAGACAGAACTTCCACTTATTTAGAGGCAAAAAAGCAGAAATTCCCCTTATTTTGGAGCAAAAATGAAGAAATTTCCCTTTTTTATGGCAAAAAGGTAGGCATTCTTCTTATTTTCGGACAAAAAGGCAGAAATTCCCCATATTTTGGGGCAAAAGGCAGAAATTCCCCTTATTTAGGGCAATATTGCAGAAATTTCCCTAATTGTGGGGCAAAAAACAGAAATTTTCCTAATTGTGGGGCAAAAAACAGAAATTCCCCTTATTTTGGGGCAAAGTTGCAGAAATTTCTCTTATTATGGAGAAAAATTGCAGAAATTTCTTATTTTAGGGCAAAATTGCAGAAATTTTAATAAATGTGGAGCAAAAAGGCAGAAATTCTCTTTATTTTGGGGCAAAAATGAGAAATTCCACTTATTTTGGGGCAAAATTCCAGAAATTTCTTATATTTTGGGGCAAAATTGCAGAAATTTCACTTATTTCAGGGAAAAAAGGCAGAAATTTTCCTTATTTTGGGGCAAAAAGAAAGAAATTCATAATATTTTGTGCCAAAATTCAGAAATTCCCCATATTTTGAGGTAAAAAGGCTGAAATTCCCTTTATTTGGGGGCAAAAAGGCAGAAATTTCCTTTATTTTGGGGCAAAATTGCAGAAATTTCACTTATTTCAGGGTAATAAGTCAGAAATTTTCCTTATTTTGGGGCAAAAAAGACAGAAATTCCCTTTGTTTTGGGAGAAAAAGGCAGAAATTCCACTTATTTAGAGGCAAAAGTAGAAATTCCCCTTATTTTGGTGCAAAATTTCAGAAATTCCCCTAATTGTGGGGCAAAAAGGCAGAAATTCCCTATATGTTGGGACAAAATAACAGAAATTCTCCTTATTTTGGGGGCAAAACTCAGAAATTCCACTTATTTTGGGTCAAAATTCCAGAAATTTCACTTATTTTGGGGCAAAATTGCAGAAATTTCAATTATTTTGGGGCAAAATTGCAGAAATTTCACTTATTTCAGAACAAAAGCAGAAATTTTCTTATTTGCGTGCAAAAAGGCAGAAATTTGTATTATTTTGGTACAAAATTGCACAAATTTTTCTTATTTTGAGGAAAAAAGGCAGAAATTTCCCATATTTTGGGGCAAAAATGCAGAAATTCCCCTTATTTTGAGGTAAAAATGCTGAAATTCCCCTTATTTGGGGGCAAAAAGCAAGAAATTTCACTTATTTTGGGGCAAAATTGCAGAAATTTCACTCATTTCAGGGAAAAAAGGCAGAAATTTGACTTATTTTAGGGCAAAAAGGCAGAAATTCCTAATATTTTGTGGCAAAAATGCAGAAATTTCCCTTATTTTGAGGTAAAAAGGCTGAAATTCCCCTTATTTGGGAGCAAAAAGGCAGAAATTTTCCTTATTTTGGAGCAAAATTGCAGAAATTTCACTTATTTCAGGGTAATAAGTCAGAAATTTTCCTTATTTTGGGGCAAAAAACAGGAATTCCCTTTGTTTTGGGGGAAAAAGAGAGAAATTACACTTATTTAGAGGCAAAAAAGCAGAAATTCCACTTATTTTGGAGCAAAAATGAAGAAATTTCCCTTCTTTACGGCAAAAAGGTAGGCATTCTTCTTATTTTCGGACAAAAAGGCAGAAATTCCTAATATTTTGTGGCAAAAATGAAGAAATTCCTAATATTTTGTGGCAAAAATGCAGAAATTTCTTTTATTTTGAGGTAAAAAGGCTGAAATTCCCCTTATTTGGGGGCAAAAATGCAGAAATTTCCCTTATTTTGGGGCAATTTGCAGAAATTTCCCTAATTGTGGGGCAAAAAACAGATATTCCCCTTATTTTGGGGCAAAGTTGCAGAAATTTCCCTTATTATGGGGAAAAATTGCAGAAATTTCCCTTATTTTAGCGCAAAATTGCAGAAATTTTAATAATTGTAGGGCAAGAAGGCAGAAATTCCCTTTATTTTGGGGCAAAACTGAGAAATTCCACTTATTTTGGGGCAAAATTCCAGAAATTTCTTATATTTTGGGGCAAAATTGCAGAAATTTCACTTATTTCAGGGAAAAAAGGCAGAAATTTTCATTATTTTGGGGCAAAAAGAAAGAAATTCATAATATTTTGTGCCAAAATTCAGAAATTCCCCATATTTTGAGGTAAAAAGGCTGAAATTCCCTTTATTTGGGGGCAAAAAGGCAGAAATTTCCTTTATTTTGGGGCAAAATTGCAGAAAATTCACTTATTTCACGGTAATAAGTCAGAAATTTTCCTTATTTTGGGGCAAAAAAGACAGAAATTCCCTTTGTTTGGGGAGAAAAAGGCAGAAATTCCACTTATTTAGAGGCAAAAGTAGAAATTCCCCTTATTTTGGAGCAAAATTTCAGAAATTCCCCTAATTGTGGGGCAAAAAGGCAGAAATTCCCTATATGTTGGGACAAAATAACAGAAATTCTCTTTATTTTGGGGGCAAAACTCAGAAATTCCACTTATTTTGGGTCAAAATTCCAGAAATTTCACTTATTTTGGGGCAAAATTGCAGAAATTTCAATTATTTTGGGGCAAAATTGCAGAAATTTCACTTATTTCAGAACAAAAGCAGAAATTTTCTTATTTGCGTGCAAAAAGGCAGAAATTTGTATTATTTTGGTACAAAATTGCACAAATTTTTCTTATTTTGAGGAAAAAAGGCAGAAATTTCCCATATTTTGGGGCAAAAATGCAGAAATTCCCCTTATTTTGAGGTAAAAATGCTGGAATTCCCCTTATTTGGGGGCAAAAAGCAAAAAATTTCACTTATTTTGGGGCAAAATTGCAGAAATTTCACTCATTTCAGGGAAAAAAGGCAGAAATTTGACTTATTTTAGGGCAAAAAGGCAGAAATTCCTAATATTTTGTGGCAAAAATGCAGAAATTCCTAATATTTTGTGGCAAAAATGCAGAAATTTCTTTTATTTTGAGGTAAAAAGGCTGAAATTCCCCTTATTTAGGGGCAAAAATGCAGAAATTTCCCTTATTTTGGGGCAATTTGCAGAAATTTCACTTATTTCAGGGTAATAAGTCAGAAATTTTTCCTATTTTGGGGCAAAAAAAACAGTAATTCCCTTTGTTTTGGGGGAAAAAGACAGAAATTCCACTTATTTAGAGGCAAAAAAGCAGAAATTCCCCTTATTCTGGAGCAAAAATTAAGAAATTTCCCTTTTTTATGGCAAAAAGGTAGGCATTCTTCTTATTTTCAGACAAAAAGGCAGAAATTCCACATATTTTGGGGCAAAAGGCAGAAATTCCCCTTATTTAGGGCAAAATTGCAGAAATTTCCCTAATTGTGGGGCAAAAAACAGATATTTCCCTAATTGTGGGGCAAAAAACAGATATTCCCCTTATTTTGGGGCAAAGTTGCAGAAATTTCCCTTATTATGGGGAAAAATTGCAGAAATTTCCCTTATTTTAGCGCAAAATTGCAGAAATTTTAATAATTGTAGGGCAAGAAGGCAGAAATTCTCTTTATTTTGGGGCAAAACTGAGAAATTCCAATTATTTTGGGGCAAAATTCCAGAAATTTCTTTTATTTTGGGGCAAAATTGCAGAAATTTCACTTATTTTGGGGAAAAATTGCAGAAATTTCACTTATTTTAGGGAAAAAAGGCAGAAATTTTTCTTATTTTGGGACAAAAAGGCAGAAATTCATAATATTTTGTGCCAAAATTCAGAAATTCCCCTTTTTTTGAGTTAAAAAGGCTGAAATTCCCTTTATTTGGGGGCAAAAAAGCAGAAATTTCCCTAATTTTGGGGCAAAATTGCGGAAATTTTACTTATTTCAGGGTAATAAGTCAGAAATTTTCCTTATTTTGGGGCAAAAAAGACAGAAATTCCCTTTGTTTGGGGAGAGAAAGGCAGAAATTCCACTTATTTAGAGGCAAAAATGCAGAAATTCCCCTTATTTTGGATCAAAATTTCAGAAATTCACCTAATTGTGGGGCAAAAAGGCAGAAATTCCCTATCTGTTGGAGCAAAATAACAGAAATTCTCCTTTTTTGGGGGCAAAACTCAGAAATTCCATTTATTTTGGGGCAAAATTCCAGAAATTTCACTTATTTTGGGGCAAAATTGCAGAAATTTCAATTATTTTGGGGCAAAATTGCCCAAATTTCACTTATTTCAGAAAAAAAGCAGAAATTTTCTTATTTGGAGGCAAAAAGGCAGAAATTTGTATTATTTTGGTACAAAATTGCAGAAATTTTTCCTATTTTGGGGAAAAAAGGCAGAAATTTCCCATATTTTGGGGCAAAAATGCAGAAATTCCCCTTATTTTGAGGTAAAAGGCTGAAATTCCCCTTATTTAGGGGCAAAAAAAAGAAATTTCACTTATTTTGTTGCAAAATTGCAGAAATTTCACTTATTTCAGGGAAAATAGGCAGAAATTTTTCTTATTTTGGGGCAAAAAGGCAGAAATTCCTAATATTTTGTGGCAAAAATGCAGAAATTCCCCTTATTTTGAGGTAAAAAGGCTGAAATTCCCCTTATTTAGGGGCAAAAAGGCAGAAATTTCTTTTATTTTGGGGCAAAATTGCTGAAAATTCACTTATTTCACGGTAATAAGTCAGTAATTTTCCTTATTTTGGGTCAAAAAAGACAGAAATTCCCTTTGTTTTTGGGGGAAAAAGACAGAAATTCCACTTATTTAGAGGCAAAAAAGCAGAAATTCACCTTATTTTGGAGCAAAAATTAAGAAATTTCTCTTTTTTATGGCAAAAAGGTATGCATTCTTCTTATTTTCGGGCAGAAAGGCAGAAATTCCCCGTATTTTGGAGCAAAATTGCAGAAATTCCTTTCATTGTGAAGTAAAAAGGCAGAAATTCCCTATATGTTGGGGCATAAAGACAGAAATTCTCTTTATTTTGGGGCAAAACTCAGAAATTCCACTTATTTTTGGGCAAAATTCCAGAAATTTCCCTTATTTTGGGGCAAAATTGCAGAAATTTCACTTATTTTGGGGCAAAATTGCAGAAATTTCACTTATTTCAGGGAAAATAGGCAGAAATTTTTCTTATTTTGAAGCAAAAAGGCAGAAATTCCTAATATTTTGTGGCAAAAATGCAGAAATTTCACTAATTTTGAGGTAAAAAGGCTAAAATTCCCCTTATTTGGGGGCAAAAAGGCAGAAATTTCCCTTATTTTGGAGCAAAATTGCAGAAATTTCAATTATTTCAGGGTACTAAGTCAGAAATTTTCTTTATTTTGGGGCAAAAAACAGAAATTCCCTTTGTTTTGGGGGAAAAAGACAGAAATTCCGCTTATTTAGAGGCAAAAAAGCAGAAATTCCCCTTATTTTGGAGCAAAAATGAAGAAATTTCCCTTCTTTATGGCAAAAAGGTAGGCAGTCTTCTTATTTTCGGACAAAAAGGTAGAAATTCCTAATATTTTGTGGCAAAAATGCAGAAATTCCTAATATTTTGTTGCAAAAATGCAGAAATTTCTTTTATTTTGAAGTAAAAAGGCTGAAATTCCCCTTATTTGGGGGCAAAAATGCAGAAATTTCCCTTATTTTGGGGCAAAATTGCAGAAATTTCACTTATTTTGGGGCAAAATTGCAGAAATTTCACTTATTTCAGGGAAAATAGGCAGAAATTTTTCTTCTTTTGGGGCAAAAAGGCAGAAATTCCTAATATTTTGTGGCAAAAATGCAGAAATTTCCCTTATTTTGAGGTAAAAAGGCTGAAATTCCCCTTATTTGGGGGCAAAAAGGCAGAAATTTTCCTTATTTTGGAGCAAAATTGCAGAAATTTCACTTATTTCAGGGTAATAAGTCAGAAATTTTCCTTATTTTGGGGCAAAAAACAGGAATTCCCTTTGTTTTGGGAGAAAAAGACAGAAATTACACTTATTTAGAGGCAAAAAAGCAGAAATTCCCTTTATTTTGGAGCAAAAATGAGGAAATTTCCCTTCTTTATTGCAAAAAGGTAGGCATTCTTCTTATTTTCAGACAAAAAGGCAGCAATTCCTAATATTTTGTGGCAAAAATGCAGAAATTCCTAATATTTTGTTGCAAAAATGCAGAAATTTCTTTTATTTTGAGGTAAAAAGGCTGAAATTTCCCTTATTTAGGTTCAAAAATGGCAGAAATTTCCCTTATTTTTGGGGCAAAATTGCAGAAATTTCACTTATTTCAGGGTAATAAGTCAGAAATTTTCCTTAATTTGAAGCAAAAAAGACAGAAATTCCCTTTGTTTTGGGGGAAAAAGACAGAACTTCCACTTATTTAGAGGCAAAAAAGCAGAAATTCCCCTTATTTTGGAGCAAAAATGAAGAAATTTCCCTTTTTTATGGCAAAAAGGTAGGCATTCTTCTTATTTTCGGACAAAAAGGCAGAAATTCCCCATATTTTGGGGCAAAAGGCAGAAATTCCCCTTATTTAGGGCAATATTGCAGAAATTTCCCTAATTGTGGGGCAAAAAACAGAAATTTTCCTAATTGTGGGGCAAAAAACAGAAATTCCCCTTATTTTGGGGCAAAGTTGCAGAAATTTCTCTTATTATGGAGAAAAATTGCAGAAATTTCTTATTTTAGGGCAAAATTGCAGAAATTTTAATAAATGTGGAGCAAAAAGGCAGAAATTCTCTTTATTTTGGGGCAAAAATGAGAAATTCCACTTATTTTGGGGCAAAATTCCAGAAATTTCTTATATTTTGGGGCAAAATTGCAGAAATTTCACTTATTTCAGGGAAAAAAGGCAGAAATTTTCCTTATTTTGGGGCAAAAAGAAAGAAATTCATAATATTTTGTGCCAAAATTCAGAAATTCCCCATATTTTGAGGTAAAAAGGCTGAAATTCCCTTTATTTGGGGGCAAAAAGGCAGAAATTTCCTTTATTTTGGGGCAAAATTGCAGAAATTTCACTTATTTCAGGGTAATAAGTCAGAAATTTTCCTTATTTTGGGGCAAAAAAGACAGAAATTCCCTTTGTTTTGGGAGAAAAAGGCAGAAATTCCACTTATTTAGAGGCAAAAGTAGAAATTCCCCTTATTTTGGTGCAAAATTTCAGAAATTCCCCTAATTGTGGGGCAAAAAGGCAGAAATTCCCTATATGTTGGGACAAAATAACAGAAATTCTCCTTATTTTGGGGGCAAAACTCAGAAATTCCACTTATTTTGGGTCAAAATTCCAGAAATTTCACTTATTTTGGGGCAAAATTGCAGAAATTTCAATTATTTTGGGGCAAAATTGCAGAAATTTCACTTATTTCAGAACAAAAGCAGAAATTTTCTTATTTGCGTGCAAAAAGGCAGAAATTTGTATTATTTTGGTACAAAATTGCACAAATTTTTCTTATTTTGAGGAAAAAAGGCAGAAATTTCCCATATTTTGGGGCAAAAATGCAGAAATTCCCCTTATTTTGAGGTAAAAATGCTGAAATTCCCCTTATTTGGGGGCAAAAAGCAAGAAATTTCACTTATTTTGGGGCAAAATTGCAGAAATTTCACTCATTTCAGGGAAAAAAGGCAGAAATTTGACTTATTTTAGGGCAAAAAGGCAGAAATTCCTAATATTTTGTGGCAAAAATGCAGAAATTTCCCTTATTTTGAGGTAAAAAGGCTGAAATTCCCCTTATTTGGGAGCAAAAAGGCAGAAATTTTCCTTATTTTGGAGCAAAATTGCAGAAATTTCACTTATTTCAGGGTAATAAGTCAGAAATTTTCCTTATTTTGGGGCAAAAAACAGGAATTCCCTTTGTTTTGGGGGAAAAAGACAGAAATTACACTTATTTAGAGGCAAAAAAGCAGAAATTCACCTTATTTTGGAGCAAAAATTAAGAAATTTCTCTTTTTTATGGCAAAAAGGTATGCATTCTTCTTATTTTCGGGCAGAAAGGCAGAAATTCCCCGTATTTTGGAGCAAAATTGCAGAAATTCCTTTCATTGTGAAGCAAAAAGGCAGAAATTCCCTATATGTTGGGGCATAAAGACAGAAATTCTCTTTATTTTGGGGCAAAACTCAGAAATTCCACTTATTTTTGGGCAAAATTCCAGAAATTTCCTTTATTTTGGGGCAAAATTGCAGAAATTTCACTTATTTTGGGGCAAAATTGCAGAAATTTCACTTATTTCAGGGAAAATAGGCAGAAATTTTTCTTATTTTGGGGCAAAAAGGCAGAAATTCCTAATATTTTGTGGCAAAAATGCAGAAATTTCACTAATTTTGAGGTAAAAAGGCTAAAATTCCCCTTATTTGGGGGCAAAAAGGCAGAAATTTCCCTTATTTTGGAGCAAAATTGCAGAAATTTCAATTATTTCAGCGTACTAAGTCAGAAATTTTCTTTATTTTGGGGCAAAAACCAGAAATTCCCTTAGTTTTGGGGGAAAAAGACAGAAATTCCACTTATTTAGAGGCAAAAAAGCAGAAATTCCCCTTTATTTTGGAGCAAAAATGAAGAAAATTCCCTTCTTTATGGCAAAAATGTAGGCAGTCTTCTTATTTTCGGACAAAAAGGCAGAAATTCCTAATATTTTGTGGCAAAAATGCAGAAATTCCTAATATTTTGCTGCAAAAATGCAAAAATTTCTTTTATTTTGAAGTAAAAAGGCTGAAATTCCCCTTATTTGGGGGCAAAAATGCAGAAATTTCCCTTATTTTGGGGCAAAATTGCAGAAATTTCACTTATTTTGGGGCAAAATTGCAGAAATTTCACTTATTTCAGGGAAAATAGGCAGAAATTTTTCTTCTTTTGGGGCAAAAAGGCAGAAATTCCTAATATTTTTGTGGCAAAAATGCAGAAATTTCCCTTATTTTGAGGTAAAAAGGCTGAAATTCCCCTTATTTGGGGGCAAAAAGGCAGAAATTTTCCTTATTTTGGAGCAAAATTGCAGAAATTTCCCTTATTTCAGGGTAATAAGTCAGAAATTTTCCTTATTTTGGGGCAAAAAACAGGAATTCCCTTTGTTATGGGAGAAAAAGACAGAAATTACACTTATTTAGAGGCAAAAAAGCAGAAATTCCCTTTATTTTGGAGCAAAAATGAGGAAATTTCCCTTCTTTATGGCAAAAATGTAGGCATTCTTCTTATTTTCGGACAAAAAGGCAGCAATTCCTAATATTTTGTGGCAAAAATGCAGAAATTCCTAATATTTTGTTGCAAAAATGCAGAAATTTCTTTTATTTTGAGGTAAAAAGGCTGAAATTTCCCTTATTTAGGTATAAAAATGGCAGAAATTTCCCTTATTTTTGGGGCAAAATTGCAGAAATTTCACTTATTTCATGGTAATAAGTCAGAAATTTTCCTTAATTTGAAGCAAAAAAGACAGAAATTCCCTTTGTTTTGGGGGAAAAAGACAGAAATTCCACTTATTTAGAGGCAAAAAAGCAGAAATTCCCCTTATTTTGGAGCAAAAATGAAGAAATTTCCCTTTTTTATGGCAAAAAGGTAGGCATTCTTCTTATTTTCGGAAAAAAGGCAGAAATTCCCCATATTTTGGGGCAAAAGGCAGAAATTCCCCTTATTTAGGGCAATATTGCAGAAATTTCCCTAATTGTGGGGCAAAAAACAGAAATTTTCCTAATTGTGGGGCAAAAAACAGAAATTCCCCTTATTTTGGGGCAAAGTTGCAGAAATTTCTCTTATTATGGAGAAAAATTGCAGAAATTTCTTATTTTAGGGCAAAATTGCAGAAATTTTAATAAATGTGGAGCAAAAAGGCAGAAATTCTCTTTATTTTGGGGCAAAAATGAAAAATTCCACTTATTTTGGGGCAAAATTCCAGAAATTTCTTATATTTTGGGGCAAAATTGCAGAAATTTCACTTATTTCAGGGAAAAAAGGCAGAAATTTTCCTTATTTTGGGGCAAAAAGAAAGAAATTCATAATATTTTGTGCCAAAATTCAGAAATTCCCCATATTTTGAGGTAAAAAGGCTGAAATTCCCTTTATTTGGGGGCAAAAAGGCAGAAATTTCCTTTATTTTGGGGCAAAATTGCAGAAATTTCACTTATTTCAGGGTAATAAGTCAGAAATTTTCCTTATTTTGGGGCAAAAAAGACAGAAATTCCCTTTGTTTTGGGAGAAAAAGGCAGAAATTCCACTTATTTAGATGCAAAAGTAGAAATTCCCCTTATTTTGGAGCAAAATTTCAGAAATTCCCCTAATTGTGGGGCAAAAAGGCAGAAATTCCCTATATGTTGGGACAAAATAACAGAAATTCTCCTTATTTTGGGGGCAAAACTCAGAAATTCCACTTATTTTGGGTCAAAATTCCAGAAATTTCACTTATTTTGGGGCAAAATTGTCGAAATTTCAATTATTTTGGTGCAAAATTGCAGAAATTTCACTTATTTCAGAACAAAAGCAGAAATTTTCTTATTTGCGTGCAAAAAGGCAGAAATTTGTATTATTTTGGTACAAAATTGCACAAATTTTTCTTATTTTGAGGAAAAAAGGCAGAAATTTCCCATATTTTGGGGCAAAAATGCAGAAATTCCCCTTATTTTGAGGTAAAAATGCTGAAATTCCCCTTATTTGGGGGCAAAAAGCAAGAAATTTCACTTATTTTGGGGCAAAATTGCAGAAATTTCACTCATTTCAGGGAAAAAAGGCAGAAATTTGACTTATTTTAGGGCAAAAAGGCAGAAATTCCTAATATTTTGTGGCAAAAATGCAGAAATTTCCCTTATTTTGAGGTAAAAAGGCTGAAATTCCCCTTATTTGGGAGCAAAAAGGCAGAAATTTTCCTTATTTTGGAGCAAAATTGCAGAAATTTCACTTATTTCAGGGTAATAAGTCAGAAATTTTCCTTATTTTGGGGCAAAAAACAGGAATTCCCTTTGTTTTGGGGGAAAAAGACAGAAATTACACTTATTTAGAGGCAAAAAAGCAGAAATTCCACTTATTTTGGAGCAAAAATGAAGAAATTTCCCTTCTTTACGGCAAAAAGGTAGGCATTCTTCTTATTTTCGGACAAAAAGGCAGAAATTCCTAATATTTTGTGGCAAAAATGAAGAAATTCCTAATATTTTGTGGCAAAAATGCAGAAATTTCTTTTATTTTGAGGTAAAAAGGCTGAAATTCCCCTTATTTGGGGGCAAAAATGCAGAAATTTCCCTTATTTTGGGGCAATTTGCAGAAATTTCCCTAATTGTGGGGCAAAAAACAGATATTCCCCTTATTTTGGGGCAAAGTTGCAGAAATTTCCCTTATTATGGGGAAAAATTGCAGAAATTTCCCTTATTTTAGCGCAAAATTGCAGAAATTTTAATAATTGTAGGGCAAAAAGGCAGAAATTCCCTTTATTTTGGGGCAAAACTGAGAAATTCCACTTATTTTGGGGCAAAATTCCAGAAATTTCTTATATTTTGGGGCAAAATTGCAGAAATTTCACTTATTTCAGGGAAAAAAGGCAGAAATTTTCATTATTTTGGGGCAAAAAGAAAGAAATTCATAATATTTTGTGCCAAAATTCAGAAATTCCCCATATTTTGAGGTAAAAAGGCTGAAATTCCCTTTATTTGGGGGCAAAAAGGCAGAAATTTCCTTTATTTTGGGGCAAAATTGCAGAAATTTCACTTATTTCACGGTAATAAGTCAGAAATTTTCCTTATTTTGGGGCAAAAAAGACAGAAATTCCCTTTGTTTTGGGAGAAAAAGGCAGAAATTCCACTTATTTAGAGGCAAAAGTAGAAATTCCCCTTATTTTGGAGCAAAATTTCAGAAATTCCCTTAATTGTGGGGCAAAAAGGCAGAAATTCCCTATATGTTGGGACAAAATAACAGAAATTCTCCTTATTTTGGGGGCAAAACTCAGAAATTCCACTTATTTTGGGTCAAAATTCCAGAAATTTCATTTATTTTGGGGCAAAATTGCAGAAATTTCAATTATTTTGGGGCAAAATTGCAGAAATTTCACTTATTTCAGAACAAAAGCAGAAATTTTCTTATTTGCGTGCAAAAAGGCAGAAATTTGTATTATTTTGGTACAAAATTGCACAAATTTTTCTTATTTTGAGGAAAAAAGGCAGAAATTTTCCATATTTTGGGGCAAAAATGCAGAAATTCCCCTTATTTTGAGGTAAAAATGCTGGAATTCCCCTTATTTGGGGGCAAAAAGCAAGAAATTTCACTTATTTTGGGGCAAAATTGCAGAAATTTCACTCATTTCAGGGAAAAAAGGCAGAAATTTGACTTATTTTAGGGCAAAAAGGCAGAAATTCCTAATATTTTGTGGCAAAAATGCAGAAATTCCTAATATTTTGTGGCAAAAATGCAGAAATTTCTTTTATTTTGAGGTAAAAAGGCTGAAATTCCCCTTATTTGGGGGCAAAAATGCAGAAATTTCCCTTATTTTGGGGCAATTTGCAGAAATTTCACTTATTTCAGGGTAATAAGTCAGAAATTTTTCCTATTTTGGGGCAAAAAAACAGAAATTCCCTTTGTTTTGGGGGAAAAAGACAGAAATTCCACTTATTTAGAGGCAAAAAAGCAAAAATTCCCCTTATTCTGGAGCAAAAATTAAGAAATTTCCCTTTTTTATGGCAAAAAGGTAGGCATTCTTCTTATTTTCGGACAAAAAGGCAGAAATTTCACATATTTTGGGGCAAAAGGCAGAAATTCCCCTTATTTAGGGCAAAATTGCAGAAATTTCCCTAATTGTGGGGCAAAAAACAGATATTTCCCTAATTGTGGGGCAAAAAACAGATATTCCCCTTATTTTGGGGCAAAGTTGCAGAAATTTCCCTTATTATGGGGAAAAATTGCAGAAATTTCCCTTATTTTAGCGCAAAATTGCAGAAATTTTAATAATTGTAGGGCAAGAAGGCAGAAATTCTCTTTATTTTGGGGCAAAACTGAGAAATTCCACTTATTTTGGGGCAAAATTCCAGAAATTTCTTTTATTTTGGGGCAAAATTGCAGAAATTTCACTTATTTTAGGGAAAAAAGGCAGAAATTCCCCTTATTTAGGGCAAAATTGCAGAAATTTCCCTAATTGTGGGGCAAAAAACAGATATTTCCCTAATTGTGGGGCAAAAAACAGATATTCCCCTTATTTTGGGGCAAAGTTGCAGAAATTTCCCTTATTATGGGGAAAAATTGCAGAAATTTCCCTTATTTTAGCGCAAAATTGCAGAAATTTTAATAATTGTAGGGCAAGAAGGCAGAAATTCTCTTTATTTTGGAGCAAAACTGAGAAATTCCACTTATTTTGGGGCAAAATTCCAGAAATTTCTTTTATTTTGGGGCAAAATTGCAGAAATTTCACTTATTTTAGGGAAAAAAGGCAGAAATTTTCCTTATTTTGGGACAAAAAGGCAGAAATTCATAATATTTTGTGCCAAAATTCAGAAATTCCCCTTTTTTTGAGTTAAAAAGGCTGAAATTCCCTTTATTTGGGGGCAAAAAAGCAGAAATTTCCCTAATTTTGGGGCAAAATTGCGGAAATTTCACTTATTTCAGGGTAATAAGTCAGAAATTTTCCTTATTTTGGGGCAAAAAAGACAGAAATTCCCTTTGTTTGGGGAGAGAAAGGCAGAAATTCCACTTATTTAGAGGCAAAAATGCAGAAATTCCCCTTATTTTGGATCAAAATTTCAGAAATTCACCTAATTGTGGGGCAAAAAGGCAGAAATTCCCTATCTGTTGGAGCAAAATAACAGAAATTCTCCTTTTTTGGGGGCAAAACTCAGAAATTCCATTTATTTTGGGGCAAAATTCCAGAAATTTCACTTATTTTGGGGCAAAATTGCAGAAATTTCAATTATTTTGGGGCAAAATTGCCCAAATTTCACTTATTTCAGAAAAAAAGCAGAAATTTTCTTATTTGGAGGCAAAAAGGCAGAAATTTGTATTATTTTGGTACAAAATTGCAGAAATTTTTCCTATTTTGGGGAAAAAAGGCAGAAATTTCCCATATTTTGGGGCAAAAATGCAGAAATTCCCCTTATTTTGAGGTAAAAGGCTGAAATTCCCCTTATTTAGGGGCAAAAAAAAAGAAATTTCACTTATTTTGTTGCAAAATTGCAGAAATTTCACTTATTTCAGGGAAAATAGGCAGAAATTTTTCTTATTTTGGGGCAAAAAGGCAGAAATTCCTAATATTTTGTGGCAAAAATGCAGAAATTCCCCTTATTTTGAGGTAAAAAGGCTGAAATTCCCCTTATTTAGGGGCAAAAAGGCAGAAATTTCTTTTATTTTGGGGCAAAATTGCTGAAAATTCACTTATTTCACGGTAATAAGTCAGTAATTTTCCTTATTTTGGGTCAAAAAAGACAGAAATTCCCTTTGTTTTTGGGGGAAAAAGACAGAAATTCCACTTATTTAGAGGCAAAAAAGCAGAAATTCACCTTATTTTGGAGCAAAAATTAAGAAATTTCTCTTTTTTATGGCAAAAAGGTATGCATTCTTCTTATTTTCGGGCAGAAAGGCAGAAATTCCCCGTATTTTGGAGCAAAATTGCAGAAATTCCTTTCATTGTGAAGTAAAAAGGCAGAAATTCCCTATATGTTGGGGCATAAAGACAGAAATTCTCTTTATTTTGGGGCAAAACTCAGAAATTCCACTTATTTGTGGGCAAAATTCCAGAAATTTCCCTTATTTTGGGGCAAAATTGCAGAAATTTCACTTATTTTGGGGCAAAATTGCAGAAATTTCACTTATTTCAGGGAAAATAGGCAGAAATTTTTCTTATTTTGAAGCAAAAAGGCAGAAATTCCTAATATTTTGTGGCAAAAATGCAGAAATTTCACTAATTTTGAGGTTAAAAAGGCTAAAATTCCCCTTATTTGGGGGCAAAAAGGCAGAAATTTCCCTTATTTTGGGACAGAATTGCAGAAATTTCAATTATTTCAGGGTACTAAGTCAGAAATTTTCTTTATTTTGGGGCAAAAAACAGAAATTCCCTTTGTTTTGGGGGAAAAAGACAGAAATTCCACTTATTTAGAGGCAAAAAAGCAGAAATTCCCCTTATTTTGGAGCAAAAATGAAGAAATTTCCCTTCTTTATGGCAAAAAGGTAGGCAGTCTTCTTATTTTCGGACAAAAAGGCAGAAATTCCTAATATTTTGTGGCAAAAATGCAGAAATTCCTAATATTTTGTTGCAAAAATGCAGAAATTTCTTTTATTTTGAAGTAAAAAGGCTGAAATTCCCCTTATTTGGGGGCAAAAATGCAGAAATTTCCCTTATTTTGGGGCAATTTGCAGAAATTTCACTTAATTCAGGGTAAAAAGTCAGAAATTTTTCTTATTTTGGGGCAAAAATACAGAAATTCCCTTTGTTTTGGGGGAAAAAGACAGAAATTCCACTTATTTAGAGGCAAAAAGGCAAAAGTTCCCCTTATTTTGGAGCAAAAATGAAGAAATTTCCCTTTTTTATGGCAAAAAGGTAGGCATTCTTCTTATTTTCGGACAAAAAGGCAGAAATTCCCCATATTTTGGGCAAAACGCAGAAATTCCCCTTATTTAGGGCAAAATTGCAGAAATTTCACTTATTTCAGGGAAAAAAGGCAGAAATTTTCATTATTTTGGGGCAAAAAGAAAGAAATTCATAATATTTTGTGCCAAAATTCAGAAATTCCCCATATTTTGAGGTAAAAAGGCTGAAATTCCCTTTATTTGGGGGCAAAAAGGCAGAAATTTCCTTTATTTTGGGGCAAAATTGCAGAAATTTCACTTATTTCAGGGTAATAAGTCAGAAATTTTCCTTATTTTGGGGCAAAAAAGACAGAAATTCCCTTTGTTTTGGGAGAAAAAGGCAGAAATTCCACTTATTTAGAGGCAAAAGTAGAAATTCCCCTTATTTTGGAGCAAAATTTCAGAAATTCCCCTAATTGTGGGGCAAAAAGGCAGAAATTCCCTATATGTTGGGACAAAATAACAGAAATTCTCCTTATTTTGGGGGCAAAACTCAGAAATTCCACTTATTTTGGGTCAAAATTCCAGAAATTTCACTTATTTTGGGGCAAAATTGCAGAAATTTCAATTATTTTGGGGCAAAATTGCAGAAATTTCACTTATTTCAGAACAAAAGCAGAAATTTTCTTATTTGCGTGCAAAAAGGCAGAAATTTGTATTATTTTGGTGCAAAATTGCACAAATTTTTCTTATTTTGAGGAAAAAAGGCAGAAATTTCCCATATTTTGGGGCAAAAATGCAGAAATTCCCCTTATTTTGAGGTAAAAATGCTGGAATTCCCCTTATTTGGGGGCAAAAAGCAAAAAATTTCACTTATTTTGGGGCAAAATTGCAGAAATTTCACTCATTTCAGGGAAAAAAGGCAGAAATTTGACTTATTTTAGGGCAAAAAGGCAGAAATTCCTAATATTTTGTGGCAAAAATGCAGAAATTCCTAATATTTTGTGGCAAAAATGCAGAAATTTCTTTTATTTTGAGGTAAAAAGGCTGAAATTCCCCTTATTTGGGGGCAAAAATGCAGAAATTTCCCTTATTTTGGGGCAATTTGCAGAAATTTCACTTATTTCAGGGTAATAAGTCAGAAATTTTTCCTATTTTGGGGCAAAAAAACAGAAATTCCCTTTGTTTTGGGGGAAAAAGACAGAAATTCCACTTATTTAGAGGCAAAAAAGCAGAAATTCCCCTTATTCTGGAGCAAAAATTAAGAAATTTCCCTTTTTTATGGCAAAAAGGTAGGCATTCTTCTTATTTTCGGACAAAAAGGCAGAAATTCCACATATTTTGGGGCAAAAGGCAGAAATTCCCCTTATTTAGGGCAAAATTGCAGAAATTTCCCTAATTGTGGGGCAAAAAACAGATATTTCCCTAATTGTGGGGCAAAAAACAGATATTCCCCTTATTTTGGGGCAAAGTTGCAGAAATTTCCCTTATTATGGGGAAAAATTGCAGAAATTTCCCTTATTTTAGCGCAAAATTGCAGAAATATTAATAATTGTAGGGCAAGAAGGCAGAAATTCTCTTTATTTTGGGGCAAAACTGAGAAATTCCACTTATTTTGGGGCAAAATTCCAGAAATTTCTTTTATTTTGGGGCAAAATTGCAGAAATTTCACTTATTTTAGGGAAAAAAGGCAGAAATTCCCCTTATTTAGGGCAAAATTGCAGAAATTTCCCTAATTGTGGGGCAAAAAACAGATATTTCCCTAATTGTGGGGCAAAAAACAGATATTCCCCTTATTTTGGGGCAAAGTTGCAGAAATTTCCCTTATTATGGGGAAAAATTGCAGAAATTTCCCTTATTTTAGCGCAAAATTGCAGAAATTTTAATAATTGTAGGGCAAGAAGGCAGAAATTCTCTTTAGTTTGGGGCAAAACTGAGAAATTCCACTTATTTTGGGGCAAAATTCCAGAAATTTCTTTTATTTTGGGGCAAAATTGCAGAAATTTCACTTATTTTAGGAAAAAAAGGCAGAAATTTTCCTTATTTTGGGACAAAAAGGCAGAAATTCATAATATTTTGTGCCAAAATTCAGAAATTCCCCTTTTTTTGAGTTAAAAAGGCTGAAATTCCCTTTATTTGGGGGCAAAAAAGCAGAAATTTCCCTAATTTTGGGGCAAAATTGCGGAAATTTCACTTATTTCAGGGTAATAAGTCAGAAATTTTCCTTATTTTGGGGCAAAAAAGACAGAAATTCCCTTTGTTTGGGGAGAGAAAGGCAGAAATTCCACTTATTTAGAGGCAAAAATGCAGAAATTCCCCTTATTTTGGAGCAAAATTTCAGAAATTCCCCTAATTGTGGGGCAAAAAGGCAGAAATTCCCTATCTGTTGGAGCAAAATAACAGAAATTCTCCTTTTTTGGGGGCAAAACTCAGAAATTCCATTTATTTTGGGGCAAAATTCCAGAAATTTCACTTATTTTGGGGCAAAATTGCAGAAATTTCAATTATTTTGGGGCAAAATTGCCCAAATTTCACTTATTTCAGAAAAAAAGCAGAAATTTTCTTATTTGGAGGCAAAAAGGCAGAAATTTGTATTATTTTGGTACAAAATTGCAGAAATTTTTCCTATTTTGGGGAAAAAAGGCAGAAATTTCCCATATTTTGGGGCAAAAATGCAGAAATTCCCCTTATTTTGAGGTAAAAGGCTGAAATTCCCCTTATTTAGGGGCAAAAAAAAGAAATTTCACTTATTTTGTTGCAAAATTGCAGAAATTTCACTTATTTCAGGGAAAATAGGCAGAAATTTTTCTTATTTTGGGGCAAAAAGGCAGAAATTCCTAATATTTTGTGGCAAAAATGCAGAAATTCCCCTTATTTTGAGGTAAAAAGGCTGAAATTCCCCTTATTTAGGGGCAAAAAGGCAGAAATTTCTTTTATTTTGGGGCAAAATTGCTGAAAATTCACTTATTTCACGGTAATAAGTCAGTAATTTTCCTTATTTTGGGTCAAAAAAGACAGAAATTCCCTTTGTTTTTGGGGGAAAAAGACAGAAATTCCACTTATTTAGAGGCAAAAAAGCAGAAATTCACCTTATTTTGGAGCAAAAATTAAGAAATTTCTCTTTTTTATGGCAAAAAGGTATGCATTCTTCTTATTTTCGGGCAGAAAGGCAGAAATTCCCCGTATTTTGGAGCAAAATTGCAGAAATTCCTTTCATTGTGAAGTAAAAAGGCAGAAATTCCCTATATGTTGGGGCATAAAGACAGAAATTCTCTTTATTTTGGGGCAAAACTCAGAAATTCCACTTATTTGTGGGCAAAATTCCAGAAATTTCCCTTATTTTGGGGCAAAATTGCAGAAATTTCACTTATTTTGGGGCAAAATTGCAGAAATTTCACTTATTTCAGGGAAAATAGGCAGAAATTTTTCTTATTTTGAAGCAAAAAGGCAGAAATTCCTAATATTTTGTGGCAAAAATGCAGAAATTTCACTAATTTTGAGGTTAAAAAGGCTAAAATTCCCCTTATTTGGGGGCAAAAAGGCAGAAATTTCCCTTATTTTGGAGCAAAATTGCAGAAATTTCAATTATTTCAGGGTACTAAGTCAGAAATTTTCTTTATTTTGGGGCAAAAAACAGAAATTCCCTTTGTTTTGGGGGAAAAAGACAGAAATTCCACTTATTTAGAGGCAAAAAAGCAGAAATTCCCCTTATTTTGGAGCAAAAATGAAGAAATTTCCCTTCTTTATGGCAAAAAGGTAGGCAGTCTTCTTATTTTCGGACAAAAAGGCAGAAATTCCTAATATTTTGTGGCAAAAATGCAGAAATTCCTAATATTTTGTTGCAAAAATGCAGAAATTTCTTTTATTTTGAAGTAAAAAGGCTGAAATTCCCCTTATTTGGGGGCAAAAATGCAGAAATTTCCCTTATTTTGGGGCAATTTGCAGAAATTTCACTTAATTCAGGGTAAAAAGTCAGAAATTTTTCTTATTTTGGGGCAAAAATACAGAAATTCCTTTTGTTTTGGGGGAAAAAGACAGAAATTCCACTTATTTAGAGGCAAAAAGGCAAAAGTTCCCCTTATTTTGGAGCAAAAATGAAGAAATTTCCCTTTTTTATGGCAAAAAGGTAGGCATTCTTCTTATTTTCGGACAAAAAGGCAGAAATTCCCCATATTTTGGGCAAAACGCAGAAATTCCCCTTATTTAGGGCAAAATTGCAGAAATTTCACTTATTTCAGGGAAAAAAGGCAGAAATTTTCATTATTTTGGGGCAAAAAGAAAGAAATTCATAATATTTTGTGCCAAAATTCAGAAATTCCCCATATTTTGAGGTAAAAAGGCTGAAATTCCCTTTATTTGGGGGCAAAAAGGCAGAAATTTCCTTTATTTTGGGGCAAAATTGCAGAAATTTCACTTATTTCAGGGTAATAAGTCAGAAATTTTCCTTATTTTGGGGCAAAAAAGACAGAAATTCCCTTTGTTTTGGGAGAAAAAGGCAGAAATTCCACTTATTTAGAGGCAAAAGTAGAAATTCCCCTTATTTTGGTGCAAAATTTCAGAAATTCCCCTAATTGTGGGGCAAAAAGGCAGAAATTCCCTATATGTTGGGACAAAATAACAGAAATTCTCCTTATTTTGGGGGCAAAACTCAGAAATTCCACTTATTTTGGGTCAAAATTCCAGAAATTTCACTTATTTTGGGGCAAAATTGCAGAAATTTCAATTATTTTGGGGCAAAATTGCAGAAATTTCACTTATTTCAGAACAAAAGCAGAAATTTTCTTATTTGCGTGCAAAAAGGCAGAAATTTGTATTATTTTGGTGCAAAATTGCACAAATTTTTCTTATTTTGAGGAAAAAAGGCAGAAATTTCCCATATTTTGGGGCAAAAATGCAGAAATTCCCCTTATTTTGAGGTAAAAATGCTGGAATTCCCCTTATTTGGGGGCAAAAAGCAAGAAATTTCACTTATTTTGGGGCAAAATTGCAGAAATTTCACTCATTTCAGGGAAAAAAGGCAGAAATTTGACTTATTTTAGGGCAAAAAGGCAGAAATTCCTAATATTTTGTGGCAAAAATGCAGAAATTCCTAATATTTTGTGGCAAAAATGCAGAAATTTCTTTTATTTTGAGGTAAAAAGGCTGAAATTCCCCTTATTTGGGGGCAAAAATGCAGAAATTTCCCTTATTTTGGGGCAATTTGCAGAAATTTCACTTATTTCAGGGTAATAAGTCAGAAATTTTTCCTATTTTGGGGCAAAAAAACAGAAATTCCCTTTGTTTTGGGGGAAAAAGACAGAAATTCCACTTATTTAGAGGCAAAAAAGCAGAAATTCCCCTTATTCTGGAGCAAAAATTAAGAAATTTCCCTTTTTTATGGCAAAAAGGTAGGCATTCTTCTTATTTTCGGACAAAAAGGCAGAAATTCCACATATTTTGGGGCAAAAGGCAGAAATTCCCCTTATTTAGGGCAAAATTGCAGAAATTTCCCTAATTGTGGGGCAAAAAACAGATATTTCCCTAATTGTGGGGCAAAAAACAGATATTCCCCTTATTTTGGGGCAAAGTTGCAGAAATTTCCCTTATTATGGGGAAAAATTGCAGAAATTTCCCTTATTTTAGCGCAAAATTGCAGAAATATTAATAATTGTAGGGCAAGAAGGCAGAAATTCTCTTTATTTTGGGGCAAAACTGAGAAATTCCACTTATTTTGGGGCAAAATTCCAGAAATTTCTTTTATTTTGGGGCAAAATTGCAGAAATTTCACTTATTTTAGGGAAAAAAGGCAGAAATTCCCCTTATTTAGGGCAAAATTGCAGAAATTTCCCTAATTGTGGGGCAAAAAACAGATATTTCCCTAATTGTGGGGCAAAAAACAGATATTCCCCTTATTTTGGGGCAAAGTTGCAGAAATTTCCCTTATTATGGGGAAAAATTGCAGAAATTTCCCTTATTTTAGCGCAAAATTGCAGAAATTTTAATAATTGTAGGGCAAGAAGGCAGAAATTCTCTTTAGTTTGGGGCAAAACTGAGAAATTCCACTTATTTTGGGGCAAAATTCCAGAAATTTCTTTTATTTTGGGGCAAAATTGCAGAAATTTCACTTATTTTAGGGAAAAAAGGCAGAAATTTTCCTTATTTTGGGACAAAAAGGCAGAAATTCATAATATTTTGTGCCAAAATTCAGAAATTCCCCTTTTTTTGAGTTAAAAAGGCTGAAATTCCCTTTATTTGGGGGCAAAAAAGCAGAAATTTCCCTAATTTTGGGGCAAAATTGCGGAAATTTCACTTATTTCAGGGTAATAAGTCAGAAATTTTCCTTATTTTGGGGCAAAAAAGACAGAAATTCCCTTTGTTTGGGGAGAGAAAGGCAGAAATTCCACTTATTTAGAGGCAAAAATGCAGAAATTCCCCTTATTTTGGATCAAAATTTCAGAAATTCACCTAATTGTGGGGCAAAAAGGCAGAAATTCCCTATCTGTTGGAGCAAAATAACAGAAATTCTCCTTTTTTGGGGGCAAAACTCAGAAATTCCATTTATTTTGGGGCAAAATTCCAGAAATTTCACTTATTTTGGGGCAAAATTGCAGAAATTTCAATTATTTTGGGGCAAAATTGCCCAAATTTCACTTATTTCAGAAAAAAAGCAGAAATTTTCTTATTTGGAGGCAAAAAGGCAGAAATTTGTATTATTTTGGTACAAAATTGCAGAAATTTTTCCTATTTTGGGGAAAAAAGGCAGAAATTTCCCATATTTTGGGGCAAAAATGCAGAAATTCCCCTTATTTTGAGGTAAAAGGCTGAAATTCCCCTTATTTAGGGGCAAAAAAAAGAAATTTCACTTATTTTGTTGCAAAATTGCAGAAATTTCACTTATTTCAGGGAAAATAGGCAGAAATTTTTCTTATTTTGGGGCAAAAAGGCAGAAATTCCTAATATTTTGTGGCAAAAATGCAGAAATTCCCCTTATTTTGAGGTAAAAAGGCTGAAATTCCCCTTATTTAGGGGCAAAAAGGCAGAAATTTCTTTTATTTTGGGGCAAAATTGCTGAAAATTCACTTATTTCACGGTAATAAGTCAGTAATTTTCCTTATTTTGGGTCAAAAAAGACAGAAATTCCCTTTGTTTTTGGGGGAAAAAGACAGAAATTCCACTTATTTAGAGGCAAAAAAGCAGAAATTCACCTTATTTTGGAGCAAAAATTAAGAAATTTCTCTTTTTTATGGCAAAAAGGTATGCATTCTTCTTATTTTCGGGCAGAAAGGCAGAAATTCCCCGTATTTTGGAGCAAAATTGCAGAAATTCCTTTCATTGTGAAGTAAAAAGGCAGAAATTCCCTATATGTTGGGGCATAAAGACAGAAATTCTCTTTATTTTGGGGCAAAACTCAGAAATTCCACTTATTTGTGGGCAAAATTCCAGAAATTTCCCTTATTTTGGGGCAAAATTGCAGAAATTTCACTTATTTTGGGGCAAAATTGCAGAAATTTCACTTATTTCAGGGAAAATAGGCAGAAATTTTTCTTATTTTGAAGCAAAAAGGCAGAAATTCCTAATATTTTGTGGCAAAAATGCAGAAATTTCACTAATTTTGAGGTAAAAAGGCTAAAATTCCCCTTATTTGGGGGCAAAAAGGCAGAAATTTCCCTTATTTTGGAGCAAAATTGCAGAAATTTCAATTATTTCAGGGTACTAAGTCAGAAATTTTCTTTATTTTGGGGCAAAAAACAGAAATTCCCTTTGTTTTGGGGGAAAAAGACAGAAATTCCACTTATTTAGAGGCAAAAAAGCAGAAATTCCCCTTATTTTGGAGCAAAAATGAAGAAATTTCCCTTCTTTATGGCAAAAAGGTAGGCAGTCTTTTTATTTTCGGACAAAAAGGCAGAAATTCCTAATATTTTGTGGCAAAAATGCAGAAATTCCTAATATTTTGTTGCAAAAATGCAGAAATTTCTTTTATTTTGAAGTAAAAAGGCTGAAATTCCCCTTATTTGGGGGCAAAAATGCAGAAATTTCCCTTATTTTGGGGCAATTTGCAGAAATTTCACTTAATTCAGGGTAAAAAGTCAGAAATTTTTCTTATTTTGGGGCAAAAATACAGAAATTCCCTTTGTTTTGGGGGAAAAAGACAGAAATTCCACTTATTTAGAGGCAAAAAGGCAAAAGTTCCCCTTATTTTGGAGCAAAAATGAAGAAATTTCCCTTTTTTATGGCAAAAAGGTAGGCATTCTTCTTATTTTCGGACAAAAAGGCAGAAATTCCCCATATTTTGGGCAAAACGCAGAAATTCCCCTTATTTAGGGCAAAATTGCAGAAATTTCCCTAATTGTGGATCAAAAAACAGAAATTTCCCTAATTGTGGGGCAAAAAACAGAAATTCCTCTTATTTTGGGGCAAAGTTGCAGAAATTTACCTTATTATGGGGAAAAATTGCAGAAATTTCTCTTATTTTAGGGCAAAATTGCAGAAATTTTATTAATTGTGGGGCAAAAAGTCAGAAATTCTCTTTATTTTGGGGCCAAACTCAGAAATTCCACTTATTTTGGGGCAAAATTCCAGAAATTTCTTTTATTTTGGGGCAAAATTGCAGAAATTTCACTTATTTTAGGGAAAAAAGGCAGAAATTCCCCTTATTTAGGGCAAAATTGCAGAAATTTCCCTAATTGTGGGGCAAAAAACAGATATTTCCCTAATTGTGGGGCAAAAAACAGATATTCCCCTTATTTTGGGGCAAAGTTGCAGAAATTTCCCTTATTATGGGGAAAAATTGCAGAAATTTCCCTTATTTTAGCGCAAAATTGCAGAAATTTTAATAATTGTAGGGCAAGAAGGCAGAAATTCTCTTTAGTTTGGGGCAAAACTGAGAAATTCCACTTATTTTGGGGCAAAATTCCAGAAATTTCTTTTATTTTGGGGCAAAATTGCAGAAATTTCACTTATTTTAGGAAAAAAAGGCAGAAATTTTCCTTATTTTGGGACAAAAAGGCAGAAATTCATAATATTTTGTGCCAAAATTCAGAAATTCCCCTTTTTTTGAGTTAAAAAGGCTGAAATTCCCTTTATTTGGGGGCAAAAAAGCAGAAATTTCCCTAATTTTGGGGCAAAATTGCGGAAATTTCACTTATTTCAGGGTAATAAGTCAGAAATTTTCCTTATTTTGGGGCAAAAAAGACAGAAATTCCCTTTGTTTGGGGAGAGAAAGGCAGAAATTCCACTTATTTAGAGGCAAAAATGCAGAAATTCCCCTTATTTTGGAGCAAAATTTCAGAAATTCCCCTAATTGTGGGGCAAAAAGGCAGAAATTCCCTATCTGTTGGAGCAAAATAACAGAAATTCTCCTTTTTTGGGGGCAAAACTCAGAAATTCCATTTATTTTGGGGCAAAATTCCAGAAATTTCACTTATTTTGGGGCAAAATTGCAGAAATTTCAATTATTTTGGGGCAAAATTGCCCAAATTTCACTTATTTCAGAAAAAAAGCAGAAATTTTCTTATTTGGAGGCAAAAAGGCAGAAATTTGTATTATTTTGGTACAAAATTGCAGAAATTTTTCCTATTTTGGGGAAAAAAGGCAGAAATTTCCCATATTTTGGGGCAAAAATGCAGAAATTCCCCTTATTTTGAGGTAAAAGGCTGAAATTCCCCTTATTTAGGGGCAAAAAAAAGAAATTTCACTTATTTTGTTGCAAAATTGCAGAAATTTCACTTATTTCAGGGAAAATAGGCAGAAATTTTTCTTATTTTGGGGCAAAAAGGCAGAAATTCCTAATATTTTGTGGCAAAAATGCAGAAATTCCCCTTATTTTGAGGTAAAAAGGCTGAAATTCCCCTTATTTAGGGGCAAAAAGGCAGAAATTTCTTTTATTTTGGGGCAAAATTGCTGAAAATTCACTTATTTCACGGTAATAAGTCAGTAATTTTCCTTATTTTGGGTCAAAAAAGACAGAAATTCCCTTTGTTTTTGGGGGAAAAAGACAGAAATTCCACTTATTTAGAGGCAAAAAAGCAGAAATTCACCTTATTTTGGAGCAAAAATTAAGAAATTTCTCTTTTTTATGGCAAAAAGGTATGCATTCTTCTTATTTTCGGGCAGAAAGGCAGAAATTCCCCGTATTTTGGAGCAAAATTGCAGAAATTCCTTTCATTGTGAAGTAAAAAGGCAGAAATTCCCTATATGTTGGGGCATAAAGACAGAAATTCTCTTTATTTTGGGGCAAAACTCAGAAATTCCACTTATTTGTGGGCAAAATTCCAGAAATTTCCCTTATTTTGGGGCAAAATTGCAGAAATTTCACTTATTTTGGGGCAAAATTGCAGAAATTTCACTTATTTCAGGGAAAATAGGCAGAAATTTTTCTTATTTTGAAGCAAAAAGGCAGAAATTCCTAATATTTTGTGGCAAAAATGCAGAAATTTCACTAATTTTGAGGTTAAAAAGGCTAAAATTCCCCTTATTTGGGGGCAAAAAGGCAGAAATTTCCCTTATTTTGGAGCAAAATTGCAGAAATTTCAATTATTTCAGGGTACTAAGTCAGAAATTTTCTTTATTTTGGGGCAAAAAACAGAAATTCCCTTTGTTTTGGGGGAAAAAGACAGAAATTCCACTTATTTAGAGGCAAAAAAGCAGAAATTCCCCTTATTTTGGAGCAAAAATGAAGAAATTTCCCTTCTTTATGGCAAAAAGGTAGGCAGTCTTCTTATTTTCGGACAAAAAGGCAGAAATTCCTAATATTTTGTGGCAAAAATGCAGAAATTCCTAATATTTTGTTGCAAAAATGCAGAAATTTCTTTTATTTTGAAGTAAAAAGGCTGAAATTCCCCTTATTTGGGGGCAAAAATGCAGAAATTTCCCTTATTTTGGGGCAATTTGCAGAAATTTCACTTAATTCAGGGTAAAAAGTCAGAAATTTTTCTTATTTTGGGGCAAAAATACAGAAATTCCTTTTGTTTTGGGGGAAAAAGACAGAAATTCCACTTATTTAGAGGCAAAAAGGCAAAAGTTCCCCTTATTTTGGAGCAAAAATGAAGAAATTTCCCTTTTTTATGGCAAAAAGGTAGGCATTCTTCTTATTTTCGGACAAAAAGGCAGAAATTCCCCATATTTTGGGCAAAACGCAGAAATTCCCCTTATTTAGGGCAAAATTGCAGAAATTTCACTTATTTCAGGGAAAAAAGGCAGAAATTTTCATTATTTTGGGGCAAAAAGAAAGAAATTCATAATATTTTGTGCCAAAATTCAGAAATTCCCCATATTTTGAGGTAAAAAGGCTGAAATTCCCTTTATTTGGGGGCAAAAAGGCAGAAATTTCCTTTATTTTGGGGCAAAATTGCAGAAATTTCACTTATTTCAGGGTAATAAGTCAGAAATTTTCCTTATTTTGGGGCAAAAAAGACAGAAATTCCCTTTGTTTTGGGAGAAAAAGGCAGAAATTCCACTTATTTAGAGGCAAAAGTAGAAATTCCCCTTATTTTGGTGCAAAATTTCAGAAATTCCCCT
Source organism: Micromys minutus (assembly GCF_963924665.1). NCBI lineage: Eukaryota > Metazoa > Chordata > Mammalia > Rodentia > Muridae > Micromys > Micromys minutus. The sequence continues at coordinate 469,571 of NW_027667411.1, read as the reverse complement.
AATTGTGGGGCAAAAAGGCAGAAATTCCCTATATGTTGGGACAAAATAACAGAAATTCTCCTTATTTTGGGGGCAAAACTCAGAAATTCCACTTATTTTGGGTCAAAATTCCAGAAATTTCACTTATTTTGGGGCAAAATTGCAGAAATTTCAATTATTTTGGGGCAAAATTGCAGAAATTTCACTTATTTCAGAACAAAAGCAGAAATTTTCTTATTTGCGTGCAAAAAGGCAGAAATTTGTATTATTTTGGTGCAAAATTGCACAAATTTTTCTTATTTTGAGGAAAAAAGGCAGAAATTTCCCATATTTTGGGGCAAAAATGCAGAAATTCCCCTTATTTTGAGGTAAAAATGCTGGAATTCCCCTTATTTGGGGGCAAAAAGCAAGAAATTTCACTTATTTTGGGGCAAAATTGCAGAAATTTCACTCATTTCAGGGAAAAAAGGCAGAAATTTGACTTATTTTAGGGCAAAAAGGCAGAAATTCCTAATATTTTGTGGCAAAAATGCAGAAATTCCTAATATTTTGTGGCAAAAATGCAGAAATTTCTTTTATTTTGAGGTAAAAAGGCTGAAATTCCCCTTATTTGGGGGCAAAAATGCAGAAATTTCCCTTATTTTGGGGCAATTTGCAGAAATTTCACTTATTTCAGGGTAATAAGTCAGAAATTTTTCCTATTTTGGGGCAAAAAAACAGAAATTCCCTTTGTTTTGGGGGAAAAAGACAGAAATTCCACTTATTTAGAGGCAAAAAAGCAGAAATTCCCCTTATTCTGGAGCAAAAATTAAGAAATTTCCCTTTTTTATGGCAAAAAGGTAGGCATTCTTCTTATTTTCGGACAAAAAGGCAGAAATTCCACATATTTTGGGGCAAAAGGCAGAAATTCCCCTTATTTAGGGCAAAATTGCAGAAATTTCCCTAATTGTGGGGCAAAAAACAGATATTTCCCTAATTGTGGGGCAAAAAACAGATATTCCCCTTATTTTGGGGCAAAGTTGCAGAAATTTCCCTTATTATGGGGAAAAATTGCAGAAATTTCCCTTATTTTAGCGCAAAATTGCAGAAATATTAATAATTGTAGGGCAAGAAGGCAGAAATTCTCTTTATTTTGGGGCAAAACTGAGAAATTCCACTTATTTTGGGGCAAAATTCCAGAAATTTCTTTTATTTTGGGGCAAAATTGCAGAAATTTCACTTATTTTAGGGAAAAAAGGCAGAAATTCCCCTTATTTAGGGCAAAATTGCAGAAATTTCCCTAATTGTGGGGCAAAAAACAGATATTTCCCTAATTGTGGGGCAAAAAACAGATATTCCCCTTATTTTGGGGCAAAGTTGCAGAAATTTCCCTTATTATGGGGAAAAATTGCAGAAATTTCCCTTATTTTAGCGCAAAATTGCAGAAATTTTAATAATTGTAGGGCAAGAAGGCAGAAATTCTCTTTAGTTTGGGGCAAAACTGAGAAATTCCACTTATTTTGGGGCAAAATTCCAGAAATTTCTTTTATTTTGGGGCAAAATTGCAGAAATTTCACTTATTTTAGGGAAAAAAGGCAGAAATTTTCCTTATTTTGGGACAAAAAGGCAGAAATTCATAATATTTTGTGCCAAAATTCAGAAATTCCCCTTTTTTTGAGTTAAAAAGGCTGAAATTCCCTTTATTTGGGGGCAAAAAAGCAGAAATTTCCCTAATTTTGGGGCAAAATTGCGGAAATTTCACTTATTTCAGGGTAATAAGTCAGAAATTTTCCTTATTTTGGGGCAAAAAAGACAGAAATTCCCTTTGTTTGGGGAGAGAAAGGCAGAAATTCCACTTATTTAGAGGCAAAAATGCAGAAATTCCCCTTATTTTGGATCAAAATTTCAGAAATTCACCTAATTGTGGGGCAAAAAGGCAGAAATTCCCTATCTGTTGGAGCAAAATAACAGAAATTCTCCTTTTTTGGGGGCAAAACTCAGAAATTCCATTTATTTTGGGGCAAAATTCCAGAAATTTCACTTATTTTGGGGCAAAATTGCAGAAATTTCAATTATTTTGGGGCAAAATTGCCCAAATTTCACTTATTTCAGAAAAAAAGCAGAAATTTTCTTATTTGGAGGCAAAAAGGCAGAAATTTGTATTATTTTGGTACAAAATTGCAGAAATTTTTCCTATTTTGGGGAAAAAAGGCAGAAATTTCCCATATTTTGGGGCAAAAATGCAGAAATTCCCCTTATTTTGAGGTAAAAGGCTGAAATTCCCCTTATTTAGGGGCAAAAAAAAGAAATTTCACTTATTTTGTTGCAAAATTGCAGAAATTTCACTTATTTCAGGGAAAATAGGCAGAAATTTTTCTTATTTTGGGGCAAAAAGGCAGAAATTCCTAATATTTTGTGGCAAAAATGCAGAAATTCCCCTTATTTTGAGGTAAAAAGGCTGAAATTCCCCTTATTTAGGGGCAAAAAGGCAGAAATTTCTTTTATTTTGGGGCAAAATTGCTGAAAATTCACTTATTTCACGGTAATAAGTCAGTAATTTTCCTTATTTTGGGTCAAAAAAGACAGAAATTCCCTTTGTTTTTGGGGGAAAAAGACAGAAATTCCACTTATTTAGAGGCAAAAAAGCAGAAATTCACCTTATTTTGGAGCAAAAATTAAGAAATTTCTCTTTTTTATGGCAAAAAGGTATGCATTCTTCTTATTTTCGGGCAGAAAGGCAGAAATTCCCCGTATTTTGGAGCAAAATTGCAGAAATTCCTTTCATTGTGAAGTAAAAAGGCAGAAATTCCCTATATGTTGGGGCATAAAGACAGAAATTCTCTTTATTTTGGGGCAAAACTCAGAAATTCCACTTATTTGTGGGCAAAATTCCAGAAATTTCCCTTATTTTGGGGCAAAATTGCAGAAATTTCACTTATTTTGGGGCAAAATTGCAGAAATTTCACTTATTTCAGGGAAAATAGGCAGAAATTTTTCTTATTTTGAAGCAAAAAGGCAGAAATTCCTAATATTTTGTGGCAAAAATGCAGAAATTTCACTAATTTTGAGGTAAAAAGGCTAAAATTCCCCTTATTTGGGGGCAAAAAGGCAGAAATTTCCCTTATTTTGGAGCAAAATTGCAGAAATTTCAATTATTTCAGGGTACTAAGTCAGAAATTTTCTTTATTTTGGGGCAAAAAACAGAAATTCCCTTTGTTTTGGGGGAAAAAGACAGAAATTCCACTTATTTAGAGGCAAAAAAGCAGAAATTCCCCTTATTTTGGAGCAAAAATGAAGAAATTTCCCTTCTTTATGGCAAAAAGGTAGGCAGTCTTTTTATTTTCGGACAAAAAGGCAGAAATTCCTAATATTTTGTGGCAAAAATGCAGAAATTCCTAATATTTTGTTGCAAAAATGCAGAAATTTCTTTTATTTTGAAGTAAAAAGGCTGAAATTCCCCTTATTTGGGGGCAAAAATGCAGAAATTTCCCTTATTTTGGGGCAATTTGCAGAAATTTCACTTAATTCAGGGTAAAAAGTCAGAAATTTTTCTTATTTTGGGGCAAAAATACAGAAATTCCCTTTGTTTTGGGGGAAAAAGACAGAAATTCCACTTATTTAGAGGCAAAAAGGCAAAAGTTCCCCTTATTTTGGAGCAAAAATGAAGAAATTTCCCTTTTTTATGGCAAAAAGGTAGGCATTCTTCTTATTTTCGGACAAAAAGGCAGAAATTCCCCATATTTTGGGCAAAACGCAGAAATTCCCCTTATTTAGGGCAAAATTGCAGAAATTTCCCTAATTGTGGATCAAAAAACAGAAATTTCCCTAATTGTGGGGCAAAAAACAGAAATTCCTCTTATTTTGGGGCAAAGTTGCAGAAATTTACCTTATTATGGGGAAAAATTGCAGAAATTTCTCTTATTTTAGGGCAAAATTGCAGAAATTTTATTAATTGTGGGGCAAAAAGTCAGAAATTCTCTTTATTTTGGGGCCAAACTCAGAAATTCCACTTATTTTGGGGCAAAATTCCAGAAATTTCTTTTATTTTGGGGCAAAATTGCAGAAATTTCACTTATTTTCGGGCAAAATTGCAGAAATTTCACTTATTTCAGGGAAAAAAGGCAGAAATTTTCCTTATTTTGAAAAAAAAAGGCAGAAATTCATATTTTGTGCCAAAATTCAGAAATTCCCCTTTTTTGAGGTAAAAAGCTGAAATTCCCTTTATTTGGGGGCAAAAAGGTAGAAATTTCCCTTATTTTGGGGCAAAATTGCAGAAATTTCACTTATTTCAAGGAAATAAGTCAGAAATTTTCCTTATTTTGGGGCAAGAAAGACAGAAATTCTCTTTAATTGGGGGAAAAAGACAGAAATTCCACTTATTTAGAGGTAAAAAGGCTGAAATTCCCCTTATTTTGGAGCAAAAATGAAGAAATTTCGCATTTTTATGGCAAAAAGGTATGCATTCTTCTTATTTTCGGGCAAAAAGGCATAAATTCCCCGTATTTTGGAGCAAAATTGCAGAAATTCCCCTAATTGTGAAACAAAAAGGCAGAAATTCCCTAAATGTTGGGGCATAAAGACAGAAATTCTCTTTATTTTGGGGCAAAACTCAGAAATTCCACTTATTTTTGGGCAAAATTCCAGAAATTTCCCTTATTTTGGGGCAAAATTGCAGAAATTTCACTTATTTTGGGGCAAAATTGCAGAAATTTCACTTATTTCAGGGAAAATAGGCAGAAATTTTTCTTCTTTTGGGGCAAAAAGGCAGAAATTCCTAATATTTTGTGGCAAAAATGCAGAAATTTCCCTTATTTTGAGGTAAAAAGGCTGAAATTCCCCTTATTTGGGGGCAAAAAGGCAGAAATTTTCCTTATTTTGGAGCAAAATTGCAGAAATTTCACTTATTTCAGGGTAATAAGTCAGAAATTTTCCTTATTTTGGGGCAAAAAACAGGAATTCCCTTTGTTTTGGGAGAAAAAGACAGAAATTACACTTATTTAGAGGCAAAAAAGCAGAAATTCCCTTTATTTTGGAGCAAAAATGAGGAAATTTCCCTTCTTTATGGCAAAAAGGTAGGCATTCTTCTTATTTTCGGACAAAAAGGCAGAAATTCCTAATATTTTGTGGCAAAAATGCAGAAATTCCTAATATTTTGTTGCAAAAATGCAGAAATTTCTTTTATTTTGTGGTAAAAAGGCTGAAATTTCCCTTATTTGGGGACAAAAATGGCAGAAATTTCCCTTATTTTTGGGGCAAAATTGCAGAAATTTCACTTATTTCAGGGTAATAAGTCAGAAATTTTCCTTAATTTGAAGCAAAAAAGACAGAAATTCCCTTTGTTTTGGGGGAAAAAGACAGAAATTCCACTTATTTAGAGGCAAAAAAGCAGAAATTCCCCTTATTTTGGAGCAAAAATGAAGAAATTTCCCTTTTTTATGGCAAAAAGGTATGCATTCTTCTTATTTTCGGACAAAAAGGCAGAAATTCCCCATATTTTGGGGCAAAAGGCAGAAATTCCCCTTATTTAGGGCAAAATTGCAGAAATTTCCCTAATTGTGGGGCAAAAAACAGAAATTTTCCTAATTGTGGGGCAAAAAACAGAAATTCCCCTTATTGTGGGGCAAAGTTGCAGAAATTTCTCTTATTATGGGGAAAAATTGCAGAAATTTCTTATTTTAGGGCAAAATTGCAGAAATTTTAATAATTGTGAAGCAAAAAGGCAGAAATTCTCTTTATTTTGGGGCAAAAATAAGAAATTCCACTTATTTTGGGGCAAAATTCCAGAAATTTCTTATATTTTGGGGCAAAATTGCAGAAATTTCACTTATTTCAGGGAAAAAAGGCAGAAATTTTCCTTATTTTGGGGCAAAAAGAAAGAAATTCATAATATTTTGTGCCAAAATTCAGAAATTCCCCATATTTTGAGGTAAAAAGGCTGAAATTCCCTTTATTTGGGGGCAAAAAGGCAGAAATTTCCTTTATTTTGGGGCAAAATTGCAGAAATTTCACTTATTTCAGGGTAATAAGTCAGAAATTTTCCTTATTTTGGGGCAAAAAAGACAGAAATTCCCTTTGTTTTGGGAGAAAAAGGCAGAAATTCCACTTATTTAGAGGCAAAAGTAGAAATTCCCCTTATTTTGGAGCAAAATTTCAGAAATTCCCCTAATTGTGGGGCAAAAAGGCAGAAATTCCCTATATGTTGGGACAAAATAACAGAAATTCTCCTTATTTTGGGGGCAAAACTCAGAAATTCCACTTATTTTGGGTCAAAATTCTAGAAATTTCACTTATTTTGGGGCAAAATTGCAGAAATTTCAATTATTTTGGGGCAAAATTGCAGAAATTTCACTTATTTCAGAACAAAAGCAGAAATTTTCTTATTTGCGTGCAAAAAGGCAGAAATTTGTATTATTTTGGTACAAAATTGCACAAATTTTTCTTATTTTGAGGAAAAAAGGCAGAAATTTCCCATATTTTGGGACAAAAATGCAGAAATTCCCCTTATTTTGAGGTAAAAATGCTGAAATTCCCCTTATTTGGGGGCAAAAAGCAAGAAATTTCACTTATTTTGGGGCAAAATTGCAGAAATTTCACTCATTTCAGGGAAAAAAGGCAGAAATTTGACTTATTTTAGGGCAAAAAGGCAGAAATTCCTAATATTTTGTGGCAAAAATGCAGAAATTTCCCTTATTTTGAGGTAAAAAGGCTGAAATTCCCCTTATTTGGGAGCAAAAAGGCAGAAATTTTCCTTATTTTGGAGCAAAATTGCAGAAATTTCACTTATTTCAGGGTAATAAGTCAGAAATTTTCCTTATTTTGGGGCAAAAAACAGGAATTCCCTTTGTTTTGGGGGAAAAAGACACAAATTACACTTATTTAGAGGCAAAAAAGCAGAAATTCCACTTATTTTGGAGCAAAAATGAAGAAATTTCCCTTCTTTACGGCAAAAAGGTAGGCATTCTTCTTATTTTCGGACAAAAAGGCAGAAATTCCTAATATTTTGTGGCAAAAATGCAGAAATTCCTAATATTTTGTGGCAAAAATGCAGAAATTTCTTTTATTTTGAGGTAAAAAGGCTGAAATTCCCCTTATTTGGGGGCAAAAATGCAGAAATTTCCCTTATTATGGGGCAATTTGCAGAAATTTCACTTATTTCAGGGTAATAAGTCAGAAATTTTTCCTATTTTGGGGCAAAAAAACAGAAATTCCCTTTGTTTTGGGGGAAAAAGACAGAAATTCCACTTATTTAGAGGCAAAAAAGCAGAAATTCCCCTTATTCTGGAGCAAAAATGAAGAAATTTCCCTTTTTTATGGCAAAAAGGTAGGCATTCTCCTTATTTTCGGACAAAAAGGCAGAAATTCCACATATTTTGGGGCAAAAGGCAGAAATTCCCCTTATTTAGGGCAAAATTGCAGAAATTTCCCTAATTGTGGGGCAAAAAACAGATATTCCCCTTATTTTGGGATAAGTTGCAGAAATTTCCCATATTATGGGGAAAAATTGCAGAAATTTCCCTTATTTTAGCGCAAAATTGCAGAAATTTTAATAATTGTAGGGCAAGAAGGCAGAAATTCTCTTTATTTTGGGGCAAAACTGAGAAATTCCACTTATTTTGGGGCAAAATTCCAGAAATTTCTTTTATTTTGGGGCAAAATTGCAGAAATTTCACTTATTTTGGGGAAAAATTGCAGAAATTTCACTTAGTTCAGGGAAAAAAGGCAGAAATTTTCCTTATTGTGGGACAAAAAGGCAGAAATTCATAATATTTTGTGCCCAAATTCAGAAATTCCCCTTTTTTTGAGTTAAAAAGGCTGAAATTCCCTTTATTTGGGGGCAAAAAAGCAGAAATTTCCCTAATTTTGGGGCAAAATTGCAGAAATTTCACTTATTTCAGGGTAATAAGTCAGAAATTTTCCTTATTTTGGGGCAAAAAAGACAGAAATTCCCTTTGTTTGGGGAGAGAAAGGCAGAAATTCCACTTATTTAGAGGCAAAAAAGCAGAAATTCCCCTTATTTTGGATCAAAATTTCAGAAATTCACCTAATTGTGGGGCAAAAAGGCAGAAATTCCCTATCTGTTGGAGCAAAATAACAGAAATTCTCCTTTTTTGGGGGCAAAACTCAGAAATTCCATTTATTTTGGGGCAAAATTCCAGAAATTTCACTTATTTTGGGGCAAAATTGCAGAAATTTCAATTATTTGGGGGCAAAATTGCCCAAATTTCACTTATTTCAGAAAAAAAGCAGAAATTTTCTTATTTGGAGGCAAAAAGGCAGAAATTCCCCATATTTTGGGGCAAAAGGCAGAAATTCCCCTTATTTAGGGCAAAATTGCAGAAATTTCCCTAATTGTGGGGCAAAAAACAGAAATTTTCCTAATTGTGGGGCAAAAAACAGAAATTCCCCTTATTGTGGGGCAAAGTTGCAGAAATTTCTCTTATTATGGGGAAAAATTGCAGAAATTTCTTATTTTAGGGCAAAATTGCAGAAATTTTAATAATTGTGAAGCAAAAAGGCAGAAATTCTCTTTATTTTGGGGCAAAAATAAGAAATTCCACTTATTTTGGGGCAAAATTCCAGAAATTTCTTATATTTTGGGGCAAAATTGCAGAAATTTCACTTATTTCAGGGAAAAAAGGCAGAAATTTTCCTTATTTTGGGGCAAAAAGAAAGAAATTCATAATATTTTGTGCCAAAATTCAGAAATTCCCCATATTTTGAGGTAAAAAGGCTGAAATTCCCTTTATTTGGGGGCAAAAAGGCAGAAATTTCCTTTATTTTGGGGCAAAATTGCAGAAATTTCACTTATTTCAGGGTAATAAGTCAGAAATTTTCCTTATTTTGGGGCAAAAAAGACAGAAATTCCCTTTGTTTTGGGAGAAAAAGGCAGAAATTCCACTTATTTAGAGGCAAAAGTAGAAATTCCCCTTATTTTGGAGCAAAATTTCAGAAATTCCCCTAATTGTGGGGCAAAAAGGCAGAAATTCCCTATATGTTGGGACAAAATAACAGAAATTCTCCTTATTTTGGGGGCAAAACTCAGAAATTCCACTTATTTTGGGTCAAAATTCTAGAAATTTCACTTATTTTGGGGCAAAATTGCAGAAATTTCAATTATTTTGGGGCAAAATTGCAGAAATTTCACTTATTTCAGAACAAAAGCAGAAATTTTCTTATTTGCGTGCAAAAAGGCAGAAATTTGTATTATTTTGGTACAAAATTGCACAAATTTTTCTTATTTTGAGGAAAAAAGGCAGAAATTTCCCATATTTTGGGACAAAAATGCAGAAATTCCCCTTATTTTGAGGTAAAAATGCTGAAATTCCCCTTATTTGGGGGCAAAAAGCAAGAAATTTCACTTATTTTGGGGCAAAATTGCAGAAATTTCACTCATTTCAGGGAAAAAAGGCAGAAATTTGACTTATTTTAGGGCAAAAAGGCAGAAATTCCTAATATTTTGTGGCAAAAATGCAGAAATTTCCCTTATTTTGAGGTAAAAAGGCTGAAATTCCCCTTATTTGGGAGCAAAAAGGCAGAAATTTTCCTTATTTTGGAGCAAAATTGCAGAAATTTCACTTATTTCAGGGTAATAAGTCAGAAATTTTCCTTATTTTGGGGCAAAAAACAGGAATTCCCTTTGTTTTGGGGGAAAAAGACACAAATTACACTTATTTAGAGGCAAAAAAGCAGAAATTCCACTTATTTTGGAGCAAAAATGAAGAAATTTCCCTTCTTTACGGCAAAAAGGTAGGCATTCTTCTTATTTTCGGACAAAAAGGCAGAAATTCCTAATATTTTGTGGCAAAAATGCAGAAATTCCTAATATTTTGTGGCAAAAATGCAGAAATTTCTTTTATTTTGAGGTAAAAAGGCTGAAATTCCCCTTATTTGGGGGCAAAAATGCAGAAATTTCCCTTATTATGGGGCAATTTGCAGAAATTTCACTTATTTCAGGGTAATAAGTCAGAAATTTTTCCTATTTTGGGGCAAAAAAACAGAAATTCCCTTTGTTTTGGGGGAAAAAGACAGAAATTCCACTTATTTAGAGGCAAAAAAGCAGAAATTCCCCTTATTCTGGAGCAAAAATGAAGAAATTTCCCTTTTTTATGGCAAAAAGGTAGGCATTCTCCTTATTTTCGGACAAAAAGGCAGAAATTCCACATATTTTGGGGCAAAAGGCAGAAATTCCCCTTATTTAGGGCAAAATTGCAGAAATTTCCCTAATTGTGGGGCAAAAAACAGATATTCCCCTTATTTTGGGATAAGTTGCAGAAATTTCCCATATTATGGGGAAAAATTGCAGAAATTTCCCTTATTTTAGCGCAAAATTGCAGAAATTTTAATAATTGTAGGGCAAGAAGGCAGAAATTCTCTTTATTTTGGGGCAAAACTGAGAAATTCCACTTATTTTGGGGCAAAATTCCAGAAATTTCTTTTATTTTGGGGCAAAATTGCAGAAATTTCACTTATTTTGGGGAAAAATTGCAGAAATTTCACTTAGTTCAGGGAAAAAAGGCAGAAATTTTCCTTATTGTGGGACAAAAAGGCAGAAATTCATAATATTTTGTGCCCAAATTCAGAAATTCCCCTTTTTTTGAGTTAAAAAGGCTGAAATTCCCTTTATTTGGGGGCAAAAAAGCAGAAATTTCCCTAATTTTGGGGCAAAATTGCAGAAATTTCACTTATTTCAGGGTAATAAGTCAGAAATTTTCCTTATTTTGGGGCAAAAAAGACAGAAATTCCCTTTGTTTGGGGAGAGAAAGGCAGAAATTCCACTTATTTAGAGGCAAAAAAGCAGAAATTCCCCTTATTTTGGATCAAAATTTCAGAAATTCACCTAATTGTGGGGCAAAAAGGCAGAAATTCCCTATCTGTTGGAGCAAAATAACAGAAATTCTCCTTTTTTGGGGGCAAAACTCAGAAATTCCATTTATTTTGGGGCAAAATTCCAGAAATTTCACTTATTTTGGGGCAAAATTGCAGAAATTTCAATTATTTGGGGGCAAAATTGCCCAAATTTCACTTATTTCAGAAAAAAAGCAGAAATTTTCTTATTTGGAGGCAAAAAGGCAGAAATTTGTATTATTTTGGTACAAAATTGCAGAAATTTTTCCTATTTTGGGGAAAAAAGGCAGAAATTTCCCATATTTTGGGGCACAAATGCAGAAATTCCCCTTATTTTGAGGTAAAAAGGCTGAAATTCCCCTTATTTAGGGGCAAAAAAAGAAATTTCACTTATTTTGTTGCAAAATTGCAGAAATTTCACTTATTTCAGGGAAAATAGGCAGAAATTTTTCTTATTATGGGGCAAAAAGCAGAAATTCCTAATATTTTGTGGCAAAAATGCAGAAATTCCCCTTATTTTGAGGTAAAAAGGCTGAAATTCCCCTTATTTGGGGCAAAAAGGCAGAAATTTCTTTTATTTTGGGGCAAAATTGCTGAAAATTCACTTATTTCACGGTAATAAGTCAGAAATTTTCCTTATTTTGGGTCAAAAAAGACAGAAATTCCCTTTGTTTTTGGGGGAAAAAGACAGAAATTCCACTTATTTAGAGGCAAAAAAGCAGAAATTCACCTTATTTTGGAGCAAAAATTAAGAAATTTCTCTTTTTTATGGCAAAAAGGTATGCATTCTTCTTATTTTCGGGCAGAAAGGCAGAAATTCCCCGTATTTTGGAGCAAAATTGCAGAAATTCCTTTCATTGTGAAGCAAAAAGGCAGAAATTCCCTATATGTTGGGGCATAAAGACAGAAATTCTCTTTATTTTGGGGCAAAACTCAGAAATTCCACTTATTTTTGGGCAAAATTCCAGAAATTTCCCTTATTTTGGGGCAAAATTGCAGAAATTTCACTTATTTTGGGGCAAAATTGCAGAAATTTAACTTATTTCAGGGAAAATAGGCAGAAATTTTTCTTATTTTGGGGCAAAAAGGCAGAAATTCCTAATATTTTGTGGCAAAAATGCAGAAATTTCACTAATTTTGAGGTAAAAAGGCTAAAATTCCCCTTATTTGGGGGCAAAAAGGCAGAAATTTCCCTTATTTTGGAGCAAAATTGCAGAAATTTCAATTATTTCAGGGTACTAAGTCAGAAATTTTCTTTATTTTGGGGCCAAAAAAACAGAAATTCCCTTTGTTTTGGGGGAAAAAGACAGAAATTCCACTTATTTAGAGGCAAAAAAGCAGAAATTCCCCTTATTTTGGAGCAAAAATGAAGAAATTTCCCTTCTTTATGGCAAAAATGTAGGCAGTCTTCTTATTTTCGGACAAAAAGGCAGAAATTCCTAATATTTTGTGGCAAAAATGCAGAAATTCCTAATATTTTGTTGCAAAAATGCAGAAATTTCTTTTATTTTGAAGTAAAAAGGCTGAAATTCCCCTTATTTGGGGGCAAAAATGCAGAAATTTCCCTTATTTTGGGGCAAAATTGCAGAAATTTCACTTATTTTTGGGCAAAATTGCAGAAATTTCACTTATTTCAGGGAAAATAGGCAGAAATTTTTCTTCTTTTGGGGCAAAAAGGCAGAAATTCCTAATATTTTGTGGCAAAAATGCAGAAATTTCCCTTATTTTGAGGTAAAAAGGCTGAAATTCCCCTTATTTGGGGGCAAAAAGGCAGAAATTTTCCTTATTTTGGAGCAAAATTGCAGAAATTTCACTTATTTCAGGGTAATAAGTCAGAAATTTTCCTTATTTTGGGGCAAAAAACAGGAATTCCCTTTGTTTTGGGAGAAAAAGACAGAAATTACACTTATTTAGAGGCAAAAAAGCAGAAATTCCCTTTATTTTGGAGCAAAAATGAGGAAATTTCCCTTCTTTATGGCAAAAAGGTAGGCATTCTTCTTATTTTCGGACAAAAAGGCAGAAATTCCTAATATTTTGTGGCAAAAATGCAGAAATTCCTAATATTTTGTTGCAAAAATGCAGAAATTTCTTTTATTTTGAGGTAAAAAGGCTGAAATTTCCCTTATTTAGGTTCAAAAATGGCAGAAATTTCCCTTATTTTTGGGGCAAAATTGCAGAAATTTCACTTATTTCAGGGTAATAAGTCAGAAATTTTCCTTAATTTGAAGCAAAAAAGACAGAAATTCCCTTTGTTTTGGGGGAAAAAGACAGAAATTCCACTTATTTAGAGGCAAAAAAGCAGAAATTCCCCATACTTTGGAGCAAAAATGAAGAAATTTCCCTTTTTTATGGCAAAAAGTTAGGCATTCTTCTTATTTTCGGACAAAAAGGCAGAAATTCCCCATATTTTGGGGCAAAAGGCAGAAATTCCCCTTATTTAGGGCAATATTGCAGAAATTTCCCTAATTGTGGGGCAAAAAACAGAAATTTTCCTAATTGTGGGGCAAAAAACAGAAATTCCCCTTATTTTGGGGCAAAGTTGCAGAAATTTCTCTTATTATGGAGAAAAATTGCAGAAATTTCTTATTTTAGGGCAAATTGCAGAAATTTTAATAAATGTGGAGCAAAAAGGCAGAAATTCTCTTTATTTTGGGGCAAAAATGAGAAATTCCACTTATTTTGGGGCAAAATTCCAGAAATTTCTTATATTTTGGGGCAAAATTGCAGAAATTTCACTTATTTCAGGGAAAAAAGGCAGAAATTTTCCTTATTTTGGGGCAAAAAGAAAGAAATTCATAATATTTTGTGCCAAAATTCAGAAATTCCCCATATTTTGAGGTAAAAAGGCTGAAATTCCCTTTATTTGGGGGCAAAAAGGCAGAAATTTCCTTTATTTTGGGGCAAAATTGCAGAAATTTCACTTATTTCAGGGTAATAAGTCAGAAATTTTCCTTATTTTGGGGCAAAAAAGACAGAAATTCCCTTTGTTTTGGGAGAAAAAGGCAGAAATTCCACTTATTTAGATGCAAAAGTAGAAATTCCCCTTATTTTGGAGCAAAATTTCAGAAATTCCCCTAATTGTGGGGCAAAAAGGCAGAAATTCCCTATATGTTGGGACAAAATAACAGAAATTCTCCTTATTTTGGGGGCAAAACTCAGAAATTCCACTTATTTTGGGTCAAAATTCCAGAAATTTCACTTATTTTGGGGCAAAATTGCAGAAATTTCAATTATTTTGGGGCAAAATTGCAGAAATTTCACTTATTTCAGAACAAAAGCAGAAATTTTCTTATTTGCGTGCAAAAAGGCAGAAATTTGTATTATTTTGGTACAAAATTGCACAAATTTTTCTTATTTTGAGGAAAAAAGGCAGAAATTTCCCATATTTTGGGACAAAAATGCAGAAATTCCCCTTATTTTGAGGTAAAAATGCTGAAATTCCCCTTATTTGGGGGCAAAAAGCAAGAAATTTCACTTATTTTGGGGCAAAATTGCAGAAATTTCACTCATTTCAGGGAAAAAAGGCAGAAATTTGACTTATTTTAGGGCAAAAAGGCAGAAATTCCTAATATTTTGTGGCAAAAATGCAGAAATTTCCCTTATTTTGAGGTAAAAAGGCTGAAATTCCCCTTATTTGGGAGCAAAAAGGCAGAAATTTTCCTTATTTTGGAGCAAAATTGCAGAAATTTCACTTATTTCAGGGTAATAAGTCAGAAATTTTCCTTATTTTGGGGCAAAAAACAGGAATTCCCTTTGTTTTGGGGGAAAAAGACAGAAATTACACTTATTTAGAGGCAAAAAAGCAGAAATTCCACTTATTTTGGAGCAAAAATGAAGAAATTTCCCTTCTTTACGGCAAAAAGGTAGGCATTCTTCTTATTTTCGGACAAAAAGGCAGAAATTCCTAATATTTTGTGGCAAAAATGCAGAAATTCCTAATATTTTGTGGCAAAAATGCAGAAATTTCTTTTATTTTGAGGTAAAAAGGCTGAAATTCCCCTTATTTGGGGGCAAAAATGCAGAAATTTCCCTTATTTTGGGGCAATTTGCAGAAATTTCACTAATTGTGGGGCAAAAAACAGATATTCCCCTTATTTTGGGGCAAAGTTGCAGAAATTTCCCTTATTATGGGGAAAAATTGCAGTAATTTCCCTTATTTTAGCGCAAAATTGCAGAAATTTTAATAATTGTAGGGCAAAAAGGCAGAAATTTTCTTTATTTTGGGGCAAAACTGAGAAATTCCACTTATTTTGGGGCAAAATTCCAGAAATTTCTTATATTTTGGTGCAAAATTGCAGAAATTTCACTTATTTCAGGGAAAAAAGGCAGAAATTTTCATTATTTTGGGGCAAAAAGAAAGAAATTCATAATATTTTGTGCCAAAATTCAGAAATTCCCCATATTTTGAGGTAAAAAGGCTGAAATTCCCTTTATTTGGGGGCAAAAAGGCAGAAATTTCCTTTATTGTGGGGCAAAATTGCAGAAATTTCACTTATTTCAGGGTAATAAGTCAGAAATTTTCCTTATTTTGGGGCAAAAAAGACAGAAATTCCCTTTGTTTTGGGAGAAAAAGGCAGAAATTCCACTTATTTAGAAGCAAAAGTAGAAATTCCCCTTATTTTGGAGCAAAATTTCAGAAATTCCCCTAATTGTGGGGCAAAAAGGCAGAAATTCCCTATATGTTGGGACAAAATAACAGAAATTCTCCTTATTTTGGGGGCAAAACTCAGAAATTCCACTTATTTTGGGTCAAAATTCCAGAAATTTCACTTATTTTGGGGCAAAATTGCAGAAATTTCAATTATTTTGGGGCAAAATTGCAGAAATTTCACTTATTTCAGAACAAAAGCAGAAATTTTCTTATTTGCGTGCAAAAAGGCAGAAATTTGTATTATTTTGGTACAAAATTGCACAAATTTTTCTTATTTTGAGGAAAAAAGGCAGAAATTTCCCATATTTTGGGGCAAAAATGCAGAAATTCCCCTTATTTTGAGGTAAAAATGCTGAAATTCCCCTTATTTTGGGGCAAAAAGCAAGAAATTTCACTTATTTTGGGGCAAAATTGCAGAAATTTCACTCATTTCAGGGAAAAAAGGCAGAAATTTGACTTATTTTAGGGCAAAAAGGCAGAAATTCCTGATATTTTGTGGCAAAAATGCAGAAATTCCTAATATTTTGTGGCAAAAATGCAGAAATTTCTTTTATTTTGAGGTAAAAAGGCTGAAATTCCCCTTATTTGGGGGCAAAAATGCAGAAATTTCCCTTATTTTGGGGCAATTTGCAGAAATTTCACTTATTTCAGGGTAATAAGTCAGAAATTTTTCCTATTTTGGGGCAAAAAAACAGAAATTCCCTTTGTTTTGGGGGAAAAAGACAGAAATTCCACTTATTTAGAGGCAAAAAAGCAGAAATTCCCCTTATTCTGGAGCAAAAATGAAGAAATTTCCCTTTTTTATGGCAAAAAGGTAGGCATTCTTCTTATTTTCGGACAAAAAGGCAGAAATTCCACATATTTTGGGGCAAAAAGCAGAAATTCCCCTTATTTAGGGCAAAATTGCAGAAATTTCCCTAATTGTGGGGCAAAAAACAGAAATTTCCCTAATTGTGGGGCAAAAAACAGATATTCCCCTTATTTTGGGGCAAAGTTGCAGAAATTTCCCTTATTATGGGGAAAAATTGCAGAAATTTCCCTTATTTTAGCGCAAAATTGCTGAAATTTTAATAATTGTAGGGCAAGAAGGCAGAAATTCTCTTTATTTTGGGGCAAAACTGAGAAATTCCACTTATTTTGGGGCAAAATTCCAGAAATTTCTTTTATTTTGGGGCAAAATTGCAGAAATTTCACTTATTTTGGGGAAAAATTGCAGAAATTTCACTTATTTTAGGGAAAAAGGGCAGAAATTTTCCTTATTTTGGGACAAAAAGGCAGAAATTCATAATATTTTGTGCCAAAATTCAGAAATTCCCCTTTTTTTGAGATAAAAAGGCTGAAATTCCCTTTATTTGGGGGCAAAAAAGCAGAAATTTCCCTAATTTTGGGGCAAAATTGCAGAAATTTCACTTATTTCAGGGTAATAAGTCAGAAATTTTCCTTATTTTGGGGCAAAAAAGACAGAAATTCCCTTTGTTTGGAAAGAGAAAGGCAGAAATTCCACTTATTTAGAGGCAAAAAAGCAGAAATTCCCCTTATTTTGGATCAAAATTTCAGAAATTCACCTAATTGTGGGGCAAAAAGGCAGAAATTCCCTATCTGTTGGAGCAAAATAACAGAAATTCTCCTTTTTTGGGGGCAAAACTCAGAAATTCCATTTATTTTGGGGCAAAATTCCAGAAATTTCACTTATTTTGGGGCAAAATTGCAGAAATTTCAATTATTTTGGAGCAAAATTGCCCAAATTCCACTTATTTCAGAAAAAAAGCAGAAATTTTCTTATTTAAAGGCAAAAAGGCAGAAATTTGTATTATTTTGGTACAAAATTGCAGAAATTTTTCCTATTTTGGGGAAAAAAGGCAGAAATTTCCCATATTTTGGGGCAAAAATGCAGAAATTCCCCTTATTTTGAGGTAAAAGGCTGTAATTCCCCTTATTTAGGGGCAAAAAAAGAAATTTCACTTATTTTGTTGCAAAATTGCAGAAATTTCACTTATTTCAGGGAAAATAGGCAGAAATTTTTCTTATTTTGGGGCAAAAAGGCAGAAATTCCTAATATTTTGTGGCAAAAATGCAGAAATTCCCCTTATTTTGAGGTAAAAAGGCTGAAATTCCCCTTATTTAGGGGCAAAAAGGCAGAAATTTCTTTTATTTTGGGGCAAAATTGCTGAAAATTCACTTATTTCACGGTAATAAGTCAGAAATTTTCCTTATTTTGGGTCAAAAAAGACAGAAATTCCCTTTGTTTTTGGTGGAAAAAGACAGAAATTCCACTTATTTAGAGGCAAAAAAGCAGAAATTCACCTTATTTTGGAGCAAAAATTAAGAAATTTCTCTTTTTTATGGCAAAAAGGTATGCATTCTTCTTATTTTCGGGCAGAAAGGCAGAAATTCCCCGTATTTTGGAGCAAAATTGCAGAAATTCCTTTCATTGTGAAGTAAAAAGGCAGAAATTCCCTATATGTTGGGGCATAAAGACAGAAATTCTCTTTATTTTGGGGCAAAACTCAGAAATTCCACTTATTTTTGGGCAAAATTCCAGAAATTTCCCTTATTTTGGGGCAAAATTGCAGAAATTTCACTTATTTTGGGGCAAAATTGCAGAAATTTCACTTATTTCAGGGAAAATAGGGAGAAATTTTTCTTATTTTGGGGCAAAAAGGCAGAAATTCCTAATATTTTGTGGCAAAAATGCAGAAATTTCACTAATTTTGAGGTAAAAAGGCTAAAATTCCCCTTATTTGGGGGCAAAAAGGCAGAAATTTCCCTTATTTTGGAGCAAAATTGCAGAAATTTCAATTATTTCAGGGTACTAAGTCAGAAATTTTCTTTATTTTGGGGCAAAAAACAGAAATTCCCTTTGTTTTGGGGGAAAAAGACAGAAATTCCACTTATTTAGAGGCAAAAAAGCAGAAATTCCCCTTATTTTGGAGCAAAAATGAAGAAATTTCCCTTCTTTATGGCAAAAAGGTAGGCAGTCTTCTTATTTTCGGACAAAAAGGCAGAAATTCCTAATATTTTGTGGCAAAAATGCAGAAATTCCTAATATTTTGTTGCAAAAATGCAGAAATTTCTTTTATTTTGAAGTAAAAAGGCTGAAATTCCCCTTATTTGGGGGCAAAAATGCAGAAATTTCCCTTATTTTGGGGCAATTTGCAGAAATTTCACTTAATTCAGGGTAAAAAGTCAGAAATTTTTCTTATTTTGGGGCAAAAATACAGAAATTCCCTTTGTTTTGGGGGAAAAAGACAGAAATTCCACTTATTTAGAGGCAAAAAGGCAAAAGTTCCCCTTATTTTGGAGCAAAAATGAAGAAATTTCCCTTTTTTATGGCAAAAAGGTAGGCATTCTTCTTATTTTCGGACAAAAAGGCAGAAATTCCCCATATTTTGGGCAAAACGCAGAAATTCCCCTTATTTAGGGCAAAATTGCAGAAATTTCCCTAATTGTGGATCAAAAAACAGAAATTTCCCTAATTGTGGGGCAAAAAACAGAAATTCCTCTTATTTTGGGGCAAAGTTGCAGAAATTTACCTTATTATGGGGAAAAATTGCAGAAATTTCTCTTATTTTAGGGCAAAATTGCAGAAATTTTATTAATTGTGGGGCAAAAAGTCAGAAATTCTCTTTATTTTGGGGCCAAACTCAGAAATTCCACTTATTTTGGGGCAAAATTCCAGAAATTTCTTTTATTTTGGGGCAAAATTGCAGAAATTTCACTTATTTTCGGGCAAAATTGCAGAAATTTCACTTATTTCAGGGAAAAAAGGCAGAAATTTTCCTTATTTTGAAAAAAAAAGGCAGAAATTCATATTTTGTGCCAAAATTCAGAAATTCCCCTTTTTTGAGGTAAAAAGCTGAAATTCCCTTTATTTGGGGGCAAAAAGGTAGAAATTTCCCTTATTTTGGGGCAAAATTGCAGAAATTTCACTTATTTCAAGGAAATAAGTCAGAAATTTTCCTTATTTTGGGGCAAGAAAGACAGAAATTCTCTTTAATTGGGGGAAAAAGACAGAAATTCCACTTATTTAGAGGTAAAAAGGCTGAAATTCCCCTTATTTTGGAGCAAAAATGAAGAAATTTCGCATTTTTATGGCAAAAAGGTATGCATTCTTCTTATTTTCGGGCAAAAAGGCATAAATTCCCCGTATTTTGGAGCAAAATTGCAGAAATTCCCCTAATTGTGAAACAAAAAGGCAGAAATTCCCTAAATGTTGGGGCATAAAGACAGAAATTCTCTTTATTTTGGGGCAAAACTCAGAAATTCCACTTATTTTTGGGCAAAATTCCAGAAATTTCCCTTATTTTGGGGCAAAATTGCAGAAATTTCACTTATTTTGGGGCAAAATTGCAGAAATTTCACTTATTTCAGGGAAAATAGGCAGAAATTTTTCTTCTTTTGGGGCAAAAAGGCAGAAATTCCTAATATTTTGTGGCAAAAATGCAGAAATTTCCCTTATTTTGAGGTAAAAAGGCTGAAATTCCCCTTATTTGGGGGCAAAAAGGCAGAAATTTTCCTTATTTTGGAGCAAAATTGCAGAAATTTCACTTATTTCAGGGTAATAAGTCAGAAATTTTCCTTATTTTGGGGCAAAAAACAGGAATTCCCTTTGTTTTGGGAGAAAAAGACAGAAATTACACTTATTTAGAGGCAAAAAAGCAGAAATTCCCTTTATTTTGGAGCAAAAATGAGGAAATTTCCCTTCTTTATGGCAAAAAGGTAGGCATTCTTCTTATTTTCGGACAAAAAGGCAGAAATTCCTAATATTTTGTGGCAAAAATGCAGAAATTCCTAATATTTTGTTGCAAAAATGCAGAAATTTCTTTTATTTTGTGGTAAAAAGGCTGAAATTTCCCTTATTTGGGGACAAAAATGGCAGAAATTTCCCTTATTTTTGGGGCAAAATTGCAGAAATTTCACTTATTTCAGGGTAAGAAGTCAGAAATTTTCCTTAATTTGAAGCAAAAAAGACAGAAATTCCCTTTGTTTTGGGGGAAAAAGACAGAAATTCCACTTATTTAGAGGCAAAAAAGCAGAAATTCCCCTTATTTTGGAGCAAAAATGAAGAAATTTCCCTTTTTTATGGCAAAAAGGTATGCATTCTTCTTATTTTCGGACAAAAAGGCAGAAATTCCCCATATTTTGGGGCAAAAGGCAGAAATTCCCCTTATTTAGGGCAAAATTGCAGAAATTTCCCTAATTGTGGGGCAAAAAACAGAAATTTTCCTAATTGTGGGGCAAAAAACAGAAATTCCCCTTATTGTGGGGCAAAGTTGCAGAAATTTCTCTTATTATGGGGAAAAATTGCAGAAATTTCTTATTTTAGGGCAAAATTGCAGAAATTTTAATAATTGTGAAGCAAAAAGGCAGAAATTCTCTTTATTTTGGGGCAAAAATAAGAAATTCCACTTATTTTGGGGCAAAATTCCAGAAATTTCTTATATTTTGGGGCAAAATTGCAGAAATTTCACTTATTTCAGGGAAAAAAGGCAGAAATTTTCCTTATTTTGGGGCAAAAAGAAAGAAATTCATAATATTTTGTGCCAAAATTCAGAAATTCCCCATATTTTGAGGTAAAAAGGCTGAAATTCCCTTTATTTGGGGGCAAAAAGGCAGAAATTTCCTTTATTTTGGGGCAAAATTGCAGAAATTTCACTTATTTCAGGGTAATAAGTCAGAAATTTTCCTTATTTTGGGGCAAAAAAGACAGAAATTCCCTTTGTTTTGGGAGAAAAAGGCAGAAATTCCACTTATTTAGAGGCAAAAGTAGAAATTCCCCTTATTTTGGAGCAAAATTTCAGAAATTCCCCTAATTGTGGGGCAAAAAGGCAGAAATTCCCTATATGTTGGGACAAAATAACAGAAATTCTCCTTATTTTGGGGGCAAAACTCAGAAATTCCACTTATTTTGGGTCAAAATTCTAGAAATTTCACTTATTTTGGGGCAAAATTGCAGAAATTTCAATTATTTTGGGGCAAAATTGCAGAAATTTCACTTATTTCAGAACAAAAGCAGAAATTTTCTTATTTGCGTGCAAAAAGGCAGAAATTTGTATTATTTTGGTACAAAATTGCACAAATTTTTCTTATTTTGAGGAAAAAAGGCAGAAATTTCCCATATTTTGGGACAAAAATGCAGAAATTCCCCTTATTTTGAGGTAAAAATGCTGAAATTCCCCTTATTTGGGGGCAAAAAGCAAGAAATTTCACTTATTTTGGGGCAAAATTGCAGAAATTTCACTCATTTCAGGGAAAAAAGGCAGAAATTTGACTTATTTTAGGGCAAAAAGGCAGAAATTCCTAATATTTTGTGGCAAAAATGCAGAAATTTCCCTTATTTTGAGGTAAAAAGGCTGAAATTCCCCTTATTTGGGAGCAAAAAGGCAGAAATTTTCCTTATTTTGGAGCAAAATTGCAGAAATTTCACTTATTTCAGGGTAATAAGTCAGAAATTTTCCTTATTTTGGGGCAAAAAACAGGAATTCCCTTTGTTTTGGGGGAAAAAGACACAAATTACACTTATTTAGAGGCAAAAAAGCAGAAATTCCACTTATTTTGGAGCAAAAATGAAGAAATTTCCCTTCTTTACGGCAAAAAGGTAGGCATTCTTCTTATTTTCGGACAAAAAGGCAGAAATTCCTAATATTTTGTGGCAAAAATGCAGAAATTCCTAATATTTTGTGGCAAAAATGCAGAAATTTCTTTTATTTTGAGGTAAAAAGGCTGAAATTCCCCTTATTTGGGGGCAAAAATGCAGAAATTTCCCTTATTATGGGGCAATTTGCAGAAATTTCACTTATTTCAGGGTAATAAGTCAGAAATTTTTCCTATTTTGGGGCAAAAAAACAGAAATTCCCTTTGTTTTGGGGGAAAAAGACAGAAATTCCACTTATTTAGAGGCAAAAAAGCAGAAATTCCCCTTATTCTGGAGCAAAAATGAAGAAATTTCCCTTTTTTATGGCAAAAAGGTAGGCATTCTCCTTATTTTCGGACAAAAAGGCAGAAATTCCACATATTTTGGGGCAAAAGGCAGAAATTCCCCTTATTTAGGGCAAAATTGCAGAAATTTCCCTAATTGTGGGGCAAAAAACAGATATTCCCCTTATTTTGGGATAAGTTGCAGAAATTTCCCATATTATGGGGAAAAATTGCAGAAATTTCCCTTATTTTAGCGCAAAATTGCAGAAATTTTAATAATTGTAGGGCAAGAAGGCAGAAATTCTCTTTATTTTGGGGCAAAACTGAGAAATTCCACTTATTTTGGGGCAAAATTCCAGAAATTTCTTTTATTTTGGGGCAAAATTGCAGAAATTTCACTTATTTTGGGGAAAAATTGCAGAAATTTCACTTAGTTCAGGGAAAAAAGGCAGAAATTTTCCTTATTGTGGGACAAAAAGGCAGAAATTCATAATATTTTGTGCCCAAATTCAGAAATTCCCCTTTTTTTGAGTTAAAAAGGCTGAAATTCCCTTTATTTGGGGGCAAAAAAGCAGAAATTTCCCTAATTTTGGGGCAAAATTGCAGAAATTTCACTTATTTCAGGGTAATAAGTCAGAAATTTTCCTTATTTTGGGGCAAAAAAGACAGAAATTCCCTTTGTTTGGGGAGAGAAAGGCAGAAATTCCACTTATTTAGAGGCAAAAAAGCAGAAATTCCCCTTATTTTGGATCAAAATTTCAGAAATTCACCTAATTGTGGGGCAAAAAGGCAGAAATTCCCTATCTGTTGGAGCAAAATAACAGAAATTCTCCTTTTTTGGGGGCAAAACTCAGAAATTCCATTTATTTTGGGGCAAAATTCCAGAAATTTCACTTATTTTGGGGCAAAATTGCAGAAATTTCAATTATTTGGGGGCAAAATTGCCCAAATTTCACTTATTTCAGAAAAAAAGCAGAAATTTTCTTATTTGGAGGCAAAAAGGCAGAAATTTGTATTATTTTGGTACAAAATTGCAGAAATTTTTCCTATTTTGGGGAAAAAAGGCAGAAATTTCCCATATTTTGGGGCACAAATGCAGAAATTCCCCTTATTTTGAGGTAAAAAGGCTGAAATTCCCCTTATTTAGGGGCAAAAAAAGAAATTTCACTTATTTTGTTGCAAAATTGCAGAAATTTCACTTATTTCAGGGAAAATAGGCAGAAATTTTTCTTATTATGGGGCAAAAAGCAGAAATTCCTAATATTTTGTGGCAAAAATGCAGAAATTCCCCTTATTTTGAGGTAAAAAGGCTGAAATTCCCCTTATTTGGGGCAAAAAGGCAGAAATTTCTTTTATTTTGGGGCAAAATTGCTGAAAATTCACTTATTTCACGGTAATAAGTCAGAAATTTTCCTTATTTTGGGTCAAAAAAGACAGAAATTCCCTTTGTTTTTGGGGGAAAAAGACAGAAATTCCACTTATTTAGAGGCAAAAAAGCAGAAATTCACCTTATTTTGGAGCAAAAATTAAGAAATTTCTCTTTTTTATGGCAAAAAGGTATGCATTCTTCTTATTTTCGGGCAGAAAGGCAGAAATTCCCCGTATTTTGGAGCAAAATTGCAGAAATTCCTTTCATTGTGAAGCAAAAAGGCAGAAATTCCCTATATGTTGGGGCATAAAGACAGAAATTCTCTTTATTTTGGGGCAAAACTCAGAAATTCCACTTATTTTTGGGCAAAATTCCAGAAATTTCCCTTATTTTGGGGCAAAATTGCAGAAATTTCACTTATTTTGGGGCAAAATTGCAGAAATTTCACTTATTTCAGGGAAAATAGGCAGAAATTTTTCTTATTTTGGGGCAAAAAGGCAGAAATTCCTAATATTTTGTGGCAAAAATGCAGAAATTTCACTAATTTTGAGGTAAAAAGGCTAAAATTCCCCTTATTTGGGGGCAAAAAGGCAGAAATTTCCCTTATTTTGGAGCAAAATTGCAGAAATTTCAATTATTTCAGGGTACTAAGTCAGAAATTTTCTTTATTTTGGGGCCAAAAAAACAGAAATTCCCTTTGTTTTGGGGGAAAAAGACAGAAATTCCACTTATTTAGAGGCAAAAAAGCAGAAATTCCCCTTATTTTGGAGCAAAAATGAAGAAATTTCCCTTCTTTATGGCAAAAATGTAGGCAGTCTTCTTATTTTCGGACAAAAAGGCAGAAATTCCTAATATTTTGTGGCAAAAATGCAGAAATTCCTAATATTTTGTTGCAAAAATGCAGAAATTTCTTTTATTTTTAAGTAAAAAGGCTGAAATTCCCCTTATTTGGGGGCAAAAATGCAGAAATTTCCCTTATTTTGGGGCAAAATTGCAGAAATTTCACTTATTTTTGGGCAAAATTGCAGAAATTTCACTTATTTCAGGGAAAATAGGCAGAAATTTTTCTTCTTTTGGGGCAAAAAGGCAGAAATTCCTAATATTTTGTGGCAAAAATGCAGAAATTTCCCTTATTTTGAGGTAAAAAGGCTGAAATTCCCCTTATTTGGGGGCAAAAAGGCAGAAATTTTCCTTATTTTGGAGCAAAATTGCAGAAATTTCACTTATTTCAGGGTAATAAGTCAGAAATTTTCCTTATTTTGGGGCAAAAAACAGGAATTCCCTTTGTTTTGGGAGAAAAAGACAGAAATTACACTTATTTAGAGGCAAAAAAGCAGAAATTCCCTTTATTTTGGAGCAAAAATGAGGAAATTTCCCTTCTTTATGGCAAAAAGGTAGGCATTCTTCTTATTTTCGGACAAAAAGGCAGAAATTCCTAATATTTTGTGGCAAAAATGCAGAAATTCCTAATATTTTGTTGCAAAAATGCAGAAATTTCTTTTATTTTGAGGTAAAAAGGCTGAAATTTCCCTTATTTAGGTTCAAAAATGGCAGAAATTTCCCTTATTTTTGGGGCAAAATTGCAGAAATTTCACTTATTTCAGGGTAATAAGTCAGAAATTTTCCTTAATTTGAAGCAAAAAAGACAGAAATTCCCTTTGTTTTGGGGGAAAAAGACAGAAATTCCACTTATTTAGAGGCAAAAAAGCAGAAATTCCCCATACTTTGGAGCAAAAATGAAGAAATTTCCCTTTTTTATGGCAAAAAGGTAGGCATTCTTCTTATTTTCGGACAAAAAGGCAGAAATTCCCCATATTTTGGGGCAAAAGGCAGAAATTCCCCTTATTTAGGGCAATATTGCAGAAATTTCCCTAATTGTGGGGCAAAAAACAGAAATTTTCCTAATTGTGGGGCAAAAAACAGAAATTCCCCTTATTTTGGGGCAAAGTTGCAGAAATTTCTCTTATTATGGAGAAAAATTGCAGAAATTTCTTATTTTAGGGCAAATTGCAGAAATTTTAATAAATGTGGAGCAAAAAGGCAGAAATTCTCTTTATTTTGGGGCAAAAATGAGAAATTCCACTTATTTTGGGGCAAAATTCCAGAAATTTCTTATATTTTGGGGCAAAATTGCAGAAATTTCACTTATTTCAGGGAAAAAAGGCAGAAATTTTCCTTATTTTGGGGCAAAAAGAAAGAAATTCATAATATTTTGTGCCAAAATTCAGAAATTCCCCATATTTTGAGGTAAAAAGGCTGAAATTCCCTTTATTTGGGGGCAAAAAGGCAGAAATTTCCTTTATTTTGGGGCAAAATTGCAGAAATTTCACTTATTTCAGGGTAATAAGTCAGAAATTTTCCTTATTTTGGGGCAAAAAAGACAGAAATTCCCTTTGTTTTGGGAGAAAAAGGCAGAAATTCCACTTATTTAGATGCAAAAGTAGAAATTCCCCTTATTTTGGAGCAAAATTTCAGAAATTCCCCTAATTGTGGGGCAAAAAGGCAGAAATTCCCTATATGTTGGGACAAAATAACAGAAATTCTCCTTATTTTGGGGGCAAAACTCAGAAATTCCACTTATTTTGGGTCAAAATTCCAGAAATTTCACTTATTTTGGGGCAAAATTGCAGAAATTTCAATTATTTTGGGGCAAAATTGCAGAAATTTCACTTATTTCAGAACAAAAGCAGAAATTTTCTTATTTGCGTGCAAAAAGGCAGAAATTTGTATTATTTTGGTACAAAATTGCACAAATTTTTCTTATTTTGAGGAAAAAAGGCAGAAATTTCCCATATTTTGGGGCAAAAATGCAGAAATTCCCCTTATTTTGAGGTAAAAATGCTGAAATTCCCCTTATTTGGGGGCAAAAAGCAAGAAATTTCACTTATTTTGGGGCAAAATTGCAGAAATTTCACTCATTTCAGGGAAAAAAGGTAGAAATTTGACTTATTTTAGGGCAAAAAGGCAGAAATTCCTAATATTTTGTGGCAAAAATGCAGAAATTTCCCTTATTTTGAGGTAAAAAGGCTGAAATTCCCCTTATTTGGGAGCAAAAAGGCAGAAATTTTCCTTATTTTGGAGCAAAATTGCAGAAATTTCACTTATTTCAGGGTAATAAGTCAGAAATTTTCCTTATTTTGGGGCAAAAAACAGGAATTCCCTTTGTTTTGGGGGAAAAAGACAGAAATTACACTTATTTAGAGGCAAAAAAGCAGAAATTCCACTTATTTTGGAGCAAAAATGAAGAAATTTCCCTTCTTTACGGCAAAAAGGTAGGCATTCTTCTTATTTTCGGACAAAAAGGCAGAAATTCCTAATATTTTGTGGCAAAAATGCAGAAATTCCTAATATTTTGTGGCAAAAATGCAGAAATTTCTTTTATTTTGAGGTAAAAAGGCTGAAATTCCCCTTATTTGGGGGCAAAAATGCAGAAATTTCCCTTATTTTGGGGCAATTTGCAGAAATTTCACTAATTGTGGGGCAAAAAACAGATATTCCCCTTATTTTGGGGCAAAGTTGCAGAAATTTCCCTTATTATGGGGAAAAATTGCAGTAATTTCCCTTATTTTAGCGCAAAATTGCAGAAATTTTAATAATTGTAGGGCAAAAAGGCAGAAATTTTCTTTATTTTGGGGCAAAACTGAGAAATTCCACTTATTTTGGGGCAAAATTCCAGAAATTTCTTATATTTTGGTGCAAAATTGCAGAAATTTCACTTATTTCAGGGAAAAAAGGCAGAAATTTTCATTATTTTGGGGCAAAAAGAAAGAAATTCATAATATTTTGTGCCAAAATTCAGAAATTCCCCATATTTTGAGGTAAAAAGGCTGAAATTCCCTTTATTTGGGGGCAAAAAGGCAGAAATTTCCTTTATTGTGGGGCAAAATTGCAGAAATTTCACTTATTTCAGGGTAATAAGTCAGAAATTTTCCTTATTTTGGGGCAAAAAAGACAGAAATTCCCTTTGTTTTGGGAGAAAAAGGCAGAAATTCCACTTATTTAGAAGCAAAAGTAGAAATTCCCCTTATTTTGGAGCAAAATTTCAGAAATTCCCCTAATTGTGGGGCAAAAAGGCAGAAATTCCCTATATGTTGGGACAAAATAACAGAAATTCTCCTTATTTTGGGGGCAAAACTCAGAAATTCCACTTATTTTGGGTCAAAATTCCAGAAATTTCACTTATTTTGGGGCAAAATTGCAGAAATTTCAATTATTTTGGGGCAAAATTGCAGAAATTTCACTTATTTCAGAACAAAAGCAGAAATTTTCTTATTTGCGTGCAAAAAGGCAGAAATTTGTATTATTTTGGTACAAAATTGCACAAATTTTTCTTATTTTGAGGAAAAAAGGCAGAAATTTCCCATATTTTGGGGCAAAAATGCAGAAATTCCCCTTATTTTGAGGTAAAAATGCTGAAATTCCCCTTATTTTGGGGCAAAAAGCAAGAAATTTCACTTATTTTGGGGCAAAATTGCAGAAATTTCACTCATTTCAGGGAAAAAAGGCAGAAATTTGACTTATTTTAGGGCAAAAAGGCAGAAATTCCTGATATTTTGTGGCAAAAATGCAGAAATTCCTAATATTTTGTGGCAAAAATGCAGAAATTTCTTTTATTTTGAGGTAAAAAGGCTGAAATTCCCCTTATTTGGGGGCAAAAATGCAGAAATTTCCCTTATTTTGGGGCAATTTGCAGAAATTTCACTTATTTCAGGGTAATAAGTCAGAAATTTTTCCTATTTTGGGGCAAAAAAACAGAAATTCCCTTTGTTTTGGGGGAAAAAGACAGAAATTCCACTTATTTAGAGGCAAAAAAGCAGAAATTCCCCTTATTCTGGAGCAAAAATGAAGAAATTTCCCTTTTTTATGGCAAAAAGGTAGGCATTCTTCTTATTTTCGGACAAAAAGGCAGAAATTCCACATATTTTGGGGCAAAAGGCAGAAATTCCCCTTATTTAGGGCAAAATTGCAGAAATTTCCCTAATTGTGGGGCAAAAAACAGAAATTTCCCTAATTGTGGGGCAAAAAACAGATATTCCCCTTATTTTAGGGCAAAGTTGCAGAAATTTCCCTTATTATGGGGAAAAATTGCAGAAATTTCCCTTATTTTAGCGCAAAATTGCTGAAATTTTAATAATTGTAGGGCAAGAAGGCAGAAATTCTCTTTATTTTGGGGCAAAACTGAGAAATTCCACTTATTTTGGGGCAAAATTCCAGAAATTTCTTTTATTTTGGGGCAAAATTGCAGAAATTTCACTTATTTTGGGGAAAAATTGCAGAAATTTCACTTATTTTAGGGAAAAAGGGCAGAAATTTTCCTTATTTTGGGACAAAAAGGCAGAAATTCATAATATTTTGTGCCAAAATTCAGAAATTCCCCTTTTTTTGAGATAAAAAGGCTGAAATTCCCTTTATTTGGGGGCAAAAAAGCAGAAATTTCCCTAATTTTGGGGCAAAATTGCAGAAATTTCACTTATTTCAGGGTAATAAGTCAGAAATTTTCCTTATTTTGGGGCAAAAAAGACAGAAATTCCCTTTGTTTGGAAAGAGAAAGGCAGAAATTCCACTTATTTAGAGGCAAAAAAGCAGAAATTCCCCTTATTTTGGATCAAAATTTCAGAAATTCACCTAATTGTGGGGCAAAAAGGCAGAAATTCCCTATCTGTTGGAGCAAAATAACAGAAATTCTCCTTTTTTGGGGGCAAAACTCAGAAATTCCATTTATTTTGGGGCAAAATTCCAGAAATTTCACTTATTTTGGGGCAAAATTGCAGAAATTTCAATTATTTTGGAGCAAAATTGCCCAAATTCCACTTATTTCAGAAAAAAAGCAGAAATTTTCTTATTTAAAGGCAAAAAGGCAGAAATTTGTATTATTTTTATACAAAATTGCAGAAATTTTTCCTATTTTGGGGAAAAAAGGCAGAAATTTCCCATATTTTGGGGCAAAAATGCAGAAATTCCCCTTATTTTGAGGTAAAAGGCTGTAATTCCCCTTATTTAGGGGCAAAAAAAGAAATTTCACTTATTTTGTTGCAAAATTGCAGAAATTTCACTTATTTCAGGGAAAATAGGCAGAAATTTTTCTTATTTTGGGGCAAAAAGGCAGAAATTCCTAATATTTTGTGGCAAAAATGCAGAAATTCCCCTTATTTTGAGGTAAAAAGGCTGAAATTCCCCTTATTTAGGGGCAAAAAGGCAGAAATTTCTTTTATTTTGGGGCAAAATTGCTGAAAATTCACTTATTTCACGGTAATAAGTCAGAAATTTTCCTTATTTTGGGTCAAAAAAGACAGAAATTCCCTTTGTTTTTGGTGGAAAAAGACAGAAATTCCACTTATTTAGAGGCAAAAAAGCAGAAATTCACCTTATTTTGGAGCAAAAATTAAGAAATTTCTCTTTTTTATGGCAAAAAGGTATGCATTCTTCTTATTTTCGGGCAGAAAGGCAGAAATTCCCCGTATTTTGGAGCAAAATTGCAGAAATTCCTTTCATTGTGAAGTAAAAAGGCAGAAATTCCCTATATGTTGGGGCATAAAGACAGAAATTCTCTTTATTTTGGGGCAAAACTCAGAAATTCCACTTATTTTTGGGCAAAATTCCAGAAATTTCCCTTATTTTGGGGCAAAATTGCAGAAATTTCACTTATTTTGGGGAAAAATTGCAGAAATTTCACTTATTTCAGGGAAAATAGGGAGAAATTTTTCTTATTTTGGGGCAAAAAGGCAGAAATTCCTAATATTTTGTGGCAAAAATGCAGAAATTTCACTAATTTTGAGGTAAAAAGGCTAAAATTCCCCTTATTTGGGGGCAAAAAGGCAGAAATTTCCCTTATTTTGGAGCAAAATTGCAGAAATTTCAATTATTTCAGGGTACTAAGTCAGAAATTTTCTTTATTTTGGGGCAAAAAACAGAAATTCCCTTTGTTTTGGGGGAAAAAGACATAAATTCCACTTATTTAGAGGCAAAAAAGCAGAAATTCCCCTTATTTTGGAGCAAAAATGAAGAAATTTCCCTTCTTTATGGCAAAAAGGTAGGCAGTCTTCTTATTTTCGGACAAAAAGGCAGAAATTCCTAATATTTTGTTGCAAAAATGCAGAAATTCCTAATATTTTGTTGCAAAAATGCAGAAATTTCTTTTATTTTGAAGTAAAAAGGCTGAAATTCCCCTTATTTGGGGGCAAAAATGCAGAAATTTCCCTTATTTTGGGGCAATTTCCAGAAATTTCACTTAATTCAGGGTAAAAAGTCAGAAATTTTTCTTATTTTGGGGCAAAAATACAGAAATTCCCTTTGTTTTGGGGGAAAAAGACAGAAATTCCACTTATTTAGAGGCAAAAAGGCAAAAGTTCCCCTTATTTTGGAGCAAAAATGAAGAAATTTCCCTTTTTTTATGGCAAAAAGGTAGGCATTCTTCTTATTTTCGGACAAAAAGGCAGAAATTCCCCATATTTTGGGCAAAAGGCAGAAATTTCCCTTATTTAGGGCAAAATTGCAGAAATTTCCCTAATTGTGGATCAAAAAACAGAAATTTCCCTAATTGTGGGGCAAAAAACAGAAATTCCTCTTATTTTGGGGCAAAGTTGCAGAAATTTACCTTATAATGGGGAAAAACTGCAGAAATTTCCCTTATTTTAGGGCAAAATTGCAGAAATTTTACTAATTGTGGGGCAAAAAGTCAGAAATTCTCTTTATTTTGGGGCCAAACTCAGAAATTCCACTTATTTTGGGGCAAAATTCCAGAAATTTCTTTTATTTTGGGGCAAAATTGCAGAAATTTCTTTTATTTTGAGGTAAAAAGGCTGAAATTCCCCTTATTTGGGGGCAAAAATGCAGAAATTTCCCTTATTTTGGGGCAATTTGCAGAAATTTCACTAATTGTGGGGCAAGAAACAGATATTCCCCTTATTTTGGGGCAAAGTTGCAGAAATTTCCCTTATTATGGGGAAAAATTGCAGTAATTTCCCTTATTTTAGCGCAAAATTGCAGAAATTTTAATAATTGTAGGGCAAAAAGGCAGAAATTCCCTTTATTTTGGGGCAAAACTGAGAAATTCCACTTATTTTGGGGCAAAATTCCAGAAATTTCTTATATTTTGGGGCAAAATTGCAGAAATTTCACTTATTTCAGGGAAAAAAGGCAGAAATTTTCATTATTTTGGGGCAAAAAGAAAGAAATTCATAATATTTTGTGCCAAAATTCAGAAATTCCCCATATTTTGAGGTAAAAAGGCTGAAATTCCCTTTATTTGGGGGCAAAAAGGCAGAAATTTCCTTTATTGTGGGGCAAAATTGCAGAAATTTCACTTATTTCAGGGTAATAAGGCAGAAATTTTCCTTATTTTGGGACAAAAAGGCAGAAATTCATAATATTTTGTGCCAAAATTCAGAAATTCCCCTTTTTTTGAGTTAAAAAGGCTGAAATTCCCTTTATTTGGGGGCAAAAAAGCAGAAATTTCCCTAATTTTGGGGCAAAATTGCAGAAATTTCACTTATTTCAGGGTAATAAGTCAGAAATTTTCCTTATTTTGGGGCAAAAAAGACAGAAATTCCCTTTGTTTGGGGAGAGAAAGGCAGAAATTCCACTTATTTAGAGGCAAAAAAGCAGAAATTCCCCTTATTTTGGAGCAAAAATGAAGAACTTTCTCTTTTTTATGGCAAAAAGGTATGCATTCTTCTTATTTTTCAGCAAAAAGGCAGAAATTCCCCGTATTTTGGAGCAAAATTGCAGAAATTCCCCTAATTGTGGGGCAAAAAGGCAGAAATTCCCTATATGTTGGGGCAAAAAGACAGAAATTCTCCTTATTTTGGGGCAAAACTCAGAAATTCCACTTATTTTTGGCCAAAATTCCAGAAATTTCCCTTATTTTGGGGCAAAATTGCAGAATTTTCACTTATTTTGGGGCAAAATTGCAGAAATTTTACTTATTTCAGGGAAAAAAATGAGAAATTTTCTTATTTTGGGGCAAAAATGCAGAAATTTGTTTTATTTTGGTACAAAATTGCAGAGATTTTTCTTATTTTGGGCAAAAAGGCAGAAATTTCCCATATTTTGGGGCAAAAATGCAGAAATTCCCCATATTTTGAGGTAAAAAGGCTGAAATTCCCCTTATTTTGGGGCAAAAATTCTGAAATTCCCCTTATTTTGGGGCAAAAAGCAGACATTTCCCTTATTTTGGGGAAAAATTTTAGAAATTTAACTTATTTAAGGGCAAAAAGTCAGAAATTAGTCTTATTTTGGGGCAAAAAGACAGAAATTCCGTTTATTTTTGGGGAAAAGTCAGAAATTGCACTTATTTTGAGTCAATAAGGCGGAAAATCCCCTTATTTTGGTGTAAAAATGAAGAAATTTCCCTTTTTTATGGCAAAAAGGTATACATTCCCTTTATTTTCGGGCAAAAAGGCAGAAATTCCCCGTATTTTGGAGCAAAATTGCAGAAATTCCCCTAATTTTGGGGCAAAAACTCAGAACTTCCCTTTATTTTGGGGTAAAATTGCAGAAATTTCACTTATTTCGTGGCAAAATGGCAGAAATTCCCTTTATTTTCAGCGATAAAGGCAGAAAATCCCCGTTATTTTGGAGCAAAATTTCAGAAATTCACCTAATTTTGGGGTAAAACATGCAGTAATTTTCTTTATTTTGGGGCAAAAAGGTAGAAATTCCTCTTATTTTGGGGCAAAAAGCAGAAATTCACCTTATTTTAGGGCAAAATTGCAGAAAATTCTTTTATTATGGGGGAAAATTGCAGAAATTTCTTTTATTTTAAGGCAAAATTGCAGAAATTTCACTTATTTCAGAGAAAAAATGCAAAAATTTTTCTTATTTTAGGGGGCAAAATGCAGAAATTCCCATTATTTTGGGGCAAAACGGCAGAAATTCACCTTATTTTGGGGTAAAATTGCAGACATTTCACATATTTCAGGGCAAAAAGGCATAAATTTCCCTTATTTGGGGGCAAAAAGGTAGAAATTCCCCTTATTTTGGGATAAAATTGCAGAAATTTCCCTTTTTTGGGGGCAAAAAGGCAGAAATTCCCCTTATTTTGGGATAAAATTGCAGAAATTTCCCTTTTTTGGGGGCAAAAAGGCAGAAAATCCCCTTAATTTCGCGCAAAAAGGCAGAAATTCCCAGTATTTTGGAACAAAATTGCAGAAATTCCCTTTATTTGGCGCAAATCGGCAGAAGTTCCCCTTAATTTTGGAAAAAGAGACAGAAATTCCCTGTATTTTGAAGCAAAATTGCAGAAACTCCCCTAATTTTGGGGCAAAAAGGCAGAAATTCCCTTTATTTTGGGGCAAAAATAGAGAAATTCTCCTTATTTTGGGGAAAAAATCAGAAATTTCCCTTATTTTGGGGCAAAATTTTAGAAATTTTTTATTTTGGTACAGAATTGCACAAATTTTTCTTATTTTGTTGCAAAAAGGCAGAAATTTTCCATATTTTGGTGCAAAAAGGCTGAAATTCCCCTTATTTTGAGGAAAAATGCTGAAATTCCTCATAATTTGGGGCAAAAAGGCAGAAATTCCCCTCATTTTGGGGTAAAAAGGCACAAATTTCCCTTATTTTCGGGCAAAATTGCAGAAATTTCATTTATTTCAGGGCAAAAAGTCAGAAATTACTTTTATTTTGGGGCAAAAAGCAGAAATTTCATTTATTTTGGTACAAAATTGAAGAAATTTTCCTTATTTTGGAACAAAAATCAGAAATTCCCCATATTTTGGGCAAAATCAAAAATTCCCCTTATTTTGAGGTAAAAAGGCTGAAATTCCCGTTATTATGGGGCAAAAAGGCAGAAATTCCCTTTACTTTGTGGAAAAAAGGCAGAAATTCCCGTTAATTGGGGCAGAAAAGCAAAAATTTTCCTTATTTGGGGGCAATAAGGCAGAAATTCCCCGTATTTTGTGGCAAAAAGGCACAAATTCCCCTTATTTGGAGGTAAAATGCTGAAATTCCCCTTATTTTGGCAAAAAGCAGAAATTCTCCTTATTTTGGGGCAAAATTGAAGAAATTTACTTATTTCAGGGCAAAAAGTCAGAAAATTGCCTTATTTTGGGGCAAAAAGCCGAAATTCTCCTAATTTTTAGGCCAAAAAAGGAGATTCCTCTTATTTTGGGGTAAAATTGTGGAAATTTCAAATATTTCAGGGCAAAAAGGCAGAAATTCCACGTTATTTTGGGCAATAAGGCAGAAATTCCCCATATTTTGGAGCAAAATTTCAGAAATTCCCCTTATATTTGTGCAAAAATGCAGAAATTCCCTTTATTTTGGTTCAATAAGGCAGAAATTCCCCGTATTTTGAAGCAAAATTGCACATTTTTCCCTAATTTTGATAGAAAATGCAGAAATTCACATTATTTTGGGGCAAAAAGACAGAAATTCTCCTTATTTCAGGGCAAAAAGTCAGAAATTCCCCTTATTTTGGGGAAAAATTCCAGAAATTTCCTTTATTTTGGGGCAAAATTGCAGAAATCTCACTGATTTTGGGGCAAAAATACAGAAATTTCACTTATTTCAGGGAAAAAAACGCAGAAATTTCTCTTATTTTGGGGAAAAAAGCAGAAATTACTTTTATTTTGGTACAAAATTGCAGAAATATTTTTTATTGTGGGGCAAAAATACAGAAATTCTTCATATTTTAGGGCAAAAAGGCAGAGATTCCCCTTATTATGAGGTAAAAAGGCTGAAATTCCCCTTATTTTGGGGCAAAAAGACAAAAATTCCCCTTATTTTGTGGCAAAAATGCAGAAAATTCCCTTATTTTGGGGCAAAATTGCAGAAATTTCATTTATTTCAGGGCAAAATTAAAAAATTCCTTTTAATTTGGGGCAAAAAGACAGAAATTCCATTTATTTTTGGGTAAAAGGGCAGAAATTTCACTTATTTTTAGGTAAAAAGGGAGAAATTCCTCTTATTTTGGGGCAAAAATGAAGAAATTTCACTTTTTTATGGCAAAATGTATACATTCCCCTTATTTTCGGGGAAAAAAGCAGAAATCCCCCGTATTTTGGAGCAAAATTGCAGAAATTCCCCTAATTGTGGGGCAAAAAGTGAGAAATTCCATTTTTTTGGGGCAAAAAGACAGAAATTCTCCTTCTTTTGGGGCAAAACTCAGAAATTCCACTTATTTTGTGTTAAAATTGCAGAAATTTCCCTTATTATGGGGCAAAATTGCAGAAATTTCACTTATTTTGGGGCAAAATTGCAGAAATTTTACTTATTTTAAGGCAAAAAGGCAGAAATTTCTTTATTTTGGTACAAGATTGAAGAAATTTTTCTTAATTTTGGGCAAAAAGGCGGAAATTTTTCATATTTTGGGGCAAAAATGCAGAAATTCCCCTTATTTTGAGGTAAAAAGGCTGAAATCCCTTTATTTGGGAGCAAAAAGGCAGAAATTTCCCTTATTTTGGGACAGAATTGCAGAAATTTCACTTATTTCAGGGTAATAAGTCAGAAATTTTCCTTATTTTGGGGCAAAAAAGACAAAAATTCTCTTTGTTTTGGGGGAAAACAGAAATTCCACTTATTTAGAGGCAAAAAAGCAGAAATTCCCCTTATTTTGGAGCAAAAATGAAGAAATTTCCCTTTTTTATGGCAAAAAGGTATGCATTCTTCTTATTTTCGGGCAAAAAGGCAGAAATTCCATGTATTTTGGAGCAAAATTGCAGAAATTCCCCTAATTGTGGGGCAAAAATGCAGAAATTCCCTATATGTTGGGGTAAAAACACAGAAATTCTCCTTATTTTGTGGCAAACCTCAGAAATTCCACTTATTTTGGGGCAAAATTCCAGAAATTTCCCTAATTTTGAACCAAAATTGCAGAAATTTCACTTATTTTGGGGCAAAATTGCAGAAATTTCACTTATTTCAGAGAAAAAAGCAGAAATTTTCTTATTTTGGGGCAAAAAAGCAGAAATTCCTAATATTTTGTACCAAAAAAGCAGAAATTCCCCATATTTTGAGGAAAAAATGTTAAAATTCCCATTATTTGGGGGCAAAATAGCAGAAATTTCCCTTATTTTGGGGCAAAATTGCAGAAATTTCTCTTATTTTGGGGCAAAATTGCAGAAATTTCACTTATTTCAGAAAGAATAGCAGAAATTTTCTTAGTTTGAGGCAAAAAGGCAGGAATTTCTTTTATTTTGGTACAAAATTGCAGAAATTTTTCTTATTTTTGGGCAAAAAGGTGAAAATTTCCCATATTTTGGGGCAAAAATGCAGAAATTCCCTGTATTTTGAGGTAAAAAGGCTGAAATTCCCCTTATTTGGGAGCAAAAAGGCAGAAATTTCTCTTATTTTGGGGCAAAATTGCAGAAATTTCACTTATTTAAGGGTAATAAGTCAGAAATTTTTCTTATTTTGGGGCAAACAGACAGAAATTCTCTCTGTTTTGGGGGAAAAAACAGAAATTACACTTATTTAGAGCCAAAAATCAGAAATTCCCCTTATTTTGGAGCAAAAATGAAGAAATTTCTATTTTTATGGCAAAAAGGTATGCATTCTTCTTATTTTCGGGCAAAAAGGCAGAAATTCCCCGTATTTTGGAGCAAAATTGCAGAAATTCCTCTAATTGTGGGGCAAAAAGGCAGAAATTCCCTATATGTTGGGGCAAAAAGACAGAAATTCTCCTTATTTTGGGGTAAAACTCAGAAATTCCACATATTTTGGGGCAAAATTCCAGAAATTTCTCTTATTTGGGGGCAAAATTGCAGAAATTTCACTTATTTTCATTCAAAATTGCAGAAATTTCACTTATTTCAGAGAAAAAAGCAGAAATTTTCTTATTTTGGGGCAAAAAGGCAGAAATTTCTTTTATTTTGCTACAAAATTGCAAAAATTTTTCTTATTTTGGGGAAAAAAAAGGAAATTTCCCATATTTTGAGGCAAAAATGCAGAAATTCACATTATTTTGAGGTAAAAAGGCTGAAATTCCCCTTATTTGGGGTCAAAAAGGCAGAAATTTCCCTTATTTTGGGGCAAAATTGCAGAAATTTCACTTATTTCAGGATAATAAGTCAGAAATTTTCCTTATTTTTGGGCAAAAAAGACAGAAATTCCCTTTGTTTTGGGGGAAAAAGACAGAAATTCCACTTATTTAGAGGCAAAAAAGAAGAAATTCCTATTATTTTGGAGCAAAAATGAAGAAATTTCCATTTTTTATGGCAAAAAGGTATGCATTCTTCTTATTTTCGTGCAAAAAGGCAGAAATTCCCTGTATTTTGGAGCAAAATTGCAGAAATTCCCCTAATTGTTGGGAAAAAGGCAGAAATTCCCTATATGTTGTGGCAAAAAGACAGAAATTCACCTTATTTTCGGGCAAAACTCAGAAATTCCACTTATTTTGGGGCAAAATTCCAGAAATTTCCCTTATTTTGGGGCAAAATTGCAGAAATTTCACTTATTTCAGAAAAAAAGGCAGAAATTTTCGTAATTTTGGAGCACAATGTCAGAAATTCTTAATATTTTTTTGGCAAAAATGCAGAAATTTTTATTATTTTGAGGTAAAAAGGCTGAAATTCCCCTTATATGGGGGAAAAAGGCAGAAATTTCCCTTATTTTGTGGCAAAAAGACAGAAATTCCCCTTATTTTGTTGCAAAAAGGCAGAAATTTCCCTTAATTTGGGGCAAAAAGCAGACATTTCCCTTATATTGGGAAAAATTTTAGAAATTTAACATATTTCAGGGCAAAAAGTCAGAAATTTTCCTTATTTTGAGGCAAAAATCAGATATTCCCCGTATTTTGAAGCAAAATTCCAGAAATTCCCCTAATTGTGGGGCAAAAAGGCAGAAATCCCTATATGTTGGGGCATAAAGACAGAAATTCTCCTTATTTTGGGGCAGAACTCAGAAATTAAACTTATTTTGGGGAAAAATTCCAGAAATTTCCCTTATTTTGACGCAAAACTGCAGAAATTTCACTTATTTTGGGGCAAAATTGCAGAAATTTCACTTATTTCAGGGAAAATAGGCAGAAATTTTCTGATTTTGGGGCAAAAAGGCAGAATTTTCTAATATTTTGTGGCAAAAAGGCAGAAATTCCCCATATTTGGAGGTAAAATGCTGAAATTCCCCTTATTTTGGCAAAAAGGCAGAAATTTCCCTTATTTTGGGGCAAAATTGGAGAAATTTCACTTATTTCTGGGCAAAAAGTCAGAAAGTTGCCTTATTTTGGGGAAAAAAGCATAAATTCTCCTAATTTTGGGCCAAAAACAGAAATTCCATTTATTTTGGGGTAAAATTGTTGAAATTTCAAATATTTCAGGGCAAAAAGGCAGAAATTCCACATTATTTCAGGCAATAAGGCAGAAGTTCCCTGTATTTTGGAGCAAAATTTCAGAAATTCTCCTTATATGGGTGCAAAAATGCATTAATTCCCTTTATTTTGGTTCAATAAGGCAGAAATTCCCCGTATTTTGAAGCAAAATTGCACATATTCCCCTAATTTTAAGGGAAAATGCAGAAATTCACATTATTTTTGGGCAATAAGACAGAAATTGTCCTTATTTTGGGGCAAAACTCAGAAATTCCACATATTTTGGGGCAAAATTCCAGAAATTTCCCTTATTTTGGGGCAAATTAGCAGAAATTTCACTAATTTTGGGGCAAAATTGCAGAAATTTCACTTATTTCAGAAAAAAAAGCAGAAATTTTCTTATTTTGAAGCAAAAAGTCAGAAATTTCTTTTATTTTGATACAAAATTTCAAAAATTTTTCTTATTTTGGGGCAAAAAGGCAGAAATTTCCCATATTTTGGGGCAGAAATGCAGAAATTCCCCTTACTTTGAGGTAAAAAGGCTGAAATTCCCCATATTTGGGGGCAAAAAGGCAGAAATTTTCTTTATTTTGGGGCAAAATTGCAGAAATTTCACATACTTCAGGGTAATAAGTCAGAAATTTTCCTTATTTTGGGGCAAAAAAGACAGAAATTCCCTTTGTTTTGGGGGAAAAAGACGGGAATTCCACTTATTAGGGGCAAAAAATCAGAAATTCCCCTTATTTTGGAGCAAAAACTAAGAAATTTCCCTTTTTTATGGCAAAAAGGTATGCATTCTTCTTATTTTCGGGCAAAAAGGCAGAAAATCCACGTATTTTGGAGCAAAATTGCAGAAATTCCCCTAATTGTGGGGCAAAAAGGAAGAAATTCCCTATATGTTGGGCCAAAAAGACAGAAATTCTCCTTATTTTGGGGTAAAACTCAGAAATTCCACTTATTTTGGGGCAAAATTCAAGAAATTTCCCTTATTTTGGGGCAAAATTTCAGAAATTTCACTTATTTTGGTTCAAAATTGGAGAAATTTCACTTATTAAAAAAAAAGCAGAAATTTTCTTATTTTGGGGCAAAAGGCAGAAATTTCTTTTATTTTGGTACAAAATTGCAGAAATTTTTCTTATTTTGGGGCAAAAAGGCAGAAATTTCCCAT
Organism: Micromys minutus; assembly: GCF_963924665.1. NCBI lineage: Eukaryota > Metazoa > Chordata > Mammalia > Rodentia > Muridae > Micromys > Micromys minutus. Next base: position 429,415 of record NW_027667411.1, on the reverse strand, counting down.
ATTTTGGGGCAAAAATGCAGAAATTCCCCTTATTTTGAGGTAAAAAGGCTGAAATTCCCCTTATTTGGGAGCAAAAAGGCAGAAATTTCTCTTATTTTGGGGCAAAATTGCAGAAATTTCACTTATTTCAGGGTAATAAGTCAGAAATTTTCCTTATTTTTGGGCCAAAAAGACAGAAATTCCCTTTGTTTTGGGGGAAAAAGACAGATATTCCACATATTTAGATGCAAAAAAGAAGAAATTCCCCTTATTTTGGAGCAAAAATGAAGATATTTCCCTTTTTTATGGCAAAAAGTTATGCATTCTTCTTATTTTCGGGCAAAAAGGCAGAAATTTCTCGTATTTTGGAGCAAAATTGCAGAAATTTCCCTAATTGTGGGGCAAAAAGGAAGAAATTCCCTATATGTTGTGGCAAAAAGACAGAAATTCTCCTTATTTTGGGGCAAAACTCAGAAATTCCACTTAATTTGGGGCAAAATTCCAGAAATTTCCCTTATTTTGGGGCAAAATTGCAGAAATTTCACTTATTTTGTGGCAAAATTGCAGAAATTTCACTTATTCCAAAAAAAGGCAGAAATTTTCATAATTTTGGAGCACAATGTCAGAAATTCTTAATATTTTTTGGCAAAAATGCAGAAATTTTCATTATTTTGAGGTCAAAAGGCTGAAATTCCCCTTATTTGGGCGAAAAAGGCAGAAATTTTCCTTATTTTGGGGCAAAAAGACAGAAATTCCACTTATTTTGTGGCAAAAGGCAGAAATTTCTTTTATTTTGGGGCAAAATTGCAGAAATTTCACTTATTTCATAGCATAATTCAAAAATTCCTTTTATTTTGGGGCAAAAAGACAGAAATTCTGTTTATTTTTGGGTAAAAAGGCAGAAATTTTACTTATTTTGAGGTAAAAAGGCAGAAATTCCTCTTATTTTGGGTCAAAAATGAAGAAATTTTTCTTTTTTGTGGCAAAAGTTATACATTCCCCTTATTTTCGGGCTAAAAAGCAGAAATTCCCCGTATTTTAGAGCAATATTGCAGAAATTCCCCTAATTGTGTGGCAAAAAGGCAGAAATTCCCTATATGTTGGGGCAAAAAGACAGAAATTCTCCTTATTTTGGGGCAAAACTCATAAACTCCACTTATTTTGTGGCAAAATTCCAGAAATTTTCCTTATTTTGGGGCAAAATTGCAGAAATTTCACTTATTTCAGAAAAAAAAGCAGAAATTTTCTTAATTGGAGGCAACAAGGCCGAAATTTCTTTTATTTTGGTACAAAATTGCAGAAATTTTTATTATTTTGGGGCAAAAGGCAGAAATTCTCATATTTGGGGGCAAAAATGCAGAAATTCCCTTTCTTTTGAGGGAAAAAGGCTGAAATTCCCCTTATTTGGGGGCAAAAAGGCAGAATTTTCCCTTATTTTGGGGTAAAAATGCAGAACTTTCACATATTTCAGGGAAAAAAGGCACAAATTTTCCTTATTTTGTGGCAAAAAGGCAGAAATTCCTAATATTTTGTGGCAAAAATGCAGAAATTTCCCTTATTTTGAGGTAAAAAGGCTGAAATTCTCCTTATTTGCAGGCAAAAATGCAGAATTTTACCTTATTTTGGGGCACAATTGCAGAAATTTCACTTATTTCAGGGTAATAAGTCAGAAATTTTCCTTATTTTGGGGCAAAAATGACAGAAATCCCCTTTGTTTTGGGGGAAAAATACAGAAATTCCACTTATTTAGAGGCAAAAAAAGAAATTCCCCTTATTTTGGAGCTAAATTGCAGAAATTCCTATAATTGTGGGGCAATAAGGCAGAAATTCCCCATATTTTGTGGCAAAAAGGCAGAAAATCCCCTTATTTGGAGGTAAAATGATGAAATTCCCCTTATTTTGGCAAAAAGGCAGAAATTTCCCTTATTTTGGGGCAAAATTGCAGAAATTTCACTTATTTCAGTACAAAAAGTCAGAAAATTGCCTTATTTTGGGGCAAAAAGCAAAAATTCTCCTAATTTAGGGGCCAAAAACAGAAATTCCCCTAATTTTGGGGTAAAATTGTGGAAATTTCAAATATTTCAGGGCAAAAAGGCAGAAATTCCACTTTATTTCGGGCAATAAGGCAGAAATTCCCTGTATTTTGGAGCAAAATTTCAGAAATTTCCCTTATATTGGTGCAAAAATGCAGAAATTCCCTTTATTTTGGTTCAATAAGGCAGAAATTCCCCGTATTTTGAAGCAAAATTCCACATATTCCCCTAATTTTGAGGGAAAATGCAGAAATTCACATTATTTTCGGGCAAAAAAACAGAAATTCTTTTTATTTTGGGGCAAAACTCAGAAATTCCACTTAATTTGCGGCAAAATTCCAGAAATTTCCCTTATTTTGGGGCAAATTTGCAGAAATTTCACTTATTTGGGGCAAAATTGCAGAAATTTCACTTATTTCAGAAAAAAAGCAGAAATTTTCATATTTTGAAGCAAAAAGTCAGAAATTTCTTTTATTTTGATACAAAATTTCAAAAATTTTTCTTATTTTGGGGCAAAAAGGCAGAAATTTCCCATATTTTGGGGCAAAAATGAAGAAATTCCCTTTACTTTTATGTAAAAAGGCTGAAATTCCCCATATTTGGGGCCAAAGAGGCAGAAATTTTCTTTATTTTGGGGCAAAATTGCAGAAATTTCACATACTTCAGGGTAAAAAGTCAGAAATTTTCCTTATTTTGGGGCAAAAAAGACAGAAATTCCCTTTGTTTTGGGGGAAAAAGACAAAAATTTCACTTATTTAGAGGCAAAAAAGCAGAAATTCCCCTTATCTTGGAGCAAAAATTAAGAAATTTCTCTTTTTTATGGCAAAAAGGTATGCATTCTTTTTATTTTCGGGCAAAAAAGCAGAAATTCCCTGTATTTTGGAGCAAAATTGCAGAAATTCCCCTAATTGTGGGGCAAAAAGGCAAAAATTCCCTATAGGTTGGGGCAAAAAAACAGAAATTCTCCTTATTTTGGGGCAAAACTCAAAAATTCCACTTAATTTGGGGCAAAATTCCAGAAATTTCCCTTATTTTGGAACAAAATTGCAGAAATTTCATTTATTTTGGGGCAAAATTGCAGAAATTTCACTTATTTTATGGAAAAAAAGCAGAAATTTTCTGATTTTGGGGCAAAAAGGCAGAAATTTCTTTTATTTGGTACAAAATTGCAGAAATTTCACTTATTTTGGGGCAAAATTGCAGAAATATCACTTATTTCAGGGAAAAAAAGCAGAAACTTTCTTATATTGGGGCAAAAAGGCAGAAATTTCTTTTATTTGGTACAAAATTGCAGAAATTTTTCTTATTTTGGGTAAAAAGGCAGAAATTTCCCATATTTTGGTGCAAAAATGCAGAAATTCCTTTTATTTTGAGGTAAAAATGCTGAAATTACCTTTATTTTGGAGCAAAAAAGCAGAAATTCCACTTATTTTGGGGCAAAAAGCAGACATTTCCCTTATTTTGGAAATAGTTTGAGACATTTAACTTATTTCAGGGCAAAAAGTCAGAAATTAGTCTTATTTTGGGGCAAAAAGACAGAAATTCCGTTTATTTTGGGGGAAAAGTCAGAAATTGCACTTATTTTGAGTCAAAAAGGCGGAAAATCCCCTTATTTTGGGGTAAAAATGAAGAAATTTTCCTTTTTTATGGCAAAAAGTTGTACATTCCCCTTATTTTCGGGCAAAAAGGCAGAAATTCCCCGTATTTTGGAGCAAAATTGCAGAAATTCCCCTAATTTTGGGGCAAAAACGCAGAACTTCCCCTTATTTTGGGGTAAAACTGCAGAAATTTCACTTATTTCGTGGCAAAATGGCAGAAATTCCCTTTATTTTCGGCGAAAAAGGAAGAAAATCTCCGTATTTTGGAGCAAAATTGCAGAAATTCACCTAATTTTGGGGTAAAACATGCAGTAATATTTTATATTTGGGGAAAAAAGGCAGAAATTCCCCTTTCTTTGGGGCAAAAGGCAGAAATTCCTCATGTTTTAGGGCAAAATTGCAGAAATTTCCCTTATTTGGGGACAAAAAACAGAAATTCCCTTTATTTTGGGGGCAAAATTGCGGAAAATTCCTTTATTTTGGGGAAAAATTGCAGAAATTTTTTTTTATTTTAAGGCAAAATTGCAGAAATTTCACTTATTTCAGAGAAAAAAAGCAAAAATTTTTCTTATTTTAGGGCAAAATGCAGAAATTCCCATTATTTTGGGGCAAAAAGGCAGAAATTCACCTTATTTTGGGGTAAAATTGCAGACATTTCACATATTTCAGGGTAAAAAGGCAGAAATTTCCCTTATTTGGGGGCAAAAAGGCAGAAAATCCCCTTATTTTGGGATAAAATTGCAGAAATTTCCCTTGTTTGGGGGCAAAAAGGCAGAAAATCCCCTTGATTTCAGGCAAAAAGGCAGAAATTTTCCATATTTTAGAGCAAAATTGCAGAAATTCCCCTAATATTGGGGCAAAAATGCAGAAATTCCCTTTATTTGGGGCAAATCGGCAGAAGTTCCCCTTATTTTCGGGAAAAGAGGCAGAAATTCCCTGTATTTCAAAGCAAAATTGCAGAAACTCCCCTAATTTTGGGGCAAAAGGCAGAAAGTCCCTTTATTTTGGGGCAAAAATACAGAAATTCTCATTATTTCGGGGCAAAAATCAGAAATTTCTTTTATTTGGGGGCAAAATTTTAGAAATTTCTTTTATTTTGGTACAGAATTGCAGAAATTTTTCTTATTTCGTGGCAAAAAGGCAGAAATTTTCCATATTTTGGTGCAAAAAGGCTGAAATTCCCCTTTTTTTCAGGTAAAATGCTGAAATTCCCCATATTTTGGGGCAAAGAGGCAGAAAATCCCCTCATTTTGGGGCAAAATGCACAAATTTCCCTTATTTTCGGGCCAAATTGCAGAAATTTCATTTATTTCAGGGCAAAAAGTCAGAAATTACTTTTATTTTGGGGTAAAAAGCAGAAATTTCTTTTATTTTGGTACAAAATTGAAGAAATTTTTCTTATTTTGGAACAAAAAGTCAGAAATTCCCCATATTTTGGGCAAAAGGCAGAAATTCCCCTTATTTTGAGGTAAAAAGGCTGAAATTCCCGTTATTTTGGGGCAAAAAGGCAGAAATTCCCTTTACTTTGTGGCAAAAAGGCAGAAATTCCCGTTATTTGGGGCAGAAAAGCAAAATTTTTCCTTATTTGGGGGCAATAAGGCAGAAATTCCCCATATTTTGTGGCAAAAAGGCAGAAATTCTCCTTATTTGGAGGTAAAATGATGAAATTCCCCTTATTTTGGCAAAAAGGCAGAAATTCCCCTTATTTTGTGGCAAAATTGCAGAAATTTCACTTATTTCTGGGCAAAAAGTCAGAAAATTGCCTTATTTTGGGGCAAAAAGTAGAAATTCTCCTAATTTTGGGGTCAAAAACAGAAATTCCCCTTATTTTGGGGTAAAATTGTGGAAATTTCAAATATTTCAGGGCAAAAATGCAGAAGTTCCACTTTATTTCGGGCAATAAGGCAGAAATTCACCGTATTTTGGAGAAAAATTTCAGAAATTCCCCTTATATTGGAGCAAAAATGCAGAAATTCCTATTATTTTGGTGCAATAAGGCAGAAATTTTTTGTATTTTGAAGCACAATTGCACATATTCTTCTAATTTTGAGGGAAAATGCAGAAATTCACATTATTTTGGGGCAAAAAGACAGAAATTCTCCTTATTCAGGGCAAAAAGTCAGAAATTCCCCTTATTTTGGGAAAAAATTCCAGAAATTTCCTTTATTTTTGGGCAAAATTGCAGAAATCTTCCTTATTTTGGGGAAAAATTACAGAAATTTCACTTATTTCAGAGAAAAAACGCAAAAATTTCTCTTATTTTGGGGCAAAAAGGCAGAAATTACTTTTAATTTGCTAAAAAATTGCAGAAATTTTCTCTATTTTAGGGCAAAAATACAGAATTTCCCCATATTTTGGGGAAAAAGGCAGAGATTCCCCTTATTATGAGGTAAAAAGGCGGAAATTCCCCTTATTTTGGAGCAAAAAGACAAAAATTCCCCTTATTTTGTGTCAAAAAGTCAGAAATTTCCCTTATTTTGGGGCAAAATTGCAGAAATTTCACTTATTTCAGGGAAAAAAGGCAGAAATTTTCCTTATTTTGGGACAAAAGTCAGAAATTCCTAATATTTTGTGGCAAAAATGCAGAAATGCCCCTTATTTTGTGTCAAAAAGGCAGAAATTCCCCTTATCTGGGGGCAAAATTGCAGAAATTTCACTTATTTCAAGGCATAATTCAAAAATTGCTTTTATTTTGGGGCAAAAAGACAGAAATTCCGTTTATTTTTGGGTAAAAAGGCAGAAATTTCACTTATTTTTTGGTAAAAAGGCAGAAATTCTTCTTATTTTGGGGCAAAAATGAAGAAATTTCCCTTCTTTGTGGAAAAAGGTATACATTCCCTTTATTTTTGTGAAAAGAAGCAGAAATTCCCCGTATTTTGGAGCAAAAATGCAGAAATTCCCCTAGTTGTGGGGCAAAAAGGGAGAAATTTCCTATTTGTTGGGGCAAAAAGACAGAAATTCTCCTTATTTTGGGGCAAAACTCAGAAATTCCACTTATTTTGGGGCAAAATTGCAGAAATTTCACTTATTTTGGGGCAAAATTGCAGAAATTTCACTTATGTCAGAGAAAAAAGGCAGAAATTTTCTTTATTTTGGGGCAAAAAGGCAGAAATTCCTAATATTTTGAGGTAAAAAGGCTGAAATTCGCCTTATGTGGGGGCAAAAAGGCAGAAATTTCCCTTATTTTAGGGCAAAAAGACAGAAATTTCCCTTATTTTGTGGCAAAAAAACAGAAATTTCTTTTATTTTGGAGCAAAATTGCAGAAATATCACTTATTTGGGGGCAAAATTGCAGAAATTTCACTTATTTCAGGGAAAAAAGGCAGAAATTTTTCTTATTTTGGGGCAAAAAGGCAGAAATTCCTAATATTTTGTTGCAAAAATGCAGAAATTCCCCTTATTTTGTGTCAAAAAGGCAGAAATTTCCCTTATCTGGGGGCACAATTGCAGAAATTTCAATTATTTCAGAGCATAATTCAAAAATTGCTTTTATTTTGGGGCAAAAAGACAGAACTTCCAGTTCTTTTTGGTAAAAAGGCAGAAATTTCACATATTTTGAGGTAAAAAGGCAGAAATTCTTCTTATTTTGGGGCAAAAATGAAGAAATTTCACTTTTTTGTGGCTAAAGGTATACATTCCTCTTATTTTTGGAAAAAAAAGCAGAAATTCCCCGTATTTTGAAGCAAAATTGCAGAAATTCCCCTAGTTGTGGGGCAAAAAGGGAGAAATTCCCTATTGGTTGGGGCAAAAAGACAGAAATTCTTTTTATTTTGGGGCAAAACTCAGAAATTCCACTTATTTTGGGGCAAAATTGCAGAAATTTCACTTATTTTGAGGCAAAATTGCAGAAATTTCACTTATTTCAGAGAAAAAAGGAAGAAATTTTCTTTATTTTGGGCAAAAAGGCAGAAATTCCTAATATTTTGAGGTAAAAAGGCTGAAATTCGCCTTATTTGGGGGCAAAAAGGCAGAAATTTCCCTTATTTTAGGGCAAAAAGACAGAAATTCCCCTTATTTTGTGGCAAAAAGGCAGAAATTTCGTTTATTTTGGAGCAAAATTGCAGAAATTTCACTTATTTTGGGGCAAAATTGCAGAAATTTCACTTATTTCTGGGAAAAAAAGCAGAAATTTTCTTATTTTGGGGCAAAAAGCAGAAATTTCTTTCATTTTGGTACAAAATTGCAAAAATTTTTCTTATTTTGGGGCAAAAAGGCAGAAATTTCTCATATTTTGGGGCAAAAATGAAGAAATTTCCCTTATTTTGAGTTAAAAAGGCTGAAATTCCTCTTATTTTGGGGCAAAAAGTCAGAAATTCCGCTTATTTTGGGGCAAAAACAGACATTTCCCTTATTTTGGGGAAAAATTTTAGAAATTTAATTTATTTCAGGGCAAAAAGTCAGAAATTCCCCTTATTTTGGGGCAAAACTCAGAAATTCCACTTATTTTGGGGCTAAATTCCAGAAATTTTCCTTATTTTGGGGCAAAATTGCAGAAATTTCACTTATTTGGGGCAAAATTGCAGAAATTTCACTTAATTCAGGAAAAAAGGCAGAAATTTTCATTATTTTGGAACAAAAAAGCAGAAATTCCTAATATTTTGAGGCATAAATGCAGAAATTCCCCTTATTTTGTGTCAAAAATGCAGAAATTTCACTTATTTCAGGGCCTAATTCAAAAATTTCTTTTATTTTGGGGCAAAAAGACAGAAATTCCGTTTATTTTGGGGTAAAAAGGCAGAAATTTCACTTATGTTGAGGTAAAAAGGCAGAAATTCCTCTTATTTTGTGGCAAAAATGAAGAAATTTCCCTTCTTTGTGGCAAAAAGTATCCATTTCATTTATTTATGGCAAAATTGCAGAAATTCCCCATATTTTGGAGCAAAATTGCAGAAAATCCCCTAATTGTGGGGCAAAAAGTCAGAAATTCCTTATATGTTGGGGCAAAAACACCGAAATTCTCCTTATTTTGGGGCAAAACTCAGAATTCCACATATTTTGGGGCAAAATTCCAGAAATTTTCTTTATTTTAGGGCAAAATTGTAGAAATTTCACTTATTTTGAGGCAAAATTGCAGAAATTTCACTTATTTCAGGGAAAAAAGACAGAAATTTTCCTTATTTTGGGGCAAAAAGGCAGAAATTCCTAATATTTTGTGGCAAAAATGCAGAAATTTTCCTTATTTTGTGTCGAAAAAGCAGAAATTTCCCTTATTTGGGGGCAAAATTGCAGAAATTTCACGTATTTCAGGGCATATTTCAAAAATTCATTTTATTTTGGGGCAAAAAGACAGAAATTCCGTTTATTTTTTAGTAAAAAGGCAGAAATTTCACTTATTTTGAGGTAAAAAGGCAGAAATTCCTCTTATTTTGGGGCAAAAATAAAGAAATTTCTATTTTTTTGTGGCAAAAGGTATACATTCCCCTTATTTTTGGGGAAAAAAGCAGAAATACCCCATATTTTGGAGCAAAATTGCAGAAATTCCCCAAGTTGTGGGGCAAAAAGAAAGAAATTCACTATTTGTTGGGGCAAAAAGACAGAAATTCTCCTTATATTGGGGCAAAACTCAGAAATTCCACTTATTTTGGGACAAAATTGCAGAAATTTCACTTATTTTGGGGCAAAATTGCAAAAATTTCAATAATTTCAGGGAAAAAAGGCAGAAATTTTCCTTATTTTGGGGCAAAAAGGCAGAAATTCCTAATACTTTGTGGAAAAAATGCAGAAATTCCCTTTATTTTGTTTCAAAAATGGAGAAATTCCTGTTATTTTGAGGTAAAAAGGCTGAAATTCGCCTTATTTGAGGGCAGAAAGGCAGAAATTTCACTTATTTTGGGGCAAAAAAACAGAAATTCCTCTTATTTTGTGGCAAAAAGGCAGAAATTTCTTTTATTTTGGGGCAAAATTGCAGAAATTTAACTTATTTTGGGGCAAAATTGCAGAAATTTCATTTATTTCAGGGAAAAAAGCAGAAATTTTCTTATTTTGGGGCAAAAAGGCAAAAATTTCTTTTATTTTGGTACAAAATTGCAAAAATTTTTATTATTTTGGGGCAAAAATGCAGAAATTCTCCTTATTCAGGGCAAAAAGTCAGAAATTCCCCTTATTTTGGGAAAAAATTCCAGAAATTTCCTTTATTTTTGGGCAAAATTGCAGAAATCTTCCTTATTTTGGGGAAAAATTACAGAAATTTCACTTATTTCAGAGAAAAAACGCAAAAATTTCTCTTATTTTGGGGCAAAAAGGCAGAAATTACTTTTAATTTGCTAAAAAATTGCAGAAATTTTCTCTATTTTAGGGCAAAAATACAGAATTTCCCCATATTTTGGGGAAAAAGGCAGAGATTCCCCTTATTATGAGGTAAAAAGGCGGAAATTCCCCTTATTTTGGAGCAAAAAGACAAAAATTCCCCTTATTTTGTGTCAAAAAGTCAGAAATTTCCCTTATTTTGGGGCAAAATTGCAGAAATTTCACTTATTTCAGGGAAAAAAGGCAGAAATTTTCCTTATTTTGGGACAAAAGTCAGAAATTCCTAATATTTTGTGGCAAAAATGCAGAAATGCCCCTTATTTTGTGTCAAAAAGGCAGAAATTCCCCTTATCTGGGGGCAAAATTGCAGAAATTTCACTTATTTCAAGGCATAATTCAAAAATTCCTTTTATTTTGGGGCAAAAAGACAGAAATTCCGTTTATTTTTGGGTAAAAAGGCAGAAATTTCACTTATTTTTTGGTAAAAAGGCAGAAATTCTTCTTATTTTGGGGCAAAAATGAAGAAATTTCCCTTCTTTGTGGAAAAAGGTATACATTCCCTTTATTTTTGTGAAAAGAAGCAGAAATTCCCCGTATTTTGGAGCAAAAATGCAGAAATTCCCCTAGTTGTGGGGCAAAAAGGGAGAAATTTCCTATTTGTTGGGGCAAAAAGACAGAAATTCTCCTTATTTTGGGGCAAAACTCAGAAATTCCACTTATTTTGGGGCAAAATTGCAGAAATTTCACTTATTTTGGGGCAAAATTGCAGAAATTTCACTTATGTCAGAGAAAAAAGGCAGAAATTTTCTTTATTTTGGGGCAAAAAGGCAGAAATTCCTAATATTTTGAGGTAAAAAGGCTGAAATTCGCCTTATGTGGGGGCAAAAAGGCAGAAATTTCCCTTATTTTAGGGCAAAAAGACAGAAATTTCCCTTATTTTGTGGCAAAAAAACAGAAATTTCTTTTATTTTGGAGCAAAATTGCAGAAATATCACTTATTTGGGGGCAAAATTGCAGAAATTTCACTTATTTCAGGGAAAAAAGGCAGAAATTTTTCTTATTTTGGGGCAAAAAGGCAGAAATTCCTAATATTTTGTTGCAAAAATGCAGAAATTCCCCTTATTTTGTGTCAAAAAGGCAGAAATTTCCCTTATCTGGGGGCACAATTGCAGAAATTTCAATTATTTCAGAGCATAATTCAAAAATTGCTTTTATTTTGGGGCAAAAAGACAGAACTTCCAGTTCTTTTTGGTAAAAAGGCAGAAATTTCACATATTTTGAGGTAAAAAGGCAGAAATTCTTCTTATTTTGGGGCAAAAATGAAGAAATTTCACTTTTTTGTGGCTAAAGGTATACATTCCTCTTATTTTTGGAAAAAAAAGCAGAAATTCCCCGTATTTTGAAGCAAAATTGCAGAAATTCCCCTAGTTGTGGGGCAAAAAGGGAGAAATTCCCTATTGGTTGGGGCAAAAAGACAGAAATTCTTTTTATTTTGGGGCAAAACTCAGAAATTCCACTTATTTTGGGGCAAAATTGCAGAAATTTCACTTATTTTGAGGCAAAATTGCAGAAATTTCACTTATTTCAGAGAAAAAAGGAAGAAATTTTCTTTATTTTGGGCAAAAAGGCAGAAATTCCTAATATTTTGAGGTAAAAAGGCTGAAATTCGCCTTATTTGGGGGCAAAAAGGCAGAAATTTCCCTTATTTTAGGGCAAAAAGACAGAAATTCCCCTTATTTTGTGGCAAAAAGGCAGAAATTTCGTTTATTTTGGAGCAAAATTGCAGAAATTTCACTTATTTTGGGGCAAAATTGCAGAAATTTCACTTATTTCTGGGAAAAAAAGCAGAAATTTTCTTATTTTGGGGCAAAAAGCAGAAATTTCTTTCATTTTGGTACAAAATTGCAAAAATTTTTCTTATTTTGGGGCAAAAAGGCAGAAATTTCTCATATTTTGGGGCAAAAATGAAGAAATTTCCCTTATTTTGAGTTAAAAAGGCTGAAATTCCTCTTATTTTGGGGCAAAAAGTCAGAAATTCCGCTTATTTTGGGGCAAAAACAGACATTTCCCTTATTTTGGGGAAAAATTTTAGAAATTTAATTTATTTCAGGGCAAAAAGTCAGAAATTCCCCTTATTTTGGGGCAAAACTCAGAAATTCCACTTATTTTGGGGCTAAATTCCAGAAATTTTCCTTATTTTGGGGCAAAATTGCAGAAATTTCACTTATTTGGGGCAAAATTGCAGAAATTTCACTTAATTCAGGAAAAAAGGCAGAAATTTTCATTATTTTGGAACAAAAAAGCAGAAATTCCTAATATTTTGAGGCATAAATGCAGAAATTCCCCTTATTTTGTGTCAAAAATGCAGAAATTTCACTTATTTCAGGGCCTAATTCAAAAATTTCTTTTATTTTGGGGCAAAAAGACAGAAATTCCGTTTATTTTGGGGTAAAAAGGCAGAAATTTCACTTATGTTGAGGTAAAAAGGCAGAAATTCCTCTTATTTTGTGGCAAAAATGAAGAAATTTCCCTTCTTTGTGGCAAAAAGTATCCATTTCATTTATTTATGGCAAAATTGCAGAAATTCCCCATATTTTGGAGCAAAATTGCAGAAAATCCCCTAATTGTGGGGCAAAAAGTCAGAAATTCCTTATATGTTGGGGCAAAAACACCGAAATTCTCCTTATTTTGGGGCAAAACTCAGAATTCCACATATTTTGGGGCAAAATTCCAGAAATTTTCTTTATTTTAGGGCAAAATTGTAGAAATTTCACTTATTTTGAGGCAAAATTGCAGAAATTTCACTTATTTCAGGGAAAAAAGACAGAAATTTTCCTTATTTTGGGGCAAAAAGGCAGAAATTCCTAATATTTTGTGGCAAAAATGCAGAAATTTTCCTTATTTTGTGTCGAAAAAGCAGAAATTTCCCTTATTTGGGGGCAAAATTGCAGAAATTTCACGTATTTCAGGGCATATTTCAAAAATTCATTTTATTTTGGGGCAAAAAGACAGAAATTCCGTTTATTTTTTAGTAAAAAGGCAGAAATTTCACTTATTTTGAGGTAAAAAGGCAGAAATTCCTCTTATTTTGGGGCAAAAATAAAGAAATTTCTATTTTTTTGTGGCAAAAGGTATACATTCCCCTTATTTTTGGGGAAAAAAGCAGAAATACCCCATATTTTGGAGCAAAATTGCAGAAATTCCCCAAGTTGTGGGGCAAAAAGAAAGAAATTCACTATTTGTTGGGGCAAAAAGACAGAAATTCTCCTTATATTGGGGCAAAACTCAGAAATTCCACTTATTTTGGGACAAAATTGCAGAAATTTCACTTATTTTGGGGCAAAATTGCAAAAATTTCAATAATTTCAGGAAAAAAAGGCAGAAATTTTCCTTATTTTGGGGCAAAAAGGCAGAAATTCCTAATACTTTGTGGAAAAAATGCAGAAATTCCCTTTATTTTGTTTCAAAAATGGAGAAATTCCTGTTATTTTGAGGTAAAAAGGCTGAAATTCGCCTTATTTGAGGGCAGAAAGGCAGAAATTTCACTTATTTTGGGGCAAAAAAACAGAAATTCCTCTTATTTTGTGGCAAAAAGGCAGAAATTTCTTTTATTTTGGGGCAAAATTGCAGAAATTTAACTTATTTTGGGGCAAAATTGCAGAAATTTCATTTATTTCAGGGAAAAAAGCAGAAATTTTCTTATTTTGGGGCAAAAAGGCAAAAATTTCTTTTATTTTGGTACAAAATTGCAAAAATTTTTATTATTTTGGGGCAAAAATGCAGAAATCTTCCTTATTTTGTGGAAAAATTACAGAAATTTCACTTATTTCAGGGAAAAAACGCAAAAATTTCTCTTATTTTGGGGCAAAAAGGCAGAAATTACTTTTAATTTGCTACAAAATTGCAGAAATTTTTTCTATTTTGGGGAAAAATACAGAATTTCCCCATATTTTCGAGCAAAAAGGCAGAGATTCCCCTTATTATGAGGTAAAAAGGCGGAAATTCCCCTTATTTTGGAGCAAAAAGACAGAAATTCCCCTTATTTTGTGTCAAAAAGGCAGAAATTTCCCTTATTTTGGGGCAAAATTGCAGAAATTTCACTTATTTCAGGGAAAAAAGGCAGAAATTTTCCTTATTTTGGGGCAAAAGTCAGAAATTCCTAATATTTTGTGGCAAAAATGCAGAAATGCCCCTTATTTTGTGTCAAAAAGGCAGAAATTTCCCTTATCTGGGGGCAAAATTGCAGAAATTTCACTTATTTCAGGGCATAATTAAAAAATTGCTTTTATTTTGGGGCAAAAAGACAGAAATTCCGTTTATTTTTGGGTAAAAAGGCAGAAATTTCACTTATTTTGAGGTAAAAAGGCAGAAATTCTTCTTATTTGGGGCAAAAATGAAAAAATTTCCCTTTTTTGTGGGAAAAGGTTTACATTCCCTTTATTTTTGTGAAAAAAAGCAGAAATTCCCCGTATTTTGGAGCAAAATTGCAGAAATTCCCCTAGTTGTGGGGCAAAAAGGGAGAAATTTCCTATTTGTTGGGGCAAAAAGACAGAAATTCTCCTTATTTTGGGGCAAAACTCAGAAATTCCACTTATTTTTGGGCAAAATTGCAGAAATTTCACTTATTTTGGGGCAAAATTGCAGAAATTTCACTTATGTCAGAGAAAAAAGGCAGAAATTTTCTTTATTTTGGGGCAAAAAGGCAGAAATTCCTAATATTTTGAGGTAAAAAGGCTGAAATTCGCCTTATTTGGGTGCAAAAAGGCAGAAATTTCCCTTATTTTAGGGCAAAAAGACAGAAATTTCCCTTATTTTGTGGCAAAAAAACAGAAATTTCTTTTATTTTGGAGCAAAATTGCAGAAATATCACTTATTTGGGGGCAAAATTGCAGAAATTTCACTTATTTCAGGGAAAAAAGGCAGAAATTTTTCTTATTTTGGGGCAAAAAGGCAGAAATTCCTAATATTTTGTGGCAAATATGCAGAAATTCCCCTTATTTTGTGTCAAAAAGGCAGAAATTTTCCTTATCTGGGGGCACAATTGCAGAAATTTCAATTATTTCAGAGCATAATTCAAAAATTGCTTTTATTTTGGGGCAAAAAGACAGAACTTCCATTTCTTTTTGGTAAAAAGGCAGAAATTTCACATATTTTGAGGTAAAAAGGCAGAAATTCTTCTTATTTTGGGGCAAAAATGAAGAAATTTCACTTTTTTGTGGCAAAAGGTATACATTCCTCTTATTTTTGGAAAAAAAAGCAGAAATTCCCCGTATTTTGAAGCAAAATTGCAGAAATTCCCCTAGTTGTGGGGCAAAAAGGGAGAAATTCCCTATTTGTTGGGGCAAAAACACAGAAATTCTTTTTATTTTGGGGCAAAACTCAGAAATTCCACTTATTTTGGGGCAAAATTGCAGAAATTTCACTTATTTTGGGGCAAAATTGCAGAAATTTCACTTATTTCAGAGAAAAAAGGAAGAAATTTTCTTTATTTTGGGCAAAAAGGCAGAAATTCCTAATATTTTGAGGTAAAAAGGCTGAAATTCGCCTTATTTGGAGGCAAAAAGGCAGAAATTTCCCTTATTTTAGGGCAAAAAGACAGAAATTCCCCTTATTTTGTGGCAAAAAGGCAGAAATTTCGTTTATTTTGGAGCAAAATTGCAGAAATTTCACTTATTTTGGGGCAAAATTGCAGAAATTTCACTTATTTTTGGGAAAAAAGCAGAAATTTTCTTATTTTGGGGCAAAAAGCAGAAATTTCTTTCATTTTGGTACAAAATTGCAAAAATTTTTCTTATTTTGGGGCAAAAAGGCAGAAATTTCTCATATTTTGGGGCAAAAATGAAGAAATTTCCCTTATTTTGAGTTAAAAAGGCTGAAATTCCTCTTATTTTGGGGCAAAAAGTCAGAAATTCCGCTTATTTTGGGGCAAAAACAGACATTTCCCTTATTTTGGGGAAAAATTTTAGAAATTTAATTTATTTCAGGGCAAAAAGTCAGAAATTCCCCTTATTTTGGGGCAAAACTCAGAAATTCCACTTATTTTGGGGCTAAATTCCAGAAATTTTCCTTATTTTGGGGCAAAATTGCAGAAATTTCACTTATTTGGGGCAAAATTGCAGAAATTTCACTTAATTCAGGAAAAAAGGCAGAAATTTTCATTATTTTGGGGCAAAAAAGCAGAAATTCCTAATATTTTGAGGCATAAATGCAGAAATTCCCCTTATTTTGTGTCAAAAATGCAGAAATTTCACTTATTTCAGGGCCTAATTCAAAAATTTCTTTTATTTTGGGGCAAAAAGACAGAAATTCCGTTTATTTTGGGGTAAAAAGGCAGAAATTTCACTTATGTTGAGGTAAAAAGGCAGAAATTCCTCTTATTTTGTGGCAAAAATGAAGAAATTTCCCTTCTTTGTGGCAAAAAGTATCCATTTCAGTTATTTATGGCAAAATTGCAGAAATTCCCCATATTTTGGAGCAAAATTGCAGAAAATCCCCTAATTGTGGGGCAAAAAGTCAGAAATTCCTTATATGTTGGGGCAAAAACACCGAAATTCTCCTTATTTTGGGGCAAAACTCAGAATTCCACATATTTTGGGGCAAAATTCCAGAAATTTTCTTTATTTTGGGGCAAAATTGTAGAAATTTCACTTATTTTGAGGCAAAATTGCAGAAATTTCACTTATTTCAGGGAAAAAAGACAGAAATTTTCCTTATTTTGGGGCAAAAAGGCAGAAATTCCTAATATTTTGTGGCAAAAATGCAGAAATTTTCCTTATTTTGTGTCGAAAAAGCAGAAATTTTCTTTATTTGGGGGCAAAATTGCAGAAATTTCACGTATTTCAGGGCATATTTCAAAAATTCATTTTATTTTGGGGCAAAAAGACAGAAATTCCGTTTATTTTTTAGTAAAAAGGCAGAAATTTCACTTATTTTGAGGTAAAAAGGCAGAAATTCCTCTTATTTTGGGGCAAAAATAAAGAAATTTCTATTTTTTTGTGGCAAAAGGTATACATTCCCCTTATTTTTGGGGAAAAAAGCAGAAATACCCCATATTTTGGAGCAAAATTGCTGAAATTCCCCTAGTTGTGGGGCAAAAAGAAAGAAATTCACTATTTGTTGGGGCAAAAAGACAGAAATTCTCCTTATATTGGGGCAAAACTCAGAAATTCCACTTATTTTGGGACAAAATTGCAGAAATTTCACTTATTTTGGGGCAAAATTGCAAAAATTTCAATAATTTCAGGGAAAAAAGGCAGAAATTTTCCTTATTTTGGGGCAAAAAGGCAGAAATTCCTAATACTTTGTGGAAAAAATGCAGAAATTCCCCTTATTTTGTTTCAAAAATGGAGAAATTCCTGTTATTTTGAGGTAAAAAGGCTGAAATTCGCCTTATTTGGGGGCAGAAAGGCAGAAATTTCACTTATTTTGGGGCAAAAAAACAGAAATTCCTCTTATTTTGTGGCAAAAAGGCAGAAATTTCTTTTATTTTGGGGCAAAATTGCAGAAATTTAACTTATTTTGGGGCAAAATTGCAGAAATTTCTTTTATTTCAGGGAAAAAAGCAGAAATTTTCTTATTTTGGGGCAAAAAGGCAAAAATTTCTTTTATTTTGGTACAAAATTGCAAAAATTTTTATTATTTTGGGGCAAAAATGCAGAAATCTTCCTTATTTTGGGGAAAAATTACAGAAATTTCACTTATTTCAGGGAAAAAACGCAAAAATTTCTCTTATTTTGGGGCAAAAAGGCAGAAATTACTTTTAATTTGCTACAAAATTGCAGAAATTTTTTCTATTTTGGGGCAAAAATACAGAATTTCCCCATATTTTCGGGCAAAAAGGCAGAGATTCCCCTTATTATGAGGTAAAAAGGCGGAAATTCCCCTTATTTTGGAGCAAAAAGACAGAAATTCCCCTTATTTTGTGTCAAAAAGGCAGAAATTTCCCTTATTTTGGGGCAAAATTGCAGAAATTTCACTTATTTCAGGGAAAAAAGGCAGAAATTTTCCTTATTTTGGGGCAAAAGTCAGAAATTCCTAATATTTGGTGGCAAAAATGCAGAAATGCCCCTTATTTTGTGTCAAAAAGGCAGAAATTTCCCTTATCTGGGGGCAAAATTGCAGAAATTTCACTTATTTCAGGCCATAATTAAAAAATTGCTTTTATTTTGGGGCAAATAGACAGAAATTCCGTTTATTTTTGGGTAAAAAGGCAGAAATTTCACTTATTTTGAGGTAAAAAGGCAGAAATTCTTCTTATTTTGGGGCAAAAATGAAAAAATTTCCCTTTTTTGTGGGAAAAGGTATACATTCCCTTTATTTTTGTGAAAAAAAGCAGAAATTCCCCGTATTTTGGAGCAAAATTGCAGAAATTCCCCTAGTTGTGGGGCAAAAAGGGAGAAATTTCCTATTTGTTGGGGCAAAAAGACAGAAATTCTCCTTATTTTGGGGCAAAACTCAGAAATTCCACTTATTTTGGGGCAAAATTGCAGAAATTTCACTTATTTTGGGGCAAAATTGCAGAAATTTCACTTATGTCAGAGAAAAAAGGCAGAAATTTTCTTTATTTTGGGGCAAAAAGGCAGAAATTCCTAATATTTTGAGGTTAAAAGGCTGAAATTCGCCTTATTTGGGGGCAAAAAGGCAGAAATTTCCCTTATTTTAGGGCAAAAAGACAGAAATTTCCCTTATTTTGTGGCATAAAAACAGAAATTTCTTTTATTTTGGAGCAAAATTGCAGAAATATCACTTATTTGGGGGCAAAATTGCAGAAATTTCACTTATTTCAGGGAAAAAAGGCAGAAATTTTTCTTATTTTGGGGCAAAAAGGCAAAATTCCTAATAATTTGTGGCAAAAATGCAGAAATTCCCCTTATTTTGTGTGAAAAAGGCAGAAATTTTTCTTATCTGGGGGCACAATTGCAGAAATTTCAATTATTTCAGAGCATAATTCAAAAATTGCTTTTATTTTGGGGCAAAAAGACAGAACTTCCATTTCTTTTTGGGTAAAAAGGCAGAAATTTCACATATTTTGAGGTAAAAAGGCAGAAATTCTTCTTATTTTGGGGCAAAAATGAAGAAATTTCCCTTTTTGTGGCAAAAGGTATACATTCCCCTTATTTTTGGGAAAAAAAAGCAGAAATTCCCCGTATTTTGGAGCAAAATTGCAGAAATTCCCCTAGTTGTGGGACAAAAAGGGAGAAATTCCCTATTTTTTGGGGCAAAAAGACAGAAATTCTCCTTATTTTTGGGCAAAACTCAAAAATTCCACTTATTTTGGGGCAAAATTGCAGAAATTTCACTTATTTTGGGGCAAAATTGCAGAAATTTCACTTATTTCAGAGAAAAAAGGCAGAAATTTTCTTTATTTTGGGGAAAAAGGGCAGAAATTCCTAATATTTTGAGGTAAAAAGGCTGAAATTTGCCTTATTTGGTGGAAAAAGGCAGAAATTTACCTTATTTTAGGGCAAAAAGACAGAAATTCCCCTTATTTTGTGGCAAAAAGGCAGAACTTTCTTTCATTTTGGAGCAAAATTGCAGAAATTTCACTTATTTTGGGGCAAAATTGCAGAAATTTCACTTATTTCAGGGAAAAAAAGCAGAAATTTTCTTATTTTGGGGCAAAAAGCAGAAATTTCTTTCATTTTGGTACAAAATTGCAAAAATTTTTCTTATTTTGGGGCAAAAAGGCAGAAATTTCTCATATTTTGGGGCAAAAATGAAGAAATTTCCCTTATTTTGAGGTAAAAAGGCTGAAATTCCTCTTATTTTGGGGCAAAAAGTCAGAAATTCCGCTTATTTTGGGGCAAAAACAGACATTTCCCTTATTTTGGGGAAAAATTTTAGAAATTTAATTTATTTCAGGGCAAAAAGTCAGAAATTCCCCTTATCTTGAGGCAAAACTCAGAAATTCCACTTATTTTGGGGCTAAATTCCAGAAATTTCCCTTATTTTGGGGAAAAATTGCAGAAATTTCACTTATTTGGGGCAAAATTGCAGAAATTTCACTTAATTCAGGAAAAAAGGCAGAAATTTTCATTATTTTGGGGCAAAAAGGCAGAAATTCCTAATATTTTGTGGCATAAATGCAGAAATTCCCCTTATTTTGTGTCAAAAATGCAGAAATTTCACTTATTTCAGGGCATAATTCAAAAATTTCTTTTATTTTGGGGCAAAAAGACAGAAATTCCGTTTATTTTGGGGTAAAAAGGCAGAAATTTCACTTATTTTGAGGTAAAAAGGCAGAAATTCCTCTTATTTTGTGGCAAAAATGAAGAAATTTCCCTTCTTTGTGGCAAAAAGTATCCATTTCATTTATTTATGGCAAAATTGCAGAAATTCCCCATATTTTGGAGCAAAATTGCAGAAAATCCCCTAATTGTGGGGCAAAAAGTCAGAAATTCCTTATATGTTGGGGCAAAAACACGGAAATTCTCCTTATTTTGGGGCAAAACTCAGAATTCCACATATTTTGGGAAAAAATTCCAGATTTCCTTTATTTTGGGGCAAAATTGTAGAAATTTCACTTATTTTGAGGCAAAATTGCAGACATTTCACTTATTTCAGGGAAAGAAGACAGAAATTTTCCTTATTTTGGGGCAAAAAGGCAGAAATTCCTAATATTTTGTGGCAAAAATGCAGAAATTTTCTTTATTTTGTGTCGAAAAAGCAGAAATTTCCCTTATTTGGGGGCAAAATTGCAGAAATTTCACTTATTTCAGGGCATATTTCAAAAATTCATTTTATTTTGGGGCAAAAAGACAGAAATTCCGTTTATTTTTTGGTAAAAAGGCAGAAATTTCACTTATTTTGAGGTAAAAAGGCAGAAATTCCTCTTATTTTGGGGCAAAAATAAAGAAATTTCTATTTTTTTGTGGCAAAAGGTATATATTCCCCTTATTTTTGGGGAAAAAAGCAGAAATACCCCATATTTTGGAGCAAAATTGCAGAAATTCCCCTAGTTGTGGGGCAAAAAGAAAGAAATTCACTATTTGTTGGGGCAAAATACAGAAATTCTCCTTATATTGGGGCAAAACTCAGAAATTCCACTTATTTTGGGACAAAATTGCAGAAATTTCACTTATTTTGGGGCAAAATTGCAAAAATTTCAATAATTTCAGGGAAAAAAGGCAGAAATTTTCCTTATTTTGGGGCAAAAAGGCAGAAATTCCTAATACTTTGTGGAAAAAAATGCAGAAATTCCCCTTATTTTGTTTCAAAAATGGAGAAATTCCTCTTATTTTGAGGTAAAAAGGCTGAAATTCGCCTTATTTGGGGGCAGAAAGGCAGAAATTTCACTTATTTTGGGGCAAAAAACCAGAAATTCCTCTTATTTTGTGGCAAAAAGGCAGAAATTTCTTTTATTTTGGGGCAAAATTGCAGAAATTTAACTTATTTTGGGGCAAAATTGCAGAAATTTCTTTTATTTCAGGGAAAAAAGCAGAAATTTTCTTATTTTGGGGCAAAAAGGCAAAAATTTCTTTTATTTTTGTACAAAATTGCAAAAATTTTTATTATTTTGGGGCAAAAATGCAGAAATCTTCCTTATTTTTGGGGAAAAATTACAGAAATTTCACTTATTTCAGGGAAAAAACGCAAAAATTTCTCTTATTTTGGGGCAAAAAGGCAGTAATTACTTTTAATTTGCTACAAAATTGCAGAAATTTTCTCTATTTTGGGGCAAAAATACAGAATTTCCCCATATTTTAGGGCAAAAAGGCAGAGATTCCCCTTATTATGAGGTAAAAAGGCGGAAATTCCCCTTATTTTGGAGCAAAAAGACAGAAATTCCCCCTATTTTGTGTCAAAAAGGCAGAAATTTCCCTTATTTTGGGGCAAAATTGCAGAAATTTCACTTATTTCAGGGAAAAAAGGCAGAAATTTCCCTTATTTTGGGGCAAAAGTCAGAAATTCCTAATATTTTGTGGCAAAAATGCAGAAATTTTCCTTATTTTGTGTCGAAAAAGCAGAAATTTCCCTTATTTGGGGGCAAAATTGCAGAAATTTCACTTATTTCAGGGCATATTTCAAAAATTCATTTTATTTTGGGGCAAAAAGACAGAAATTCCGTTTATTTTTTGGTAAAAAGGCAGAAATTTCACTTATTTCAGGGCATAATTCAAAATTTTCTTTTATTTTGGGGCAAAAAGACAGAAATTCCGTTTATTTTGGGGTAAAAAGGCAGAAATTTCACTTATTTTGAGGTAAAAAGGCAGAAATTCCTCTTATTTTGTGGCAAAAATGAAGAAATTTCCCTTCTTTGTGGCAAAAAGTATCCATTTCAGTTATTTATGGCAAAATTGCAGAAATTCCCCATATTTTGGAGCAAAATTGCAGAAAATCCCCTAATTGTGGGGCAAAAAGTCAGAAATTCCTTATATGTTGGGGCAAAAACACCGAAATTCTCCTTATTTTGGGGCAAAACTCAGAATTCCACATATTTTGGGGCAAAATTCCAGAAATTTCCTTTATTTTGGGGCAAAATTGTAGAAATTTCACTTATTTTGAGGCAAAATTGCAGAAATTTTACTTATTTCAGGGAAAAAAGACAGAAATTTTCTTTATTTTGGGGCAAAAAGGCAGAAATTCCTAATATTTTGTGGCAAAAATGCAGAAATTTTCCTTATTTTCTGTCGAAAAAGCAGAAATTTCCCTTATTTGGGGGCAAAATTGCAGAAATTTCACTTATTTCAGGGCATATTTCAAAAATTCATTTTATTTTGGGGCAAAAAGAAGGAAATTCCGTTTATTTTTTGGTAAAAAGGCAGAAATTTCACTTATTTTGAGGTAAAAAGGCAGAAATTCCTCTTATTTTGGGGCAAAAATAAAAAAAATTTCTATTTTTTGTGGCAAAAGGTATACATTCCCCTTATTTTTGGGGAAAAAAGCAGAAATACCCCATATTTTGGAGCAAAATTGCAGAAATTCCCCTAGTTGTGGGGCAAAAAGGGAGAAATTCACTATTTGTTGGGGCAAAAAGACAGAAATTCTCCTTATATTGGGGCAAAACTCAGAAATTCCACTTATTTTGGGACAAAATTGCAGAAATTTCACTTATTTTGGGGCAAAATTGCAAAAATTTCAATAATTTCAGGGAAAAAAGGCAGAAATTTTCCTTATTTTGGGGCAAAAATGCAGAAATTCCTAATACTTTGTGGAAAAAATGCAGAAATTCCCCTTATTTTGTTTCAATATGGAGAAATTCCTCTTATTTTGAGGTAAAAAGGCTGAAATTCGCCTCATTTGGGGGCAGAAAGGCAGAAATTTCACTTATTTTGGGGCAAAAAAACAGAAATTCCTCTTATTTTGTGGCAAAAAGGCAGAAATTTCTTTTATTTTGGGGCAAAATTGCAGATATTTAACTTATTTTGGGGCAAAATTGCAGAAATTTCTTTTATTTCAGGGAAAAAAGCAGAAATTTTCTTATTTTGGGGCAAAAAGGCAAAAATTTTTATTATTTTGGGGCAAAAATGCAGAAATCTTCCTTATTTTGGGGAAAAATTACAGAAATTTCACTTATTTCAGGGAAAAAACGCAAAAATTTCTCTTATTTTGGGGCAAAAAGGCAGAAATTACTTTTAATTTGCTACAAAATTGCAGAAATTTTCTCTATTTTGGGGCAAAAATACAGAATTTCCCCATATTTTCGGGCAAAAAGGCAGACATTCCCCTTATTATGAGGTAAAAAGGCGGAAATTCCCCTTATTTTGGAGCAAAAAGACAGAAATTCCCCTTATTTTGTGTCAAAAAGGCAGAAATTTCCCTTATTTTGGGGCAAAATTGCAGAAATTTCACTTATTTCAGGGAAAAAAGGCAGAAATTTTCCTTATTTTGGGGCAAAAGTCAGAAATTCCTAATATTTTGTGGCAAAAATGCAGAAATGCCCCTTATTTTGTGTCAAAAAGGCAGAAATTTCCCTTATCTGGGGGCAAAATTGCAGAAATTTCACTTATTTCAGGGCATAATTAAAAAATTGCTTTTATTTTGGGGCAAAAAGACAGAAATTCCGTTTATTTTTGGGTAAAAAGGCAGAAATTTCACTTATTTTGAGGTAAAAAGGCAGAAATTCTTCTTATTTTGGGGCAAAAATGAAAAAAATTCCCTTTTTTGTGGGAAAAGGTATACATTCCCTTTATTTTTGTGAAAAAAAGCAGAAATTCCCCGTATTTTGGAGCAAAATTGCAGAAATTCCCCTAGTTGGGGGGCAAAAAGGGAGAAATTTCCTATTTGTTGGGGCAAAAAGACAGAAATTCTCCTTATTTTGGGGCAAAACTCAGAAATTCCACTTATTTTGGGGCAAAATTGCAGAAATTTCACTTATTTTGGGGCAAAATTGCAGAAATTTCACATATGTCAGAGAAAAAAGGCAGAAATTTTCTTTATTTTGGGGCAAAAAGGCAGAAATTCCTAATATTTTGAAGTAAAAAGGCTGAAATTCGCCTTATTTGGGGGCAAAAAGGCAGAAATTTCCCTTATTTTAGGGCAAAAAGATAGAAATTTCCCTTATTTTGTGGCAAAAAAACAGAAATTTCTTTTATTTTGGAGCAAAATTGCAGAAATATCACTTATTTTGGGGCAAAATTGCAGAAATTTCACTTATTTCAGGGAAAAAAGGCAGAAATTTTTCTTAATTTGAGGCAAAAAGGCAGAAATTCCTAATAGTTTGTGGCAAAAATGCAGAAATTCCCCTTATTTTGTGTCAAAAAGGCAGAAATTTCCCTTATCTGGGGGCACAATTGCAGAAATTTCAATTATTTCAGAGCATAATTCAAAAATTGCTTTTATTTTGGGGCAAAAAGACAGAACTTCCATTACTTTTTGGGTAAAAAGGCAGAAATTTCACATATTTTGAGGTAAAAAGGCAGAAATTCTTCTTATTTTGGGGCAAAAATGAAGAAATTTCCCTTTTTGTGGCAAAAGGTATACATTCCCCTTATTTTTGGGAAAAAAAGCAGAAATTCCCCGTATTTTGGAGCAAAATTGCAGAAATTCCCCTAGTTGTGGGGCAAAAAGGGAGAAATTCCCTATTTGTTGGGGCAAAAAGACAGAAATTCTCCTTATTTTTGGGCAAAACTCAAAAATTCCACTTATTTTGGGGCAAAATTGCAGAAATTTCACTTATTTTGGGGCAAAATTGCAGAAATTTCACTTATTTCAGAGAAAAAAGGCAGAAATTTTCTTTATTTTGGGGAAAAAGGGCAGAAATTCCTAATATTTTGAGGTAAAAAGGCTGAAATTCGCCTTATTTGGTGGCAAAAAGGCAGAAATTTCCCTTATTTTAGGGCAAAAAGACAGAAATTCCCCTTATTTTGTGGCAAAAACGCAGAAATTTCTTTCATTTTGAAGCAAAATTGCAGAAATTTCACTTATTTTGGGGCAAAATTGCAGATATTTCACTTATTTCAGGGAAAAAAAGCAGAAATTTTCTTATTTTGGGGCAAAAAGCAGAAATTTCTTTCATTTTGGTACAAAATTGCAAAAATTTTTCTTATTTTGGGGCAAAAAGGCAGAAATTTCTCATATTTTGGGGCAAAAATGAAGAAATTTCCCTTATTTTGAGGTAAAAAGGCTGAAATTCCTCTTATTTTGGGGCAAAGAGTCAGAAATTCTGCTTATTTTGGGGCAAAACCAGACATTTCCCTTATTTTGGGGAAAAATTTTAGAAATTTAATTTATTTCAGGGCAAAAAGTCAGAAATTCCCCTTATTTTGGGGCAAAACTCAGAAATTCCACTTATTTTGGGGCTAAATTCCAGAAATTTTCCTTATTTTGGGGCAAAATTCCAGAAATTTCACTTATTTGGGGCAAAATTGCAGAAATTTCACTTAATTCAGGAAAAAGGGCAGAAATTTTCATTATTTTGGGGCAAAAATCAGAAATTCCTAATATTTTGTGGCATAAATGCAGAAATTCCCCTTATTTTGTGTCAAAAAGGCAGAAATTTCACTTATTTCAGGGCATAATTCAAAATTTTCTTTTATTTTGGGGCAAAAAGACAGAAATTCCGTTTATTTTGGGGTAAAAAGGCAGAAATTTCACTTATTTTGAGGTAAAAAGGCAGAAATTCCTCTTATTTTGTGGCAAAAATGAAGAAATTTCCCTTCTTTGTGGCAAAAAGTATCCATTTCAGTTATTTATGGCAAAATTGCAGAAATTCCCCATATTTTGGAGCAAAATTGCAGAAAATCCCCTAATTGTGGGGCAAAAAGTCAGAAATTCCTTATATGTTGGGGCAAAAACACCGAAATTCTCCTTATTTTGGGGCAAAACTCAGAATTCCACATATTTTGGGGCAAAATTCCAGAAATTTCCTTTATTTTGGGGCAAAATTGTAGAAATTTCACTTATTTTGAGGCAAAATTGCAGAAATTTTACTTATTTCAGGGAAAAAAGACAGAAATTTTCTTTATTTTGGGGCAAAAAGGCAGAAATTCCTAATATTTTGTGGCAAAAATGCAGAAATTTTCCTTATTTTCTGTCGAAAAAGCAGAAATTTCCCTTATTTGGGGGCAAAATTGCAGAAATTTCACTTATTTCAGGGCATATTTCAAAAATTCATTTTATTTTGGGGCAAAAAGAAGGAAATTCCGTTTATTTTTTGGTAAAAAGGCAGAAATTTCACTTATTTTGAGGTAAAAAGGCAGAAATTCCTCTTATTTTGGGGCAAAAATAAAAAAAATTTCTATTTTTTGTGGCAAAAGGTATACATTCCCCTTATTTTTGGGGAAAAAAGCAGAAATACCCCATATTTTGGAGCAAAATTGCAGAAATTCCCCTAGTTGTGGGGCAAAAAGGGAGAAATTCACTATTTGTTGGGGCAAAAAGACAGAAATTCTCCTTATATTGGGGCAAAACTCAGAAATTCCACTTATTTTGGGACAAAATTGCAGAAATTTCACTTATTTTGGGGCAAAATTGCAAAAATTTCAATAATTTCAGGGAAAAAAGGCAGAAATTTTCCTTATTTTGGGGCAAAAATGCAGAAATTCCTAATACTTTGTGGAAAAAATGCAGAAATTCCCCTTATTTTGTTTCAATATGGAGAAATTCCTCTTATTTTGAGGTAAAAAGGCTGAAATTCGCCTCATTTGGGGGCAGAAAGGCAGAAATTTCACTTATTTTGGGGCAAAAAAACAGAAATTCCTCTTATTTTGTGGCAAAAAGGCAGAAATTTCTTTTATTTTGGGGCAAAATTGCAGATATTTAACTTATTTTGGGGCAAAATTGCAGAAATTTCTTTTATTTCAGGGAAAAAAGCAGAAATTTTCTTATTTTGGGGCAAAAAGGCAAAAATTTTTATTATTTTGGGGCAAAAATGCAGAAATCTTCCTTATTTTGGGGAAAAATTACAGAAATTTCACTTATTTCAGGGAAAAAACGCAAAAATTTCTCTTATTTTGGGGCAAAAAGGCAGAAATTACTTTTAATTTGCTACAAAATTGCAGAAATTTTCTCTATTTTGGGGCAAAAATACAGAATTTCCCCATATTTTCGGGCAAAAAGGCAGACATTCCCCTTATTATGAGGTAAAAAGGCGGAAATTCCCCTTATTTTGGAGCAAAAAGACAGAAATTCCCCTTATTTTGTGTCAAAAAGGCAGAAATTTCCCTTATTTTGGGGCAAAATTGCAGAAATTTCACTTATTTCAGGGAAAAAAGGCAGAAATTTTCCTTATTTTGGGGCAAAAGTCAGAAATTCCTAATATTTTGTGGCAAAAATGCAGAAATGCCCCTTATTTTGTGTCAAAAAGGCAGAAATTTCCCTTATCTGGGGGCAAAATTGCAGAAATTTCACTTATTTCAGGGCATAATTAAAAAATTGCTTTTATTTTGGGGCAAAAAGACAGAAATTCCGTTTATTTTTGGGTAAAAAGGCAGAAATTTCACTTATTTTGAGGTAAAAAGGCAGAAATTCTTCTTATTTTGGGGCAAAAATGAAAAAAATTCCCTTTTTTGTGGGAAAAGGTATACATTCCCTTTATTTTTGTGAAAAAAAGCAGAAATTCCCCGTATTTTGGAGCAAAATTGCAGAAATTCCCCTAGTTGTGGGGCAAAAAGGGAGAAATTTCCTATTTGTTGGGGCAAAAAGACAGAAATTCTCCTTATTTTGGGGCAAAACTCAGAAATTCCACTTATTTTGGGGCAAAATTGCAGAAATTTCACTTATTTTGGGGCAAAATTGCAGAAATTTCACATATGTCAGAGAAAAAAGGCAGAAATTTTCTTTATTTTGGGGCAAAAAGGCAGAAATTCCTAATATTTTGAAGTAAAAAGGCTGAAATTCGCCTTATTTGGGGGCAAAAAGGCAGAAATTTCCCTTATTTTAGGGCAAAAAGATAGAAATTTCCCTTATTTTGTGGCAAAAAAACAGAAATTTCTTTTATTTTGGAGCAAAATTGCAGAAATATCACTTATTTTGGGGCAAAATTGCAGAAATTTCACTTATTTCAGGGAAAAAAGGCAGAAATTTTTCTTAATTTGAGGCAAAAAGGCAGAAATTCCTAATAGTTTGTGGCAAAAATGCAGAAATTCCCCTTATTTTGTGTCAAAAAGGCAGAAATTTCCCTTATCTGGGGGCACAATTGCAGAAATTTCAATTATTTCAGAGCATAATTCAAAAATTGCTTTTATTTTGGGGCAAAAAGACAGAACTTCCATTACTTTTTGGGTAAAAAGGCAGAAATTTCACATATTTTGAGGTAAAAAGGCAGAAATTCTTCTTATTTTGGGGCAAAAATGAAGAAATTTCCCTTTTTGTGGCAAAAGGTATACATTCCCCTTATTTTTGGGAAAAAAAGCAGAAATTCCCCGTATTTTGGAGCAAAATTGCAGAAATTCCCCTAGTTGTGGGGCAAAAAGGGAGAAATTCCCTATTTGTTGGGGCAAAAAGACAGAAATTCTCCTTATTTTTGGGCAAAACTCAAAAATTCCACTTATTTTGGGGCAAAATTGCAGAAATTTCACTTATTTTGGGGCAAAATTGCAGAAATTTCACTTATTTCAGAGAAAAAAGGCAGAAATTTTCTTTATTTTGGGGAAAAAGGGCAGAAATTCCTAATATTTTGAGGTAAAAAGGCTGAAATTCGCCTTATTTGGTGGCAAAAAGGCAGAAATTTCCCTTATTTTAGGGCAAAAAGACAGAAATTCCCCTTATTTTGTGGCAAAAACGCAGAAATTTCTTTCATTTTGAAGCAAAATTGCAGAAATTTCACTTATTTTGGGGCAAAATTGCAGATATTTCACTTATTTCAGGGAAAAAAAGCAGAAATTTTCTTATTTTGGGGCAAAAAGCAGAAATTTCTTTCATTTTGGTACAAAATTGCAAAAATTTTTCTTATTTTGGGGCAAAAAGGCAGAAATTTCTCATATTTTGGGGCAAAAATGAAGAAATTTCCCTTATTTTGAGGTAAAAAGGCTGAAATTCCTCTTATTTTGGGGCAAAGAGTCAGAAATTCTGCTTATTTTGGGGCAAAACCAGACATTTCCCTTATTTTGGGGAAAAATTTTAGAAATTTAATTTATTTCAGGGCAAAAAGTCAGAAATTCCCCTTATTTTGGGGCAAAACTCAGTAATTCCACTTATTTTGGGGCTAAATTCCAGAAATTTCCCTTATTTTGGGGCAAAATTGCAGAAATTTCACTTATTTGGGGCAAAATTGCAGAAATTTCACTTAATTCAGGAAAAAAGGCAGAAATTTTCATTATTTTGGGGCAAAAAGGCAGAAATTCCTAATATTTTGTGGCATAAATCCAGAAATTCCCCTTATTTTGTGTCAAAAAGGCAGAAATTTCACTTATTTCAGGGCATAATTCAAAAATTTCTTTATTTTGGGGCAAAAAGACAGAAATTCCGTTTATTTTGGGGTAAAAAGGCAGAAATTTCACTTATTTTGAGGTAAAAAGGCAGAAATTCCTCTTATTTTGTGGCAAAAATGAAGAAATTTCCCTTCTTTGTGGCAAAAAGTATCCATTTCATTTATTTATGGCAAAATTGCAGAAATTCCCCATATTTTGGAGCAAAATTGCAGAAAATCCCCTAATTGTGTGGCAAAAAGTCAGAAATTCCTTATATGTTGGGGCAAAAACACCGAAATTCTCCTTATTTTGGGGCAAAACTCAGAATTCCACATATTTTGGGGAAAAATTCCAGAAATTTCCTTTATTTTGGGGCAAAATTGTAGAAATTTCACTTATTTTGAGGCAAAATTGCAGAAATTTCACTTATTTCAGGGAAAAAAGACAGAAATTTTCCTTATTTTGGGGCAAAAAGGCAGAAATTCCTAATATTTTGTGGCAAAAATGCAGAAATTTTCCTTATTTTGTGTCGAAAAAGCAGAAATTTCCCTTATTTGGGGGCAAAATTGCAGAAATTTCACTTATTTCAGGGCATATTTCAAAAATTCATTTTATTTTGGGGCAAAAAGACAGAAATTCCGTTTATTTTTTGGTAAAAAGGCAGAAATTTCACTTATTTTGAGGTAAAAAGGCAGAAATTCCTCTTATTTTGGGGCAAAAATAAAGAAATTTCTATTTTTTTGTGGCAAAAGGTATACATTCCCCTTATTTTTGGGGAAAAAAGCAGAAATACCCCATATTTTGGAGCAAAATTGCAGAAATTCCCCTAGTTGTGGGGCAAAAAGGGAGAAATTCACTATTTGTTGGGGCAAAAAGACAGAAATTCTCCTTATATTGGGGCAAAACTCAGAAATTCCACTTATTTTGGGACAAAATTGCAGAAATTTCACTTATTTTGGGGCAAAATTGCAAAAATTTCAATAATTTCAGGGAAAAAAGGCAGAAATTTTCCTTATTTTGGGGCAAAAAGGCAGAAATTTCTCATATTTTGGGGCAAAAATGAAGAAATTTCCCTTATTTTGAGGTAAAAAGGCTGAAATTCCTCTTATTTTGGGGCAAAAAGTCAGAAATTCCGCTTATTTTGGGGCAAAAACAGACATTTCCCTTATTTTGGGGAAAAATTTTAGAAATTTAATTTATTTCAGGGCAAAAAGTCAGAAATTCCCCTTATTTTGGGGCAAAACTCAGAAATTCCACTTATTTTGGGGCTAAATTCCAGAAATTTTCCTTATTTTGGGGCAAACTTGCAGAAATTTCACTTATTTGGGGCAAAATTGCAGAAATTTCACTTAATTCAGGAAAAAGGGCAGAAATTTTCATTATTTTGGGGCAAAAATCAGAAATTCCTAATATTTTGTGGCATAAATGCAGAAATTCCCCTTATTTTGTGTCAAAAAGGCAGAAATTTCACTTATTTCAGGGCATAATTCAAAATTTTCTTTTATTTTGGGGCAAAAAGACAGAAATTCCGTTTATTTTGGGGTAAAAAGGCAGAAATTTCACTTATTTTGAGGTAAAAAGGCAGAAATTCCTCTTATTTTGTGGCAAAAATGAAGAAATTTCCCTTCTTTGTGGCAAAAAGTATCCATTTCATTTATTTATGGCAAAATTGCAGAAATTCCCCATATTTTGGAGCAAAATTGCAGAAAATCCCCTAATTGTGGGGCAAAAAGTCAGAAATTCCTTATATGTTGGGGCAAAAACACCGAAATTCTCCTTATTTTGGGGCAAAACTCAGAATTCCACATATTTTGGGGCAAAATTCCAGAAATTTCCTTTATTTTGGGGCAAAATTGTAGAAATTTCACTTATTTTGAGGCAAAATTGCAGAAATTTTACTTATTTCAGGGAAAAAAGACAGAAATTTTCTTTATTTTGGGGCAAAAAGGCAGAAATTCCTAATATTTTGTGGCAAAAATGCAGAAATTTTCCTTATTTTCTGTCGAAAAAGCAGAAATTTCCCTTATTTGGGGGCAAAATTGCAGAAATTTCACTTATTTCAGGGCATATTTCAAAAATTCATTTTATTTTGGGGCAAAAAGAAGGAAATTCCGTTTATTTTTTGGTAAAAAGGCAGAAATTTCACTTATTTTGAGGTAAAAAGGCAGAAATTCCTCTTATTTTGGGGCAAAAATAAAAAAAATTTCTATTTTTTGTGGCAAAAGGTATACATTCCCCTTATTTTTGGGGAAAAAAGCAGAAATACCCCATATTTTGGAGCAAAATTGCAGAAATTCCCCTAGTTGTGGGGCAAAAAGGGAGAAATTCACTATTTGTTGGGGCAAAAAGACAGAAATTCTCCTTATATTGGGGCAAAACTCAGAAATTCCACTTATTTTGGGACAAAATTGCAGAAATTTCACTTATTTTGGGGCAAAATTGCAAAAATTTCAATAATTTCAGGGAAAAAAGGCAGAAATTTTCCTTATTTTGGGGCAAAAATGCAGAAATTCCTAATACTTTGTGGAAAAAATGCAGAAATTCCCCTTATTTTGTTTCAATATGGAGAAATTCCTCTTATTTTGAGGTAAAAAGGCTGAAATTCGCCTCATTTGGGGGCAGAAAGGCAGAAATTTCACTTATTTTGGGGCAAAAAAACAGAAATTCCTCTTATTTTGTGGCAAAAAGGCAGAAATTTCTTTTATTTTGGGGCAAAATTGCAGATATTTAACTTATTTTGGGGCAAAATTGCAGAAATTTCTTTTATTTCAGGGAAAAAAGCAGAAATTTTCTTATTTTGGGGCAAAAAGGCAAAAATTTTTATTATTTTGGGGCAAAAATGCAGAAATCTTCCTTATTTTGGGGGAAAATTACAGAAATTTCACTTATTTCAGGGAAAAAACGCAAAAATTTCTCTTATTTTGGGGCAAAAAGGCAGAAATTACTTTTAATTTGCTACAAAATTGCAGAAATTTTCTCTATTTTGGGGCAAAAATAGAGAATTTCCCCATATTTTCGGGCAAAAAGGCAGACATTCCCCTTATTATGAGGTAAAAAGGCGGAAATTCCCCTTATTTTGGAGCAAAAAGACAGAAATTCCCCTTATTTTGTGTCAAAAAGGCAGAAATTTCCCTTATTTTGGGGCAAAATTGCAGAAATTTCACTTATTTCAGGGAAAAAAGGCAGAAATTTTCCTTATTTTGGGGCAAAAGTCAGAAATTCCTAATATTTTGTGGCAAAAATGCAGAAATGCCCCTTATTTTGTGTCAAAAAGGCAGAAATTTCCCTTATCTGGGGGCAAAATTGCAGAAATTTCACTTATTTCAGGGCATAATTAAAAAATTGCTTTTATTTTGGGGCAAAAAGACAGAAATTCCGTTTATTTTTGGGTAAAAAGGCAGAAATTTCACTTATTTTGAGGTAAAAAGGCAGAAATTCTTCTTATTTTGGGGCAAAAATGAAAAAAATTCCCTTTTTTGTGGGAAAAGGTATACATTCCCTTTATTTTTGTGAAAAAAAGCAGAAATTCCCCGTATTTTGGAGCAAAATTGCAGAAATTCCCCTAGTTGTGGGGCAAAAAGGGAGAAATTTCCTATTTGTTGGGGCAAAAAGACAGAAATTCTCCTTATTTTGGGGCAAAACTCAGAAATTCCACTTATTTTGGGGCAAAATTGCAGAAATTTCACTTATTTTGGGGCAAAATTGCAGAAATTTCACATATGTCAGAGAAAAAAGGCAGAAATTTTCTTTATTTTGGGGCAAAAAGGCAGAAATTCCTAATATTTTGAAGTAAAAAGGCTGAAATTCGCCTTATTTGGGGGCAAAAAGGCAGAAATTTCCCTTATTTTAGGGCAAAAAGATAGAAATTTCCCTTATTTTGTGGCAAAAAAACAGAAATTTCTTTTATTTTGGAGCAAAATTGCAGAAATATCACTTATTTTGGGGCAAAATTGCAGAAATTTCACTTATTTCAGGGAAAAAAGGCAGAAATTTTTCTTAATTTGAGGCAAAAAGGCAGAAATTCCTAATAGTTTGTGGCAAAAATGCAGAAATTCCCCTTATTTTGTGTCAAAAAGGCAGAAATTTCCCTTATCTGGGGGCACAATTGCAGAAATTTCAATTATTTCAGAGCATAATTCAAAAATTGCTTTTATTTTGGGGCAAAAAGACAGAACTTCCATTACTTTTTGGGTAAAAAGGCAGAAATTTCATATATTTTGAGGTAAAAAGGCAGAAATTCTTCTTATTTTGGGGCAAAAATGAAGAAATTTCCCTTTTTGTGGCAAAAGGTATACATTCCCCTTATTTTTGGGAAAAAAAGCAGAAATTCCCCGTATTTTGGAGCAAAATTGCAGAAATTCCCCTAGTTGTGGGGCAAAAAGGGAGAAATTCCCTATTTGTTGGGGCAAAAAGACAGAAATTCTCCTTATTTTTGGGCAAAACTCAAAAATTCCACTTATTTTGGGGCAAAATTGCAGAAATTTCACTTATTTTGGGGCAAAATTGCAGAAATTTCACTTATTTCATAGAAAAAAGGCAGAAATTTTCTTTATTTTGGGGAAAAAGGGCAGAAATTCCTAATATTTTGAGGTAAAAAGGCTGAAATTCGCCTTATTTGGTGGCAAAAAGGCAGAAATTTCCCTTATTTTAGGGCAAAAAGACAGAAATTCCCCTTATTTTGTGGCAAAAACGCAGAAATTTCTTTCATTTTGAAGCAAAATTGCAGAAATTTCACTTATTTTGGGGTAAAATTGCAGATATTTCACTTATTTCAGGGAAAAAAAGCAGAAATTTTCTTATTTTGGGGCAAAAAGCAGAAATTTCTTTCATTTTGGTACAAAATTGCAAAAATTTTTCTTATTTTGGGGCAAAAAGGCAGAAATTTCTCATATTTTGGGGCAAAAATGAAGAAATTTTTCTTATTTTGAGGTAAAAAGGCTGAAATTCCTCTTATTTTGGGGCAAAGAGTCAGAAATTCTGCTTATTTTGGGGCAAAACCAGACATTTCCCTTATTTTGGGGAAAAATTTTAGAAATTTAATTTATTTCAGGGCAAAAAGTCAGAAATTCCCCTTATTTTGGGGCAAAACTCAGTAATTCCACTTATTTTGGGGCTAAATTCCAGAAATTTCCCTTATTTTGGGGCAAAATTGCAGAAATTTCACTTATTTGGGGCAAAATTGCAGAAATTTCACTTAATTCAGGAAAAAAGGCAGAAATTTTCATTATTTTGGGGCAAAAAGGCAGAAATTCCTAATATTTTGTGGCATAAATGCAGAAATTCCCCTTATTTTGTGTCAAAAAGGCAGAAATTTCACTTATTTCAGGGCATAATTCAAAAATTTCTTTATTTTGGGGCAAAAAGACAGAAATTCCGTTTATTTTGGGGTAAAAAGGCAGAAATTTCACTTATTTTGAGGTAAAAAGGCAGAAATTCCTCTTATTTTGTGGCAAAAATGAAGAAATTTCCCTTCTTTGTGGCAAAAAGTATCCATTTCATTTATTTATGGCAAAATTGCAGAAATTCCCCATATTTTGGAGCAAAATTGCAGAAAATCCCCTAATTGTGGGGCAAAAAGTCAGAAATTCCTTATATGTTGGGGCAAAAACACGGAAATTCTCCTTATTTTGGGGCAAAACTCAGAATTCCACATATTTTGGGGCAAAATTCCAGAAATTTCCTTTATTTTGGGGCAAAATTGTAGAAATTTCACTTATTTTGAGGCAAAATTGCAGAAATTTCACTTATTTCAGGGAAAAAAGACAGAAATTTTCCTTATTTTGGGGCAAAAAGGCAGAAATTCCTAATATTTTGTGGCAAAAATGCAGAAATTTTCCTTATTTTGTGTCGAAAAAGCAGAAATTTCCCTTATTTGGGGGCAAAATTGCAGAAATTTCACTTATTTCAGGGCATATTTCAAAAATTCATTTTATTTTGGGGCAAAAAGACAGAAATTCCGTTTATTTTTTGGTAAAAAGGCAGAAATTTCACTTATTTTGAGGTAAAAAGGCAGAAATTCCTCTTATTTTGGGGCAAAAATAAAGAAATTTCTATTTTTTTGTGGCAAAAGGTATACATTCCCCTTATTTTTGGGGAAAAAAGCAGAAATACCCCATATTTTGGAGCAAAATTGCAGAAATTCCCCTAGTTGTGGGGCAAAAAGGGAGAAATTCACTATTTGTTGGGGCAAAAAGACAGAAATTCTCCTTATATTGGGGCAAAACTCAGAAATTCCACTTATTTTGGGACAAAATTGCAGAAATTTCACTTATTTTGGGGCAAAATTGCAAAAATTTCAATAATTTCAGGGAAAAAAGGCAGAAATTTTCCTTATTTTGGGGCAAAAAGGCAGAAATTTCTCATATTTTGGGGCAAAAATGAAGAAATTTCCCTTATTTTGAGGTAAAAAGGCTGAAATTCCTCTTATTTTGGGGCAAAAAGTCAGAAATTCCGCTTATTTTGGGGCAAAAACAGACATTTCCCTTATTTTGGGGAAAAATTTTAGAAATTTAATTTATTTCAGGGCAAAAAGTCAGAAATTCCCCTTATTTTGGGGCAAAACTCAGAAATTCCACTTATTTTGGGGCTAAATTCCAGAAATTTTCCTTATTTTGGGGCAAAATTCCAGAAATTTCACTTATTTGGGGCAAAATTGCAGAAATTTCACTTAATTCAGGAAAAAGGGCAGAAATTTTCATTATTTTGGGGCAAAAATCAGAAATTCCTAATATTTTGTGGCATAAATGCAGAAATTCCCCTTATTTTGTGTCAAAAAGGCAGAAATTTCACTTATTTCAGGGCATAATTCAAAAATTTCTTTTATTTTGGGGCAAAAAGACAGAAATTCCGTTTATTTTGGGGTAAAAAGGCAGAAATTTCACTTATTTTGAGGTAAAAAGGCAGAAATTCCTCTTATTTTGTGGCAAAAATGAAGAAATTTCCCTTCTATGTGGCAAAAAGTATCCATTTCATTTATTTATGGCAAAATTGCAGAAATTCCCCATATTTTGGAGCAAAATTGCAGAAAATCCCCTAATTGTGGGGCAAAAAGTCAGAAATTCCTTATATGTTGGGGCAAAAACACCGAAATTCTCCTTATTTTGGGGCAAAACTCAGAATTCCACATATTTTGGGGCAAAATTCCAGAAATTTCCTTTATTTTGGGGCAAAATTGTAGAAATTTCACTTATTTTGAGGCAAAATTGCAGAAATTTCACTTATTTCAGGGAAAAAAGACAGAAATTTTCCTTATTTTGGGGCAAAAAGGCAGAAATTCCTAATATTTTGTGGCAAAAATGCAGAAATTTTCCTTATTTTGTGTCGAAAAAGCAGAAATTTCCCTTATTTGGGGGCAAAATTGCAGAAATTTCACTTATTTCAGGGCATATTTCAAAAATTCATTTTATTTTGGGGCAAAAAGACAGAAATTCCGTTTATTTTTTGGTAAAAAGGCAGAAATTTCACTTATTTTGAGGTAAAAAGGCAGAAATTCCTCTTATTTTGGGGCAAAAATAAAGAAATTTCTATTTTTTTGTGGCAAAAGGTATACATTCCCCTTATTTTTGGGGAAAAAAGCAGAAATACCCCATATTTTGGAGCAAAATTGCAGAAATTCCCCTAGTTGTGGGGCAAAAAGGGAGAAATTCACTATTTGTTGGGGCAAAAAGACAGAAATTCTCCTTATATTGGGGCAAAACTCAGAAATTCCACTTATTTTGGGACAAAATTGCAGAAATTTCACTTATTTTGGGGCAAAATTGCAAAAATTTCAATAATTTCAGGGAAAAAAGGCAGAAATTTTCCTTATTTTGGGGCAAAAATGCAGAAATTCCTAATACTTTGTGGAAAAAATGCAGAAATTCTCCTTATTTTGTTTCAATATGGAGAAATTCCTCTTATTTTGAGGTAAAAAGGCTGAAATTCGCCTCATTTGGGGGCAGAAAGGCAGAAATTTCACTTATTTTGGGGCAAAAAAACAGAAATTCCTCTTATTTTGTGGCAAAAAGGCAGAAATTTCTTTTATTTTGGGGCAAAATTGCAGATATTTAACTTATTTTGGGGCAAAATTGCAGAAATTTCTTTTATTTCAGGGAAAAAAGCAGAAATTTTCTTATTTTGGGGCAAAAAGGCAAAAATTTTTATTATTTTGGGGCAAAAATGCAGAAATCTTCCTTATTTTGGGGAAAAATTACAGAAATTTCACTTATTTCAGGGAAAAAACGCAAAAATTTCTCTTATTTTGGGGCAAAAAGGCAGAAATTACTTTTAATTTGCTACAAAATTGCAGAAATTTTCTCTATTTTGGGGCAAAAATACAGAATTTCCCCATATTTTCAAGCAAAAAGGCAGACATTCCCCTTATTATGAGGTAAAAAGGCGGAAATTCCCCTTATTTTGGAGCAAAAAGACAGAAATTCCCCTTATTTTGTGTCAAAAAGGCAGAAATTTCCCTTATTTTGGGGCAAAATTGCAGAAATTTCACTTATTTCAGGGAAAAAAGGCAGAAATTTTCCTTATTTTGGGGCAAAAGTCAGAAATTCCTAATATTTTGTGGCAAAAATGCAGAAATGCCCCTTATTTTGTGTCAAAAAGGCAGAAATTTCCCTTATCTGGGGGCAAAATTGCAGAAATTTCACTTATTTCAGGGCATAATTCAAAAATTGCTTTTATTTTGGGGCAAAAAGACAGAAATTCCGTTTATTTTTGGGTAAAAAGGCAGAAATTTCACTTATTTTGAGGTAAAAAGGCAGAAATTCTTCTTATTTTGGGGCAAAAATGAAAAAAATTCCCTTTTTTGTGGGAAAAGGTATACATTCCCTTTATTTTTGTGAAAAAAAGCAGAAATTCCCCGTATTTTGGAGCAAAATTGCAGAAATTCCCCTAGTTGTGGGGCAAAAAGGGAGAAATTTCCTATTTGTTGGGGCAAAAAGACAGAAATTCTCCTTATTTTGGGGCAAAACTCAGAAATTCCACTTATTTTGGGGCAAAATTGCAGAAATTTCACTTATTTTGGGGCAAAATTGCAGAAATTTCACATATGTCAGAGAAAAAAGGCAGAAATTTTCTTTATTTTGGGGCAAAAAGGCAGAAATTCCTAATATTTTGAAGTAAAAAGGCTGAAATTCGCCTTATTTGGGGGCAAAAAGGCAGAAATTTCCCTTATTTTAGGGCAAAAAGATAGAAATTTCCCTTATTTTGTGGCAAAAAAACAGAAATTTCTTTTATTTTGGAGCAAAATTGCAGAAATATCACTTATTTTGGGGCAAAATTGCAGAAATTTCACTTATTTCAGGGAAAAAAGGCAGAAATTTTTCTTAATTTGAGGCAAAAAGGCAGAAATTCCTAATAGTTTGTGGCAAAAATGCAGAAATTCCCCTTATTTTGTGTCAAAAAGGCAGAAATTTCCCTTATCTGGGGGCACAATTGCAGAAATTTCAATTATTTCAGAGCATAATTCAAAAATTGCTTTTATTTTGGGGCAAAAAGACAGAACTTCCATTACTTTTTGGGTAAAAAGGCAGAAATTTCACATATTTTGAGGTAAAAAGGCAGAAATTCTTCTTATTTTGGGGCAAAAATGAAGAAATTTCCCTTTTTGTGGCAAAAGGTATACATTCCCCTTATTTTTGGGAAAAAAAGCAGAAATTCCCCGTATTTTGGAGCAAAATTGCAGAAATTCCCCTAGTTGTGGGGCAAAAAGGGAGAAATTCCCTATTTGTTGGGGCAAAAAGACAGAAATTCTCCTTATTTTTGGGCAAAAATCAAAAATTCCACTTATTTTGGGGCAAAATTGCAGAAATTTCACTTATTTTGGGGCAAAATTGCAGAAATTTCACTTATTTCAGAGAAAAAAGGCAGAAATTTTCTTTATTTTGGGGAACAAGGGCAGAAATTCCTAATATTTTGAGGTAAAAAGGCTGAAATTCGCCTTATTTGGTGGCAAAAAGGCATAAATTTCCCTTATTTTAGGGCAAAAAGACAGAAATTCCCCTTATTTTGTGGCAAAAACGCAGAAATTTCTTTCATTTTGAAGCAAAATTGCAGAAATTTCACTTATTTTGGGGCAAAATTGCAGATATTT
Source organism: Micromys minutus (assembly GCF_963924665.1). Lineage (NCBI taxonomy): Eukaryota > Metazoa > Chordata > Mammalia > Rodentia > Muridae > Micromys > Micromys minutus. The sequence goes on along the minus strand of NW_027667411.1, from coordinate 389,688 downwards.
CACTTATTTCAGGGAAAAAAAGCAGAAATTTTCTTATTTTGGGGCAAAAAGCAGAAATTTCTTTCATTTTGGTACAAAATTGCAAAAATTTTTTTTATTTTGGGGCAAAAAGGCAGAAATTTCTCATATTTTGGGGCAAAAATGAAGAAATTTCCCTTATTTTGAGGTAAAAAGGCTGAAATTCCTCTTATTTTGGGGCAAAGAGTCAGAAATTCTGCTTATTTTGGGGCAAAACCAGACATTTCCCTTATTTTGGGGAAAAATTTTAGAAATTTAATTTATTTCAGGGCAAAAAGTCAGAAATTCCCCTTATTTTGGGGCAAAACTCAGTAATTCCACTTATTTTGGGGCTAAATTCCAGAAATTTCCCTTATTTTGGGGCAAAATTGCAGAAATTTCACTTATTTGGGGCAAAATTGCAGAAATTTCACTTAATTCAGGAAAAAAGGCAGAAATTTTCATTATTTTGGGGCAAAAAGGCAGAAATTCCTAATATTTTGTGGCATAAATGCAGAAATTCCCCTTATTTTGTGTCAAAAAGGCAGAAATTTCACTTATTTCAGGGCATAATTCAAAAATTTCTTTATTTTGGGGCAAAAAGACAGAAATTCCGTTTATTTTGGGGTAAAAAGGCAGAAATTTCACTTATTTTGAGGTAAAAAGGCAGAAATTCCTCTTATTTTGTGGCAAAAATGAAGAAATTTCCCTTCTTTGTGGCAAAAAGTATCCATTTCATTTATTTATGGCAAAATTGCAGAAATTCCCCATATTTTGGAGCAAAATTGCAGAAAATCCCCTAATTGTGGGGCAAAAAGTCAGAAATTCCTTATATGTTGGGGCAAAAACACGGAAATTCTCCTTATTTTGGGGCAAAACTCAGAATTCCACATATTTTGGGGCAAAATTCCAGAAATTTCCTTTATTTTGGGGCAAAATTGTAGAAATTTCACTTATTTTGAGGCAAAATTGCAGAAATTTCACTTATTTCAGGGAAAAAAGACAGAAATTTTCCTTATTTTGGGGCAAAAAGGCAGAAATTCCTAATATTTTGTGGCAAAAATGCAGAAATTTTCCTTATTTTGTGTCGAAAAAGCAGAAATTTCCCTTATTTGGGGGCAAAATTGCAGAAATTTCACTTATTTCAGGGCATATTTCAAAAATTCATTTTATTTTGGGGCAAAAAGACAGAAATTCCGTTTATTTTTTGGTAAAAAGGCAGAAATTTCACTTATTTTGAGGTAAAAAGGCAGAAATTCCTCTTATTTTGGGGCAAAAATAAAGAAATTTCTATTTTTTTGTGGCAAAAGGTATACATTCCCCTTATTTTTGGGGAAAAAAGCAGAAATACCCCATATTTTGGAGCAAAATTGCAGAAATTCCCCTAGTTGTGGGGCAAAAAGGGAGAAATTCACTATTTGTTGGGGCAAAAAGACAGAAATTCTCCTTATATTGGGGCAAAACTCAGAAATTCCACTTATTTTGGGACAAAATTGCAGAAATTTCACTTATTTTGGGGCAAAATTGCAAAAATTTCAATAATTTCAGGGAAAAAAGGCAGAAATTTTCCTTATTTTGGGGCAAAAAGGCAGAAATTCCTAATACTTTGTGGAAAAAATGCAGAAATTCCCCTTATTTTGTTTCAAAAATGGAGAAATTCCTCTTATTTTGAGGTAAAAAGGCTGAAATTCGCCTTATTTGGGGGAGAAAGGCAGAAATTTCACTTATTTTGGGGCAAAAAACCAGAAATTCCTCTTATTTTGTGGCAAAAAGGCAGAAATTTCTTTTATTTTGGGGCAAAATTGCAGAAATTTAACTTATTTTGGGGCAAAATTGCAGAAACTTCATTTATTTCAGGGAAAAAAGCAGAAATTTTTTATTTTGGGGCAAAAAGGCAAAAATTTCTTTTATTTTGGTACAAAATTGCAAAAATTTTTATTATTTTGGGGCAAAAATGCAGAAATCTTCCTTATTTTGGGGAAAAATTACAGAAATTTCACTTATTTCAGGGAAAAAACGCAAAAATTTCTCTTATTTTGGGGCAAAAAGGCAGAAATTACTTTTAATTTGCTACAGAATTGCAGAAATTTTCTCTATTTTGGGGCAAAAATACAGAATTTCCCCATATTTTAGGGCAAAAAGGCAGAGATTCCCCTTATTATGAGGTAAAAAGGCGGAAATTCCCCTTATTTTGGAGCAAAAAGACAGAAATTCCCCTTATTTTGTGTCAAAAAGGCAGAAATTTCCCTTATTTTGGGGCAAAATTGCAGAAATTTCACTTATTTCAGGGAAAAAAGGCAGAAATTTTCCTTATTTTGGGGCAAAAGTCAGAAATTCCTAATATTTTGTGGCAAAAATGCAGAAATGCCCCTTATTTTGTGTCAAAAAGGCAGAAATTTCCCTTATCTGGGGGCAAAATTGCAGAAATTTCACTTATTTCAGGGCATAATTCAAAAATTGCTTTTATTTTGGGGCAAAAAGACAGAAATTCCGTTTATTTTTGGGTAAAAAGGCAGAAATTTCACTTATTTTGAGGTAAAAAGGCAGAAATTCTTCTTATTTTGGGGCAAAAATGAAAAAATTTCCCTTTTTTGTGGGAAAAGGTATACATTCCCTTTATTTTTGTGAAAAAAAGCAGAAATTCCCCGTATTTTGGAGCAAAATTGCAGAAATTTCCCTAGTTGTGGGGCAAAAAGGGAGAAATTTCCTATTTTTTGGGGCAAAAAGACAGAAATTCTCCTTATTTTGGGGCAAAACTCAGAAATTTCACTTATTTTGGGGCAAAATTGCAGAAATTTCACTTATTTCAGGGAAAAAAAGCAGAAATTTTCTTATTTTGGGGCAAAAAGCAGAAATTTCTTTCATTTTGGTACAAAATTGCAAAAATTTTTCTTATTTTGGGGCAAAAAGGCAGAAATTTCTCATATTTTGGGGCAAAAATGAAGAAATTTCCCTTATTTTGAGGTAAAAAGGCTGAAATTCCTCTTATTTTGGGGCAAAGAGTCAGAAATTCTGCTTATTTTGGGGCAAAACCAGACATTTCCCTTATTTTGGGGAAAAATTTTAGAAATTTAATTTATTTCAGGGCAAAAAGTCAGAAATTCCCCTTATTTTGGGGCAAAACTCAGTAATTCCACTTATTTTGGGGCTAAATTCCAGAAATTTCCCTTATTTTGGGGCAAAATTGCAGAAATTTCACTTATTTGGGGCAAAATTGCAGAAATTTCACTTAATTCAGGAAAAAAGGCAGAAATTTTCATTATTTTGGGGCAAAAAGGCAGAAATTCCTAATATTTTGTGGCATAAATCCAGAAATTCCCCTTATTTTGTGTCAAAAAGGCAGAAATTTCACTTATTTCAGGGCATAATTCAAAAATTTCTTTATTTTGGGGCAAAAAGACAGAAATTCCGTTTATTTTGGGGTAAAAAGGCAGAAATTTCACTTATTTTGAGGTAAAAAGGCAGAAATTCCTCTTATTTTGTGGCAAAAATGAAGAAATTTCCCTTCTTTGTGGCAAAAAGTATCCATTTCATTTATTTATGGCAAAATTGCAGAAATTCCCCATATTTTGGAGCAAAATTGCAGAAAATCCCCTAATTGTGGGGCAAAAAGTCAGAAATTCCTTATATGTTGGGGCAAAAACACGGAAATTCTCCTTATTTTGGGGCAAAACTCAGAATTCCACGTATTTTGGGGCAAAATTCCAGAAATTTCCTTTATTTTGGGGCAAAATTGTAGAAATTTCACTTATTTTGAGGCAAAATTGCAGAAATTTCACTTATTTCAGGGAAAAAAGACAGAAATTTTCCTTATTTTGGGGCAAAAAGGCAGAAATTCCTAATATTTTGTGGCAAAAATGCAGAAATTTTCCTTATTTTGTGTCGAAAAAGCAGAAATTTCCCTTATTTGGGGGCAAAATTGCAGAAATTTCACTTATTTCAGGGCATATTTCAAAAATTCATTTTATTTTGGGGCAAAAAGACAGAAATTCCGTTTATTTTTTGGTAAAAAGGCAGAAATTTCACTTATTTTGAGGTAAAAAGGCAGAAATTCCTCTTATTTTGGGGCAAAAATAAAGAAATTTCTATTTTTTTGTGGCAAAAGGTATACATTCCCCTTATTTTTGGGGAAAAAAGCAGAAATACCCCATATTTTGGAGCAAAATTGCAGAAATTCCCCTAGTTGTGGGGCAAAAAGGGAGAAATTCACTATTTGTTGGGGCAAAAAGACAGAAATTCTCCTTATATTGGGGCAAAACTCAGAAATTCCACTTATTTTGGGACAAAATTGCAGAAATTTCACTTATTTTGGGGCAAAATTGCAAAAATTTCAATAATTTCAGGGAAAAAAGGCAGAAATTTTCCTTATTTTGGGGCAAAAAGGCAGAAATTCCTAATACTTTGTGGAAAAAATGCAGAAATTCCCTTTATTTTGTTTCAAAAATGGAGAAATTCCTCTTATTTTGAGGTAAAAAGGCTGAAATTCGCCTTATTTGGGGGAGAAAGGCAGAAATTTCACTTATTTTGGGGCAAAAAACCAGAAATTCCTCTTATTTTGTGGCAAAAAGGCAGAAATTTCTTTTATTTTGGGGCAAAATTGCAGAAATTTAACTTATTTTGGGGCAAAAGTCAGAAATTCCTAATATTTTGTGGCAAAAATGCAGAAATGCCCCTTATTTTGTGTCAAAAAGGCAGAAATTTCCCTTATCTGGGGGCAAAATTGCAGAAATTTCACTTATTTCAGGGCATAATTCAAAAATTGCTTTTATTTTGGGGCAAAAAGACAGAAATTCCGTTTATTTTTGGGTAAAAAGGCAGAAATTTCACTTATTTTGAGGTAAAAAGGCAGAAATTCTTCTTATTTTGGGGCAAAAATGAAAAAAATTCCCTTTTTTGTGGGAAAAGGTATACATTCCCTTTATTTTTGTGAAAAAAAGCAGAAATTCCCCGTATTTTGGAGCAAAATTGCAGAAATTCCCCTAGTTGTGGGGCAAAAAGGGAGAAATTTCCTATTTGTTGGGGCAAAAAGACAGAAATTCTCCTTATTTTGGGGCAAAACTCAGAAATTCCACTTATTTTGGGGCAAAATTGCAGAAATTTCACTTATTTTGGGGCAAAATTGCAGAAATTTCACATATGTCAGAGAAAAAAGGCAGAAATTTTCTTTATTTTGGGGCAAAAAGGCAGAAATTCCTAATATTTTGAAGTAAAAAGGCTGAAATTCGCCTTATTTGGGGGCAAAAAGGCAGAAATTTCCCTTATTTTAGGGCAAAAAGATAGAAATTTCCCTTATTTTGTGGCAAAAAAACAGAAATTTCTTTTATTTTGGAGCAAAATTGCAGAAATATCACTTATTTTGGGGCAAAATTGCAGAAATTTCACTTATTTCAGGGAAAAAAGGCAGAAATTTTTCTTAATTTGAGGCAAAAAGGCAGAAATTCCTAATAGTTTGTGGCAAAAATGCAGAAATTCCCCTTATTTTGTGTCAAAAAGGCAGAAATTTCCCTTATCTGGGGGCACAATTGCAGAAATTTCAATTATTTCAGAGCATAATTCAAAAATTGCTTTTATTTTGGGGCAAAAAGACAGAACTTCCATTACTTTTTGGGTAAAAAGGCAGAAATTTCACATATTTTGAGGTAAAAAGGCAGAAATTCTTCTTATTTTGGGGCAAAAATGAAGAAATTTCCCTTTTTGTGGCAAAAGGTATACATTCCCCTTATTTTTGGGAAAAAAAGCAGAAATTCCCCGTATTTTGGAGCAAAATTGCAGAAATTCCCCTAGTTGTGGGGCAAAAAGGGAGAAATTCCCTATTTGTTGGGGCAAAAAGACAGAAATTCTCCTTATTTTTGGGCAAAAATCAAAAATTCCACTTATTTTGGGGCAAAATTGCAGAAATTTCACTTATTTTGGGGCAAAATTGCAGAAATTTCACTTATTTCAGAGAAAAAAGGCAGAAATTTTCTTTATTTTGGGGAACAAGGGCAGAAATTCCTAATATTTTGAGGTAAAAAGGCTGAAATTCGCCTTATTTGGTGGCAAAAAGGCATAAATTTCCCTTATTTTAGGGCAAAAAGACAGAAATTCCCCTTATTTTGTGGCAAAAACGCAGAAATTTCTTTCATTTTGAAGCAAAATTGCAGAAATTTCACTTATTTTGGGGCAAAATTGCAGATATTTCACTGATTTCAGGGAAAAAAAGCAGAAATTTTCTTATTTTGGGGCAAAAAGCAGAAATTTCTTTCATTTTGGTACAAAATTGCAAAAATTTTTTTTATTTTGGGGCAAAAAGGCAGAAATTTCTCATATTTTGGGGCAAAAATGAAGAAATTTCCCTTATTTTGAGGTAAAAAGGCTGAAATTCCTCTTATTTTGGGGCAAAGAGTCAGAAATTCTGCTTATTTTGGGGCAAAACCAGACATTTCCCTTATTTTGGGGAAAAATTTTAGAAATTTAATTTATTTCAGGGCAAAAAGTCAGAAATTCCCCTTATTTTGGGGCAAAACTCAGTAATTCCACTTATTTTGGGGCTAAATTCCAGAAATTTCCCTTATTTTGGGGCAAAATTGCAGAAATTTCACTTATTTGGGGCAAAATTGCAGAAATTTCACTTAATTCAGGAAAAAAGGCAGAAATTTTCATTATTTTGGGGCAAAAAGGCAGAAATTCCTAATATTTTGTGGCATAAATCCAGAAATTCCCCTTATTTTGTGTCAAAAAGGCAGAAATTTCACTTATTTCAGGGCATAATTCAAAAATTTCTTTATTTTGGGGCAAAAAGACAGAAATTCCGTTTATTTTGGGGTAAAAAGGCAGAAATTTCACTTATTTTGAGGTAAAAAGGCAGAAATTCCTCTTATTTTGTGGCAAAAATGAAGAAATTTCCCTTCTTTGTGGCAAAAAGTATCCATTTCATTTATTTATGGCAAAATTGCAGAAATTCCCCATATTTTGGAGCAAAATTGCAGAAAATCCCCTAATTGTGGGGCAAAAAGTCAGAAATTCCTTATATGTTGGGGCAAAAACACGGAAATTCTCCTTATTTTGGGGCAAAACTCAGAATTCCACATATTTTGGGGCAAAATTCCAGAAATTTCCTTTATTTTGGGGCAAAATTGTAGAAATTTCACTTATTTTGAGGCAAAATTGCAGAAATTTCACTTATTTCAGGGAAAAAAGACAGAAATTTTCCTTATTTTGGGGCAAAAAGGCAGAAATTCCTAATATTTTGTGGCAAAAATGCAGAAATTTTCCTTATTTTGTGTCGAAAAAGCAGAAATTTCCCTTATTTGGGGGCAAAATTGCAGAAATTTCACTTATTTCAGGGCATATTTCAAAAATTCATTTTATTTTGGGGCAAAAAGACAGAAATTCCGTTTATTTTTTGGTAAAAAGGCAGAAATTTCACTTATTTTGAGGTAAAAAGGCAGAAATTCCTCTTATTTTGGGGCAAAAATAAAGAAATTTCTATTTTTTTGTGGCAAAAGGTATACATTCCCCTTATTTTTGGGGAAAAAAGCAGAAATACCCCATATTTTGGAGCAAAATTGCAGAAATTCCCCTAGTTGTGGGGCAAAAAGGGAGAAATTCACTATTTGTTGGGGCAAAAAGACAGAAATTCTCCTTATATTGGGGCAAAACTCAGAAATTCCACTTATTTTGGGACAAAATTGCAGAAATTTCACTTATTTTGGGGCAAAATTGCAAAAATTTCAATAATTTCAGGGAAAAAAGGCAGAAATTTTCCTTATTTTGGGGCAAAAAGGCAGAAATTCCTAATACTTTGTGGAAAAAATGCAGAAATTCCCCTTATTTTGTTTCAAAAATGGAGAAATTCCTCTTATTTTGAGGTAAAAAGGCTGAAATTCGCCTTATTTGGGGGAGAAAGGCAGAAATTTCACTTATTTTGGGGCAAAAAACCAGAAATTCCTCTTATTTTGTGGCAAAAAGGCAGAAATTTCTTTTATTTTGGGGCAAAATTGCAGAAATTTAACTTATTTTGGGGCAAAATTGCAGAAACTTCATTTATTTCAGGGAAAAAAGCAGAAATTTTTTATTTTGGGGCAAAAAGGCAAAAATTTCTTTTATTTTGGTACAAAATTGCAAAAATTTTTATTATTTTGGGGCAAAAATGCAGAAATCTTCCTTATTTTGGGGAAAAATTACAGAAATTTCACTTATTTCAGGGAAAAAACGCAAAAATTTCTCTTATTTTGGGGCAAAAAGGCAGAAATTACTTTTAATTTGCTACAGAATTGCAGAAATTTTCTCTATTTTGGGGCAAAAATACAGAATTTCCCCATATTTTAGGGCAAAAAGGCAGAGATTCCCCTTATTATGAGGTAAAAAGGCGGAAATTCCCCTTATTTTGGAGCAAAAAGACAGAAATTCCCCTTATTTTGTGTCAAAAAGGCAGAAATTTCCCTTATTTTGGGGCAAAATTGCAGAAATTTCACTTATTTCAGGGAAAAAAGGCAGAAATTTTCCTTATTTTGGGGCAAAAGTCAGAAATTCCTAATATTTTGTGGCAAAAATGCAGAAATGCCCCTTATTTTGTGTCAAAAAGGCAGAAATTTCCCTTATCTGGGGGCAAAATTGCAGAAATTTCACTTATTTCAGGGCATAATTCAAAAATTGCTTTTATTTTGGGGCAAAAAGACAGAAATTCCGTTTATTTTTGGGTAAAAAGGCAGAAATTTCACTTATTTTGAGGTAAAAAGGCAGAAATTCTTCTTATTTTGGGGCAAAAATGAAAAAATTTCCCTTTTTTGTGGGAAAAGGTATACATTCCCTTTATTTTTGTGAAAAAAAGCAGAAATTCCCCGTATTTTGGAGCAAAATTGCAGAAATTTCCCTAGTTGTGGGGCAAAAAGGGAGAAATTTCCTATTTTTTGGGGCAAAAAGACAGAAATTCTCCTTATTTTGGGGCAAAACTCAGAAATTTCACTTATTTTGGGGCAAAATTGCAGAAATTTCACTTATTTCAGGGAAAAAAAGCAGAAATTTTCTTATTTTGGGGCAAAAAGCAGAAATTTCTTTCATTTTGGTACAAAATTGCAAAAATTTTTCTTATTTTGGGGCAAAAAGGCAGAAATTTCTCATATTTTGGGGCAAAAATGAAGAAATTTCCCTTATTTTGAGGTAAAAAGGCTGAAATTCCTCTTATTTTGGGGCAAAGAGTCAGAAATTCTGCTTATTTTGGGGCAAAACCAGACATTTCCCTTATTTTGGGGAAAAATTTTAGAAATTTAATTTATTTCAGGGCAAAAAGTCAGAAATTCCCCTTATTTTGGGGCAAAACTCAGTAATTCCACTTATTTTGGGGCTAAATTCCAGAAATTTCCCTTATTTTGGGGCAAAATTGCAGAAATTTCACTTATTTGGGGCAAAATTGCAGAAATTTCACTTAATTCAGGAAAAAAGGCAGAAATTTTCATTATTTTGGGGCAAAAAGGCAGAAATTCCTAATATTTTGTGGCATAAATCCAGAAATTCCCCTTATTTTGTGTCAAAAAGGCAGAAATTTCACTTATTTCAGGGCATAATTCAAAAATTTCTTTATTTTGGGGCAAAAAGACAGAAATTCCGTTTATTTTGGGGTAAAAAGGCAGAAATTTCACTTATTTTGAGGTAAAAAGGCAGAAATTCCTCTTATTTTGTGGCAAAAATGAAGAAATTTCCCTTCTTTGTGGCAAAAAGTATCCATTTCATTTATTTATGGCAAAATTGCAGAAATTCCCCATATTTTGGAGCAAAATTGCAGAAAATCCCCTAATTGTGGGGCAAAAAGTCAGAAATTCCTTATATGTTGGGGCAAAAACACGGAAATTCTCCTTATTTTGGGGCAAAACTCAGAATTCCACATATTTTGGGGCAAAATTCCAGAAATTTCCTTTATTTTGGGGCAAAATTGTAGAAATTTCACTTATTTTGAGGCAAAATTGCAGAAATTTCACTTATTTCAGGGAAAAAAGACAGAAATTTTCCTTATTTTGGGGCAAAAAGGCAGAAATTCCTAATATTTTGTGGCAAAAATGCAGAAATTTTCCTTATTTTGTGTCGAAAAAGCAGAAATTTCCCTTATTTGGGGGCAAAATTGCAGAAATTTCACTTATTTCAGGGCATATTTCAAAAATTCATTTTATTTTGGGGCAAAAAGACAGAAATTCCGTTTATTTTTTGGTAAAAAGGCAGAAATTTCACTTATTTTGAGGTAAAAAGGCAGAAATTCCTCTTATTTTGGGGCAAAAATAAAGAAATTTCTATTTTTTTGTGGCAAAAGGTATACATTCCCCTTATTTTTGGGGAAAAAAGCAGAAATACCCCATATTTTGGAGCAAAATTGCAGAAATTCCCCTAGTTGTGGGGCAAAAAGGGAGAAATTCACTATTTGTTGGGGCAAAAAGACAGAAATTCTCCTTATATTGGGGCAAAACTCAGAAATTCCACTTATTTTGGGACAAAATTGCAGAAATTTCACTTATTTTGGAACAAAATTGCAAAAATTTCAATAATTTCAGGGAAAAAAGGCAGAAATTTTCCTTATTTTGGGGCAAAAAGGCAGAAATTCCTAATACTTTGTGGAAAAAATGCAGAAATTCCCTTTATTTTGTTTCAAAAATGGAGAAATTCCTCTTATTTTGAGGTAAAAAGGCTGAAATTCGCCTTATTTGGGGGAGAAAGGCAGAAATTTCACTTATTTTGGGGCAAAAAACCAGAAATTCCTCTTATTTTGTGGCAAAAAGGCAGAAATTTCTTTTATTTTGGGGCAAAATTGCAGAAATTTAACTTATTTTGGGGCAAAATTGCAGAAACTTCATTTATTTCAGGGAAAAAAGCAGAAATTTTTTATTTTGGGGCAAAAAGGCAAAAATTTCTTTTATTTTGGTACAAAATTGCAAAAATTTTTATTATTTTGGGGCAAAAATGCAGAAATCTTCCTTATTTTGGGGAAAAATTACAGAAATTTCACTTATTTCAGGGAAAAAAACGCAAAAATTTCTCTTATTTTGGGGCAAAAAGGCAGAAATTACTTTTAATTTGCTACAGAATTGCAGAAATTTTCTCTATTTTGGGGCAAAAATACAGAATTTCCCCATATTTTAGGGCAAAAAGGCAGAGATTCCCCTTATTATGAGGTAAAAAGGCGGAAATTCCCCTTATTTTGGAGCAAAAAGACAGAAATTCCCCTTATTTTGTGTCAAAAAGGCAGAAATTTCCCTTATTTTGGGGCAAAATTGCAGAAATTTCACTTATTTCAGGGAAAAAAGGCAGAAATTTTCCTTATTTTGGGGCAAAAGTCAGAAATTCCTAATATTTTGTGGCAAAAATGCAGAAATGCCCCTTATTTTGTGTCAAAAAGGCAGAAATTATCCCTTATCTGGGGGCAAAATTGCAGAAATTTCACTTATTTCAGGGCATAATTCAAAAATTGCTTTTATTTTGGGGCAAAAAGACAGAAATTCCGTTTATTTTTGGGTAAAAAGGCAGAAATTTCACTTATTTTGAGGTAAAAAGGCAGAAATTCTTCTTATTTTGGGGCAAAAATGAAAAAATTTCCCTTTTTTGTGGGAAAAGGTATACATTCCCTTTATTTTTGTGAAAAAAAGCAGAAATTCCCCGTATTTTGGAGCAAAATTGCAGAAATTTCCCTAGTTGTGGGGCAAAAAGGGAGAAATTTCCTATTTTTTGGGGCAAAAAGACAGAAATTCTCCTTATTTTGGGGCAAAACTCAGAAATTTCACTTATTTTGGGGCAAAATTGCAGAAATTTCACTTATTTCAGGGAAAAAAAGCAGAAATTTTCTTATTTTGGGGCAAAAAGCAGAAATTTCTTTCATTTTGGTACAAAATTGCAAAAATTTTTCTTATTTTGGGGCAAAAAGGCAGAAATTTCTCATATTTTGGGGCAAAAATGAAGAAATTTCCCTTATTTTGAGGTAAAAAGGCTGAAATTCCTCTTATTTTGGGGCAAAGAGTCAGAAATTCTGCTTATTTTGGGGCAAAACCAGACATTTCCCTTATTTTGGGGAAAAATTTTAGAAATTTAATTTATTTCAGGGCAAAAAGTCAGAAATTCCCCTTATTTTGGGGCAAAACTCAGTAATTCCACTTATTTTGGGGCTAAATTCCAGAAATTTCCCTTATTTTGGGGCAAAATTGCAGAAATTTCACTTATTTGGGGCAAAATTGCAGAAATTTCACTTAATTCAGGAAAAAAGGCAGAAATTTTCATTATTTTGGGGCAAAAAGGCAGAAATTCCTAATATTTTGTGGCATAAATCCAGAAATTCCCCTTATTTTGTGTCAAAAAGGCAGAAATTTCACTTATTTCAGGGCATAATTCAAAAATTTCTTTATTTTGGGGCAAAAAGACAGAAATTCCGTTTATTTTGGGGTAAAAAGGCAGAAATTTCACTTATTTTGAGGTAAAAAGGCAGAAATTCCTCTTATTTTGTGGCAAAAATGAAGAAATTTCCCTTCTTTGTGGCAAAAAGTATCCATTTCATTTATTTATGGCAAAATTGCAGAAATTCCCCATATTTTGGAGCAAAATTGCAGAAAATCCCCTAATTGTGGGGCAAAAAGTCAGAAATTCCTTATATGTTGGGGCAAAAACACGGAAATTCTCCTTATTTTGGGGCAAAACTCAGAATTCCACATATTTTGGGGAAAAATTCCAGAAATTTCCTTTATTTTGGGGCAAAATTGTAGAAATTTCACTTATTTTGAGGCAAAATTGCAGACATTTCACTTATTTCAGGGAAAAAAGACAGAAATTTTCCTTATTTTGGGGCAAAAAGGCAGAAATTCCTAATATTTTGTGGCAAAAATGCAGAAATTTTCCTTATTTTGTGTCGAAAAAGCAGAAATTTCCCTTATTTGGGGGCAAAATTGCAGAAATTTCACTTATTTCAGGGCATATTTCAAAAATTCATTTTATTTTGGGGCAAAAAGACAGAAATTCCGTTTATTTTTTGGTAAAAAGGCAGAAATTTCACTTATTTTGAGGTAAAAAGGCAGAAATTCCTCTTATTTTGGGGCAAAAATAAAGAAATTTCTATTTTTTGTGGCAAAAGGTATACATTCCCCTTATTTTTGGGGAAAAAAGCAGAAATACCCCATATTTTGGAGCAAAATTGCAGAAATTCCCCTAGTTGTGGGGCAAAAAGGGAGAAATTCACTATTTGTTGGGGCAAAAAGACAGAAATTCTCCTTATATTGGGGCAAAACTCAGAAATTCCACTTATTTTGGGACAAAATTGCAGAAATTTCACTTATTTTGGGGCAAAATTGCAAAAATTTCAATAATTTCAGGGAAAAAAGGCAGAAATTTTCCTTATTTTGGGGCAAAAAGGCAGAAATTTCTCATATTTTGGGGCAAAAATGAAGAAATTTCCCTTATTTTGCGGTAAAAAGGCTGAAATTCCTCTTATTTTGGGGCAAAAAGTCAGAAATTCCGCTTATTTTGGGGCAAAAACAGACATTTCCCTTATTTTGGGGAAAAATTTTAGAAATTTAATTTATTTCAGGGCAAAAAGTCAGAAATTCCCCTTATTTTGGGGCAAAACTCAGAAATTCCACTTATTTTGGGGCTAAATTCCAGAAATTTTCCTCATTTTGGGGCAAAATTCCAGAAATTTCACTTATTTGGGGCAAAATTGCAGAAATTTCACTTAATTCAGGAAAAAGGGCAGAAATTTTCATTATTTTGGGGCAAAAATCAGAAATTCCTAATATTTTGTGGCATAAATGCAGAAATTCCCCTTATTTTGTGTCAAAAAGGCAGAAATTTCACTTATTTCAGGGCATAATTCAAAAATTTCTTTTATTTTGGGGCAAAAAGACAGAAATTCCGTTTATTTTGGGGTAAAAAGGCAGAAATTTCACTTATTTTGAGGTAAAAAGGCAGAAATTCCTCTTATTTTGTGGCAAAAATGAAGAAATTTCCCTTCTTTGTGGCAAAAAGTATCCATTTCATTTATTTATGGCAAAATTGCAGAAATTCCCCATATTTTGGAGCAAAATTGCAGAAAATCCCCTAATTGTGGGGCAAAAAGTCAGAAATTCCTTATATGTTGGGGCAAAAACAGGGAAATTCTCCTTATTTTGGGGCAAAACTCAGAATTCCACATATTTTGGGGCAAAATTCCAGAAATTTCCTTTATTTTGGGGCAAAATTGTAGAAATTTCACTTATTTTGAGGCAAAATTGCAGAAATTTCACTTATTTCAGGGAAAAAAGACAGAAATTTTCCTTATTTTGGGGCAAAAAGGCAGAAATTCCTAATATTTTGTGGCAAAAATGCAGAAATTTTCCTTATTTTCTGTCGAAAAAACAGAAATTTCCCTTATTTGGGGGCAAAATTGCAGAAATTTCACTTATTTCAGGACATATTTCAAAAATTCATTTTATTTTGGGGCAAAAGGAAGGAAATTCCGTTTATTTTTTGGTAAAAAGGCAGAAATTTCACTTATTTTGAGGTAAAAAGGCAGAAATTCCTCTTATTTTGGGGCAAAAATAAAGAAATTTCTATTTTTTGTGGCAAAAGGTATACATTCCCCTTATTTTTGGGGAAAAAAGCAGAAATACCCCATATTTTGGAGCAAAATTGCAGAAATTCCCCTAGTTGTGGGGCAAAAAGGGAGAAATTCACTATTTGTTGGGGCAAAAAGACAGAAATTCTCCTTATATTGGGGCAAAACTCAGAAATTCCACTTATTTTGGGACAAAAATGCAGAAATTTCACTTATTTTGGGGCAAAATTGCAAAAATTTCAATAATTTCAGGGAAAAAAGGCAGAAATTTTCCTTATTTTGGGGCAAAAATGCAGAAATTCCTAATACTTTGTGGAAAAAATGCAGAAATTCCCCTTATTTTGTTTCAATATGGAGAAATTCCTCTTATTTTGAGGTAAAAAGGCTGAAATTCGCCTCATTTGGGGGCAGAAAGGCAGAAATTTCACTTATTTTGGGGCAAAAAAACAGAAATTCCTCTTATTTTGTGGCAAAAAGGCAGAAATTTCTTTTATTTTGGGGCAAAATTGCAGATATTTAACTTATTTTGGGGCAAAATTGCAGAAATTTCTTTTATTTCAGGGAAAAAAGCAGAAATTTTCTTATTTTGGGGCAAAAAGGCAAAAATTTTTATTATTTTGGGGCAAAAATGCAGAAATCTTCCTTATTTTGGGGAAAAATTACAGAAATTTCACTTATTTCAGGGAAAAAAGGCAGAAATTTTCCTTATTTTGGGGCAAAAGTCAGAAATTCCTAATATTTTGTGGCAAAAATGCAGAAATGCCCCTTATTTTGTGTCAAAAAGGCAGAAATTTCCCTTATCTGGGGGCAAAATTGCAGAAATTTCATTTCTTTCAGGGCATAATTAAAAAATTGCTTTTATTTTGGGGCAAAAAGACAGAAATTCCGTTTATTTTTGGGTAAAAAGGCAGAAATTTCACTTATTTTGAGGTAAAAAGGCAGAAATTCTTCTTATTTTGGGGCAAAAATGAAAAAAATTCCCTTTTTTGTGGGAAAAGGTATACATTCCCTTTATTTTTGTGAAAAAAAGCAGAAATTCCCCGTATTTTGGAGCAAAATTGCAGAAATTCCCCTAGTTGTGGGGCAAAAAGGGAGAAATTTCCTATTTGTTGGGGCAAAAAGACAGAATATCTCCTTATTTTGTGGCAAAACTCAGAAATTCCACTTATTTTGGGGCAAAATTGCAGAAATTTCACTTATTTTGGGGCAAAATTGCAGAAATTTCACATATGTCAGAGAAAAAAGTCAGAAATTTTCTTTATTTTGGGGCAAAAAGGCAGAAATTCCTAATATTTTGAAGTAAAAAGGCTGAAATTCGCCTTATTTGGGGGCAAAAAGGCAGAAATTTCCCTTATTTTAGGGCAAAAAGATAGAAATTTCCCTTATTTTGTGGCAAAAAAACAGAAATTTCTTTTATTTTGGAGCAAAATTGCAGAAATATCACTTATTTTGGGGCAAAATTGCAGAAATTTCACTTATTTCAGGGAAAAAAGTCAGAAATTTTTCTTAATTTGAGGCAAAAAGGCAGAAATTCCTAATAGTTTGTGGCAAAAATCCAGAAATTCCCCTTATTTTGTGTCAAAAAGGCAGAAATTTCCCTTATCTGGGGGCACAATTGCAGAAATTTCAATTATTTCAGAGCATAATTCAAAAATTGCTTTTATTTTGGGGCAAAAAGACAGAACTTCCATTACTTTTTGGGTAAAAAGGCAGAAATTTCACATATTTTGAGGTAAAAAGGCAGAAATTCTTCTTATTTTGGGGCAAAAATGAAGAAATTTCCCTTTTTGTGGCAAAAGGTATACATTCCCCTTATTTTTGGGAAAAAAAGCAGAAATTCCCCGTATTTTGGAGCAAAATTGCAGAAATTCCCCTAGTTGTGGGGCAAAAAGGGAGAAATTCCCTATTTGTTGGGGCAAAAAGACAGAAATTCTCCTTATTTTGGGGCAAAACTCAGAAATTCCACTTATTTTGGGGCAAAATTGCAGAAATTTCACTTATTTTGGGGCAAAATTGCAGAAATTTCACTTATTTCAGAGAAAAAAGGCAGAAATTTTCTTTATTTTGGGGAAAAAGGGCAGAAATTCCTAATATTTTGAGGTAAAAAGGCTGAAATTCGCCTTATTTGGTGGCAAAAAGGCAGAAATTTCCCTTATTTTAGGGCAAAAAGACAGAAATTCCCCTTATTTTGTGGCAAAAACGCAGAAATTTCTTTCATTTTGAAGCAAAATTGCAGAAATTTCACTTATTTTGGGGCAAAATTGCAGATATTTCACTTATTTCAGGGAAAAAAAGCAGAAATTTTCTTATTTTGGGGCAAAAAGCAGAAATTTCTTTCATTTTGGTACAAAATTGCAAAAATTTTTCTTATTTTGGGGCAAAAAGGCAGAAATTTCTCATATTTTGGGGCAAAAATGAAGAAATTTCCCTTATTTTGAGGTAAAAAGGCTGAAATTCCTCTTATTTTGGGGCAAAGAGTCAGAAATTCTGCTTATTTTGGGCCAAAACCAGACATTTCCCTTATTTTGGGGAAAAATTTTAGAAATTTAATTTATTTCAGGGCAAAAAGTCAGAAATTCCCCTTATTTTGGGGCAAAACTCAGTAATTCCACTTATTTTGGGGCTAAATTCCAGAAATTTCCTTTATTTTGGGGCAAAATTGCAGAAATTTCACTTATTTGGGGCAAAATTGCAGAAATTTCACTTAATTCAGGAAAAAAGGCAGAAATTTTCATTATTTTGGGGCAAAAAGGCAGAAATTCCTAATATTTTGTGGCATAAATGCAGAAATTCCCCTTATTTTGTGTCAAAAAGGCAGAAATTTCACTTATTTCAGGGCATAATTCAAAAATTTCTTTATTTTGGGGCAAAAAGACAGAAATTCCGTTTATTTTGGGGTAAAAAGGCAGAAATTTCACTTATTTTGAGGTAAAAAGGCAGAAATTCCTCTTATTTTGTGGCAAAAATGAAGAAATTTCCCTTCTTTGTGGCAAAAAGTATCCATTTCATTTATTTATGGCAAAATTGCAGAAATTCCCCATATTTTGGAGCAAAATTGCAGAAAATCCCCTAATTGTGGGGCAAAAAGTCAGAAATTCCTTATATGTTGGGGCAAAAACACGGAAATTCTCCTTATTTTGGGGCAAAACTCAGAATTCCACATATTTTGGGGCAAAATTCCAGAAATTTCCTTTATTTTGGGGCAAAATTGTAGAAATTTCACTTATTTTGAGGCAAAATTGCAGAAATTTCACTTATTTCAGGGAAAAAAGACAGAAATTTTCCTTATTTTGGGGCAAAAAGGCAGAAATTCCTAATATTTTGTGGCAAAAATGCAGAAATTTTCCTTATTTTGTGTCGAAAAAGCAGAAATTTCCCTTATTTGGGGGCAAAATTGCAGAAATTTCACTTATTTCAGGGCATATTTCAAAAATTCATTTTATTTTGGGGCAAAAAGACAGAAATTCCGTTTATTTTTTGGTAAAAAGGCAGAAATTTCACTTATTTTGAGGTAAAAAGGCAGAAATTCCTCTTATTTTGGGGCAAAAATAAAGAAATTTCTATTTTTTTGTGGCAAAAGGTATACATTCCCCTTATTTTTGGGGAAAAAAGCAGAAATACCCCATATTTTGGAGCAAAATTGCAGAAATTCCCCTAGTTGTGGGGCAAAAAGGGAGAAATTCACTATTTGTTGGGGCAAAAAGACAGAAATTCTCCTTATATTGGGGCAAAACTCAGAAATTCCACTTATTTTGGGACAAAATTGCAGAAATTTCACTTATTTTGGGGCAAAATTGCAAAAATTTCAATAATTTCAGGGAAAAAAGGCAGAAATTTTCCTTATTTTGGGGCAAAAATGCAGAAATTCCTAATACTTTGTGGAAAAAATGCAGAAATTCCCCTTATTTTGTTTCAAAAATGGAGAAATTCCTCTTATTTTGAGGTAAAAAGGCTGAAATTCGCCTTATTTGGGGGAGAAAGGCAGAAATTTCACTTATTTTGGGGCAAAAAACCAGAAATTCCTCTTATTTTGTGGCAAAAAGGCAGAAATTTCTTTTATTTTGGGGCAAAATTGCAGAAATTTAACTTATTTTGGGGCAAAATTGCAGAAACTTCATTTATTTCAGGGAAAAAAAGCAGAAATTTTCTTATTTTGGGGCAAAAAGGCAAAAATTTCTTTTATTTTGGTACAAAATTGCAAAAATTTTTATTATTTTGGGGCAAAAATGCAGAAATCTTCCTTATTTTGGGGAAAAATTACAGAAATTTCACTTATTTCAGGGAAAAAACGCAAAAATTTCTCTTATTTTGGGGCAAAAAGGCAGAAATTACTTTTAATTTGCTACAAAATTGCAGAAATTTTCTCTATTTTGGGGCAAAAATACAGAATTTCCCCATATTTTAGGGCAAAAAGGCAGAGATTCCCCTTATTATGAGGTAAAAAGGCGGAAATTCCCCTTATTTTGGAGCAAAAAGACAGAAATTCCCCTTATTTTGTGTCAAAAAGGCAGAAATTTCCCTTATTTTGGGGCAAAATTGCAGAAATTTCACTTATTTCAGGGAAAAAAGGCAGAAATTTTCCTTATTTTGGGGCAAAAGTCAGAAATTCCTAATATTTTGTGGCAAAAATGCAGAAATGCCCCTTATTTTGTGTCAAAAAGGCAGAAATTTCCCTTATCTGGGGGCAAAATTGCAGAAATTTCACTTATTTCAGGGCATAATTCAAAAATTGCTTTTATTTTGGGGCAAAAAGACAGAAATTCCGTTTATTTTTGGGTAAAAAGGCAGAAATTTCACTTATTTTGAGGTAAAAAGGCAGAAATTCTTCTTATTTTGGGGCAAAAATGAAAAAATTTCCCTTTTTTGTGGGAAAAGGTATACATTCCCTTTATTTTTGTGAAAAAAAGCAGAAATTCCCCGTATTTTGGAGCAAAATTGCAGAAATTTCCCTAGTTGTGGGGCAAAAAGGGAGAAATTTCCTATTTTTGGGGGCAAAAAGACAGAAATTCTCCTTATTTTGGGGCAAAACTCAGAAATTCCACTTATTTTGGGGCAAAATTGCAGAAATTTCACTTATTTTGGGGCAAAATTGCAGAAATTTCACTTATGTCAGAGAAAAAAGGCAGAAATTTTCTTTATTTTGGGGCAAAAAGGCAGAAATTCCTAATATTTTGAGGTAAAAAGGCTGAAATTCGCCTTATTTGGGGGCAAAAAGGCAGAAATTTCCCTTATTTTAGGGCAAAAAGACAGAAATTTCCCTTATTTTGTGGCAAAAAAACAGTAATTTCTTTTATTTTGGAGCAAAATTGCAGAAATATCACTTATTTTGGGGCAAAATTGCAGAAATTTCACTTATTTCAGGGAAAAAAACAAATTTTTCTTAATTTGGGGCAAAAAGGCAGAAATTCCTAATATTTTGTGGCAAAAATGCAGAAATTCCCCTTATTTTGTGTCAAAAAGGCAGAAATTTCCCTTATCTGGGGGCACAATTGCAGAAATTTCAATTATTTCAGAGCATAATTCAAAAATTGCTTTTATTTTGGGGCAAAAAGACAGAACTTCCATTTCTTTTTGGGTAAAAAGGCAGAAATTTCACATATTTTGAGGTAAAAAGGCAGAAATTCTTCTTATTTTGGGGCAAAAATGAAGAAATTTCCCTTTTTGTGGCAAAAGGTATACATTCCCCTTATTTTTGGGAAAAAAAGCAGAAATTCCCCGTATTTTGGAGCAAAATTGCAGAAATTCCCCTAGTTGTGGGGCAAAAAGGGAGAAATTCCCTATTTGTTGGGGCAAAAAGACAGAAATTCTCCTTATTTTGGGGCAAAACTCAGAAATTCCACTTATTTTGGGGCAAAATTGCAGAAATTTCACTTATTTTGGGGCAAAATTGCAGAAATTTCACTTATTTCAGAGAAAAAAGGCAGAAATTTTCTTTATTTTGGGGAACAAGGGCAGAAATTCCTAATATTTTGAGGTAAAAAGGCTGAAATTCGCCTTATTTGGTGGCAAAAAGGCAGAAATTTCCCTTATTTTAGGGCAAAAAGACAGAAATTCCCCTTATTTTGTGGCAAAAAGGCAGAAATTTCTTTCATTTTGGAGCAAAATTGCAGAAATTTCACTTATTTTGGGGCAAAATTGCAGAAATTTCACTTATTTCAGGGAAAAAAAGCAGAAATTTTCTTATTTTGGGGCAAAAAGCAGAAATTTCTTTCATTTTGGTACAAAATTGCAAAAATTTTTCTTATTTTGGGGCAAAAAGGCAGAAATTTTTCTTATTTTGAGGTAAAAAGGCTGAAATTTCTCTTATTTTGGGGCAAAAAGTCAGAAATTCCGCTTATTTTGGGGCAAAAACAGACATTTCCCTTATTTTGGGGAAAAATTTTAGAAATTTAATTTATTTCAGGGCAAAAAGTCAGAAATTCCCCTTATGTTGGGGCAAAACTCAGAAATTCCACTTATTTTGGGGCTAAATTCCAGAAATTTCCCTTATTTTGGGGCAAACTTGCAGAAATTTCACTTATTTGGGGCAAAATTGCAGAAATTTCACTTAATTCAGGAAAAAAGGCAGAAATTTTCATTATTTTGGGGCAAAAAGGCAGAAATTCCTAATATTTTGTGGCATAAATGCAGAAATTCCCCTTATTTTGGGTCAAAAAGGCAGAAATTTCACTTATTTCAGGGCATAATTCAAAAATTTCTTTTATTTTGGGGCAAAAAGACAGAAATTCCGTTTATTTTGGGGTAAAAAGGCAGAAATTTCACTTATTTTGAGGTAAAAAGGCAGAAATTCCTCTTATTTTGTGGCAAAAATGAAGAAATTTCCCTTCTTTGTGGCAAAAAGTATCCATTTCATTTATTTATGGCAAAATTGCAGAAATTCCCCATATTTTGGAGCAAAATTGCAGAAAATCCCCTAATTGTGGGGCAAAAAGTCAGAAATTCCTTATATGTTGGGGCAAAAACACCGAAATTCTCCTTATTTTGGGGCAAAACTCAGAATTCCACATATTTTGGGGCAAAATTCCAGAAATTTCCTTTATTTTGGGGCAAAATTGTAGAAATTTCACTTATTTTGAGGCAAAATTGCAGAAATTTCACTTATTTCAGGGAAAAAAGACAGAAATTTTCCTTATTTTGGGGCAAAAAGGCAGAAATTCCTAATATTTTGTGGCAAAAATGCAGAAATTTTCCTTATTTTGTGTCGAAAAAGCAGAAATTTCCCTTATTTGGGGGCAAAATTGCAGAAATTTCACTTATTTCAGGGCATATTTCAAAAATTCATTTTATTTTTGGGCAAAAAGACAGAAATTCCGTTTATTTTTTGGTAAAAAGGCAGAAATTTTACTTATTTTGAGGTAAAAAGGCAGAAATTCCTCTTATTTTGGGGCAAAAATAAAGAAATTTCTATTTTTTTGTGGCAAAAGGTATACATTCCCCTTATTTTTGGGGAAAAAAGCAGAAATACCCCATATTTTGGAGCAAAATTGCAGAAATTCCCCTAGTTGTGGGGCAAAAAGGGAGAAATTCACTATTTGTTGGGGCAAAAAGACAGAAATTCTCCTTATATTGGGGCAAAACTCAGAAATTCCACTTATTTTGGGACAAAATTGTGGAAATTTCACTTATTTTGGGGCAAAATTGCAAAAATTTCAATAATTTCAGGGAAAAAAGGCAGAAATTTTCCTTATTTTGGGGCAAAAAGGCAGAAATTCCTAATACTTTGTGGAAAAAATGCAGAAATTCCCCTTATTTTGTTTCAAAAATGGAGAAATTCCTCTTATTTTGAGGTAAAAAGGCTGAAATTCGCCTTATTTGGGGGCAGAAAGGCAGAAATTTCACTTATTTTGGGGCAAAAAACCAGAAATTCCTCTTATTTTGTGGCAAAAAGGCAGAAATTTCTTTTATTTTGGGGCAAAATTGCAGAAATTTAACTTATTTTGGGGCAAAATTGCAGAAACTTCATTTATTTCAGGGAAAAAAAGCAGAAATTTTCTTATTTTGGGGCAAAAAGGCAAAAATTTCTTTTATTTTGGTACAAAATTGCAAAAATTTTTATTATTTTGGGGCAAAAATGCAGAAATCTTCCTTATTTTGGGGAAAAATTACAGAAATTTCACTTATTTCAGGGAAAAAACGCAAAAATTTCTCTTATTTTGGGGCAAAAAGGCAGAAATTACTTTTAATTTGCTACAAAATTGCAGAAATTTTCTCTATTTTGGGGCAAAAATACAGAATTTCCCCATATTTTAGGGCAAAAAGGCAGAGATTCCCCTTATTATGAGGTAAAAAGGCGGAAATTCCCCTTATTTTGGAGCAAAAAGACAGAAATTCCCCTTATTTTGTGTCAAAAATGCAGAAATTTCCCTTATTTTGGGGCAAAATTGCAGAAATTTCACTTATTTCAGGGAAAAAAGGCAGAAATTTTCCTTATTTTGGGGCAAAAGTCAGAAATTCCTAATATTTTGTGGCAAAAATGCAGAAATGCCCCTTATTTTGTGTCAAAAAGGCAGAAATTTCCCTTATCTGGGGGCAAAATTGCAGAAATTTCACTTATTTCAGGGCATAATTCAAAAATTGCTTTTATTTTGGGGCAAAAAGACAGAAATTCCGTTTATTTTTGGGTAAAAAGGCAGAAATTTCACTTATTTTGAGGTAAAAAGGCAGAAATTCTTCTTATTTTGGGGCAAAAATGAAAAAATTTCCCTTTTTTGTGGGAAAAGGTATACATTCCCTTTATTTTTGTGAAAAAAGGCAGAAATTCCCCGTATTTTGGAGCAAAATTGCAGAAATTTCCCTAGTTGTGGGGCAAAAAGGGAGAAATTTCCTATTTTTTGGGGCAAAAAGACAGAAATTCTCCTTATTTTGGGGCAAAACTCAGAAATTCCACTTATTTTGGGGCAAAATTGCAGAAATTTCACTTATTTTGGGGCAAAATTGCAGAAATTTCACTTATGTCAGAGAAAAAAGGCAGAAATTTTCTTTATTTTGGGGCAAAAAGGCAGAAATTCCTAATATTTTGAGGTAAAAAGGCTGAAATTCGCCTTATTTGGGGGCAAAAAGGCAGAAATTTCCCTTATTTTAGGGCAAAAAGACAGAAATTTCCCTTATTTTGTGGCAAAAAAACAGTAATTTCTTTTATTTTGGAGCAAAATTGCAGAAATATCACTTATTTTGGGGCAAAATTGCAGAAATTTCACTTATTTCAGGGAAAAAAACAGAAATTTTTCTTAATTTGGGGCAAAAAGGCAGAAATTCCTAATATTTTGTGGCAAAAATGCAGAAATTCCCCTTATTTTGTGTCAAAAAGGCAGAAATTTCCCTTATCTGGGGGCACAATTGCAGAAATTTCAATTATTTCAGAGCATAATTCAAAAATTGCTTTTATTTTGGGGCAAAAAGACAGAACTTCCATTTCTTTTTGGGTAAAAAGGCAGAAATTTCACATATTTTGAGGTAAAAAGGCAGAAATTCTTCTTATTTTGGGGCAAAAATGAAGAAATTTCCCTTTTTGTGGCAAAAGGTATACATTCCCCTTATTTTTGGGAAAAAAAGCAGAAATTCCCCGTATTTTGGAGCAAAATTGCAGAAATTCCCCTAGTTGTGGGGCAAAAAGGGAGAAATTCCCTATTTGTTGGGGCAAAAAGACAGAAATTCTCCTTATTTTGGGGCAAAACTCAGAAATTCCACTTATTTTGGGGCAAAATTGCAGAAATTTCACTTATTTTGGGGCAAAATTGCAGAAATTTCACTTATTTCAGAGAAAAAAGGCAGAAATTTTCTTTATTTTGGGGAAAAAGGGCAGAAATTCCTAATATTTTGAGGTAAAAAGGCTGAAATTCGCCTTATTTGGTGGCAAAAAGGCAGAAATTTCCCTTATTTTAGGGCAAAAAGACAGAAATTCCCCTTATTTTGTGGCAAAAAGGCAGAAATTTCTTTCATTTTGGAGCAAAATTGCAGAAATTTCACTTATTTTGGGGCAAAATTGCAGAAATTTCACTTATTTCAGGGAAAAAAGCAGAAATTTTCTTATTTTGGGGCAAAAAGCAGAAATTTCTTTCATTTTGGTACAAAATTGCAAAAATTTTTCTTATTTTGGGGCAAAAAGGCAGAAATTTTTCTTATTTTGAGGTAAAAAGGCTGAAATTTCTCTTATTTTGGGGCAAAAAGTCAGAAATTCCGCTTATTTTGGGGCAAAAACAGACATTTCCCTTATTTTGGGGAAAAATTTTAGAAATTTAATTTATTTCAGGGCAAAAAGTCAGAAATTCCCCTTATGTTGGGGCAAAACTCAGAAATTCCACTTATTTTGGGGCTAAATTCCAGAAATTTCCCTTATTTTGGGGCAAAATTGCAGAAATTTCACTTATTTGGGGCAAAATTGCAGAAATTTCACTTAATTCAGGAAAAAAGGCAGAAATTTTCATTATTTTGGGGCAAAAAGGCAGAAATTCCTAATATTTTGTGGCATAAATGCAGAAATTCCCCTTATTTTGTGTCAAAAAGGCAGAAATTTCACTTATTTCAGGGCATAATTCAAAAATTTCTTTTATTTTGGGGCAAAAAGACAGAAATTCCGTTTATTTTGGGGTAAAAAGGCAGAAATTTCACTTATTTTGAGGTAAAAAGGCAGAAATTCCTCTTATTTTGTGGCAAAAATGAAGAAATTTCCCTTCTTTGTGGCAAAAAGTATCCATTTCATTTATTTATGGCAAAATTGCAGAAATTCCCCATATTTTGGAGCAAAATTGCAGAAAATCCCCTAATTGTGGGGCAAAAAGTCAGAAATTCCTTATATGTTGGGGCAAAAACACCGAAATTCTCCTTATTTTGGGGCAAAACTCAGAATTCCACATATTTTGGGGCAAAATTCCAGAAATTTCCTTTATTTTGGGGCAAAATTGTAGAAATTTCACTTATTTTGAGGCAAAATTGCAGAAATTTCACTTATTTCAGGGAAAAAAGACAGAAATTTTCCTTATTTTGGGGCAAAAAGGCAGAAATTCCTAATATTTTGTGGCAAAAATGCAGAAATTTTCCTTATTTTGTGTCGAAAAAGCAGAAATTTCCCTTATTTGGGGGCAAAATTGCAGAAATTTCACTTATTTCAGGGCATATTTCAAAAATTCATTTTATTTTGGGGCAAAAAGACAGAAATTCCGTTTATTTTTTGGTAAAAAGGCAGAAATTTCACTTATTTTGAGGTAAAAAGGCAGAAATTCCTCTTATTTTGGGGCAAAAATAAAGAAATTTCTATTTTTTTGTGGCAAAAGGTATACATTCCCCTTATTTTTGGGGAAAAAAGCAGAAATACCCCATATTTTGGAGCAAAATTGCAGAAATTCCCCTAGTTGTGGGGCAAAAAGGGAGAAATTCACTATTTGTTGGGGCAAAAAGACAGAAATTCTCCTTATATTGGGGCAAAACTCAGAAATTCCACTTATTTTGGGACAAAATTGCGGAAATTTCACTTATTTTGGGGCAAAATTGCAAAAATTTCAATAATTTCAGGGAAAAAAGGCAGAAATTTTCCTTATTTTGGGGCAAAAAGGCAGAAATTCCTAATACTTTGTGGAAAAAATGCAGAAATTCCCCTTATTTTGTTTCAAAAATGGAGAAATTCCTCTTATTTTGAGGTAAAAAGGCTGAAATTCGCCTTATTTGGGGGCAGAAAGGCAGAAATTTCAATTATTTTGGGGCAAAAAACCAGAAATTCCTCTTATTTTGTGGCAAAAAGGCAGAAATTTTTTTTATTTTGGGGCAAAATTGCAGAAATTTAACTTATTTTGGGGCAAAATTGCAGAAACTTCATTTATTTCAGGGAAAAAAGCAGAAATTTTTTATTTTGGGGCAAAAAGGCAAAAATTTCTTTTATTTTGGTACAAAATTGCAAAAATTTTTATTATTTTGGGGCAAAAATGCAGAAATCTTCCTTATTTTGGGGAAAAATTACAGAAATTTCACTTATTTCAGGGAAAAAACGCAAAAATTTCTCTTATTTTGGGGCAAAAAGGCAGAAATTACTTTTAATTTGCTACAAAATTGCAGAAATTTTCTCTATTTTGGGGCAAAAATACAGAATTTCCCCATATTTTAGGGCAAAAAGGCAGAGATTCCCCTTATTATGAGGTAAAAAGGCGGAAATTCCCCTTATTTTGGAGCAAAAAGACAGAAATTCCCCTTATTTTGTGTCAAAAAGGCAGAAATTTCCCTTATTTTGGGGCAAAATTGCAGAAATTTCACTTATTTCAGGGAAAAAAGGCAGAAATTTTCCTTATTTTGGGGCAAAAGTCAGAAATTCCTAATATTTTGTGGCAAAAATGCAGAAATGCCCCTTATTTTGTGTCAAAAAGGCAGAAATTTCCCTTATCTGGGGGCAAAATTGCAGAAATTTCACTTATTTCAGGGCATAATTCAAAAATTGCTTTTATTTTGGGGCAAAAAGACAGAAATTCCGTTTATTTTTGGGTAAAAAGGCAGAAATTTCACTTATTTTGAGGTAAAAAGGCAGAAATTCTTCTTATTTTGGGGCAAAAATGAAAAAATTTCCCTTTTTTGTGGGAAAAGGTATACATTCCCTTTATTTTTGTGAAAAAAAGCAGAAATTCCCCGTATTTTGGAGCAAAATTGCAGAAATTTCCCTAGTTGTGGGGCAAAAAGGGAAAAATTTCCTATTTTTTGGGGCAAAAAGACAGAAATTCTCCTTATTTTGGGGCAAAACTCAGAAATTCCACTTATTTTGGGGCAAAATTGCAGAAATTTCACTTATTTTGGGGCAAAATTGCAGAAATTTCACTTATGTCAGAGAAAAAAGGCAGAAATTTTCTTTATTTTGGGGCAAAAAGGCAGAAATTCCTAATATTTTGAGGTAAAAAGGCTGAAATTCGCCTTATTTGGGGGCAAAAAGGCAGAAATTTCCCTTATTTTAGGGCAAAAAGACAGAAATTTCCCTTATTTTGTGGCAAAAAAACAGTAATTTCTTTTATTTTGGAGCAAAATTGCAGAAATATCACTTATTTTGGGGCAAAATTGCAGAAATTTCACTTATTTCAGGGAAAAAAACAGAAATTTTTCTTAATTTGGGGCAAAAAGGCAGAAATTCCTAATATTTTGTGGCAAAAATGCAGAAATTCCCCTTATTTTGTGTCAAAAAGGCAGAAATTTCCCTTATCTGGGGGCACAATTGCAGAAATTTCAATTATTTCAGAGCATAATTCAAAAATTGCTTTTATTTTGGGGCAAAAAGACAGAACTTCCATTTCTTTTTGGGTAAAAAGGCAGAAATTTCACATATTTTGAGGTAAAAAGGCAGAAATTCTTCTTATTTTGGGGCAAAAATGAAGAAATTTCCCTTTTTGTGGCAAAAGGTATACATTCCCCTTATTTTTGGGAAAAAAAGCAGAAATTCCCCGTATTTTGGAGCAAAATTGCAGAAATTCCCCTAGTTGTGGGGCAAAAAGGGAGAAATTCCCTATTTGTTGGGGCAAAAAGACAGAAATTCTCCTTATTTTGGGGCAAAACTCAGAAATTCCACTTATTTTGGGGCAAAATTGCAGAAATTTCACTTATTTTGGGGCAAAATTGCAGAAATTTCACTTATTTCAGAGAAAAAAGGCAGAAATTTTCTTTATTTTGGGGAAAAAGGGCAGAAATTCCTAATATTTTGAGGTAAAAAGGCTGAAATTCGCCTTATTTGGTGGCAAAAAGGCAGAAATTTCCCTTATTTTAGGGCAAAAAGACAGAAATTCCCCTTATTTTGTGGCAAAAAGGCAGAAATTTCTTTCATTTTGGAGCAAAATTGCAGAAATTTCACTTATTTTGGGGCAAAATTGCAGAAATTTCACTTATTTCAGGGAAAAAAGCAGAAATTTTCTTATTTTGGGGCAAAAAGCAGAAATTTCTTTCATTTTGGTACAAAATTGCAAAAATTTTTCTTATTTTGGGGCAAAAAGGCAGAAATTTTTCTTATTTTGAGGTAAAAAGGCTGAAATTTCTCTTATTTTGGGGCAAAAAGTCAGAAATTCCGCTTATTTTGGGGCAAAAACAGACATTTCCCTTATTTTGGGGAAAAATTTTAGAAATTTAATTTATTTCAGGGCAAAAAGTCAGAAATTCCCCTTATGTTGGGGCAAAACTCAGAAATTCCACTTATTTTGGGGCTAAATTCCAGAAATTTCCCTTATTTTGGGGCAAAATTGCAGAAATTTCACTTATTTGGGGCAAAATTGCAGAAATTTCACTTAATTCAGGAAAAAAGGCAGAAATTTTCATTATTTTGGGGCAAAAAGGCAGAAATTCCTAATATTTTGTGGCATAAATGCAGAAATTCCCCTTATTTTGTGTCAAAAAGGCAGAAATTTCACTTATTTCAGGGCATAATTCAAAAATTTCTTTTATTTTGGGGCAAAAAGACAGAAATTCCGTTTATTTTGGGGTAAAAAGGCAGAAATTTCACTTATTTTGAGGTAAAAAGGCAGAAATTCCTCTTATTTTGTGGCAAAAATGAAGAAATTTCCCTTCTTTGTGGCAAAAAGTATCCATTTCATTTATTTATGGCAAAATTGCAGAAATTCCCCATATTTTGGAGCAAAATTGCAGAAAATCCCCTAATTGTGGGGCAAAAAGTCAGAAATTCCTTATATGTTGGGGCAAAAACACCGAAATTCTCCTTATTTTGGGGCAAAACTCAGAATTCCACATATTTTGGGGCAAAATTCCAGAAATTTCCTTTATTTTGGGGCAAAATTGTAGAAATTTCACTTATTTTGAGGCAAAATTGCAGAAATTTCACTTATTTCAGGGAAAAAAGACAGAAATTTTCCTTATTTTGGGGCAAAAAGGCAGAAATTCCTAATATTTTGTGGCAAAAATGCAGAAATTTTCCTTATTTTGTGTCGAAAAAGCAGAAATTTCCCTTATTTGGGGGCAAAATTGCAGAAATTTCACTTATTTCAGGGCATATTTCAAAAATTCATTTTATTTTGGGGCAAAAAGACAGAAATTCCGTTTATTTTTTGGTAAAAAGGCAGAAATTTCACTTATTTTGAGGTAAAAAGGCAGAAATTCCTCTTATTTTGGGGCAAAAATAAAGAAATTTCTATTTTTTTGTGGCAAAAGGTATACATTCCCCTTATTTTTGGGGAAAAAAGCAGAAATACCCCATATTTTGGAGCAAAATTGCAGAAATTCCCCTAGTTGTGGGGCAAAAAGGGAGAAATTCACTATTTGTTGGGGCAAAAAGACAGAAATTCTCCTTATATTGGGGCAAAACTCAGAAATTCCACTTATTTTGGGACAAAATTGCGGAAATTTCACTTATTTTGGGGCAAAATTGCAAAAATTTCAATAATTTCAGGGAAAAAAGGCAGAAATTTTCCTTATTTTGGGGCAAAAAGGCAGAAATTCCTAATACTTTGTGGAAAAAATGCAGAAATTCCCCTTATTTTGTTTCAAAAATGGAGAAATTCCTCTTATTTTGAGGTAAAAAGGCTGAAATTCGCCTTATTTGGGGGCAGAAAGGCAGAAATTTCAATTATTTTGGGGCAAAAAACCAGAAATTCCTCTTATTTTGTGGCAAAAAGGCAGAAATTTTTTTTATTTTGGGGCAAAATTGCAGAAATTTAACTTATTTTGGGGCAAAATTGCAGAAACTTCATTTATTTCAGGGAAAAAAGCAGAAATTTTTTATTTTGGGGCAAAAAGGCAAAAATTTCTTTTATTTTGGTACAAAATTGCAAAAATTTTTATTATTTTGGGGCAAAAATGCAGAAATCTTCCTTATTTTGGGGAAAAATTACAGAAATTTCACTTATTTCAGGGAAAAAACGCAAAAATTTCTCTTATTTTGGGGCAAAAAGGCAGAAATTACTTTTAATTTGCTACAAAATTGCAGAAATTTTCTCTATTTTGGGGCAAAAATACAGAATTTCCCCATATTTTAGGGCAAAAAGGCAGAGATTCCCCTTATTATGAGGTAAAAAGGCGGAAATTCCCCTTATTTTGGAGCAAAAAGACAGAAATTCCCCTTATTTTGTGTCAAAAAGGCAGAAATTTCCCTTATTTTGGGGCAAAATTGCAGAAATTTCACTTATTTCAGGGAAAAAAGGCAGAAATTTTCCTTATTTTGGGGCAAAAGTCAGAAATTCCTAATATTTTGTGGCAAAAATGCAGAAATGCCCCTTATTTTGTGTCAAAAAGGCAGAAATTTCCCTTATCTGGGGGCAAAATTGCAGAAATTTCACTTATTTCAGGGCATAATTCAAAAATTGCTTTTATTTTGGGGCAAAAAGACAGAAATTCCGTTTATTTTTGGGTAAAAAGGCAGAAATTTCACTTATTTTGAGGTAAAAAGGCAGAAATTCTTCTTATTTTGGGGCAAAAATGAAAAAATTTCCCTTTTTTGTGGGAAAAGGTATACATTCCCTTTATTTTTGTGAAAAAAAGCAGAAATTCCCCGTATTTTGGAGCAAAATTGCAGAAATTTCCCTAGTTGTGGGGCAAAAAGGGAGAAATTTCCTATTTTTGGGGGCAAAAAGACAGAAATTCTCCTTATTTTGGGGCAAAACTCAGAAATTCCACTTATTTTGGGGCAAAATTGCAGAAATTTCACTTATTTTGGGGCAAAATTGCAGAAATTTCACTTATGTCAGAGAAAAAAGGCAGAAATTTTCTTTATTTTGGGGCAAAAAGGCAGAAATTCCTAATATTTTGAGGTAAAAAGGCTGAAATTCGCCTTATTTGGGGGCAAAAAGGCAGAAATTTCCCTTATTTTAGGGCAAAAAGACAGAAATTTCCCTTATTTTGTGGCAAAAAAAACAGTAATTTCTTTTATTTTGGAGCAAAATTGCAGAAATATCACTTATTTTGGGGCAAAATTGCAGAAATTTCACTTATTTCAGGGAAAAAAACAGAAATTTTTCTTAATTTGGGGCAAAAAGGCAGAAATTCCTAATATTTTGTGGCAAAAATGCAGAAATTCCCCTTATTTTGTGTCAAAAAGGCAGAAATTTCCCTTATCTGGGGGCACAATTGCAGAAATTTCAATTATTTCAGAGCATAATTCAAAAATTGCTTTTATTTTGGGGCAAAAAGACAGAACTTCCATTTCTTTTTGGGTAAAAAGGCAGAAATTTCACATATTTTGAGGTAAAAAGGCAGAAATTCTTCTTATTTTGGGGCAAAAATGAAGAAATTTCCCTTTTTGTGGCAAAAGGTATACATTCCCCTTATTTTTGGGAAAAAAAGCAGAAATTTCCCGTATTTTCGAGCAAAATTGCAGAAATTCCCATAGTTGTGGGGCAAAAAGGGAGAAATTCCCTATTTGTTGGGGCAAAAAGACAGAAATTCTCCTTATTTGGGGGCAAAACTCAGAAATTCCACTTATTTTGGGGCAAAATTGCAGAAATTTCACTTATTTTGGGGCAAAATTGCAGAAATTTCACTTATTTCAGAGAAAAAAGGCAGAAATTTTCTTTATTTTGGGGAAAAAGGGCAGAAATTCCTAATATTTTGAGGTAAAAAGGCTGAAATTCGCCTTATTTGGTGGCAAAAAGGCAGAAATTTCCCTTATTTTAGGGCAAAAAGACAGAAATTCCCCTTATTTTGTGGCAAAAAGGCAGAAATTTCTTTCATTTTGGAGCAAAATTGCAGAAATTTCACTTATTTTGGGGCAAAATTGCAGAAATTTCACTTATTTCAGGGAAAAAAGCAGAAATTTTCTTATTTTGGGGCAAAAAGCAGAAATTTCTTTCATTTTGGTACAAAATTGCAAAAATTTTTCTTATTTTGGGGCAAAAAGGCAGAAATTTTTCTTATTTTGAGGTAAAAAGGCTGAAATTTCTCTTATTTTGGGGCAAAAAGTCAGAAATTCCGCTTATTTTGGGGCAAAAACAGACATTTCCCTTATTTTGGGGAAAAATTTTAGAAATTTAATTTATTTCAGGGCAAAAAGTCAGAAATTCCCCTTATGTTGGGGCAAAACTCAGAAATTCCACTTATTTTGGGGCTAAATTCCAGAAATTTCCCTTATTTTGGGGCAAAATTGCAGAAATTTCACTTATTTGGGGCAAAATTGCAGAAATTTCACTTAATTCAGGAAAAAAGGCAGAAATTTTCATTATTTTGGGGCAAAAAGGCAGAAATTCCTAATATTTTGTGGCATAAATGCAGAAATTCCCCTTATTTTGTGTCAAAAAGGCAGAAATTTCACTTATTTCAGGGCATAATTCAAAAATTTCTTTTATTTTGGGGCAAAAAGACAGAAATTCCGTTTATTTTGGGGTAAAAAGGCAGAAATTTCACTTATTTTGAGGTAAAAAGGCAGAAATTCCTCTTATTTTGTGGCAAAAATGAAGAAATTTCCCTTCTTTGTGGCAAAAAGTATCCATTTCATTTATTTATGGCAAAATTGCAGAAATTCCCCATATTTTGGAGCAAAATTGCAGAAAATCCCCTAATTGTGGGGCAAAAAGTCAGAAATTCCTTATATGTTGGGGCAAAAACACCGAAATTCTCCTTATTTTGGGGCAAAACTCAGAATTCCACATATTTTGGGGCAAAATTCCAGAAATTTCCTTTATTTTGGGGCAAAATTGTAGAAATTTCACTTATTTTGAGGCAAAATTGCAGAAATTTCACTTATTTCAGGGAAAAAAGACAGAAATTTTCCTTATTTTGGGCCAAAAAGGCAGAAATTCCTAATATTTTGTGGCAAAAATGCAGAAATTTTCCTTATTTTGTGTCGAAAAAGCAGAAATTTCCCTTATTTGGGGGCAAAATTGCAGAAATTTCACTTATTTCAGGGCATATTTCAAAAATTCATTTTATTTTGGGGCAAAAAGACAGAAATTCCGTTTATTTTTTGGTAAAAAGGCAGAAATTTCACTTATTTTGAGGTAAAAAGGCAGAAATTCCTCTTATTTTGGGGCAAAAATAAAGAAATTTCTATTTTTTTGTGGCAAAAGGTATACATTCCCCTTATTTTTGGGGAAAAAAGCAGAAATACCCCATATTTTGGAGCAAAATTGCAGAAATTCCCCTAGTTGTGGGGCAAAAAGGGAGAAATTCACTATTTGTTGGGGCAAAAAGACAGAAATTCTCCTTATATTGGGGCAAAACTCAGAAATTCCACTTATTTTGGGACAAAATTGCAGAAATTTCACTTATTTTGGGGCAAAATTGCAAAAATTTCAATAATTTCAGGGAAAAAAGGCAGAAATTTTCCTTATTTTGGGGCAAAAAGGCAGAAATTCCTAATACTTTGTGGAAAAAATGCAGAAATTCCCCTTATTTTGTTTCAAAAATGGAGAAATTCCTCTTATTTTGAGGTAAAAAGGCTGAAATTCGCCTTATTTGGGGGAGAAAGGCAGAAATTTCACTTATTTTGGGGCAAAAAACCAGAAATTCCTCTTATTTTGTGGCAAAAAGGCAGAAATTTCTTTTATTTTGGGGCAAAATTGCAGAAATTTAACTTATTTTGGGGCAAAATTGCAGAAACTTCATTTATTTCAGGGAAAAAAGCAGAAATTTTTTATTTTGGGGCAAAAAGGCAAAAATTTCTTTTATTTTGGTACAAAATTGCAAAAATTTTTATTATTTTGGGGCAAAAATGCAGAAATCTTCCTTATTTTGGGGAAAAATTACAGAAATTTCACTTATTTCAGGGAAAAAACGCAAAAATTTCTCTTATTTTGGGGCAAAAAGGCAGAAATTACTTTTAATTTGCTACAAAATTGCAGAAATTTTCTCTATTTTGGGGCAAAAATACAGAATTTCCCCATATTTTAGGGCAAAAAGGCAGAGATTCCCCTTATTATGAGGTAAAAAGGCAGAAATTCCCCTTATTTTGGAGCAATAAGACAGAAATTCCCCTTATTTTGTGTCAAAAAGGCAGAAATTTCCCTTATTTTGGGGCAAAATTGCAGAAATTTCACTTATTTCAGGGAAAAAAGGCAGAAATTTTCCTTATTTTGGGGCAAAAGTCAGAAATTCCTAATATTTTGTGGCAAAAATGCAGAAATGCCCCTTATTTTGTGTCAAAAAGGCAGAAATTTCCCTTATCTGGGGGCAAAATTGCAGAAATTTCACTTATTTCAGGGCATAATTAAAAAATTGCTTTTATTTTGGGGCAAAAAGAAAGAAATTCCGTTTATTTTTGGGTAATAAGGCAGAAATTTCACTTATTTTGAGGTAAAAAGGCAGAAATTCTTCTTATTTTGGGGCAAAAATGAAAAAATTTCCCTTTTTTGTGGGAAAAGGTATACATTTCCTTTATTTTTGTGAAAAAAAGCAGAAATTCCCCGTATTTTGGAGCAAAATTGCAGAAATTTCCCTAGTTGTGGGGCAAAAAGGGAGAAATTTCCTATTTTTTGGGGCAAAAAGACAGAAATTCTCCTTATTTTGGGGCAAAACTCAGAAATTCCACTTATTTTGGAGCAAAATTGCAGAAATATCACTTATTTTGGGGCAAAATTGCAGAAATTTCACTTATTTCAGGGAAAAAAGCAGAAATTTTTCTTAATTTGGGGCAAAAAGGCAGAAATTCCTAATATTTTGTGGCAAAAATGCAGAAATTCCCCTTATTTTGTGTCAAAAAGGCAGAAATTTCCCTTATCTGGGGGCACAATTGCAGAAATTTCAATTATTTCAGAGCATAATTCAAAAATTGCTTTTATTTTGGGGCAAAAAGACAGAACTTCCATTTCTTTTTGGGTAAAAAGGCAGAAATTTCACATATTTTGAGGTAAAAAGGCAGAAATTCTTCTTATTTTGGGGCAAAAATGAAGAAATTTCCTTTTTTGTGGCCAAAGGTATACATTCCCCTTATTTTTGGGAAAAAAAGCAGAAATTCCCCGTATTTTGGAGCAAAATTGCAGAAATTCCCCTAGTTGTGGGGCAAAAAGGGAGAAATTCCCTATTTGTTGGGGCAAAAAGACAGAAATTCTCCTTATTTTGGGGCAAAACTCAGAAATTCCACTTATTTTGGGGCAAAATTGCAGAAATTTCACTTATTTTGGGGCAAAATTGCAGAAATTTCACTTATTTCAGAGAAAAAAGGCAGAAATTTTCTTTATTTTGGGGAAAAAGGGCAGAAATTCCTAATATTTTGAGGTAAAAAGGCTGAAATTCGCCTTATTTGGTGGCAAAAAGGCAGAAATTTCCCTTATTTTAGGGCAAAAAGACAGAAATTCCCCTTATTTTGTGGCAAAAAGGCAGAAATTTCTTTCATTTTGGAGCAAAATTGCAGAAATTTCACTTATTTTGGGGCAAAATTGCAGAAATTTCACTTATTTCAGGGAAAAAAAGCAGAAATTTTCTTATTTTGGGGCAAAAAGCAGAAATTTCTTTCATTTTGGTACAAAATTGCAAAAATTTTTCTTATTTTGGGGCAAAAAGGCAGAAATTTTTCTTATTTTGAGGTAAAAAGGCTGAAATTTCTCTTATTTTGGGGCAAAAAGTCAGAAATTCCGCTTATTTTGGGGCAAAAACAGACATTTCCCTTATTTTGGGGAAAAATTTTAGAAATTTAATTTATTTCAGGGCAAAAAGTCAGAAATTCCCCTTATGTTGGGGCAAAACTCAGAAATTCCACTTATTTTGGGGCTAAATTCCAGAAATTTCCCTTATTTTGGGGCAAAATTGCAGAAATTTCACTTATTTGGGGCAAAATTGCAGAAATTTCACTTAATTCAGGAAAAAAGGCAGAAATTTTCATTATTTTGGGGCAAAAAGGCAGAAATTCCTAATATTTTGTGGCATAAATGCAGAAATTCCCCTTATTTTGTGTCAAAAAGGCAGAAATTTCACTTATTTCAGGGCATAATTCAAAAATTTCTTTTATTTTGGGGCAAAAAGACAGAAATTCCGTTTATTTTGGGGTAAAAAGGCAGAAATTTCACTTATTTTGAGGTAAAAAGGCAGAAATTCCTCTTATTTTGTGGCAAAAATGAAGAAATTTCCCTTCTTTGTGGCAAAAAGTATCCATTTCATTTATTTATGGCAAAATTGCAGAAATTCCCCATATTTTGGAGCAAAATTGCAGAAAATCCCCTAATTGTGGGGCAAAAAGTCAGAAATTCCTTATATGTTGGGGCAAAAACACCGAAATTCTCCTTATTTTGGGGCAAAACTCAGAATTCCACATATTTTGGGGCAAAATTCCAGAAATTTCCTTTATTTTGGGGCAAAATTGTAGAAATTTCACTTATTTTGAGGCAAAATTGCAGAAATTTCACTTATTTCAGGGAAAAAAGACAGAAATTTTCCTTATTTTGGGGCAAAAAGGCAGAAATTCCTAATATTTTGTGGCAAAAATGCAGAAATTTTCCTTATTTTGTGTCGAAAAAGCAGAAATTTCCCTTATTTGGGGGCAAAATTGCAGAAATTTCACTTATTTCAAGGCATATTTCAAAAATTCATTTTATTTTGGGGCAAAAAGACAGAAATTCCGTTTATTTTTTGGTAAAAAGGCAGAAATTTCACTTATTTTGAGGTAAAAAGGCAGAAATTCCTCTTATTTTGGGGCAAAAATAAAGAAATTTCTATTTTTTTGTGGCAAAAGGTATACATTCCCCTTATTTTTGGGGAAAAAAGCAGAAATACCCCATATTTTGGAGCAAAATTGCAGAAATTCCCCTAGTTGTGGGGCAAAAAGGGAGAAATTCACTATTTGTTGGGGCAAAAAGACAGAAATTCTCCTTATATTGGGGCAAAACTCAGAAATTCCACTTATTTTGGGACAAAATTGCAGAAATTTCACTTATTTTGGGGCAAAATTGCAAAAATTTCAATAATTTCAGGGAAAAAAGGCAGAAATTTTCCTTATTTTGGGGCAAAAAGGCAGAAATTCCTAATACTTTGTGGAAAAAATGCAGAAATTCCCTTATTTTGTTTCAAAAATGGAGAAATTCCTCTTATTTTGAGGTAAAAAGGCTGAAATTCGCCTTATTTGGGGGAGAAAGGCAGAAATTTCACTTATTTGGGGGCAAAAAACCAGAAATTCCTCTTATTTTGTGGCAAAAAGGCAGAAATTTCTTTTATTTTGGGGCAAAATTGCAGAAATTTAACTTATTTTGGGGCAAAATTGCAGAAACTTCATTTATTTCAGGGAAAAAAGCAGAAATTTTTTATTTTGGGGCAAAAAGGCAAAAATTTCTTTTATTTTGGTACAAAATTGCAAAAATTTTTATTATTTTGGGGCAAAAATGCAGAAATCTTCCTTATTTTGGGGAAAAATTACAGTAATTTCACTTATTTCAGGGAAAAAATGCAAAAATTTCTCTTATTTTGGGGCAAAAAGGCAGAAATTACTTTTAATTTGCTACAAAATTGCAGAAATTTTCTCTATTTTGGGGCAAAAATACAGAATTTCCCCATATTTTAGGGCAAAAAGGCAGAGATTCCCCTTATTATGAGGTAAAAAGGCGGAAATTCCCCTTATTTTGGAGCAAAAAGACAGAAATTCCCCTTATTTTGTGTCAAAAAGGCAGAAATTTCCCTTATTTTGGGGCAAAATTGCAAAAATTTCAATAATTTCAGGGAAAAAAGGCAGAAATTTTCCTTATTTTGGGGCAAAAAGGCAGAAATTCCTAATACTTTGTGGAAAAAATGCAGAAATTCCCCTTATTTTGTTTCAAAAATGGAGAAATTCCTCTTATTTTGAGGTAAAAAGGCTGAAATTCGCCTTATTTGGGGACAGAAAGGCAGAAATTTCACTTATTTTGGGGCAAAAAAACAGAAATTCCTCTTATTTTGTGGCAAAAAGGCAGAAATTTCTGTTATTTTGGGGCAAAATTGCAGAAATTTAACTTATTTTGGGGCAAAATTGCAGAAATTTCATTTATTTTAGGGAAAAAAGCAGAAATTTTCTTATTTTGGGGCAAAAAGGCAAAAATTTCTTTTATTTTGGTACAAAATTGCAAAAATTTTTATTATTTTGGGGCAAAAATGCAGAAATTTCCCATATTTTGGGGCAAAAATGAAGAAATTCCCCTTATTTTGAGGTGAAAAGGCTGAAATTCCTCTTATTTTGGGACAAAAAGTCAGA
The DNA here is from genome assembly GCF_963924665.1 of Micromys minutus. Classification (NCBI taxonomy): domain Eukaryota; kingdom Metazoa; phylum Chordata; class Mammalia; order Rodentia; family Muridae; genus Micromys; species Micromys minutus. The sequence goes on along the minus strand of NW_027667411.1, from coordinate 351,115 downwards.
AATTCACCTTATTTTGGGGCAAAAAGCAGAGATTACCCTTATTTTGGGGAAAAATTTTAGAAATTTAACTTATTTCAGGGCAAAAAGTCAGAAATTACCCTTATTTTGGGGCAAAAAGGCAGAAATTCCGTTTATTTTTGAGGAAAAGTCAGAAATTGCACTTCTTTTGAGCCAAAAAGCGAAAAATCCCCTTATTTTGGGGTAAAAATGAAGAAATTTCCCTTTTTTATGGCAAAAAGGTATACCTTCCCTTTATTTTCGGGCAAAAAGGCAGAAATTCCCCGTATTTTGAAGCAAAATTGCAGAAATTCCCCTAATTTTGGGGCAAAATCGCAGAACTTCCCCTTATTTTGGGGTAAAACTGCAGAAATTTCACTTATTTGGCGGCAAAATGGCAGAAATTCCCTTTATTTTCGGTGAAAAAGGCAGAAAATCCCCGTATTTTGGAGCAAAATTGCAGAAATTCACCTAATTTTGGGGTAAAACATGCAGTAATTTTCTTTATTTTGGGGTAAAAAGGCAGAAATTCCTTTTATTTGGGGCAAAAGTCAGAAATTCCCCTTAATTTATGGTAAATTGCAGAAATTTCCCTTATTTGGGGACAAAAAACAGAAATTCCTTTTATTTTGGGGCAAAATTGCAGAAAATTCCTTTATTATGGGGAAAAATTGCAGAAATTTCTTTTATTTTAAGGCAAAATTGCAGAAATTTCACTTATTTCAGAGAAAAAAACTAAAATTTTTCTTATTTTAGGGCAAAATGCAGAAATTCCCATTATTTTGGGGCAAAACGGCAGAAATTCACCTTATTTTGGTGTAAAATTGCAGACATTTCAAATATTTCATGGCAAAAAGGCAGAAATTCCCCTTATTTGGGGGCAAAAAGGCGGAAATTCCCCTTATTTTGGGATAAAATTGCAGAAATTTCCCTTGTTTGGGGGCAAAAAGGCAGAAAATCCCCTTAATTTCAGGCAAAAAGGCAGAAATTCCCCGTATTTTGGAGCAAAATTGCAGAAATTCCCCTAATATTGGGGCAAAAATGCAGAAATTCCCTTTATTTGGGGCAAATCGGCAGAAGATCCCCTTATTTTCAGGAAAAGAGGCAGAAATTCCCTGCATTTTGAAGCAAAATTGCAGAAACTCCCCTAATTTGAGGCAAAAAGGCAGAAATTCCCTTTATTTTGGGGCAAAAAAACAGAAATTCTCCTTATTTCGGGGCAAAAATCAGAAATTTCCCTTATTTTGGGGCAAAATTTTAGAAATTTCTTTTATTTTGGTACAGAATTGCAGAAATTTTTCTTATTTTGTGGCAAAAAGGCAGAAATTTTCCATACTTTGGTGCAAAAGGCTGAAATTCTTCCTTTTTGAGGTAAAATGCTGAAATTCCCCATATTTTGGGGCAAAAAGGCACAAATTTTCCTTATTTTCGGGCCAAATTGCAGAAATTTCATTTTTTTCAGGGCAAAAAGTCAGGAATTACTTTTATTTTGGGGTAAAAATCAGAAATTTCTTTTATTTTGGTACAAAATTGAAGAAATTTTTCTTATTTTGGAACAAAAAGTCAGAAATTCCCCATATTTTGGGCAAAAGGCAGAAATTCCCCTTATTTTGAGGTAAAAAGGCTGAAATTCCCGTTATTTTGGTTCAAAAAGACAGAAATTCCCTTTACTTTGTGGCAAAAAGGCAGAAATTCTCGTTAATTGGGGCAGAAAAGCAAAAATTTTCCTTATTTGGGGGCAATAAGGCAGAAATTTCCCATATTTTGTGGCAAAAAGGCAGAAACTGCTTTTATTTGGAGGTAAAATGCTGAAATTCCCCTTATTTTGGCAAAAAGGCAGAAATTCCCCTTATTTTGGGGCAAAATTGCAGAAATTTCACTTATTTCAAGGCAAAAAGTCAGAAAATTGCCTTATTTTGGGGCAAAAAGTAGAAATTCTCCTAATTTTGGGGTCAAAAACAGAAATTCCCCTCATTTTGGGGTAAAATTGTGGAAATTTCAAATATTTCAGGGCAAAAAGGGAGAAGTTCCACTTTATTTCAGGCAATAAGGGAGAAATTCCCCGTATTTTGGAGCAAAATTTCAGAAATTCCCCTTATATTGGAGCAAAAATGCTGAAATTCCCATTATTTTGATGCAATAAGGCAGAAATTCCCCGTATTTTGAAGCAAAATTGCACATATTCCCTTAATTTTGAGGGAAAATGCAGAAATTCACATTATTTTGGGGCAAAAAGAAAGAAATTCTTCTTATTTCAGGGCAAAAAGTCAGAAATTCCCATTATTTTGGGGCAAAATTCCAGAAATTTCCTTTATTTTGGGGCAAAATTGCAGAAATCTCCCTTATTTTGGGGAAAAATTACAGAAATTTCACTTATTTCAGGGAAAAAACGCAGAAATTTCTCTTATTTTAGGGCAAAAACGCAGAAATTACTTTTAATTTGGTACAAAATTGCAGACATTTTCTTTATTTTGGGGCAAAAATATAGAATTTCCCCATATTTTAGGGCAAAAAGGCAGAGATTCCTGTTATTATGAGGCAAAAAGGCGGAAATTCCCCTTATTTTGGAGCAAAAAGACAGAAATTCCCCTTATGTTGTGTCAAAAAGGCAGAAATTTCCCTTATTTTGGGGCAAAATTGCAGAAATTTCACTTATTTCAGGGAAAAAAGGCAGAAATTTTCCTTCTTTTGGGGCAAAAAGGCAGAAATTCCTAATATTTTGTGGCAAAAATGCAGAAATTCCCCTTATTGTGTGGAAAAAAGGCAGAAATTTTTCTTATTTTGGAGCAAAATTGCAGAAATTTCATTTATTTCAGGGCATAATTCAAAAATTGCTTTTATTTTGGGGCAAAAAGACAGAAATTCCGTTTATTTTTGCGTAAAAAGTCAGAAATTGCACTTATTTTGAGCCAAAAGGCGAAAAATCCCCTTATTTTGGGGTAAAAATGAAGAAATTTTTCTTGTTTATGGCAAAACGTATACATTCCCTTTATTTTCAGGCAAAAAGGCAGAAATTTCCCGTATTTTGGAGCAAAATTGCAGAAATTCCCTTAATTTTGGGGCAAAACGCAGAACTTCCCCTTATTTTGGGGTAAAACTGCAGAAATTTCACTTATTTCGCGGCAAAATGGCAGAAATTCCCTTTATTTTCGGCGAAAAAGGCAGAAAATCCCCGTATTTTGGAGCAAAATTGCAGAAATTCACCTAATTTTGGGGTAAAACATGCAGTAATTTTCTTTATTTTGGGGCAAAAATAAAGAAATTCTTCATATTTTAGGGCAAAAAGGCAGAGATTCCCCTTATTATGAGGTAAAAAGGCTGAAATTCCCCTTATTTTGGGGCAAAAAGTCAGAAATTCCCCTTATTTTGGGGCAAAAAGGCAGAAATTCCGTTTATTTTTGGGGAAAAGTCAGAAATTGCACTTATTTTGAGCCAAAAGGTGAAAAATCCCCTTATTTTGGGGTAAAAATGAAGAAATTTCCCTTTTTTATGGCAAAAAGGTATACATTCCCTTTATTTTCGGGCAAAAAGGCAGAAATTCCCCGTATTTTGGAGCAAAATTGCAGAAATTCCCTTAATTTTGGGGCAAAATGCAGAACTTCCCCTTATTTTGGGGTAAAACTGCAGAAATTTCACTTATTTCGCGGCAAAATGGCAGAAATTCCCTTTATTTTCCGCGAAAAAGGCAGAAAATCCCCGTATTTTGGAGCAAAATTGCAGAAATTCACCTAATTTTGGGATAAAACATGCAGTAATTTTCTTTATTTTGGGGTAAAAAGGCAGAAATTTAACTTATTTTGAGGTAAAAGGGCAGAAATTCTTCTTATTTTGGGGCAAAGATGAAGAAATTTCCCTTTTTTGTGGCAAAAGGTATACATTCTCCTCATTTTGGGGAAAAAAAAGCAGAAATTCCCCATATTTTGGAGCAAAATTGCAGAAATTTCCCTACTTGTGGGGCAAAAAGGGAGAAATTCCCTATTTGTTTGGGCAAAAAGACAAAAACTCTCCTTATTTTGGGGCAAAACTCAGAAATTCCACTTATTTTGGGGCAAAATTGCAGAAATTTCACTTATTTTGGGGTAAAATTGCAGAAATTTCACTTATTTCAGAGAAAAAAGGAAGAAATTTTCTTTATTTTGGGAAAAAGGCAGAAATTCCTAATATTTTGAGGTAAAAAGGCTGAAATTTGCCTTATTTGGGGGCAAAAAGGCAGAAATTTCCCTTATTTTAGGGCAAAAAGACAGAAATTCCCCTTATTTTGTGGCAAAAAGGCAGAAATTTCTTTTATTTTGGAGCAAAATTGCAGAAATTTCACTTATTTTGGGGCAAAATTGCAGAAATTACTTATTTCAGGGAAAAAAAGCAGAAATTTTCTTATTTTGGGGCAAAAAGCAGAAATTTCTTTCATTTTGGTACAAAATTGCAAAAATTTTTCTTATTTTGGGGCAAAAAGGCAGAAATTTCTCATATTTTGGGGCAAAAATGAAGAAATTTCCATTATTTTGAGGTAAAAAGGCTGAAATTCCTCCTATTTTGGGGCAAAAAGTCAGAAATTCCACTTATTTTGGGGCAAAAACAGACATTTCCCTTATTTTGGGGAAAAATTTTAGAAATTTAATTTATTTCAGGGCAAAAAGTCAGAAATTCCCCTTATTTTGGGGCAAAATTCAGAAATTCCACTTATTTTGGGGCAAAATTCCAGAAATTTCCCTTATTTTGGGGCAAAATTGCAGAAATTTCACTTATTTGGGGCAAAATTGCAGAAATTTCACTTAATTCAGGAAAAAAGGCAGAAATTTTCATTATTTTGGGGCAAAAAGGCAGAAATTCCTAATATTTTGTGGCAAAATTGCAGAAATTCCCCTTATTTTGAGGTAAAAAGGCTGAAATTCCTCCTCTTTTGGGGCAAAAAGTCAGAAATTCCACTTATTTTGGGGCAAAAACTGACATTTCCCTTATTTTGGGGAAAAATTTTAGAAATTTAATTTATTTCAGGGCAAAAAGTCAGAAATTCCCCTTATTTTGGGGCAAAACTCAGAAATTCCACTTATTTTGGGGCAAAATTCCAGAAATTTTCCTTATTTTGGGGCAAAATTGCAGAAATTTCACTTATTTGGGGCAAAATTGCAGAAATTTAACTTAATTCAGGAAAAAAGGCAGAAATTTTCATTATTTTGGGGCAAAAAGGCAGAAATTCCTAATATTTTGTGGCAAAATTGCAGAAATTCCCCTTATTTTGAGGTAAAAAGGTTGAAATTCCCGTTATTTTGGGGCAAAAAGGCAGAAATTCTCTTTACTTTGTGGCAAAAAGGCAGAAATTCCCGTTAATTGGGGCAGAAAAGCAAAAATTTTCCTTATTTGGGGGCAATAAGGCAGAAATTCCCCATATTTTGTGGCAAAATGTCAGAAATTCCCCTTATTTTGCGGCGAAATTTCAAAAATTTCCTTTATTTGGGGGCAAAATTGCAAAAATCTCCCTTATTTTGGGGCAAAATTGCAGAAATTTCACTTATTTCAAAGAAAAAACGCAGAAATTTCTCTTTTTTTGGGACAAAAATGCAGAAAATACTTTTATTTTGGTACAAAATTGCAGAAATTTTCTTGATTTTGGGGCAAAAATACAGAAATTCCCCATATTTTAGGGCAAAAAGGAAGAGATTCCCATTATTATGAGGTTAAAATGCTGAAATTTCCTTTTTTTGAAGGCAAAAAGACAGAAATTGCCCTTATTTTGTGGCAAAAAGGCAGAAATTTTCCTTATTTTGGGGCCAAATTGCAGAAATTTCACTTATTTCAGGGTAATAAGTCAGAAATTTCTTTTATTTTGGAGCAAAAATGATTAAATTTCCCTTTTTTATGGCAAAAAGCTATACATTCCCTTTATTTTCGGGCAAAAAGTAAGAAATTCACCGTATTTTGGAGCAAAATTGCAGAAATTCCCTTATTTTGGGGCAAAACGCAGAACTTCCCCTCATTTTGGGGTAAAACTGCAGAAATTTCACTTATTTCGCGGCAAAATTGCAGAAATTCCCTTTATTTTCGGCGAAAAAGGCAGAAAATCCCTTTATTTTAGAGCAAAATTGCAGAAATTCACCTAATTTTGGTTTAAAACATGCAGTAATTTTCTTTATTTTGGGGCAAAAAGGCAGAAATTCCCCTTATTTTGGGGCAAAAGGCAGAAATTCTCATTATTTTAGGGCAAAATTGCAGAAATTTCCCTTATTTGGGGACAAAAACAGAAATTCCCTTTATTTTGGGGCAAAATTGCAGAAAATTCCTTTATTATGGGGAAAAATTGCAGAAATTTCTTTTATTTTAAGGCAAAAGTGCAGAAATTTCACTTATTTCAGAGAAAAAAAGCAAAAATTTTTCTGATTTTTGAGCAAAAAGGCAGAAATTCTCATTATTTTGGGGCAAAAAGGCAGAAATTCACCTTATTTTGGGATAAAATTGCAGACATTTCACACATTTCAGGGCAAAAAGGCAGATATTACCCTTATTTGTGGGCAAAAAGGCATAAATTCCCCTTATTTTGGGATAAAATTGCAGAAATTTCCCTTGTTTGGGGGCAAAAACACAGAAAATCCCCTTAATTTCAGGCAAAAAGGCAGAAATTCCCCGTATTTTGGAGCAAAATTGCAGAAATTCCCCTAATATTAGGGCAAAAATGCAGAAATTCCCTTTATTGGGGGCAAATCGGCAGAAGTTCCCCTTATTTTCTGAAAAGAGGCAGAAATTCCCTGTATTTTGAAGCAAAATTGCAGAAACTCCTCTAATTTTGAGGCAAAAAGGCAGAAATTCCCTTTATTTTGGGGCAAAAATACAGAATTTCTCTTTATTTCGGGTCAAAAATCAGAAATTTCCCTTATTTTGGGACAAAATTTTAGAAATTTCTTTTATTTTGGTACAGAATTGCAGAAATTTTTCTTATTTTGTGGCAAAAAGGCAGAAATTTTCCATATTTTGGTGCAAAAAGGCTAAAATTCCTCTTATTTTGAGGTAAAATGCTGAAATTCCCCATATTTTGGGGCAAAAAGGCAGAAATTCCCCTCATTTTGGGGCAAAAAGGAACAAATTTTTCTTATTTTCGGGCCAAATTGCAGAAATTTCATTTATTTCAGGGCAAAAAGTCAGAAATTACTTTTATTTTGGGGCAAAAAGCAGAAATTTTATTTATATTGGTAAAAAATTGAAGAAATTTTTCTTATTTTGGAACAAAAAGTCAGAAATTCCCCATATTTTGGGCAAAAGGCAGAAATTCCCCTTATTTTGAGGTGAAATGGCTGAAATTCCCGTTATTTTGAGGCAAAAAGGCAGAAATTCCTTTTTCTTTGTGGTAAAAAGGCAGAAATTCCCGTTAATTGGGGCAGAAAAGCAAAAATTTTCCTTATTTGGGGGCAATAAGGCAGAAATTTCCCATATTTTGTGGAAAAAAGGCAGAAACTGCTTTTATTTGGAGGTAAAATGCTGAAATTCCCCTTATTTTGGCAAAAAGGCATAAATTCCCCTTATTTTGAAGCAAAATTGCAGAAATTTCACATATTTCAGAGCAAAAAGTCAGAAAATTGCCTTATTTTGGGGCAAAAACAGAAATTCTTCTAATTTTGGGGTCAAAAACAGAAATTCCCCTTATTTTGGGGTAAAATTGTGGAAATTTCAAATATTTCAGGGCAAAAAGGCAGAAATTCCACTTTATTTCGGGCAGTAAGGCAGAAATTCCCCGTATTTTTGGTGCAAAATTTCAGAAATTCTCCTTATATTGGTGCAAAAATGAAGAAATTCCCATTATTTTGGTGCAATAAGGCAGAAGATCCCTGTATTTTGAAGCAAAATTGCACATATACCCCTAATTTTGAGGGAAAATGCAGAAATTCACATTATTCTGGGGAAAAAAGACAGAAATTCTCCTTATTTCAGGGCAAAAAGTCAGAAATTCCTCTTATTTTTGGGCAAAATTCCACAAATTTCCATTATTTTGGGGCAAAATTGTAGAAATCTCCCTTATTTTGGAAAAAATTACAGAAATTTCACTTATTTTAGGGAAAAAAGGAAGAAATTTCTCTTATTTTGGGGCAAAAAGGCAGAAATTACTTTTAATTTGGTACAAAATTGCAGAAATTTTCTTTATTTTGGGGCAAAAATACAGAAATTCCCCATATTTTAGGGCAAAAAGGCAGAGATTCCCCTTATTATGAGGTAAAAAGGCTGAAATTCCCCTTATTTTGGGGCAAAAAGACAGAAATTCCCTTTATTTTGTGGCAAAAAGGCAGAAATTTTCATTATTTTGGGGCAAAATTGTAAAAATTTCACTTATTTCAGGGCAAAATTCAAAAATTCCTTTTATTTTGGGGCAAAAAGACAGAAATTCCGTTTATTTTTGGGTAAAAAGGCAGAAATTTCACTTATTTTGAGGTAAAAAGGCAGAAATTCCTTTTATTTTGAGGCAAAAATGAAGAAATTTCCCTTTTTTGGCAAAAGGTATACATTCCCTTTATTTTCGGGAAAAAAAGCAGAAATTCCTTGTATTTTGGGCAAAATTGCAGAAAATCCCCTAATTGTGGGGCAAAAAGGCAAAAATTCCCTATATGTTGGGGCAAAAAGACAGAAATTCTTCTTATTTTGGGGCAAAACTCAGAAATTCCACTTATTTTGGGGCAAAATTGAAGAAATTTCCTTTATTTTTCGGCAAAATTGCAGAAATTTCACTTATTTTGGGGCAAAATTGCAGAAATTTCACTTATTTCAGGGAAAAAAGGCAGAAATTTTCTGATTTTGGGGCAAAAAGGCAGAAAGTCCTAATATTTTGTGGCAAAAATGCAAAAATTCCCCTTATTTTGTGTCAAAAAGCAGAAATTTCTTTTATTTGGGGGCAAAATTGCAGAAATTTCACTTATTTCACGGCATATTTCAAAAATTTCTTTTATTTTGTGGCAAAAAGACAGAAATTTTGTTTATTTTTGGGTAAAAAGGCATAAATTTCACTTATTTTGAGGTAAAAAGGCAGAAATTCTTCTTATTTTGGGGTAAAAATGAAGAAATTTCTCTTTTTTGTGGCAAAAGGTATACATTCCACTTATTTTTGAAAAAAAAAGCAGAAATTCCTTGTATTTTGGAGCAAAATTGCAGAAATTCCCCTAGTTGTGGGGCAAAAAGGGAGAAATTCCCTATTTGTTGGGGCAAAAATACAGAAATTCTCTTTATTTTGGGGCAAAACTCATAAATTCCACTTATTTTGTGGCAAAATTGCAGAAATTTCACTTATTTTGGGGCAAAATTTCAGAAATTTCACTTATTTCAGAGAATAAAGGCAGAAATTTTCCTTATTTTGGGGCCAAAAGGCTGAAATTCCTAATATTTTGTGGCAAAAATTCAGGAATTCCCCTTATTTTGTGTCAAAAATGCAGAAATTCTCCTTATTTTGAGGTAAAAATGCTGAAATTTCCCTTATTTGGAGGCAAAAAGGCAGAAATTTCCCTTATTTTAGGGCGAAAAGACAGAAATTCCCCTTATTTTGTGGCAAAAACGCAGAAATTTCTTTTATTTTGGAGCAAAATTGCAGAAATTTCACTTATTTTGGGGCAAAATTGCAGAAATTTCACTTATTACAATGAAAAAAAGCATAAATATTTTTATTTTGGGGCAAAATGGCAGAACTTTCTTTTATTTTGGTACAAAATAGCAAATTTTTTTTTTTATTTTGGGGCAAAAAGGCAGAAATTTCCCATATTTTGGGGCAAAAATCAGAAATTCCTCTTATTATCGGGCAAAAAGCAGACATTTCCCTTATTTTGGGAAAAAATTTTAGAAATTTAACTTATTTCAGGGCAAAAAGTCAGAAATTTCCCTTATTTTCTGGCAAAAATCAGAAATTCCACTTATTTAGGTGTAAAATTCGAGAAATTTCACTTATTTTGGGGCAAAATTGGAGAAATTTCACTTATTTTGGGGCAAAATTGCAGATTTTTAACTAAATTAAGGAAAAAAAGGCAAAAATTTTCCTTATTTTGGGGCAAAAAGGCAGAAATTCCTAATATTTCGTGGCAAAAATGCAGAAATTTTCCTTATTTTGTGTCAAAAATGCAGAAATTCCTTTTATTTTGAGGTAAAAAGGCTGAAATTCACCTTATTTGGAGGCAAAAAGGCAGAAATTTCCCTTATATTGGGGCAAAAAGTCAGAAATTCCCCTAATTGTGGGGCAAAAATGCAGAAATTCCCTAAATGTTGGGGCAAAAAGACATTAATTCTTTTTATTTTGGGTCAAAATTCAGAAATTCCAATTATTTTGAGGTAAAAAGGCTGAAATTAACCTTATTTAGAGTCAAAAAATAGAAATTTTCCTTATTTTGGAGCAAAAAGATAGAAATTCCCCTTATTTTGAGGCAAAAGCAGAAATTTCTTTTATTTTGGGGCAAAATAGCAGAAATTTCACTTATTTTGGTGCAAAACTGCAGAAATTTCACTTATTTCAGGGAAAAAAAGCAGAAATTTTTTATTTTGGGGGAAAATGGCAGAAATTTTCCATATTTTGGGGCAAAAATGCAGAAATTCCCCTTATTTTGAGGTAAAAAGGCTGAAATTCCCCTTATTTTGGGGCAAAAAGTCAGAAATTCCCCTTATTTTGGGGCAAAAAGCAGACATTTCCCTTATTTTGGGAAAAAATTTTAGAAATTTAACTTATTTCAGTGCAAAAAGTCAGAAATTCCCATTATTTTGGGGCAAAACTCAGAAATTCCACTTATTTAGGGGCAAAATTCCAGTAATTTCCCTTATTTTGGGGCAAAATTGCAGAAATTTCACTTATTTTGGGGCAAAATTGCAGAAATTTCACTTAATTCAAGAAAAAAAGGCAGAAATTTTCCTTATTTTGGGGTAAAAAGGCAGAAATTCCACTTATTTTGGGGCAAAAATGCAGAAATTCCCCTTACTTTGTGTCAAAAAGGCAGAAATTTCACTTATTTCAGGGCATAATTCAAAAATTCCTTTTTTTGGGATAAAAAGACAGAAATTCCGTTTATTTTGGGGTAAAAAGGCAGAAATTTCACTTATTTTGAGGTAAAAAGGCAGAAATTCCTATTATTTTGTGGCAAACATGAAGAAATTTCCCTTTTTTGTGGCAAAAGGTATACATTCCCCTTATTTTCGGCAAAAAAGCAGAAATTCCCCATATTTTGGAGCAAAATTGCAGAAAATCTTCTAATTGTGGGGCAAAAAGGCAGAAATTCCCTATATGTTGGGGCAAAAAGACAGGAATTCTTCTTATTTTGGGGCAAAACTCAGAAATTCCACTTATTTTGGGGCAAAATTCCAGAAATTTCCCTTATTTTGGGGCAAAATTGCAGAATTTCACTTATTTTGGGGCAAAATTCCAGAAATTTCACTTATTTCAGGGAAAAAAGGCAGAAATTTTCCTTATTTTAGGGCAAAAAGGCAGAAATTCCTAATATTTTGTGGCAAAAAAGCAGAAATTCCCCTTATTTTGTGTCAAAAAGGCAGAAATTTCCATTATTTTGGGGCAAAATTGCAGAAATTTCCCTTATTTTGGAACAAAACTCAGAAATTCCACTTATTTTGGGGCAAAATTGCAGAAATTTTACTTATTTTGGGGCAGAATTGCAGAAATTACACTTATTTCAGGGAAAAAGGAAGAAATTTTCCTTATTTTGGGGCAAAAAAGCAGAAATTCCTATTATTTTGTGGCATAAATGCAGAAATTCCTTTTATTTTTGTGTCAAAAAGGCAGAAATTTCCCTTATTTGGGGGCAAAATTGCAGAAATTTCACTTATTTCAGGGCATAATTCAAAAATTCCTTTTATTTTGCGGCAAAAAGACAGAAATTCCGTTTATTTTTGAGTAAAAAGGCAGAAATTTCACTTATTTTGAGGTAAAAAGGCAGAAATTCCTCTTATTTTGGGGCAAAAATGAAGATATTTCCCTCTTTTGGGCAAAAGGTATACATTCCCCTTATTTTTGGGAAAAAAAGCAGAAATTCCCCGTATTTTGGAGCAAAATTGCAGAAATTTCACTTATTTTGGGGCAAAATTGCAGAAATTTCACTTACTTCAGAGAAAAAAGTCAGAAATTTTCCTTATTTTGTGGCAAAAAAGAAGAAATTCCTAATATTTTGTGGTAAAAATGCAGAAATTCCCCTTATTTTGTATCAAAAATGGAGAAATTCCTCTTATTTTGAGGTAAAAAGGCTTAAATTCGCCTTATTTTGGAGCAAAAAGGCAGACATTTCCCTTATTTATGGCAAAAAGACAGAAACTCCCCTCATTTTGTGGCAAAAAGGCAGAAATTTCTTTTATTTTGGGGCAAAATTGCAGAAATTTCACTTATTTTGGGGCAAAATTGCAGAAATTTCACTTATTTCAGGGAAAAAAGCAGAAATTTTCTTATTCTGTGGCAAAAAGGAAGAAATTTCTTTTATTTTGGTACAAAATTGCAAAAATTTTTCTTATTTTGGGGCAAAAGAGCAAAAATTTCCCATGTTTGGGGCAAAAATGAAGAAATTCCCCTTATTTTGAGGTAAAAAGCCTGAAATTCCCCTTATTTTGGGGCAAAAAGTCAGAAATTCCCCTAATTGTTGGGCAAAAATGCAAAAATTCCCTAAATGTTGGGGCGAAAAAACAGAAATTCTTTTTATTTTCGGGTAAAACTCAGAAATTCCACTTATTTTGATGTAAAAAGGCTGAAATTCCCCTTATTTTTGGTCAAATAGGCAGAAATTTCCCTTATTTTGGGGCAAAAAGACAGCAAAACCTCTTATTTTGTGGCAAAAAGGCAGAAATTTCTTTTATTTTGGGGCAAAATTGCAGAAATTTCACTTATTTTGGGGCAAAATTCAAGAAATTTCACTTATTTCAGGGAAAAAAAGGAGAAATTTTCTTATTTTGGGGAAAAAAGCAGAAATTTCTTCTATTTTGGTACAAAATTGCAGAAATTTCACTTATTTTGGGGCAAAAAGCAGAAATTTCTTTTATTTTGGTACAAAATTGCAAAAATTTTTCTTATTTTGGGGCAAAAATTCAGAAATTTCTCATATTTTGGGGCAAAAATGAAGAAATTCCTCTTATTTTGAGGTAAAAAGGCTGAAATTCCCCTTATTTTGGGGCAAAAAGTCAGAAATTCTTCTAATTGTGGGGCAAAAATGCAGAAATTCCCTAAATGTTGGGGTAAAAAGACAGAAATTCTTTTTATTTTGGGGCAAAACTCAGAAATTCCACTTATTTTGAGGTAAAAAGGCTGAAATTCCCCTTATTTTTGGTCAAATAGGCAGAAATTTCCCTTATTTTGGGGCAAAAAGACAGCAATACCTCTTATTTTGTGGCAAAAAGGCAGAAATTTCTTTTATTTTGGGGCAAAATTGCAGAAATTTCACTTATTTTGGGGCAAAATTCAAGAAATTTCACTTATTTCAGGGAAAAAAAGGAGAAATTTTCTTATTTTGGGGAAAAAAGCAGAAATTTCTTCTATTTTGGTACAAAATTGCAGAAATTTCACTTATTTTGGGGCAAAAAGCAGAAATTTCTTTTATTTTGGTACAAAATTGCAAAAATTTTTCTTATTTTGGGGCAAAAAGTCAGAAATTTCTCATATTTTGGGGCAAAAATGAAGAAATTCCTCTTATTTTGAGGTAAAAAGGCTGAAATTCCCCTTATTTTGGGGCAAAAAGTCAGAAATTCTTCTAATTGTGGGGCAAAAATGCAGAAATTCCCTAAATGTTGGGGTAAAAAGACAGAAATTCTTTTTATTTTGGGGCAAAACTCAGAAATTCCACTTATTTTGAGGTAAAAAGGCTGAAATTCCCCTTATTTGAGGTCAAAAAGGCAGAAATTTCCCTTATTTTGGGGCAAAATGACAGAAATTCCCCTTATTTTGTGGCAAAAAGGCAGAAATTTCTTTTATTTTGGGGCAAAATAGCAGAAATTTCACTTATTTTGGTGCAAAATTGCAGAAATTTCACTTATTTCAGGAAAAAAATGCAGAAATTTTTTTTATTTTGGGGCAAAAAGGCAGAAATTTCTTTTATTTTGGTAAAAAATTGCAAAACTTTTTTCTTATTTTGGGGCAAAAAGGCAGAAATTTTCCATATTTTGGGGCAAAAATGCAGAAATTCCCCCTTATTTTGAGGTAAAAAGGCTAAAATTCCTCCTATTTTGGGGCAAAAAGTCAGAAATTCCACTTATTTTGGGGCAAAAACAGACATTTCCCTTATTTTGGGGAAAATTTTTAGAAATTTAATTTATTTCAGGGCAAAAAGTCAGAAATTCCCCTTATTTTGGGGCAAAATTCAGAAATTCCACTTATTTTGGGGCAAAATTCCAGAAATTTCCCTTATTTTGGGGCAAAATTGCAGAAATTTCACTTATTTGGGGCAAAATTGCAGAAATTTCACTTAATTCAGGAAAAAAGGCAGAAATTTTCATTATTTTGGGGCAAAAAGGCAGAAATTCCTAATATTTTGTGGCAAAATTGCAGAAATTCCCCTTATTTTGAGGTAAAAAGGCTGAAATTCCTCCTCTTTTGGGGCAAAAAGTCAGAAATTCCACTTATTTTGGGGCAAAAACTGACATTTCCCTTATTTTGGGGAAAAATTTTAGAAATTTAATTTATTTCAGGGCAAAAAGTCAGAAATTCCCCTTATTTTGGGGCAAAACTCAGAAATTCCACTTATTTTGGGGCAAAATTCCAGAAATTTTCCTTATTTTGGGGCAAAATTGCAGAAATTTCACTTATTTGGGGCAAAATTGCAGAAATTTAACTTAATTCAGGAAAAAAGGCAGAAATTTTCATTATTTTGGGGCAAAAGGCAGAAATTCCTAATATTTTGTGGCAAAATTGCAGAAATTCCCCTTATTTTGAGGTAAAAAGGTTGAAATTCCCGTTATTTTGGGGCAAAAAGGCAGAAATTCTCTTTACTTTGTGGCAAAAAGGCAGAAATTCCCGTTAATTGGGGCAGAAAAGCAAAAATTTTCCTTATTTGGGGGCAATAAGGCAGAAATTCCCCATATTTTGTGGCAAAATGTCAGAAATTCCCCTTATTTTGCGGCGAAATTTCAAAAATTTCCTTTATTTGGGGGCAAAATTGCAAAAATCTCCCTTATTTTGGGGCAAAATTGCAGAAATTTCACTTATTTCAAAGAAAAAACGCAGAAATTTCTCTTTTTTTGGGACAAAAATGCAGAAAATACTTTTATTTTGGTACAAAATTGCAGAAATTTTCTTGATTTTGGGGCAAAAATACAGAAATTCCCCATATTTTAGGGCAAAAAGGAAGAGATTCCCATTATTATGAGGTTAAAATGCTGAAATTTCCTTTTTTTGAAGGCAAAAAGACAGAAATTGCCCTTATTTTGTGGCAAAAAGGCAGAAATTTTCCTTATTTTGGGGCCAAATTGCAGAAATTTCACTTATTTTGGGGCAAAATTCAAGAAATTTCACTTATTTCAGGGAAAAAAAGGAGAAATTTTCTTATTTTGGGGAAAAAAGCAGAAATTTCTTCTATTTTGGTACAAAATTGCAGAAATTTCACTTATTTTGGGGCAAAAAGCAGAAATTTCTTTTATTTTGGTACAAAATTGCAAAAATTTTTCTTATTTTGGGGCAAAAATTCAGAAATTTCTCATATTTTGGGGCAAAAATGAAGAAATTCCTCTTATTTTGAGGTAAAAAGGCTGAAATTCCCCTTATTTTGGGGCAAAAAGTCAGAAATTCTTCTAATTGTGGGGCAAAAATGCAGAAATTCCCTAAATGTTGGGGTAAAAAGACAGAAATTCTTTTTATTTTGGGGCAAAACTCAGAAATTCCACTTATTTTGAGGTAAAAAGGCTGAAATTCCCCTTATTTTTGGTCAAATAGGCAGAAATTTCCCTTATTTTGGGGCAAAAAGACAGCAATACCTCTTATTTTGTGGCAAAAAGGCAGAAATTTCTTTTATTTTGGGGCAAAATTGCAGAAATTTCACTTATTTTGGGGCAAAATTCAAGAAATTTCACTTATTTCAGGGAAAAAAAGGAGAAATTTTCTTATTTTGGGGAAAAAAGCAGAAATTTCTTCTATTTTGGTACAAAATTGCAGAAATTTCACTTATTTTGGGGCAAAAAGCAGAAATTTCTTTTATTTTGGTACAAAATTGCAAAAATTTTTCTTATTTTGGGGCAAAAAGTCAGAAATTTCTCATATTTTGGGGCAAAAATGAAGAAATTCCTCTTATTTTGAGGTAAAAAGGCTGAAATTCCCCTTATTTTGGGGCAAAAAGTCAGAAATTCTTCTAATTGTGGGGCAAAAATGCAGAAATTCCCTAAATGTTGGGGTAAAAAGACAGAAATTCTTTTTATTTTGGGGCAAAACTCAGAAATTCCACTTATTTTGAGGTAAAAAGGCTGAAATTCCCCTTATTTGAGGTCAAAAAGGCAGAAATTTCCCTTATTTTGGGGCAAAATGACAGAAATTCCCCTTATTTTGTGGCAAAAAGGCAGAAATTTCTTTTATTTTGGGGCAAAATAGCAGAAATTTCACTTATTTTGGTGCAAAATTGCAGAAATTTCACTTATTTCAGGAAAAAAATGCAGAAATTTTTTTTATTTTGGGGCAAAAAGGCAGAAATTTCTTTTATTTTGGTAAAAAATTGCAAAACTTTTTTCTTATTTTGGGGCAAAAAGGCAGAAATTTTCCATATTTTGGGGCAAAAATGCAGAAATTCCCCCTTATTTTGAGGTAAAAAGGCTAAAATTCCTCCTATTTTGGGGCAAAAAGTCAGAAATTCCACTTATTTTGGGGCAAAAACAGACATTTCCCTTATTTTGGGGAAAATTTTTAGAAATTTAATTTATTTCAGGGCAAAAAGTCAGAAATTCCCCTTATTTTGGGGCAAAATTCAGAAATTCCACTTATTTTGGGGCAAAATTCCAGAAATTTCCCTTATTTTGGGGCAAAATTGCAGAAATTTCACTTATTTGGGGCAAAATTGCAGAAATTTCACTTAATTCAGGAAAAAAGGCAGAAATTTTCATTATTTTGGGGCAAAAAGGCAGAAATTCCTAATATTTTGTGGCAAAATTGCAGAAATTCCCCTTATTTTGAGGTAAAAAGGCTGAAATTCCTCCTCTTTTGGGGCAAAAAGTCAGAAATTCCACTTATTTTGGGGCAAAAACTGACATTTCCCTTATTTTGGGGAAAAATTTTAGAAATTTAATTTATTTCAGGGCAAAAAGTCAGAAATTCCCCTTATTTTGGGGCAAAACTCAGAAATTCCACTTATTTTGGGGCAAAATTCCAGAAATTTTCCTTATTTTGGGGCAAAATTGCAGAAATTTCACTTATTTGGGGCAAAATTGCAGAAATTTAACTTAATTCAGGAAAAAAGGCAGAAATTTTCATTATTTTGGGGCAAAAGGCAGAAATTCCTAATATTTTGTGGCAAAATTGCAGAAATTCCCCTTATTTTGAGGTAAAAAGGTTGAAATTCCCGTTATTTTGGGGCAAAAAGGCAGAAATTCTCTTTACTTTGTGGCAAAAAGGCAGAAATTCCCGTTAATTGGGGCAGAAAAGCAAAAATTTTCCTTATTTGGGGGCAATAAGGCAGAAATTCCCCATATTTTGTGGCAAAATGTCAGAAATTCCCCTTATTTTGCGGCGAAATTTCAAAAATTTCCTTTATTTGGGGGCAAAATTGCAAAAATCTCCCTTATTTTGGGGCAAAATTGCAGAAATTTCACTTATTTCAAAGAAAAAACGCAGAAATTTCTCTTTTTTTGGGACAAAAATGCAGAAAATACTTTTATTTTGGTACAAAATTGCAGAAATTTTCTTGATTTTGGGGCAAAAATACAGAAATTCCCCATATTTTAGGGCAAAAAGGAAGAGATTCCCATTATTATGAGGTTAAAATGCTGAAATTTCCTTTTTTTGAAGGCAAAAAGACAGAAATTGCCCTTATTTTGTGGCAAAAAGGCAGAAATTTTCCTTATTTTGGGGCCAAATTGCAGAAATTTCACTTATTTCAGGGTAATAAGTCAGAAATTTCTTTTATTTTGGAGCAAAAATGATTAAATTTCCCTTTTTTATGGCAAAAAGCTATACATTCCCTTTATTTTCGGGCAAAAAGTAAGAAATTCACCGTATTTTGGAGCAAAATTGCAGAAATTCCCTTATTTTGGGGCAAAACGCAGAACTTCCCCTCATTTTGGGGTAAAACTGCAGAAATTTCACTTATTTCGCGGCAAAATTGCAGAAATTCCCTTTATTTTCGGCGAAAAAGGCAGAAAATCCCTTTATTTTAGAGCAAAATTGCAGAAATTCACCTAATTTTGGTTTAAAACATGCAGTAATTTTCTTTATTTTGGGGCAAAAAGGCAGAAATTCCCCTTATTTTGGGGCAAAAGGCAGAAATTCTCATTATTTTAGGGCAAAATTGCAGAAATTTCCCTTATTTGGGGACAAAAACAGAAATTCCCTTTATTTTGGGGCAAAATTGCAGAAAATTCCTTTATTATGGGGAAAAATTGCAGAAATTTCTTTTATTTTAAGGCAAAAGTGCAGAAATTTCACTTATTTCAGAGAAAAAAAGCAAAAATTTTTCTGATTTTTGAGCAAAAAGGCAGAAATTCTCATTATTTTGGGGCAAAAAGGCAGAAATTCACCTTATTTTGGGATAAAATTGCAGACATTTCACACATTTCAGGGCAAAAAGGCAGATATTACCCTTATTTGTGGGCAAAAAGGCATAAATTCCCCTTATTTTGGGATAAAATTGCAGAAATTTCCCTTGTTTGGGGGCAAAAACACAGAAAATCCCCTTAATTTCAGGCAAAAAGGCAGAAATTCCCCGTATTTTGGAGCAAAATTGCAGAAATTCCCCTAATATTAGGGCAAAAATGCAGAAATTCCCTTTATTGGGGGCAAATCGGCAGAAGTTCCCCTTATTTTCTGAAAAGAGGCAGAAATTCCCTGTATTTTGAAGCAAAATTGCAGAAACTCCTCTAATTTTGAGGCAAAAAGGCAGAAATTCCCTTTATTTTGGGGCAAAAATACAGAATTTCTCTTTATTTCGGGTCAAAAATCAGAAATTTCCCTTATTTTGGGACAAAATTTTAGAAATTTCTTTTATTTTGGTACAGAATTGCAGAAATTTTTCTTATTTTGTGGCAAAAAGGCAGAAATTTTCCATATTTTGGTGCAAAAAGGCTAAAATTCCTCTTATTTTGAGGTAAAATGCTGAAATTCCCCATATTTTGGGGCAAAAAGGCAGAAATTCCCCTCATTTTGGGGCAAAAAGGAACAAATTTTTCTTATTTTCGGGCCAAATTGCAGAAATTTCATTTATTTCAGGGCAAAAAGTCAGAAATTACTTTTATTTTGGGGCAAAAAGCAGAAATTTTATTTATATTGGTAAAAAATTGAAGAAATTTTTCTTATTTTGGAACAAAAAGTCAGAAATTCCCCATATTTTGGGCAAAAGGCAGAAATTCCCCTTATTTTGAGGTGAAATGGCTGAAATTCCCGTTATTTTGAGGCAAAAAGGCAGAAATTCCTTTTTCTTTGTGGTAAAAAGGCAGAAATTCCCGTTAATTGGGGCAGAAAAGCAAAAATTTTCCTTATTTGGGGGCAATAAGGCAGAAATTTCCCATATTTTGTGGAAAAAAGGCAGAAACTGCTTTTATTTGGAGGTAAAATGCTGAAATTCCCCTTATTTTGGCAAAAAGGCATAAATTCCCCTTATTTTGAAGCAAAATTGCAGAAATTTCACATATTTCAGAGCAAAAAGTCAGAAAATTGCCTTATTTTGGGGCAAAAACAGAAATTCTTCTAATTTTGGGGTCAAAAACAGAAATTCCCCTTATTTTGGGGTAAAATTGTGGAAATTTCAAATATTTCAGGGCAAAAAGGCAGAAATTCCACTTTATTTCGGGCAGTAAGGCAGAAATTCCCCGTATTTTTGGTGCAAAATTTCAGAAATTCTCCTTATATTGGTGCAAAAATGAAGAAATTCCCATTATTTTGGTGCAATAAGGCAGAAGATCCCTGTATTTTGAAGCAAAATTGCACATATACCCCTAATTTTGAGGGAAAATGCAGAAATTCACATTATTCTGGGGAAAAAAGACAGAAATTCTCCTTATTTCAGGGCAAAAAGTCAGAAATTCCTCTTATTTTTGGGCAAAATTCCACAAATTTCCATTATTTTGGGGCAAAATTGTAGAAATCTCCCTTATTTTGGAAAAAATTACAGAAATTTCACTTATTTTAGGGAAAAAAGGAAGAAATTTCTCTTATTTTGGGGCAAAAAGGCAGAAATTACTTTTAATTTGGTACAAAATTGCAGAAATTTTCTTTATTTTGGGGCAAAAATACAGAAATTCCCCATATTTTAGGGCAAAAAGGCAGAGATTCCCCTTATTATGAGGTAAAAAGGCTGAAATTCCCCTTATTTTGGGGCAAAAAGACAGAAATTCCCTTTATTTTGTGGCAAAAAGGCAGAAATTTTCATTATTTTGGGGCAAAATTGTAAAAATTTCACTTATTTCAGGGCAAAATTCAAAAATTCCTTTTATTTTGGGGCAAAAAGACAGAAATTCCGTTTATTTTTGGGTAAAAAGGCAGAAATTTCACTTATTTTGAGGTAAAAAGGCAGAAATTCCTTTTATTTTGAGGCAAAAATGAAGAAATTTCCCTTTTTTGGCAAAAGGTATACATTCCCTTTATTTTCGGGAAAAAAAGCAGAAATTCCTTGTATTTTGGGCAAAATTGCAGAAAATCCCCTAATTGTGGGGCAAAAAGGCAAAAATTCCCTATATGTTGGGGCAAAAAGACAGAAATTCTTCTTATTTTGGGGCAAAACTCAGAAATTCCACTTATTTTGGGGCAAAATTGAAGAAATTTCCTTTATTTTTCGGCAAAATTGCAGAAATTTCACTTATTTTGGGGCAAAATTGCAGAAATTTCACTTATTTCAGGGAAAAAAGGCAGAAATTTTCTGATTTTG
The DNA here is from genome assembly GCF_963924665.1 of Micromys minutus. NCBI lineage: Eukaryota > Metazoa > Chordata > Mammalia > Rodentia > Muridae > Micromys > Micromys minutus. Next base: position 330,134 of record NW_027667411.1, on the reverse strand, counting down.
GGGCAAAAAGGCAGAAAGTCCTAATATTTTGTGGCAAAAATGCAAAAATTCCCCTTATTTTGTGTCAAAAAGCAGAAATTTCTTTTATTTGGGGGCAAAATTGCAGAAATTTCACTTATTTCACGGCATATTTCAAAAATTTCTTTTATTTTGTGGCAAAAAGACAGAAATTTTGTTTATTTTTGGGTAAAAAGGCATAAATTTCACTTATTTTGAGGTAAAAAGGCAGAAATTCTTCTTATTTTGGGGTAAAAATGAAGAAATTTCTCTTTTTTGTGGCAAAAGGTATACATTCCACTTATTTTTGAAAAAAAAAGCAGAAATTCCTTGTATTTTGGAGCAAAATTGCAGAAATTCCCCTAGTTGTGGGGCAAAAAGGGAGAAATTCCCTATTTGTTGGGGCAAAAATACAGAAATTCTCTTTATTTTGGGGCAAAACTCATAAATTCCACTTATTTTGTGGCAAAATTGCAGAAATTTCACTTATTTTGGGGCAAAATTTCAGAAATTTCACTTATTTCAGAGAATAAAGGCAGAAATTTTCCTTATTTTGGGGCCAAAAGGCTGAAATTCCTAATATTTTGTGGCAAAAATTCAGGAATTCCCCTTATTTTGTGTCAAAAATGCAGAAATTCTCCTTATTTTGAGGTAAAAATGCTGAAATTTCCCTTATTTGGAGGCAAAAAGGCAGAAATTTCCCTTATTTTAGGGCGAAAAGACAGAAATTCCCCTTATTTTGTGGCAAAAACGCAGAAATTTCTTTTATTTTGGAGCAAAATTGCAGAAATTTCACTTATTTTGGGGCAAAATTGCAGAAATTTCACTTATTACAATGAAAAAAAGCATAAATATTTTTATTTTGGGGCAAAATGGCAGAACTTTCTTTTATTTTGGTACAAAATAGCAAATTTTTTTTTTTATTTTGGGGCAAAAAGGCAGAAATTTCCCATATTTTGGGGCAAAAATCAGAAATTCCTCTTATTATCGGGCAAAAAGCAGACATTTCCCTTATTTTGGGAAAAAATTTTAGAAATTTAACTTATTTCAGGGCAAAAAGTCAGAAATTTCCCTTATTTTCTGGCAAAAATCAGAAATTCCACTTATTTAGGTGTAAAATTCGAGAAATTTCACTTATTTTGGGGCAAAATTGGAAAAATTTCACTTATTTTGGGGCAAAATTGCAGATTTTTAACTAAATTAAGGAAAAAAAGGCAAAAATTTTCCTTATTTTGGGGCAAAAAGGCAGAAATTCCTAATATTTCGTGGCAAAAATGCAGAAATTTTCCTTATTTTGTGTCAAAAATGCAGAAATTCCTTTTATTTTGAGGTAAAAAGGCTGAAATTCACCTTATTTGGAGGCAAAAAGGCAGAAATTTCCCTTATATTGGGGCAAAAAGTCAGAAATTCCCCTAATTGTGGGGCAAAAATGCAGAAATTCCCTAAATGTTGGGGCAAAAAGACATTAATTCTTTTTATTTTGGGTCAAAATTCAGAAATTCCAATTATTTTGAGGTAAAAAGGCTGAAATTAACCTTATTTAGAGTCAAAAAATAGAAATTTTCCTTATTTTGGAGCAAAAAGATAGAAATTCCCCTTATTTTGAGGCAAAAGCAGAAATTTCTTTTATTTTGGGGCAAAATAGCAGAAATTTCACTTATTTTGGTGCAAAACTGCAGAAATTTCACTTATTTCAGGGAAAAAAAGCAGAAATTTTTTATTTTGGGGGAAAATGGCAGAAATTTTCCATATTTTGGGGCAAAAATGCAGAAATTCCCCTTATTTTGAGGTAAAAAGGCTGAAATTCCCCTTATTTTGGGGCAAAAAGTCAGAAATTCCCCTTATTTTGGGGCAAAAAGCAGACATTTCCCTTATTTTGGGAAAAAATTTTAGAAATTTAACTTATTTCAGTGCAAAAAGTCAGAAATTCCCATTATTTTGGGGCAAAACTCAGAAATTCCACTTATTTAGGGGCAAAATTCCAGTAATTTCCCTTATTTTGGGGCAAAATTGCAGAAATTTCACTTATTTTGGGGCAAAATTGCAGAAATTTCACTTAATTCAAGAAAAAAAGGCAGAAATTTTCCTTATTTTGGGGTAAAAAGGCAGAAATTCCACTTATTTTGGGGCAAAAATGCAGAAATTCCCCTTACTTTGTGTCAAAAAGGCAGAAATTTCACTTATTTCAGGGCATAATTCAAAAATTCCTTTTTTTGGGATAAAAAGACAGAAATTCCGTTTATTTTGGGGTAAAAAGGCAGAAATTTCACTTATTTTGAGGTAAAAAGGCAGAAATTCCTATTATTTTGTGGCAAACATGAAGAAATTTCCCTTTTTTGTGGCAAAAGGTATACATTCCCCTTATTTTCGGCAAAAAAGCAGAAATTCCCCATATTTTGGAGCAAAATTGCAGAAAATCTTCTAATTGTGGGGCAAAAAGGCAGAAATTCCCTATATGTTGGGGCAAAAAGACAGGAATTCTTCTTATTTTGGGGCAAAACTCAGAAATTCCACTTATTTTGGGGCAAAATTCCAGAAATTTCCCTTATTTTGGGGCAAAATTGCAGAATTTCACTTATTTTGGGGCAAAATTCCAGAAATTTCACTTATTTCAGGGAAAAAAGGCAGAAATTTTCCTTATTTTAGGGCAAAAAGGCAGAAATTCCTAATATTTTGTGGCAAAAAAGCAGAAATTCCCCTTATTTTGTGTCAAAAAGGCAGAAATTTCCATTATTTTGGGGCAAAATTGCAGAAATTTCCCTTATTTTGGAACAAAACTCAGAAATTCCACTTATTTTGGGGCAAAATTGCAGAAATTTTACTTATTTTGGGGCAGAATTGCAGAAATTACACTTATTTCAGGGAAAAAGGAAGAAATTTTCCTTATTTTGGGGCAAAAAAGCAGAAATTCCTATTATTTTGTGGCATAAATGCAGAAATTCCTTTTATTTTTGTGTCAAAAAGGCAGAAATTTCCCTTATTTGGGGGCAAAATTGCAGAAATTTCACTTATTTCAGGGCATAATTCAAAAATTCCTTTTATTTTGCGGCAAAAAGACAGAAATTCCGTTTATTTTTGAGTAAAAAGGCAGAAATTTCACTTATTTTGAGGTAAAAAGGCAGAAATTCCTCTTATTTTGGGGCAAAAATGAAGATATTTCCCTCTTTTGGGCAAAAGGTATACATTCCCCTTATTTTTGGGAAAAAAAGCAGAAATTCCCCGTATTTTGGAGCAAAATTGCAGAAATTTCACTTATTTTGGGGCAAAATTGCAGAAATTTCACTTACTTCAGAGAAAAAAGTCAGAAATTTTCCTTATTTTGTGGCAAAAAAGAAGAAATTCCTAATATTTTGTGGTAAAAATGCAGAAATTCCCCTTATTTTGTATCAAAAATGGAGAAATTCCTCTTATTTTGAGGTAAAAAGGCTTAAATTCGCCTTATTTTGGAGCAAAAAGGCAGACATTTCCCTTATTTATGGCAAAAAGACAGAAACTCCCCTCATTTTGTGGCAAAAAGGCAGAAATTTCTTTTATTTTGGGGCAAAATTGCAGAAATTTCACTTATTTTGGGGCAAAATTGCAGAAATTTCACTTATTTCAGGGAAAAAAGCAGAAATTTTCTTATTCTGTGGCAAAAAGGAAGAAATTTCTTTTATTTTGGTACAAAATTGCAAAAATTTTTCTTATTTTGGGGCAAAAGAGCAAAAATTTCCCATGTTTGGGGCAAAAATGAAGAAATTCCCCTTATTTTGAGGTAAAAAGCCTGAAATTCCCCTTATTTTGGGGCAAAAAGTCAGAAATTCCCCTAATTGTTGGGCAAAAATGCAAAAATTCCCTAAATGTTGGGGCGAAAAAACAGAAATTCTTTTTATTTTCGGGTAAAACTCAGAAATTCCACTTATTTTGATGTAAAAAGGCTGAAATTCCCCTTATTTTTGGTCAAATAGGCAGAAATTTCCCTTATTTTGGGGCAAAAAGACAGCAAAACCTCTTATTTTGTGGCAAAAAGGCAGAAATTTCTTTTATTTTGGGGCAAAATTGCAGAAATTTCACTTATTTTGGGGCAAAATTCAAGAAATTTCACTTATTTCAGGGAAAAAAAGGAGAAATTTTCTTATTTTGGGGAAAAAAGCAGAAATTTCTTCTATTTTGGTACAAAATTGCAGAAATTTCACTTATTTTGGGGCAAAAAGCAGAAATTTCTTTTATTTTGGTACAAAATTGCAAAAATTTTTCTTATTTTGGGGCAAAAATTCAGAAATTTCTCATATTTTGGGGCAAAAATGAAGAAATTCCTCTTATTTTGAGGTAAAAAGGCTGAAATTCCCCTTATTTTGGGGCAAAAAGTCAGAAATTCTTCTAATTGTGGGGCAAAAATGCAGAAATTCCCTAAATGTTGGGGTAAAAAGACAGAAATTCTTTTTATTTTGGGGCAAAACTCAGAAATTCCACTTATTTTGAGGTAAAAAGGCTGAAATTCCCCTTATTTTTGGTCAAATAGGCAGAAATTTCCCTTATTTTGGGGCAAAAAGACAGCAATACCTCTTATTTTGTGGCAAAAAGGCAGAAATTTCTTTTATTTTGGGGCAAAATTGCAGAAATTTCACTTATTTTGGGGCAAAATTCAAGAAATTTCACTTATTTCAGGGAAAAAAAGGAGAAATTTTCTTATTTTGGGGAAAAAAGCAGAAATTTCTTCTATTTTGGTACAAAATTGCAGAAATTTCACTTATTTTGGGGCAAAAAGCAGAAATTTCTTTTATTTTGGTACAAAATTGCAAAAATTTTTCTTATTTTGGGGCAAAAAGTCAGAAATTTCTCATATTTTGGGGCAAAAATGAAGAAATTCCTCTTATTTTGAGGTAAAAAGGCTGAAATTCCCCTTATTTTGGGGCAAAAAGTCAGAAATTCTTCTAATTGTGGGGCAAAAATGCAGAAATTCCCTAAATGTTGGGGTAAAAAGACAGAAATTCTTTTTATTTTGGGGCAAAACTCAGAAATTCCACTTATTTTGAGGTAAAAAGGCTGAAATTCCCCTTATTTGAGGTCAAAAAGGCAGAAATTTCCCTTATTTTGGGGCAAAATGACAGAAATTCCCCTTATTTTGTGGCAAAAAGGCAGAAATTTCTTTTATTTTGGGGCAAAATAGCAGAAATTTCACTTATTTTGGTGCAAAATTGCAGAAATTTCACTTATTTCAGGAAAAAAATGCAGAAATTTTTTTTATTTTGGGGCAAAAAGGCAGAAATTTCTTTTATTTTGGTAAAAAATTGCAAAACTTTTTTCTTATTTTGGGGCAAAAAGGCAGAAATTTTCCATATTTTGGGGCAAAAATGCAGAAATTCCCCCTTATTTTGAGGTAAAAAGGCTAAAATTCCCCTTATTTGGGGCAAAAAGTCAGAAATTCCCCTTATTTTGGGGCAAAAGCAGACATTTCCCTTATTTTGGGGAAAAATTTTAGAAATTTAACTTATTTTAGGGCAAAAATCAGAAATTCCCCTTATGTTGGGGAAAAACTCAGAAATTCCACTTATTTTTGGCAAAATTCCAGAAATTTCCCTTATTTTGGGACAAAATTGCAGAAATTTCACTTATTTGGGGCAAAATTGCAGAAATTTCACTTTATTCAGGAAAAAAAGGCAGAAATTTTCCTTATTTTGGAGCAAAAAGGCAGAAATTCCACTTCTTTTGGGGCAAAAATGCAGAAATTCCCCTTATTTTGTGTCAAAAAGGCAGAAATTTGACTTATTTCAGGGCATAATTCAAAAATTCATTTTATTTTGGGGCCAAAAGATAGAAATTTCGTTTATTTTGGTGTAAAAATGTAGAAATTTCACTTATTTTGAGGTAAAAGGACAGAAATTCCTCTTATTTTGTGTCAAAAATGAAGAAATTTCCTTTTTTGTGGCAAAAGGTATACATTCCCCTTATTTTCGGGCAAAAAGGCAGAAATTCCTCATATTTTGGAGCAAAATTGCAGAAATTCCCTTAATTGTGGGGCAAAAGGCAGAAATTCCCTATATGTTGGGGCAAAAGACAGGAATTCTTCTTATTTTGGGGTAAAACTCAGAAATTCCACTTATTTTGGGGCAAAATTCCAGAAATTTTTCTTATTTTGGGGCAAAATTGGAGAAATTTCACTTATTTTGGGGCAAAATTGCAGAAATTTTACTTATTTCAGGGAAAAAAGAAGAAATTTTCTTATTTTGGGGCAAAAAGGCAGAAATTTCTTTTATTTTGGTACAAAATTGCAGAAATTTTTTTTATTTTTGGGCAAAAAGGCAGAAATTTCCCATATTTTGGGGCAAAAATGCTGAATTTCCCTTATTTTGAGGTAAAAAGGCTGAAATTCCCCTTATTTTGGGGAAAAAGTCAGAAATTCCCCTTATTTTCAGGCAAAAAGCAGACATTTTCCTTATTTTGGGAAAAAATTTTAGAAATTTAACTTATTTCAGCACAAAAAGTCAGAAATTCCTCTTATTTTGGGGCAAAAAGACAGAAATTCCGTTTATTTTTGGGAAAAAGTCAGAAATCGCACTTATTTTGAGTCAAAAAGACGAAAAATCCCCTTATTTTAGAGTAAAAATGAAGAAATTTCCCTCTTTTATGGCAAAAAGTTATACATTCCCTTTATTTTCGGGCAAAAAGGCAGAAATTCCCCGTATTTTGAAGCAAAATTGCAGAAATTCCCCTAATTTGGGGGCAAAAACGCAGAACTTCCCCTTATTTTGGGGTAAAACTGCAGAAATTTCACTTATTTCGCGGCAAAAACGCAGAAATTGCCTTTATTTTCAGTAAAAAAGGCAAAAAATCCCGCTATTTTGGAGCAAAATTGCAGAAATTCACCTAATTTTGGGGTAAAACATGCAGTAATTTTTTTTATTTGGGGCAAAAAGGCAGAAATTCCCCTTATTTTGGGGCAAAAGGCAGAAATTCCCCTTATTTTAGGGCAAAATTGCAGAAATTTCCCTTATTTGGGGACAAAAAACAGAAATTCCCTTCTTTTAGGGCAAAATTGCAGAAAATTCCTTTATTATTGGGAAAAATTGAAGAAATTTCTTTATTTTAAGGCAAAATTTTAGAAATTTCACTTATTTCAGAGAAAAAAAATAAAATTTTTTTTATTATATGGCAAAAAGGCAGAAATTTCCCTTATTTGGGGGCAAAAAGGCATAAATTCCCATAATTTTTGGATAAAATTGCAGAAATTTCCCTTGTTTGGGGGCAAAAAGGCAGAAAATCCCCTTAATTTCGGGCAAAAAGGCAGAAATTAACCGTATTTTGGAGCAAAATTGCAGAAATTCCCCTAATATTGGGCCAAAAATGCAGAAATTCCCTTTATTTGGGGCAAATCGGCAGAAATTCCCCTTATTTTCGGATAAAGAGGCAGAAATTCCCTGTATTTTGAAGCAAAATTGCAGAAACTCCCCTAATTTTGGGGCAAAAAGGCAGAAATTCCCTTTATTTTGGGGCAAAAATACAGAAATTCTCCTTATTTTGGGGCAAAAATCAGAAATTTCCCTTATTTTGGGGCAAAATTTTAGAAATTTCTTTTATTTTGGTACAGAATTGCAGAAATTTTTTTTATTTTGTGGCAAAAAGGCAGAAATTTTCCATATTTTGGTGCAAAAAAGCTGAAATTCCCCTTATTTGGAGATAAAATGCTGAAATTCCCCATATTTTGGGCAAAAGGCAAAAATTCCCCTTATTTTGAGGTAAAAACGCTGAAATTCCCGTTATTTTGAGGCAAAAAGGGAGAAATTCCTTTTACTTAGTGGCAAAAAGGCAGAAATTCCCCTTATTTTGGGGCAAAATTGTAGAAATTTCACTTATTTCAGGGCAAAAAGTCAGAAATTTGCCTTATTTTGGGGCAAAAAGCAGAAATTCTTCTAATTTAGAGGCCAAAACCAGAAATACCCCTTATTTTGGGGTAAAATTGTGGAAATTTCAAATATTTCAGGGCAAAAAGGCAGAAATTCCCTTTATTTTGGTGCAATAATGCAGAAATTCCCCGTATTTTGAAGCAAAATTGCACATACTCCCCTAATTTTGAGGGAAAGTGCAGAAATTCACATTATTTTGGGGCAAAAAGACAGAAATTCTCCTTATTTCAGGGCAAAAATTCAGAAATTCCCCATATTTTGTGGCAAAATTCCAGAAATTTTTTTTTATTTTGGGGCAAAATTGCAGAAATCTCCCTTATTTTGGGGGAAAATTACAGAAATTTCACTTATTTCAGGGAAAAAACACAGAAATTTCTCTTATTTTTGGGCAAAAAGGAAGAAATTACTTTTCTTTTGGTACAAAATTGCAGAAATTTTCTTTATTTTGGGGCAAAAATACAGAAATTCCCCATATTTTAGGGCAAAAAGGAAGAGATTCCCCTTATTATGATGTAAAAAGGCTGAAATTTCCCTTATTTTGGGGCAAAAAGAAAGAAATTCCCCTTATTTTGTGGCAAAAAGGCAGAAATTTCTCTTATTTTGGGGCAAAATTGCAGAAATTTCACATATTTCAGGGCAAAATTCAAAAATTCCTTTTATTTCAGGGCAAAAAGACAGAAATTCCATTTATTTTTGGGTAAAAAGGCAGAAATTTCACTTATTTTGTGGTATAAAGGCAGAAATTCTTTTTATTTTGGGGCAAAAATCAAGAAATTTCCCTTTTTTGTGGCAAAAGGTATACATTCCCCTTATTTTCGGGCTAAAAAGCAGAAATTCCCCGTACTTTGGAGCAAAACTGCAGAAATTCCCCTATTTGTGGGGCAAAAAGGCAGAAATTCCCTATATGTTGGGGCAAAAAGACAGAAATTCTTTTTATTTTGGGGCAAAACTCAGAAATTCCAATTATTTTGGGGCAAAATTCAGGAAATTTCCCATATTTTGGGGCATAATTGCAGAAATTTCACTTATTTCAGAGCATAATTCAAAAATTCCTTTTATTTTGGGGTAAAAAGACAGAAATACCATTTATTTTTGGGTAAAAAAGCAGAAATTTCACTTATTTTGAGGTAAAAAGGCAGAAATTCCTCTTATTTTAGGGCAAAAATGAAGAAATTTCCCTTTTTTGTGGCAAAAAGTATACATTCCCCTTATTTTTGGGAAAAAAAAGCAGAAATTCCATATATTTTGGAGCAAAATTGCAGAAATTCCCCTGGTTGTGGGGCAAAAAGGAAGAAATTCCCTATTTCTTGGGGCAAAAAGACAGAAATTCTTCTTAGTTTGGGGCAATACTCAGAAATTCCACTTGTTTTGGGTCAAAATTCCAGAAATTTCCCTTATTTTGGGGCAAAATTGCAGAAATTTCACTTATTTTGGGGCAAAATTGCAGAAATTTCACTTATTTCAGGGAAAAAATGCAGAAATTTTCCGTATTTTGGAGCAAAAAAGCAGAAATTCCTAATATTTTGTGGCATAAATGAAGAAATTCCCCTAATTGTGGAGCAAAAAGGCAGAAAATCCCTACATGTTGGGGCAAAAAGACAGAAATTCTCCTTATTTTGGGGCAAAACTCAGAAATTCCACTTATTTTGGGACAAAATTCCAGAAATTTCTCTTATTTTGGGGTAAAATTGTAGAAATTTCACTTATTTTGGGGCAAAATTACAGAAATTTCACTTATTTCAGGGAAAAAAAGCAGAAATTTTCTTATTTTGAGGCAAAAAGGCAGAAATTTCTTTTATTTTGGTACAAAATTGTGAAATTTTTCTTATTTTGTGGCAAAAAGGCAGAAATTTCCCATATTTTGGGGCAAAAATGCAGATATTCCCCTTATTTTGAGGTAAAAAGGCTGAAATTCCCCTTATTTTGGGGCAAAAAGTCAGAAATTCCTCTTATTTTCGGGCAAAAAGCAGACATTTCCCTTATTTTGGGGAAAAATTTTAGAAATTTAAATTATTTCAGGGTACAAAGTCAGAAATTCCCCTTATTTTGGGGCAAAAAGACAGAAATTCCGTTTATTTTTGGGAAAAAGTCAGAAATCGCACTTATTTTGAGTCAAAAAGGCGGAAAATCCCCTTATTTTGGGGTAAAAATAAAGTAATTTTTTTATGGCAAAAAGTTATACATTCCCTCTATTTTCGGGCAAAAAGGCAGAAATTCCCCGTATTTTGGAGCAAAATTGCAGAAATTCCTCTAATTTGGGGGAAAAAACACAGAACTTCCTCTTATTTTGGGGTAAAACTGCAGAAATTTCACTTATTTCGCGGCAAAATGACAGAAATTCCCTTTATTTTCGGCCAAAAAGGCAGAAAATCCCTGTATTTTGGAGCAAAATTGCAGAAATTCACCTAATTTTGTGGTAAAACATGCAGTAATTTTCTTTATTTTGGGGCAAAAAGGCAGAAATTCCCCTTATTTGGGGGCAAAAAGCAGACATTTCCCTTATTTTGGGGAAAAATTTTAGAAATTTAACTTATTTCAGGGCAAAAAGTCAGAAATAACCCTTATTTTGGGGCAAAAAGACAGAAATTCCGTTTATTTTTGGGGAAAAGTCAGATATCGCACTTATTTTGAGTCAAAAAGGCAGAAAATCCCCTTATTTTGGGGTAAAAATGAAGAAATTTCCCTTTTTTATGGCAAAAAGGCATACATTCCCTTTATTTTCGGGCAAAAAGGCAGAAATTCCCCGTATTTTGGAGCAAAATTACAGAAATTCCTCTAAATTTGGGGCAAAAACACAGAACTTCCTTTTATTTTGGGGTAAAACTGAAGAAATTTCACTTATTTCGCGGCGAAATCGCAGAAATTCCCTTTATTTTCAGCGAAAAAGGCAAAAAATCCCCGTATTTTGGAGCAAAATTGCAAAAATTCACCTAATTTTGGGGTAAAACATGCAGTAATTTTCTTTATTTTGGGGCAAAAAGGCAGAAATTCCCCTTATTTTGGGGCAAAAGGCAGAAATTCCCCTTATTTTAGGGCAAAATTGCACAAATTTCCCTTATTTGGGGACAAAAAACAGAAATTCCCTTTATTTTGGGGCAAAATTGCAGAAAATTCCTTTATTATTGGGAAAAATTGAAGAAATTTCTTTATTTTAAGGCAAAATTTTAGAAATTTCACTTATTTCAGAGAAAAAAAATAAAATTTTTTTTTATTATATGGCAAAAAGGCAGAAATTTCCCTTATTTGGGGGCAAAAAGGCATAAATTCCCATAATTTTTGGATAAAATTGCAGAAATTTCCCTTGTTTGGGGGCAAAAAGGCAGAAAATCCCCTTAATTTCGGGCAAAAAGGCAGAAATTCCCCTTATTGTGGGATAAAATTGCAGAAATTTCCCTTGTTTGGGGGCAAAAAGGCAGAAAATCCCCTTAATTTCGGGCAAAAAGGCAGAAATTCCCCGTATTTTGGAGCAAAATTGCAGAAATTCCCCTAATATTGGGGCAAAAATGCAGAAATTCCCTTTATTTGGGGCAAATCGGCAGAAGTTCCCCTTATTTTCGGGAAAAGAGGCAGAAATTCCCTGTATTTTGAAGCAAACTTGCAGAAACTCCCCTAATTTTGGGGCAAAATTACAGAAATTCTTCTTATTTCGGGGCAAAAATCAGAAATTTCCCTTATTTAGGGGTAAAATTTAGAAATTTCTTTTATTTTGGTACAGAATTGCAGAAATTTTTCTTATTTTGGTGCAACAATTTGAAATTCCCCTTATTTTGAGGTAAAATGCTGAAATTCCCCATATTTTGGGGCAAAAAGGCAGAAATTCCCCTTATTGTGGGATAAAATTACAGAAATTAGACTTATTTCAAAGAAAAAATGCAGAAATTTCTCTTATTTTGGGGCAAAAATGCAGAAATTTTCCATATTTTGGTGCAAAAAGGCTGAAATTCCCCTTATTTTGAGGTAAAATGCAGAAATTCCCCATATTTTGAGGCAAAAAGGCACAAATTTCCCTTATTTTTGGGCAAAATTGCAGAAATTACATTTATTTCAGGGCAAAAAGTCAGAAATTACTTTTATTTTGGGGTAAAAAGAGAAATTTCTTTTATTTTGGTACAAAATTGAAGAAATTTTCCTTATTTTGGAACAAAAAGTCAGAAATTCTCCATATTTTGGGCAAAAGGAATAAATTCCCCTTATTTTGAGATGAAAAGGCTGAAATTCCCGTTATATTGGAGCAAAAAGGCAGAAATTCCCTTTACTTTGTGGCAAAAAGGCAGAAATTCCCCTTATTTGGAGGTAAAATGCTGAAATTCCCCTTATTTTGGCAAAAAGGCAGAAATTCCCCTTATTTTGGGGCAAAATTGCAGAAATTTCACTTATTTCAGGGCAAAAAGTCAGAAATTTGCCTCATTTTGGGGCAAAAATAGAAATTCTCCTAATTTTGGGGCCAAAAACAGAAATTCCCCTTATTTTGGGGTAAAATTGTGGAAATTTCAAATATTTATGGGCAAAAAGGCAGAAATTCCCCGTATTTTGGAGCAAAATTTCAGAAATTCCCCTTATGTTGGTGCAAAAATGCAGAAATTCTTTTTATTTTGGTGCAATAAGGCAGAAATTCTTCGTATTTTGAAGCAAAATTGCACATATTCCCCTAATTTTGAGGGAAAATGCAGAAATTCACATTATTTTGGGGCAAAAAGACAGACATTCTCTTTATTTCAGGGCAAAAAGTCAGAAATTCCCCTTATTTTGGGGCAAAATTCCAGAAATTTCCTTTATTTTGGGGCAAAATTGGAGAAATCTCCCTTATTTTGTGATAAAATTACAGAAATTTCACTTATTTCAAAGAAAAAATGCAGAAATTTCTCTTATTTTGGGGCAAAAATGCAGAAATTCCCCATATTTGGGGGCAAAAAGCAGAGATTCCCCTTATTATGAGGTAAAATGCTAAAATTCCCCTTATATTGGGGCAAAAAGACAGAAATTCCCCTTATTTTGTAGCAAAAAGGCAGAAATTTCTCTTATTTTTGGGCAAAATTGCAGAAATTTCACTTATTTCAGGGCAAAATTCAAAAATTCCACTTATTTTGGGGCAAAAAACAAAAATTCCGTTTATTTTTGGGTAAAAAGGCAGAAATTTCACTTATTTTGAGGTAAAAAGGAAGAAATTCCTCTTATTTGGGGGCAAAAATGAAGAAATTTTACTTTTTTGTGGCAAAAGGTATGCATTCCCCTTATTTTCTGGCAGAAATTCCCCGTATTTTGGAGCAAAATTGCAGAATATCCCCTAATTGTGGGGCAAAAAGGCAGAAATTCCCTATTTGTTGGGGCAAAAAAACAGGAATTCTCTTTATTTTGGGGAAAAACTCAGAAATTCCACTTATTTTGGGGCAAATTTCTAGAAATTTCCCTTATTTTAGGGCAAAATTGCAGAAATTTCACTGATTTCAGGGCAAAATTCAAAAATTCCTTTTATTTTGGGGCAAAAAGACAGAAATTCCGTTTATTTTTGGGTATAAAGGCAGAAATTTAATTTATTTTGAAATAAAAAGGAAAAAATTCCTCTTATTTTGGGGCAAAATGAAAAAATTTCACGTTTTTGTGGCAAAAGGTATACATTCCCCTTATTTTCGGGCAAAAAAGCAGAAATTCCCATATTTTGGAGCAAAATTGCAGAAAATCCCCTAATTGTGGGGCAAAAAGGCAGAAATTCCCTATATGTTGGGGCAAAAAGACAGAAATTCTCCTTATTTTGGGGAAAAACTCAGAAATTCCACTTATTTTGGGGAAAAATTCCAAAAATTTCCCTTCTTTTGGGGCAAAATTGCAGAAATTTCACTTATTTCAGGGACAAAAGGCGGAAATTTTCTTATTTTGGGGCAAAAAGTCAGAAATTCCAGATATTTTGTGGCATAAATTCAGAAATTCCCCTTATTTTGTGTCAAAAAGGCAGAAATTTCCCTTATTTTGGGGCAAAATAACAGAAATTTCACTTATTTCAGGGCAAAATTCAAAAATTCCTTTTATTTTGGGGAAAAAGACAGAAATTCCATTTATTTTTGGGTAAAAAGGCAGAAATTTCACTTATTTTGAGGTAAAAAGGCTGAAATTCCTCTTATTTTGGGGCAAAAATGAAGAAATTTCCCTTTTTGTGGCAAAAGTTATACATTCCCCTTATTTTTGGGAAAAAAAGCAGAAATTCCCTGTATTTTGGAGCAAAATTGCAGAAATTCCCCTAGTTGTGGGGCAAAAACGCAGAACTTACCCTTATTTTGTGGTAAAACTGCAGAAATTTCACTTATTTCGCGGCAAAATGGCAGAAATTCCCTTTATTTTCGGCGAAAAAGGCAGAAAATCCCCGTATTTTGGAGCAAAATTGCAGAAATTCACCTAATTTTGGGGTAAAACATGCAGTAATTTTCTTTATTATGGGGCAAAAAGGCAGAAATTCCCCTTATTTTGGGGCAAAAAACAGACATTTCCCTTATTTAGGGGAAAAATTTTAGAAATTTAACTTATTTCAGGGCAAAAATTCAGAAATAACCCTTATTTTGGGGCAAAAAGACAGAAATTCCGTTTATTTTTGGGTAAAAAGGCAGAAATTTAACTTATTTTGAAATAAAAAGGAAGAAATTCCTCTTATTTTGGGGCAAAAATGAAAAAATTTCACGTTTTTGTGGCAAAACGTATACATTCTCCTTATTTTCGGGCAAAAAAGCAGAAATTCCCATATTTTGGAGCAAAATTGCAGAAAATCCCCTAATTGTGGGGCAAAAAGGCAGAAATTCCCTATATGATGGGGCAAAAAGACAGAAATTCTCCTTATTTTGGGGAAAACTCAGAAATTCCACTTATTTTGGGGAAAAATTCCAAAAATTTCCCTTATTTTGGGGCAAAATTACAGAAATTTCACTTATTTCAGGGAAAAAAGGCGGAAATTTTCTTATTTTGGGGCAAAAAGTCAGAAATTCCTAATATTTTGTGGCAAAAATTCAGAAATTCCCCTTATTTTGTGTCAAAAAGGCAGAAATTTCCCTTATTTTGGGGCAAAATAACAGAAATTTCACTTATTTCAGGGCAAAATTCAAAAATTCCTTTTATTTTGGGGCAAAAAGACAGAAATTCCATTTATTTTTGGGTAAAAAAGCAGAAATTTCACTTATTTTGAGGTAAAAAGGCAGAAATTCCTCTTATTTTGGGGCAAAAATGAAGAAATTTCCCTTTTTGTGGCAAAAGGTATACATTCTTCTTATTTTTGGGAAAAAAAGCAGAAATTCCCCGTATTTTGGAACAAAATTGCAGAAATTCCCCTAGTTGTGGGGCAAAAACGCAGAACTTACCCTTATTTTGAGGTAAAACTGCAAAAATTTCACTTATTTCGCGGCAAAATGGCAGAAATTCCCTTTATTTTCGGCGAAAAAGGCAGAAAATCCCCGTATTTTGGAGCAAAATTGCAGAAATTCACCTAATTTTGGGGTAAAACATGCAGTAGTTTTCTTTATTTTGGGGCAAAAAGGCAGAAATTTCTTTTATTTTGGGGCAAAAAGGAGACATTTCCCTTATTTAGGGGAAAAATTTTAGAAATTTAACTTATTTCAGTGCAAAAGTCAGAAATTCCCCTTATTTTGGGGCAAAAAGACAGAAATTCAGTTTATTTTTCGGGAAAAGTCAGAAATCGCACTAATTTTGAGTCAAAAAGGCGGAAAAT
Source organism: Micromys minutus (assembly GCF_963924665.1). Lineage (NCBI taxonomy): Eukaryota > Metazoa > Chordata > Mammalia > Rodentia > Muridae > Micromys > Micromys minutus. Next base: position 314,549 of record NW_027667411.1, on the reverse strand, counting down.
CCCCTTATTTTGGGGTAAAAATGAAGAAATTTCCCTTTTTTATGGCAAAAAGTCATACATTCCCTTTATTTTCGGGCAAAAAGGCAGAAATTCCCCGTATTTTGGAGCAAAATTGCAAAAATTTCTCTAATTTTGGGGCAAAAACGCAGAACTTCCCCTTATTTTTGGGTAAAACTGCAGACATTTCACTTATTTCGTGGCAATATGGCAGAAATTCCCTTTATTTTCGGCGAAAAAGGCAGAAAATCCCCGTATTTTGGAGCAAAATTGCAGAAATTCACTTAATTTTGGGGTAAAACATGCAGTAATTTTCTTTATTTTGGGGCAAAAAGGCAGAAATTCCCCTTATTTTGGGGCAAAAAGCAGACATTTCCCTTATTTTGGGGAAAAATTTTAGAAATTTATCTTATTTCAGGGCAAAAAGTCAGAAATAACCCTTATTTTGGAGCAAAAAGACAGAAATTCCGTTTATTTTTAGGGAAAAGTCAGAAATCGCACATATTTTGAGTCAAAAAGGCGGAAAATCCCCTTATTTTGGGGTAAAAATGAAGAAATTTCCCTTTTTTTATGGCAAAAAGTCATACATTCCCTTTATTTTCGGGCAAAAAGGCAGAAATTCTCAGTATTTTGGAGCAAAATTGCAGAAATTTCCCTAATTTTGTGGCAAAAATGCTAAACTTCCCCTTATTTTGGGGTAAAACTGCAGAAATTTCATTTATTTCGCGGCAAAATGGCAGAAATTCCCTTTATTTTCGGCGAAAAAGGCAGAAAATCCCCGTATTTTGGAGCAAAATTGCAGAAATTCACCTAATTTTGGGGTAAAATATGCAGTAATTTTCTTTATTTTGGGGCAAAATGCAGAAATTCCCCTTATTTTTGGGCAAAAGGCAGAAATTCCCTTTATTTTAGGGCAAAATTGCAGAAATTTCCCTTATTTAGGGACAAAAAACAGAAATTCCCTTTATTTTGGGGCAAAATTGCAGAAAATTCCTTTATTATGGGGAAAAATTGCAGAAATTTTTTTTATTTTAAGGCAAAATTGCAGAAATTTCACTTATTTCAGAGAAAAAAAGCAAAAATTTTTCTTATTTCAGGGCAAAAAGGCAGAAATTCCCATTATTTTGGGGCAAAAAGGCAGAAATTCACCTTAATTTGGGGTAAAATTGCAGACATTTTACATTTTTCAGGGCAAAAAGCCAGAAATTCTTCTTATTTGGGGACAAAAAGGCAGAAATTCCCCTTATTGAGGGATAAAATTGCAGAAATTTCCCTTGTTTGGGGGCAAAAAGGAAGAAAATATCCTTAATTTCAGGCAAAAAGGCAGAAATTCCCCGTATTTTGGAGCAAAATTGCAGAAATTCCCCTAATATTGGGGCAAAAATTCAGAAATTCCCTTTATTTGGGGCAAATCGGCAGAAGTTCCCCTTATTTTCGGGAAAAGAGGCAGAAATTCCCTGTATTTTGAAGCAAACTTGCAGAAACTCCCCTAATTTTGGGGGAAAAAGCAGAAATTCCCTTTATTTTGGGGCAAAAACACAGAAATTCTCTTCATTTCTGGGCAAAAATCAGAAATTTCTCTTATTTTGGGACAAAATTTTAGAAATTTCTTTTATTTTGGTACAGAATTGCAGAAATTTTTCTTATTTTGTGGCAAAAAGGCAGAAATTTTCCATATTTTGGTGCAAAAAGGCTGCAATTCCCCTTATTTTGAGGTAAAATGCTGAAATTCCCCATATTTTAGGGCAAAAAGGCAGAAATTCCCCACGTTTTAGAGCAAAAAGGCACAAATTTCCCTTATTTTCGGGCAAAATTGCAGAAATTCCATTTATTTCAGGGCAAAAAGTCAGAAATTACTTTTATTTTGGGGTATAAAGCAGAAATTTCTTTTATTTTGGTACAAAATTGAAGAAATTTTCCTTATTTTGGAAAAAAAAGTCAGAAATTCTCCATATTTTGGGCAAAAGGAATAAATTCCCCTTATTTTGAGATAAAAAGGCTGAAATTCCCGTTATTTTGGGGCAATAAGGAAAAAATTCCCCTTATTTGGAGGTAAAATGCTGAAATTCTCCTTATTTTGGCAAAAAGGCAGAAATTCCCCTTATTTTGGGGCAAAATTGCAGAAATTTCACTTATTTCAGGGCAAAAAGTCAGAAATTTGCCTCATTTTGGGGCAAAAAGCAGAAATTCTTCTAATTTTGGGGCCAAAAACAGAAATTCCCCTTATTTTGTGGTAAAATTGTGGAAATTTCAAATATTTCAGGGCAAAAAGGTAGAAATTCCACTTTATTTCGGGCAATAAAGCAGAAATTCGCTGTGTTTTGGAGCAAAATTTCAGAAATTCCCCTTATGTTGGTGCAACAATGCAGAAATTCTTTTTATTTTGGTGCAATAAGGCAGAAATTCTCCATATTTTGAAGCAAAATTGCACATATTCCCCTAATTTTGAGGGAAAATGCAGAAATTCACATTATTTTGGGGCAAAAAGACAGACATTCTCCTTATTTCAGGGCAAAAAGTCAGAAATTCCCCTTATTTTGGGGCAAAATTCCAGAAATTTCCTTTATTTGGGGGCAAAATTGCAGAAATCTCCGTTATTTTGTGATAAAATTACAGAAATTTCACTTATTTCAAAGAAAAAATGCAGAAATTTCTCTTATTTTGGGGCAAAAATGCAGAAATTCCCCATATTTGGGGGGGAAAAAGCAGAGATTCCCCTTATTATGAGGTAAAATGCTAAAATTCCCCTTATTTTGGGGCAAAAAGACAGAAATTCCCCTTATTTTGTGGCAAAAAGGCAGAAATTTCTCTTATTTTTGGGCAAAATTGCAGAAATTTCATTATTTCATGGCAAAATTAAAAAATTCCCCTTATTTTGGAGCAAAAATACAGAAATTCCGTTTATTTTTGGGTAAAAAGGCAGAAATTTCACTTATTTTGAGGTAAAAAGAAAGAAATTCCTCTTATTTTGGAACAAAAATGAAGAAATTTTACTTTTTTGTGGCAAAAGGTATACATTTCCCTTATTTTCTGGCAAAAAAGCAGAAATTCCCAATATTTTGGAGCAAAATTGCAGAAAATCCCCTAATTGTGGGGCAAAAAGGCAGAAATTCCCTATATGTTGGGGCAAAAAGACAGAAATTCTCCTTATTTTGGGGAAAAACTCAGAAATTCCACTTGTTTTGGGGCAAAATTGCAGAAATTTCACTTATTTCAGGGCAAAATTCAAAAATTCCTTTTATTTTGGGGCAAAAAGAAAGAAATTCCGTTTATTTTTGGGTAAAAAGACAGAAATTTCACTTATTTTGAAATAAAAAGGAAGAAATTCCTCTTATTTTGGGGCAAAAATGAAAAAATTTCACTTTTTTGTGGCAAAAGGTATACATCCCCCTTATTTTCAGGCAAAAAAGCAGAAATTCCCATATTTTGGAGCAAAATTGCAGAAAATCCCCTAATTGTGGGGCAAAAAGGCAGAAATTCCCTATATGTTGGGGCAAAAAGACAGAAATTCTCCTTATTTTGGAGAAAAACTCAAAAATTCCAATTATTTTGGGGCAAAATTCCAGAAATTTCCCTTATTTGGGAGCAAAATTGCAGAAATTTCACTTATTTCAGGGAAAAAAGGCAGAAATTTTCTTATTTTGGGGCAAAAATTCAGAAATTCCCCTTATTTTGTGTCAAAAAAGCAGAAATTTCCTTTATTTTGGGGCAAAATAACAGAAATTTCACTTATTTCAGGGCAAAATTCAAAAATTCCTTTTATTTTGGTGCAAAAAGACAGAAATTCCGTTTATTTTTGGGTAAAAAGGCAGAAATTTCACTTATTTTGAGGTAAAAAGGCTGAAATTCCTCTTATTTTGGGGCAAAAATGAAGAAATTTCCCTTTTTGTGGCAAAAGTTATACATTCCCCTTATTTTTGGGAAAAAAAGCAGAAATTCTCCGTATTTTGGAGCAAAATTGCAGAAATTCCCCTAGTTGTGGGGCAAAAACGCAGAACTTACCCTTATTTTGTGGTAAAACTGCAGAAATTTCACTTATTTCGCGGCAAAATGGCAGAAATTCCCTTTATTTTCGGCGAAAAAGGCAGAAAATCCCCGTATTTTGGAGCAAAATTGCAGAAATTCACCTAATTTTGGGGTAAAACATGCAGTAATTTTCTTTATTTTGGGGCAAAAAGGCAGAAATTCCCCTTATTTTGGGGCAAAAAACAGACATTTCCCTTATTTAGGGAAAAAATTTTAGAATTTTAACTTATTTCAGAGCAAAAAGTCAGAAATTCCCCTTATTTTGGGGCAAAAAGACAGTAATTCCGTTTATTTTTCGGGAAAAGTCAGAAATCGCATTTATTTTGAGTCAAAAAGGCGGAAAATAGCCTTATTTTGGGGTAAAAATTAAGAAATTTACCTTTTTTATGGCAAAAAGTCATACATTCCCTTTATTTTCGGGCAAAAAGGCAGAAATTCCCCGTATTTTGGAGCAAAATTGCAGAAATTTCCCTAATTTTGGGGCAAAAATGCAGAACTTCCTCTTATTTGGGGGTAAAACTGCAGACATTTCACTTATTTCGCGGCAAAATGGCAGAAATTCCCTTTATTTTTGGTGAAAAAGGCAGAAAATCCCCGTATTTTGGAGCAAAATTGCAGAAATTCACCTAATTTTGGGGTAAAATATGCAGTAATTTTCTTTATTTTGGGGCAAAAAAAAAAAATTCCCCTTATTTTGGGGCAAAAGGCAGAAATTCTTTTTATTTTAGGGAAAAATTGCAGAAATTTCCCTTATTTGGGGACAAAAAACAGAAATTCCCTTTATTTTGGGGCAAAATTGAAGAAAATTCCTTTATTATGGGGAAAATTGCAGAAATTTCTTTTATTTTAAGGCAAATTTGCAGAAATTTCACTTATGTCAGAGAAAAAAAGCAAAAATTTTTCTTATTTCAAGGCAAAAAAACAGAAATTCCCATGATTTTGGGGCAAAAAGGCAGAAATTCACCTTATTTTGGGGTAAAATTGCAGACATTTTACATATTTCAAGGCAAAAAGCCAGAAATTCTTCTTATTTGGGGGCAAAAAGGCAGAAATTCCCCTTATTGTGGAATAAAATTGCAGAAATTTCCCTTGTTTGAGGGCAAAAAGGCAGAAATTCCCCGTATTTTGGAGCAAAATTTCAGAAATTCCCCTAATATTGGGCCAAAAATGCAGAAATTCTCTTTATTTGGGGCAAATCGGCAGAAGTTCCCCTTATTTTCGGGAAAAGAGGCAGAAATTCCCTGTATTTTGAAGCAAACTTGCAGAAACTCCCCTAATTTGGGGGGAAAAAGCAGAAATTCCCTTTATTTTGGGGCAAAAATACAGAAATTCTCTTTATTTCGGGGCAAAAATCAGAAATTTCCTTTATTTTGGGGCAAAATTTTAGAAATCTATTTTATTTTGGTACAGAATTGCAGAAATTTTTCTTATTTTGTGGCAAAAAGGCAGAAATTTTCCATATTTTGGTGCAAAAAGGCTGCAATTCCCCTTATTTTGAGGTAAAATGCTGAAATTCCCCATATTTTGGGGCAAAAGGGCAGAAATTCCCCACATTTTGGGGCAAAAAGGCACAAATTTCCCTTATTTTCGGGCAAAATTGCAGAAATTACATTTATTTAAGGGCAAAAAGTTAGAAATTACTTTTATTTTGGGGTAAAAAGCAGAAATTTCTTTTATTTTGGTACAAAATTGAAGAAATTTTCCTTATTTTGGAACAAAAAGTCAGAAATTCTCCATATTTTGGGCAAAAGGAATAAATTTTCATTATTTTGAGATAAAAAGGCTGAAATTCCCATTATTTTGAGGCAATAAGGCAGAAATTCCCCTTATTTGGAGGTAAAATGCTGAAATTCCCCTTATTTTGGCAAAAAGGCAGAAATTCCCCTTATTTTGGGGCAAAATTGCAGAAATTTCACTTATTTCAGGGCAAAAAGTCAGAAATTTGCCTCATTTTGGGGCAAAAAGCAGAAATTCTCCTAATTTTGGGGCCAAAAACAGAAATTTCCCTTATTTTGGGGTAAAATTGTGGAAATTTCAAATATTTCAGGGCAAAAAGGCAGAAATTCCACTTTATTTCGGGCAATAAGGCAGAAATTCCCCGTATTTTGGAGCAAAATTTCAGAAATTCCCCTTATGTTGGTGCAAAAATGCAGAAATTCTTTTTATTTTGGTGCAATAAGGCAGAAATTCTCCGTATTTTGAAGCAAAATTGCACATATTCCCCTAATTTTGAGGGAAAATGCAGAAATTCACATTATTTTGGGGAAAAAAGACAGACATTCTCTTTATTTCAGGGCAAAAAGTCAGAAATTCCCCTTATTTTGGGGCAAAATTCCAGAAATTTCCTTTATTTGGGGGCAAAATTGTAGAAATCTCCCTTATTTTGTGATAAAATTACAGAAATTTCACTTATTTCAAAGAAAAAATGCAGAAATTTCTCTTATTTTGGGGCAAAAATGCAGAAATTCTCTATACTTGGGGGCGAAAAAGGAGAGATTCCCCTTATTATGAGGTAAAATGCTAAAATTCCCCTTATTTTGGGGCAAGAAGACAGAAATTCCCCTTATTTTGTGGCAAAAAGGCATAAATTTCTCTTCTTTTTGGGCAAAATTGCAGAAATTTCACTTATTTCAGGGCAAAATTCAAAAATTCCTATTATTTTGGGGCAAAAATACAGAAATTCCGTTTATTTTGGGGTAAAAAGGCAGAAATTTCACTTATTTTGAGGTAAAAAGGAAGAAATTCCTCTTATTTTGGGGCAAAAATGAAGAAATTTTACTTTTTTGTGGCAAAAGGTATACATTCCACTTATGTTCGGGCAAAAAGCAGAAATTTCCCGTATTTTGGAGCAGAATTGCAGACAATCCCCTAATTGTGGGGCAAAAGGCAGAAATTCCCTATATGTTGGGTCAAAAAGACAGATTCTCCTTATTTTGAGGAAAAACTCAGAAATTCCACTTTTTTGGGGCAAAATTCCAGAAATTTCACTTATTTCAGGGAAAAAAGGCAGAAATTTTCTTATTTTGGGGCAAAAAGTCAGAAATTCCTAATATTTTGTGGCAAAAATTCAGAAATTCCACTTGTTTTGTGTCAAAAGGCAGAATTTCACTTATTTTGGGGCAAAATTACAGAAATTTCACTTATTTCAGGGCAAAATTCAAAAATTCCATTTATTTTGGGGCAAAAAGACAGAAATTCCTTTTATATTTGGGTAAAAAGGCAGAAATTTCACTTATTTTGAAGTAAAAAGGAAGAAATTCCTATTATTTTGGGACAAAAATGAAGAAATTTCCCTTTTTTGTGGCAAAAGGTATACATTCCCTTTATTTTTGGGAAAAAAAACAGAAATTACCTGTATTTTGGAGCAAAATTGAAGAAATTTTCCTAGTTGTGGGGCAAAAAGGGAGAAATTCCCTATTTGTTGGGGCAAAAAGACAGAAAATCTCCTTATTTTCTGGCAAGATTCAGAAATTCCACGTATTTTGGGGCAAAATTGCAGAAATTTCACTTATTTTGGGGCAAAATTGCAGAAAATTCCCTTATTTCAGGAAAGAAAGACAGAAATTTTCCTTATTTTGGGGCAAAAAGGCAGAAATTCCTAATATTTTGTGCCAAAAATACAGAAATTCCCTTTATTTTGTGTCAAAAAGTCAGAAATTTTCTTTATTTTGGGGGAAAATTGAAGAAATTTCACTTATTTCAGTGCAAAATTCAAAAATTCCCCTTATTTTGGTCCAAAAATACAGAAATTCCGTTTATTTTTGGGTAAAAAGGCAGAAATTTCACTTAATTTGAGGTAAAAAGGCAGAAATTCCTCTTATTTTGGGGCAAAAATGAAGAAATTTCCCTTTTTGTGGAAAAAGGTATTCATACCCCTTATTTTCGGGCAAAAAAGCAGAAATTGCCCGCATTTTGGAGCAAAATTGCAGAAAATCCCCTAATTGTGGGGCAAAAAGGCAGAAATTTCCTATATGTTGGGGCAAAAAGACAGAAATTCTCCTTATTTGGGGGAAAAACTCAGAAATTCCACTTATTTTGGGGCAAAATTCCAGAAATTTCCCTTATTTTGGGGCAAAATTGCAGAAATTTCACTTATTTCAGGGCAAAATTCAAAAATTCCTTTTATTTTGGGGCAAAAAGACAGAAATTCCGTGTATTTTTGGGTAAAAAGTCAGAAATTTCACTTATTTTGAGGTAAAAAGGAAGAAATTCCTCTTATTTTGGGGCAAAAATGAAGAAATTTTTCTTTTTTGTGGCAAAAGGTATACATTCCCCTTATTTTCCGGCAAAAAAGCAGAAATTCCTCGTATTTTGGAACAAAATTGCAGAAAATCCCCTAATTGTGGGGCAAAGAGGCAGAAATTTTCTATATGTTGGGACAAAAAGGCAGAAATTATCCTTATTTTGGAGAAAAACTAAGAAATTCCACTTATTTTGGGGCAAAATTCCTAAAATTTCCCCTATTTTCTGTCAAAATTGCAGAAATTTCACTTATTTCAAAGAAATAAAGCAGAAATTTTCGTATTTTGGGGCAAAAAGTCAGAAATTCCTAATATTTTGTGGCAAAAATGCAGAAATTCCCCTTATTTTGAGGTAAAAGGCTGAAATTCCACTTATTTGGGGGCAAAAAGGCAGAAATTTCCCTTATTTTGGGGCAAAATTGCAGAAAATCCCCTAATTGTGGGGCAAAAAGGCAGAAATTCCCTATATGTTGGGGCAAAAAGACAGAAATTCTCCTTATTTTGAAAAAAACTCAGAAATCCCACTTATTTTGGGGCAAAATTCCAGAAATTTCCCTTATTTTGGGGCAAAATTGCAGAAATTTAACATATTTCAGGGCAAAATTCAAAAATTTCTTTTATTTTGGGGCAAAAAGACAGAAATTCCATATATTTTTGGGTAAAAAGGCAGAAATTTCACTTATTTTGATGTAAAAAGGAAGAAATTCTTTTTATTTTGGGGCAAAAATGAAGAAATTTCCCTTTTTTGTGGCAAAAGGTATACATTAACCTTATTTTCAGGCAAAAAAGCAGAAATTCCTAGTATTTTGCAGCAAAATTGCAGAAAATCCCCTAATTGTGGGGCAAAAAGTGAGAAATTCACTATATGTTTGGGCAAAAAGACAGAAATTCTCCTTATTTTGGGGAAAAACTCAGAAATTCAACTTATTTTGGGTCAAAATTCCAAAAATTTCCCTTATTTTCTGTCAAAATTGCAGAAATTTCACTTATTTCAAGGAAAAAAAGCAGAAATTTTCTTATTTTGGGGTAAAAAGTCAGAAATTCCTAATATTTTGTGGCAAAAATGCAGAAATTCCCCTTATTTTGTGTCAAAAAGGGAGAAATTTCCCTTATTTTGGGGCAAAATTGCAGATATTTCACTTATTTCAGAGAAAAAAGGCAGAAATTTTCTTATTTTGGGGCAAAAAGTCAGAAATTCCTAATATTTTGTGGCAAAAATGCAGAAATTCCCTTTATTTTGTGTCAAAAAGGCAGAAATTTCTTTTATGTTGGGGCAAAATTGCAGAAATTTCCCTTATTTCAGGGAAAAATTCAAAAATTCCTTTTATTTTGAGGCAAAAAGACAGAAATTCCATTTATTTTTGGGTAAAAAGGCAGAAATTTCACTTATTTTGATGTAAAAAGGCAAAAATTCCTCTTATTTTGGAGCAAAAATGAAGAAATTTCCCCTTTTTGTGGCAAAAATTATACATTCCCCTTATTTTTGGTAAAAAGCAGAAATTCCCTGTATTTTGGAGCAAAATTGCAGATATTCCCCTAATTGTGGGGCAAAAAGGGAGAAATTCCCTATTTGTTGGGGCAAAAAGACAGAAATTCTCTTTATTTTGGGGCAAAACTCTGAAATTCCACTTATTTTGGGGCAAAATTGCAGAAATTTCACTTATTTTGGGGCAAAATTGCAGAAATTTTCTTTATTTCAGGGAAGAAAGACAGAAATTTTCCTTATTTTGGGGCAAAAAGGCAAAAATTTCTAATATTTTGTGGCAAAAATGCAGAAATTCCCCTTATTTTGTGTCAAAAAGTCAGAAATTTTCCTTATTTTGGGGCAAAATAACAGAAATTTCACTTATTTCAGGACATAATTCAAAAATTCCTTTTATTTTGGGGCAAAAAGACCGAAATTCCGTTTATTTTTGGGTAAAAAAGGCAGAAATTTCACTTATTTTGAGGTAAAAACGCAGAAATTCCTCTTATTTTGGAACAAAAATGAAGAAATTTTCCTTTTTTGTGGCATAAGGTATACATTCCCCTTATTTTCGGGCTAAAAAGCAGAAATTCCCCGTATTTTGGAGCAAAATTGCAGAAATTCTCCTAATTGTAGGGCAAAAATGCAGAAATTCCCTGTATGTGGGGGTAAAAAGACAGAAATTCTATTTATTTTGGGGCAAAACTCAGAAATTCCACTTATTTGGGCAAAATTCCAGAAATTTCCCTTATTTTTGGGCAAAATTGCAGAAATTTCACTTATTTTGGGGCAAAATTGCAGAAATTTCACTTATTTCAGGGAAAAAATGCAGAAATTTTCCTTATTTTGGGGGAAAAAGGCAGAAATTCTTAATATTTTTTGGTAAAAATGCAGAAATTTCCCTTATTTTGTGTCAAAAAGGCAGAAATTTCCCTTATTTTGGGGCAAAATTGCAGAAATTTCACTTATTTCAGGAAATAATTCAAAAAATCCTTTTATTTTGGGGCAAAAAGACAGAAATTCCGTTTATTTTGGGTAAAAAGGCAGAAATTTCACATATTTTGAGGTAAAAATGCAGAAATTCCTCTTATTTTGTGGCAAAAATGAAGAAATTTCCATTTTTTGTGGCAAAATGTATACATTCCCTTTATTTTCGGGCAAAAACGCAGAAATTCCCGTATTTTGGTGCAAAATTGCAGAAATTCCCCTAGTTGTGGGGCAACAAGGCAGAAATTCCCCATATGTTGAGGCAAAAAGACAAAAATTCTCCACATTTTTGGGCAAAACTCAGAAATTCCACTTATTCTGGGGCAAAATTCCAGAAATTTCCCTTATTTTGGGGCAAAATTGCAGAAATTTCCCTTATTTTTGGCAAAATTGCAGAAATTTCACTTATTTCATGGAAAAAAGGCAGAAATTTTCTTTATTTTGGAGCAAAAAGGCAGAAATTCCAAATATTTTGTGGCAAAAATGCAGAAATTACCATTATTTTGAGGTAAAAATGCTGAAATTACCCTTATTTGGGGGCAAAAAAACATAAATTTCCCTTATTTTGCTTCAAAAAGACAGAAATTCTTGTTATTTTGTGGCAAAAAGGCAGAAATTTTTTTTATTTTGGAGAAAAATTGCAGAAATATCACTTATTTCAGGGCATAATTCAAAAATTCCTTTTATTTTGGGGCAAAAAGACAAAAATTCCGTTTATTTTTGGGTAAAAAGGCAGAAATTTCACTTATTTTGAGGTAAAAATGCAGAAATTCCTCTTATTTTGGGGCAAAAATGAAGAAATTTCTTTTTTTTGTGGCAAAAGGTATACATTATTTTTATTTTCGGGCTAAAAGCAGAAATTCCCCGTATTTTGGAGCAAAATTGCAGAAATTCCCCTAGTTGTGGGACAAAAAGGAGAAATTCCCTATTTGTTGGGGCAAAAAGACAGAAATTCTCCTTATTTTGGGACAAAACTCAGAAATTCCACTTATTTTGGGGCAAAATTGCAGAAATTTCACTTATTTTGGGGCAAAATTGCAGAAATTTCCTTTATTTCAGGGAAGAAAGACAGAAATTTTCCTTATTTTGGGGCAAAAAGGCAGAAATTCCTAATATTTTGTGGCAAAAATGCAGAAATTCCCCTTATTTTGTATCAAAAAGTCAGAAATTTTCTTTATTTTGGGGCAAAATTGAAGAAATTTCACTTATTTCAGGGCAAATTCAAAAATTCCTTTTATTTTGGGGCAAAAAGACAGAAATTCCGTTTATTTTTGGGTAAAAAAGGCAGAAATTTCACTTATTTTGAGGTAAAAAGGCAGAAATTCCTCTTATTTTGGAGCAAAAATGAAGAAATTTCCCTTTTTGTGGCAAAAGGTATACATTCCCCTTGTTTTCGGGCTAAAAAGCAGAAATTCCCCGTATTTTGGAGCAAAATTGCAGAAATTCTCCTAATTGTGGGGCAAAAATGGAGAAATTCCATATATGTGGGGGTAAAAAGAAAGAAATTCTTTTTATTTTGGGTCAAAACTCAGAAATTCCACTTATTATGGGGCAAATTCCAGAAATTTCCCTTATTTTTGGGCAAAATTGCAAAAATTTTACTTATTTTGGGGCAAAATTGCAGAAATTTCACTTATTTTGGGGCAAAATTGCAGAAATTTCACTTATTTCAGGGAAAAAATGCAGAAATTTTCCTTATTTTGGGGCAAAAAGGCAGAAATTCTTAATATTTTTTGGTAAAAATGCAGAAATTTTTTTTATTGTGTTTCAAAAAGGCAGAAATTTCTCTTATTTTGAGGCAAAATTGCAGAAATTTCACATGTTTCAGAGCATAATTAAAAAATTCCTTTTATTTTGGGGCAAAAAGACAGAAATTCCCTTTATTTTGGGTAAAAAGCTAGAAATTTCACTTATTTTGAGGTAAAAATGCAGAAATTCCTCTTATTTTGGGGCAAAAATGAAGAAATTTCCATTTTTTTGTGGCAAAAGGTATACATTCCCCTCATTTTCGGGCAAAAAAGCAGAAATTCCCATATTTTGGAGCAAAATTGCAGAAATTTCCCTAATTGTGGGAAAAAAAGGCAGAAATTCCCTATATGTTGAGGCAAAAAGACAAAAATTCTTCACATTTTTGGGCAAACTCAGAAATTCCACTTATTCTGGGGCAAAATTTCAGAAATTTCCCTTATTTTGGGGCAAAATTGCAGAAATTTCCCTTATTTTAGGGCAAAATTGCAGAAATTTCACTTATTTCACGGATAAAAGGCAGAAATTTTCCTTATTTTGGAGCAAAAATGCAGAAATTCCTAATATTTTGTGGCAAAAATGCAGAAATTCCTCTTATTTTGAGGGAAAAAGTTTGAAATTCCCCTTATTTGGGGGCAAAAAGGCATAAATTTCCCTTATTTTGGGGCAAAAAGACAGAAATTGCCCTTATTTTGTGGCAAAAAGGCAGAAATTTCTTTTATTTTGGAGAAAAATTGCAAAAATATCACTTATTTCAGGGCATAATTCAGAAATTCCTTTTATTTTGGGACAAAAAGACAGAAATTCTGTTTATTTTTGGGTAAATGGCAGAAATTTCACTTATTTTGAGGTAAAAATGCAGAAATTCCTCTTATTTTGGGGCAAAAATGAAGAAATTTCTTTTTTTGTGGCAAAAGGTATACATTATTTTTATTTTCGGGCTAAAAAGAAGAAATTCCCTGTATTTTGGAGCAAAATTGCAGAAATTCCTCTAATTGTGGGGCAAAAATGCAGAAATTCCCTATATGTTTGGGCAAAAAGACAGAAATTCTTTTTATTTCGGGGCAAAACTCAGAAATTCCATTTATTTTGGGGAAAATTCCAGAAATTTCTATTATTTTGGGGCAAAATTGCAGAAATTTCACTTATTTTGGGGCAACATTGCAGAAATTTCACTTATTTCAGAGGAAAAAGGCAGAAATTTTTGATATTTTGGAGCAAAATGGCAGAAATTCTCAATATTTTTTGGCAAAAATGCAGAAATCCCCTATTTTGAGGTAAAAAGGCTGAAATTCCCCTTATTTCGGAACAAAAAGGCAGAAATTTCCCTTATTTTGGGGCAAAATTGCAGAAATTTCACTTATTTCAGGGAAAAAGGCAGAAATTTTCTTATTTTGGGGCAAAAAGTCAGAAATTCCTAATATTTTGTGGCAAAAATGCAGAAATTCCCTTTATTTTGTGTCAAAAAGGCAGAAATTTCTTTTATGTTGGGGCAAAATTGCAGAAATTTCCCTTATTTCAGGGCAAAATTCAAAAATTACTTTTATTTTGGGGCAAAAAGACAGAAATTCCGTTTATTTTTAGGTTTAAAGTCAGAAATTTCACTTATTTTGAGGTAAAAAGGCAGAAATTCCCATTATTTTGGGGCAAAAATGAAGAAATTTCCCTTTTTTGTGGCAAAAGGTATACATTCCCCTTATTTTTGGGAAAAAAAGCAGAAATTCCCTGTATTTTGGAGCAAAATTGCAGAAATTCCCCTAGTTGTGGGGCAAAAAGTGAGAAATTCCCTATTTGTTGGGGCAAAAAGACAAAAATTCTTCTAATTTTGGAGAAAAACTCAGAAATTCCACTTATTTTGGGGCAAAATTGCAGAAATTTCACTTATTTTGGGGCAAAATTGCAGAAATTTCCTTTATTTCAGGGAAGAAACACAGAAATTTTTCTTATTTTGGAGCAAAAAGGCAGAAATTCCAAATATTTTGTGGCAAAAATGCAGAAATTCCCCTTATTTTGAGGTAAAAAGGCTGAAATTCCCCCTAATTTGGAGGAAAAAGGCAGAAATTTCCCTTATTTTGGGGCAAAATTGCAGAAATTTCACTTACTTCAGGGTAACAAGTCAGAAATTTTCCTTATTTTGGGGCAAAAAATACAGAAATTCCCTTTGTATTGGGGGAAAAAGACAGAAATTCCACTTATTAAGAGTCAAAAAAGCAGAAATTCCCCTTATTTTGGAGCAAAAATGAAAAAATTTCCCTTTTTTATGGCAAAAGGTATGCATTCTTCTTATTTTTGGGCAAAAAGGCAGAAATTCCCCGTATTTTAGAGCAAAATTGCAGCAATTCCCCTAATTCTGGGGCAAAAAGGCAGAAATTCCCTATATGTTGGGGCAGAAAGACAGAAATTCTCCTTATTTTGGGGCAAAACTAAGAAATTTCACATATTTTGGGGCAAAATTGCAGAAATTTCCCTTATTTTGGGGCAAAATTGCAGAAATTTCACATATTTTGGGGCAAAATTGCAGAAATTTCACTTATTTCAGAAAAAAAAGCAGAAATTTTCTTATTTTGGGGCAAAAAGGCAGAAATTTCTTTTATTTTGGTACAAAATTGCAGAATTTGTTCTTATTTTGGGGCAAAAAAGCAGAAATTTCCCATATTTTGGGGCAAAAATGCAGAAATTCCCCTTATTTTGAGGTAAAAAGGCTGATATTTTTAATTTGGGGGCAAAAAGGCAGAAATTTCTTTTATTTTGGTACAAAATTGCAGAAATTGTTCTTATTTTGGGGCAAAAAGGCAGAAATTTCCCATATTTTGGGGCAAAAATGCAGCAATTCCTATTATTTTGAGATAAAAAGGCTGAAATTCCCCTTATTTAAGGGCAAAAAGGCAGAAATTTTCCTCATTTTGGGGCACAATTGCAGAAATTTCACTTATTTCAGGGTAATAAGTAAGAAATTTTCCTCATTTTGGGGCAAAAAAGACAGAAATTCCCTTTGTTTTGGGGGAAAAAAACAAATTCTACATATTTAGAGCCAAAAAAGCAGAAATTTTCCTTATTTTGGAGCAAAAATGAAGAAATTTCCCTTTTTTATGACAAAAAGATATGCATTCTTCTTATTTTCGGGCAAAAAGGCAGAAAATCCCGGTATTTTGAGCAAAATTGCAGAAATTCCCCTAATTGTGGGGCAAAAAGGCAGAAATTCCCTATATGTTGGGGTAAAAGCAGAAATTCCTCTTATTTTGGGGCAAAACTCAAAAATTTCACTTATTTTGTGGCAAAATTGCAGAAATTTCCCTTATTTTGGGGCAAAATTGCAAAAATTTCTCATATTTTGGGGCAAAAATGCAGAAATATCTCTTATTTTGAGGTAAAAAGGCTGATATTTTCCTTATTTGGGGGCAAAAAGGCAGAAATTTCCCTCATTTTGGGGCAAAATTGCAGAAATTTCACTAACTTCAGGGTAATAAGTCAGAAATTTTCCATATTTTGGGGCAAAAAAGACAGAAATTCCCTTTGTTTGGGGGGAAAAAGACAGAAATTCCACTTATTAAGAGGCAAAAAAGCATAAATTCCCCTTATTTTGGAGCAAAAATGAAGAAATTTCCCTTTTTATGGCAAAAAGGTATGCATTCTTCTTATTTTCGGGCAAAAAGGCAGAAATTCCCCGTATTTAGAGCAAAATTGCAGAAATTCCCCTAATTGTGGGGCAAAAAGGCAGAAATTCCCTATATGTTGGGGCACAAACAGAAATTCTTCTTATTTAGGGGCAAAACTCAGAAATTTCACTTATTTTGGGGCAAAATTGCAGAAATTTTTCTTATTTTGGGGCAAAATTGCAGAAATTTCACATATTTTGGGGCAAAATTGCAGAAATTTCACTTATTTCAGAAGAAAATAACAGAAATTTTCTTTTTTGGGTCAAAAAGTCAGAAATTTCTTTTATTTAGGTACAAAATTGCAGAATTTGTTTTTATTTTGGGGCAAAAAGGCAGAAATTTCCCATATTTTGGGGCAAAATTGCAAAAATTCCCCTTATTTTGAGGTAAAAATGCTAAAATTTCCCTTATTTGGGGACAAAAATCCAGAAATTCCCCTTATTTTGGGGCAAAACTCAGAAATTTCAATTATTTTGGAGCGAAATTGCAGAAATTTCACTTATTTCAGAGTAATAAGTCTGAAATTTTTTTTATTTTGGGGCAAAAAAGACAGAAATTCACTTTGTTTTGGGGGAAAAAGACAGTAATTCCACTTATTTAGAGGCAAAAAATCAGAAATTTCCCTTATTTTTGAGAAAAATGAAGAAATTTCCCTTTTTTATGGCAAAAAGGTATTCATCTTCTTATTTTCGGGCAAAAAGGTAGAAATTCCCTGAATTTTGAAGCAAAATTGCAGAAATTCCCCTAATTGTGGGGCAAAAAGGCAGAAATTCCCTTTATGTTTGGGTAAAAAAACAGAAATTCTCTTTATTTTGGGGCAAAACTCAGAAATTCCACTTGTTATGGGGCAAAATTCCAGAAATTTCCCTTATTTTGGGGCAAAATTGCAGAAATTTCACTTATTTTGGGGCAAAATTGCAGAAATTTCACTTATTTTAAGGCAAAATTGCAGAAATTTTACTTATTTCAGGAAAAAAGGCAGAAGTTTTCCTTATTTTGGGGCAAAATTGCAGAAATTTCACATATTTTGGGGCAAAATTGCAGAAATTTCACTTATTTTGAGGTAAAAGGTCTGAAATTCCTTTTATTTGGGGGCAAAAAGTCAGAAATTTCTTTTATTTTGGTACAAAATTGCAGAATTTGTTCTTATTTTGGGGCAAAAAGGCAGAAATTTCCCATATTTTGGGGCAAAAATGCAGAAATTTCCCTTATTTTGAGATAAAAAGGCTGATATTTTTCTTATTTGGGGGCAAAAAGGCAGAAATTTCCCTCATTTTGGGGCAAAATTGCAGAAATTTCACTTATTTCAGGGTAATAAGTCAGAAATTTTCCTTATTATGTGGCAAAAAAGACAGAAATTCCCTTTTTTGGGGGGGAAAAAGACAGAAATTCCACTTATTTAGAGGCAAAAAAGCAGAAATTCCCCTTATTTTGGAGCAAAAATTAAGAAATTTCTATTTTTTATGGCAAAAAGGTATGCATTCTTCTTGTTTTCGAGCAAAAAGGCAGAAATTCCTTCTGTTTTGGAGCAAAATTGCAGAAATTCCCCTAATTGTGGGGCAAAAAGGCAGAAATTCCCTATATGTTGGGGCAAAAGGACAAAAATTCTTCTTATTTTGGGGCAAAACTCAGAAATTTCACTTATTTTGGGGCAAAAATGAAGAAATTTCTCTTTTCTATGGCAAAAAGGTATGCATTCTTCTTATTTTCGGGCAAAAAGACAGAAATTCCCTGTTTTTTGGAGCAAAATTGCAGAAATCCCCCTAATTGTGGGCCAAAAAGGCAGAAATTCCCTATATGTTGGGGCAAAAAGACAGAAATTCTCCTTATTTTGGGGCAAAACTCAGAAATTTCACTTATTTTAGGGCAAAATTGCAGAAATTTCACTTATTTCAGAAAAAAAGCAGAAATTTTCTTATTTTGGGGCAAAAAGGCAGAAATTTCTTTTATTTTGAACAAAATTGCAGAAATTGTTCTTATTTTGGGGCAAAAAGGCAGAAATTTCCTATATTTTGGGGCAAAAATGCAGAAATTCCTATTATTTTGAGATAAAAAGGCTGAAATTCCCCTTATTTGGGGGCAAAAACGCAGAAATTTTCCTCATTTTGGGGCAAAATTGCAGAAATTTCACTTATTTCAGGGTAATAAGTCATAAATTTTCTTTATTTTGGGGCAAAAAAGACAGAAATTCCCTTTGTTTTGGGGGAAAAAAACAAATTCTACATATTTAGAGCCAAAAAAGCAGAAATTCCCCTTATTTTGGAGCAAAAATGAAGAAATTTCCCTTTTTTATGACAAAAAGATATGCATGCTTCTTATTTTCGGTCAAAAAGGCAGAAAATCCCCGTATTTTGGAGCAAAATTGCAGAAATTTCCCTAATTGTGGGGCAAAAAGACAGAAATTCCCCGTTTTTTGGAGCAAAATTGCAGAAATCCCCCTAATTGTGGGCCAAAAAGGCAGAAATTCCCTATATGTTGGGGCAAAAAAACAGAAATTCTCCTTATTTTGGGGCAAAACTCAGAAATTTCACTTATTTTAGGGCAAAATTGCAGAAATTTCACTTATTTCAGAAAAAAAGCAGAAATTTTCTTATTTTGGGGCAAAAAGGCCGAAATTTCTTTTATTTTGGTACAAAATTGCAGAAATTGTTCTTATTTTGGGGCAAAAAGGCAGAAATTTCCCATATTTTGGGGCAAAAATGCAGAAATTCCTATTATTTTGAGATAAAAAGGCTGAAATTCCCCTTATTTGGGGGCAAAAAGGCAGAAATTTTCCTCATTTTGGGGCAAAATTGCAGAAATTTCACTTATTTCAGGGTAATAAGTCATAAATTTTCTTTATTTTGGAGCAAAAAAGACAGAAATTCCCTTTGTTTTGGGGGAAAAAAACAAATTCTACATATTTAGAGCCAAAAAAGCAGAGATTCCCCTTATTTTGGAGCAAAAATGAAGAAATTTCCCTTTTTTATGACAAAAAGATATGCATGCTTCTTATTTTCGGTAAAAAAGGCAGAAAATCCCCGTATTTTGGAGCAAAATTGCAGAAATTTCCCTAATTGTGGGGCAAAAAGACAGAAATTCCCCGTTTTTTGGAGCAAAATTGTAGAAATCCCCCTAATTGTGGGCCAAAAAGGCAGAAATTCCCTATATGTTGGGGCAAAAAGACAGAAATTCTCCTTATTTTGGGGCAAAACTCAGAAATTTCACTTATTTTAGGGCAAAATTGCAGAAATTTCACTTATTTCAGAAAAAAAGCAGAAATATTCTTATTTTGGGGCAAAAAGGCAGAAATTTCTTTTATTTTGGTACAAAATTGCAGAAATTGTTCTTATTTTGGGGCAAAAAAGCAGAAATTTCCCATATTTTGGGGCAAAAATGCAGAAATTCCTATTATTTTGATATAAAAAGGCTGAAATTCTTCTTATTTGGGGGCAAAAGGCAGAAATTTTCCTCATTTTGGGGCAAAATTGCAGAAATTTCACATAATTCAGGGTAATAAGTCTGAAATTTTTTTTTTATTTTTGGGCAAAAAAGACAGAAATTCCCTTTGTTTTGGGGGAAAAAGACAGAAATTCCACTTATTTAGAGGCAAAAAATCAGAAATTCCCCTTATTTTGGAGAAAAATGAAGAAATTTCCCTTTTTATGGCAAAAAGGTATTCATCTTCTTATTTTCGGGCAAAAAGGTAGAAATTCCCTGAATTTTGAAGCAAAATTGCAGAAATTCCCCTAATTGTGGGGCAAAAAGGCAGAAATTCCCTTTATGTTAGGGTAAAAAGACAGAAATTCTCTTTATTTTGGGGCAAAACTCAGAAATTCCACTTGTTATGGGGCAAAATTCCAGAAATTTCCCTTATTTTGGGGCAAAATTGCAGAAATTTCACTTATTTTGGGGCAAAATTGCAGAAATTTCACTTATTTTAAGGCAAAATTGCAGAAATTTTACTTATTTCAGGAAAAAAGGCAGAAGTTTTCCTTATTTTGGGGCAAAATTGCAGAAATTTCACATATTTTGGGGCAAAATTGCAGAAATTTCACTTATTTTGAGGTAAAAGGTCTGAAATTCCCCTTATTTGGGGGCAAAAAGTCAGAAATTTCTTTTATTTTGGTACAAAATTGCAGAATTTGTTCTTATTTTGGGGCAAAAAGGCAGAAATTTCCCATATTTTGGGGCAAAAATGCAGAAATTTCCCTTATTTTGAGATAAAAAGGCTGATATTTTTCTTATTTGGGGGCAAAAAGGCAGAAATTTCCCTCATTTTGGGGCAAAATTGCAGAAATTTCACTTATTTCAGGGTAATAAGTCAGAAATTTTCCTTATTATGTGGCAAAAAAGACAGAAATTCCCTTTTTTGGGGGGGAAAAAGACAGAAATTCCACTTATTTAGAGGCAAAAAAGCAGAAATTCCCCTTATTTTGGAGCAAAAATTAAGAAATTTCTATTTTTTATGGCAAAAAGGTATGCATTCTTCTTGTTTTCGAGCAAAAAGGCAGAAATTCCTTCTGTTTTGGAGCAAAATTGCAGAAATTCCCCTAATTGTGGGGCAAAAAGGCAGAAATTCCCTATATGTTGGGGCAAAAGGACAAAAATTCTTCTTATTTTGGGGCAAAACTCAGAAATTTCACTTATTTTGGGGCAAAAATGAAGAAATTTCTCTTTTCTATGGCAAAAAGGTATGCATTCTTCTTATTTTCGGGCAAAAAGACAGAAATTCCCTGTTTTTTGGAGCAAAATTGCAGAAATCCCCCTAATTGTGGGCCAAAAAGGCAGAAATTCCCTATATGTTGGGGCAAAAAAACAGAAATTCTCCTTATTTTGGGGCAAAACTCAGAAATTTCACTTATTTTAGGGCAAAATTGCAGAAATTTCACTTATTTCAGAAAAAAAGCAGAAATTTTCTTATTTTGGGGCAAAAAGGCAGAAATTTCTTTTATTTTGAACAAAATTGCAGAAATTGTTCTTATTTTGGGGCAAAAAGGCAGAAATTTCCTATATTTTGGGGCAAAAATGCAGAAATTCCTATTATTTTGAGATAAAAAGATTGAAATTCCCCTTATTTGGGGGCAAAAACGCAGAAATTTTCCTCATTTTGGGGCAAAATTGCAGAAATTTCACTTATTTCAGGGTAATAAGTCATAAATTTTCTTTATTTTGGGGCAAAAAAGACAGAAATTCCCTTTGTTTTGGGGGAAAAAAACAAATTCTACATATTTAGAGCCAAAAAAGCAGAAATTCCCCTTATTTTGGAGCAAAAATGAAGAAATTTCCCTTTTTTATGACAAAAAGATATGCATGCTTCTTATTTTCGGTCAAAAAGGCAGAAAATCCCCGTATTTTGGAGCAAAATTGCAGAAATTTCCCTAATTGTGGGGCAAAAAGACAGAAATTCCCCGTTTTTTGGAGCAAAATTGCAGAAATCCCCCTAATTGTGGGCCAAAAAGGCAGAAATTCCCTATATGTTGGGGCAAAAAAACAGAAATTCTCCTTATTTTGGGGCAAAACTCAGAAATTTCACTTATTTTAGGGCAAAATTGCAGAAATTTCACTTATTTCAGAAAAAAAGCAGAAATTTTCTTATTTGGGGCAAAAAGGCCGAAATTTCTTTTATTTTGGTACAAAATTGCAGAAATTGTTCTTATTTTGGGGCAAAAAGGCAGAAATTTCCCATATTTTGGGGCAAAAATGCAGAAATTCCTATTATTTTGAGATAAAAAGGCTGAAATTCCCCTTATTTGGGGGCAAAAAGGCAGAAATTTTCCTCATTTTGGGGCAAAATTGCAGAAATTTCACTTATTTCAGGGTAATAAGTCATAAATTTTCTTTATTTTGGGGCAAAAAAGACAGAAATTCCCTTTGTTTTGGGGGAAAAAAACAAATTCTACATATTTAGAGCCAAAAAAGCAGAAATTCCCCTTATTTTGGAGCAAAAATGAAGAAATTTCCCTTTTTTATGACAAAAAGATATGCATGCTTCTTATTTTCGGTAAAAAAGGCAGAAAATCCCCGTATTTTGGAGCAAAATTGCAGAAATTTCCCTAATTGTGGGGCAAAAAGACAGAAATTCCCCGTTTTTTGGAGCAAAATTGTAGAAATCCCCCTAATTGTGGGCCAAAAAGGCAGAAATTCCCTATATGTTGGGGCAAAAAGACAGAAATTCTCCTTATTTTGGGGCAAAACTCAGAAATTTCACTTATTTTAGGGCAAAATTGCAGAAATTTCACTTATTTCAGAAAAAAAGCAGAAATATTCTTATTTTGGGGCAAAAAGGCAGAAATTTCTTTTATTTTGGTACAAAATTGCAGAAATTGTTCTTATTTTGGGGCAAAAAGGCAGAAATTTCCCATATTTTGGGGCAAAAATGCAGAAATTCCTATTATTTTGATATAAAAAGGCTGAAATTCTTCTTATTTGGGGGCAAAAGGCAGAAATTTTCCTCATTTTGGGGCAAAATTGCAGAAATTTCACATAATTCAGGGTAATAAGTCATAAATTTTCATTATTTTGGGGCAAAAAAGACAGAAATTCCCTTTGTTTTGGGGAAAAAACACAAATTCTACATATTTAGAGCCAAAAAAGCAGAAATTCCCCTTATTTTGGAGCAAAAATGAAGAAATTTCCCTTTTTTATGACAAAAAGATATGCATTCTTCTTATTTTCGGGCAAAAAGGCAGAAAATCCACGTATTTTGGAGCAAAATTGCAGAAATTTCCCTATGTGGGGCAAAAAGTCAGAAATTCCCTATATGTTGGGGCAAAAACAGAAATTCCTCTTATTTTGAGGCAAAACTCAGAAATTTCACTTATTTTGTGGCAAAATTGCAGAAATTTCCCTTATTTAAGGGCAAAATTGCAGAAATTTCCCATATTTTGGGGCAAAAATGCAGAAATATTCTTTATTTTGAGGTAAAAAGGCTGATATTTTCCTTATTTGGGGGCAAAAATCAGAAATTTCCCTCATTTTGGGCAAAATTGCAGAAATTTCACTAACTTCAGGGTAATAAGTCAGAAATTTTCCGTATTTTGGGGCAAAAAAGACAGAAATTCCCTTTGTTTTGGGGTAAAAAGACAGAAATTCCACTTATTAAGAGGCAAAAAAGCAGAAATTCCCCTTATTTTGGAGCAAAAATGAAGAAATTTCCCTTTTTTATGGCAAAAAGGTATGCATTCTTCTTATTTTCGGGCAAAAAGGCAGAAATTCCCCGTATTTTGGAGCAAAATTGCAGAAATTCCCCTAATTGTGGGGCAAAAAGGCAGAAATTCCCTATATGTTGGGGCAAAAACAGATATTCTCCTTATTTAGGGGCAAAACTCAGAAATTTCATTTATTTTGGGGCAAAATTGCAGAAATTTTTCTTATTTTGGGGCAAAATTGCAGAAATTTCACATATTTTGGGGCAAAATTGCAGAAATTTCACTTATTTCAGAAGAAAATAGCAGAAATTTTCTTTTTTGGGGCAAAAAGTCAGAAATTTCTTTTATTTAGGTACAAAATTGCAGAATTTGTTCTTACTTTGGGGCAAAAAGGCAGAAATTTCCCATATTTTGGGGCAAAATTGCAGAAATTCCCCTTATTTTGAGGTAAAAATGCTGAAATTCCCCTTATTTGGGGACAAAAATCCAGAAATTCCCCTTATTTGGGGGCAAAACTCAGAAATTTCAATTATTTTGGAGCGAAATTGCAGAAATTTCACTTATTTCAGGGTAATAAGTCTGAAATTTTTTTTTTATTTTTGGGCAAAAAAGACAGAAATTCCCTTTGTTTTGGGGGAAAAAGACAGAAATTCCACTTATTTAGAGGCAAAAAATCAGAAATTCCCCTTATTTTGGAGAAAAATGAAGAAATTTCCCTTTTTATGGCAAAAAGGTATTCATCTTCTTATTTTCGGGCAAAAAGGTAGAAATTCCCTGAATTTTGAAGCAAAATTGCAGAAATTCCCCTAATTGTGGGGCAAAAAGGCAGAAATTCCCTTTATGTTAGGGTAAAAAGACAGAAATTCTCTTTATTTTGGGGCAAAACTCAGAAATTCCACTTGTTATGGGGCAAAATTCCAGAAATTTCCCTTATTTTGGGGCAAAATTGCAGAAATTTCACTTATTTTGGGGCAAAATTGCAGAAATTTCACTTATTTTAAGGCAAAATTGCAGAAATTTTACTTATTTCAGGAAAAAAGGCAG
The DNA here is from genome assembly GCF_963924665.1 of Micromys minutus. Classification (NCBI taxonomy): domain Eukaryota; kingdom Metazoa; phylum Chordata; class Mammalia; order Rodentia; family Muridae; genus Micromys; species Micromys minutus. The sequence continues at coordinate 290,257 of NW_027667411.1, read as the reverse complement.
AAGTTTTCATTATTTTGGGGCAAAAAGGCAGAAATTCCTATTATTTTGAGGTAAAAAGGCTGAAATTCCCCTTATTTGGGGGCAAAAAGTCAGAAATTTCTTTTATTTTGGTACAAAATTGCAGAATTTGTTCTTATTTTGGGGCAAAAAGGCAGAAATTTCCCATATTTTGGGGCAAAAATGCAGAAATTTCCCTTATTTTGAGATAAAAAGGCTGATATTTTTCTTATTTGGGGGCAAAAAGGCAGAAATTTCCCTCATTTTGGGGCAAAATTGCAGAAATTTCACTTATTTCAGGGTAATAAGTCAGAAATTTTCCTTATTTTGGAGCAAAAAAGACAGAAATTCCCTTTGTTTTGGGGGAAAAAGACAGAAATTCCACTTATTTAGAGGCAAAAAAGCAGAAATTCCCCTTATTTTGGAGCAAAAATGAAGAAATTTCTATTTTTATGGCAAAAAGGTATGCATTCTTCTTGTTTTCGGGCAAAAAGGCAGAAATTCCTTCTGTTTTGGAGCAAAATTGCAGAAATCTCCTAATTGTGGGGCAAAAAGGCAGAAATTCCCTATATGTTGGGGCAAATGGACAGAAATTCTCCTTATTTTGGGGCAAAACTCAGAAATTTCACTTATTTTGGGGCAAAATTGCAGAAATTTCACTGATATCAGAAAAAAAAGCAGAAATTTTCTTATTTTGGGGCAAAAAGGCAGAAATTTCTTTTATTTTGGTACAAAATTGCAGAAATTTTTCTTATTTTGGGAAAAAGGCAGAAATTTCTCATATTTTGGGGCAAAAATGCAGAAATTCCCCTTATTTTAAGGTAAAAATGCTGAACTTCTTATTTGGGGGCAAAAAAGCAGAAATTTCCCTTATTTTGGGGCAAAACTTAGAAATTTCAATTATTTTGGGGCAAAATTGCAGAAATTTCACTTATTTCCGAAAAAAAAGCAGAAATTTTCTAATTTTGGGGCAAAAAGGCAGATATTTCTTTTATTTTGGTACAAAATTGCAGAAATTTTCCTTATTTTGGGGCAAAAAGGCAGACATTTCCCATATTTTGGGGCAAAAATGCAGAAATTTCCCTTATTCTTGGGAAAATTGCAGAAATTTCACTTATTTCAGAATAATAAGTCAGAAATTATCTTTATTTTGGTGCAAAAAGACAGAAATTCCCTTTGTTTTGGGAAAAAAAGACAGAAATTCCACTTATTTAGAGGCAAAAAGCAGAAATTCCCCTTATTTTGGAGCAAAAATGAAGAAATTTCCCTTTTCTATGGCAAAAAGGTATGCATTCTTCTTATTTTCGGGCAAAAAGACAGAAATTCCCCGTTTTTTGGAGCAAAATTGCAGAAATCCCCCTAATTGTGGGCCAAAAAGGCAGAAATTCCCTATATGTTGGGGCAAAAAGACAGAAATTCTCCTTATTTTGGGGCAAAACTCAGAAATTTCACTTATTTTAGGGCAAAATTGCAGAAATTTCACTTATTTCAGAAAAAAGGCAGAAATTTTCTTATTTTGGGGCAAAAAGGCAGAAATTTCTTTTATTTTGGTACAAAATTGCAGAAATTGTTCTTATTTTGGGGCAAAAAGGCAGAAATTTTTCATATTTTGGGGCAAAAATGCAGAAATTCCTATTATTTTGAGATAAAAAGGCTGAAATTCCCCTTATTTGGGGGCAAAAAGGCAGAAATTTTCCTCATTTTGGGGCAAAATTGCAGAAATTTCACTTATTTAAGGGTAATAAGTCAGAAATTTTCCTTATTTTGGTTCAAAAAAGACAGAAATTCCCTTTGTTTTGGGGGAAAAAAACAAATTCTACATATTTAGAGCCAAAAAAGCAGAAATTCCCCTTATTTTGGAGCAAAAATGAAGAAATTTCCCTTTTTTATGACAAAAAGATATGCATTCTTCTTATTTTCGGGCAAAAAGGCAGAAAATCCCCGTATTTTGGAGCAAAATTGCAGAAATTTCCCTAATTGTGGGGCAAAAAGGCAGAAATTCCTTATATGTTGGGGCAAAAACAGAAATTCCTCTTATTTTGGGGCAAAACTCAGAAATTTCACTTATTTTCTGGCAAAATTGCAGAAATTTCCCTTATTTTGGGGCAAAATTGCAGAAATTTCCCATATTTTGGGGCAAAAATGCAGAAATATTCCTTATTTTGAGGTAAAAAGGCTGCTACTTTCCTTATTTGGGGGCAAAAAGGCAGAAATTTCCCTCATTTTGGGGCAAAATTGCAGAAATTTCACTTATTTCAGTGTAATAAGTCAGAAATTTTTCTTATTTTGGGGCAAAAACACAGGAATTCCCTTTGTTTTGGGAGAAAAAGACAGAAATTCCACTTATTAAGAGGCAAAAAGCAGAAATTCCCCTTATTTTGCAGCAAAAATGAAGAAATTTCCCTTTTTTATGGCAAAAAGGGATGCATTCTTCTTATTTTTGGGCAAAAAGGCAGAAATTCCCCGTATTTTGGAGAAAAATTGCAGATATTCCCCTAATTGTGGGACAAAAAGGCAGAAATTCCCTATATGTTGGGGCAAAAACAGAAATTCTTATTTAGGGGCAAAACTCAGTAATTTCACTTATTTTGGGGAAAAATTGCAGAAATTTTTCTTATTTTGGGGCAAAATTGCAGAAATTTCACATATTTTGGGGCAAAATTGCAGAAATTTCACTTATTTCAGAAGAAAATAGCAGAAATTTTCTTTTTTGGGGCAAAAAGTCAGAAATTTCTTTTATTTAGGTACAAAATTGCAGAATTTGTTCTTATTTTGGGGCAAAAAGGCAGAAATTTCCCATATTTTGGGGCAAAATTGCAGAAATTCCCCTTATTTTGAGGTAAAAATGCTGAAATTCCCCTTATTTGGGGACAAAAATCCAGAAATTCCCCTTATTTTGGGACAAAACTCAGAAATTTCAATTATTTTGGAGCGAAATTGCAGAAATTTCACTTATTTCAGGGTAATAAGTCTGAATTTTTTTTTTTATTTTGGGGCAAAAAAGACAGAAATTCCCTTTGTTTTGGGGGAAAAAGACAGAAATTCCACTTATTTAGAGGCAAAAAATCAGAAATTCCCCTTATTTTGGAGAAAAATGAAGAAATTTCCCTTTTTTATGGCAAAAAGTTATTCATCTTCTTATTTTCGGTCAAAAAGGCAGAAATTCCCTGAATTTTGAAGCAAAATTGCAGAAATTCCCCGAATTGTGGGGCAAAAGGCAGAAATTCCCTGTATGTTAGGGCAAAAAGACAGAAATTTTCTTTATTTTGGGGCAAAACTCAGAAATTCCACTTGTTTTATGGCAAAATTCCAGAAATTTCCCTTATTTTGGGGCAAAATTGCAGAAATTTCACTTATGTCAGTAAAAAAAAGGAGAACTTTTCTTTTTTGGGGCAAAAAGTCAGAAATTTCTTTTATTTTGGTACAAAATTGCAGAAATTGTTCTTATTTTGGGGCAAAAACGCAGAAATTTCCCATATTTTGGGGCAAAAATGCAGAAATTCCCCTTATTTTGTGGTATAAAAGCTGAAATTCCTATTATTTGGGGGCAAAAAGGCAGAAATTCCCCTTATTTTGGGGCAAAACTCAGAAATTTCAATTATTTTGGGGCAAAATTCCAGAAATTTCCCTTATTTTGGGCCAAATTTCAGAAATTTCACTTATTTTGGAACAAAATTGCAGAAATTTCACTTATTTTGGGGCAAAATTGCAGAAATTTCACTTATTTCAGGAAAAAAGGCAGAAGTTTTCCTTATTTTGGAGCAAAAAGGCAGAAATTCCAAATATTTTGTGGCAAAAATGCAGAAATTCCCCTTATTTTGAGGTAAAAATGCTGAAATTCCCCTTATTTGGAGGCAAAAGGCATAAATTTCCCTTATTTTGGGGCAAAATTGCAGAAATTCCACATACTTCAGGGTAATAAGTCAGAAATTTTCTTTATTTTGGGGCAAAAAAGATGGAAATTCTCTTTGTTTTGGGGAAAAAAGACATAAATTCGACTTATTAAGAGGCAAAAAAGCAGAAATTCCCCATACTTTGGAGCAAAAATGAAGAAATTTTCCTTTTTTATGGCAAAAAGGTATGCATTCTTCTTGTTTTCGGTCAAAAAGGCAGAAATTCCCCGTATTTTGGAGCACAATTGCAGAAATTCCCCTAATTGTGGGGCAAAAAGGCAGAAATTCCCTATATGTTGGGGCAAAAAGACAGAAATTTTCCTTTTTTTGGGGCAAAACTCAGAAATTCCACTTATTTTGGGGCAAAATTCCAGAAATTTCCCTTATTTTGGGGCAAAACTCAGAATTTTCACTTATTTTGGGGCAAAATTGCAGAAATTTCACTTATTTCAGAAAAAAAAGCAGAAATTTCACTTATTTTGAGGCAAAAAGGCAGAAATTTTTTTATTTTGATACAAAATTGCAGAAATTTTTCTTATTTTGGGACAAAAAGGCAGAAATTTCCCATATTTTAGGGCAAAAGTGCAGAAATTCCCCTTATTTTGAGGTAAAAATGCTGAAATTCCCTTTATTTGGAGGCAAAAATGCAGAAATTTCCCTTATTTTGGGGCAAAATTGCAGAAATCTCACTTATTTCAGGAAAAAAGGCAGAAGTTTTTCTTATTTTGGAGCAAAAAGGCAGAAATTCCAAATATTTTGTGGCAAAAATGCAGAAGTTCCTTTTATTTTGAGGTAAAAATGCTGAAATTCCCCTTATTTGGGGGTAAAAAGGCATAAATTTCCCTTATTTTGGGGCAAAATTGCAGAAATTTCACTTACTTCAGGGTAATAAGTAAGAAATTTTCCTTATTTTGAGGCAAAAAAGATGGAAATTCCCTTTGTTTTGGGGGAAAAAGACAGAAATTCCACTTATTAAGAGGCAAAAGAGCAGAAAGTCCCCTTATTTTGGAGCAAAAATGAAGAAATTTTCCTTTTTTATGGCAAAAAGGTATGCATTCTTCTTGTTTTCGGGCAAAAAGGCAGAAATTCCTCGTATTTTGGAGCACAATTGCAGAAATTCCCCTAATTGTGGGGCAAAAAGACAGAAATTCTCCTTATTTTGGGGCAAAACTCAGAATTTTCACTTATTTTGGGGCAAAATTGCAGAAATTTCACTTATTTCAGAAAAAAAGCAGAAATTTCACTTATTTTGGGGCAAAAATGCAGAAATTTCCCTTATTTTGAGATAAAAAGGCTGATATTTTTCTTATTTGGGGGCAAAAAGGCAGAAATTTCCCTCATTTTGGGGCAAAATTGCAGAAATTTCATTTACTTCAGGGTAATAAGTCAGAAATTTTCCGTATTTTGGGGCAAAAAAGACAGAAATTCCCTTTGTTTTGGGGAAAAAAGACAGAAATTCCACTTATTAAGAGGCAAAAAAGCAGAAATTCCCCTTATTTTGGAGCAAAAATTAAGAAATTTCTATTTTTTATGGCAAAAAGGTATGCATTCTTCTTGTTTTCGGGCAAAAAGGCAGAAATTCCTTCTGTTTGGGAGCAAAATTGCAGAAATTCCCCTAATTGTGGGGCAAAAAGGCAGAAATTCCCTATATGTTGGGGCAAAAAGACAGAAATTCTCCTTATTTTGGGGCAAAACTCAGAAATTTCACTTATTTTTGGGGCAAAATTGCAGAAATTTCACTGATTTCAGAAAAAAAAGCAGAAATTTTCTTATTTTGGGGCAAAAAGGCAGAAATTTCTTTTATTTTTGTACAAAATTGCAGAAATTTTTCTTATTATGGGAAAAAGGCAGAAATTTCTCATATTTTGGGGCAAAAATGCAGAAATTCCCCTTATTTTAAGGTAAAAATGCTGAACTTCTTCTTATTTGGGGGCAAAAAAGCAGAAATTTCCCTTATTTTGGGGCAAAACTTAGAAATTTCATTTATTTTGGGGCAAAATTGCAGAAATTTCACTTATTTCCAAAAAAAAAGCAGAAATTTTCTAATTTTGGGGCAAAAAGGCAGATATTTCTTTTATTTTGGTACAAAATTGCAGAAATTTTCCTTATTTTGGGGCAAAAAGGCAGACATTTCCCATATTTTGGAGCAAAAATCCAGAAATTCCCCATATTTTGAGGTAAAAAGGCGGAAATTCCCCTTATTTGGGGGCAAAAAATGCAGAAATTTCCCTTATTTTAAGGCAAAATTGCAGAAATTTCACATATTTTTGGGCAAAATTGCAGAAATTTCACTTATTTCAGAAAAAAAAGCAGAAATTTTCTTTTTAGGTCAAAAAGTCAGAAATTTCTTTTATTTAGGTACAAAATTGCAGAATTTGTTCTTATTTTGGGGCAAAAGGGCAGAAATGTCCCATTATTTTGGGGCAAAAATGCAGAAATTTCCCTTATTTTGAGGTAAAAAGGCTGATATTTTCTTCTTTGGGAGCAAGAAGGCAGAAATTTCCCTCATTTTGGGGCAAAATTGCAGAAATTTCACATATTTCAGGGTAATAAGTCAGAAATTTTTCTTATTTTGGGGCAAAAAGACAGGAATTCCCTTTGTTTTGGGGGAAAAAGACAGAAATTCCACTTATGTAGAGGCAAAAAAGCAGAAATTCCCTTTATTTTGGAGCAAAAATGAAGAAATTTTTTTTTATGGCAAAAAGGTATGCATTCTTCTTATTTTCGGGCAAAAAGGCAGAAATTCCCCGTATTTTGGAGCAAAATTGCAGATATTCCCCTAATTGTGGGGCAAAAAGGCAGAAATTCCCTATATGTTGGAGTAAAAACAGAAATTCTCCTTATTTAGGGGCAAAACTCAGAAATTTCACTTATTTTGGGGCAAAATTGCAGAAATTTTTCTTATTTTGGGGCAAAATTGCAGAAATTTCACATATTTTGGGGCAAAATTGCAGAAATTTCACATATTTTGGGGCAAAATTGCAGAAATTTCACTTATTTCAGAAGAAAATAGCAGAAATTTTCTTTTTTGGGAAAAAAAGTCAGAAATTTCTTTTATTTAGGTACAAAATTGCAGAATTTGTTCTTATTTTGGTGCAAAAAGGCAGAAATTTCCCATATTTTGGGGCAAAATTGCAGAAATTCCCCTTATTTTGAGGTAAAAATGCTGAAATTCCCCTTATTTGGGGACAAAAATCCAAAAATTCCCCTTATTTTGGGGCAAAACTCAGAAATTTCAATTATTTTGGAGCGAAATTGCAGAAATTTCACTTATTTCAGGGTAATAAGTCTGAAATTTTTTTTTTATTTTTGGGCAAAAAAGACAGAAATTCCCTTTGTTTTGGGGGAAAAAGACAGAAATTCCACTTATTTAGAGGCAAAAAATCAGAAATTCCCCTTATTTTGAAGAAAAATGAAGAAATTTCCCTTTTTTATGGCAAAAAGGTATTCATCTTCTTATTTTCGGGCAAAAAGGCAGAAATTCCCTGAATTTTGAAGCAAAATTGCAGAAATTCCCCTAATTGTGGGGCAAAAAGGCAGAAATTCCCTGTATGTTAGGGTAAAAATACAGAAATTCTTTTTATTTTGGGGCAAAACTCAGAAATTCCACTTGTTATGGGGCAAAATTCCAGAAATTTCCCTTATTTTGGGGCAAAATTGCAAAAATTTCATTTATTTTGGGGCAAAATTGCAGAAATTTCACTTATTTTAAGGCAAAATTGCAGAAATTTTACTTATTTCAGGAAACAAGGCAGAAGTTTTCCTTATTTTGGGGCAAAAAGGCAGAAATTCCAAATATTTTGTGGCAAAAATGCAGAAATTCCCCTTATTTTGAGGTAAAAAGTCTGAAATTCCCCTTATTTAGGGGCAAAAAATGCAAAAATTTCCCTTATTTTGGGGCAAAATTGCAGAAATTTCACTTATTTCAGAATAATAAGTCAGAAATTATCTTTATTTTGGTGCAAAAAGACAGAAATTTCCTTTGTTTTGGGAAAAAAGACAGAAATTCCACTTATTTAGAGGCAAAAAGCAGAAATTTCCATTATTTTAGAGCAAAAATGAAGAAATTTCCCTTTTCTATGGCAAAAAGGTATGCATTCTTCTTATTTTCGGACAAAAGGACAGAAATTACCCGTTTTTTGGAGCGAAATTGCAGAAATTCCCGTAATTGTGGGCCAAAAAGGCAGAAATTCCCTATATGTTGGGGCAAAAAGACAGAAATTCTCCTTATTTTGGGGCAAAACTCAGAAATTTCACTTATTTTAGGGCAAAATTGCAGAAATTTCACTTATTTCAGAAAAAAAGCAGAAATTTTCTTATTTTGGGGCAAAAAGGCAGAAATTTCTTTTATTTTGGTACAAAATTGCAGAAATTGTTCTTATTTTAGGGCAAAAAAGCAGAAATTTCCCATATTTTGGGGCAAAAATGCAGAAATTTCCCTTATTTTGAGGTTAAAAGGCTGATATTTTCCTTAATTGGGGGCAAAAAGGCAGAAATTTCCCTCATTTTCTGGCAAAATTGCAGAAATTTCACTTATTTCAGGGTAATGAGTCAGAAATTTTCCTTATTTTGGGGCAAAAAAGACAGAAATTCCCTTTGTTTTGGGGGAAAAAAACAGAACTTCCACATATTTAGAGCCAAAAAAGCAGAAATTCCCCTTATTTTGGAGCAAAAATGAAGTAAATTCTCTTTTTTATGGCAAAAAGATATGCATTCTTGTTATTTTCGGGCAAAAAGGCAGAAAATCCCCGTATTTTGGAGCAAAATTGCAGAAAATCCCCTAATTGTGGGCCAAAAAGGCAGAAATTCCCTATATGTTGGGGCAAAAACAGAAATTCCTCTTATTTTGGGGCAAAACTCAGAAATTTCACTTATTTTGTGGCAAAATTGCAGAAATTTCCCTTATTTTAAGGCAAAATTGCAGAAATTTCACATATTTTGGGGCAAAAATGCAGAAATTTCCCTTATTTTGAGGTAAAAAGGCTGATATTTTCCTTATTTAGGGGCAAAAAGGCAGAAATTTCCCTCATTTTGGGGCAAAATTGCAGAAATTTCATTAACGTCAGGGTAATAAGTCAGAAATTTTCCGTATTTTGGGGCAAAAAATAAAGAAATTCCCATTGTTTTGGGGAAAAAGAAAGAAATTCCACTTATTAAGAGGCAAAAAAGCAGAAATTCCCCTTATTTTGGAGCAAAAATTAAGAAATTTCCTTTTTTTATGGCAAAAAGGTATACATTCTTCTTGTTTTCGGGCAAAAAGGCAGAAATTCCCCCTGTTTTAAAGCAAAATTGCAGAAATTTCTATAATTGTGGGGCAAAAAGACAGAAATTCCCTATATGTTGGGGCAAAAAGACAGAAATTCTCTTTATTTTGGAACAAAACTCAGAAATTTTACTTATTTTGGGGCAAAATTGCAGAAATTTCACTTATTTCAGAAAAAAAGCAGAAATTTTCTTATTTTGGGGCAAAAAGGCAGAAATTTCTTTTCTTTTGGTACAAAATTGCAGAAATTTTTCTTATTTTGGGAAATAGGCAGAAATTTCTCATATTTTGGGACAAAAATGCAAAAATTCCCCTTATTTTAAGGTAAAAATGCTGAAATTCCTCTTATTTGGGGGCAAAAAGGCAGAAATTTCTTTTATTTTGGGGCAAAACTTAGAAATTTCAATTATTTTGGGGCAAAATTGCAGAAATTTCACTTATTTCCGAAAAAAAAGCAGAAATTTTCTAATTTTGGGGCAAAAAGGCAGATATTTCTTTTATTTTGGTACAAAATTGCAGAAATTTTCCTTATTTTGGGGCAAAAAGGCAGACATTTCCAATATTTTGGGGCAAAAATGCAGAAATTCCCCTTATTTTGAGGTAAAAAGGCTGAAATTCCCCTTATTTGGGGGCAAAAAATGCAGAAATTTCCCTTATTTTGGGGCAAAATTGCAGAAATTTCACTTATTTCAGATTAATAAGTCAGAAATTATCTATATTTTGGTGCAAAAAGACAGAAATTCCCTTTGTTTTGGGAAAAAAAGACAGAAATTCCACTTATTTAGAAGCAAAAAGCAGAAATTCCCCTTATTTTGGAGCAAAAATGAAGAAATTTCCCTTTTCTATGGCAAAAAGGTATGCATTCTTCTTATTTTCGGGCAAAAAGACAGAAATTCCCCGTTTTTTGGAGCAAAATTGCAAAAATCCCCCTAATTGTGGGCCAAAAAGGCAGAAATTCCCTATATGTTGGGGCAAAAAGACAGAAATTCTCCTTATTTTGGGGCAAAACTCAGAAATTTCACTTATTTTAGGGCAAAATTGCAGAAATTTCACTTATTTCAGAAAAAAAAGCAGAAATTTTCTTATTTTGGGGCAAAAAGGCAGAAATTTCTTTTATTTTGGTACAAAATTGCAGAAATTGTTCTTATTTTGGGGCAAAAAGGCAGAAATTTCCCATATTTTGGGGCAAAAATGCAGAAATTCCTATTATTTTGAGATAAAAAGGCTGAAATTCCCCTTATTTGGGGGCAAAAAGGCAGAAATTTTCCTCATTTTGGGGCAAAATTGCAGAAATTTCACTTATTTCAGGGTAATAAGTCAGAAATTTTCCTTATTTTGGGGCAAAAAAGACAGAAATTCCTTTCGTTTTGGGGGAAAAAAACAGAAATTCCACATATTTAGATCCATAAAAGCAGAAATTCCCCTTATTTTGGAGCAAAAATGAAGAAACTTTCCTTTTTTATGGCAAAAAGATATGCATTCTTCTTATTTTCAGGCAAAAAGGCAGAAAATCCCCGTATTTTGGAGCAAAATTGCAGAAATTTCCCTAATTGTGGGGCAAAAAGACAGAAATTCCCCGTTTTTTGGAGCAAAATTGTAGAAATCCCCCTAATTGTGGGCCAAAAAGGCAGAAATTCCCTATATGTTGGGGCAAAAAGACAGAAATTCTCCTTATTTTGGGGCAAAACTCAGAAATTTCACTTATTTTAGGGCAAAATTGCAGAAATTTCACTTATTTCAGAAAAAAAGCAGAAATATTCTTATTTTGGGGCAAAAAGGCAGAAATTTCTTTTATTTTGGTACAAAATTGCAGAAATTGTTCTTATTTTGGGGCAAAAAGGCAGAAATTTCCCATATTTTGGGGCAAAAATGCAGAAATTCCTATTATTTTGATATAAAAAGTCTGAAATTCTTCTTATTTGGGGGCAAAAGGCAGAAATTTTCCTCATTTTGGGGCAAAATTGCAGAAATTTCACATAATTCAGGGTAATAAGTCTGAAATTTTTTTTTTATTTTTGGGCAAAAAAGACAGAAATTCCCTTTGTTTTGGGGGAAAAAGACAGAAATTCCACTTATTTAGAGGCAAAAAATCAGAAATTCCCCTTATTTTGGAGAAAAATGAAGAAATTTCCCTTTTTATGGCAAAAAGGTATTCATCTTCTTATTTTCGGGCAAAAAGGTAGAAATTCCCTGAATTTTGAAGCAAAATTGCAGAAATTCCCCTAATTGTGGGGCAAAAAGGCAGAAATTCCCTTTATGTTAGGGTAAAAAGACAGAAATTCTCTTTATTTTGGGGCAAAACTCAGAAATTCCACTTGTTATGGGGCAAAATTCCAGAAATTTCCCTTATTTTGGGGCAAAATTGCAGAAATTTCACTTATTTTGGGGCAAAATTGCAGAAATTTCACTTATTTTAAGGCAAAATTGCAGAAATTTTACTTATTTCAGGAAAAAAGGCAGAAGTTTTCCTTATTTTGGGGCAAAATTGCAGAAATTTCACATATTTTGGGGCAAAATTGCAGAAATTTCACTTATTTTGAGGTAAAAGGTCTGAAATTCCCCTTATTTGGGGGCAAAAAGTCAGAAATTTCTTTTATTTTGGTACAAAATTGCAGAATTTGTTCTTATTTTGGGGCAAAAAGGCAGAAATTTCCCATATTTTGGGGCAAAAATGCAGAAATTTCCCTTATTTTGAGATAAAAAGGCTGATATTTTTCTTATTTGGGGGCAAAAAGGCAGAAATTTCCCTCATTTTGGGGCAAAATTGCAGAAATTTCACTTATTTCAGGGTAATAAGTCAGAAATTTTCCTTATTATGTGGCAAAAAAGACAGAAATTCCCTTTTTTGGGGGGGAAAAAGACAGAAATTCCACTTATTTAGAGGCAAAAAAGCAGAAATTCCCCTTATTTTGGAGCAAAAATTAAGAAATTTCTATTTTTTATGGCAAAAAGGTATGCATTCTTCTTGTTTTCGAGCAAAAAGGCAGAAATTCCTTCTGTTTTGGAGCAAAATTGCAGAAATTCCCCTAATTGTGGGGCAAAAAGGCAGAAATTCCCTATATGTTGGGGCAAAAGGACAAAAATTCTTCTTATTTTGGGGCAAAACTCAGAAATTTCACTTATTTTGGGGCAAAAATGAAGAAATTTCTCTTTTCTATGGCAAAAAGGTATGCATTCTTCTTATTTTCGGGCAAAAAGACAGAAATTCCCTGTTTTTTGGAGCAAAATTGCAGAAATCCCCCTAATTGTGGGCCAAAAAGGCAGAAATTCCCTATATGTTGGGGCAAAAAAACAGAAATTCTCCTTATTTTGGGGCAAAACTCAGAAATTTCACTTATTTTAGGGCAAAATTGCAGAAATTTCACTTATTTCAGAAAAAAAGCAGAAATTTTCTTATTTTGGGGCAAAAAGGCAGAAATTTCTTTTATTTTGAACAAAATTGCAGAAATTGTTCTTATTTTGGGGCAAAAAGGCAGAAATTTCCTATATTTTGGGGCAAAAATGCAGAAATTCCTATTATTTTGAGATAAAAAGGCTGAAATTCCCCTTATTTGGGGGCAAAAACGCAGAAATTTTCCTCATTTTGGGGCAAAATTGCAGAAATTTCACTTATTTCAGGGTAATAAGTCATAAATTTTCTTTATTTTGGGGCAAAAAAGACAGAAATTCCCTTTGTTTTGGGGGAAAAAAACAAATTCTACATATTTAGAGCCAAAAAAGCAGAAATTCCCCTTATTTTGGAGCAAAAATGAAGAAATTTCCCTTTTTTATGACAAAAAGATATGCATGCTTCTTATTTTCGGTCAAAAAGGCAGAAAATCCCCGTATTTTGGAGCAAAATTGCAGAAATTTCCCTAATTGTGGGGCAAAAAGACAGAAATTCCCCGTTTTTTGGAGCAAAATTGCAGAAATCCCCCTAATTGTGGGCCAAAAAGGCAGAAATTCCCTATATGTTGGGGCAAAAAAACAGAAATTCTCCTTATTTTGGGGCAAAACTCAGAAATTTCACTTATTTTAGGGCAAAATTGCAGAAATTTCACTTATTTCAGAAAAAAAGCAGAAATTTTCTTATTTGGGGCAAAAAGGCCGAAATTTCTTTTATTTTGGTACAAAATTGCAGAAATTGTTCTTATTTTGGGGCAAAAAGGCAGAAATTTCCCATATTTTGGGGCAAAAATGCAGAAATTCCTATTATTTTGATATAAAAAGGCTGAAATTCTTCTTATTTGGGGGCAAAAGGCAGAAATTTTCCTCATTTTGGGGCAAAATTGCAGAAATTTCACATAATTCAGGGTAATAAGTCATAAATTTTCATTATTTTGGGGCAAAAAAGACAGAAATTCCCTTTGTTTTGGGGAAAAAACACAAATTCTACATATTTAGAGCCAAAAAAGCAGAAATTCCCCTTATTTTGGAGCAAAAATGAAGAAATTTCCCTTTTTTATGACAAAAAGATATGCATTCTTCTTATTTTCGGGCAAAAAGGCAGAAAATCCACGTATTTTGGAGCAAAATTGCAGAAATTTCCCTATGTGGGGCAAAAAGTCAGAAATTCCCTATATGTTGGGGCAAAAACAGAAATTCCTCTTATTTTGAGGCAAAACTCAGAAATTTCACTTATTTTGTGGCAAAATTGCAGAAATTTCCCTTATTTAAGGGCAAAATTGCAGAAATTTCCCATATTTTGGGGCAAAAATGCAGAAATATTCTTTATTTTGAGGTAAAAAGGCTGATATTTTCCTTATTTGGGGGCAAAAATCAGAAATTTCCCTCATTTTGGGCAAAATTGCAGAAATTTCACTAACTTCAGGGTAATAAGTCAGAAATTTTCCGTATTTTGGGGCAAAAAAGACAGAAATTCCCTTTGTTTTGGGGTAAAAAGACAGAAATTCCACTTATTAAGAGGCAAAAAAGCAGAAATTCCCCTTATTTTGGAGCAAAAATGAAGAAATTTCCCTTTTTTATGGCAAAAAGGTATGCATTCTTCTTATTTTCGGGCAAAAAGGCAGAAATTCCCCGTATTTTGGAGCAAAATTGCAGAAATTCCCCTAATTGTGGGGCAAAAAGGCAGAAATTCCCTATATGTTGGGGCAAAAACAGATATTCTCCTTATTTAGGGGCAAAACTCAGAAATTTCATTTATTTTGGGGCAAAATTGCAGAAATTTTTCTTATTTTGGGGCAAAATTGCAGAAATTTCACATATTTTGGGGCAAAATTGCAGAAATTTCACTTATTTCAGAAGAAAATAGCAGAAATTTTCTTTTTTGGGGCAAAAAGTCAGAAATTTCTTTTATTTAGGTACAAAATTGCAGAATTTGTTCTTACTTTGGGGCAAAAAGGCAGAAATTTCCCATATTTTGGGGCAAAATTGCAGAAATTCCCCTTATTTTGAGGTAAAAATGCTGAAATTCCCCTTATTTGGGGACAAAAATCCAGAAATTCCCCTTATTTTGGGGCAAAACTCAGAAATTTCAATTATTTTGGAGCGAAATTGCAGAAATTTCACTTATTTCAGGGTAATAAGTCTGAAATTTTTTTTTTTTTTTTGGGCAAAAAAGACAGAAATTCCCTTTGTTTTGGGGGGAAAAGACAGAAATTCCACTTATTTAGAGGCAAAAAATCAGAAATTCCCCTTATTTTGGAGAAAAATGAAGAAATTTCCCTTTTTATGGCAAAAAGGTATTCATCTTCTTATTTTCGGGCAAAAAGGTAGAAATTCCCTGAATTTTGAAGCAAAATTGCAGAAATTCCCCTAATTGTGGGGCAAAAAGGCAGAAATTCCCTTTATGTTAGGGTAAAAAGACAGAAATTCTCTTTATTTTGGGGCAAAACTCAGAAATTCCACTTGTTATGGGGCAAAATTCCAGAAATTTCCCTTATTTTGGGGCAAAATTGCAGAAATTTCACTTATTTTGGGGCAAAATTGCAGAAATTTCACTTATTTTAAGGCAAAATTGCAGAAATTTTACTTATTTCAGGAAAAAAGGCAGAAGTTTTCATTATTTTGGGGCAAAAAGGCAGAAATTCCTCTTATTTTGAGATAAAAAGGCTGAAATTCCCCTTATTTGGGGGCAAAAAGTCAGAAATTTCTTTTATTTTGGTACAAAATTGCAGAATTTGTTCTTATTTTGGGGCAAAAAGGCAGAAATTTCCCATATTTTGGGGCAAAAATGCAGAAATTTCCCTTATTTTGAATTAAAAAGGCTGATATTTTTCTTATTTGGGGGCAAAAAGGCAGAAATTTCCCTCATTTTGGGGCAAAATTGCAGAAATTTCACTTATTTCAGGGTAATAAGTCAGAAATTTTCCTTATTTTGGAGCAAAAAAGACAGAAATTCCCTTTGTTTTGGGGGAAAAAGACAGAAATTCCACTTATTTAGAGGCAAAAAAGCAGAAATTCCCCTTATTTTGGAGCAAAAATGAAGAAATTTCTATTTTTATGGCAAAAAGGTATGCATTCTTCTTGTTTTCGGGCAAAAAGGCAGAAATTCCTTCTGTTTTGGAGCAAAATTGCAGAAATCTCCTAATTGTGGGGCAAAAAGGCAGAAATTCCCTATATGTTGGGGCAAATGGACAGAAATTCTCCTTATTTTGGGGCAAAACTCAGAAATTTCACTTATTTTGGGGCAAAATTGCAGAAATTTCACTGATATCAGAAAAAAAAGCAGAAATTTTCTTATTTTGGGGCAAAAAGGCAGAAATTTCTTTTATTTTGGTACAAAATTGCAGAAATTTTTCTTATTTTGGGAAAAAGGCAGAAATTTCTCATATTTTGGGGCAAAAATGCAGAAATTCCCCTTATTTTAAGGTAAAAATGCTGAACTTCTTATTTGGGGGCAAAAAAGCAGAAATTTCCCTTATTTTGGGGCAAAACTTAGAAATTTCAATTATTTTGGGGCAAAATTGCAGAAATTTCACTTATTTCCGAAAAAAAAGCAGAAATTTTCTAATTTTGGGGCAAAAAGGCAGATATTTCTTTTATTTTGGTACAAAATTGCAGAAATTTTCCTTATTTTGGGGCAAAAAGGCAGACATTTCCCATATTTTGGGGCAAAAATGCAGAAATTTCCCTTATTCTTGGGAAAATTGCAGAAATTTCACTTATTTCAGAATAATAAGTCAGAAATTATCTTTATTTTGGTGCAAAAAGACAGAAATTCCCTTTGTTTTGGGAAAAAAAGACAGAAATTCCACTTATTTAGAGGCAAAAAGCAGAAATTCCCCTTATTTTGGAGCAAAAATGAAGAAATTTCCCTTTTCTATGGCAAAAAGGTATGCATTCTTCTTATTTTCGGGCAAAAAGACAGAAATTCCCCGTTTTTTGGAGCAAAATTGCAGAAATCCCCCTAATTGTGGGCCAAAAAGGCAGAAATTCCCTATATGTTGGGGCAAAAAGACAGAAATTCTCCTTATTTTGGGGCAAAACTCAGAAATTTCACTTATTTTAGGGCAAAATTGCAGAAATTTCACTTATTTCAGAAAAAAGGCAGAAATTTTCTTATTTTGGGGCAAAAAGGCAGAAATTTCTTTTATTTTGGTACAAAATTGCAGAAATTGTTCTTATTTTGGGGCAAAAAGGCAGAAATTTTTCATATTTTGGGGCAAAAATGCAGAAATTCCTATTATTTTGAGATAAAAAGGCTGAAATTCCCCTTATTTGGGGGCAAAAAGGCAGAAATTTTCCTCATTTTGGGGCAAAATTGCAGAAATTTCACTTATTTAAGGGTAATAAGTCAGAAATTTTCCTTATTTTGGTTCAAAAAAGACAGAAATTCCCTTTGTTTTGGGGGAAAAAAACAAATTCTACATATTTAGAGCCAAAAAAGCAGAAATTCCCCTTATTTTGGAGCAAAAATGAAGAAATTTCCCTTTTTTATGACAAAAAGATATGCATTCTTCTTATTTTCGGGCAAAAAGGCAGAAAATCCCCGTATTTTGGAGCAAAATTGCAGAAATTTCCCTAATTGTGGGGCAAAAAGGCAGAAATTCCTTATATGTTGGGGCAAAAACAGAAATTCCTCTTATTTTGGGGCAAAACTCAGAAATTTCACTTATTTTCTGGCAAAATTGCAGAAATTTCCCTTATTTTGGGGCAAAATTGCAGAAATTTCCCATATTTTGGGGCAAAAATGCAGAAATATTCCTTATTTTGAGGTAAAAAGGCTGATACTTTCCTTATTTGGGGGCAAAAAGGCAGAAATTTCCCTCATTTTGGGGCAAAATTGCAGAAATTTCACTTATTTCAGTGTAATAAGTCAGAAATTTTTCTTATTTTGGGGCAAAAACACAGGAATTCCCTTTGTTTTGGGAGAAAAAGACAGAAATTCCACTTATTAAGAGGCAAAAAAGCAGAAATTCCCCTTATTTTGCAGCAAAAATGAAGAAATTTCCCTTTTTTATGGCAAAAAGGGATGCATTCTTCTTATTTTTGGGCAAAAAGGCAGAAATTCCCCGTATTTTGGAGAAAAATTGCAGATATTCCCCTAATTGTGGGACAAAAAGGCAGAAATTCCCTATATGTTGGGGCAAAAACAGAAATTCTTATTTAGGGGCAAAACTCAGTAATTTCACTTATTTTGGGGAAAAATTGCAGAAATTTTTCTTATTTTGGGGCAAAATTGCAGAAATTTCACATATTTTGGGGCAAAATTGCAGAAATTTCACTTATTTCAGAAGAAAATAGCAGAAATTTTCTTTTTTGGGGCAAAAAGTCAGAAATTTCTTTTATTTAGGTACAAAATTGCAGAATTTGTTCTTATTTTGGGGCAAAAAGGCAGAAATTTCCCATATTTTGGGGCAAAATTGCAGAAATTCCCCTTATTTTGAGGTAAAAATGCTGAAATTCCCCTTATTTGGGGACAAAAATCCAGAAATTCCCCTTATTTTGGGGCAAAACTCAGAAATTTCAATTATTTTGGAGCGAAATTGCAGAAATTTCACTTATTTCAGGGTAATAAGTCTGAATTTTTTTTTTTATTTTGGGGCAAAAAAGACAGAAATTCCCTTTGTTTTGGGGGAAAAAGACAGAAATTCCACTTATTTAGAGGCAAAAAATCAGAAATTCCCCTTATTTTGGAGAAAAATGAAGAAATTTCCCTTTTTTATGGCAAAAAGTTATTCATCTTCTTATTTTCGGTCAAAAAGGCAGAAATTCCCTGAATTTTGAAGCAAAATTGCAGAAATTCCCCGAATTGTGGGGCAAAAGGCAGAAATTCCCTGTATGTTAGGGCAAAAAGACAGAAATTTTCTTTATTTTGGGGCAAAACTCAGAAATTCCACTTGTTTTATGGCAAAATTCCAGAAATTTCCCTTATTTTGGGGCAAAATTGCAGAAATTTCACTTATTTTGGGGCAAAATTGCAGAAATTTCACTTATGTCAGTAAAAAAAAGGAGAACTTTTCTTTTTTGGGGCAAAAAGTCAGAAATTTCTTTTATTTTGGTACAAAATTGCAGAAATTGTTCTTATTTTGGGGCAAAAACGCAGAAATTTCCCATATTTTGGGGCAAAAATGCAGAAATTCCCCTTATTTTGTGGTATAAAAGCTGAAATTCCTATTATTTGGGGGCAAAAAGGCAGAAATTCCCCTTATTTTGGGGCAAAACTCAGAAATTTCAATTATTTTGGGGCAAAATTCCAGAAATTTCCCTTATTTTGGGCCAAATTTCAGAAATTTCACTTATTTTGGGACAAAATTGCAGAAATTTCACTTATTTTGGGGCAAAATTGCAGAAATTTCACTTATTTCAGGAAAAAAGGCAGAAGTTTTCCTTATTTTGGAGCAAAAAGGCAGAAATTCCAAATATTTTGTGGCAAAAATGCAGAAATTCCCCTTATTTTGAGGTAAAAATGCTGAAATTCCCCTTATTTGGAGGCAAAAGGCATAAATTTCCCTTATTTTGGGGCAAAATTGCAGAAATTCCACATACTTCAGGGTAATAAGTCAGAAATTTTCTTTATTTTGGGGCAAAAAAGATGGAAATTCTCTTTGTTTTGGGGAAAAAAGACATAAATTCGACTTATTAAGAGGCAAAAAAGCAGAAATTCCCCATACTTTGGAGCAAAAATGAAGAAATTTTCCTTTTTTATGGCAAAAAGGTATGCATTCTTCTTGTTTTTGGTCAAAAAGTCAGAAATTCCCCGTATTTTGGAGCACAATTGCAGAAATTCCCCTAATTGTGGGGCAAAAAGGCAGAAATTCCCTATATGTTGGGGCAAAAAGACAGAAATTTTCCTTTTTTTGGGGCAAAACTCAGAAATTCCACTTATTTTGGGGCAAAATTCCAGAAATTTCCCTTATTTTGGGGCAAAACTCAGAATTTTCACTTATTTTGGGGCAAAATTGCAGAAATTTCACTTATTTCAGAAAAAAAAGCAGAAATTTCACTTATTTTGGGGCAAAAAGGCAGAAATTTTTTTATTTTGATACAAAATTGCAGAAATTTTTCTTATTTTTGGGAAAAAAAGGCAGAAATTTCCCATATTTTAGGGCAAAAGTGCAGAAATTCCCCTTATTTTGAGGTAAAAATGCTGAAATTCCCTTTATTTGGAGGCAAAAATGCAGAAATTTCCCTTATTTTGGGGCAAAGTTGCAGAAATCTCACTTGTTTCAGGAAAAAAGGCAGAAGTTTTTCTTATTTTGGAGCAAAAAGGCAGAAATTCCAAATATTTTGTGGCAAAAATGCAGAAGTTCCTTTTATTTTGAGGTAAAAATGCTGAAATTCCCCTTATTTGGGGGTAAAAAGGCATAAATTTCCCTTATTTTGGGGCAAAATTGCAGAAATTTCACTTACTTCAGGGTAATAAGTAAGAAATTTTCCTTATTTTGAGGCAAAAAAGATGGAAATTCCCTTTGTTTTGGGGGAAAAAGACAGAAATTCCACTTATTAAGAGGCAAAAGAGCAGAAAGTCCCCTTATTTTGGAGCAAAAATGAAGAAATTTTCCTTTTTTATGGCAAAAAGGTATGCATTCTTCTTGTTTTCGGGCAAAAAGGCAGAAATTCCTCGTATTTTGGAGCACAATTGCAGAAATTCCCCTAATTGTGGGGCAAAAAGACAGAAATTCTCCTTATTTTGGGGCAAAACTCAGAATTTTCACTTATTTTGGGGCAAAATTGCAGAAATTTCACTTATTTCAGAAAAA
The DNA here is from genome assembly GCF_963924665.1 of Micromys minutus. Classification (NCBI taxonomy): domain Eukaryota; kingdom Metazoa; phylum Chordata; class Mammalia; order Rodentia; family Muridae; genus Micromys; species Micromys minutus. Next base: position 269,960 of record NW_027667411.1, on the reverse strand, counting down.
AAGCAGAAATTTCACTTATTTTGGGGCAAAAATGCAGAAATTTCCCTTATTTTGAGATAAAAAGGCTGATATTTTTCTTATTTGGGGGCAAAAAGGCAGAAATTTCCCTCATTTTGGGGCAAAATTGCAGAAATTTCATTTACTTCAGGGTAATAAGTCAGAAATTTTCCGTATTTTGGGGCAAAAAAGACAGAAATTCCCTTTGTTTTGGGGAAAAAAGACAGAAATTCCACTTATTAAGAGGCAAAAAAGCAGAAATTCCCCTTATTTTGGAGCAAAAATTAAGAAATTTCTATTTTTTATGGCAAAAAGGTATGCATTCTTCTTGTTTTCGGGCAAAAAGGCAGAAATTCCTTCTGTTTGGGAGCAAAATTGCAGAAATTCCCCTAATTGTGGGGCAAAAAGGCAGAAATTCCCTATATGTTGGGGCAAAAAGACAGAAATTCTCCTTATTTTGGGGCAAAACTCAGAAATTTCACTTATTTTTGGGGCAAAATTGCAGAAATTTCACTGATTTCAGAAAAAAAAGCAGAAATTTTCTTATTTTGGGGCAAAAAGGCAGAAATTTCTTTTATTTTTGTACAAAATTGCAGAAATTTTTCTTATTATGGGAAAAAGGCAGAAATTTCTCATATTTTGGGGCAAAAATGCAGAAATTCCCCTTATTTTAAGGTAAAAATGCTGAACTTCTTCTTATTTGGGGGCAAAAAAGCAGAAATTTCCCTTATTTTGGGGCAAAACTTAGAAATTTCATTTATTTTGGGGCAAAATTGCAGAAATTTCACTTATTTCCAAAAAAAAAAGCAGAAATTTTCTAATTTTGGGGCAAAAAGGCAGATATTTCTTTTATTTTGGTACAAAATTGCAGAAATTTTCCTTATTTTGGGGCAAAAAGGCAGACATTTCCCATATTTTGGAGCAAAAATCCAGAAATTCCCCATATTTTGAGGTAAAAAGGCGGAAATTCCCCTTATTTGGGGGCAAAAAATGCAGAAATTTCCCTTATTTTAAGGCAAAATTGCAGAAATTTCACATATTTTTGGGCAAAATTGCAGAAATTTCACTTATTTCAGAAAAAAAAGCAGAAATTTTCTTTTTAGGTCAAAAAGTCAGAAATTTCTTTTATTTAGGTACAAAATTGCAGAATTTGTTCTTATTTTGGGGCAAAAGGGCAGAAATGTCCCATTATTTTGGGGCAAAAATGCAGAAATTTCCCTTATTTTGAGGTAAAAAGGCTGATATTTTCTTCTTTGGGAGCAAGAAGGCAGAAATTTCCCTCATTTTGGGGCAAAATTGCAGAAATTTCACTTATTTCAGGGTAATAAGTCAGAAATTTTTCTTATTTTGGGGCAAAAAGACAGGAATTCCCTTTGTTTTGGGGGAAAAAGACAGAAATTCCACTTATGTAGAGGCAAAAAAGCAGAAATTCCCTTTATTTTGGAGCAAAAATGAAGAAATTTTTTTTTATGGCAAAAAGGTATGCATTCTTCTTATTTTCGGGCAAAAAGGGAGAAATTCCCCGTATTTTGGAGCAAAATTGCAGATATTCCCCTAATTGTGGGGCAAAAAGGCAGAAATTCCCTATATGTTGGAGCAAAAACAGAAATTCTCCTTATTTAGGGGCAAAACTCAGAAATTTCACTTATTTTGGGGCAAAATTGCAGAAATTTTTCTTATTTTGGGGCAAAATTGCAGAAATTTCACATATTTTGGGGCAAAATTGCAGAAATTTCACATATTTTGGGGCAAAATTGCAGAAATTTCACTTATTTCAGAAGAAAATAGCAGAAATTTTCTTTTTTGGGAAAAAAAGTCAGAAATTTCTTTTATTTAGGTACAAAATTGCAGAATTTGTTCTTATTTTGGTGCAAAAAGGCAGAAATTTCCCATATTTTGGGGCAAAATTGCAGAAATTCCCCTTATTTTGAGGTAAAAATGCTGAAATTCCCCTTATTTGGGGACAAAAATCCAAAAATTCCCCTTATTTTGGGGCAAAACTCAGAAATTTCAATTATTTTGGAGCGAAATTGCAGAAATTTCACTTATTTCAGGGTAATAAGTCTGAAATTTTTTTTTTATTTTTGGGCAAAAAAGACAGAAATTCCCTTTGTTTTGGGGGAAAAAGACAGAAATTCCACTTATTTAGAGGCAAAAAATCAGAAATTCCCCTTATTTTGAAGAAAAATGAAGAAATTTCCCTTTTTTATGGCAAAAAGGTATTCATCTTCTTATTTTCGGGCAAAAAGGCAGAAATTCCCTGAATTTTGAAGCAAAATTGCAGAAATTCCCCTAATTGTGGGGCAAAAAGGCAGAAATTCCCTGTATGTTAGGGTAAAAAGACAGAAATTCTTTTTATTTTGGGGCAAAACTCAGAAATTCCACTTGTTATGGGGCAAAATTCCAGAAATTTCCCTTATTTTGGGGCAAAATTGCAAAAATTTCATTTATTTTGGGGCAAAATTGCAGAAATTTCACTTATTTTAAGGCAAAATTGCAGAAATTTTACTTATTTCAGGAAACAAGGCAGAAGTTTTCCTTATTTTGGGGCAAAAAGGCAGAAATTCCAAATATTTTGTGGCAAAAATGCAGAAATTCCCCTTATTTTGAGGTAAAAAGTCTGAAATTCCCCTTATTTAGGGGCAAAAAATGCAAAAATTTCCCTTATTTTGGGGCAAAATTGCAGAAATTTCACTTATTTCAGAATAATAAGTCAGAAATTATCTTTATTTTGGTGCAAAAAGACAGAAATTTCCTTTGTTTTGGGAAAAAAGACAGAAATTCCACTTATTTAGAGGCAAAAAGCAGAAATTTCCATTATTTTAGAGCAAAAATGAAGAAATTTCCCTTTTCTATGGCAAAAAGGTATGCATTCTTCTTATTTTCGGGCAAAAGGACAGAAATTACCCGTTTTTTGGAGCGAAATTGCAGAAATTCCCGTAATTGTGGGCCAAAAAGGCAGAAATTCCCTATATGTTGGGGCAAAAAGACAGAAATTCTCCTTATTTTGGGGCAAAACTCAGAAATTTCACTTATTTTAGGGCAAAATTGCAGAAATTTCACTTATTTCAGAAAAAAAGCAGAAATTTTCTTATTTTGGGGCAAAAAGGCAGAAATTTCTTTTATTTTGGTACAAAATTGCAGAAATTGTTCTTATTTTAGGGCAAAAAAGCAGAAATTTCCCATATTTTGGGGCAAAAATGCAGAAATTTCCCTTATTTTGAGGTTAAAAGGCTGATATTTTCCTTAATTGGGGGCAAAAAGGCAGAAATTTCCCTCATTTTCTGGCAAAATTGCAGAAATTTCACTTATTTCAGGGTAATGAGTCAGAAATTTTCCTTATTTTGGGGCAAAAAAGACAGAAATTCCCTTTGTTTTGGGGGAAAAAAACAGAACTTCCACATATTTAGAGCCAAAAAAGCAGAAATTCCCCTTATTTTGGAGCAAAAATGAAGTAAATTCTCTTTTTTATGGCAAAAAGATATGCATTCTTGTTATTTTCGGGCAAAAAGGCAGAAAATCCCCGTATTTTGGAGCAAAATTGCAGAAAATCCCCTAATTGTGGGCCAAAAAGGCAGAAATTCCCTATATGTTGGGGCAAAAACAGAAATTCCTCTTATTTTGGGGCAAAACTCAGAAATTTCACTTATTTTGTGGCAAAATTGCAGAAATTTCCCTTATTTTAAGGCAAAATTGCAGAAATTTCACATATTTTGGGGCAAAAATGCAGAAATTTCCCTTATTTTGAGGTAAAAAGGCTGATATTTTCCTTATTTAGGGGCAAAAAGGCAGAAATTTCCCTCATTTTGGGGCAAAATTGCAGAAATTTCATTAACGTCAGGGTAATAAGTCAGAAATTTTCCGTATTTTGGGGCAAAAAATAAAGAAATTCCCATTGTTTTGGGGAAAAAGACAGAAATTCCACTTATTAAGAGGCAAAAAAGCAGAAATTCCCCTTATTTTGGAGCAAAAATTAAGAAATTTCCTTTTTTTATGGCAAAAAGGTATACATTCTTCTTGTTTTCGGGCAAAAAGGCAGAAATTCCCCCTGTTTTAAAGCAAAATTGCAGAAATTTCTATAATTGTGGGGCAAAAAGACAGAAATTCCCTATATGTTGGGGCAAAAAGACAGAAATTCTCTTTATTTTGGAACAAAACTCAGAAATTTTACTTATTTTGGGGCAAAATTGCAGAAATTTCACTTATTTCAGAAAAAAAGCAGAAATTTTCTTATTTTGGGGCAAAAAGGCAGAAATTTCTTTTCTTTTGGTACAAAATTGCAGAAATTTTTCTTATTTTGGGAAATAGGCAGAAATTTCTCATATTTTGGGACAAAAATGCAAAAATTCCCCTTATTTTAAGGTAAAAATGCTGAAATTCCTCTTATTTGGGGGCAAAAAGGCAGAAATTTCTTTTATTTTGGGGCAAAACTTAGAAATTTCAATTATTTTGGGGCAAAATTGCAGAAATTTCACTTATTTCCAAAAAAAAAAAGCAGAAATTTTCTAATTTTGGGGCAAAAAGGCAGATATTTCTTTTATTTTGGTACAAAATTGCAGAAATTTTCCTTATTTTGGGGCAAAAAGGCAGACATTTCCAATATTTTGGGGCAAAAATGCAGAAATTCCCCTTATTTTGAGGTAAAAAGGCTGAAATTCCCCTTATTTGGGGGCAAAAAATGCAGAAATTTCCCTTATTTTGGGGCAAAATTGCAGAAATTTCACTTATTTCAGATTAATAAGTCAGAAATTATCTATATTTTGGTGCAAAAAAACAGAAATTCCCTTTGTTTTGGGAAAAAAAGACAGAAATTCCACTTATTTAGAAGCAAAAAGCAGAAATTCCCCTTATTTTGGAGCAAAAATGAAGAAATTTCCCTTTTCTATGGCAAAAAGGTATGCATTCTTCTTATTTTCGGGCAAAAAGACAGAAATTCCCCGTTTTTTGGAGCAAAATTGCAAAAATCCCCCTAATTGTGGGCCAAAAAGGCAGAAATTCCCTATATGTTGGGGCAAAAAGACAGAAATTCTCCTTATTTTGGGGCAAAACTCAGAAATTTCACTTATTTTAGGGCAAAATTGCAAAAATTTCACTTATTTCAGAAAAAAAAGCAGAAATTTTCTTATTTTGGGGCAAAAAGGCAGAAATTTCTTTTATTTTGGTACAAAATTGCAGAAATTGTTCTTATTTTGGGGCAAAAAGGCAGAAATTTCCCATATTTTGGGGCAAAAATGCAGAAATTCCTATTATTTTGAGATAAAAAGGCTGAAATTCCCCTTATTTGGGGGCAAAAAGGCAGAAATTTTCCTCATTTTGGGGCAAAATTGCAGAAATTTCACTTATTTCAGGGTAATAAGTCAGAAATTTTCCTTATTTTGGGGCAAAAAAGACAGAAATTCCTTTCGTTTTGGGGGAAAAAAACAGAAATTCCACATATTTAGATCCATAAAAGCAGAAATTCCCCTTATTTTGGAGCAAAAATGAAGAAACTTTCCTTTTTTATGGCAAAAAGATATGCATTCTTCTTATTTTCAGGCAAAAAGGCAGAAAATCCCCGTATTTTGGAGCAAAATTGCAGATATTCCCCTAATTGTGGGGCAAAAAGGCAGAAATTCCCTATATGTTGGGGCAAAAACAGAAATTCCTCTTATTTTGGGGCAAAACTCAGACATTTCACTTATTTTGTGGCAAAATTGCAAAAATTTCCATTATTTTGGGGCAAAATAGCAGAAATTTCACATATTTTGGGGCAAAATTGCAGAAATTTCACTTATTTCAGGAAAAAAAAAGCAGAAATTTTCTTTTTGGGGCAAAAAGTCAGAAATTTCTTTTATTTTTGTACAAAATTGCAGAATTTGTTCTTATTTTGGGTAAAAAGGCAGAAATTTCCCATATTTTGGGGCAAAAATGCAGAAATTTCCCTTATTTTGAGGTTAAAAGGCTGATATTTTCCTTATTTGGGGGCAAAAAGGCAGAAATTTCCCTCATTTTCTGGCAAAATTGCAGAAATTTCACTTACTTCAGGGTAATAAGTCAGACATTTTCCGTATTTTGGGGCAAAAAAAACAGAAATTCCCTTTGTTTTGGGGGAAAAAGACAGAAATTCCACTTATTAAGAGGCAAAAAAAGCAGTAATTCCCCTTATTTTGGAGCAAAAATTAAGAAATTTCCCTTTTTTATGGCAAAAAGGTATGCATTCTTCCTGTTTTCGTTCAAAAAGGCAGAAATTCCCCCTGTTTTGGAGCAAATGTGCAGAAATTCCCCTAATTGTGGGGCAAAAAGACAGAAATTCCCTATATGTTGGGGCAAAAAGACAGAAATTCTCTTTATTTTGGGGCAAAACTCAGAAATTTCACTTATTTTGGGGCAAAATTGCAGAAATTTCATTTATTTCAGAAAAAAAAAGCAGAAATTTTCTTTTTGGGGTAAAAAGTCAGAAATTTCTTTTATTTTTGTACAAAATTGCAGAATTTGTTCTTATTTTGGGGCAAAAAGGCAGAAATTTCCCATATTTTGGGGCAAAATTGCAGAATTTCCCCTTATTTTGAGGTAAAAATGCTGAAATTCCCCTTATTTGGGGACAAAAATCCAGAAATTCCTCTTATTTTGGGGCAAAACTCAGAAATTTCAATTATTTTGGAGCAAAATTGCAGAAATTTCACTTATTTCATGGTAATAATTCTGAAATTTTCCTTATTTTGGGGCAAAAAAGACAGAAATTCCCTTTGTTTTGGGGGAAAAAGACAAAAATTCCACTTATTTAGAGGCAAAAAATCAGAAATTCCCCTTATTTTGGAGAAAAATGAAGAAATTTCCCTTTTTATGGCAAAAAGTTATTCATCTTCTTATTTTCGGTCAAAAAGGCAGAAATTCCCTGAATTTTGAAGCAAAATTGCAGAAATTCCCCGAATTGTGGGGCAAAAGGCAGAAATTCCCTGTATGTTAGGGCAAAAAGACAGAAATTTTCTTTATTTTGGGGCAAAACTCAGAAATTCCACTTGTTATGGGGCAAAATTCCAGAAATTTCCCTTATTTTGGGGCAAAATTGCAGAAATTTCACTTATTTTGGGGCAAAATTGCAGAAATTTCACTTATGTCAGTAAAAAAAAGGAGAACTTTTCTTTTTTGGGGCAAAAAGTCAGAAATTTCTTTTATTTTGGTACAAAATTGCAGAAATTGTTCTTATTTTGGGGCAAAAACGCAGAAATTTCCCATATTTTGGGGCAAAAATGCAGAAATTCCCCTTATTTTGTGGTATAAAAGCTGAAATTCCTATTATTTGGGGGCAAAAAGGCAGAAATTCCCCTTATTTTGGGGCAAAACTCAGAAATTTCAATTATTTTGGGGCAAAATTCCAGAAATTTCCCTTATTTTGGGCCAAATTTCAGAAATTTCACTTATTTTGGGACAAAATTGCAGAAATTTCACTTATTTTGGGGCAAAATTGCAGAAATTTCACTTATTTCAGGAAAAAAGGCAGAAGTTTTCCTTATTTTGGAGCAAAAAGGCAGAAATTCCAAATATTTTGTGGCAAAAATGCAGAAATTCTCCTTATTTTGAGGTAAAAATGCTGAAATTCCCCTTATTTGGAGGCAAAAAGGCATAAATTTCCCTTATTTTGGGGCAAAATTGCAGAAATTCCACTTACTTCAGGGTAATAAGTCAGAAATTTTCTTTATTTTGGGGCAAAAAAGATGGAAATTCTCTTTGTTTTGGGGGAAAAAGACATAAATTCGACTTATTAAGAGGCAAAAAAGCAGAAATTCCCCATACTTTGGAGCAAAAATGAAGAAATTTTCCTTTTTTATGGCAAAAAGGTATGCATTCTTCTTGTTTTCGGGCAAAAAGGCAGAAATTCCCCGTATTTTGGAGCACAATTGCAGAAATTCCCCTAATTGTGGGGCAAAAAGGCAGAAATTCCCTATATGTTGGGGCAAAAGACAGAAATTTTCCTTTTTTTGGGGCAAAACTCAGAAATTCCACTTATTTTGGGGCAAAATTCCAGAAATTTCCCTTATTTTGGGGCAAAACTCAGAATTTTCACTTATTTTGGGGCAAAATTGCAGAAATTTCACTTATTTCAGAAAAAAAAGCAGAAATTTCACTTATTTTGGGGCAAAAAGGCAGAAATTTTTTTATTTTGATACAAAATTGCAGAAATTTTTCTTATTTTGGGACAAAAAGGCAGAAATTTCCCATATTTTAGGGCAAAAGTGCAGAAATTCCCCTTATTTTGTGGTAAAAATGCTGAAATTCCCTTTATTTGGAGGCAAAAATGCAGAAATTTCCCTTATTTTGGGGCAAAATTGCAGAAATCTCACTTATTTCAGGAAAAAAGGCAGAAGTTTTTCTTATTTTGGAGCAAAAAGGCAGAAATTCCAAATATTTTGTGGCAAAAATGCAGAAGTTCCTTTTATTTTGAGGTAAAAATGCTGAAATTCCCCTTATTTGGGGGTAAAAAGGCATAAATTTCCCTTATTTTGGGGCAAAATTGCAGAAATTTCACTTACTTCAGGGTAATAAGTCAGAAATTTTCCTTATTTTGAGGCAAAAAAGATGGAAATTCCCTTTGTTTTGGGGGAAAAAGACAGAAATTCCACTTATTAAGAGGCAAAAGAGCAGAAAGTCCCCTTATTTTGGAGCAAAAATGAAGAAATTTTCCTTTTTTATGGCAAAAAGGTATGCATTCTTCTTGTTTTCGGGCAAAAAGGCAGAAATTCCTCGTATTTTGGAGCACAATTGCAGAAATTCCCCTAATTGTGGGGCAAAAAGACAGAAATTCTCCTTATTTTGGGGCAAAACTCAGAATTTTCACTTATTTTGGGGCAAAATTGCAGAAATTTCACTTATTTCAGAAAAAAAGCAGAAATTTCACTTATTTTGGGGCAAAAATGCAGAAATTTCCCTTATTTTGAGATAAAAAGGCTGATATTTTTCTTATTTGGGGGCAAAAAGGCAGAAATATCCCTCATTTTGGGTCAAAATTGCAGAAATTTCATTTACTTCAGGGTAATAAGTCAGAAATTTTCCGTATTTTGGGGCAAAAAAGACAGAAATTCCCTTTGTTTTGGGGAAAAAAGACAGAAATTCCACTTATTAAGAGGCAAAAAAGCAGAAATTCCCCTTATTTTGGAGCAAAAATTAAGAAATTTCTATTTTTTATGGCAAAAAGGTATGCATTCTTCTTGTTTTCGGGCAAAAAGGCAGAAATTCCTTCTGTTTTGGAGCAAAATTGCAGAAATTCCCCTAATTGTGGGGCAAAAAGGCAGAAATTCCCTATATGTTGGGGCAAAAAGACAGAAATTCTCCTTATTTTGGGGCAAAACTCAGAAATTTCACTTATTTTGGGGCAAAATTGCAGAAATTTCACTGATTTCAGAAAAAAAAGCAGAAATTTTCTTATTTTGGGGCAAAAAGGCAGAAATTTCTTTTATTTTTGTACAAAATTGCAGAAATTTTTCTTATTATGGGAAAAAGGCAGAAATTTCTCATATTTTGGGGCAAAAATGCAGAAATTCCCCTTATTTTAAGGTAAAAATGCTGAACTTCTTCTTATTTGGGGGCAAAAAAGCAGAAATTTCCCTTATTTTGGGGCAAAATTTAGAAATTTCATTTATTTTGGGGCAAAATTGCAGAAATTTCACTTATTTCCAAAAAAAAAGCAGAAATTTTCTAATTTTGGGGCAAAAAGGCAGATATTTCTTTTATTTTGGTACAAAATTGCAGAAATTTTCCTTATTTTGGGGCAAAAAGGCAGACATTTCCCATATTTTGGAGCAAAAATCCAGAAATTCCCCATATTTTGAGGTAAAAAGGCGGAAATTCCCCTTATTTGGGGGCAAAAAATGCAGAAATTTCCCTTATTTTAAGGCAAAATTGCAGAAATTTCACATATTTTTGGGCAAAATTGCAGAAATTTCACTTATTTCAGAAAAAAAGCAGAAATTTTCTTTTTAGGTCAAAAAGTCAGAAATTTCTTTTATTTAGGTACAAAATTGCAGAATTTGTTCTTATTTTGGGGCAAAAGGGCAGAAATGTCCCATTATTTTGGGGCAAAAATGCAGAAATTTCCCTTATTTTGAGGTAAAAAGGCTGATATTTTCTTCTTTGGGAGCAAGAAGGCAGAAATTTCCCTCATTTTGGGGCAAAATTGCAGAATTTTCACTTATTTCAGGGTAATAAGTCAGAAATTTTTCTTATTTTGGGGCAAAAAGACAGGAATTCCCTTTGTTTTGGGGGAAAAAGACAGAAATTCCACTTATGTAGAGGCAAAAAAGCAGAAATTCCCTTTATTTTGGAGCAAAAATGAAGAAATTTTTTTTTTATGGCAAAAAGGTATGCATTCTTCTTATTTTCGGGCAAAAAGGCAGAAATTCCCCGTATTTTGGAGCAAAATTGCAGATATTCCCCTAATTGTGGGGCAAAAAGGCAGAAATTCCCTATATGTTGGAGCAAAAACAGAAATTCTCCTTATTTAGGGGCAAAACTCAGAAATTTCACTTATTTTGGGGCAAAATTGCAGAAATTTTTCTTATTTTGGGGCAAAATTGCAGAAATTTCACATATTTTGGGGCAAAATTGCAGAAATTTCACATATTTTGGGGCAAAATTGCAGAAATTTCACTTATTTCAGAAGAAAATAGCAGAAATTTTTTTTTTGGGAAAAAAAGTCAGAAATTTCTTTTATTTAGGTACAAAATTGCAGAATTTGTTCTTATTTTGGTGCAAAAAGGCAGAAATTTCCCATATTTTGGGGCAAAATTGCAGAAATTCCCCTTATTTTGAGGTAAAAATGCTGAAATTCCCCTTATTTGGGGACAAAAATCCAAAAATTCCCCTTATTTTGGGGCAAAACTCAGAAATTTCAATTATTTTGGAGCGAAATTGCAGAAATTTCACTTATTTCAGGGTAATAAGTCTGAAATTTTTTTTTTTTTTTTGGGCAAAAAAGACGGAAATTCCCTTTGTTTTGGGGGAAAAAGACAGAAATTCCACTTATTTAGAGGCAAAAAATCAGAAATTCCCCTTATTTTGAAGAAAAATGAAGAAATTTCCCTTTTTTATGGCAAAAAGGTATTCATCTTCTTATTTTCGGGCAAAAAGGCAGAAATTCCCTGAATTTTGAAGCAAAATTGCAGAAATTCCCCTAATTGTGGGGCAAAAAGGCAGAAATTCCCTGTATGTTAGGGTAAAAAGACAGAAATTCTCTTTATTTTGGGGCAAAACTCAGAAATTCCACTTGTTATGGGGCAAAATTCCAGAAATTTCCCTTATTTTGGGGCAAAATTGCAGAAATTTCACTTATTTTGGGGCAAAATTGCAGAAATTTCACTTATTTTAAGGCAAAATTGCAGAAATTTTACTTATTTCAGGAAACAAGGCAGAAGTTTTCCTTATTTTGGGGCAAAAAGGCAGAAATTCCAAATATTTTGTGGCAAAAATGCAGAAATTCCCCTTATTTTGAGGTAAAAAGTCTGAAATTCCCCTTATTTGGGGGCAAAAAATGTAAAAATTTCCCTTATTTTGGGGCAAAATTGCAGAAATTTCACTTATTTCAGAATAATAAGTCAGAAATTATCTTTATTTTGGTGCAAAAAGACAGAAATTTCCTTTGTTTTGGGAAAAAAGACAGAAATTCCACTTATTTAGAGGCAAAAAGCAGAAATTTCCATTATTTTAGAGCAAAAATGAAGAAATTTCCCTTTTCTATGGCAAAAAGGTATGCATTCTTCTTATTTTCGGGCAAAAGGACAGAAATTACCCGTTTTTTGGAGCGAAATTGCAGAAATTCCCGTAATTGTGGGCCAAAAAGGCAGAAATTCCCTATATGTTGGGGCAAAAAGACAGAAATTCTCCTTATTTTGGGGCAAAACTCAGAAATTTCACTTATTTTAGGGCAAAATTGCAGAAATTTCACTTATTTCAGAAAACAAGCAGAAATTTTCTTATTTTGGGGCAAAAAGGCAGAAATTTCTTTTATTTTGGTACAAAATTGCAGAAATTGTTCTTATTTTGGGGCAAAAAAGCAGAAATTTCCCATATTTTGGGGCAAAAATGCAGAAATTTCCCTTATTTTGAGGTTAAAAGGCTGATATTTTCCTTAATTGGGGGCAAAAAGGCAGAAATTTCCCTCATTTTCTGGCAAAATTGCAGAAATTTCACTTATTTCAGGGTAATGAGTCAGAAATTTTCCTTATTTTGGGGCAAAAAAGACAGAAATTCCCTTTGTTTTGGGGGAAAAAAACAGAAATTCCACATATTTAGAGCCAAAAAAGCAGAAATTCCCCTTATTTTGGAGCAAAAATGAAGTAAATTCTCTTTTTTATGGCAAAAAGATATGCATTCTTGTTATTTTCGGGCAAAAAGGCAAAAAATCCCCGTATTTTGGAGCAAAATTGCAGAAAATCCCCTAATTGTGGGCCAAAAAGGCAGAAATTCCCTATATGTTGGGGCAAAAACAGAAATTCCTCTTATTTTGGGGCAAAACTCAGAAATTTCACTTATTTTGTGGCAAAATTGCAGAAATTTCCCTTATTTTAAGGCAAAATTGCAGAAATTTCACATATTTTGGGGCAAAAATGCAGAAATTTCCCTTATTTTGAGGTAAAAAGGCTGATATTTTCCTTATTTAGGGGCAAAAAGGCAGAAATTTCCCTCATTTTGGGGCAAAATTGCAGAAATTTCATTAACGTCAGGGTAATAAGTCAGAAATTTTCCGTATTTTGGGGCAAAAAATAAAGAAATTCCCATTGTTTTGGGGAAAAAGACAGAAATTCCACTTATTAAGAGGCAAAAAAGCAGAAATTCCCCTTATTTTGGAGCAAAAATTAAGAAATTTCCTTTTTTTATGGCAAAAAGGTATACATTCTTCTTGTTTTCGGGCAAAAAGGCAGAAATTCCCCCTGTTTTAAAGCAAAATTGCAGAAATTTCTATAATTGTGGGGCAAAAAGACAGAAATTCCCTATATGTTGGGGCAAAAAGACAAAAATTCTCTTTATTTTGGAACAAAACTCAGAAATTTTACTTATTTTGGGGCAAAATTGCAGAAATTTCACTTATTTCAGAAAAAAAGCAGAAATTTTCTTATTTTGGGGCAAAAAGGCAGAAATTTCTTTTCTTTTGGTACAAAATTGCAGAAATTTTTCTTATTTTGGGAAATAGGCAGAAATTTCTCATATTTTGGGACAAAAATGCAAAAATTCCCCTTATTTTAAGGTAAAAATGCTGAAATTCCTCTTATTTGGGGGCAAAAAGGCAGAAATTTCTTTTATTTTGGGGCAAAACTTAGAAATTTCAATTATTTTGGGGCAAAATTGCAGAAATTTCACTTATTTCCGAAAAAAAAGCAGAAATTTTCTAATTTTGGGGCAAAAAGGCAGATATTTCTTTTATTTTGGTACAAAATTGCAGAAATTTTCCTTATTTTGGGGCAAAAAGGCAGACATTTCCAATATTTTGGGGCAAAAATGCAGAAATTCCCCTTATTTTGAGGTAAAAAGGCTGAAATTCCCCTTATTTGGGGGCAAAAAATGCAGAAATTTCCCTTATTTTGGGGCAAAATTGCAGAAATTTCACTTATTTCAGATTAATAAGTCAGAAATTATCTATATTTTGGTGCAAAAAGACAGAAATTCCCTTTGTTTTGGGAAAAAAAGACAGAAATTCCACTTATTTAGAAGCAAAAAGCAGAAATTCCCCTTATTTTGGAGCAAAAATGAAGAAATTTCCCTTTTCTATGGCAAAAAGGTATGCATTCTTCTTATTTTCGGGCAAAAAGACAGAAATTCCCCGTTTTTTGGAGCAAAATTGCAAAAATCCCCCTAATTGTGGGCCAAAAAGGCAGAAATTCCCTATATGTTGGGGCAAAAAGACAGAAATTCTCCTTATTTTGGGGCAAAACTCAGAAATTTCACTTATTTTAGGGCAAAATTGCAGAAATTTCACTTATTTCAGAAAAAAAGCAGAAATTTTCTTATTTTGGGGCAAAAAGGCAGAAATTTCTTTTATTTTGGTACAAAATTGCAGAAATTGTTCTTATTTTGGGGCAAAAAGGCAGAAATTTCCCATATTTTGGGGCAAAAATGCAGAAATTCCTATTATTTTGAGATAAAAAGGCTGAAATTCCCCTTATTTGGGGGCAAAAAGGCAGAAATTTTCCTCATTTTGGGGCAAAATTGCAGAAATTTCACTTATTTCAGGGTAATAAGTCAGAAATTTTCCTTATTTTGGGGCAAAAAAGACAGAAATTCCTTTCGTTTTGGGGGAAAAAACAGAAATTCCACATATTTAGATCCAAAAAAGCAGAAATTCCCCTTATTTTGGAGCAAAAATGAAGAAACTTTCCTTTTTTATGGCAAAAAGATATGCATTCTTCTTATTTTCAGGCAAAAAGGCAGAAAATCCCCGTATTTTGGAGCAAAATTGCAGATATTCCCCTAATTGTGGGGCAAAAAGGCAGAAATTCCCTATATGTTGGGGCAAAAACAGAAATTCCTCTTATTTTGGGGCAAAACTCAGACATTTCACTTATTTTGTGGCAAAATTGCAAAAATTTCCATTATTTTGGGGCAAAATAGCAGAAATTTCACATATTTTGGGGCAAAATTGCAGAAATTTCACTTATTTCAGGAAAAAAAAAGCAGAAATTTTCTTTTTGGGGCAAAAAGTCAGAAATTTCTTTTATTTTTGTACAAAATTGCAGAATTTGTTCTTATTTTGGGTAAAAAGGCAGAAATTCCCATATTTTGGGGCAAAAATGCAGAAATTTCCCTTATTTTGAGGTTAAAAGGCTGATATTTTCCTTATTTGGGGGCAAAAAGGCAGAAATTTCCCTCATTTTCTGGCAAAATTGCAGAAATTTCACTTACTTCAGGGTAATAAGTCAGAAATTTTCCGTATTTTGGGGCAAAAAAAACAGAAATTCCCTTTGTTTTGGGGGAAAAAGACAGAAATTCCACTTATTAAGAGGCAAAAAAAGCAGTAATTCCCCTTATTTTGGAGCAAAAATTAAGAAATTTCCCTTTTTTATGGCAAAAAGGTATGCATTCTTCCTGTTTTCGTTCAAAAAGGCAGAAATTCCCCCTGTTTTGGAGCAAAATTGCAGAAATTCCCCTAATTGTGGGGCAAAAAGACAGAAATTCCCTATATGTTGGGGCAAAAAGACAGAAATTCTCTTTATTTTGGGGCAAAACTCAGAAATTTCACTTATTTTGGGGCAAAATTGCAGAAATTTCACTTATTTCAGAAAAAAAAGCAGAAATTTTCTTTTTGGGGCAAAAAGTCAGAAATTTCTTTTATTTTTGTACAAAATTGCAGAATTTGTTCTTATTTTGGGGCAAAAAGGCAGAAATTTCCCATATTTTGGGGCAAAATTGCAGAAATTCCCCTTATTTTGAGGTAAAAATGCTGAAATTCCCCTTATTTGGGGACAAAAATCCAGAAATTCCTCTTATTTTGGGGCAAAACTCAGAAATTTCAATTATTTTGGAGCAAAATTGCAGAAATTTCACTTATTTCATGGTAATAATTCTGAAATTTTCCTTATTTTGGGGCAAAAAAGACAGAAATTCCCTTTGTTTTGGGGGAAAAAGACAAAAATTCCACTTATTTAGAGGCAAAAAATCAGAAATTCCCCTTATTTTGGAGAAAAATGAAGAAATTTCCCTTTTTTATGGCAAAAAGTTATTCATCTTCTTATTTTCAGTCAAAAAGGCAGAAATTCCCTGAATTTTGAAGCAAAATTGCAGAAATTCCCCGAATTGTGGGGCAAAAGGCAGAAATTCCCTGTATGTTAGGGCAAAAAGACAGAAATTTTCTTTATTTTGGGGCAAAACTCAGAAATTCCACTTGTTATGGGGCAAAATTACAGAAATTTCCCTTATTTTGGGGCAAAATTGCAGAAATTTCACTTATTTTGGGGCAAAATTGCAGAAATTTCACTTATGTCAGTAAAAAAAAGCAGAACTTTTCTTTTTTGGGGCAAAAAGTCAGAAATTTCTTTTATTTTGGTACAAAATTGCAGAAATTGTTCTTATTTTGGGGCAAAAACGCAGAAATTTCCCATATTTTGGGGCAAAAATGCAGAAATTCCCCTTATTTTGTGGTATAAAAGCTGAAATTCCTATTATTTGGGGGCAAAAAGGCAGAAATTCCCCTTATTTTGGGGCAAAACTCAGAAATTTCAATTATTTTGGGGCAAAATTCCAGAAATTTCCCTTATTTTGGGCCAAATTTCAGAAATTTCACTTATTTTGGGACAAAATTGCAGAAATTTCACTTATTTTGGGGCAAAATTGCAGAAATTTCACTTATTTCAGGAAAAAAGGCAGAAGTTTTCCTTATTTTGGAGCAAAAAGGCAGAAATTCCAAATATTTTGTGGCAAAAATGCAGAAATTCTCCTTATTTTGAGGTAAAAATGCTGAAATTCCCCTTATTTGGAGGCAAAAAGGCATAAATTTCCCTTATTTTGGGGCAAAATTGCAGAAATTCCACTTACTTCAGGGTAATAAGTCAGAAATTTTCTTTATTTTGGGGCAAAAAAGATGGAAATTCTCTTTGTTTTGGGGGAAAAAGACATAAATTCGACTTATTAAGAGGCAAAAAAGCAGAAATTCCCCATACTTTGGAGCAAAAATGAAGAAATTTTCCTTTTTTATGGCAAAAAGGTATGCATTCTTCTTGTTTTCGGGCAAAAAGGCAGAAATTCCCCGTATTTTGGAGCACAATTGCAGAAATTCCCCTAATTGTGGGGCAAAAAGGCAGAAATTCCCTATATGTTGGGGCAAAAAGACAGAAATTTTCCTTTTTTGGGGGCAAAACTCAGAAATTCCACTTATTTTGGGGCAAAATTCCAGAAATTTCCCTTATTTTGGGGCAAAACTCAGAATTTTCACTTATTTTGGGGGCAAAATTGCAGAAATTTCACTTATTTCAGAAAAAAAAGCAGAAATTTTACTTATTTTGGGGCAAAAAGGCAGAAATTTTTTTATTTTGATACAAAATTGCAGAAATTTTTCTTATTTTGGGACAAAAAGGCAGAAATTTCCCATATTTTAGGGCAAAAGTGCAGAAATTCCCCTTATTTTGAGGTAAAAATGCTGAAATTCCCTTTATTTGGAGGCAAAAATGCAGAAATTTCCCTTATTTTGGGGCAAAATTGCAGAAATCTCACTTATTTCAGGAAAAAAGGCAGAAGTTTTTCTTATTTTGGAGCAAAAAGGCAGAAATTCCAAATATTTTGTGGCAAAAATGCAGAAGTTCCTTTTATTTTGAGGTAAAAATGCTGAAATTCCCCTTATTTGGGGGTAAAAAGGCATAAATTTCCCTTATTTTGGGGCAAAATTGCAGAAATTTCACTTACTTCAGGGTAATAAGTCAGAAATTTTCCTTATTTTGAGGCAAAAAGATGGAAATTCCCTTTGTTTTTGGGGAAAAAGACAGAAATTCCACTTATTAAGAGGCAAAAGAGCAGAAAGTCCCCTTATTTTGGAGCAAAAATGAAGAAATTTTCCTTTTTTATGGCAAAAAGGTATGCATTCTTCTTGTTTTCGGGCAAAAAGGCAGAAATTCCTCGTATTTTGGAGCACAATTGCAGAAATTCCCCTAATTGTGGGGCAAAAAGACAGAAATTCTCCTTATTTTGGGGCAAAACTCAGAATTTTCACTTATTTTGGGGCAAAATTGCAGAAATTTCACTTATTTCAGAAAAAAAGCAGAAATTTCACTTATTTTGGGGCAAAAATGCAGAAATTTCCCTTATTTTGAGATAAAAAGGCTGATATTTTTCTTATTTGGGGGCAAAAAGGCAGAAATTTCCCTCATTTTGGGGCAAAATTGCAGAAATTTCATTTACTTCAGGGTAATAAGTCAGAAATTTTCCGTATTTTGGGGCAAAAAAGACAGAAATTCCCTTTGTTTTGGGGAAAAAAGACAGAAATTCCACCTATTAAGAGGCAAAAAAGCAGAAATTCCCCTTATTTTGGAGCAAAAATTAAGAAATTTCTATTTTTTATGGCAAAAAGGTATGCATTCTTCTTGTTTTCGGGCAAAAAGGCAGAAATTCCTTCTGTTTTGGAGCAAAATTGCAGAAATTCCCCTAATTGTGGGGCAAAAAGGCAGAAATTCCCTATATGTTGGGGCAAAAAGACAGAAATTCTCCTTATTTTGGGGCAAAACTCAAGAAATTTCACTTATTTTGGGGCAAAATTGCAGAAATTTCACTGATTTCAGAAAAAAAAGCAGAAATTTTCTTATTTTGGGGCAAAAAGGCAGAAATTTCTTTTATTTTTGTACAAAATTGCAGAAATTTTTCTTATTATGGGAAAAAGGCAGAAATTTCTCATATTTTGGGGCAAAAATGCAGAAATTCCCCTTATTTTAAGGTAAAAATGCTGAATTTCTTATTTGGGGGCAAAAAAGCAGAAATTTCCCTTATTTTGGGGCAAAACTTAGAAATTTCATTTATTTTGGGGCAAAATTGCAGAAATTTCACTTATTTCCGAAAAAAAAGCAGAAATTTTCTAATTTTGGGGAAAAAAGGCAGATATTTCTTTTATTTTGGTACAAAATTGCAGAAATTTTCCTTATTTTGGGGCAAAAAGGCAGACATTTCCCATATTTTGGAGCAAAAATCCAGAAATTCCCCATATTTTGAGGTAAAAAGGTGGAAATTCCCCTTATTTGGGGGCAAAAAATGCAGAAATTTCCCTTATTTTAAGGCAAAATTGCAGAAATTTCACATATTTTTGGGCAAAATTGCAGAAATTTCACTTATTTCAGAAAAAAAAGCAGAAATTTTCTTTTTAGGTCAAAAAGTCAGAAATTTCTTTTATTTAGGTACAAAATTGCAGAATTTGTTCTTATTTTGAGGCAAAAGGGCAGAAATGTCCCATTATTTTGGGGCAAAAATGCAGAAATTTCCCTTATTTTGAGGTAAAAAGGCTGATATTTTCTTCTTTGGAAGCAAGAAGGCAGAAATTTCCCTCATTTTGGGGCAAAATTGCAGAAATTTCACTTATTTCAGGGTAATAAGTCAGAAATTTTTCTTATTTTGGGGCAAAAAGACAGGAATTCCCTTTGTTTTGGGGGAAAAAGACAGAAATTCCACTTATGTAGAGGCAAAAAAGCAGAAATTCCCTTTATTTTGGAGAAAAAATGAAGAAATTTCTTTTTTTTATGGCAAAAAGGTATGCATTCTTCTTATTTTCGGGCAAAAAGGCAGAAATTCCCCGTATTTTGGAGCAAAATTGCAGATATTCCCCTAATTGTGGGGCAAAAATGCAGAAATTCCCTATATGTTGGAGCAAAAACAGAAATTCTCCTTATTTAGGGGCAAAACTCAGAAATTTCACTTATTTTGGGGCAAAATTGCAGAAATTTTTCTTATTTTGGGGCAAAATTGCAGAAATTTCACATATTTTGGGGCAAAATTGCAGAAATTTCACATATTTTGGGGCAAAATTGCAGAAATTTCACTTATTTCAGAAGAAAATAGCAGAAATTTTCTTTTTTGGGAAAAAAAGTCAGAAATTTCTTTTATTTAGGTACAAAATTGCAGAATTTGTTCTTATTTTGGGGCAAAAAGGCAGAAATTTCCCATATTTTGGGGCAAAATTGCAGAAATTCCCCTTATTTTGAGGTAAAAATGCTGAAATTCCCCTTATTTGGGGACAAAAATCCAAAAATTCCCCTTATTTTGGGGCAAAACTCAGAAATTTCAATTATTTTGGAGCGAAATTGCAGAAATTTCACTTATTTCAGGGTAATAAGTCTGAAATTTTTTTTGGGGGGGGCAAAAAAGACAGAAATTCCCTTTGTTTTGGGGGAAAAAGACAGAAATTCCACTTATTTAGAGGCAAAAAATCAGAAATTCCCCTTATTTTGAAGAAAAATGAAGAAATTTCCCTTTTTTATGGCAAAAAGGTATTCATCTTCTTATTTTCGGGCAAAAAGGCAGAAATTCCCTGAATTTTGAAGCAAAATTGCAGAAATTCCCCTAATTGTGGGGCAAAAAGGCAGAAATTCCCTGTATGTTAGGGTAAAAAGACAGAAATTCTCTTTATTTTGGGGCAAAACTCAGAAATTCCACTTGTTATGGGGCAAAATTCCAGAAATTTCCCTTATTTTGGGGCAAAATTGCAGAAATTTCACTTATTTTGGGGCAAAATTGCAGAAATTTCACTTATTTTAAGGCAAAATTGCAGAAATTTTACTTATTTCAGGAAACAAGGCAGAAGTTTTCCTTATTTTGGGGCAAAAAGGCAGAAATTCCAAATATTTTGTGGCAAAAATGCAGAAATTCCCCTTATTTTGAGGTAAAAAGTCTGAAATTCCCCTTATTTGTGGGCAAAAAATGCAAAAATTTCCCTTATTTTGGGGCAAAATTGCAGAAATTTCACTTATTTCAGAATAATAAGTCAGAAATTATCTTTATTTTGGTGCAAAAAGACAGAAATTTCCTTTGTTTTGGGAAAAAAGACAGAAATTCCACTTATTTAGAGGCAAAAAGCAGAAATTTCCATTATTTTAGAGCAAAAATGAAGAAATTTCCCTTTTCTATGGCAAAAAGGTATGCATTCTTCTTATTTTCGGGCAAAAGGACAGAAATTACCCGTTTTTTGGAGCGAAATTGCAGAAATTCCCGTAATTGTGGGCCAAAAAGGCAGAAATTCCCTATATGTTGGGGCAAAAAGACAGAAATTCTCCTTATTTTGGGGCAAAACTCAGAAATTTCACTTATTTTAGGGCAAAATTGCAGAAATTTCACTTATTTCAGAAAAAAAGCAGAAATTTTCTTATTTTGGGGCAAAAAGGCAGAAATTTCTTTTATTTTGGTACAAAATTGCAGAAATTGTTCTTATTTTGGGGCAAAAAAGCAGAAATTTCCCATATTTTGGGGCAAAAATGCAGAAATTTCCCTTATTTTGAGGTTAAAAGGCTGATATTTTCCTTAATTGGGGGCAAAAAGGCAGAAATTTCCCTCATTTTCTGGCAAAATTGCAGAAATTTCACTTATTTCAGGGTAATGAGTCAGAAATTTTCCTTATTTTGGGGCAAAAAAGACAGAAATTCCCTTTGTTTTGGGGGAAAAAAACAGAAATTCCACATATTTAGAGCCAAAAAAGCAGAAATTCCCCTTATTTTGGAGCAAAAATGAAGTAAATTCTCTTTTTTATGGCAAAAAGATATGCATTCTTGTTATTTTCTGGCAAAAAGTCAGAAAATCCCCGTATTTTGGAGCAAAATTGCAGAAAATCCCCTAATTGTGGGCCAAAAAGGCAGAAATTCCCTATATGTTGGGGCAAAAACAGAAATTCCTCTTATTTTGGGGCAAAACTCAGAAATTTCACTTATTTTGTGGCAAAATTGCAGAAATTTCCCTTATTTTAAGGCAAAATTGCAGAAATTTCACATATTTTGGGGCAAAAATGCAGAAATTTCCCTTATTTTGAGGTAAAAAGGCTGATATTTTCCTTATTTAGGGGCAAAAAGGCAGAAATTTCCCTCATTTTGGGGCAAAATTGCAGAAATTTCATTAACGTCAGGGTAATAAGTCAGAAATTTTCCGTATTTTGGGGCAAAAAATAAAGAAATTCCCATTGTTTTGGGGAAAAAGACAGAAATTCCACTTATTAAGAGGCAAAAAAGCAGAAATTCCCCTTATTTTGGAGCAAAAATTAAGAAATTTCCTTTTTTTATGGCAAAAAGGTATACATTCTTCTTGTTTTCGGGCAAAAAGGCAGAAATTCCCCCTGTTTTAAAGCAAAATTGCAGAAATTTCTATAATTGTGGGGCAAAAAGACAGAAATTCCCTATATGTTGGGGCAAAAAGACAGAAATTCTCTTTATTTTGGAACAAAACTCAGAAATTTTACTTATTTTGGGGCAAAATTGCAGAAATTTCACTTATTTCAGAAAAAAAGCAGAAATTTTCTTATTTTGGGGCAAAAAGGCAGAAATTTCTTTTCTTTTGGTACAAAATTGCAGAAATTTTTCTTATTTTGGGAAATAGGCAGAAATTTCTCATATTTTGGGACAAAAATGCAAAAATTCCCCTTATTTTAAGGTAAAAATGCTGAAATTCCTCTTATTTGGGGGCAAAAAGGCAGAAATTTCTTTTATTTTGGGGCAAAACTTAGAAATTTCAATTATTTTGGGGCAAAATTGCAGAAATTTCACTTATTTCCGAAAAAAAAGCAGAAATTTTCTAATTTTGGGGCAAAAAGGCAGATATTTCTTTTATTTTGGTACAAAATTGCAGAAATTTTCCTTATTTTGGGGCAAAAAGGCAGACATTTCCAATATTTTGGGGCAAAAATGCAGAAATTCCCCTTATTTTGAGGTAAAAAGGCTGAAATTCCCCTTATTTGGGGGCAAAAAATGCAGAAATTTCCCTTATTTTGGGGCAAAATTGCAGAAATTTCACTTATTTCAGATTAATAAGTCAGAAATTATCTTTATTTTGGTGCAAAAAGACAGAAATTCCCTTTGTTTTGGGAAAAAAAGACAGAAATTCCACTTATTTAGAAGCAAAAAGCAGAAATTCCCCTTATTTTGGAGCAAAAATGAAGAAATTTCCCTTTTCTATGGCAAAAAGGTATGCATTCTTCTTATTTTCGGGCAAAAAGACAGAAATTCCCCGTTTTTTGGAGCAAAATTGCAAAAATCCCCCTAATTGTGGGCCAAAAAGGCAGAAATTCCCTATATGTTGGGGCAAAAAGACAGAAATTCTCCTTATTTTGGGGCAAAACTCAGAAATTTCACTTATTTTAGGGCAAAATTGCAGAAATTTCACTTATTTCAGAAAAAAAAGCAGAAATTTTCTTATTTTGGGGCAAAAAGGCAGAAATTTCTTTTATTTTGGTACAAAATTGCAGAAATTGTTCTTATTTTGGGGCAAAAAGGCAGAAATTTCCCATATTTTGGGGCAAAAATGCAGAAATTCCTATTATTTTGAGATAAAAAGGCTGAAATTCCCCTTATTTGGGGGCAAAAAGGCAGAAATTTTCCTCATTTTGGGGCAAAATTGCAGAAATTTCACTTATTTCAGGGTAATAAGTCAGAATTTTTTCCTTATTTTGGGGCAAAAAAGACAGAAATTCCTTTCGTTTTGGGGGAAAAAACAGAAATTCCACATATTTAGATCCAAAAAAGCAGAAATTCCCCTTATTTTGGAGCAAAAATGAAGAAACTTTCCTTTTTTATGGCAAAAAGATATGCATTCTTCTTATTTTCAGGCAAAAAGGCAGAAAATCCCCGTATTTTGGAGCAAAATTGCAGATATTCCCCTAATTGTGGGGCAAAAAGGCAGAAATTCCCTATATGTTGGGGCAAAAACAGAAATTCCTCTTATTTTGGGGCAAAACTCAGACATTTCACTTATTTTGTGGCAAAATTGCAAAAATTTCCATTATTTTGGGGCAAAATAGCAGAAATTTCACATATTTTGGGGCAAAATTGCAGAAATTTCACTTATTTCAGGAAAAAAAAAGCAGAAATTTTCTTTTTGGGGCAAAAAGTCAGAAATTTCTTTTATTTTTGTACAAAATTGCAGAATTTGTTCTTATTTTGGGTAAAAAGGCAGAAATTTCCCATATTTTGGGGCAAAAATGCAGAAATTTCCCTTATTTTGAGGTTAAAAGGCTGATATTTTCCTTATTTGGGGGCAAAAAGGCAGAAATTTCCCTCATTTTCTGGCAAAATTGCAGAAATTTCACTTACTTCAGGGTAATAAGTCAGAAATTTTCCGTATTTTGGGGCAAAAAAAACAGAAATTCCCTTTGTTTTGGGGGAAAAAGACAGAAATTCCACTTATTAAGAGGCAAAAAAAGCAGTAATTCCCCTTATTTTGGAGCAAAAATTAAGAAATTTCCCTTTTTTATGGCAAAAAGGTATGCATTCTTCCTGTTTTCGTTCAAAAAGGCAGAAATTCCCCCTGTTTTGGAGCAAAATTGCAGAAATTCCCCTAAGTGTGGGGCAAAAAGACAGAAATTCCCTATATGTTGGGGCAAAAAGACAGAAATTCTCTTTATTTTGGGGCAAAACTCAGAAATTTCACTTATTTTGGGGCAAAATTGCAGAAATTTCACTTATTTCAGAAAAAAAAAGCAGAAATTTTCTTTTTGGGGCAAAAAGTCAGAAATTTCTTTTATTTTTGTACAAAATTGCAGAATTTGTTCTTATTTTGGGGCAAAAAGGCAGAAATTTCCCATATTTTGGGGCAAAATTGCAGAAATTCCCCTTATTTTGAGGTAAAAATGCTGAAATTCCCCTTATTTGGGGACAAAAATCCAGAAATTCCTCTTATTTTGGGGCAAAATTGCAGAAATTTCCCTTATTTTGGGCCAAATTTCAGATATTTCACTTATTTTGGGACAAAATTGCAGAAATTTCACTTATTTTGGGGCAAAATTGCAGAAATTTCACTTATTTCAGGAAAAAAAGCAGAAGTTTTCCTTATTTTGGAGCAAAAAGGCAGAAATACCAAATATTTTGTGGCAAGAATGCAGAAATTCCCCTTATTTTGAGGTAAAAATGCTGAAATTCCCCTTATTTGGGGGCAAAAAGGCATAAATTTCCCTTATTTTGGGGCAAAATTGCAGAAATTTCACTTACTTCAGGGTAATAAGTCAGAAATTTTCTTAATTTTGGGGCAAAAAAGATGGAAATTCCCTTTGTTTTGGGGGAAAAAGACAGAAATTCCACTTAAGAGGCAAAAGAGCAGAAAGTCCCCTTATTTTGGAGCAAAAATGAAGAAATTTTCCTTTTTTATGGCAAAAAGGTATGCATTCTTCTTGTTTTCCGGCAAAAAGGCAGAAATTCCTCGTATTTTGGAGCACAATTGCAGAAATTCCCCTAATTGTGGGGCAAAAAGACAGAAATTCTTCTTATTTTGGGGGAAAACTCAGAATTTTGACTTATTTTGGGGCAAAATTGCAGAAATTTCACTTATTTCAGAAAAAAAGCAGAAATTTCATTTATTTTGGGGCAAAAAGGCAGAAATTTCCCTTATTTTGGTGCAAAATTGCAGAAATTTTTCTTATTTTGGGAAAAAGGCAGAAATTTTTCATAATTTGGGGCAAAAATGCAGAAATTCCCTTTCTTTTAAGGTAAAAATGCTGAACTTCCCCTTATTTGGGGGCAAAAAAGCAGAAATTTCCCTTATTTTGGGGCAAAACTTAGAAATTTCAATTATTTTGGGGCAAAATTGCAGAAATTTCACTTATTTCCAAAAAAAAGCAGAAATTTTCTAATTTTGGGGCAAAAAGGCAGATATTTCTTTTATTTTGGTACAAAATTGCAGAAATTTTCTTTATTTTGGGGCAAAAAAGCAGACATTTCCCATATTTTGGGGCAAAAATGCAGAAATTCCCCTTATTTTGAGGTAAAAAGTCTGAAATTTCACTTATTTTGGGGCAAAAAATGCAGAAATTTCCCTTATTTTGGGGCAAAACTGCAGAAATTTCACTTATTTCAGGAAAAAAGGCAGAAGTTTTTCTTATTTTGGAGCAAAAAGGCAGAAATTCCAAATATTTTGTGGCAAAAATGCAGAAATTCCCCTTATTTTGAGGTAAAAATGCTGAAATTCCCCTTACTTGGGGGTAAAAAGGCATAAATTTTCCTTATTTTGGGGCAAAATTGCAGAAATTTCACTTACATCAGGGTAATAAGTCAGAAATTTTCCTTATTTTGAGGCAAAAAAGATGGAAATTCCCTTTGTTTTGGGGGAAAAAGACAGAAATTCCACTTATTAAGAGGCAAAAGAGCAGAAAGTCCCCTTATTTTGGAGGAAAAATGAAGAAATTTTTCTTTTTTATGGCAAAAAGGTATGCATTCTTCTTGTTTTCGGGCAAAAAGGCAGAAATTCCTCGTATTTTGGAGCACAATTGCAGAAATTCCCCTAATTGTGGGGCAAAAAGACAGAAATTCCCTATATGTTGGGGCAAAAAGACAGAAATTCTCCTTATTTTGGGGCAAAACTCAGAATTTTCACTTATTTTGGGGCAAAATTGCAGAAATTTTACTTATTTCAGAAAAAAAAGCAGAAATTTCACTTATTTTGGGGCAAAAAGTCAGAAATTTCCCTTATTTTGGTTCAAAATTGCAGAAATTTTTCTTATTTTGGGAAAAAGGCAGAAATTTCTCATATTTTGGGGCAAAAATGCAGAAATTCCCTTTCTTTTAAGGTAAAAAGGCTGAACTTCCCCTTATATGGGGGCAAAAAAGCAGAAATTTCCCTTATTTTGGGGCAAAACTTAGAAATTTCAATTATTTTGGGGCAAAATTGCAGAAATTTCACTTATTTCCCAAAAAAAACAGAAATTTTCTAATTTTGGGGCAAAAAGGCAGATATTTCTTTTATTTTGGTACAAAATTGCAGAAGTTTTCCTTATATTGGGGCAAAAAGGCAGACATTTCCCATATTTTGGGGCAAAAATGCAGAAATTCCCCTTATTTTGAGATAAAAAGTCTGAAATTCCCCTTACTTGGGGGCAAAAAATGCAGAAATTTCCCTTATCTTGGGGCAAAATTGCAGAAATTTCACTTATTTCAGAATAATAAGTCAGAAATTATCTTTATTTTGGTGCAAAAAGACAGAAATTCCCTTTGTTTTGGGGGAAAAAGACAGAAATTCCACTTATTTAGAGGCAAAAAAGCAGAAATTCCCCTTATTTTGGAGCAAAAATGAAGAAATTTCCCTTTTCTATGGCAAAAAGGTATGCATTCTTCATATTTTCGGGCAAAAAGACAGAAATTCCCCGTTTCTTGGAGCAAAATTGCAGAAATCCCTTTAATTGTGGGCCAAAAATGCAGAAATTCCCTATATGTTGGGGCGAAAAGACAGAAATTCTCCTTATTTTGGGGCAAAACTCAGAAATTTCACTTATTTTACGGCAAAATTGCAGAAATTTCACTTATTTCAGAATAAAAGCAGAAATTTTCTTATTTTGGGGCAAAAAGGCAGAAATTTCTTTTATTTTGGTACAAAATTGCAGAAATTGTTCTTATTTTGGGGCAAAAAGGTAGAAATTTCCCATATTTTGGGACAAAAATGCAGAAATTCCTATTATTTTGAGTTAAAAAGGCTGAAATTCCCCTTATTTGGGGGCAAAAAGGCAGAAAATTTCCTCATTTTGGGGCAAAATTGCAGAAATTTCACTTATTTCAGGGTAATAAGTCAGAAATTTTCCTTCTTCTGGGGCAAAAAAGACAGAAATTTCCTTTGTTTTGAAGGAAAAAAACAGAAATTACACTTATTTAGAGCAAAAAAAGCAGAAATTCCCCTTATTTTGGAGCAAAAATGAAGAAATTTCCCTTTTTTATGGCAAAAAGATATGCATTCTTATTATTTTTGGGCAAAAAGGCAGAAAATCCCCGTATTTTGGAGCAAAATTGCAGAAATTCCTTTAATTGTGGGGCAAAAAGGCAAAAATTCCCTATATATTGGGGCAAAAATACAGAAATTCCTCTTATTTGGGGGCAAAACTCAGAATTTTCACTTATTTTGGGGCAAAATTGCAGAAATTTCACTTATTTCAGAAAAAAAGCAGAAATTTTCTTATTTTGGCGCAAAAAGGCAGAAATTTCCCATATTTTGGGGCAAAAATGCAGAAATTCCCCTTATTTTGAGGTAAAAAGGCTGAAATTCCCTTTATTTGGGGGCAAAAAGGCAGAAATTTCCCTTATTTAGGGGCAAAATTGCAGAAATTTTACTTATTCAGGGTTATAAGTCAGAAATTTTCCTTATTTTGGGGCAAAAAGACAGAAATTCCCTTTGTTTGGGGGAAAAAACAGAAATTCCACTTATTTAGAGGCAAAAAAAAAGAAATTCCCATTATTTTGGAGCAAAAATGAAGAAATTTCCCTCTTTTATAGCAAAAGGTATGCATTCTTATTGTTTTCGGGCAAAAAGGCAGAAATTCCCCAAATTTTGGAGCAATATTGAAGAAATTCCCTTAATTGTGGGGCAAAAAGGCCGAAATTCCCTATATGTTGGGGCAAAAAGACAGAAATTCTCCTTATTTTGGGGCAAAACTTAGATATTTCCCTTATTTTGGGGCAAAATTGCAGAAAATTCACATATTTTGGGGCAAAATTACAAAAATTTCACTTATTTCAGAAAAAAAAGCAGAAATTATCTATTTGGGGCAAAAAGTCAGAAATTTCTTTTATTTAGGTACAAAATTGCAGAATTTGTTCTTATTTTGGGGCAAAAGGGCAGAAATTTCCCATATTTTGGGGCAAAAATGCAGAAATTTCCCTTATTTTGAGGTAAAAATGCTGATATTTTCTTATTTGGGGGCAAAAAGGCAGAAATTTTCCTCATTTTGGGGCAAAATTGCAGAAATTTCACTTATTTCAGGGTAATAAGTCAGAAATTTTCCGTATTTTGAAACAAAAAAGACAGAAATTACATTTGTTTTGGGGGAAAAAAACAGAAATTCCACTTATTTAGAGGCAAAAAAGCAGAAATTCCCCTTATTTTAAAGCAAAAATGAAGAAATTCCTCTTTTTTATGGCAAAAAGGTATGCATTCTTCTTGTTTTCGGGCAAAAAGGCAGAAATTCCCCGAATTTTGGAGCAAAATTGAAGAAATTCCCCTACTTGTGGGGCAAAAAGGCCGAAATTCCCTATATGTTGAGGCAAAAAGACAGAAATTCTCCTTATTTTGGGGCAAAACTCAGAAATTTCCCTTATTTTGGGGCAAAATTGCAGAAATTTCACATATTTTGGGGCAAAATTGCAGAAATTTCACATATTTTGGGGCAAAATTGCAGAAATTTCACTTATTTCAGAAAAAAAAGCAGAAATTTTCTTTTTTGGGGAAAAAAGTCAGAAATTTCTTTTATTTAGGTACAAAATTTCAGAATTTGTTCTTATTTTGGGGCAAAAGGGCAGAAATTTCCCATATTTTGCGGCAAAAATGCAGAAATTTCCCTTATTTTGAGGTAAAAATGCTGATATTTTCTTATTTGGGGGCAAAAAGGCAGAAATTTCCCTCATTTTGGGGCAAAATTGCAGAAATTTCACGTATTTCAGGGTAATAAGTCAGAAATTTTTCTTATTTTGGGACAAAAAAGACAGGAATTCCCTTTGTTTTGGGGGAAAAAGACAGAAATTCTACTTATTTAGAGGCAAAAAAGCAGAAATTCCCCTTATTTTGGAGCAAAAATGAAGAAATTTCTCTTTTTTATGGCAAAAAGGTATGCATTCTTCTTATTTTCGGGCAAAAAGGCAGAAATTCCCCGTATTTTGGAGCAAAATTGCAGAAATTAGCCTAATTGTGGGGCAAAAAGGCAGAAATTCGCTATATGTTGGGGCAAAAACAGAAATTCTCCTTATTTAGGGGCAAAACTAAGAAATTTCACTTATTTTGGGGCAAAATTGCAGAAATTTTTCTTATTTTGGGGCAAAATTGCAGAAATTTCACATATTTTGGGGCAAAATTGCAGAAATTTCACTTATTTCAGAAAAAAAAGGAGAAATTTTCTTTTTGGGGGCAAAAAGTCAGAAATTTTTTTTTTTAGGTACAAAATTGCAGAATTTGTTCTTATTTTGGGGCAAAAAGGCAGCAATTTCCCATATTTTGGGGCAAAATTGCAGAAATTCCGCTTATTTTGAGGTAAAAATGCTGAAATTCCCCTTATTTGGGGGCAAAAATGCAGAAATTCCCCTTATTTTGGAACAAAACTCAGAAATTTCAAATATTTTGGAGCAAAATTGCAGAAATTTCACTTATTTCAGGGTAATAAGTCTGAAATTTTCCTTATTTTGGGGCCAAAAAGACAGAAATTCTCTTTGTTTTGGGGGAAAAAGACAGAAATTCCACTTTTTTAGAGGCAAAAATTCAGAAATTCCCCTTATTTTGGAGAAAAATGAAGAAATTTCCTTTTTTATGGCAAAAAGGTATTCATCTTCTTATTTTCGGGCAAAAAGGCAGAAATTCCCTGTATTTTGAAGCAAAATTGCAGAAATTCCCCTAATTGTGGGGCAAAAAAACAGAAATACCATGTATGTTAGGGCAAAAAAACAGAAATTCTCCTTATTTTGGGGCAAAACTCAGAAATTCCACTTGTTTTGGGGCAAAATTCCAGAAATTTCCCTTATTTTGGGGCAAAATTGCAGAAATTTCACTTATTTTGGGGCAAAGTTGCAAAAATTTTACTTATTTTAATGCGAAATTGCAGAAATTTTACTTATTTCAGGAAAAAGGGCAGAAGTTTTCCTTATTTTGGGGCAAAAAGGCAGAAATTCCAAATATTTTGTGGCAAAAATGCAGAAGATACCCTTATTTTGAGGTAAAAAGGCTGAAATTCCCCTTATTTGGGGGTAAAAAGGCAGAAATTTCCCTTATTTTGGGGCAAAATTGCAGAAATTTCACTTACTTCAGGGTAATAAGTCAGAAATTTTCCTTATTTTGGGGCAAAAAAGACAGAAATTCCCTTTGTTTTGGTGGGAAAAGACAGAAATTCCACTTATTAAGAGGCAAAAAAGCAGAAATTCCCCTTATTTTGGAGCAAAAATGAAGAAATTTCCCTTTTTTATGGCAAAAAAGTATGCATTCTTCTTGTTTTAAGGCAAAAAAACAGAAATTCCCCGTATTTTGGAGCAAAATTGCAGAAATTCCCCTAATTGTGGGGCAAAAAGGCAGAAATTCCCTATATGGTGGGGCAAAAAACAGAAATTCTCCTTATTTTGGGGCAAAACTCAGAAATTCCACTTGTTTTAAGGCAAAATTCCAGAAATTTCCCTTATTTTTGGGCAAAATTGCAGAAATTTCACTTATTTTGGGGCAAAATTGCAGAAATTTCACTTATGTCAGTAAAAAAAAGCAGAACTTTTCTTTTTTGGGGCAAAAAGTCAGAAATTTCTTTTATTTTGGTACAAAATTGCAGAAATTGTTCTTATTTTGGGGCAAAAACGCAGAAAATTCCCATATTTTGGGGCAAAAATGCAGAAATTCCCCTTATTTTGTGGAAAAAGGCTGAAATTCCTTTTATTTGGGGGCAAAAAGCAGAAATTTTTCTCATTTTGGGGCAAAATTGCAGATATTTCACTTATTTCAGGGTGATAAGCCAGAAATTTTCCTTATTTTGGGGCAAAAAAGACAGAAATTCCCTTTGTTTTGGGGAAAAAAGACAGAAATTACACTTATTTAGAGGCAAAAAAGCAGAAATTCCCCTTATTTTGGAGCAAAAATGAAGAAATTTCCCTTTTTTGGCAAAAAGGTATGCATTTTTCTTATTTTTGGGCAAAAAGGCAGAAATTCCCCGTATTTTGGATCAAAATTGCAGAAATTCTTTAATTGTAGCACAAAAAGGCAGAAATTCCCTATATATTATGGCAAAAATACAGAAATTCTCCTTATTTTGGGGCAAAACTCAGAATTTTCACTTATTTTGGGGCAAAATTGCAGAAATTTCACTTATTTCAGAAAAAAAGCAGAAATTTCACTTATTTGGGGGCAAAAAGGCAGAAATTTCTTTTATTTTGGTACAAAATTGCAGAAATTTTTATTATTTTGCGGCAAAAAGGCAAAAATTTCCCATATTTTGGGGCAAAAATGAAGAAATTCCCCTTATTTTGAGGTAAAAAGGCTGAAATTCCCTTTATTTGGGGGCAAAAAGGCAGAAATATCCCCTATTTAGGGGCAAAATTGCAGAAATTTCACTTATTTCAGGATAATAAGTCAGAAATTTTTCTTATTTTGGGGCAAAAAAGACAGAAATTTTCTTTGTTTTGGGGGAAAAAACAGAAATTCCACTTATTTAGAAGCAAAAAAGCAGAAATTCCCCTTATTTTGGAGCAAAAATGAAGAAATTTCCCTTTTTTATGGCAAAAAGTTATGCATTCTTCTTATTTTCGAACAAAAAGGCAGAAATTCCCCATATTTTGGAGCAAAATTGCAGAAATTCCCCTAATTGTGGGGCAAAAAGGCAAAAATTCCCTATATATTGGGGCAAAATACAAAAATTCTCCTTATTTGGGGCAAAACTCAGAAATTTCACTTATTTTGGGGTAAAATTGCAGAAATTTCACTCATTTCAGAAAAAAAGCAGAAATTTTCTTATTTTGGGGCAAAAAGGCAGAAATTTTTTTTATTTTGGTACAAAATTGCAGAAATTTTTCTTATTTTGGGCAAAAAGGCTGAAATTTCCCATATTTTGGGGCAAAAATGCAGAAATTCCCCTTATTTTGAGGTAAAAATGCTGAAATTCCTATTATTTGGGGGCAAAATTGCAGAAATTTTTCTTATTTTGGGGCAAAACTCAGAAATTTCAATTATTTTGGGGAAAAATTTCAGAAATTTCCCTTATTTTGGGCCAAATTTCAGAAATTTCACTTATTTTGGGACAAAATTGCAGAAATTTCACTTATTTTGGGGCAAAATTGCAGAAATTTCACTTATTTCAGGAAAAAAGGCAGAAGTTTTCCTTATTTTGGAGCAAAAAGGCAGAAATTCCAAATATTTTGTGGCAAAAACGCAGAAATTCCCCTTATTTTTAGGTAAAAATGCTGAAATTCCCCTTATTTGGGAGCAAAAAGGCATAAATTTCCCTTATTTTGGGGCAAAACTGCAGAAATTTCACTTACTTCAGGGTAATAAGTCAGAAATTTTCCTTATTTTTGGGCAAAAATGACGGAAATTCCCTTTGTTTTGGGGGAAAAAGACAGAAATTCCACTTATTAAGAGGCAAAAATGCAGAAATTCCCCTTATTTTGGAGCAAAAATGAAGAAATTTTCCTTTTTTATGGCAAAAAGATATGCATTCTTCTTGTTTTCGGGCAAAAAGGCAGAAATTCCTTGTATTTTGGAGCACAATTGCAGAAATTCCCCTAATTGTGGGGCAAAAAGGCAGAAATTCCCTATATGTTGGGGCAAAAAGACAGAAATTTTCCTTTTTTTGGGGCAAAACTCAGAAATTCCACTTATTTTTGGGCAAAATTCCAGAAATTTCCCTTATTTTGGGGCAAAACTCACAATTTTCACTTATTTTGGGGCAAAATTGCAGAAATTTCACTTATTTCAGAAAAAAAGCAGAAATTTCACTTATTTTAGGGCAAAAAGGCAGAAATTTTTTTATTTTGATACAAAATTGCAGAAATTTTTCTTATTTTGGGACAAAAAGGCAGAAATTTCCCATATTTTGGGGCAAAAGTGCAGAAATTCCCCTTATTTTGAGGTAAAAAGGCTGAAATTCCCTTTATTTGGAGGCAAAAATGCAGAAATTTCTCTTATTTTGGTGCAAAATTGCAGAAATTTCACTTATTTCAGGGTAATAAGTCAGAAATTTTCCTTATTTTGGGGCAAAAAGACAGAAATTTCCTTTGTTATGGGGGAAAGAGACAGAAATTCCACTTATTTAGAGGCAAAAAAGCAGAAATTTCCCTTATTTTGGAGCAAAAATGAAGAAATTTCCCTTTTTTATGGCAAAAAGCTATGCATTCTTCTTATTTTCGGGCAAAAAGGCAGAAATTCCCCGTATTTTGGAGCACAATTGCAGAAATTCCCTTAATTGTGGGGCAAAATGTCAGAAATTCCCTATATGTTGGGGCAAAAAGACAGAAATTTTCCTTTTTTTGGGGCAAAACTCAGAAATTCCACTTATTTTGGGGCAAAATTCCAGAAATTTCCCTTATTTTGGGGCAAAACTCAGAAATTCCACTTATTTTTGGGCCAAATTACAGAATTTTCTTTTATTTTGTGGCAAAATTGCAGAAATTTCACTTATTTCAGGGTAATAAGTCTGAAATTTTCTTATTTTGGGGCAAAAAGGCAGAAATTTCTTTTATTTTAGTACAAAATTGCAGAAATTTTTCTTATTTTGGTCAAAAAGGCAGAAATTTCCCATATTTAGGGGCAAAAATGCAGAAATTCCCCTTATTTTGAGGTAAAAATTCTGAAATTCCTTTTATTTTGTGGCAAAAAGGCAGAAATTCCCCTTATTTTGGGGCAAAAAGCAGACATTTCCCTTATTTTGGAAAAAAATTTTAGAAATTTAACTTATTTCAGGGCAAAAAGTCAGAAATTCCCCTTATTTTGGGGCAAAAAGACAGAAATTTCCTTTGTTTTGGGGGAAAAAGACAGAAATTCCACTTACTAAGAGGCAAAAATCAGAAATTCCCCTTATTTGGAGCAAAAATGAAGAAATTTCCCTTTTTTATGGCAAAAAGGTATGCATTCTTCTTGTTTTCGGGCAAAAAGGCAGAAATTCCCCGTTTTTTGGAGCAAAATTGCAGAAATTCCCCTAATTGTGGGGCAATAGGTAGAAATTTCCTATATGTTGGGGCAAAAAGGCAGAAATTCTCTTTATTTTAGGGCAAAACTCAGAAATTCCACTTATTTTGGAGCAAAATTCCAGAAATTTCTTTTATTTTGGGGCGAAATTGCAGAAATTTCACTTATTTTGGGGCAAAATTGTAGAAATTTCACTTATGTCAGTAAAAAAAAGCAGAACTTTTCTTTTTTGGGGCAAAAAGTCAGAAATTTCTTTTATTTTGGTACAAAATTGCAGAAATTGTTCTTATTTTGGGGCAAAAACGCGGAATTTCCCATACTTTGGGGCAAAAATGCAGAAATTCCCCTTATTTTATGGTAAAAAGGCTGAAATTCCCCTTATTTGGGGGCAAATAGGCAGAAATTTTCCTCATTTTGTGGCAAAATTGCAGAAATTTCACGTATTTAAGGGTAATAAGTCAGAAATTTTCCTTATTTTGGGGCAA
Source organism: Micromys minutus (assembly GCF_963924665.1). Taxonomy (NCBI): domain Eukaryota; kingdom Metazoa; phylum Chordata; class Mammalia; order Rodentia; family Muridae; genus Micromys; species Micromys minutus. The sequence continues at coordinate 235,239 of NW_027667411.1, read as the reverse complement.
AAAAGACAGAAATTCCCTTTGTTTTGGGGGAAAAAGACAGAAATTCCACTTATTTAGAGGCAAAAATGCAGAAATTCTCCTTATTTTGGAGCAAAAATGAAGAAATTTCCCTTTTTTATGGCAAAAAGGTATGCATTTTTCTTATTTTGGGGCAAAGAGGCAGAAATTCCCCGTATTTGGAGCAAAATTGCAGAAATTCCTTTAATTGTGGGACAAAAAGGCAGAAATTCCCTATATATTAGGGCAAAAATACAGAAATTCTCCTTATTTTGGGGCAAAACTCAGAATTTTCACTTATTTTGGGGCAAAATTGCAGAAATTTCACTTATTTCAGAAAAAAAGGAGAAATTTCACTTATTTTTGGGCAAAAAAGGCAGAAATTTCTTTTATTTTGGTACAAAATTCCAGAAATTTTTCTTATTTTGGGGCAAAAATACAGAAATTTCCCATATTTTGGGGCAAAAATGCAGAAATTCCCCTTATTTTGAGGTATAAAGGCTGAAATTCCCCTTATTTGGGGGCAAAAAGGCAGAAATTTCCCTTATTTTGGTGCAAAATTGCAGAAATTTCACTTATTTCAGGGTAATAAGTCACAAATTTTCCTTATTTTGGGGCAAAAAAAACAGAAATTCCCTTTGTTTTGGGGGGAAAAGACAGAAATTCCACTTATTTAGAGGCAAAAAAGCAGAAATTCCCCTGATTTTGGAGAAAAATGAAGAAATTTCTTTTTTTATGGCAAAAACGTATGCATTCTTCTTGTTTTTTGCAAAAAGGCAGAAATTCCCCATTTTTGGAGCAAAATTGCAGAAATTCCCCTAATTGTGGGGCAAAAAGGCAGAAATTCCCTATATGTTGGGGCAAAAAGACAGAAATTCTCCTTATTTTGGGGCAAAACTCAGAAATTCCACTTATTTTGGGGCAAAATTTCAGAAATTTCCCTTATTTTGGGGCAAAATTGCAGAAATTTCACTTATTTTGGGGCAAAATTGCAGAAATTTCACTTATGTCAGTAAAAAAAAGCAGAACTTTTCTCTTTTGGGGCAAAAAGTCAGGAATTTCTTTTATTTTGTTACAAAATTGCAGAAATTGTGCTTATTTTGGGGCAAAAGGCAGAAATTTCCCATATTTTGGGGCAAAAATGCAGAAATTTCCCTTATTTTGAGGTAAAAAGTCTGTAATTCCCTTTATTTGGGGGCAAAAAGGCAGAAATTTTCCTTATTTTGGGGCAAAATTCCAGAAATTTTCTTTATTTTGGGGCAAAATTGAACAAATCTCCCTTATTTTGTGGCAAAATTACAGAAATTTCACTTATTTCAGGGAAAAAACGCAGAAATTTCTCTTATTTTGGGGCAATAAGGCAGAAATTGCTTGTATTTTGGTACAAAATTGCAGAAATTTTCTTTATTTTGGGGCAAAATACAGAAATTTCCCATATTTTAGGGCAAAAAGCAGAGATTACCCTTATTATGAGGTAAAAAGGCTGAAATTTCCCTTATTTGGGGGCAAAAAGACAGAAATTTCCCTAATTTTGTGGCAAAAAGGCAGAAATTTCCCTTATTTTGGGGCAAAATTGCAGATTTTTCACCTATTTCAGGGTAATAAGTCAGAAATTTTCCTTATTTTGGGGCAAAAAGATAGAAATTCCCTTTGTTTTGGGGGAAACAGACAGAAATTCCACTTATTTAGAGGCAAAAAAGCAGAAATTCCCCTTATTTTGGAGCAAAAATGAAGAAATTTCTCTTTTTTATGGCAAAAAGCTATGCATTCTTCTTATTTTCGGGCAAAAAGGCAGAAATTCCCCGTATTTTGGAGAAAAATTGCAGAAATTCCCTTAATTGTGGGGCAAAAACTCAGAAATTTCCTATATGTTGGGGCAAAAAGACAGAAATTCTTCTTATTTTGGGGCAAAACTCAGAAATTCCACTTATTTTGGGGCAAAATTCCAGAAATTTCCCTTATTTAGGGCAAAATTGCAGAAATTTCACTTATTTTGGGGCAAAATTGCAGAAATTTAACTTATTTCAGGGAAAAAAGTAGAAATTTTCTTATTTTGGGGCAAAAAGGCAGAAATTTCTTTTATTTTGGTACAAAATTGCAGAAATTGTTCTTATTTTGGGGCAAAAAGGCAGAAATTTCCCATATTTTGGGGCAAAAATGCAGAAATTCCTATTATTTTGAGATAAAAAGGCTGAAATTCCCCTTATTTGGGGGCAAAAAGGCAGAAATTTTCCTCATTTTGGGGCAAAATTGCAGAAATTTCACTTATTTCAGGGTAATAAGTCATAAATTTTCTTTATTTTGGGGCAAAAAAGACAGAAATTCCCTTTGTTTTGGGGGAAAAAAACAAATTCTACATATTTAGAGCCAAAAAAGCAGAAATTCCCCTTATTTTGGAGCAAAAATGAAGAAATTTCCCTTTTTTATGACAAAAAGATAAGCATGCTTCTTATTTTCGGTCAAAAAGGCAGAAAATCCCCGTATTTTGGAGCAAAATTGCAGAAATTTCCCTAATTGTGGGGCAAAAAGACAGAAATTCCCCGTTTTTTGGAGCAAAATTGCAGAAATCCCCCTAATTGTGGGCCAAAAAGGCAGAAATTCCCTATATGTTGGGGCAAAAAAACAGAAATTCTCCTTATTTTGGGGCAAAACTCAGAAATTTCACTTATTTTAGGGCAAAATTGCAGAAATTTCACTTATTTCAGAAAAAAAGCAGAAATTTTCTTATTTGGGGCAAAAAGGCCGAAATTTCTTTTATTTTGGTACAAAATTGCAGAAATTGTTCTTATTTTGGGGCAAAAAGGCAGAAATTTCCCATATTTTGGGGCAAAAATGCAGAAATTCCTATTATTTTGAGATAAAAAGGCTGAAATTCCCCTTATTTGGGGGCAAAAAGGCAGAAATTTTCCTCATTTTGGGGCAAAATTGCAGAAATTTCACTTATTTCAGGGTAATAAGTCATAAATTTTCTTTATTTTGGGGCAAAAAAGACAGAAATTCCCTTTGTTTTGGGGGAAAAAAACAAATTCTACATATTTAGAGCCAAAAAAGCAGAAATTCCCCTTATTTTGGAGCAAAAATGAAGAAATTTCCCTTTTTTATGACAAAAAGATATGCATGCTTCTTATTTTCGGTAAAAAAGGCAGAAAATCCCCGTATTTTGGAGCAAAATTGCAGAAATTTCCCTAATTGTGGGGCAAAAAGACAGAAATTCCCCGTTTTTTGGAGCAAAATTGTAGAAATCCCCCTAATTGTGGGCCAAAAAGGCAGAAATTCCCTATATGTTGGGGCAAAAAGACAGAAATTCTCCTTATTTTGGGGCAAAACTCAGAAATTTCACTTATTTTAGGGCAAAATTGCAGAAATTTCACTTATTTCAGAAAAAAAGCAGAAATATTCTTATTTTGGGGCAAAAAGGCAGAAATTTCTTTTATTTTGGTACAAAATTGCAGAAATTGTTCTTATTTTGGGGCAAAAACGTGGAAATTTCCCATACTTTGGGGCAAAAATGTAGAAATTCCCCTTATTTTGTGGTAAAAAGGCTGAAATTCTCCTTATTTGGGGGCAAAAAGGCAGAAATTTTCCTCATTTTGGGGCAAAATTTCAGAAATTTCACGTATTTCAGTGTAATAAGTCAAAAATTTTCCTTATTTTGGGGCAAAAAAAGACAGAAATTCCCTTTGTTTTGGGGGAAAAAGACAGAAATTCCACTTATTTAGAGGCAAAAAAGCAGAAATTCCCCTTATTTTGGAGCAAAAATGAAGAAATTTCCCTTTTTTCTGGCAAAAAGTTATGCATTTTTCTTATTTTCGGGCAAAAAGGCAGAAATTCACCGTATTTGGAGCAAAATTGCAGAAATTCCTTTAATTGTGGGACAAAAAGGCAGAAATTCTCTATATATTAGGGCAAAAATACAGAAATTCTCCTTATCTTGGGGCAAAACTCAGAATTTTCACTTATTTTGGGGCAAAATTGCAGAAATTTCTCTTATTTCAGAAAAAAAGCAGAAATTTCACTTATTTTGGGGCAAAAAGGCAGAAATTTCTTTTATTTTGGTACAAAATTGCAGAAATTTTTCTTATTTTGGGGCAAAAAGGCAAAAATTTCCCATATTTTGGGGCAAAAATGCAGAAATTCCCCTTATTTTGAGGTATAAAGGCTGAAATTCCCTTTTTTTGGAGGCAAAAAGGCAGAAATTTCCCTTATTTAGGGGCAAAATTGCAGAAATTTCACTTATTTCAGGGTAATAAGTCAAAAATTTTCCTTATTTTGGGGCAAAAAAGACAGAAATTCCCTTTGCTTTAGGGTAAAAAAACAGAAATTCCACTTATTTACAAGCAAAAAAGCAGAAATTCCCTTTATTTTGGAGCAAAAATGAAGAAATTTCACTTTTTTATGGCAAAAATGTATGCATTCTTCTTATTTTCGGGCAAAAAGGCAGAAATTCCTCGTATTTTGGAGCAATTTGCAGAAATTCTTCTAATTGTGGGGCAAAAAGGCAGAAATTCCCTATATGTTGTGGCAAAAAGACAGAAATTCTCCTTATTTTGGGGCAAAACTCAGAAATTTCCCTTATTTTGGGGCAAAATTGCAGAAATTTACTTATTTCAGAAAAAAAAGCAGAAATTTTTTTATTTTGGGGCAAAAAGGCAGAAATTTCTTTTATTTTGGTACAAAATTGCAGAAATTTTTCTTATTTTGGGCAAAAAGGCAGAAATTTCCCATATTTGGGGGCAAAAATGCATAAATTATCCTTATTTTGAGGTAAAAATGCTGAAATTCTCCTTATTTGAGGGCAAAAAGGCAGAAATTCCCCTTATTTTAGGGCAAAACTCAGAAATTTCAATTATTTTGGGGCAAAATTGCAGAAATTTCACTTATTTCAGGGTAATAAGTCAGAAATTTTCCTTATTTTGGGGCAAAAAAGACAGAAATTCCCTTTGTTTTGGGAGAAAAAGACAGAAATTCCACTTATTTAGAGGCAAAAAAGCAGAAATTCCCCTTATTTTGGAGCAAAAATGAAGAAATTTCCATTTTTTATGGCAAAACGGTATGCATTCTTCTTATTTTTGGTCAAAAAGGCAGAAAATCCCCGTGTTTTGGAGCAAAATTGCAGAAATTCCTTTAATTGTGAAGCAAAAAGGCAGAAATTCCCTATATGTTGGGGTAAAAACAGAAATTCCTCTTATTTTGGGGCAAATTCAGAAATTTCCCTTATTTTGGGGCAAAATTGCAGAAATTTCACATATTTTGCGGCAAAATTGCAGAAATTTCACTTATTTCTGAAAAAAAAAAGCAGAAATTTTCTTTTTGGGAAAAAAGTCAGAAATTTCTTTTATTTTTGTACAAAATTGCAGAATTTGTTCTTATTTTGGGGCAAAAAGGCAGAAATTTCCCATATTTTGGGGCAAAAATGCAGAAATTTTCCTTATTTTGAGGTAAAAAGGCTGATATTTTCCTTATTTGGAGGCAAAAAGGCAGAAATTTCCCTCCTTTTGGGGCAAAATTGCAGAAATTTCACTTATTTCAGGGTAATAAGTCAGAAATTTTCCTTATTTTGGGGCAAAAAAGACAGAAATTCCCTTTGTTTTGGCGGAAAAAGACAGAAATTCCACTTATTAAGAGGCAAAAAAGCAGAAATTCCCCTTATTTTGGAGCAAAAATAAAGAAATTTCCCTTTTTTATGGCCAAAAGTTATGCATTCTTCTTGTTTTCGAGCAAAAAGGCAAAAATTCCCCCTGTTTTGGAGCAAAATTGCAGTAATTCCCCTAATTGTGGGGCAAAAAGGCAGAAATTCCCTATATGTTGGGGCAAAAAGACAGAAATTCTCCTTATTTTGGGGCAAAACTCAGAAATTTCACTTATTTTGGGGCAAAATTGCAGAAATTTCACTTATTTCAGAAAAAAAAGCAGAAATTTTCTTATTTTGGGGCAAAAAGGCAGAAATTTCTTTTATTTTGGTACAAAATTGCAGAAATTTTTCTTATTTTGGGCAAAAAGGCTGAAATTTCCCATATTTTGGGGCAAAAATGCAGAAATTCCCCTTATTTTGAGGTAAAAATGCTGAAATTCCTATTATTTGGGGGTAAAAAGGCAGAAATTCCCCTTATTTTGGGGCAAAACTCAGAAATTTCAATTATTTTGGGACAAAATTGCAGAAATTTCACTTATTTTGGGGCAAAATTGCAGAAATTTCACTTATTTCAGGAAAAAAGGCAGAAGTTTTTCTTATTTTGGAGCAAAAAGGCAGAAATTCCAAATGTTTTGTGGCAAAAATGCAGAAATTCCCCTTATTTTGTGGTAAAAATGCTGAAATTCCCCTTATTTGGGGGCAAAAAGGCATAAATTTCCCTTATTTTGGGGCAAAATTGCAGAAATTTCACTTACCTCAGGGTAATAAGTCAGAAATTTTCCTTATTTTGGGGCAAAAAAGACGGAAACTCCCTTTGTTTTGGGGGAAAAAGACATAAATTCGACTTATTAAGAGGCAAAAAAGCAGAAATTCCCCATATTTTGAAGCAAAAATGAAGAAATTTTCCTTTTTTATGGCAAAAAGGTATGCATTCTTCTTGTTTTCGGGCAAAAAGGCAGAAATTCCCCGTATTTTGGAGCACAATTGCAGAAATTCCCCTAATTGTGGGGCAAAAAGGCAGAAATTCCCTATATGTTGGGGCAAAAAGACAGAAATTTTCCTTTTTTTGGGGCAAAACTCAGAAATTCCACTTATTTTGGGGCAAAATTCCAGAAATTTCCCTTATTTTGGGGCAAAACTCAGAATTTTCACTTATTTTGGGGAAAAATTGCAGAAATTTCACTTATTTCAGAAAAAAAAGCAGAAATTTCACTTATTTTGGGGCAAAAAGGCAGAAATTTTTTTATTTTGGTACAAAATTGCAGAAATTTTTCTTATTTTGGGACAAAAAGGCTGAAATTTCCCATATTTTGGGGCAAAAGTGCAGAAATTCCCCTTATTTTGAGGTAAAAATGCTGAAATTCCCTTTATTTGGAGGCAAAAATGCAGAAATTTCCCTTATTTTGGTGCAAAATTGCAGAAATTTCACTTATTTCAGGGTAATAAGTCACAAATTTTCCTTATTTTGGGGCAATGAAGACAGAAATTCCCTTTGTTTTGGGGGGAAAAGACAGAAATTCCACTTATTTAGAGGCAAAATAGCAGAAATTCCCCTGATTTTGGAGAAAAAATGAAGAAATTTCTTTTTTTTTATGGCAAAAAGGTATGCATTCTTCTTGTTTTTGGGCAAAAAGGCAGAAATTTCCCGTTTTTGGAGCAAAATTGCAGAAATTCCCCTAATTGTGGGGCAAAAAAGCAGAAATTCCCTATATGTTGGGGCAAAAAGACAGAAATTCTCCTTATTTTGGGGCAAAACTCAGAAATTCCAATTATATTGGGGCAAAATTTCAGAAATTTCCCTTATTTTGGGGAAAAATTGCAGAAATTTCACTTATTTTGGGGCAAAATTGCAGATATTTCACTTATGTCAGTAAAAAAAAGCAGAACTTTTCTTTTTTGGGGCAAAAAGTCAGAAATTTCTTTTATTTTGTTACAAAATTGCAGAAATTGTTCTTATTTTGGGGCAAAAAGGCAGTAATTTCCCATATTTTGGGGCAAAAATGCAGAAATTTCCCTTATTTTGAGGTAAAAAGGCTGTAATTCCCTTTATTTGGGGGCAAAAAGGCAGAAATTTTCCTTATTTTGGGGCAAAATTCCAGAAATTTTCTTTATTTTGGGGCAAAATTAAACAAATCTCCCTTATTTTGTGGCAAAATTACAGAAATTTCACTTATTTCAGGGAAAAAAAGCAGAAATTTCTCTTATTTTGGGGCAAAAAGGCGGAAATTGCTTTTATTTTGGTACAAAATTGCAGAAATTTTCTTTTTTTGGGGGCAAAATACAGAAATTTCCCATATTTTAGGGCAAAAAGCAGAGATTAACCTTATTATGAAGTAAAAAGGCTGAAATTTCCCTTATTTTGGGGCAAAAAGACTGAAATTTCCATAATTTTGTGGCAAAAAGGCAGAAATTTCCCTTATTTTGGGGCAAAATTGCAGAAATTTCACTTATTTCAGGGTAATAAGTCAGAAATTTTCCTTATTTTGGGGCAAAAAGACAGAAATTCCCTTTGTTTTGGGGGAAAGAGACAGAAATTCCACTTATTTAGAGGCAAAAAAGCAGAAATTCCCCTTATTTTGGAGCAAAAATGAAGAAATTTCCCTTTTTTATGGCAAAAAGCTATGCATTCTTCTTATTTTCGGGCAAAAAGGCAGAAATTCCCCGTATTTTGGAAAAAAATTGCAGAAATTCCCTTAATTGTAGGGCAAAAAGTCAGAAATTCCCTATATGTTGAGGCAAAAAGACAGAAATTCTTCTTATTTTGGGGCAAAACTCAGAAATTCCACTTATTTTGGGGCAAAATTCCAGAAATTTCCCTTATTTTGGGGCAAAATTGGAGAAATTTCACTTATTTTGGGGAAAAATCTCAGAAATTTAACTTATTTCAGGGAAAAAAGTAGAAATTTTCTTATTTTGGGGCAAAAAGGCAGAAATTTCTTTTATTTTAGTACAAAATTGCAGAAATTTTTCTTATTTTGGGCAAAAAGGCAGCAATTTCCCATATTTAGGGGCAAAAATGCAGAAATTCCCCTTATTTTGAGGTAAAAATTCTGAAATTCCCTTTATTTTGTGGCAAAAAGGCAGAAATTCCCCTTATTTTGGGGCAAAAAGCAGACATTTCCCTTATTTTGGAAAAAAATTTTAGAAATTTAACTTATTTCAGGGCAAAAAGTCAGAAATTCCCCTAATTTTGGGGCAAAAAGACAGAAATTCCCTTTGTTTTTGGGGAAAAAGACAGAAATTCCACTTATTAAGAGGCAAAAAAGCAGAAATTCCCCTTATTTTGGAGCAAAAATGAAGAAATTTCCCTTTTTTATGGCAAAAAGGTATGCATTCTTCTTGTTTTCGGGCAAAAAAGCAGAAATTCCTCGTTTTTTGGAGCAAAATTGCAGAAATTCCCCTAATTGTGGGGCAAAAAGGCAGAAATTCCCTATATGTTGGGGCAAAAGGGAGAAATTCTCTTTATTTTGGGGCAAAACTCAGAAATTCCACTTATTTTGGTGCAAAATTCCAGAAATTTCTTTTATTTTGGGGCGAAATTGCAGAAATTTCACTTATTTTGGGGCAAAATTGCAGAAATTTCACTTATGTCAGTAAAAAAAAGCAGAACTTTTCTTTTTTGGGGCAAAAAGTCAGAAATTTCTTTTATTTTGGTACAAAATTGCAGAAATTGTTCTTATTTTGGGGCAAAAACGCAGAAATTTCCCATACTTTGGGGAAAAAATGCAGAAATTCCCCTTATTTTGTGGTAAAAAGGCTGAAATTCCCCTTATTTGGGGGCAAAAAGGCAGAAATTTTCCTCATTTTGGGGCAAAATTGCAGAAACTTCACTTATTTCAGGGTAATAAGTCAGAAATTTTCCTTATTTTGGGGCAAAAAAGACAGAAATTCCCTTTGTTTTGGGGGAAAGAGACAGAAATTCCACTTATTGAGAGGCAAAAAAGCAGAAATTCCCCTTATTTTGGAGCAAAAATGAAGAAATTTCCCTTTTTTCTGGCAAAAAGGTATGCATTTTTCTTATTTTCGGGCAAAAAGGCAGAAATTCCCCGTATTTGGAGCAAAATTGCATAAATTCCTTTAATTGTGGGACAAAAAGGCAGAAATTCCCAATTATTAGGGCAAAAATACAGAAATTCTCCTTATTTTGGGGCAAAACTCAGAATTTTCACTTATTTTGGGGCAAAATTGCAGAAATTTCACTTATTTCAGAAAAAAAAGCAGAAATTTTCTTATTTTGGGGCAAAAAGGCAGAAATTTCTTTTATTTTGGTACAAAATTGCAGAAATTGTTCTTATTTTGGGGCAAAAAAGCAGAAATTTCCCATATTTTGGGGCAAAAATGCAGAAATTTCCCTTATTTTGAGGTTAAAAGGCTGATATTTTCCTTAATTGGGGGCAAAAAGGCAGAAATTTCCCTCATTTTCTGGCAAAATTGCAGAAATTTCACTTATTTCTGGGTAATGAGTCAGAAATTTTCCTTATTTTGGGGCAAAAAAGACAGAAATTCCCTTTGTTTTGGGGGAAAAAAACAGAAATTCCACATATTTAGAGCCAAAAAAGCAGAAATTCCCCTTATTTTGGAGCAAAAATGAAGTAAATTCTCTTTTTTATGGCAAAAAGATATGCATTCTTGTTATTTTCGGGCAAAAAGGCAGAAAATCCCCGTATTTTGGAGCAAAATTGCAGAAAATGTCCTAATTGTGGGCCAAAAAGGCAGAAATTCCCTATATGTTGGGGCAAAAACAGAAATTCCTCTTATTTTGGGGCAAAACTCAGAAATTTCACTTATTTTGTGGCAAAATTGCAGAAATTTCCCTTATTTTAAGGCAAAATTGCAGAAATTTCACATATTTTGGGGCAAAAATGCAGAAATTTCCCTTATTTTGAGGTAAAAAGGCTGATATTTTCCTTATTTAGGGGCAAAAAGGCAGAAATTTCCCTCATTTTGGGGTAAAATTGCAGAAATTTCATTAACGTCAGGGTAATAAGTCAGAAATTTTCCGTATTTTGGGGCAAAAAATAAAGAAATTCCCATTGTTTTGGGGAAAAAGACAGAAATTCCACTTATTAAGAGGCAAAAAAGCAGAAATTCCCCTTATTTTGGAGCAAAAATTAAGAAATTTCCTTTTTTTATGGCAAAAAGGTGTACATTCTTCTTGTTTTCGGGCAAAAAGGCAGAAATTCCCCCTGTTTTAAAGCAAAATTGCAGAAATTTCTATAATTGTGGGGCAAAAAGACAGAAATTCCCTATATGTTGGGGCAAAAAGACAGAAATTCTCTTTATTTTGGAACAAAACTCAGAAATTTTACTTATTTTGGGGCAAAATTGCAGAAATTTCACTTATTTCAGAAAAAAAGCAGAAATTTTCTTATTTTGGGGCAAAAAGGCAGAAATTTCTTTTCTTTTGGTACAAAATTGCAGAAATTTTTCTTATTTTGGGAAATAGGCAGAAATTTCTCATATTTTGGGACAAAAATGCAAAAATTCCCCTTATTTTAAGGTAAAAATGCTGAAATTCCTCTTATTTGGGGGCAAAAAGGCAGAAATTTCTTTTATTTTGGGGCAAAACTTAGAAATTTCAATTATTTTGGGGCAAAATTGCAGAAATTTCACTTATTTCCGAAAAAAAAGCAGAAATTTTCTAATTTTGGGGCAAAAAGGCAGATATTTCTTTTATTTTGGTACAAAATTGCAGAAATTTTCCTTATTTTGGGGCAAAAAGGCAGACATTTCCAATATTTTGGGGCAAAAATGCAGAAATTCCCCTTATTTTGAGGTAAAAAGGCTGAAATTCCCCTTATTTGGGGGCAAAAAATGCAGAAATTTCCCTTATTTTGGGGCAAAATTGCAGAAATTTCACTTATTTCAGATTAATAAGTCAGAAATTATCTATATTTTGGTGCAAAAAGACAGAAATTCCCTTTGTTTTGGGAAAAAAAGACAGAAATTCCACTTATTTAGAAGCAAAAAGCAGAAATTCCCCTTATTTTGGAGCAAAAATGAAGAAATTTCCCTTTTCTATGGCAAAAAGGTATGCATTCTTCTTATTTTCGGGCAAAAAGACAGAAATTCCCCGTTTTTTGGAGCAAAATTGCAAAAATCCCCCTAATTGTGGGCCAAAAAGGCAGAAATTCCCTATATGTTGGGGCAAAAAGACAGAAATTCTCCTTATTTTGGGGCAAAACTCAGAAATTTCACTTATTTTAGGGCAAAATTGCAGAAATTTCACTGATTTCAGAAAAAAAAGCAGAAATTTTCTTATTTTGGGGCAAAAAGGCAGAAATTTCTTTTATTTTGGTACAAAATTGCAGAAATTGTTCTTATTTTGGGGCAAAAAGGCAGAAATTTCCCATATTTTGGGGCAAAAATGCAGAAATTCCTATTATTTTGAGATAAAAAGGCTGAAATTCCCCTTATTTGGGGGCAAAAAGGCAGAAATTTTCCTCATTTTGGGGCAAAATTGCAGAAATTTCACTTATTTCAGGGTAATAAGTCAGAAATTTTCCTTATTTTGGGGCAAAAAAGACAGAAATTCCTTTCGTTTTGGGGGAAAAAACAGAAATTCCACATATTTAGATCCAAAAAAGCAGAAATTCCCCTTATTTTGGAGCAAAAATGAAGAAACTTTCCTTTTTTATGGCAAAAAGATATGCATTCTTCTTATTTTCAGGCAAAAAGGCAGAAAATCCCCGTATTTTGGAGCAAAATTGCAGATATTCCCCTAATTGTGGGGCAAAAAGGCAGAAATTCCCTATATGTTGGGGCAAAAACAGAAATTCCTCTTATTTTGGGGCAAAACTCAGACATTTCACTTATTTTGTGGCAAAATTGCAGAAATTTCACTTATTTCAGGAAAAAAAAAGCAGAAATTTTCTTTTTGGGGCAAAAAGTCAGAAATTTCTTTTATTTTTGTACAAAATTGCAGAATTTGTTCTTATTTTGGGTAAAAAGGCAGAAATTTCCCATATTTTGGGGCAAAAATGCAGAAATTTCCCTTATTTTGAGGTTAAAAGGCTGATATTTTCCTTATTTGGGGGCAAAAAGGCAGAAATTTCCCTCATTTTCTGGCAAAATTGCAGAAATTTCACTTACTTCAGGGTAATAAGTCAGAAATTTTCCGTATTTTGGGGCAAAAAAAACAGAAATTCCCTTTGTTTTGGGGGAAAAAGACAGAAATTCCACTTATTAAGAGGCAAAAAAAGCAGTAATTCCCCTTATTTTGGAGCAAAAATTAAGAAATTTCCCTTTTTTATGGCAAAAAGGTATGCATTCTTCCTGTTTTCGTTCAAAAAGGCAGAAATTCCCCCTGTTTTGGAGCAAAATTGCAGAAATTCCCCTAATTGTGGGGCAAAAAGACAGAAATTCCCTATATGTTGGGGCAAAAAGACAGAAATTCTCTTTATTTTGGGGCAAAACTCAGAAATTTCACTTATTTTGGGGCAAAATTGCAGAAATTTCACTTATTTCAGAAAAAAAAGCAGAAATTTTCTTTTTGGGGCAAAAAGTCAGAAATTTCTTTTATTTTTGTACAAAATTGCAGAATTTGTTCTTATTTTGGGGCAAAAAGGCAGAAATTTCCCATATTTTGGGGCAAAATTGCAGAAATTCCCCTTATTTTGAGGTAAAAATGCTGAAATTCCCCTTATTTGGGGACAAAAATCCAGAAATTCCTCTTATTTTGGGGCAAAACTCAGAAATTTCAATTATTTTGGAGCAAAATTGCAGAAATTTCACTTATTTCATGGTAATAATTCTGAAATTTTCCTTATTTTGGGGCAAAAAAGACAGAAATTCCCTTTGTTTTGGGGGAAAAAGACAAAAATTCCACTTATTTAGAGGCAAAAAATCAGAAATTCCCCTTATTTTGGAGAAAAATGAAGAAATTTCCCTTTTTTATGGCAAAAAGTTATTCATCTTCTTATTTTCGGTCAAAAAGGCAGAAATTCCCTGAATTTTGAAGCAAAATTGCAGAAATTCCCCGAATTGTGGGGCAAAAGGCAGAAATTCCCTGTATGTTAGGGCAAAAAGACAGAAATTTTCTTTATTTTGGGGCAAAACTCAGAAATTCCACTTGTTTTAAGGCAAAATTCCAGAAATTTCCCTTATTTTGGGGCAAAATTGCAGAAATTTCACTTATTTTGGGGCAAAATTGCAGAAATTTCACTTATGTCAGTAAAAAAAAGGAGAACTTTTCTTTTTTGGGGCAAAAAGTCAGAATTTTCTTTTATTTTGGTACAAAATTGCAGAAATTGTTCTTATTTTGGGGCAAAAACGCAGAAATTTCCCATATTTTGGGGCAAAAATGCAGAAATTCCCCTTATTTTGTGGTATAAAAGCTGAAATTCCTATTATTTGGGGGCAAAAAGGCAGAAATTCCCCTTATTTTGGGGCAAAACTCAGAAATTTCAATTATTTTGGGGCAAAATTCCAGAATTTTCACTTATTTTGGGCCAAATTTCAGAAATTTCACTTATTTTGGGACAAAATTGCAGAAATTTCACTTATTTTGGGGCAAAATTGCAGAAATTTCACTTATTTCAGGAAAAAAGGCAGAAGTTTTCCTTATTTTGGAGCAAAAAGGCAGAAATTCCAAATATTTTGTGGCAAAAATGCAGAAATTCCCCTTATTTTGAGGTAAAAATGCTGAAATTCCCCTTATTTGGAGGCAAAAAGGCATAAATTTCCCTTATTTTGGGGCAAAATTGCAGAAATTCCACTTATTTCAGGGTAATAAGTCAGAAATTTTCTTTATTTTGGGGCAAAAAAGATGGAAATTCTCTTTGTTTTGGGGAAAAAAGACATAAATTCGACTTATTAAGAGGCAAAAAAGCAGAAATTCCCCATACTTTGGAGCAAAAATGAAGAAATTTTCCTTTTTTATGGCAAAAAGGTATGCATTCTTCTCGTTTTCGGGCAAAAAGGCAGAAATTCCCCGTATTTTGGAGCACAATTGCAGAAATTCCCCTAATTGTGGGGCAAAAAGGCAGAAATTCCCTATATGTTGGGGCAAAAAGACAGAAATTTTCCTTTTTTGGGGGCAAAACTCAGAAATTCCACTTATTTTGGGGCAAAATTCCAGAAATTTCCCTTATTTTGGGGCAAAACTCAGAATTTTCACTTATTTTGGGGCAAAATTGCAGAAATTTCACTTATTTCAGAAAAAAAAGCAGAAATTTCACTTATTTTGGGGCAAAAAGGCAGAAATTTTTTTATTTTGATACAAAATTGCAGAAATTTTTCTTATTTTGGGACAAAAAGGCAGAAATTTCCCATATTTTAGGGCAAAAGTGCAGAAATTCCCCTTATTTTGAGGTAAAAATGCTGAAATTCCCTTTATTTGGAGGCAAAAATGCAGAAATTTCCCTTATTTTGGGGCAAAATTGCAGAAATCTCACTTATTTCAGGAAAAAAGGCAGAAGTTTTTCTTATTTTGGAGCAAAAAGGCAGAAATTCCAAATATTTTGTGGCAAAAATGCAGAAGTTCCTTTTATTTTGAGGTAAAAATGCTGAAATTCCCCTTATTTGGGGGTAAAAAGGCATAAATTTCCCTTATTTTGGGGCAAAATTGCAGAAATTTCACTTACTTCAGGGTAATAAGTCAGAAATTTTCCTTATTTTGAGGCAAAAAAGATGGAAATTCCCTTTGTTTTGGGGGAAAAAGACAGAAATTCCACTTATTAAGAGGCAAAAGAGCAGAAAGTCCCCTTATTTTGGAGCAAAAATGAAGAAATTTTCCTTTTTTATGGCAAAAAGGTATGCATTCTTCTTGTTTTCGGGCAAAAAGGCAGAAATTCCTCGTATTTTGGAGCACAATTGCAGAAATTCCCCTAATTGTGGGGCAAAATACAGAAATTCTCCTTATTTTGGGGCAAAACTCAGAATTTTCACTTATTTTGGGGCAAAATTGCAGAAATTTCACTTATTTCAGAAAAAAAGCAGAAATTTCACTTATTTTGGGGCAAAAATGCAGAAATTTCCCTTATTTTGAGATAAAAAGGCTGATATTTTTCTTATTTGGGGGCAAAAAGGCAGAAATTTCCCTCATTTTGGGGCAAAATTGCAGAAATTTCATTTACTTCAGGGTAATAAGTCAGAAATTTTCCGTATTTTGGGGCAAAAAAGACAGAAATTCCCTTTGTTTTGGGGAAAAAAGACAGAAATTCCACTTATTAAGAGGCAAAAAAGCAGAAATTCCCCTTATTTTGGAGCAAAAATTAAGAAATTTCTATTTTTTATGGCAAAAAGGTATGCATTCTTCTTGTTTTCGGGCAAAAAGGCAGAAATTCCTTCTGTTTTGGAGCAAAATTGCAGAAATTCCCCTAATTTTGGGGCAAAAAGGCAGAAATTCCCTATATGTTGGGGCAAAAAGACAGAAATTCTCCTTATTTTGGGGCAAAACTCAGAAATTTCACTTATTTTGGGGCAAAATTGCAGAAATTTCACTGATTTCAGAAAAAAAAGCAGAAATTTTCTTATTTTGGGGCAAAAAGGCAGAAATTTCTTTTATTTTTGTACAAAATTGCAGAAATTTTTCTTATTATGGGAAAAAGGCAGAAATTTCTCATATTTTGGGGCAAAAATGCAGAAATTTCATTTACTTCAGGGTAATAAGTCAGAAATTTTCCGTATTTTGGGGCAAAAAAGACAGAAATTCCCTTTGTTTTAGGGAAAAAAGACAGAAATTCCACTTATTAAGAGGCAAAAAAGCAGAAATTCCCCTTATTTTGGAGCAAAAATTAAGAAATTTCTATTTTTTATGGCAAAAAGGTATGCATTCTTCTTGTTTTCGGGCAAAAAGGCAGAAATTCCTTCTGTTTTGGAGCAAAATTGCAGAAATTCCCCTAATTGTGGGGCAAAAAGGCAGAAATTCCCTATATGTTGGGGCAAAAAGACAGAAATTCTCCTTATTTTGGGGCAAAACTCAGAAATTTCACTTATTTTGGGGCAAAATTGCAGAAATTTCACTGATTTCAGAAAAAAAAGCAGAAATTTTCTTATTTTGGGGCAAAAAGGCAGAAATTTCTTTTATTTTTGTACAAAATTGCAGAAATTTTTTTATTATGGGAAAAAGGCAGAAATTTCTCATATTTTGGGGCAAAAATGCAGAAATTCCCCTTATTTTAAGGTAAAAATGCTGAACTTCTTCTTATTTGGGGGCAAAAAACAGAAATTTCCCTTATTTTGGGGCAAAACTTAGAAATTTCATTTATTTTGGGGCAAAATTGCAGAAATTTCACTTATTTTGGGGCAAAATTGCAGAAATTTCACTTATGTCAGTAAAAAAAAGGAGAACTTTTCTTTTTTGGGGCAAAAAGTCAGAATTTTCTTTTATTTTGGTACAAAATTGCAGAAATTGTTCTTATTTTGGGGCAAAAACGCAGAAATTTCCCATATTTTGGGGCAAAAATGCAGAAATTCCCCTTATTTTGTGGTATAAAAGCTGAAATTCCTATTATTTGGGGGCAAAAAGGCAGAAATTCCCCTTATTTTGGGGCAAAACTCAGAAATTTCAATTATTTTGGGGCAAAATTCCAGAATTTTCACTTATTTTGGGCCAAATTTCAGAAATTTCACTTATTTTGGGACAAAATTGCAGAAATTTCACTTATTTTGGGGCAAAATTGCAGAAATTTCACTTATTTCAGGAAAAAAGGCAGAAGTTTTCCTTATTTTGGAGCAAAAAGGCAGAAATTCCAAATATTTTGTGGCAAAAATGCAGAAATTCCCCTTATTTTGAGGTAAAAATGCTGAAATTCCCCTTATTTGGAGGCAAAAAGGCATAAATTTCCCTTATTTTGGGGCAAAATTGCAGAAATTCCACTTACTTCAGGGTAATAAGTCAGAAATTTTCTTTATTTTGGGGCAAAAAAGATGGAAATTCTCTTTGTTTTGGGGAAAAAAGACATAAATTCGACTTATTAAGAGGCAAAAAAGCAGAAATTCCCCATACTTTGGAGCAAAAATGAAGAAATTTTCCTTTTTTATGGCAAAAAGGTATGCATTCTTCTCGTTTTCGGGCAAAAAGGGAGAAATTCCCCGTATTTTGGAGCACAATTGCAGAAATTCCCCTAATTGTGGGGCAAAAAGGCAGAAATTCCCTATATGTTGGGGCAAAAAGACAGAAATTTTCCTTTTTTGGGGGCAAAACTCAGAAATTCCACTTATTTTGGGGCAAAATTCCAGAAATTTCCCTTATTTTGGGGCAAAACTCAGAATTTTCACTTATTTTGGGGCAAAATTGCAGAAATTTCACTTATTTCAGAAAAAAAGCAGAAATTTCACTTATTTTGGGGCAAAAAGGCAGAAATTTTTTTATTTTGATACAAAATTGCAGAAATTTTTCTTATTTTGGGACAAAAAGGCAGAAATTTCCCATATTTTAGGGCAAAAGTGCAGAAATTCCCCTTATTTTGAGGTAAAAATGCTGAAATTCCCTTTATTTGGAGGCAAAAATGCAGAAATTTCCCTTATTTTGGGGCAAAATTGCAGAAATCTCACTTATTTCAGGAAAAAAGGCAGAAGTTTTTCTTATTTTGGAGCAAAAAGGCAGAAATTCCAAATATTTTGTGGCAAAAATGCAGAAGTTCCTTTTATTTTGAGGTAAAAATGCTGAAATTCCCCTTATTTGGGGGTAAAAAGGCATAAATTTCCCTTATTTTGGGGCAAAATTGCAGAAATTTCACTTACTTCAGGGTAATAAGTCAGAAATTTTCCTTATTTTGAGGCAAAAAAGATGGAAATTCCCTTTGTTTTGGGGGAAAAAGACAGAAATTCCACTTATTAAGAGGCAAAAGAGCAGAAAGTCCCCTTATTTTGGAGCAAAAATGAAGAAATTTTCCTTTTTTATGGCAAAAAGGTATGCATTCTTCTTGTTTTCGGGCAAAAAGGCAGAAATTCCTCGTATTTTGGAGCACAATTGCAGAAATTCCCCTAATTGTGGGGCAAAAAGACAGAAATTCTCCTTATTTTGGGGCAAAACTCAGAATTTTCACTTATTTTGGGGCAAAATTGCAGAAATTTCACTTATTTCAGAAAAAAAGCAGAAATTTCACTTATTTTGTGGCAAAAATGCAGAAATTTCCCTTATTTTGAGATAAAAAGGCTGATATTTTTCTTATTTGGGGGCAAAAAGGCAGAAATTTCCCTCATTTTGGGGCAAAATTGCAGAAATTTCATTTACTTCAGGGTAATAAGTCAGAAATTTTCCGTATTTTGGGGCAAAAAAGACAGAAATTCCCTTTGTTTTGGGGAAAAAAGACAGAAATTCCACTTATTAAGAGGCAAAAAAGCAGAAATTCCCCTTATTTTGGAGCAAAAATTAAGAAATTTCTATTTTTTATGGCAAAAAGGTATGCATTCTTCTTGTTTTCGGGCAAAAAGGCAGAAATTCCTTCTGTTTTGGAGCAAAATTGCAGAAATTCCCCTAATTTTGGGGCAAAAAGGCAGAAATTCCCTATATGTTGGGGCAAAAAGACAGAAATTCTCCTTATTTTGGGGCAAAACTCAGAAATTTCACTTATTTTGGGGCAAAATTGCAGAAATTTCACTGATTTCAGAAAAAAAAGCAGAAATTTTCTTATTTTGGGGCAAAAAGGCAGAAATTTCTTTTATTTTTGTACAAAATTGCAGAAATTTTTCTTATTATGGGAAAAAGGCAGAAATTTCTCATATTTTGGGGCAAAAATGCAGAAATTTCATTTACTTCAGGGTAATAAGTCAGAAATTTTCCGTATTTTGGGGCAAAAAAGACAGAAATTCCCTTTGTTTTAGGGAAAAAAGACAGAAATTCCACTTATTAAGAGGCAAAAAAGCAGAAATTCCCCTTATTTTGGAGCAAAAATTAAGAAATTTCTATTTTTTATGGCAAAAAGGTATGCATTCTTCTTGTTTTCGGGCAAAAAGGCAGAAATTCCTTCTGTTTTGGAGCAAAATTGCAGAAATTCCCCTAATTGTGGGGCAAAAAGGCATAAATTCCCTATATGTTGGGGCAAAAAGACAGAAATTCTCCTTATTTTGGGGCAAAACTCAGAAATTTCACTTATTTTGGGGCAAAATTGCAGAAATTTCACTGATTTCAGAAAAAAAAGCAGAAATTTTCTTATTTTGGGGCAAAAAGGCAGAAATTTCTTTTATTTTTGTACAAAATTGCAGAAATTTTTTTTATTATGGGAAAAAGGCAGAAATTTCTCATATTTTGGGGCAAAAATGCAGAAATTCCCCTTATTTTAAGGTAAAAATGCTGAACTTCTTCTTATTTGGGGGCAAAAAGCAGAAATTTCCCTTATTTTGGGGCAAAACTTAGAAATTTCATTTATTTTGGGGCAAAATTGCAGAAATTTCACTTATTTCCGAAAAAAAAGCAGAAATTTTCTAATTTTGGGGAAAAAAGGCAGATATTTCTTTTATTTTGGTACAAAATTGCAGAAATTTTCCTTATTTTGGGGCAAAAAGGCAGACATTTCCCATATTTTGGAGCAAAAATCCAGAAATTCCCCATATTTTGAGGTAAAAAGGTGGAAATTCCCCTTATTTGGGGGCAAAAAATGCAGAAATTTCCCTTATTTTAAGGCAAAATTGCAGAAATTTCACATATTTTTGGGCAAAATTGCAGAAATTTCACTTATTTCAGAAAAAAAAGCAGAAATTTTCTTTTTAGGTCAAAAAGTCAGAAATTTCTTTTATTTAGGTACAAAATTGCAGAATTTGTTCTTATTTTGGGGCAAAAGGGCAGAAATGTCCCATTATTTTGGGGCAAAAATGCAGAAATTTCCCTTATTTTGAGGTAAAAAGGCTGATATTTTCTTCTTTGGAAGCAAGAAGGCAGAAATTTCCCTCATTTTGGGGCAAAATTGCAGAAATTTCACTTATTTCAGGGTAATAAGTCAGAAATTTTTCTTATTTTGGGGCAAAAAGACAGGAATTCCCTTTGTTTTGGGGGAAAAGACAGAAATTCCACTTATGTAGAGGCAAAAAAGCAGAAATTCCCTTTATTTTGGAGCAAAAATGAAGAAATTTCTTTTTTTTATGGCAAAAAGGTATGCATTCTTCTTATTTTCGGGCAAAAAGGCAGAAATTCCCCGTATTTTGGAGCAAAATTGCAGATATTCCCCTAATTGTGGGGCAAAAAGGCAGAAATTCCCTATATGTTGGAGCAAAAACAGAAATTCTCCTTATTTAGGGGCAAAACTCAGAAATTTCACTTATTTTGGGGCAAAATTGCAGAAATTTTTCTTATTTTGGGGCAAAATTGCAGAAATTTCACATATTTTGGGGCAAAATTGCAGAAATTTCACATATTTTGGGGCAAAATTGCAGAAATTTCACTTATTTCAGAAGAAAATAGCAGAAATTTTCTTTTTTGGGAAAAAAAGTCAGAAATTTCTTTTATTTAGGTACAAAATTGCAGAATTTGTTCTTATTTTGGGGCAAAAAGGCAGAAATTTCCCATATTTTGGGGCAAAATTGCAGAAATTCCCCTTATTTTGAGGTAAAAATGCTGAAATTCCCCTTATTTGGGGACAAAAATCCAAAAATTCCCTTTATTTTGGGGCAAAACTCAGAAATTTCAATTATTTTGGAGCGAAATTGCAGAAATTTCACTTATTTCAGGGTAATAAGTCTGAAATTTTTTTTTTATTTTGGGGCAAAAAAGACAGAAATTCCCTTTGTTTTGGGGGAAAAAGACAGAAATTCCACTTATTTAGAGGCAAAAAATCAGAAATTCCCCTTATTTTGAAGAAAAATGAAGAAATTTCCCTTTTTTATGGCAAAAAGGTATTCATCTTCTTATTTTCGGGCAAAAAGGCAGAAATTCCCTGAATTTTGAAGCAAAATTGCAGAAATTCCCCTAATTGTGTGGCAAAAAGGCAGAAATTCCCTGTATGTTAGGGTAAAAAGACAGAAATTCTCTTTATTTTGGGGCAAAACTCAGAAATTCCACTTGTTATGGGGCAAAATTCCAGAAATTTCCCTTATTTTGGGGCAAAATTGCAGAAATTTCACTTATTTTGGGGCAAAATTGCAGAAATTTCACTTATTTTAAGGCAAAATTGCAGAAATTTTACTTATTTCAGGAAACAAGGCAGAAGTTTTCCTTATTTTGGGGCAAAAAGGCAGAAATTCCAAATATTTTGTGGCAAAAATGCAGAAATTCCCCTTATTTTGAGGTAAAAAGTCTGAAATTCCCCTTATTTGTGGGCAAAAAATGCAAAAATTTCCCTTATTTTGGGGCAAAATTGCAGAAATTTCACTTATTTCAGAATAATTAGTCAGAAATTATCTTTATTTTGGTGCAAAAAGACAGAAATTTCCTTTGTTTTGGGAAAAAAGACAGAAATTCCACTTATTTAGAGGCAAAAAGCAGAAATTTCCATTATTTTAGAGCAAAAATGAAGAAATTTCCCTTTTCTATGGCAAAAAGGTATGCATTCTTCTTATTTTCGGGCAAAAGGACAGAAATTACCCGTTTTTTGGAGTGAAATTGCAGAAATTCCCGTAATTGTGGGCCAAAAAGGCAGAAATTCCCTATATGTTGGGGCAAAAAGACAGAAATTCTCCTTATTTTTGGGCAAAACTCAGAAATTTCACTTATTTTAGGGCAAAATTGCAGAAATTTCACTTATTTCAGAAAAAAAGCAGAAATTTTCTTATTTTGGGGCAAAAAGGCAGAAATTTCTTTTATTTTGGTACAAAATTGCAGAAATTGTTCTTATTTTGGGGCAAAAAAGCAGAAATTTCCCATATTTTGGGGCAAAAATGCAGAAATTTCCCTTATTTTGAGGTTAAAAGGCTGATATTTTCCTTAATTGGGGGCAAAAAGGCAGAAATTTCCCTCATTTTCTGGCAAAATTGCAGAAATTTCACTTATTTCAGGGTAATGAGTCAGAAATTTTCCTTATTTTGGGGCAAAAAAGACAGAAATTCCCTTTGTTTTGGGGGAAAAAAACAGAAATTCCACATATTTAGAGCCAAAAGAGCAGAAATTCCCCTTATTTTGGAGCAAAAATGAAGTAAATTCTCTTTTTTATGGCAAAAAGATATGCATTCTTGTTATTTTCGGGCAAAAAGGCAGAAAATCCCCGTATTTTGGAGCAAAATTGCAGAAAATGTCCTAATTGTGGGCCAAAAAGGCAGAAATTCCCTATATGTTGGGGCAAAAACAGAAATTCCTCTTATTTTGGGGCAAAACTCAGAAATTTCACTTATTTTGTGGCAAAATTGCAGAAATTTCCCTTATTTTAAGGCAAAATTGCAGAAATTTCACATATTTTGGGGCAAAAATGCAGAAATTTCCCTTATTTTGAGGTAAAAAGGCTGATATTTTCCTTATTTAGGGGCAAAAAGGCAGAAATTTCCCTCATTTTGGGGTAAAATTGCAGAAATTTCATTAACGTCAGGGTAATAAGTCAGAAATTTTCCGTATTTTGGGGCAAAAAATAAAGAAATTCCCATTGTTTTGGGGAAAAAGACAGAAATTCCACTGATTAAGAGGCAAAAAAGCAGAAATTCCCCTTATTTTGGAGCAAAAATTAAGAAATTTCCTTTTTTTATGGCAAAAAGGTATACATTCTTCTTGTTTTCGGGCAAAAAGGCAGAAATTCCCCCTGTTTTAAAGCAAAATTGCAGAAATTTCTATAATTGTGGGGCAAAAAGACAGAAATTCCCTATATGTTGGGGCAAAAAGACAGAAATTCTCTTTATTTTGGAACAAAACTCAGAAATTTTACTTATTTTGGGGCAAAATTGCAGAAATTTCACTTATTTCAGAAAAAAAGCAGAAATTTTCTTATTTTGGGGCAAAAAGGCAGAAATTTCTTTTCTTTTGGTACAAAATTGCAGAAATTTTTCTTATTTTGGGAAATAGGCAGAAATTTCTCATATTTTGGGACAAAAATGCAAAAATTCCCCTTATTTTAAGGTAAAAATGCTGAAATTCCTCTTATTTGGGGGCAAAAAGGCAGAAATTTCTTTTATTTTGGGGCAAAACTTAGAAATTTCAATTATTTTGGGGCAAAATTGCAGAAATTTCACTTATTTCCGAAAAAAAAGCAGAAATTTTCTAATTTTGGGGCAAAAAGGCAGATATTTCTTTTATTTTGGTACAAAATTGCAGAAATTTTCCTTATTTTGGGGCAAAAGGGCAGAAATTTCCAATATTTTGGGGCAAAAATGCAGAAATTCCCCTTATTTTGAGGTAAAAAGGCTGAAATTCCCCTTATTTGGGGGCAAAAAATGCAGAAATTTCCCTTATTTTGGGGCAAAATTGCAGAAATTTCACTTATTTCAGATTAATAAGTCAGAAATTATATTTTGGTGCAAAAAGACAGAAATTCCCTTTGTTTTGGGAAAAAAAGACAGAAATTCCACTTATTTAGAAGCAAAAAGCAGAAATTCCCCTTATTTTGGAGCAAAAATGAAGAAATTTCCCTTTTCTATGGCAAAAAGGTATGCATTCTTCTTATTTTCGGGCAAAAAGACAGAAATTCCCCGTTTTTTGGAGCAAAATTGCAAAAATCCCCCTAATTGTGGGCCAAAAAGGCAGAAATTCCCTATATGTTGGGGCAAAAAGACAGAAATTCTCCTTATTTTGGGGCAAAACTCAGAAATTTCACTTATTTTAGGGCAAAATTGCAGAAATTTCACTTATTTCAGAAAAAAAAGCAGAAATTTTCTTATTTTGGGGCAAAAAGGCAGAAATTTCTTTTATTTTGGTACAAAATTGCAGAAATTGTTCTTATTTTGGGGCAAAAAGGCAGAAATTTCCCATATTTTGGGGCAAAAATGCAGAAATTCCTATTATTTTGAGATAAAAAGGCTGAAATTCCCCTTATTTGGGGGCAAAAAGGCAGAAATTTTCCTCATTTTGGGGCAAAATTGCAGAAATTTCACTTATTTCAGGGTAATAAGTCAGAAATTTTCCTTATTTTGGGGCAAAAAAGACAGAAATTCCTTTCGTTTTGGGGGAAAAAACAGAAATTCCACATATTTAGATCCAAAAAAGCAGAAATTCCCCTTATTTTGGAGCAAAAATGAAGAAACTTTCCTTTTTTATGGCAAAAAGATATGCATTCTTCTTATTTTCAGGCAAAAAGGCAGAAAATCCCCGTATTTTGGAGCAAAATTGCAGATATTCCCCTAATTGTGGGGCAAAAAGGCAGAAATTCCCTATATGTTGGGGCAAAAACAGAAATTCCTCTTATTTTGGGGCAAAACTCAGACATTTCACTTATTTTGTGGCAAAATTGCAAAAATTTCCATTATTTTGGGGCAAAATAGCAGAAATTTCACATATTTTGGGGCAAAATTGCAGAAATTTCACTTATTTCAGGAAAAAAAAAGCAGAAATTTTCTTTTTGGGGCAAAAAGTCAGAAATTTCTTTTATTTTTGTACAAAATTGCAGAATTTGTTCTTATTTTGGGTAAAAAGGCAGAAATTTCCCATATTTTGGGGCAAAAATGCAGAAATTTCCCTTATTTTGAGGTTAAAAGGCTGATATTTTCCTTATTTGGGGGCAAAAAGGCAGAAATTTCCCTCATTTTCTGGCAAAATTGCAGAAATTTCACTTACTTCAGGGTAATAAGTCAGAAATTTTCCGTATTTTGGGGCAAAAAAAACAGAAATTCCCTTTGTTTTGGGGGAAAAAGACAGAAATTCCACTTATTAAGAGGCAAAAAAAGCAGTAATTCCCCTTATTTTGGAGCAAAAATTAAGAAATTTCCCTTTTTTATGGCAAAAAGGTATGCATTCTTCCTGTTTTCGTTCAAAAAGGCAGAAATTCCCCCTGTTTTGGAGCAAAATTGCAGAAATTCCCCTAATTGTGGGGCAAAAAGACAGAAATTCCCTATATGTTGGGGCAAAAAGACAGAAATTCTCTTTATTTTGGGGCAAAACTCAGAAATTTCACTTATTTTGGGGCAAAATTGCAGAAATTTCAATTATTTCAGAAAAAAAAAGCAGAAATTTTCTTTTTGGGGCAAAAAGTCAGAAATTTCTTTTATTTTTGTACAAAATTGCAGAATTTGTTCTTATTTTGGGGCAAAAAGGCAGAAATTTCCCAAATTTTGGGGCAAAATTGCAGAAATTCCCCTTATTTTGAGGTAAAAATGCTGAAATTCCCCTTATTTGGGGACAAAAATCCAGAAATTCCTCTTATTTTGGGGCAAAACTCAGAAATTTCAATTATTTTGGAGCAAAATTGCAGAAATTTCACTTATTTCATGGTAATAATTCTGAAATTTTCCTTATTTTGGGGCAAAAAAGACAGAAATTCCCTTTGTTTTGGGGGGAAAAGACAAAAATTCCACTTATTTAGAGGCAAAAAATCAGAAATTCCCCTTATTTTGGAGAAAAATGAAGAAATTTCCCTTTTTTATGGCAAAAAGTTATTCATCTTCTTATTTTCGGTCAAAAAGGCAGAAATTCCCTGAATTTTGAAGCAAAATTGCAGAAATTCCCCGAATTGTGGGGCAAAAGGCAGAAATTCCCTGTATGTTAGGGCAAAAAGACAGAAATTTTCTTTATTTTGGGGCAAAACTCAGAAATTCCACTTGTTTTAAGGCAAACTTCCAGAAATTTCCCTTATTTTGGGGCAAAATTGCAGAAATTTCACTTATTTTGGGGCAAAATTGCAGAAATTTCACTTATGTCAGTAAAAAAAGGAGAACTTTTCTTTTTTGGGGCAAAAAGTCAGAAATTTCTTTTATTTTGGTACAAAATTGCAGAAATTGTTCTTATTTTGGGGCAAAAACGCAGAAATTTCCCATATTTTGGGGCAAAAATGCAGAAATTCCCCTTATTTTGTGGTATAAAAGCTGAAATTCCTATTATTTGGGGGCAAAAAGGCAGAAATTCCCCTTATTTTGGGGCAAAACTCAGAAATTTCAATTATTTTGGGGCAAAATTCCAGAATTTTCACTTATTTTGGGCCAAATTTCAGAAATTTCACTTATTTTGGGACAAAATTGCAGAAATTTCACTTATTTTGGGGCAAAATTGCAGAAATTTCACTTATTTCAGGAAAAAAGGCAGAAGTTTTCCTTATTTTGGAGCAAAAAGGCAGAAATTCCAAATATTTTGTGGCAAAAATGCAGAAATTCCCCTTATTTTGAGGTAAAAATGCTGAAATTCCCCTTATTTGGAGGCAAAAAGGCATAAATTTCCCTTATTTTGGGGCAAAATTGCAGAAATTCCATTTACTTCAGGGTAATAAGTCAGAAATTTTCTTTATTTTGGGGCAAAAAAGATGGAAATTCTCTTTGTTTTGGGGAAAAAAGACATAAATTCGACTTATTAAGAGGCAAAAAAGCAGAAATTCCCCATACTTTGGAGCAAAAATGAAGAAATTTTCCTTTTTTATGGCAAAAAGGTATGCATTCTTCTTGTTTTCGTGCAAAAAGTCAGAAATTCCCCGTATTTTGGAGCACAATTGCAGAAATTCCCCTAATTGTGGGGCAAAAAGGCAGAAATTCCCTATATGTTGGGGCAAAAAGACAGAAATTTTCCTTTTTTTTGGGGCAAAACTCAGAAATTCCACTTATTTTGGGGCAAAATTCCAGAAATTTCCCTTATTTTGGGGCAAAACTCAAAATTTTCACTTATTTTGGGGCAAAATTGCAGAAATTTCACTTATTTCAAAAAAAAAGCAGAAATTTCACTTATTTTGGGGCAAAAAGGCAGAATTTTTTTTATTTTGATACAAAATTGCAGAAATTTTTCTTATTTTGGGACAAAAAGGCAGAAATTTCCCATATTTTAGGGCAAAAGTGCAGAAATTCCCCTTATTTTGAGGTAAAAATGCTGAAATTCCCTTTATTTGGAGGCAAAAATGCAGAAATTTCCCTTATTTGGGGGCAAAATTGCAGAAATCTCACTTATTTCAGGAAAAAAGGCAGAAGTTTTTCTTATTTTGGAGCAAAAAGGCAGAAATTCCAAATATTTTGTGGCAAAAATGCAGAAGTTCCTTTTATTTTGAGGTAAAAATGCTGAAATTCCCCTTATTTGGGGGTAAAAAGGCATAAATTTCCCTTATTTTGGGGCAAAATTGCAGAAATTTCACTTACTTCAGGGTAATAAGTCAGAAATTTTCCTTATTTTGAGGCAAAAAAGATGGAAATTCCCTTTGTTTTGGGGGAAAAAGACAGAAATTCCACTTATTAAGAGGCAAAAGAGCAGAAAGTCCCCTTATTTTGGAGCAAAAATGAAGAAATTTTCCTTTTTTATGGCAAAAAGGTATGCATTCTTCTTGTTTTCGGGCAAAAAGGCAGAAATTCCTCGTATTTTGGAGCACAATTGCAGAAATTCCCCTAATTGTGGGGCAAAAAGACAGAAATTCTCCTTATTTTGGGGCAAAACTCAGAATTTTCACTTATTTTGGGGCAAAATTGCAGAAATTTCACTTATTTCAGAAAAAAAGCAGAAATTTCACTTATTTTGGGGCAAAAATGCAGAAATTTCCCTTATTTTGAGATAAAAAGGCTGATATTTTTCTTATTTGGGGGCAAAAAGGCAGAAATTTCCCTCATTTTGGGGCAAAATTGCAGAAATTTCATTTACTTCAGGGTAATAAGTCAGAAATTTTCTGTATTTTGGGGCAAAAAAGACAGAAATTCCCTTTGTTTTGGGGAAAAAAGACAGAAATTCCACCTATTAAGAGGCAAAAAAGCAGAAATTCCCCTTATTTTGGAGCAAAAATTAAGAAATTTCTATTTTTTATGGCAAAAAGGTATGCATTCTTCTTGTTTTCAGGCAAAAAGGCAGAAATTCCTTCTGTTTTGGAGCAAAATTGCAGAAATTCCCCTAATTGTGGGGCAAAAAGGCAGAAATTCCCTATATGTTGGGGCAAAAAGACAGAAATTCTCCTTATTTTGGGGCAAAACTCAGAAATTTCACTTATTTTGGGGCAAAATTGCAGAAATTTCACTGATTTCAGAAAAAAAAGCAGAAATTTTCTTATTTTGGGGCAAAAAGGCAGAAATTTCTTTTATTTTTGTACAAAATTGCAGAAATTTTTTTTATTATGGGAAAAAGGCAGAAATTTCTCATATTTTGGGGCAAAAATGCAGAAATTCCCCTTATTTTAAGGTAAAAATGCTGAACTTCTTCTTATTTGGGGGCAAAAAGCAGAAATTTCCCTTATTTTGGGGCAAAACTTAGAAATTTCATTTATTTTGGGGCAAAATTGCAGAAATTTCACTTATTTCCGAAAAAAAAGCAGAAATTTTCTAATTTTGGGGAAAAAAGGCAGATATTTCTTTTATTTTGGTACAAAATTGCAGAAATTTTCCTTATTTTGGGGCAAAAAGGCAGACATTTCCCATATTTTGGAGCAAAAATCCAGAAATTCCCCATATTTTGAGGTAAAAAGGTGGAAATTCCCCTTATTTGGGGGCAAAAAATGCAGAAATTTCCCTTATTTTAAGGCAAAATTGCAGAAATTTCACATATTTTTGGGCAAAATTGCAGAAATTTCACTTATTTCAGAAAAAAAAGCAGAAATTTTCTTTTTAGGTCAAAAAGTCAGAAATTTCTTTTATTTAGGTACAAAATTGCAGAATTTGTTCTTATTTTGGGGCAAAAGGGCAGAAATGTCCCATTATTTTGGGGCAAAAATGCAGAAATTTCCCTTATTTTGAGGTAAAAAGGCTGATATTTTCTTCTTTGGAAGCAAGAAGGCAGAAATTTCCCTCATTTTGGGGCAAAATTGCAGAAATTTCACTTATTTCAGGGTAATAAGTCAGAAATTTTTCTTATTTTGGGGCAAAAAGACAGGAATTCCCTTTGTTTTGGGGGAAAAGACAGAAATTCCACTTATGTAGAGGCAAAAAAGCAGAAATTCCCTTTATTTTGGAGCAAAAATGAAGAAATTTCTTTTTTTTATGGCAAAAAGGTATGCATTCTTCTTATTTTCGGGCAAAAAGGCAGAAATTCCCCGTATTTTGGAGCAAAATTGCAGATATTCCCCTAATTGTGGGGCAAAAAGGCAGAAATTCCCTATATGTTGGAGCAAAAACAGAAATTCTCCTTATTTAGGGGCAAAACTCAGAAATTTCACTTATTTTGGGGCAAAATTGCAGAAATTTTTCTTATTTTGGGGCAAAATTGCAGAAATTTCACATATTTTGGGGCAAAATTGCAGAAATTTCACATATTTTGGGGCAAAATTGCAGAAATTTCACTTATTTCAGAAGAAAATAGCAGAAATTTTCTTTTTTGGGAAAAAAAGTCAGAAATTTCTTTTATTTAGGTACAAAATTGCAGAATTTGTTCTTATTTTGGGGCAAAAAGGCAGAAATTTCCCATATTTTGGGGCAAAATTGCAGAAATTCCCCTTATTTTGAGGTAAAAATGCTGAAATTCCCCTTATTTGGGGACAAAAATCCAAAAATTCCCTTTATTTTGGGGCAAAACTCAGAAATTTCAATTATTTTGGAGCGAAATTGCAGAAATTTCACTTATTTCAGGGTAATAAGTCTGAAATTTTTTTTTTATTTTGGGGCAAAAAAGACAGAAATTCCCTTTGTTTTGGGGGAAAAAGACAGAAATTCCACTTATTTAGAGGCAAAAAATCAGAAATTCCCCTTATTTTGAAGAAAAATGAAGAAATTTCCCTTTTTTATGGCAAAAAGGTATTCATCTTCTTATTTTCGGGCAAAAAGGCAGAAATTCCCTGAATTTTGAAGCAAAATTGCAGAAATTCCCCTAATTGTGTGGCAAAAAGGCAGAAATTCCCTGTATGTTAGGGTAAAAAGACAGAAATTCTCTTTATTTTGGGGCAAAACTCAGAAATTCCACTTGTTATGGGGCAAAATTCCAGAAATTTCCCTTATTTTGGGGCAAAATTGCAGAAATTTCACTTATTTTGGGGCAAAATTGCAGAAATTTCACTTATTTTAAGGCAAAATTGCAGAAATTTTACTTATTTCAGGAAACAAGGCAGAAGTTTTCCTTATTTTGGGGCAAAAAGGCAGAAATTCCAAATATTTTGTGGCAAAAATGCAGAAATTCCCCTTATTTTGAGGTAAAAAGTCTGAAATTCCCCTTATTTGTGGGCAAAAAATGCAAAAATTTCCCTTATTTTGGGGCAAAATTGCAGAAATTTCACTTATTTCAGAATAATTAGTCAGAAATTATCTTTATTTTGGTGCAAAAAGACAGAAATTTCCTTTGTTTTGGGAAAAAAGACAGAAATTCCACTTATTTAGAGGCAAAAAGCAGAAATTTCCATTATTTTAGAGCAAAAATGAAGAAATTTCCCTTTTCTATGGCAAAAAGGTATGCATTCTTCTTATTTTCGGGCAAAAGGACAGAAATTACCCGTTTTTTGGAGTGAAATTGCAGAAATTCCCGTAATTGTGGGCCAAAAAGGCAGAAATTCCCTATATGTTGGGGCAAAAAGACAGAAATTCTCCTTATTTTTGGGCAAAACTCAGAAATTTCACTTATTTTAGGGCAAAATTGCAGAAATTTCACTTATTTCAGAAAAAAAGCAGAAATTTTCTTATTTTGGGGCAAAAAGGCAGAAATTTCTTTTATTTTGGTACAAAATTGCAGAAATTGTTCTTATTTTGGGGCAAAAAAGCAGAAATTTCCCATATTTTGGGGCAAAAATGCAGAAATTTCCCTTATTTTGAGGTTAAAAGGCTGATATTTTCCTTAATTGGGGGCAAAAAGGCAGAAATTTCCCTCATTTTCTGGCAAAATTGCAGAAATTTCACTTATTTCAGGGTAATGAGTCAGAAATTTTCCTTATTTTGGGGCAAAAAAGACAGAAATTCCCTTTGTTTTGGGGGAAAAAAACAGAAATTCCACATATTTAGAGCCAAAAAAGCAGAAATTCCCCTTATTTTGGAGCAAAAATGAAGTAAATTCTCTTTTTTATGGCAAAAAGATATGCATTCTTGTTATTTTCGGGCAAAAAGGCAGAAAATCCCCGTATTTTGGAGCAAAATTGCAGAAAATGTCCTAATTGTGGGCCAAAAAGGCAGAAATTCCCTATATGTTGGGGCAAAAACAGAAATTCCTCTTATTTTGGGGC
This sequence comes from Micromys minutus, assembly GCF_963924665.1. NCBI lineage: Eukaryota > Metazoa > Chordata > Mammalia > Rodentia > Muridae > Micromys > Micromys minutus. The sequence continues at coordinate 203,577 of NW_027667411.1, read as the reverse complement.
AAAACTCAGAAATTTCACTTATTTTGTGGCAAAATTGCAGAAATTTCCCTTATTTTAAGGCAAAATTGCAGAAATTTCACATATTTTGGGGCAAAAATGCAGAAATTTCCCTTATTTTGAGGTAAAAAGGCTGATATTTTCCTTATTTAGGGGCAAAAAGGCAGAAATTTCCCTCATTTTGGGGTAAAATTGCAGAAATTTCATTAACGTCAGGGTAATAAGTCAGAAATTTTCCGTATTTTGGGGCAAAAAATAAAGAAATTCCCATTGTTTTGGGGAAAAAGACAGAAATTCCACTGATTAAGAGGCAAAAAAGCAGAAATTCCCCTTATTTTGGAGCAAAAATTAAGAAATTTCCTTTTTTTATGGCAAAAAGGTATACATTCTTCTTGTTTTCGGGCAAAAAGGCAGAAATTCCCCCTGTTTTAAAGCAAAATTGCAGAAATTTCTATAATTGTGGGGCAAAAAGACAGAAATTCCCTATATGTTGGGGCAAAAAGACAGAAATTCTCTTTATTTTGGAACAAAACTCAGAAATTTTACTTATTTTGGGGCAAAATTGCAGAAATTTCACTTATTTCAGAAAAAAAGCAGAAATTTTCTTATTTTGGGGCAAAAAGGCAGAAATTTCTTTTCTTTTGGTACAAAATTGCAGAAATTTTTCTTATTTTGGGAAATAGGCAGAAATTTCTCATATTTTGGGACAAAAATGCAAAAATTCCCCTTATTTTAAGGTAAAAATGCTGAAATTCCTCTTATTTGGGGGCAAAAAGGCAGAAATTTCTTTTATTTTGGGGCAAAACTTAGAAATTTCAATTATTTTGGGGCAAAATTGCAGAAATTTCACTTATTTCCGAAAAAAAAGCAGAAATTTTCTAATTTTGGGGCAAAAAGGCAGATATTTCTTTTATTTTGGTACAAAATTGCAGAAATTTTCCTTATTTTGGGGCAAAAGGGCAGAAATTTCCAATATTTTGGGGCAAAAATGCAGAAATTCCCCTTATTTTGAGGTAAAAAGGCTGAAATTCCCCTTATTTGGGGGCAAAAAATGCAGAAATTTCCCTTATTTTGGGGCAAAATTGCAGAAATTTCACTTATTTCAGATTAATAAGTCAGAAATTATATTTTGGTGCAAAAAGACAGAAATTCCCTTTGTTTTGGGAAAAAAAGACAGAAATTCCACTTATTTAGAAGCAAAAAGCAGAAATTCCCCTTATTTTGGAGCAAAAATGAAGAAATTTCCCTTTTCTATGGCAAAAAGGTATGCATTCTTCTTATTTTCGGGCAAAAAGACAGAAATTCCCCGTTTTTTGGAGCAAAATTGCAAAAATCCCCCTAATTGTGGGCCAAAAAGGCAGAAATTCCCTATATGTTGGGGCAAAAAGACAGAAATTCTCCTTATTTTGGGGCAAAACTCAGAAATTTCACTTATTTTAGGGCAAAATTGCAGAAATTTCACTTATTTCAGAAAAAAAAGCAGAAATTTTCTTATTTTGGGGCAAAAAGGCAGAAATTTCTTTTATTTTGGTACAAAATTGCAGAAATTGTTCTTATTTTGGGGCAAAAAGGCAGAAATTTCCCATATTTTGGGGCAAAAATGCAGAAATTCCTATTATTTTGAGATAAAAAGGCTGAAATTCCCCTTATTTGGGGGCAAAAAGGCAGAAATTTTCCTCATTTTGGGGCAAAATTGCAGAAATTTCACTTATTTCAGGGTAATAAGTCAGAAATTTTCCTTATTTTGGGGCAAAAAAGACAGAAATTCCTTTCGTTTTGGGGGAAAAAACAGAAATTCCACATATTTAGATCCAAAAAAGCAGAAATTCCCCTTATTTTGGAGCAAAAATGAAGAAACTTTCCTTTTTTATGGCAAAAAGATATGCATTCTTCTTATTTTCAGGCAAAAAGGCAGAAAATCCCCGTATTTTGGAGCAAAATTGCAGATATTCCCCTAATTGTGGGGCAAAAAGGCAGAAATTCCCTATATGTTGGGGCAAAAACAGAAATTCCTCTTATTTTGGGGCAAAACTCAGACATTTCACTTATTTTGTGGCAAAATTGCAAAAATTTCCATTATTTTGGGGCAAAATAGCAGAAATTTCACATATTTTGGGGCAAAATTGCAGAAATTTCACTTATTTCAGGAAAAAAAAAGCAGAAATTTTCTTTTTGGGGCAAAAAGTCAGAAATTTCTTTTATTTTTGTACAAAATTGCAGAATTTGTTCTTATTTTGGGTAAAAAGGCAGAAATTTCCCATATTTTGGGGCAAAAATGCAGAAATTTCCCTTATTTTGAGGTTAAAAGGCTGATATTTTCCTTATTTGGGGGCAAAAAGGCAGAAATTTCCCTCATTTTCTGGCAAAATTGCAGAAATTTCACTTACTTCAGGGTAATAAGTCAGAAATTTTCCGTATTTTGGGGCAAAAAAAACAGAAATTCCCTTTGTTTTGGGGGAAAAAGACAGAAATTCCACTTATTAAGAGGCAAAAAAAGCAGTAATTCCCCTTATTTTGGAGCAAAAATTAAGAAATTTCCCTTTTTTATGGCAAAAAGGTATGCATTCTTCCTGTTTTCGTTCAAAAAGGCAGAAATTCCCCCTGTTTTGGAGCAAAATTGCAGAAATTCCCCTAATTGTGGGGCAAAAAGACAGAAATTCCCTATATGTTGGGGCAAAAAGACAGAAATTCTCTTTATTTTGGGGCAAAACTCAGAAATTTCACTTATTTTGGGGCAAAATTGCAGAAATTTCAATTATTTCAGAAAAAAAAAGCAGAAATTTTCTTTTTGGGGCAAAAAGTCAGAAATTTCTTTTATTTTTGTACAAAATTGCAGAATTTGTTCTTATTTTGGGGCAAAAAGGCAGAAATTTCCCAAATTTTGGGGCAAAATTGCAGAAATTCCCCTTATTTTGAGGTAAAAATGCTGAAATTCCCCTTATTTGGGGACAAAAATCCAGAAATTCCTCTTATTTTGGGGCAAAACTCAGAAATTTCAATTATTTTGGAGCAAAATTGCAGAAATTTCACTTATTTCATGGTAATAATTCTGAAATTTTCCTTATTTTGGGGCAAAAAAGACAGAAATTCCCTTTGTTTTGGGGGGAAAAGACAAAAATTCCACTTATTTAGAGGCAAAAAATCAGAAATTCCCCTTATTTTGGAGAAAAATGAAGAAATTTCCCTTTTTTATGGCAAAAAGTTATTCATCTTCTTATTTTCGGTCAAAAAGGCAGAAATTCCCTGAATTTTGAAGCAAAATTGCAGAAATTCCCCGAATTGTGGGGCAAAAGGCAGAAATTCCCTGTATGTTAGGGCAAAAAGACAGAAATTTTCTTTATTTTGGGGCAAAACTCAGAAATTCCACTTGTTTTAAGGCAAACTTCCAGAAATTTCCCTTATTTTGGGGCAAAATTGCAGAAATTTCACTTATTTTGGGGCAAAATTGCAGAAATTTCACTTATGTCAGTAAAAAAAGGAGAACTTTTCTTTTTTGGGGCAAAAAGTCAGAAATTTCTTTTATTTTGGTACAAAATTGCAGAAATTGTTCTTATTTTGGGGCAAAAACGCAGAAATTTCCCATATTTTGGGGCAAAAATGCAGAAATTCCCCTTATTTTGTGGTATAAAAGCTGAAATTCCTATTATTTGGGGGCAAAAAGGCAGAAATTCCCCTTATTTTGGGGCAAAACTCAGAAATTTCAATTATTTTGGGGCAAAATTCCAGAATTTTCACTTATTTTGGGCCAAATTTCAGAAATTTCACTTATTTTGGGACAAAATTGCAGAAATTTCACTTATTTTGGGGCAAAATTGCAGAAATTTCACTTATTTCAGGAAAAAAGGCAGAAGTTTTCCTTATTTTGGAGCAAAAAGGCAGAAATTCCAAATATTTTGTGGCAAAAATGCAGAAATTCCCCTTATTTTGAGGTAAAAATGCTGAAATTCCCCTTATTTGGAGGCAAAAAGGCATAAATTTCCCTTATTTTGGGGCAAAATTGCAGAAATTCCATTTACTTCAGGGTAATAAGTCAGAAATTTTCTTTATTTTGGGGCAAAAAAGATGGAAATTCTCTTTGTTTTGGGGAAAAAAGACATAAATTCGACTTATTAAGAGGCAAAAAAGCAGAAATTCCCCATACTTTGGAGCAAAAATGAAGAAATTTTCCTTTTTTATGGCAAAAAGGTATGCATTCTTCTTGTTTTCGTGCAAAAAGTCAGAAATTCCCCGTATTTTGGAGCACAATTGCAGAAATTCCCCTAATTGTGGGGCAAAAAGGCAGAAATTCCCTATATGTTGGGGCAAAAAGACAGAAATTTTCCTTTTTTTTGGGGCAAAACTCAGAAATTCCACTTATTTTGGGGCAAAATTCCAGAAATTTCCCTTATTTTGGGGCAAAACTCAAAATTTTCACTTATTTTGGGGCAAAATTGCAGAAATTTCACTTATTTCAAAAAAAAAGCAGAAATTTCACTTATTTTGGGGCAAAAAGGCAGAATTTTTTTTATTTTGATACAAAATTGCAGAAATTTTTCTTATTTTGGGACAAAAAGGCAGAAATTTCCCATATTTTAGGGCAAAAGTGCAGAAATTCCCCTTATTTTGAGGTAAAAATGCTGAAATTCCCTTTATTTGGAGGCAAAAATGCAGAAATTTCCCTTATTTGGGGGCAAAATTGCAGAAATCTCACTTATTTCAGGAAAAAAGGCAGAAGTTTTTCTTATTTTGGAGCAAAAAGGCAGAAATTCCAAATATTTTGTGGCAAAAATGCAGAAGTTCCTTTTATTTTGAGGTAAAAATGCTGAAATTCCCCTTATTTGGGGGTAAAAAGGCATAAATTTCCCTTATTTTGGGGCAAAATTGCAGAAATTTCACTTACTTCAGGGTAATAAGTCAGAAATTTTCCTTATTTTGAGGCAAAAAAGATGGAAATTCCCTTTGTTTTGGGGGAAAAAGACAGAAATTCCACTTATTAAGAGGCAAAAGAGCAGAAAGTCCCCTTATTTTGGAGCAAAAATGAAGAAATTTTCCTTTTTTATGGCAAAAAGGTATGCATTCTTCTTGTTTTCGGGCAAAAAGGCAGAAATTCCTCGTATTTTGGAGCACAATTGCAGAAATTCCCCTAATTGTGGGGCAAAAAGACAGAAATTCTCCTTATTTTGGGGCAAAACTCAGAATTTTCACTTATTTTGGGGCAAAATTGCAGAAATTTCACTTATTTCAGAAAAAAAGCAGAAATTTCACTTATTTTGGGGCAAAAATGCAGAAATTTCCCTTATTTTGAGATAAAAAGGCTGATATTTTTCTTATTTGGGGGCAAAAAGGCAGAAATTTCCCTCATTTTGGGGCAAAATTGCAGAAATTTCATTTACTTCAGGGTAATAAGTCAGAAATTTTCTGTATTTTGGGGCAAAAAAGACAGAAATTCCCTTTGTTTTGGGGAAAAAAGACAGAAATTCCACCTATTAAGAGGCAAAAAAGCAGAAATTCCCCTTATTTTGGAGCAAAAATTAAGAAATTTCTATTTTTTATGGCAAAAAGGTATGCATTCTTCTTGTTTTCAGGCAAAAAGGCAGAAATTCCTTCTGTTTTGGAGCAAAATTGCAGAAATTCCCCTAATTGTGGGGCAAAAAGGCAGAAATTCCCTATATGTTGGGGCAAAAAGACAGAAATTCTCCTTATTTTGGGGCAAAACTCAGAAATTTCACTTATTTTGGGGCAAAATTGCAGAAATTTCACTGATTTCAGAAAAAAAAGGAGAAATTTTCTTATTTTGGGGCAAAAAGGCAGAAATTTCTTTTATTTTTGTACAAAATTGCAGAAATTTTTCTTATTATGGGAAAAAGGCAGAAATTTCTCATATTTTGGGGCAAAAATGCAGAAATTCCCCTTATTTTAAGGTAAAAATGCTGAACTTCTTCTTATTTGGGGGCAAAAAAGCAGAAATTTCCCTTATTTTGGGGCAAAACTTAGAAATTTCATTTATTTTGGGGCAAAATTGCAGAAATTTCACTTATTTCCGAAAAAAAAGCAGAAATTTTCTAATTTTGGGGAAAAAAGGCAGATATTTCTTTTATTTTGGTACAAAATTGTAGAAATTTTCCTTATTTTGGGGCAAAAAGGCAGACATTTCCCATATTTTGGAGCAAAAATCCAGAAATTCCCCATATTTTGAGGTAAAAAGGTGGAAATTCCCCTTATTTGGGGGCAAAAAATGCAGAAATTTCCCTTATTTTAAGGCAAAATTGCAGAAATTTCACATATTTTTGGGCAAAATTGCAGAAATTTCACTTATTTCAGAAAAAAAAGCAGAAATTTTCTTTTTAGGTCAAAAAGTCAGAAATTTCTTTTATTTAGGTACAAAATTGCAGAATTTGTTCTTATTTTGGGGCAAAAGGGCAGAAATGTCCCATTATTTTGGGGCAAAAATGCAGAAATTTCCCTTATTTTGAGGTAAAAAGGCTGATATTTTCTTCTTTGGAAGCAAGAAGGCAGAAATTTCCCTCATTTTGGGGCAAAATTGCAGAAATTTCACTTATTTCAGGGTAATAAGTCAGAAATTTTTCTTATTTTGGGGCAAAAAGACAGGAATTCCCTTTGTTTTGGGGGAAAAAGACAGAAATTCCACTTATGTAGAGGCAAAAAAGCAGAAATTCCCTTTATTTTGGAGAAAAAATGAAGAAATTTCTTTTTTTTATGGCAAAAAGGTATGCATTCTTTATATTTTCGGGCAAAAAGGCAGAAATTCCCCGTATTTTGGAGCAAAATTGCAGATATTCCCCTAATTGTGGGGCAAAAAGGCAGAAATTCCCTATATGTTGGAGCAAAAACAGAAATTCTCCTTATTTAGGGGCAAAACTCAGAAATTTCACTTATTTTGGGGCAAAATTGCAGAAATTTTTCTTATTTTGGGGCAAAATTGCAGAAATTTCACATATTTTGGGGCAAAATTGCAGAAATTTCACATATTTTGGGGCAAAATTGCAGAAATTTCACTTATTTCAGAAGAAAATAGCAGAAATTTTCTTTTTTGGGAAAAAAAGTCAGAAATTTCTTTTATTTAGGTACAAAATTGCAGAATTTGTTCTTATTTTGGGGCAAAAAGGCAGAAATTTCCCATATTTTGGGGCAAAATTGCAGAAATTCCCCTTGTTTTGAGGTAAAAATGCTGAAATTCCCCTTATTTGGGGACAAAAATCCAAAAATTCCCCTTATTTTGGGGCAAAACTCAGAAATTTCAATTATTTTGGAGCGAAATTGCAGAAATTTCACTTATTTCAGGGTAATAAGTCTGAAATTTTTTTTTTTATTTTGGGGCAAAAAAGACAGAAATTCCCTTTGTTTTGGGGGAAAAAGACAGAAATTCCACTTATTTAGAGGCAAAAAATCAGAAATTCCCCTTATTTTGAAGAAAAATGAAGAAATTTCCCTTTTTTATGGCAAAAAGGTATTCATCTTCTTATTTTCGGGCAAAAAGGCAGAAATTCCCTGAATTTTGAAGCAAAATTGCAGAAATTCCCCTAATTGTGGGGCAAAAAGGCAGAAATTCCCTGTATGTTAGGGTAAAAAGACAGAAATTCTCTTTATTTTGGGGCAAAACTCAGAAATTCCACTTGTTATGGGGCAAAATTCCAGAAATTTCCCTTATTTTGGGGCAAAATTGCAGAAATTTCACTTATTTTGGGGCAAAATTGCAGAAATTTCACTTATTTTAAGGCAAAATTGCAGAAATTTTACTTATTTCAGGAAACAAGGCAGAAGTTTTCCTTATTTTGGGGCAAAAAGGCAGAAATTCCAAATATTTTGTGGCAAAAATGCAGAAATTCCCCTTATTTTGAGGTAAAAAGTCTGAAATTCCCCTTATTTGGGGGCAAAAAATGCAAAAATTTCCCTTATTTTGGGGCAAAATTGCAGAAATTTCACTTATTTCAGAATAATAAGTCAGAAATTATCTTTATTTTGGTGCAAAAAGACAGAAATTTCCTTTGTTTTGGGAAAAAAGACAGAAATTCCACTTATTTAGAGGCAAAAAGCAGAAATTTCCATTATTTTAGAGCAAAAATGAAGAAATTTCCCTTTTCTATGGCAAAAAGGTATGCATTCTTCTTATTTTCGGGCAAAAGGACAGAAATTACCCGTTTTTTGGAGCGAAATTGCAGAAATTCCCGTAATTGTGGGCCAAAAAGGCAGAAATTCCCTATATGTTGGGGCAAAAAGACAGAAATTCTCCTTATTTTGGGGCAAAACTCAGAAATTTCACTTATTTTAGGGCAAAATTGCAGAAATTTCACTTATTTCAGAAAAAAAGCAGAAATTTTCTTATTTTGGGGCAAAAAGGCAGAAATTTCTTTTATTTTGGTACAAAATTGCAGAAATTGTTCTTATTTTGGGGCAAAAAAGCAGAAATTTCCCATATTTTGGGGCAAAAATGCAGAAATTTCCCTTATTTTGAGGTTAAAAGGCTGATATTTTCCTTAATTGGGGGCAAAAAGGCAGAAATTTCCCTCATTTTCTGGCAAAATTGCAGAAATTTCACTTATTTCAGGGTAATGAGTCAGAAATTTTCCTTATTTTGGGGCAAAAAAGACAGAAATTCCCTTTGTTTTGGGGGAAAAAAACAGAAATTCTACATATTTAGAGCCAAAAAAGCAGAAATTCCCCTTATTTTGGAGCAAAAATGAAGTAAATTCTCTTTTTTATGGCAAAAAGATATGCATTCTTGTTATTTTCGGGCAAAAAGGCAGAAAATCCCCGTATTTTGGAGCAAAATTGCAGAAAATGTCCTAATTGTGGGCCAAAAAGGCAGAAATTCCCTATATGTTGGGGCAAAAACAGAAATTCCTCTTATTTTGGGGCAAAACTCAGAAATTTCACTTATTTTGTGGCAAAATTGCAGAAATTTCCCTTATTTTAAGGCAAAATTGCAGAAATTTCACATATTTTGGGGCAAAAATGCAGAAATTTCCCTTATTTTGAGGTAAAAAGGCTGATATTTTCCTTATTTAGGGGCAAAAAGGCAGAAATTTCCCTCATTTTGGGGTAAAATTGCAGAAATTTCATTAACGTCAGGGTAATAAGTCAGAAATTTTCCGTATTTTGGGGCAAAAAATAAAGAAATTCCCATTGTTTTGGGGAAAAAGACAGAAATTCCACTTATTAAGAGGCAAAAAAGCAGAAATTCCCCTTATTTTGGAGCAAAAATTAAGAAATTTCCTTTTTTTATGGCAAAAAGGTATACATTCTTCTTGTTTTCGGGCAAAAAGGCAGAAATTCCCCCTGTTTTAAAGCAAAATTGCAGAAATTTCTATAATTGTGGGGCAAAAAGACAGAAATTCCCTATATGTTGGGGCAAAAAGACAGAAATTCTCTTTATTTTGGAACAAAACTCAGAAATTTTACTTATTTTGGGGCAAAATTGCAGAAATTTCACTTATTTCAGAAAAAAAGCAGAAATTTTCTTATTTTGGGGCAAAAAGGCAGAAATTTCTTTTCTTTTGGTACAAAATTGCAGAAATTTTTCTTATTTTGGGAAATAGGCAGAAATTTCTCATATTTTGGGACAAAAATGCAAAAATTCCCCTTATTTTAAGGTAAAAATGCTGAAATTCCTCTTATTTGAAGGCAAAAAGGCAGAAATTTCTTTTATTTTGGGGCAAAACTTAGAAATTTCAATTATTTTGGGGCAAAATTGCAGAAATTTCACTTATTTCCGAAAAAAAAGCAGAAATTTTCTAATTTTGGGGCAAAAAGGCAGATATTTCTTTTATTTTGGTACAAAATTGCAGAAATTTTCCTTATTTTGGGGCAAAAAGGCAGACATTTCCAATATTTTGGGGCAAAAATGCAGAAATTCCCCTTATTTTGAGGTAAAAAGGCTGAAATTCCCCTTATTTGGGGGCAAAAAATGCAGAAATTTCCCTTATTTTGGGGCAAAATTGCAGAAATTTCACTTATTTCAGATTAATAAGTCAGAAATTATCTATATTTTGGTGCAAAAAGACAGAAATTCCCTTTGTTTTGGGAAAAAAAGACAGAAATTCCACTTATTTAGAAGCAAAAAGCAGAAATTCCCCTTATTTTGGAGCAAAAATGAAGAAATTTCCCTTTTCTATGGCAAAAAGGTATGCATTCTTCTTATTTTCGGGCAAAAAGACAGAAATTCCCCGTTTTTTGGAGCAAAATTGCAAAAATCCCCCTAATTGTGGGCCAAAAAGGCAGAAATTCCCTATATGTTGGGGCAAAAAGACAGAAATTCTCCTTATTTTGGGGCAAAACTCAGAAATTTCACTTATTTTAGGGCAAAATTGCAGAAATTTCACTTATTTCAGAAAAAAAAGCAGAAATTTTCTTATTTTGGGGCAAAAAGGCAGAAATTTCTTTTATTTTGGTACAAAATTGCAGAAATTGTTCTTATTTTGGGGCAAAAAGGCAGAAATTTCCCATAATTTGGGGCAAAAATGCAGAAATTCCCCTTATTTTGAGGTAAAAATGCTGAAATTCCCCTTATTTGGGGACAAAAATCCAGAAATTCCTCTTATTTTGGGGCAAAACTCAGAAATTTCAATTATTTTGGGGCAAAATTCCAGAAATTTCCCTTATTTTGGGCCAAATTTCAGATATTTCACTTATTTTGGGACAAAATTGCAGAAATTTCACTTATTTTGGGGCAAAATTGCAGAAATTTCACTTATTTCAGGAACAAAAGCAGAAGTTTTCCTTATTTTGGAGCAAAAAGGCAGAAATACCAAATATTTTGTGGCAAGAATGCAGAAATTCCCCTTATTTTGAGGTAAAAATGCTGAAATTCCCCTTATTTGGGGGCAAAAAGGCATAAATTTCCCTTATTTTGGGGCAAAATTGCAGAAATTTCACTTACTTCAGGGTAATAAGTCAGAAATTTTCTTAATTTTGGGGCAAAAAAGATGGAAATTCCCTTTGTTTTGGGGGAAAAAGACAGAAATTCCACTTAAGAGGCAAAAGAGCAGAAAGTCCCCTTATTTTGGAGCAAAAATGAAGAAATTTTCCTTTTTTATGGCAAAAAGGTATGCATTCTTCTTGTTTTCCGGCAAAAAGGCAGAAATTCCTCGTATTTTGGAGCACAATTGCAGAAATTCCCCTAATTGTGGGGCAAAAAGACAGAAATTCTTCTTATTTGGGGGAAAACTCAGAATTTTGACTTATTTTGGGGCAAAATTGCAGAAATTTCACTTATTTCAGAAAAAAAGCAGAAATTTCATTTATTTTGGGGCAAAAAGGCAGAAATTTCCCTTATTTTGGTGCAAAATTGCAGAAATTTTTCTTATTTTGGGAAAAAGGCAGAAATTTTTCATAATTTGGGGCAAAAATGCAGAAATTCCCTTTCTTTTAAGGTAAAAATGCTGAACTTCCCCTTATTTGGGGGCAAAAAAGCAGAAATTTCCCTTATTTTGGGGCAAAACTTAGAAATTTCAATTATTTTGGGGCAAAATTGCAGAAATTTCACTTATTTCCAAAAAAAAGCAGAAATTTTCTAATTTTGGGGCAAAAAGGCAGATATTTCTTTTATTTTGGTACAAAATTGCAGAAATTTTCTTTATTTTGGGGCAAAAAAGCAGACATTTCCCATATTTTGGGGCAAAAATGCAGAAATTCCCCTTATTTTGAGGTAAAAAGTCTGAAATTTCACTTATTTTGGGGCAAAAAATGCAGAAATTTCCCTTATTTTGGGGCAAAACTGCAGAAATTTCACTTATTTCAGGAAAAAAGGCAGAAGTTTTTCTTATTTTGGAGCAAAAAGGCAGAAATTCCAAATATTTTGTGGCAAAAATGCAGAAATTCCCCTTATTTTGAGGTAAAAATGCTGAAATTCCCCTTACTTGGGGGTAAAAAGGCATAAATTTTCCTTATTTTGGGGCAAAATTGCAGAAATTTCACTTACATCAGGGTAATAAGTCAGAAATTTTCCTTATTTTGAGGCAAAAAAGATGGAAATTACCTTTGTTTTGGGGGAAAAAGACAGAAATTCCACTTATTAAGAGGCAAAAGAGCAGAAAGTCCCCTTATTTTGGAGGAAAAATGAAGAAATTTTTCTTTTTTATGGCAAAAAGGTATGCATTCTTCTTGTTTTCGGGCAAAAAGGCAGAAATTCCTCGTATTTTGGAGCACAATTGCAGAAATTCCCCTAATTGTGGGGCAAAAAGACAGAAATTCCCTATATGTTGGGGCAAAAAGACAGAAATTCTCCTTATTTTGGGGCAAAACTCAGAATTTTCACTTATTTTGGGGCAAAATTGCAGAAATTTTACTTATTTCAGAAAAAAAAGCAGAAATTTCACTTATTTTGGGGCAAAAAGTCAGAAATTTCCCTTATTTTGGTTCAAAATTGCAGAAATTTTTCTTATTTTGGGAAAAAGGCAGAAATTTCTCATATTTTGGGGCAAAAATGCAGAAATTCCCTTTCTTTTAAGGTAAAAAGGCTGAACTTCCCCTTATATGGGGGCAAAAAAGCAGAAATTTCCCTTATTTTGGGGCAAAACTTAGAAATTTCAATTATTTTGGGGCAAAATTGCAGAAATTTCACTTATTTCCCAAAAAAAACAGAAATTTTCTAATTTTGGGGCAAAAAGGCAGATATTTCTTTTATTTTGGTACAAAATTGCAGAAGTTTTCCTTATATTGGGGCAAAAAGGCAGACATTTCCCATATTTTGGGGCAAAAATGCAGAAATTCCCCTTATTTTGAGGTAAAAAGTCTGAAATTCCCCTTACTTGGGGGCAAAAAATGCAGAAATTTCCCTTATCTTGGGGCAAAATTGCAGAAATTTCACTTATTTCAGAATAATAAGTCAGAAATTATCTTTACTTTGGTGCAAAAAGACAGAAATTCCCTTTGTTTTGGGGGAAAAAGACAGAAATTCCACTTATTTAGAGGCAAAAAAGCAGAAATTCCCCTTATTTTGGAGCAAAAATGAAGAAATTTCCCTTTTCTATGGCAAAAAGGTATGCATTCTTCATATTTTCGGGCAAAAAGACAGAAATTCCCCGTTTCTTGGAGCAAAATTGCAGAAATCCCTTTAATTGTGGGCCAAAAATGCAGAAATTCCCTATATGTTGGGGCGAAAAGACAGAAATTCTCCTTATTTTGGGGCAAAACTCAGAAATTTCACTTATTTTACGGCAAAATTGCAGAAATTTCACTTATTTCAGAATAAAAGCAGAAATTTTCTTATTTTGGGGCAAAAAGGCAGAAATTTCTTTTATTTTGGTACAAAATTGCAGAAATTGTTCTTATTTTGGGGCAAAAAGGTAGAAATTTCCCATATTTTGGGACAAAAATGCAGAAATTCCTATTATTTTGAGTTAAAAAGGCTGAAATTCCCCTTATTTGGGGGCAAAAAAGCAGAAAATTTCCTCATTTTGGGGCAAAATTGCAGAAATTTCACTTATTTCAGGGTAATAAGTCAGAAATTTTCCTTCTTCTGGGGCAAAAAAGACAGAAATTTCCTTTGTTTTGAAGGAAAAAAACAGAAATTACACTTATTTAGAGCAAAAAAAGCAGAAATTCCCCTTATTTTGGAGCAAAAATGAAGAAATTTCCCTTTTTTATGGCAAAAAGATATGCATTCTTATTATTTTTGGGCAAAAAGGCAGAAAATCCCCGTATTTTGGAGCAAAATTGCAGAAATTCCTTTAATTGTGGGGCAAAAAGGCAAAAATTCCCTATATATTGGGGCAAAAATACAGAAATTCCTCTTATTTGGGGGCAAAACTCAGAATTTTCACTTATTTTGGGGCAAAATTGCAGAAATTTCACTTATTTCAGAAAAAAAGCAGAAATTTTCTTATTTTGGCGCAAAAAGGCAGAAATTTCCCATATTTTGAGGCAAAAAGGCAGAAATTCCCCTTATTTTGAGGTAAAAAGGCTGAAATTCCCTTTATTTGGGGGCAAAAAGGCAGAAATTTCCCTTATTTAGGGGCAAAATTGCAGAAATTTTACTTATTCAGGGTTATAAGTCAGAAATTTTCCTTATTTTGGGGCAAAAAGACAGAAATTCCCTTTGTTTGGGGGAAAAAACAGAAATTCCACTTATTTAGAGGCAAAAAAAAAGAAATTCCCATTATTTTGGAGCAAAAATGAAGAAATTTCCCTCTTTTATAGCAAAAGGTATGCATTCTTATTGTTTTCGGGCAAAAAGGCAGAAATTCCCCAAATTTTGGAGCAATATTGAAGAAATTCCCTTAATTGTGGGGCAAAAAGGCCGAAATTCCCTATATGTTGGGGCAAAAAGACAGAAATTCTCCTTATTTTGGGGCAAAACTTAGATATTTCCCTTATTTTGGGGCAAAATTGCAGAAAATTCACATATTTTGGGGCAAAATTACAAAAATTTCACTTATTTCAGAAAAAAAAGCAGAAATTATCTATTTGGGGCAAAAAGTCAGAAATTTCTTTTATTTAGGTACAAAATTGCAGAATTTGTTCTTATTTTGGGGCAAAAGGGCAGAAATTTCCCATATTTTGGGGCAAAAATGCAGAAATTTCCCTTATTTTGAGGTAAAAATGCTGATATTTTCTTATTTGGGGGCAAAAAGGCAGAAATTTTCCTCATTTTGGGGCAAAATTGCAGAAATTTCACTTATTTCAGGGTAATAAGTCAGAAATTTTCCGTATTTTGAAACAAAAAAGACAGAAATTACATGTGTTTTGGGGGAAAAAAACAGAAATTCCACTTATTTAGAGGCAAAAAAGCAGAAATTCCCCTTATTTTGGAGCAAAAATGAAGAAATTCCTCTTTTTTATGGCAAAAAGGTATGCATTCTTCTTGTTTTCGGGCAAAAAGGCAGAAATTCCCCGAATTTTGGAGCAAAATTGAAGAAATTCCCCTACTTGTGGGGCAAAAAGGCCGAAATTCCCTATATGTTGAGGCAAAAAGACAGAAATTCTCCTTATTTTGGGGCAAAACTCAGAAATTTCATTATTTTGGGGCAAAATTGCAGAAATTTCACATATTTTGGGGCAAAATTGCAGAAATTTCACATATTTTGGGGCAAAATTGCAGAAATTTCACTTATTTCAGAAAAAAAAGCAGAAATTTTCTTTTTTGGGGAAAAAAGTCAGAAATTTCTTTTATTTAGGTACAAAATTTCAGAATTTGTTCTTATTTTGGGGCAAAAGGGCAGAAATTTCCCATATTTTGCGGCAAAAATGCAGAAATTTCCCTTATTTTGAGGTAAAAATGCTGATATTTTCTTATTTGGGGCAAAAAGGCAGAAATTTCCCTCATTTTGGGGCAAAATTGCAGAAATTTCACTTATTTCAGGGTAATAAGTCAGAAATTTTTCTTATTTTGGGACAAAAAAGACAGGAATTCCCTTTGTTTTGGGGGAAAAAGACAGAAATTCTACTTATTTAGAGGCAAAAAAGCAGAAATTCCCCTTATTTTGGAGCAAAAATGAAGAAATTTCTCTTTTTTATGGCAAAAAGGTATGCATTCTTCTTATTTTCGGGCAAAAAGGCAGAAATTCCCCGTATTTTGGAGCAAAATTGCAGAAATTAGCCTAATTGTGGGGCAAAAAGGCAGAAATTCGCTATATGTTGGGGCAAAAACAGAAATTCTCCTTATTTAGGGGCAAAACTAAGAAATTTCACTTATTTTGGGGCAAAATTGCAGAAATTTTTCTTATTTTGGGGCAAAATTGCAGAAATTTCACATATTTTGGGGCAAAATTGCAGAAATTTCACTTATTTCAGAAAAAAAAGGAGAAATTTTCTTTTTGGGGGCAAAAAGTCAGAAATTTTTTTTTTTAGGTACAAAATTGCAGAATTTGTTCTTATTTTGGGGCAAAAAGGCAGCAATTTCCCATATTTTGGGGCAAAATTGCAGAAATTCCGCTTATTTTGAGGTAAAAATGCTGAAATTCCCCTTATTTGGGGGCAAAAATGCAGAAATTCCCCTTATTTTGGAACAAAACTCAGAAATTTCAAATATTTTGGAGCAAAATTGCAGAAATTTCACTTATTTCAGGGTAATAAGTCTGAAATTTTCCTTATTTTGGGGCCAAAAAGACAGAAATTCTCTTTGTTTTGGGGGAAAAAGACAGAAATTCCACTTTTTTAGAGGCAAAAAATCAGAAATTACCCTTATTTTGGAGAAAAATGAAGAAATTTCCTTTTTTATGGCAAAAAGGTATTCATCTTCTTATTTTCGGGCAAAAAGGCAGAAATTCCCTGTATTTTGAAGCAAAATTGCAGAAATTCCCCTAATTGTGGGGCAAAAAAACAGAAATACCATGTATGTTAGGGCAAAAAGACAGAAATTCTCCTTATTTTGGGGCAAAACTCAGAAATTCCACTTGTTTTGGGGCAAAATTCCAGAAATTTCCCTTATTTTGGGGCAAAATTGCAGAAATTTCACTTATTTTGGGGCAAAGTTGCAAAAATTTTACTTATTTTAAGGCGAAATTGCAGAAATTTTACTTATTTCAGGAAAAAGGGCAGAAGTTTTCCTTATTTTGGGGCAAAAAGGCAGAAATTCCAAATATTTTGTCGCAAAAATGCAGAAGATCCCCTTATTTTGAGGTAAAAAGGCTGAAATTCCCCTTATTTGGGGGTAAAAAGGCAGAAATTTCCCTTATTTTGGGGCAAAATTGCAGAAATTTCACTTACTTCAGGGTAATAAGTCAGAAATTTTCCTTATTTTGGGGCAAAAAAGACAGAAATTCCCTTTGTTTTGGTGGGAAAAGACAGAAATTCCACTTATTAAGAGGCAAAAAAGCAGAAATTCCCCTTATTTTGGAGCAAAAATGAAGAAATTTCCCTTTTTTATGGCAAAAAAGTATGCATTCTTCTTGTTTTAAGGCAAAAAAACAGAAATTCCCCGTATTTTGGAGCAAAATTGCAGAAATTCCCCTAATTGTGGGGCAAAAAGGCAGAAATTCCCTATATGGTGGGGCAAAAAACAGAAATTCTCCTTATTTTGGGGCAAAACTCAGAAATTCCACTTGTTTTAAGGCAAAATTCCAGAAATTTCCCTTATTTTGGGGCAAAATTGCAGAAATTTCACTTATTTTGGGGCAAAATTGCAGAAATTTCAATATGTCATTAAAAAAAAGCAGAACTTTTCTTTTTTGGGGCAAAAAGTCAGAAATTTCTTTTATTTTGGTACAAAATTGCAGAAATTGTTCTTATTTTGGGGCAAAAACGCAGAAATTTCCCATATTTTGGGGCAAAAATGCAGAAATTCCCCTTATTTTGTGCAAAAAGGCTGAAATTCCTTTTATTTGGGGGCAAAAAGCAGAAATTTTTCTCATTTTGGGGCAAAATTGCAGATATTTCACTTATTTCAGGGTGATAAGCCAGAAATTTTCCTTATTTTGGGGCAAAAAAGACAGAAATTCCCTTTGTTTTGGGGAAAAAAGACAGAAATTACACTTATTTAGAGGCAAAAAAGCAGAAATTCCCCTTATTTTGGAGCAAAAATGAAGAAATTTCCCTTTTTTGGCAAAAAGGTATGCATTTTTCTTATTTTTGGGCAAAAAGGCAGAAATTCCCCGTATTTTGGATCAAAATTGCAGAAATTCTTTAATTGTAGCACAAAAAGGCAGAAATTCCCTATATATTATGGCAAAAATACAGAAATTCTCCTTATTTTGGGGCAAAACTCAGAATTTTCACTTATTTTGGGGCAAAATTGCAGAAATTTCACTTATTTCAGAAAAAAAGCAGAAATTTCACTTATTTGGGGGCAAAAAGGCAGAAATTTCTTTTATTTTGGTACAAAATTGCAGAAATTTTTATTATTTTGCGGCAAAAAGGCAAAAATTTCCCATATTTTGGGGCAAAAATGAAGAAATTCCCCTTATTTTGAGGTAAAAAGGCTGAAATTCCCTTTATTTGGGGGCAAAAAGGCAGAAATTTCCCCTATTTAGGGGCAAAATTGCAGAAATTTCACTTATTTCAGGATAATAAGTCAGAAATTTTTCTTATTTTGGGGCAAAAAAGACAGAAATTTTCTTTGTTTTGGGGGAAAAAACAGAAATTCCACTTATTTAGAAGCAAAAAAGCAGAAATTCCCCTTATTTTGGAGCAAAAATGAAGAAATTTCCCTTTTTTATGGCAAAAAGTTATGCATTCTTCTTATTTTCGAACAAAAAGGCAGAAATTCCCCATATTTTGGAGCAAAATTGCAGAAATTCCCCTAATTGTGGGGCAAAAAGGCAAAAATTCCCTATATATTGGGGCAAAATACAAAAATTCTCCTTATTTGGGGCAAAACTCAGAAATTTCACTTATTTTGGGGTAAAATTGCAGAAATTTCACTCATTTCAGAAAAAAAGCAGAAATTTTCTTATTTTGGGGCAAAAAGGCAGAAATTTTTTTTATTTTGGTACAAAATTGCAGAAATTTTTCTTATTTTGGGCAAAAAGGCTGAAATTTCCCATATTTTGGGGCAAAAATGCAGAAATTCCCCTTATTTTGAGGTAAAAATGCTGAAATTCCTATTATTTGGGGGCAAAATTGCAGAAATTTTTCTTATTTTGGGGCAAAACTCAGAAATTTCAATTATTTTGGGGAAAAATTTCAGAAATTTCCCTTATTTTGGGCCAAATTTCAGAAATTTCACTTATTTTGGGACAAAATTGCAGAAATTTCACTTATTTTGGGGCAAAATTGCAGAAATTTCACTTATTTCAGGAAAAAAGGCAGAAGTTTTCCTTATTTTGGAGCAAAAAGGCAGAAATTTCAAATATTTTGTGGCAAAAACGCAGAAATTCCCCTTATTTTTAGGTAAAAATGCTGAAATTCCCCTTATTTGGGAGCAAAAAGGCATAAATTTCCCTTATTTTGGGGCAAAACTGCAGAAATTTCACTTACTTCAGGGTAATAAGTCAGAAATTTTCCTTATTTTTGGGCAAAAATGACGGAAATTCCCTTTGTTTTGGGGGAAAAAGACAGAAATTCCACTTATTAAGAGGCAAAAATGCAGAAATTCCCCTTATTTTGGAGCAAAAATGAAGAAATTTTCCTTTTTTATGGCAAAAAGATATGCATTCTTCTTGTTTTCGGGCAAAAAGGCAGAAATTCCTTGTATTTTGGAGCACAATTGCAGAAATTCCCCTAATTGTGGGGCAAAAAGGCAGAAATTCCCTATATGTTGGGGCAAAAAGACAGAAATTTTCCTTTTTTTGGGGCAAAACTCAGAAATTCCACTTATTTTTGGGCAAAATTCCAGAAATTTCCCTTATTTTGGGGCAAAACTCAGAATTTTCACTTATTTTGGGGCAAAATTGCAGAAATTTCACTTATTTCAGAAAAAAAGCAGAAATTTCACTTATTTTAGGGCAAAAAGGCAGAAATTTTTTTATTTTGATACAAAATTGCAGAAATTTTTCTTATTTTGGGACAAAAAGGCAGAAATTTCCCATATTTTGGGGCAAAAGTGCAGAAATTCCCCTTATTTTGAGGTAAAAAGGCTGAAATTCCCTTTATTTGGAGGCAAAAATGCAGAAATTTCTCTTATTTTGGTGCAAAATTGCAGAAATTTCACTTATTTCAGGGTAATAAGTCAGAAATTTTCCTTATTTTGGGGCAAAAAGACAGAAATTTCCTTTGTTATGGGGGAAAGAGACAGAAATTCCACTTATTTAGAGGCAAAAAAGCAGAAATTTCCCTTATTTTGGAGCAAAAATGAAGAAATTTCCCTTTTTTATGGCAAAAAGCTATGCATTCTTCTTATTTTCGGGCAAAAAGGCAGAAATTCCCCGTATTTTGGAGCACAATTGCAGAAATTCCCTTAATTGTGGGGCAAAATGTCAGAAATTCCCTATATGTTGGGGCAAAAAGACAGAAATTCTCCTTATTTTGGGGCAAAACTCAGAAATTCCACTTATTTTGGGGCAAAATTCCAGAAATTTCCCTTATTTTGGGGCAAAACTCAGAAATTCCACTTATTTTTGGGCCAAATTACAGAATTTTCTTTTATTTTGTGGCAAAATTGCAGAAATTTCACTTATTTCAGGGTAATAAGTCTGAAATTTTCTTATTTTGGGGCAAAAAGGCAGAAATTTCTTTTATTTTAGTACAAAATTGCAGAAATTTTTCTTATTTTGGTCAAAAAGGCAGAAATTTCCCATATTTAGGGGCAAAAATGCAGAAATTCCCCTTATTTTGAGGTAAAAATTCTGAAATTCCCTTTATTTTGTGGCAAAAAGGCAGAAATTCCCCTTATTTTGGGGCAAAAAGCAGACATTTCCCTTATTTTGGAAAAAAATTTTAGAAATTTAACTTATTTCAGGGCAAAAAGTCAGAAATTCCCCTTATTTTGGGGCAAAAAGACAGAAATTTCCTTTGTTTTGGGGGAAAAAGACAGAAATTCCACTTACTAAGAGGCAAAAATCAGAAATTCCCCTTATTTGGAGCAAAAATGAAGAAATTTCCCTTTTTTATGGCAAAAAGGTATGCATTCTTCTTGTTTTCGGGCAAAAAGGCAGAAATTCCCCGTTTTTTGGAGCAAAATTGCAGAAATTCCCCTAATTGTGGGGCAATAGGTAGAAATTTCCTATATGTTGGGGCAAAAAGGCAGAAATTCTCCTTATTTTAGGGCAAAACTCAGAAATTCCACTTATTTTGGAGCAAAATTCCAGAAATTTCTTTTATTTTGGGGCGAAATTGCAGAAATTTCACTTATTTTGGGGCAAAATTGTAGAAATTTCACTTATGTCAGTAAAAAAAAGCAGAACTTTTCTTTTTTGGGGCAAAAAGTCAGAAATTTCTTTTATTTTGGTACAAAATTGCAGAAATTGTTCTTATTTTGGGGCAAAAACGCGGAATTTCCCATACTTTGGGGCAAAAATGCAGAAATTCCCCTTATTTTATGGTAAAAAGGCTGAAATTCCCCTTATTTGGGGGCAAATAGGCAGAAATTTTCCTCATTTTGTGGCAAAATTGCAGAAATTTCACGTATTTAAGGGTAATAAGTCAGAAATTTTCCTTATTTTGGGGCAAAAAAGACAGAAATTCCCTTTGTTTTGGGGGAAAAAGACAGAAATTCCACTTATTTAGAGGCAAAAATGCAGAAGTTCTCCTTATTTTGGAGCAAAAATGAAGAAATTTCCCTTTTTTATGGCAAAAAGGTATGCATTTTTCTTATTTTAGGGCAAAGAGGCAGAAATTCCCCGTATTTGGAGCAAAATTGCAGAAATTCCTTTAATTGTGGGACAAAAAGGCAGAAATTCCCTATATATTAGGGCAAAAATACAGAAATTCTCCTTATTTTGGGGCAAAACTCAGAATTTTCACTTATTTTGGGGCAAAATTGCAGAAATTTCACTTATTTCAGAAAAAAAGGAGAAATTTCACTTATTTTTGGGCAAAAAAGGCAGAAATTTCTTTTATTTTGGTACAAAATTCCAGAAATTTTTCTTATTTTGGGGCAAAAATACAGAAATTTCCCATATTTTGGGGCAAAAATGCAGAAATTCCCCTTATTTTGAGGTATAAAGGCTGAAATTCCCCTTATTTGGGGGCAAAAAGGCAGAAATTTCCCTTATTTTGGTGCAAAATTGCAGAAATTTCACTTATTTCAGGGTAATAAGTCACAAATTTTCCTTATTTTGGGGCAAAAAAAACAGAAATTCCCTTTGTTTTGGGGGGAAAAGACAGAAATTCCACTTATTTAGAGGCAAAAAAGCAGAAATTCCCCTGATTTTGGAGAAAAATGAAGAAATTTCTTTTTTTATGGCAAAAACGTATGCATTCTTCTTGTTTTTGGGCAAAAAGGCAGAAATTCCCCATTTTTGGAGCAAAATTGCAGAAATTCCCCTAATTGTGGGGCAAAAAGGCAGAAATTCCCTATATGTTGGGGCAAAAAGACAGAAATTCTCCTTATTTTGGGGCAAAACTCAGAAATTCCACTTATTTTGGGGCAAAATTTCAGAAATTTCCCTTATTTTGGGGCAAAATTGCAGAAATTTCACTTATTTTGGGGCAAAATTGCAGAAATTTCACTTATGTCAGTAAAAAAAAGCAGAACTTTTCTCTTTTGGGGCAAAAAGTCAGGAATTTCTTTTATTTTGTTACAAAATTGCAGAAATTGTGCTTATTTTGGGGCAAAAGGCAGAAATTTCCCATATTTTGGGGCAAAAATGCAGAAATTTCCCTTATTTTGAGGTAAAAAGTCTGTAATTCCCTTTATTTGGGGGCAAAAAGGCAGAAATTTTCCTTATTTTGGGGCAAAATTCCAGAAATTTTCTTTATTTTGGGGCAAAATTGAACAAATCTCCCTTATTTTGTGGCAAAATTACAGAAATTTCACTTATTTCAGGGAAAAAACGCAGAAATTTCTCTTATTTTGGGGCAATAAGGCAGAAATTGCTTTTATTTTGGTACAAAATTGCAGAAATTTTCTTTATTTTGGGGCAAAATACAGAAATTTCCCATATTTTAGGGCAAAAAGCAGAGATTACCCTTATTATGAGGTAAAAAGGCTGAAATTTCCCTTATTTGGGGGCAAAAAGACAGAAATTTCCCTAATTTTGTGGCAAAAAGGCAGAAATTTCCCTTATTTTGGGGCAAAATTGCAGATTTTTCACCTATTTCAGGGTAATAAGTCAGAAATTTTCCTTATTTTGGGGCAAAAAGATAGAAATTCCCTTTGTTTTGGGGGAAACAGACAGAAATTCCACTTATTTAGAGGCAAAAAAGCAGAAATTCCCCTTATTTTGGAGCAAAAATGAAGAAATTTCTCTTTTTTATGGCAAAAAGCTATGCATTCTTCTTATTTTCGGGCAAAAAGGCAGAAATTCTCCGTATTTTGGAGAAAAATTGCAGAAATTCCCTTAATTGTGGGGCAAAAACTCAGAAATTCCCTATATGTTGGGGCAAAAAGACAGAAATTCTTCTTATTTTGGGGCAAAACTCAGGAATTCCACTTATTTTGGGGCAAAATTCCAGAAATTTCCCTTATTTAGGGCAAAATTGCAGAAATTTCACTTATTTTGGGGCAAAATTGCAGAAATTTAACTTATTTCAGGGAAAAAAGTAGAAATTTTCTTATTTTGGGGCAAAAAGGCAGAAATTTTTTTTATTTTAGTACAAAATTGCAGAAATTTTTTTTATTTTGGGCAAAAAGGCAGAAATTTCCCATATTTAGGGGCAAAAATGCAGAAATTCCCCTTATTTTGAGGTGAAAATTCTGAAATTCCCTTTATTTTGTGGCAAAAAGGCAGAAATTCCCCTTATTTTGGGGCAAAAAGCAGACATTTCCCTTATTTTGGAAAAAAATTTTAGAAATTTAACTTATTTCAGGGCAAAAAGTCAGAAATTCCCCTTATTTTTGGGCAAAAAGACAGAAATTTCCTTTGTTTTGGGGGAAAAAGACAGAAATTCCACTTATTAAGAGGCAAAAAAGCAGAAATTCCCCTTATTTTAAAGCATAAATGAAGAAATTTCCCTTTTTTATGGCAAAAAGGTATGCCTTCTTCTTGTTTTCGGCAAAAAGGCAGAAATTCCTCGTTTTTTGGAGCAAAATTGCAGAAATTCCCCTAATTGTGGGGCAAAAAGGCAGAAATTCCCTATATGTTGGGGCAAAAAGGCAGAAATTCTCCTTATTTTGGGGCAAAACTCAGAAATTCCACTTATTTTGGTGCAAAATTCCAGAAATTTCTTTTATTTTGTGGCGAAATTGCAGAAATTTCACTTATTTTGGGGCAAAATTGCAGAAATTTCACTTATGTCAGTAAAAAAAAGCAGAACTTTTCTTTTTTGGGGCAAAAAGTCAGAAATTTCTTTTATTTTGGTACAAAATTGCAGAAATTGTTCTTATTTTGGGGCAAAAACGTGGAAATTTCCCATACTTTGGGGCAAAAATGTAGAAATTCCCCTTATTTTGTGGTAAAAAGGCTGAAATTCCCCTTATTTGGGGGCAAAAAGGCAGAAATTTTCCTCATTTTGGGGCAAAATTTCAGAAATTTCACGTATTTCAGTGTAATAAGTCAGAAATTTTCCTTATTTTGGGGCAAAAAAAGACAGAAATTCCCTTTGTTTTGGGGGAAAAAGACAGAAATTCCACTTATTTAGAGGCAAAAAAGCAGAAATTCCCCTTATTTTGGAGCAAAAATGAAGAAATTTCCCTTTTTTCTGGCAAAAAGTTATGCATTTTTCTTATTTTCGGGCAAAAAGGCAGAAATTCACCGTATTTGGAGCAAAATTGCAGAAATTCCTTTAATTGTGGGACAAAAAGGCAGAAATTCTCTATATATTAGGGCAAAAATACAGAAATTCTCCTTATCTTGGGGCAAAACTCAGAATTTTCACTTATTTTGGGGCAAAATTGCAGAAATTTCTCTTATTTCAGAAAAAAAGCAGAAATTTCACTTATTTTGGGGCAAAAAGGCAGAAATTTCTTTTATTTTGGTACAAAATTGCAGAAATTTTTATTATTTTGGGGCAAAAAGGCAAAAATTTCCCATATTTTGGGGCAAAAATGCAGAAATTCCCCTTATTTTGAGGTATAAAGGCTGAAATTCCCTTTTTTTGGAGGCAAAAAGGCAGAAATTTCCCTTATTTAGGGGCAAAATTGCAGAAATTTCACTTATTTCAGGGTAATAAGTCAAAAATTTTCCTTATTTTGGGGCAAAAAAGACAGAAATTCCCTATGCTTTAGGGTAAAAAAACAGAAATTCCACTTATTTACAAGCAAAAAAGCAGAAATTCCCTTTATTTTGAAGCAAAAATGAAGAAATATCACTTTTTTATGGCAAAAATGTATGCATTCTTCTTATTTTCGGGCAAAAAGGCAGAAATTCCTCGTATTTTGGAGCAATTTGCAGAAATTCTTCTAATTGTGGGGCAAAAAGGCAGAAATTCCCTATATGTTGTGGCAAAAAGACAGAAATTCTCCTTATTTTGGGGCAAAACTCAGAAATTTCCCTTATTTTGGGGCAAAATTGCAGAAATTTACTTATTTCAGAAAAAAAAGCAGAAATTTTTTTATTTTGGGGCAAAAAGGCAGAAATTTCTTTTATTTTGGTACAAAATTGCAGAAATTTTTCTTATTTTGGGCAAAAAGGCAGAAATTTCCCATATTTGGGGGCAAAAATGCATAAATTATCCTTATTTTGAGGTAAAAATGCTGAAATTCTCTTATTTGAGGGCAAAAAGGCAGAAATTCCCCTTATTTTAGGGCAAAACTCAGAAATTTCAATTATTTTGGGGCAAAATTGCAGAAATTTCACTTATTTCAGGGTAATAAGTCAGAAATTTTCCTTATTTTGGGGCAAAAAAGACAGAAATTCCCTTTGTTTTGGGAGAAAAAGACAGAAATTCCACTTATTTAGAGGCAAAAAAGCAGAAATTCCCCTTATTTTGGAGCAAAAATGAAGAAATTTCCATTTTTTATGGCAAAACGGTATGCATTCTTCTTATTTTTGGTCAAAAAGGCAGAAAATCCCCGTGTTTTGGAGCAAAATTGCAGAAATTCCTTTAATTGTGAAGCAAAAAGGCAGAAATTCCCTATATGTTGGGGTAAAAACAGAAATTCCTCTTATTTTGGGGCAAATTCAGAAATTTCCCTTATTTTGGGGCAAAATTGCAGAAATTTCACATATTTTGCGGCAAAATTGCAGAAATTTCACTTATTTCTGAAAAAAAAAAGCAGAAATTTTCTTTTTGGGAAAAAAGTCAGAAATTTCTTTTATTTTTGTACAAAATTGCAGAATTTGTTCTTATTTTGGGGCAAAAAGGCAGAAATTTCCCATATTTTGGGGCAAAAATGCAGAAATTTTCCTTATTTTGAGGTAAAAAGGCTGATATTTTCCTTATTTGGAGGCAAAAAGGCAGAAAATTCCCTCCTTTTGGGGCAAAATTGCAGAAATTTCACTTATTTCAGGGTAATAAGTCAGAAATTTTCCTTATTTTGGGGCAAAAAAGACAGAAATTCCCTTTGTTTTGGCGGAAAAAGACAGAAATTCCACTTATTAAGAGGCAAAAAAGCAGAAATTCCCCTTATTTTGGAGCAAAAATAAAGAAATTTCCCTTTTTTATGGCCAAAAGTTATGCATTCTTCTTGTTTTCGGGCAAAAAGGCAAAAATTCCCCCTGTTTTGGAGCAAAATTGCAGTAATTCCCCTAATTGTGGGGCAAAAAGGCAGAAATTCCCTATATGTTGGGGCAAAAAGACAGAAATTCTCCTTATTTTGGGGCAAAACTCAGAAATTTCACTTATTTTGGGGCAAAATTGCAGAAATTTCACTTATTTCAGAAAAAAAAGCAGAAATTTTCTTATTTTGGGGCAAAAAGGCAGAAATTTCTTTTATTTTGGTACAAAATTGCAGAAATTTTTCTTATTTTGGGCAAAAAGGCTGAAATTTCCCATATTTTGGGGCAAAAATGCAGAAATTCCCCTTATTTTGAGGTAAAAATGCTGAAATTCCTATTATTTGGGGACAAAAAGGCAGAAATTCCCCTTATTTTGGGGCAAAACTCAGAAATTTCAATTATTTTGGGACAAAATTGCAGAAATTTCACTTATTTTGGGGCAAAATTGCAGAAATTTCACTTATTTCAGGAAAAAAGGCAGAAGTTTTTCTTATTTTGGAGCAAAAAGGCAGAAATTCCAAATGTTTTGTGGCAAAAATGCAGAAATTCCCCTTATTTTGTGGTAAAAATGCTGAAATTCCCCTTATTTGGGGGCAAAAAGGCATAAATTTCCCTTATTTTGGGGCAAAATTGCAGAAATTTCACTTACCTCAGGGTAATAAGTCAGAAATTTTCCTTATTTTGGGGCAAAAAAGACGGAAACTCCCTTTGTTTTGGGGGAAAAAGACATAAATTCGACTTATTAAGAGGCAAAAAAGCAGAAATTCCCCATATTTTGAAGCAAAAATGAAGAAATTTTCCTTTTTTATGGCAAAAAGGTATGCATTCTTCTTGTTTTCGGGCAAAAAGGCAGAAATTCCCCGTATTTTGGAGCACAATTGCAGAAATTCCCCTAATTGTGGGGCAAAAAGGCAGAAATTCCCTATATGTTGGGGCAAAAAGACAGAAATTTTCCTTTTTTTGGGGCAAAACTCAGAAATTCCAATTATTTTGGGGCAAAATTCCAGAAATTTCCCTTATTTTGGGGCAAAACTCAGAATTTTCACTTATTTTGGGGAAAAATTGCAGAAATTTCACTTATTTCAGAAAAAAAAGCAGAAATTTCACTTATTTTGGGGCAAAAAGGCAGAAATTTTTTTATTTTGGTACAAAATTGCAGAAATTTTTCTTATTTTGGGACAAAAAGGCTGAAATTTCCCATATTTTGGGGCAAAAGTGCAGAAATTCCCCTTATTTTGAGGTAAAAATGCTGAAATTCCCTTTATTTGGAGGCAAAAATGCAGAAATTTCCCTTATTTTGGTGCAAAATTGCAGAAATTTCACTTATTTCAGGGTAATAAGTCACAAATTTTCCTTATTTTGGGGCAAAGAAGACAGAAATTCCCTTTGTTTTGGGGGGAAAAGACAGAAATTCCACTTATTTAGAGGCAAAAAAGCAGAAATTCCCCTGATTTTGGAGAAAAAATGAAGAAATTTCTTTTTTTTTATGGCAAAAAGGTATGCATTCTTCTTGTTTTTGGGCAAAAAGGCAGAAATTTCCCGTTTTTGGAGCAAAATTGCAGAAATTCCCCTAATTGTGGGGCAAAAAGGCAGAAATTCCCTATATGTTGGGGCAAAAAGACAGAAATTCTCCTTATTTTGGGGCAAAACTCAGAAATTCCAATTATATTGGGGCAAAATTTCAGAAATTTCCCTTATTTTGGGGAAAAATTGCAGAAATTTCACTTATTTTGGGGCAAAATTGCAGATATTTCACTTATGTCAGTAAAAAAAAGCAGAACTTTTCTTTTTTGGGGCAAAAAGTCAGAAATTTCTTTTATTTTGTTACAAAATTGCAGAAATTGTTCTTATTTTGGGGCAAAAAGGCAGAAATTTCCCATATTTTGGGGCAAAAATGCATAAATTTCCCTTATTTTGAGGTAAAAAGGCTGTAATTCCCTTTATTTGGGGGCAAAAAGGCAGAAATTTTCCTTATTTTGGGGCAAAATTCCAGAAATTTTCTTTATTTTGGGGCAAAATTAAACAAATCTCCCTTATTTTGTGGCAAAATTACAGAAATTTCACTTATTTCAGGGAAAAAAAGCAGAAATTTCTCTTATTTTGGGGCAAAAAGGCGGAAATTGCTTTTATTTTGGTACAAAATTGCAGAAATTTTCTTTTTTTGGGGGCAAAATACAGAAATTTCCCATATTTTAGGGCAAAAAGCAGAGATTAACCTTATTATGAGGTAAAAAGGCTGAAATTTCCCTTATTTTGGGGCAAAAAGACTGAAATTTCCATAATTTTGTGGCAAAAAGGCAGAAATTTCCCTTATTTTGGGGCAAAATTGCAGAAATTTCACTTATTTCAGGGTAATAAGTCAGAAATTTTCCTTATTTTGGGGCAAAAATACAGAAATTCCCTTTGTTTTGGGGGAAAGAGACAGAAATTCCACTTATTTAGAGGCAAAAAAGCAGAAATTCCCCTTATTTTGAAGCAAAAATGAAGAAATTTCCCTTTTTTATGGCAAAAAGCTATGCATTCTTCTTATTTTCGGGCAAAAAGGCAGAAATTCCCCGTATTTTGGAAAAAAATTGCAGAAATTCCCTTAATTGTAGGGCAAAAAGTCAGAAATTCCCTATATGTTGAGGCAAAAAGACAGAAATTCTTCTTATTTTGGGGCAAAACTCAGAAATTCCACTTATTTTGGGGCAAAATTCCAGAAATTTCCCTTATTTTGGGGCAAAATTGGAGAAATTTCACTTATTTTGGGGAAAAATCTCAGAAATTTAACTTATTTCAGGGAAAAAAGTAGAAATTTTCTTATTTTGGGGCATAAAGGCAGAAATTTCTTTTATTTTAGTACAAAATTGCAGAAATTTTTCTTATTTTGGGCAAAAAGGCAGCAATTTCCCATATTTAGGGGCAAAAATGCAGAAATTCCCCTTATTTTGAGGTAAAAATTCTGAAATTCCCTTTATTTTGTGGCAAAAAGGCAGAAATTCCCCTTATTTTGGGGCAAAAAGCAGACATTTCCCTTATTTTGGAAAAAAATTTTAGAAATTTAACTTATTTCAGGGCAAAAAGTCAGAAATTCCCCTTATTTTGGGGCAAAAAGTCAGAAATTCCCTTTGTTTTGGGGGAAAAAGACAGAAATTCCACTTATTAAGAGGCAAAAAAGCAGAAATTCCCCTTATTTTGGAGCAAAAATGAAGAAATTTCCCTTTTTTATGGCAAAAAGGTATGCATTCTTCTTGTTTTCGGGCAAAAAAGCAGAAATTCCTCGTTTTTTGGAGCAAAATTGCAGAAATTCCCCTAATTGTGGGGCAAAAAGGCAGAAATTCCCTATATGTTGGGGCAAAAAGGCAGAAATTCTCTTTATTTTGGGGCAAAACTCAGAAATTCCACTTATTTTGGTGCAAAATTCCAGAAATTTCTTTTATTTTGGGGCGAAATTGCAGAAATTTCACTTATTTTGGGGCAAAATTGCAGAAATTTCACTTATGTCAGTAAAAAAAAGCAGAACTTTTCTTTTTTGGGGCAAAAAGTCAGAAATTTCTTTTATTTTGGTACAAAATTGCAGAAATTGTTCTTATTTTGGGGCAAAAACGCAGAAATTTCCCATACTTTGGGGAAAAAATGCAGAAATTCCCCTTATTTTGTGGTAAAAAGGCTGAAATTCCCCTTATTTGGGGGCAAAAAGGCAGAAATTTTCCTCATTTTGGGGCAAAATTGCAGAAACTTCACTTATTTCAGGGTAATAAGTCAGAAATTTTCCTTATTTTGGGGCAAAAAAGACAGAAATTCTCTTTGTTTTGGGGGAAAGAGACAGAAATTCCACTTATTGAGAGGCAAAAAAGCAGAAATTCCCCTTATTTTGGAGCAAAAATGAAGAAATTTCCCTTTTTTCTGGCAAAAAGGTATGCATTTTTCTTATTTTCGGGCAAAAAGGCAGAAATTCCCCGTATTTGGAGCAAAATTGCATAAATTCCTTTAATTGTGGGACAAAAAGGCAGAAATTCCCAATTATTAGGGCAAAAATACAGAAATTCTCCTTATTTTGGGGCAAAACTCAGAATTTTCACTTATTTTGGGGCGAAATTGCAGAAATTTCACTTATTTTGGGGCAAAATTGCAGAAATTTCACTTATGTCAGTAAAAAAAAGCAGAACTTTTCTTTTTTGGGGCAAAAAGTCAGAAATTTCTTTTAATTTGGTACAAAATTGCAGAAATTGTTCTTATTTTGGGGCAAAAACGCAGAGATTTCCCATATTTTGGGGCAAAAATGCAGAAATTCCCCTTATTATGAGGTATAAAGGCTGAAATTCCCTTTATTTGGGGGCAAAAAGGCAGAAATTTCCCTTATTTAGGGGCAAAATTGCAGAAATTTTACTTATTTCAGGGTAATAAGTCAAAAACTTTCCTTATTTTGGGGCAATAAAGACAGAAATTCCCTTTGCTTTGGGGTAAAAAAACAGAAATTCCACTTATTTACAAGCAAAAAAGCAGAAATTCCCCTTATTTTGGAGCAAAAATGAAGAAATTTCACTTTTTTATGGCAAAAAGGTATGCATTCTTCTTATTTTCGGGCAAAAAGGCAGAAATTCCCCGTATTTTGGAGCAATTTGCAGAAATTCTTCTAATTGTGGGGCAAAAAGGCAGAAATTCCCTATATGTTGGGGCAAAAAGACAGAAATTCTCCTTATTTTGGGGCAAAACTCAGAAATTTCACTTATTTTGGGGCAAAATTGCAGAAATTTCACTTATTTCAGAAAAAAAAGCAGAAATTTTCTTATTTTGGGATAAAAAGGCAGAAATTTCTTTTATTTTGGTACAAAATTGCAGAAATTTTTCTTATTTTGGGCAAAAAGGCAGAAATTTCCCATATTTGGGGGCAAAATGCTGAAATTATCCTTATTTTGAGGTAAAAATGCTGAAATTCTCCTTATTTGAGGGCAAAAAGGCAGAAATTCCCCTTATTTTAGGACAAAACTCAGAAATTTCAATTATTTTGGGGCAAAATTGCAGAAATTTCACTTATTTCAGGGTAATAAGTCAGAAATTTTCCTTATTTTGGGGCAAAAAAGACAGAAATTCCCTTTGTTTTTGGGGGAAAAAAAAGAAATTCCACTTATTTACAGGCAAAAAAGCAGAAATTCCCCTTATTTTGGAGCAAAAATGAAGAAATTTCCATTTTTTCTGGCAAAAAGGTATGCATTCTTCTTATTTTTGGTCAAAAAGGCAGAAAATCCCCAAGTTTTGGAGCAAAATTGCAGAAATTCCTTTAATTGTGGGGCAAAAAGTCAGAAATTCCCTATATGTTGGGGTAAAAACAGAAATTCCTCTTATTTTGGGGCAAAACTCAGAAATTTCCCTTATTTTGGGGCAAAATTGCAGAAATTTTACATATTTTGGGGCAAAATTGCAGAAATTTCACTTATTTCAGAAAAAAAAGCAGAAATTTTCTTTTTGGGAAAGAGTCAGAAATTTCTTTTATTTTTGTACAAAATTGCAGAATTTGTTCTTATTTTGGGGCAAAAAGGCAGAAATTTCCCATATTTTGGGGCAAAAATGCAGAAATTTCCCTTATTTTGAGGTAAAAAGGCTGATATTTTCCTTATTTGTAGGCAAAAAGGCAGAAATTTCCCTCCTTTGGGGCAAAATTGCAGAAATTTCACTTACTTCAGGGTAATAAGTCAGAAATTTTCCTTATTTGGGGGCAAAAAAGACATAAATTCCCTTTGTTTTGGGGGAAAAAGACAGAAATTCCACTTATTAAGAGGCAAAATCAGAAATTCCCCTTATTTTGGAGCAAAAATAAAGAAATTTCCTTTTTTTATGACAAAAAGGTATGCATTCTTCTTATTTTTCGGGCAAAAAGTCAGAAATTCCCTCTGTTTTGAAGCAAAATTGCAGAAATTCCCCTAATTGTGGGGCAAAAAGGCAGAAATTCCCTATATGTTGGGGCAAAAAGACAGAAATTTCACTTATTTTGGGGCAAAACTCAGAAATTCCACTTATTTTGGGGCAAAATTCCAGAAATTTCTCTTATTTTGGGGCGAAATTGCAGAAATTTCACTTATTTTGGGGCAAAATTGCAGAAATTTCACTTATGTCAGTAAAAAAAAGCAGAACTTTTCTTTTTTGGGGCAAAAAGTCAGATATTTCTTTTATTTTGGTACAAAATTGCAGAAATTGTTCTTATTTGGGGGCAAAAACGCAGAAATTTCCCATATTTTGGGGAAAAAATGCAGAAATTCCTTTTATTTTGTGGTAAAAAGGCTGAAATTTCTTTTATTTGGGGGCAAAAAGGCAGAAATTTTCCTCATTATGGGGCAAAATTGCAGAAATTTCACTTATTTCAGGGTAATAAGTCAGAAATTTTCCTTATTTTGGGGCAAAAAAGACAGAAATTCCCTTTGTTTTGGGGGAAAAAGACAGAAATTCCACTTATTTAGAGACAAAAAAGCAGAAATTCCCCTTATTTTGGAGCAAAAATGAAGAAATTTTCCTTTTTTATGGCAAAAAGGTATGCATTTTTCTTATTTTCAGGCAAAAAGGCAGAAATTCCCCGTATTGGGAGCAAAATTGCAGAAATTCCTTCAATTGTGGGACAAAAAGGCAGAAATTCCCTATTTATTAGGGCAAAAATAGAGAAATTCTTATTTTGTGGCAAAACTCAGAATTTTCACTTATTTTAAGGCAAAATTGCAGAAATTTCACTTATTTCAGAAAAAAAGCAGAAATTTCACTTATTTTGGGGCAAAAAGGCAGAAATTTCTTTTATTTTGGTACAAAATTGCAGAAATTTTCTTATTTTGGGGCAAAAAGGCAGAAATTTCCCATATTTTGGGGCAAAAATGCGGAAATTCCTCTTATTTTGAGTTAAAAAGGCTGAAATTCCCCTTATTTGGAGGCAAAAAGGCAGAAATTTCCCTTATTTAGGGGCAAAATTGCAGAAATTTCACTTATTTCAGGGTAATAAGTCAGAAATTTTCCTTATTTTGGGGCAAAAAAGACAGAAATTCCCTTTGCTTTGGGGTAAAAAAACAGAAATTCCACTTATTTACAAGCAAAAAAACAGAAATTCCCCTTATTTTGGAGCAAAAATAAAGAAATTTCCCTTTTTTATGGCAAAAAGGTATGCATTCTTCTTATTTTCGGGCAAAAAGGCAGAAATTCCCCGTATTTTGGAGCAAAATTGCAGAAATTCCCCTAATTGTGGGGCAAAAAGGCAGAAATTCCCTATATGTTGGGGCAAAAACACAGAAATTTTGCTTATTTTAGGGCAACACTCAGAAATTTCACTTATTTTGGGGCAAAATTGCAGAAATTTCACTTACTTCAGGGTAATAAGTCAGAAATTTTCCTTATTTTGGGGCAAAAAAAACATAAATTCCCTTTGTTTTGGGGGGAAAAGACAGAAATTCCACTTATTAAGAGGCAAAATCAGAAATTCCCCTTATTTTGGAGCAAAAATGAAGAAATTTCCCTTTTTTATGGCAAAAAGATATGCATTCTTCTTATTTTTCGGGCAAAAAGTCAGAAATTCCCTCTGTTTTGGAGCAAAATTGCAGAAATTCCCCTAATTGTGGGGCAAAAAGGCAGAAATTCCCTATATGTTGGGGCAAAAAGACAAAAATTTCACTTATTTTGGGGCAAAACTCAGAAATTCCACTTATTTTGGGGCAAAATTCCAGAAATTTCTCTTATTTTGGGGCGAAATTGCAGAAATTTCACTTATTTTGGGGCAAAATTGCAGAAATTTCACTTATGTCAGTAAAAAAAAGCAGAACTTTTCTTTTTTGGGGCAAAAAGTCAGATATTTCTTTTATTTTGGTACAAAATTGCAGAAATTGTTCTTATTTGGGGGCAAAAACGCAGAAATTTCCCATATTTTGGGGAAAAAATGCAGAAATTCCTTTTATTTTGTGGTAAAAAGGCTGAAATTTCTTTTATTTGGGGGCAAAAAGGCAGAAATTTTCCTCATTTTGGTTCAAAATTGCAGAAATTT
The DNA here is from genome assembly GCF_963924665.1 of Micromys minutus. Lineage (NCBI taxonomy): Eukaryota > Metazoa > Chordata > Mammalia > Rodentia > Muridae > Micromys > Micromys minutus. The sequence goes on along the minus strand of NW_027667411.1, from coordinate 169,515 downwards.
CACTTATTTCAGGGTAATAAGTCAGAAATTTTCCTTATTTTGGGGCAAAAAAGACAGAAATTCCCTTTGTTTTGGGGGAAAAAGACAGAAATTCCAATTATTTAGAGACAAAAAAGCAGAAATTCCCCTTATTTTGGAGCAAAAATGAAGAAATTTTCCTTTTTTATGGCAAAAAGGTATGCATTTTTCTTATTTTCAGGCAAAAAGGCAGAAATTCCCCGTATTGGGAGCAAAATTGCAGAAATTCCTTCAATTGTGGGAAAAAAGGCAGAAAATCCCTATTTATTAGGGCAAAAATAGAGAAATTCTCCTTATTTTGTGGCAAAACTCAGAATTTTCAATTATTTTGGGGCAAAATTGCAGAAATTTCACTTATTTCAGAAAAAAAGCAGAAATTTCACTTATTTTGGGGCAAAAAGGCAGAAATTTCTTTTATTTTGGTACAAAATTGCAGAATTTGTTCTTATTTTGGGGCAAAAAGGCAGAAATTTCCCATATTTTGGGGCAAAAATGAGGAAATTCCTCTTATTTTGAGGTATAAAGGCTGAAAATCCCTTTATTTGAGGGCAAAAAGGCAGAAATTTCCCTTATTTAGGGGCAAAATTGCAGAAATTTCACTTATTTCAGGGTAATAAGTCAGAAATTTTCCTTATTTTGGGGCAAAAAAGACAGAAATTCCCTTTGCTTTGGGGTAAAAAAACAGAAATTCCACTTATTTAAAAGCAAAAAAGCAGAAATTTCCCTTATTTTGGAGCAAAAATAAAGAAATTTCCCTTTTTTATGGCAAAAAGGTATTCATTCTTCTTATTTTCGGGCAAAAAGGCAGAAATTCCCTGTATTTTGGAGCAAAATTGCAGAAATTCCCCTAATTGTGGGGCAAAAAGGCAGAAATTCCCTATATGTTGGGGCAAAAAGACAGAAATTATTTTTATTTTGGGGCAACACTCAGAAATTTCACTTACTTTGGGGCAAAATTGCAGAAATTTCACTTATTTCAGAAAAAAAGCAGAAATTTTCTTATTTTGGGGCAAAAAAGCAGAAATTTCTTTTATTTTGGTACAAAATTGCAGAAATTTTTCTTATTTTGGGAAAAAGGCAGAAATTTCTCATATTTTGGGGCAAAAATGCAGAAATTCCCCTTATTTTAAGGTAAAAATGCTGAACTTCCCCTTATTTGGGGGCAAAAAGGCAGAAATTTCCTTTATTTTGGGGCAAAACTTAGAAATTTCAATTATTTTGGGGCAAAATTTCAGAAATTTCACTTATTTCCGAAAAAAAAGCAGAAATTTTCTAATTTTGGGGCAAAAAGTCAGATATTTCTTTTATTTTGGTACAAAATTGCAGAAATTTTCCTTATTTTGGGGCAAAAAGGCAGACATTTCCCATATTTTGGGGCAAAAACGCAGAATTTCCCCTTATTTTGAGGTAAAAAGGCTGAAATTCCCCTTATTTGGGGGCAAAAAGGCAGAAATTTCCCTTATTTTGGGACAAAATTGCAGAAATTTCACTTATTTCAGAATAATAAGTCAGAAATTATCTTTATTTTGGTTCAAAAATACAGAAATTCCCTTTGTTTTGGGGGAAAAAGACAGAAATTCCACTTATTTAGAGGCAAAAAAGCAGAAATTCCCCTTATTTAGGAGCAAAAATGAAGAAATTTCCCTTTTCGATGGCAAAAAGGTATGCATTCTTCATATTTTCGGGCAAAAAGACTGAAATTCCCCGTTTTTTGGAGCAAAATTGCAGAAATCCCCCTAATTGTGGGCCAAAAAGGCAGAAATTCCCTATATGTTGGGGCAAAAAGACAGAAATTTCACTTATTTTGGGGCAAAACTCAGAAATTTCACTTATTTTAGGGCAAAATTGCAGAAATTTCACTTATTTCAGAAAAAAAGCAGAAATTTTCTTATTTTGGGGCAAAAAGGCAGAAATTTCTTTAATTTTGGTAGAAAATTGCAGAAATTGTTCTCATTTTGGGTCAAAAAGGCAGAAATTTCCCATATTTTGGGGCAAAAATGCAGAAAATCCTATTATTTTGAGTTAAAAAATCTGAAATTCCCCTTATTTGGGGACAAAAAGGCAGAAATTTTCCTCATTTTGGGGCAAAATTGCAGAAATTTCACTTATTTCAGGTTAATAATTCAGAAATTTTCCTTATTTTGGGGCAAAAGAGACAGAAATTTCCTTTGTTTTGGGGGAAAAAAAAGAAATTCCACTTATTTAGAGCCAAAAAAGCAGAAATTCCCCTTATTTTGGAGCAAAAATTAAGAAATTTCCCTTGTTTATGGCAAAAAGATATGCATTCTTTTTATTTTCGGGCAAAAAGGCAGAAAATCCCCGTATTTTGGAGCAAAATTGCAGAAATTCCTTTAATTGTGGGGCAAAAAGGCAGAAATTCCCTATATATTGGGGCAAAAATACAGAAAATCTCCTTATTTGGGGGCAAAACACAGAATTTTCACTTATTTTAAGGCAAAATTGCAGAAATTTCACTTATTTCAGGAAAAAAGGCAGAAGTTTTCCTTATTTGGGGGCAAAATGTCAGAAATTCCAAATATTTTGTGGCAAAAATGCAGAAATTCCCCTTATTTTGAGGAAAAAAGGCTTAAATTCCCCTTATTTCGGGGAAAAAAGGCAGAAATTTCCCTTATTTTGGGGCAAAATTGCAGAAATTTCACTTACTTCTGGGTAACAAGTCAGAAATTTTCCTTATTTTGGGGCAAAAAAGACAGAAATTCCCTTTGTATTGGAGGAAAAAGACAGAAATTCCACTTATTAAGAGGCAAAAAAGCAGAAATTCCCCTTATTTTGGAGCAAAAATGAAGAAATTTTTTTTATGGCAAAAAGGTATTCATTTTTCTTATTTTCGGGCAAAAAGGCAGAAATTCCCCGTATTTTGGAGCAAAATTGCAGAAATTCCCCTAATTGTGGGGCAAAAAGGCAGAAATTCCCTATATGTTGGGGCAAAAAGACAGAAATTCTTTTTATTATGAGACAAACCTCAGAAATTTCACTTATTTTGGGGCAAAATTGCAGAAATTTCACATATTTTGGGGCAAAATTGCTGAAATTCCCCTTATTTTGAGGTAAAAATTTTGAAATTCCCTTTATTTTGTGGCAAAAAGGCAGAAATTCCTTTTATTTTGGGGCAAAAAGCAGATATTTCCCTTATTTTGGGGAAAAATTTTAGAAATTTAACTTATTTCAGGACAAAAGTCAGAAATTCTCCTTATTTTTGGGCAAAAAGACAGAAATTCGGTTTATTTTTGGGGGAAATGGAGAAATTGCACTTCTTTTGAGTCAAAAATGCAGAAAATTCCCTTATTTTGGGGTAAAAATGAAAAAATTTCCCTTTTTTATGGCAAAAAGATATACATTCCCTTTATTATTGGGGAAAAAAGGCAGAAATTCCCCGTATTTTGGAGCAAAATTGCAGAAATTCCCCTAATTTTTGGGCAAAAACGCAGAACTTCCCCTTATTTTGGGGTAAAACTGCAGAAATTTCACTTATTTCGCGGCAAAATGGCAGAAATTCCGTTTATTTTCGGCGAAATAGGAAGAAAATCCTCGTATTTTGGAGCAAAATTGCAGAAATTCACCTAATTTGGGGTAAAACATGCAGTAATTTTCTTTATTTTGGGGCAAAAATGCAGAAATTCCCCTTATTTGGGGGCAAAAGGCAGAAATATCCCTTATTTTAGGGCAAAATTGCAGAAATTTCCCTTATTTGGGGACAAAAAACAGAAATTCCCTTTCTTTTGGGGCAAAATTGCAGAAAATTCCTTTATTATGGGGAAAAATTGCAGAAATTTCTTTTATTTTAAGGCAAAATTGCAGAAATTTCACTTATTTAAGGAAAAAAGGCAGAAGTTTTCCTTATTTTGGGGCAAAAAGGCAGAAATTCCAAATATTTTGTGGCAAAAATGCAGAAATTCCCCTTATTTTGAGGTAAAAAGGCTGAAATTCCCCTTATTTCGGGGAAAAAGGCAGAAATTTCCCTTATTTTGGGGCAAAATTGCAGAAATTTCACTTACTTCTGGGAAACAAGTCAGAAATTTTCCTTATTTTGGGGCAAAAAAGACAGAAATTCCCTTTGTATTGTGGGAAAAAGACAGAAATTCCACTTATTAAGAGGCAAAAATGCAGAAATTCTCTTTATTTGGGGGCAAAAGGCAGAAATTTCCCTTATTTTGGGGCAAAATTGCAGAAATTTCACTTACTTCAGGGGAATAAGTCAGAAATTTTTTCTTATTTTGGGGCAAAAAAGACATAAATTCCCTTTGTTTTGGGGGAAAAAGACAGAAATTCCACTTATTAAGAGGCAAAAAAGCAGAAATTCCCCTTATTTTGGAGCAAAAATGAAGAAATTTCCCTTTTTTATGGCAAAAAGGTATGCATTCTTCTTATTTTTCGGGCAAAAAGTCAGAAATTCCCTCTGTTTTGAAGCAAAATTGCAGAAATTCCCCTAATTGTGGGGAAAAAAGGCAGAAATTCCCTATATGTTGGGGCAAAAAGACAGAAATTTCACTTATTTTGGGGCAAAACTCAGAAATTCCACTTATTTTGGGGCAAAATTCCAGAAATTTCCCTTATTTTGGGGCAAAATTGCAGAAATTTCACTTATTTTGGGGCAAAATTGCAGAAATTTAACTTATTTCAGGGAAAAAAAGTAGAAATTTTCTATTTTGGGGCAAAAAGGCAGAAATTTCTTTTATTTTGGTACAAAATTGCAGAAATTTTTCTTATTTTGGGCAAAAAGGCAGAAATTTCCCATATTTAGGGGCAAAAATGCAGAAATTCCCCTTATTTTGAGGTAAAAATTCTGAAATTCCCCTTATTTTGTGGCGAAAAGGCAGAAATTTCCCTTAATTTGGGGCAAAAAGCAGACATTTCCCTTATTTTGGGGAAAAATTTTAGAAATTTAACTTATTTCAGGGCAAAAAGTCAGAAATTCCCCTATTTTGGGGCAAAAAGACAGAAATTTGGTTTATTTTTGGGGAAAAGGGAGAAATTGCACTTCTTTTGAGTCAAAAAGGTGGAAACTTCCCTTATTTTGGGGTAAAAATGAAGAAATTTCGCTGTTTTATGGCAAAAAGATATACATTCCCTTTATTATTGGGGAAAAAAGGCAGAAATTCCCCGTATTTTGGAGCAAAATTGCAGAAATTCCCCTAATTTTTGGGCATAAATGCAGAACTTCCCCTTATTTTGGGGTAAAACTGCAGAAATTTCACTTATTTCGCGGCAAAATGGCAGAAATTCCGTTTATTTTCGGCGAAATAGGCAGAAAATCCCCGTATTTTGGAGCAAAATTGCAGAAATTCACCTAATTTGGGGTAAAACATGCAGTAATTTTCTTTATTTTGGGGCAAAAATGCAGAAATTCCCCTCATTTGGGGGCAAAAGGCAGAAATTTCCCTTATTTTAGGGCAAAATTGCAGAAATTTCCCTTATTTGGGGACAAAAAACAGAAATTCCCTTTCTTTTGTGGCAAAATTGCAGAAAATTCCTTTATTATGGGGAAAAATTGCAGAAATTTCTTTTATTTTAAGGCAAAATTGCAGAAATTTCACTTATTTCAGGAAAAAAGCCAGAAGTTTTTCTTATTTTGGGGCAAAAAGGCAGAAATTCCAAATATTTTGTGGCAAAAATGCAGAAATTCCCCTTATTTTGAGGTAAAAAGGCTGAAATTCCCCTTATTTCGGAAAAAAAAGGCAGAAATTTCCCTTATTTTGGGGCAAAATTGCAGAAATTTCACTTACTTCTGGGAAACAAGTCAGAAATTTTCCTTATTTTGGGGCAAAAAAGACAGAAATTCCCTTTGTATTGGGGGAAAAAGACAGAAATTCCACTTATTAAGAGGCAAAATGCAGAAATTCTCCTTATTTGGGGGCAAAAGGGAGAAATTTCCCTTATTTTGGGGCAAAATTGCAGAAATTTCACTTACTTCAGGGTAATAAGTCAGAAATTTTCCTTATTTTGGGGCAAAAAAGACATAAATTCCCTTTGTTTTGGGGGAAAAAGACAGAAATTCCACTTATTAAGAGGCAAAAAAGCAGAAATTCCCCTTATTTTGGAGCAAAAATGAAGAAATTTCCCTTTTTTATGGCAAAAAGGTATGCATTCTTCTTATTTTTCGGGCAAAAAGTCAGAAATTCCCTCTCTTTTGGAGCAAAATTGCAGAAATTCCCCTAATTGTGCGGCAAAAAGGCAGAAATTCCCTATATGTTGGGGCAAAAAGACAGAAATTTCACTTATTTTGGGGCAAAACTCAGAAATTCCACTTATTTTGGGGCAAAATTGCAGAAATTTCACTTATGTCAGTAAAAAAAAGCAGAACTTTTCTTTTTTGTGGCAAAAAGTCAGATATTTCTTTTATTTTGGTACAAAATTGCAGAAATTGTTCTTATTTGGGGGCAAAAACGCAGAAATTTCCCATATTTTGGGGCAAAAATGCAGAAATTCCCCTTATTTTGTGGTAAAAAGGCTGAAATTTCTTTTATTTGGGGGCAAAAAGGCAGAAATTTTCCTCATTTTGGGGCAAAATTGCAGAAATTTCACTTATTTCAGGGTAATAAGTCAGAAATTTTTCTTATTTTGGGGCAAAAAAGACAGAAATTCCCTTTGTTTTGGGGGAAAAAGACAGAAATTCCACTTATTTAGAGGCAAAAAAGCAGAATATCCCCTTATTTTGAAGCAAAAATGAAGAAATTTTCCTTTTTTATGGCAAAAAGGTATGCATTTTTCTTATTTTCGGGCAAAAAGGCAGAAATCCCCCGTATTGGGAGCAAAATTGCACAAATTCTTTCAATTGTGGGACTAAAATGCAGAAATTCCCTATATATTAGGGCAAAAATAGAGAAATTCTCCTTATTTTGGGGCAAAACTCAGATTTTTCACTTATTTTGGGGCAAAATTGCAGAAATTTCATTTATTTCAGAAAAAAAGCAGAAATTTCAGTTATTTTGGGGCAAAAAGGCAGAAATTTCTTTTATTTTGGTACAAAATTGCAGAAATTTTTCTTATTTTGGGGCAAAAAGGCAGAAATTTCCCATATTTTGGGGCAAAAATGCAGAAATTCCTCTTATTTTGAGGTATAAAGGCTGAAAATCCCTTTATTTGAGGGCAAAAAGGCAGAAATTTCCCTTATTTAGGGGCAAAATTGAAGAAATTTCACTTATTTCAGGGTAATAAGTCAGAAATTTTCCTTATTTTGGGACAAAAAAACAGAAATTCCCTTTGCTTTGGGGTAAAAAAACAGAAATTCCACTTATTTACAAGCAAAAAAGCAGAAATTCCCCTTATTTTGGAGCAAAAATAAAGAAATTTCCCTTTTTTATGGCAAAAAGGTATGCATTCTTCTTATTTTCGGACAAAAAGGCAGAAATTCCCCGTATTTTGGAGCAAAATTGCAGAAATTCCCCTAATTGTGCGGCAAAAAGGCAGAAATTCCCTATATGTTGGGGCAAAAAGACAGAAATTTCACTTATTTTGGGGCAAAACTCAGAAATTCCACTTATTTTGGGGCAAAATTCCAGAAATTTCTCTTATTTTGGGGTGAAATTGCAGAAATTTCACTTATTTTGGGGCAAAATTGCAGAAATTTCACTTATGTCAGTAAAAAAAAGCAGAACTTTTCTTTTTTGTGGCAAAAAGTCAGATATTTCTTTTATTTTGGTACAAAATTGCAGAAATTGTTCTTATTTGGGGGCAAAAACGCAGAAATTTCCCATATTTTGGGGCAAAAATGCAGAAATTCCCCTTATTTTGTGGTAAAAAGGCTGAAATTTCTTTTATTTGGGGGCAAAAAGGCAGAAATTTTCCTCATTTTGGGGCAAAATTGCAGAAATTTCACTTATTTCAGGGTAATAAGTCAGAAATTTTTCTTATTTTGGGGCAAAAAAGACAGAAATTCCCTTTGTTTTGGGGGAAAAAGACAGAAATTCCACTTATTTAGAGGCAAAAAAGCAGAATATCCCCTTATTTTGAAGCAAAAATGAAGAAATTTTCCTTTTTTATGGCAAAAAGGTATGCATTTTTCTTATTTTCGGGCAAAAAGGCAGAAATCCCCCGTATTGGGAGCAAAATTGCACAAATTCTTTCAATTGTGGGACTAAAATGCAGAAATTCCCTATATATTAGGGCAAAAATAGAGAAATTCTCCTTATTTTGGGGCAAAACTCAGATTTTTCACTTATTTTGGGGCAAAATTGCAGAAATTTCATTTATTTCAGAAAAAAAGCAGAAATTTCAGTTATTTTGGGGCAAAAAGGCAGAAATTTCTTTTATTTTGGTACAAAATTGCAGAAATTTTTCTTATTTTGGGGCAAAAAGGCAGAAATTTCCCATATTTTGGGGCAAAAATGCAGAAATTCCTCTTATTTTGAGGTATAAAGGCTGAAAATCCCTTTATTTGAGGGCAAAAAGGCAGAAATTTCCCTTATTTAGGGGCAAAATTGAAGAAATTTCACTTATTTCAGGGTAATAAGTCAGAAATTTTCCTTATTTTGGGGCAAAAAAACAGAAATTCCCTTTGCTTTGGGGTAAAAAAACAGAAATTCCACTTATTTACAAGCAAAAAAGCAGAAATTCCCCTTATTTTGGAGCAAAAATAAAGAAATTTCCCTTTTTTATGGCAAAAAGGTATGCATTCTTCTTATTTTCGGACAAAAAGGCAGAAATTCCCCGTATTTTGGAGCAAAATTGCAGAAATTCCCCTAATTGTGGGGCAAAAAGGCAGAAATTTCCTATATGTTGGGGCAAAAAGACAGAAATTTTCCTTATTTTGGGGCAACACTCAGAAATTTCACTTATTTTGGGGCAAAATTGCAGAAATTTCACTTACTTCAGGGTAATAAGTCAGAAATTTTCCTTATTTTGGGGCAAAAAATACATAAATTCCCTTTGTTTTGGGGGAAAAAGACAGAAATTCCACTTATTAAGAGCAAAAAAGCAGAAATTCCCCTTATTTTGGAGCAAAAATGAAGAAATTTCCCTTTTTTATGGCAAAAAGGTATGCATTCTTCTTATTTTTCGGGCAAAAAGTCAGAAATTCCCTCTCTTTTGGAGCAAAATTGCAGAAATTCTCCTAATTGTGGGGCAAAAAGGCAGAAATTCCCTATATGTTGGGGCAAAAAGACAGAAATTTCACTTATTTTGGGGCAAAACTCAGAAATTCCACTTATTTTGGGGCAAAATTCCAGAAATTTCTCTTATTTTGGGGCGAAATTGCAGAAATTTCACTTATTTTGGGGAAAATTGCAGAAATTTCACTTATGTCAGTAAAAAAAAGCAGAACTTTTCTTTTTTGTGGCAAAAAGTCAGATATTTCTTTTATTTTGGTACAAAATTGCAGAAATTGTTCTTATTTGGGGGCAAAAACGCAGAAATTTCCCATATTTTGGGGCAAAAATGCAGAAATTCCCCTTATTTTGTGGTAAAAAGGCTGAAATTTCTTTAATTTGGGGGCAAAAAGGCAGAAATTTTCCTCATTTTGGGGCAAAATTGCAGAAATTTCACTTATTTCAGGGTAATAAGTCAGAAATTTTCCTTATTTTGGGGCAAAAAAGACAGAAATTCCCTTTGTTTTGGGGGAAAAAGACAGAAATTCCACTTATTAAGAGGCAAAAATGCAGAAATTCCCCTTATTTTGGAGCAAAAATGAAGAAATTTTCCTTTTTTATGGCAAAAAGTTATGCATTTTTCTTATTTTCAGGCAAAAAGGCAGAAATTCCCCGTATTGGGAGCAAAATTGCAGAAATTCCTTCAATTGTGGGACAAAAAGGCAGAAATTCCCTATATATTAGGGCAAAAATAGAGAAATTCTCCTTATTTTGGGGCAAAACTCAGAATTTTCACTTATTTTGGGGCAAAATTGCAGAAATTTCATTTATTTCAGAAAAAAAGCAGAAATTTCACTTATTTGGGGCAAAAAGGCAGAAATTTCTTTTATTTTGGTACAAAATTGCAGAAATTTTTCTTATTTTGGGGCAAAAAGGCAGAAATTTCCCATATTTTGGGGCAAAAATGCAGAAATTCCTCTTATTTTGAGGTATAAAGGCTGAAAATCCCTTTATTTGAGGGCAAAAAGGCAGAAATTTCCATTATTTAGGGGCAAAATTGAAGAAATTTCACTTATTTCAGGGTAATAAGTCAGAAATTTTCCTTATTTTGGGGCAAAAAAACAGAAATTCCCTTTGCTTTGGGGTAAAAAAACAGAAATTCCACTTATTTACAAGCAAAAAAGCAGAAATTCCCCTTATTTTGGAGCAAAAATAAAGAAATTTCCCTTTTTTATGGCAAAAAGTTATGCATTCTTCTTATTTTCGGACAAAAAGGCAGAAATTCCCCGTATTTTGGAGCAAAATTGCAGAAATTCCCCTAATTGTGGGGCAAAAAGGCAGAAATTCCCTATATGTTGGGGCAAAAAGACAGAAATTTTCCTTATTTTGGGGCAACACTCAGAAATTTCACTTATTTTTGGGGCAAAATTGCAGAAATTTCACTTACTTCAAGGTAATAAGTCAGAAATTTTTTCTTATTTTGGGGCAAAAAAGACATAAATTCCCTTTGTTTTGGGGGAAAAACACAGAAATTCCACTTATTAAGAGGCAAAAAAGCAGAAATTCCCCTTATTTTGGAGCAAAAATGAAGAAATTTCCCATTTTTATGGCAAAAAGGTATGCATTCTTCTTATTTTTCGGGCAAAAAGTCAGAAATTCCCTCTCTTTTGGAGCAAAATTGCAGAAATTCCCCTAATTGTGCGGCAAAAAGGCAGAAATTCCCTATATGTTGGGGCAAAAAGACAGAAATTTCACTTATTTTGGGGCAAAACTCAGAAATTCCACTTATTTTGGGGCAAAATTCCAGAAATTTCTCTTATTTTGGGGCGAAATTGCAGAAATTTCACTTATTTTGGGGCAAAATTGCAGAAATTTCACTTATGTCAGTAAAAAAAAGCAGAACTTTTCTTTTTTGTGGCAAAAAGTCAGATATTTCTTTTATTTTGGTACAAAATTGCAGAAATTGTTCTTATTTGGGGGCAAAAACGCAGAAATTTCCCATATTTTGGGGCAAAAATGCAGAAATTCCCCTTATTTTGTGGTAAAAAGGCTGAAATTTCTTTAATTTGGGGGCAAAAAGGCAGAAATTTTCCTCATTTTGGGGCAAAATTGCAGAAATTTCACTTATTTCAGGGTAATAAGTCAGAAATTTTCCTTATTTTGGGGCAAAAAAGACAGAAATTCCCTTAGTTTTGGGGGAAAAAGACAGAAATTCCACTTATTAAGAGGCAAAAATGCAGAAATTCCCCTTATTTTGGAGCAAAAATGAAGAAATTTTCCTTTTTTATGGCAAAAAGGTTTGCATTTTTCTTATTTTCAGGCAAAAAGGCAGAAATTCCCCGTATTGGGAGCAAAATTGCAGAAATTCCTTCAATTGTGGTACAAAAAGGCAGAAATTCCCTATATATTAGGGCAAAAATAGAGAAATTCTCCTTATTTTGGGGCAAAACTCAGAATTTTCACTTATTTTGGGGCAAAATTGCAGAAATTTCATTTATTTCAGAAAAAGAGCAGAAATTTCACTTATTTTGGGGCAAAAAGGCAGAAATTTCTTTTATTTTGGTACAAAATTGCAGAAATTTTTCTTATTTTGGGGCAAAAAGGCAGAAATTTCCCATATTTTGGGGCAAAAATGCAGAAATTCCTCTTATTTTGAGGTATAAAGGCTGAAAATCCCTTTATTTGAGGGCAAAAAGGCAGAAATTTCCCTTATTTAGGGGCAAAATTGAAGAAATTTCACTTATTTCAGGGTAATAAGTCAGAAATTTTCCTTATTTTGGGGCAAAAAAACAGAAATTCCCTTTGCTTTGGGGTAAAAAAACAGAAATTCCACTTATTTACAAGCAAAAAAGCAGAAATTCCCCTTATTTTGGAGCAAAAATAAAGAAATTTTCCTTTTTTATGGCAAAAAGGTATGCATTCTTCTTATTTTCGGACAAAAAGGCAGAAATTCCCCGTATTTTGGAGCAAAATTGCAGAAATTCCCCTAATTGTGGGGCAAAAAGGCAGAAATTCCCTATATGTTGGGGCAAAAAGACAGAAATTTTCCTTATTTTGGGGCAACACTCAGAAATTTCACTTATTTTTGGGGCAAAATGGCAGAAATTTCACTTACTTCAGGGTAATAAGTCAGAAATTTTTTCTTATTTTGGGGCAAAAAAGACATAAATTCCCTTTGTTTTGGGGGAAAAACACAGAAATTCCACTTATTAAGAGGCAAAAAAGCAGAAATTCCCCTTATTTTGGAGCAAAAATGAAGAAATTTCCCTTTTTTATGGCAAAAAGGTATGCATTCTTCTTATTTTTCGGGCAAAAAGTCAGAAATTCCCTCTCTTTTGGAGCAAAATTGCAGAAATTCCCCTAATTGTGGGGCAAAAAGGCAGAAATTCCCTATATGTTGGGGCAAAAAGACAGAAATTTCACTTATTTTGGGGCAAAACTCAGAAATTCCACTTATTTTGGGGCAAAATTCCAGAAATTTCTCTTATTTTGGGGCGAAATTGCAGAAATTTCACTTATTTTGGGGCAAAATTGCAGAAATTTCACTTATGTCAGTAAAAAAAAGCAGAACTTTTCTTTTTTGTGGCAAAAAGTCAGATATTTCTTTTATTTTGGTACAAAATTGCAGAAATTGTTCTTATTTGGGGGCAAAAACGCAGAAATTTCCCATATTTTGGGGCAAAAATGCAGAAATTCCCCTTATTTTGTGGTAAAAAGGCTGAAATTTCTTTAATTTGGGGGCAAAAAGGCAGAAATTTTCCTCATTTTGGGGCAAAATTGCAGAAATTTCATTATTTCAGGGTAATAAGTCAGAAATTTTCCTTATTTTGGGGCAAAAAAGACAGAAATTCCCTTTGTTTTGGGGGAAAAAGACAGAAATTCCACTTATTAAGAGGCAAAAATGCAGAAATTCCCCTTATTTTGGAGCAAAAATGAAGAAATTTTCCTTTTTTATGGCAAAAAGGTATGCATTTTTCTTATTTTCAGGCAAAAAGGCAGAAATTCCCCGTATTGGGAGCAAAATTGCAGAAATTCCTTCAATTGTGGGACAAAAAGGCAGAAATTCCCTATATATTAGGGCAAAAATAGAGAAATTCTCCTTATTTTGGGGCAAAACTCAGAATTTTCACTTATTTTGGGGCAAAATTGCAGAAATTTCATTTATTTCAGAAAAAAAGCAGAAATTTCAGTTATTTTGGGGCAAAAAGGCAGAAATTTCTTTTATTTTGGTACAAAATTGCAGAAATTTTTCTTATTTTGGGGCAAAAAGGCAGAAATTTCCCATATTTTGGGGCAAAAATGCAGAAATTCCTCTTATTTTGAGGTATAAAGGCTGAAAATCCCTTTATTTGAGGGCAAAAAGGCAGAAATTTCCCTTATTTAGGGGCAAAATTGAAGAAATTTCACTTATTTCAGGGTAATAAGTCAGAAATTTTCCTTATTTTGGGGCAAAAAAACAGAAATTCCCTTTGCTTTGGGGTAAAAAAACAGAAATTCCACTTATTTACAAGCAAAAAAGCAGAAATTCCCCTTATTTTGGAGCAAAAATAAAGAAATTTCCCTTTTTTATGGCAAAAAGGTATGCATTCTTCTGTTTTTCGGACAAAAAGGCAGAAATTCCCCGTATTTTGGAGCAAAATTGCAGAAATTCCCCTAATTGTGGGGCAAAAAGGCAGAAATTTCCTATATGTTGGGGCAAAAAGACAGAAATTTTCCTTATTTTGGGGCAACACTCAGAAATTTCACTTATTTTGGGGCAAAATTGCAGAAATTTCACTTACTTCAGGGTAATAAGTCAGAAATTTTCCTTATTTTGGGGCAAAAAATACATAAATTCCCTTTGTTTTGGGGGAAAAAGACAGAAATTCCACTTATTAAGAGGCAAAAAAGCAGAAATTCCCCTTATTTTGGAGCAAAAATGAAGAAATTTCCCTTTTTTATGGCAAAAAGGTATGCATTCTTCTTATTTTTCGGGCAAAAAGTCAGAAATTCCCTCTCTTTTGGCGCAAAATTGCAGAAATTCCCCTAATTGTGGGGCAAAAAGGCAGAAATTCCCTATATGTTGGGGCAAAAAGACAGAAATTTCACTTATTTTGGGGCAAAACTCAGAAATTCCACTTATTTTGGGGCAAAATTCCAGAAATTTCTCTTATTTTGGGGTGAAATTGCAGAAATTTCACTTATTTTGAGGCAAAATTGCAGAAATTTAACTTATGTCAGTAAAAAAAAGCAGAACTTTTCTTTTTTGTGGCAAAAAGTCAGATATTTCTTTTATTTTGGTACAAAATTGCAGAAACTGTTCTTATTTGGGGGCAAAAACGCAGAAATTTCCCATATTTTGGGGCAAAAATGCAGAAATTCCCCTTATTTTGTGGTAAAAAGCCTGAAATTTCTTTTATTTGGGAGCAAATAGGCAGAAATTTTCCTCATTTTGGGGCAAAATTGCAGAAATTTCACTTATTTCAGGGTAATAAGTCAGAAATTTTCCTTATTTTGGGGCAAAAAAGACAGAAATTCCCTTTGTTTTGGGGGAAAAAGACAGAAATTCCACTTATTTAGAGGCAAAAAAGCAGAAATTCCCCTTATTTTGAAGCAAAAATGAAGAAATTTTCCTTTTTTATGGCAAAAAGGTATGCATTTTTCTTATTTTCGGGCAAAAAGGCAGAAATTCCCCGTATTGGGAGCAAAATTGCAGAAATTCTTTCAATTGTGGGACTAAAAGGCAGAAATTCCCTATATATTAGGGCAAAAATAGAGAAATTCTCCTTATTTTGGGGCAAAACTCAGATTTTTCACTTATTTTGGGGCAAAATTGCAGAAATTTCATTATTTCAGAAAAAAAAGCAGAAATTTCACTTATTTTGGGGCAAAAAGGCAGAAATTTCTTTTATTTTGGTACAAAATTGCAGAAATTTTCTTATTTTGGGGCAAAAAGGCAGAAATTTCCCATATTTTGGGGCAAAAATGCAGAAATTCCTCTTATTTTGAGGTATAAAGGCTGAAAATCCCTTTATTTGAGGGCAAAAAGGCAGAAATTTCCCATATTTAGGGGCAAAATTGAAGAAATTTCACTTATTTCAGGGTAATAAGTCAGAAATTTTCCTTATTTTGGGGCAAAAAAGACAGAAATTCCCTTTGCTTTGGGGTAAAAAAACAGAAATTCAACTTATTTACAAGCAAAAAAGCAGAAATTCCCCTTATTTTGGAGCAAAAATAAAGAAATTTCCCTTTTTTATGGCAAAAAGGTATGCATTTTTTTATTTTCGGACAAAAAGGCAGAAATTCCCCGTATTTTGGAGCAAAATTGCAGAAATTCCCCTAATTGTGGGGCAAAAATGCAGAAATTTCCTATATGTTGGGGCAAAAAGACAAATTTTCCTTATTTTGGGGCAACACTCAGAAATTTCACTTATTTTGGGGCAAAATTGCAGAAATTTCACTTACTTCAGGGTAATAAGTCAGAAATTTTCCTTATTTTGGGGCAAAAAATACATAAATTCCCTTTGTTTTGGGGGAAAAAGACAGAAATTCCACTTATTAAGAGGCAAAAAAGCGGAAATTCCCCTTATTTTGGAGCAAAAATGAAGAAATTTCCCTTTTTTATGGCAAAAAGGTATGCATTCTTCTTATTTTTCGGGCAAAAAGTCAGAAATTCCCTCTCTTTTGGAGCAAAATTGCAGAAATTCCCCTAATTGTGGGGCAAAAAGGCAGAAATTTCACTTATTTTGGGGCAAAACTCAGAAATTCCACTTATTTTGGGGCAAAATTCCAGAAATTTCTCTTATTTTGGGGTGAAATTGCAGAAATTTCACTTATTTTGAGGCAAAATGCAGAAATTTCACTTATGTCAGTAAAAAAAAGCAAAACTTTTCTTTTTTGGGGCAAAAAGTCAGATATTTCTTTTATTTTGGTACAAAATTGCAGAAATTGTTCTTATTTGGGGGCAAAAACGCAGAAATTTCCCATATTTTGGGGCAAAAATGCAGAAATTCCCCTTATTTTGTGGTAAAAAGGCTGAAATTTCTTTAATTTGGGGGCAAAAAGGCAGAAATTTTCCTCATTTTGGGGCAAAATTGCAGAAATTTCACTTATTTCAGGGTAATAAGTCAGAAATTTTCCTTATTTTGGGGCAAAAAAGACAGAAATTCCCTTTGTTTTGGGGGAAAAGACAGAAATTCCACTTATTTAAAGGCAAAAAAGCAGAAATTCCCCTTATTTTGGAGGAAAAATGAAGAAATTTCCTTTTTTTATGGCAAAAAGGTATGCATTTTTCTTATTTTCAGGCAAAAAGACAGAAATTCCCCGTATTGGGAGCAAAATTGCAGAAATTCCTTCAATTGTGGGACAAAAAGGCAGAAATTCCCTATATATTAGGGCAAAAATAGAGAAATTCTCCTTATTTTGGGGCAAAACTCAGAATTTTCACTTATTTTGGGGAAAAATTGCAGAAATTTCATTCATTTATGAAAAAAAGCAGAAATTTCACATATTTTGGGGCAAAAAGGCAGAAATTTCTTTTATTTTGGTACAAAATTGCAGTAATTTTTCTTATTTTGGGGCAAAAAGGCAGAAATTTCCCATATTTTGGGGCAAAAATGCAGAAATTCCTCTTATTTTGAGGTATAAAGGCTGAAAATCCCTTTATTTGAGGGCAAAAATGCAGAAATTTCCCTTATTTAGGGGCAAAATTGAAGAAATTTCACTTATTTCAGGGTAATAAGTCAGAAATTTTCCTTATTTTGGGGCAAAAAAGACAGAAATTCCCTTTGCTTTGGGGTAAAAAAACAGAAATTCCACTTATTTACAAGCAAAAAAGCAGAAATTCCCCTTATTTTGGAGCAAAAATAAAGAAATTTCCCTTTTTTATGGCAAAAAGGTATGCATTCTTCTGTTTTTCGGACAAAAAGGCAGAAATTCCCCGTATTTTGGAGCAAAATTGCAGAAATTCCCCTAATTGTGGGGCAAAAAGGCAGAAATTCCCTATATGTTGGGGCAAAAAGACAGAAATTCTCCTTATTTTGGGGCAAAACTCAGAAATTTCACTTACTTTGGGGCAAAATTGCAGAAATTTCACTTATTTCAGAAAAAAAGCAGAAATTTTCTTATTTTGGGGCAAAAAGGCAGAAATTTCTTTTATTTTGGTACAAAATTGCAAAAATTTTTCTTATTTTGGGAAAAAGGAAGAAATTTCTCATATTTTGGGGCAAAAATGCAGAAATTCCCCTTATTTTAAGGTAAAAATGCTGAACTTCCCCTTATTTGGAGGCAAAAAGGCAGAAATTTCCTTTATTTTGGGACAAAACTTAGAAATTTCAATTATTTTGGGGCAAAATTGCAGAAATTTCACTTATTTCCGAAAAAAAAAGCAGAAATTTTCTAATTTTGGGGCAAAAAGGCAGATATTTCTTTTATTTTGGTACAAAATTGCAGAAATTTTCCTTATTTTGGGGCAAAAAGGCAGACATTTCCCATATTTTGGGGCAAAAACCCAGAAATTCCCCTTATTTTGAGGTAAAAAGGCTGAAATTCCCCTTATTTGGGGGCAAAAAGGCAGAAATTTCCCTTATTTTGGGACAAAATTGCAGAAATTTCACTTATTTCAGAATAATAAGTCAGAAATTATCTTTATTTTGGTACAAAAATACAGAAATTCCCTTTGTTTTGGGGGAAAAAGACAGAAATTCCACTTATTTAGAGGCAAAAAAGCAGAAATTCCCCTTATTTAGGAGCAATAATGAAAAAATTTCTTTTTTCGATGGCAAAAAGGTATGCATTCTTCTTATTTTCGGGCAAAAAGACAGAAATTCCCCGTTTTTTGGAGCAAAATTGCAGAAATCCCTCTAATTGTGGGCCAAAAAGGCAGAAATTCCCTATATGTTGGGGCAAAAAGACAGAAATTTCACTTATTTTGGGGCAAAACTCAGAAATTTCACTTATTTTAGGGCAAAATTGCAGAAATTTCACTTATTTCAGAAAAAAAGCAGAAATTTTCTTATTTTGGGGCAAAAAGGCAGAAATTTCTTTAATTTTGGTAGAAAATTGCAGAAATTGTTCTCATTTTGGGTCAAAAAGGCAGAAATTTCCCATATTTTGGGGCAAAAATGCAGAAAATCCTATTATTTTGAGTTAAAAAAGCTGAAATTCCCCTTATTTGGGGACAAAAAGGCAGAAATTTTCCTCATTTTGGGGCAAAAATGAAGAAATTTCCCTTGTTTATGGCAAAAAGATATGCATTCTTTTTATTTTCGGGCAAAAAGGCAGAAAATCCCCATATTTTGGAGCTAAATTGCAGAAATTCCTTTAATTGTGGGGCAAAAAAGGCAGAAATTCCCTATATATTGGGGCAAAAATACAGAAATTCTCCTTATTTGGAGGCAAAACACAGAATTTTCACTTATTTTAAGGCAAAATTGCAGAAATTTCACTTATTTCAGGAAAAAAGGTAGAAGTTTTCCTTATTTGGGGGCAAAAACTCAGAAATTCCAAATATTTTGTGGCAAAAATGCAGAAATTCCCCTTATTTTGAGGAAAAAAGGCTTAAATTCCCTTTATTTCGGGGAAAAAAGGCAGAAATTTCCCTTATTTTGGGGCAAAATTGCAGAAATTTCACTTACTTCTGGGTAACAAGTCAGAAATATCCTTATTTTGGGGCAAAAAAGACAGAAATTCCCTTTGTATTGGAGGAAAAAGACAGAAATTCCACTTATTAAGAGGCAAAAAAGCAGAAATTCCCCTTATTTTGGAGCAAAAATGAAGAAATTTTTCTTTTTTATGGCAAAAAGGTATGCATTCTTCTTATTTTCGGGCAAAAAGGCAGAAATTCCCCGTATTTTGGAGCAAAATTGCAGAAATTCCCCTAATTGTGGGGCAAAAAGGCAGAAATTCCCTATATGTTGGGGCAAAAAGACAGAAATTCTTTTTATTATGAGACAAAACTCAGAAATTTCACTAATTGTGGGGCAAAATTGCAGAAATTTCACATATTTTGGGGCAAAATTGCTGAAATTCCCCTTATTTTGAGGTAAAAATTTTGAAATTCCCCTTATTTTGTGGCAAAAAGTCAGAAATTCCCCTTATTTTGGGGCAAAAAGCAGACATTTCCCTTATTTTGGGGAAAAATTTTAGAAATTTAACTTATTTCAGGACAAAAAGTCAGAAATTCTCCTTATTTTGGGGCAAAAAGACAGAAATTCGGTTTATTTTTGGGGAAAATGGAGAAATTGCACTTCTTTTGAGTCAAAAAGGCAGAAAATTCCCTTATTTTGGGATAAAAATGAAAAAATTTCCCTTTTTTATGGCTAAAAGATATACATTCCCTTTATTATTGGGGGAAAAAGGCAGAAATTCCCCGTATTTTGGAGCAAAATTGCAGAAATTCCCCTAATTTTTGGGCAAAAACGCAGAACTTCCCCTTATTTTGGGGTAAAACTGCAGAAATTTCACTTATTTCGCGGCAAAATGGCAGAAATTCCGTTTATTTTCGGCGAAATAGGAAGAAAATCCTCGTATTTTGGAGCAAAATTGCAGAAATTCACCTAATTTGGGGTAAAACAGGCAGTAATTTTCTTTATTTTGGGGCAAAAATGCAGAAATTCCCCTTATTTGGGAACAAAAGGCAAAAATTTCCCTTATTTTAGGGCAAAATTGCAGAAATTTCCCTTATTTGGGGACAAAAAACAGAAATTCCCTTTCTTTTGGGGCAAAATTGCAGAAAATTCCTTTATTATGGGGAAAAATTGCAGAAATTTCTTTTATTTTAAGGCAAAATTGCAGAAATTTCACTTATTTCAGGAAAAAAGGCAGAAGTTTTCCTTATTTTAGGGCAAAAAGGCAGAAATTCCAAATATTTTGTGGCAAAAATGCAGAAATTCCCCTTATTTTGAGGTAAAAAGGCTGAAATTCCTCTTATTTCGGGGAAAAAGGCAGAAATTTCCCTTATTTTGGGGCAAAATTGCAGAAATTTCACTTACTTCTGGGAAACAAGTCAGAAATTTTCCTTATTTTGGGGCAAAAAAGACAGAAATTCCCTTTGTATTGGGGGAAAAAGACAGAAATTCCACTTATTAAGAGGCAAAAATGCAGAAATTCTTTTTATTTGGGGGCAAAAGGCAGAAATTTCCCTTATTTTGGGGCAAAATTGCAGAAATTTCACTTACTTCAGGGTAATATATTAAAAATTTTTTTATTTTGGGGCAAAAAAACATAAATTCCTTTTATTTTGGGGGAAAAAGACAGAAATTCCATTAAGATGCAAAAAAGCAGAAATTCCTCTTATTTTGGAGCAAAAATGAAGAAATTTCCCTTTTTTATGGCAAAAAGGTATGCATTCTTCTTATTTTTCGGGCAAAAAGTCAGAAATTCCCTCTGTTTTGGAGCAAAATTGCAGAAATTCCCCTAATTGTGGGGCAAAAAGGCAGAAATTCCCTATATGTTGGGGCAAAAAGACAGAAATTTCACTTATTTTGGGGCAAAACTCAGAAATTCCACTTATTTTGGGGCAAAATTCCAGAAATTTCTCTTATTTTGGGGCGAAATTGCAGAAATTTCACTTATTTTGGGGCATAATTGCAGAAATTTCACTTATGTCAGTAAAAAAAAGCAGAACTTTTCTTTTTTGGGGCAAAAAGTCAGATATTTCTTTTATTTTGGTACAAAATTGCAGAAATTGTTCTTATTTTGGGGCAAAAACTCAGAAATTTCTTTTATTTGGGGGCAAAAAGGCAGAAATTTTCCTCATTTTGGGGCAAAATTGCAGAAATTTCACTTATTTCAGGGTAATAAGTCAGAAATTTTCCTTATTTTGGGGCAAAAAAGACAGAAATTCCCTTTGTTTTGGGGGAAAAAGACAGAAATTCCACTTATTTAGAGGCAAAAAAGCAGAAATTTTTCTTATTTTGGAGCAAAAATGAAGAAATTTTCCTTTTTTATGGCAAAAAGGTATGCATTTTTCTTATTTTCAGGCAAAAAGGCAGAAATTCCCCGTATTGGGAGCAAAATTGCAGAAATTCCTTCAATTGTGGGACTAAAAGTCAGAAATTTCCTATATATTAGGGCAAAAATAGAGAAATTCTCCTTATTTTGGGGCAAAACTCAGAATTTTCACTTATTTTGGGGCAAAATTGCAGAAATTTCACTTATTTCAGAAAAAAAGCAGAAATTTCACTTATTTTGGGGCAAAAAGGCAGAAATTTCTTTTATTTTGGTACAAAATTGGAGAAATTTTTCTTATTTTGGGGCAAAAAGGCAGAAATTTCCCATATTTTGGGGCAAAAATGCAGAAATTCCTCTTATTTTGAGGTATAAAGGCTGAAATTCCCTATATTTGAGGGCAAAAAGGCAGAAATTTCCCTTATTTAGGGGCAAAATTGCAGAAATTTCACTTATTTCAGGGTAATAAGTCAGAAATTTTCCTTATTTTGGGGCAAAAAAGACAGAAATTCCCTTTGCTTTGGGGTAAAAAAACAGAAATTCCACTTATTTACAAGCAAAAAAGCAGAAATTTCCCTTATTTTGGAGCAAAAATAAAGAAATTTCCCTTTTTTATGGCAAAAATGTATGCATTCTTCTTATTTTCGGGCAAAAAGGCAGAAATTCCCCGTATTTTGGAGCAAAATTGCAGAAATTCCCCTAATTGTGGGGCAAAAAGGCAGAAATTCCCTATATGTTGGGGCAAAAAGACAGAAATTCTCCTTATTTTGGGGCAACACTCAGAAATTTCACTTATTTTGGGGCAAAATTGCAGAAATTTCACTTATTTCAGAAAAAAAGCAGAAATTTTCTTATTTTGGGGCAAAAAGGCAGAAATTTCTTTTATTTTGTTACAAAATTGCAGAAATTTTTCTTATTTTGGGAAAAAGGCAGAAATTTCTCATATTTTGGGGCAAAAATGCAGAAATTCCCCTTATTTTAAGGTAAAAATGCTGAACTTCCCCTTATTTGGGGGCAAAAAGGCAGAAATTTCCTTTATTTTGGGGCAAAACTTAGAAATTTCAATTATTTTGGGGCAAAATTGCAGAAATTTCACTTATTTCTGAAAAAAAAGCAGAAATTTTCTAATTTTGGGGCAAAAAGGCAGATATTTCTTTTATTTTGGTACAAAACTGCAGAAATTTTCCTTATTTTGGGGCAAAAAGGCAGACATTTCCCATATTTTGGGGCAAAAATGCAGAAATTCCCCTTATTTTGAGGTAAAAATGCTGAAATTCCCCTTATTTGGGGGCAAAAAGGCAGAAATTTCCCTTATTTTGGGGCAAAATTGCAGAAATTTCACTTATTTCAGAATAATAAGTCAGAAATTATCTTTATTTTGGTGCAAAAATACAGAAATTCCCTTTGTTTTGGGGGAAAAAGACAGAAATTCCACTTATTTAGAGGCAAAAAAGCAGAAATTCCCCTTATTTTGGAGCAAAAATGAAGAAATTTTCCTTTTCAAAGGCAAAAAGGTATGCATTCTTCTTATTTTCGGGCAAAAAGACAGAAATTCCCCGTTTTTTGGAGCAAAATTGCAGAAATCCCCCTAATTGTGGGCCAAAAAGGCAGAAATTCCCTATATGTTGGGGAAAAAGACAGAAATTCTTTTTATTATGAGACAAAACTCAGAAATTTCACTAATTGTGGGGCAAAATTGCAGAAATTTCACTTATTTCAGAAAAAAGCAGAAATTTTCTCATATTGGGGCAAAAAGGCAGAAATTTCTCTCATTTTGGGGCAAAATTGCAGAAATTTCACTTATTTCAGGGTAATAAGTCAGAAATTTTCCTTATTTTGGGGCAAAAAAGACAGAAATTCCCTTTGTTTTGGGGGAAAAAGACAGAAATTCCACTTATTTAGAGGCAAAAAAGCAGAAATTTTTTTTATTTTGGAGCAAAAATGAAGAAATTTTCCTTTTTTATGGCAAAAAGGTATGCATTTTTCTTATTTTCAGGCAAAAAGGCAGAAATTCCCCGTATTGGGAGCAAAATTGCAGAAATTCCTTCAATTGTGGGACTAAAAGTCAGAAATTTCCTATATATTAGGGCAAAAATAGAGAAATTCTCCTTATTTTGGGGCAAAACTCAGAATTTTCACTTATTTTGGGGCAAAATTGCAGAAATTTCACTTATTTCAGAAAAAAAGCAGAAATTTCACTTATTTTGGGGCAAAAAGGCAGAAATTTCTTTTATTTTGGTACAAAATTGCAGAAATTTTTCTTATTTTGGGGCAAAAAGGCAGAAATTTCCCATATTTTGGGGCAAAAATGAAGAAATTCCTCTTATTTTGAGGTATAAAGGCTGAAATTCCCTATATTTGAGGGCAAAAAGGCAGAAATTTCCCTTATTTAGGGGCAAAATTGCAGAAATTTCACTTATTTCAGGGTAATAAGTCAGAAATTTTCCTTATTTTGGGGCAAAAAAGACAGAAATTCCCTTTGCTTTGGGGTAAAAAAACAGAAATTCCACTTATTTACAAGCAAAAAAGCAGAAATTTCCCTTATTTTGGAGCAAAAATAAAGAAATTTCCCTTTTTTATGGCAAAAATGTATGCATTCTTCTTATTTTCGGGCAAAAAGGCAGAAATTCCCCGTATTTTGGAGCAAAATTGCAGAAATTCCCCTAATTGTGGGGCAAAAAGGCAGAAATTCCCTATATGTTGGGGCAAAAAGACAGAAATTCTCCTTATTTTGGGGCAACACTCAGAAATTTCACTTATTTTGGGGCAAAATTGCAGAAATTTCACTTATTTCAGAAAAAAAGCAGAAATTTTCTTATTTTGGGGCAAAAAGGCAGAAATTTCTTTTATTTTGTTACAAAATTGCAGAAATTTTTCTTATTTTGGGAAAAAGGCAGAAATTTCTCATATTTTGGGGCAAAAATGCAGAAATTCCCCTTATTTTAAGGTAAAAATGCTGAACTTCCCCTTATTTGGGGGCAAAAAGGCAGAAATTTCCTTTATTTTGGGGCAAAACTTAGAAATTTCAATTATTTTGGGGCAAAATTGCAGAAATTTCACTTATTTCTGAAAAAAAAGCAGAAATTTTCTAATTTTGGGGCAAAAAGGCAGATATTTCTTTTATTTTGGTACAAAACTGCAGAAATTTTCCTTATTTTGGGGCAAGAAGGCAGACATTTCCCATATTTTGGGGCAAAAATGCAGAAATTCCCCTTATTTTGAGGTAAAAATGCTGAAATTCCCCTTATTTGGGGGCAAAAAGGCAGAAATTTCCCTTATTTTGGGGCAAAATTGCAGAAATTTCACTTATTTCAGAATAATAAGTCAGAAATTATCTTTATTTTGGTGCAAAAATACAGAAATTCCCTTTGTTTTGGGGGAAAAAGACAGAAATTCCACTTATTTAGAGGCAAAAATGCAGAAATTCCCCTTATTTTGGAGCAAAAATGAAGAAATTTTCCTTTTCAAAGGCAAAAAGGTATGCATTCTTCTTATTTTCGGGCAAAAAGACAGAAATTCCCCGTTTTTTGGAGCAAAATTGCAGAAATCCCCCTAATTGTGGGCCAAAAAGGCAGAAATTCCCTATATGTTGGGGCAAAAAGACAGAAATTCTCCTTATTTTGGGGCAAAACTCAGAAATTTCACTTATTTTAGGGCAAAATTGCAGAAATTTCACTTATTTCAGAAAAAAGCAGAAATTTTCTCATATTGGGGCAAAAAGGCAGAAATTTCTTTTATTTTGGTAGAAAATTGCAGAAATTGTTCTCATTTTGGGTCAAAAAGGCAGAAATTTCCCATATTTTGGGGCAAAAATGCAGAAAATCCTATTATTTTGAGTTAAAAAGGCTGAAATTCCCCTTATTTGGGGGCAAAAAGGCAGAAATTTTCCTCATTTTTGGGCAAAATTGCAGAAATTTCACTTATTTCAGGGTAATAAGTCAGAAATTTTCCTTATTTTGGGGCAAAAAAGACAGAAATTCCCTTTGTTTTGGGAGAAAAAACAGAAATTCCACTTATTTAGACCAAAAAAGCAGAAATTCCCCTTATTTTGGAGCAAAAATGAAGTAATTTCCCTTTTTTATGGCAAAAAGATATTCATTCTATTTATTTTCGGGCAAAAAGTCAGAAAATCCCCGTATTTTGGAGCAAAATTGCAGAAATTTCACATATTTTAGGGCAAAATTGCAGAAATTTCACTTATTTAAGAAAAAAGCAGAAATTTCACTTATTTTGGGGCAAAAAGGCAGAAATTTCTTTTATTTTGGTACAAAATTGCAGAATTTGTTCTTATTTTGGGGCAAAAAGGCAGAAATTTCCCATATTTTGGGGCAAAAATGCAGAAATTCCCCTTATTTTAAGGTAAAAAGGCTGAAATTCCCTTTATTTGGGGGCAAAAAGGCAGAAATTTCCCTTATTTAGGGGCAAAATAGCAGAAATTTCACTTATTTCAGGGTAATAAGTCAGAAATTTTCCTTATTTTGGGGCAAAAAAGTCAGAAATTCCATTTGTTTTGGAGGAAAAAAACAGAAATTCCACTTATTTAGAGGCAAAAAAGCAGAAATTCCTCTTATTTTGGAGCAAAAATGAAAAAATTTCCCTTTTTTTGGCAAAAAGGTATGCATTCTTCTTGTTTTCGGGCAAACAGGCAGAAATTCCCCGTATTTTGGAGCAAAATTGAAGAAATTCCCCTAATTGTGGGGCAAAAAGGCCGAAATTCTTTATATGTTGGGGCAAAAAGACAGAAATTCTCCTTATTTTGGGGCAAAACTCAGAAATTTCCCTTATTTTGGGGCAAAATTGCAGAAATTTCACATATTTTGGGGCAAAATTGCATAAATTTCACTTATTTCAGAAAAAAAAGCAGAAATTTTCTTTTTTGGGGAAAAGTCAGAAATTTCTTTTATTTAGGTACAAAATTGCAGAATTTGTTCTTATTTTGGGGCAAAAGGGCAGAAATTTCCCATATTTTGAGGCAAAAATGCAGAAATTTCCCTTATTTTAAGGTAAAAAGGCTGATATTTTCTTATTTGTGGTAAAAAGGCAGAAATTTCCCTCATTTTCTCTTATTTCAGGGTAATAAGTCAGAAATTTTCCTTATTTTGGGGCTAAAAAGACAGGAATTCCCTTTGTTTTGGGGGAAATAGACAGAAATTCCACTTATTTAGAGGCAGAAAAGCAGAAATTCCCCTTATTTTGGAGCAAAAATGAAGAAATTTTCCTTTTTTATGGCAAAAAGGTATGCATTTTTCTTATTTTCAGGCAAAAAGGCAGAAATTCCCCATATTGGGAGCAAAATTGCAGAAATTCCTTCAATTGTGGTACAAAAAGGCAGAAATTCCCTATATATTAGGGTAAAAATAGAGAAATTCTCCTTATTTTGGGGCAAAACTCAGAATTTTCACTTATTTTGGGGCAAAATTGCAGAAATTTCACTTATTTCAGAAAAAAAGCAGAAATTTCAATTATTTTGGGGAAAAAGGCAGAAATTTCTTCTATTTTGGTACAAAATTGCAGAAATTTTTCTTATTTTGGGGCAAAATGGGAGAAATTTCCCATATTTTGGGGCAAAAATGCAGAAATTCCTCTTATTTTGAGGTATAAAGGCTGAAATTCCCTTTATTTGAGGGCAAAAAGGCAGAAATTTCTTTTATTTTGGTACAAAATTGCAGAAATTTTTCTTATTTTGGGAAAAAGGCAGAAATTTCTCATATTTTGGGGCAAAAATGCAGAAATTCCCCTTATTTTAAGGTAAAAATGCTGAACTTCCCCTTATTTGGTGGCAAAAAGGCAGAAATTTCTTTTATTTTGGGGCAAAACTTAGAAATTTCAATTATTTTGGGGCAAAATTGCAGAAATTTCACTTATTTCTGAAAAAAAAAGCAGAAATTTTCTAATTTTGGGGCAAAAAGTCAGATATTTCTTTTATTTTGGTACAAAATTGCAGAAATTTTCCTTATTTTGGGGCAAAAAGGCAGACATTTCCCATATTTTGAGGCAAAAATGCAGAAATTCCCCTTATTTTGAGGTAAAAAGGCTGAAATTCCCCTTATTTGGGGGCAAAAAGGCAGAAATTTCCCTTATTTTGGGGCAAAATTGCAGAAATTTCACTTAATTCAGAATAATAAGTCAGAAATTATCTTTATTTTGGTGCAAAAATACAGAAATTCCCTTTGTATTGGGGTAAAAAGACAGAAATTCCACTTATTTAGAGGCAAAAAAGCAGAAATTCCCCTTATTTTGGAGCAAAAATGAAGAAATTTCCCTTTTTGATGGCAAAAAGGTATGCATTCTTCTTATTTTCGGGCAAAAAGACAGAAATTTTTCGTTTTTTGGAGCAAAATTGCAGAAATCCCCCTAATTGTGGGCCAAAAGGCAGAAATTCCCTATATGTTGGGGCAAAAAGACAGAAATTCTCCTTATTTTGGGGCAAAACTCAGAAATTTCACTTATTTTAGGGCAAAATTGCAGAAATTTCACGTATTTCAGAAAAAAAAGCAGAAATTTTCTCATTTTGGGGCAAAAAGGCAGAAATTTCTTTAATTTTGGTAGAAAATTGCAGAAATTGTTCTCATTTTGGGTCAAAAAGGCAGAAATTTCCCATATTTTGAGGCAAAAATGCAGAAAATCCTATTATTTTGAGTTAAAAAGGCTGAAATTCCCCTTATTTGGGGACAAAAAGGCAGAAATTTTCCTCATATTGGGGCAAAATTGCAGAAATTTCACTTCTTTCAGGGTAATAAGTCAGAAATTTTCCTTATTTTGGGGCAAAAAAGAAGAAATTTCCTTTGTTTTGGGGGAAAAAAACAGAAATTCCACTTATTTAGAGCCAAAAAAGCAGAAATTCCCCTTATTTTGGAGAAAAAGGGAAGAAATTTCCCTTTTTTATGGCAAAAAGATATGCATTCTTTTTATTTTCAGGCAAAAAGGCAGAAAATCCCCGTATTTTACAGCAAAATTGCAGAAATTCCTTTAATTGTGGGGCAAAAGGCAGAAATTCCCTATATATTGGGACAAAAATACAGAAATTCTCCTTATTTGGGAGCAAAACTCAGAATTTTCACTTATTTTGGGGCAAAATTGCAGAAATTTCACTTATTTCAGAAAAAAAAGCAGAAATTTTTTTGTTTTGGGGCAAAAAGGCAGAAATTTCCAATATTTTGGGGCAAAAATGCAGAAATTCTTCTTATTTTGAGGTAAAAAGGCTGAAATTCCCCTTCTTTAGGGGCAAAAATGCAGAAATTTCCCTTATTTTGGGGCAAAATTTCAGAAATTTCATTTATTTCAGGGTAATAAGTCAGAAATTTTCTTAATTTTGGGGCAAAAAAGACAGAAATTCCCTTTGTTTTGGGAGAAAAAGACAAAAATTCCACTTATTTAGAGGCAAAAAAGCAGAAATTCCCCTTATTTTGGAGCAAAAATGAAGAAATTTCCTTTTTATGGCAAAAAGGTATGCATTCTTCTTATTTTTGGGCAAAAACGCAGAAATTCCCCGTATTTTGGAGCAAAATTGCAGAAATTCCCCTAATTGTTGGGCAAAAAGGCAGAAATTGCCTATATGTTGGGGAAAAAAGACAGAAATTCCACTTATTTTGGGGCAAAACTCAGAAATTCCACTTATTTTGAGGAAAAATTCAGGAAATTTCCCTTATTTTGGGGCAAAATTGCAGAAATTTCACTTATTTTGGGGCAAAATTGCAGAAATTTCACTTATTTTGGGGCAAAATTTCAGAAATTTCATTTATTTCAGGGTAATAAGTCAGAAATTTTCTTAATTTTGGGGCAAAAAAGACAGAAATTCCCTTTGTTTTGGGAGAAAAAGACAAAAATTTCACTTATTTAGAGGCAAAAAAGCAGAAATTCCCCTTATTTTATAGCAAAAATGAAGAAATTTCCCTTTTTTATGGCAAAAAGGTATGCATTCTTCTTATTTTCGGGCAAAAAGGCAGAAATTTCTTGTATTTTGGAGCAAAATTGCAGAAATTCCCCTAATTGTGGGGCAAAAAGGCAGAAATTCCCTATATGTTGGGGCAAAAAGACAGAAATTCTCCTTATTTTGGGGCAAAACTCAGAAATTTCCCTTATTTTGGGGCAAAATTGCAGAAATTTCACATATTTGGGGCCAAAATTGCAAAAATTTCACTTATTTCAGAAAAAAAGCAGAAATTTCACTTATTTTGGGGCAAAAAGGCAGAAATTTTTTTTATTTTGGTACAAAATTGCAGAATTTGTTCTTATTTTGGGGCAAAAAGGCAGAAATTTTCCATATTTTGGGGCAAAAATGCAGAAATTCCCCTTATTTTGAGGTAAAAAGGCTGAAATTCCCTTTATTTGGGGGCAAAAAGGCAGAAATTTCCCTTATTTAGGGGCAAAATAGCAGAAATTACACTTATTTCAGGGTAATAAGTCAGAAATTTTCCTTATTTTGGGGCAAAAAAGACAGAAATTCCATTTGTTTTGGGGGAAAAAAACAGAAATTCCACTTATTTAGAGGCAAAAGAGCAGAAATTCCTCTTATTTTGGAGCAAAAATGAAGAAATTTCCCTTTTTTATGGCAAAAAGGTATGCATTCTTCTTGTTTTCGGGCAAACAGGCAGAAATTCCCCGTATTTTGGAGCAAAATTTAAGAAACTCCCCTAATTGTGGAGCAAAAAGGCCGAAATTCTTTATATGTTGGGGCAAAAAGACAGAAATTCTCCTTATTTTGGGGCAAAACTCAGAAATTTCCCTTATTTTGGGGCAAAATTGCAGAAATTTCACATATTTTGGGGCAAAATTGCATAAATTTCACTTATTTCTGAAAAAAAAGCAGAAATTTTCTTTTTTGAGGCAACAAGTCAGAAATTTCTTTTATTTAGGTACAAAATTGCAGCATTTGTTCTTATTTTGGGGCAAAAGGGCAGAAATTTCCCATATTTTGGGGCAAAAATGCAGAAATTTCCCTTATTTTAAGGTAAAAAGGCTGATATTTTCTTATTTGGGGGCAAAAAGGCAGAATTTTCCCTCATTTTGGGGAAAAATTGCCGAAATTTCACTTATTTCAGGGTAATAAGTCAGAAATTTTTCTTATTTTTGGGCTAAAAAGACAGGAATTCCCTTTGTTTTGGGGGAAATAGACAGAAATTCCACTTATTTAGAGGCAGAAAAGCAGAAATTCCCCTTATTTTGGAGCAAAAATGAAGAAATTTTCCTTTTTTATGGCAAAAAGTTATGCATTTTTCTTATTTTCGGGCAAAAAGGCAGAAATTCCCCGTATTTTGAGCAAAATTGCAGAAATTCCTTTAATTGTGGGACAAAAAGGCAGAAATTCCCAATACATTAGGGCAAAAATACAGAAATTCTCCTTATTTTGGGGCAAAACTCAGAATTTTCACTTATTTTGGTTCAAAATTGCAGAAATTTCACTTATTTCAGTAAAAAAAGCAGAAATTTCACTTATTTTGGGGCAAAAAGGCAGAAATTTCTTTCATTTTGGTACAAAATTGCAGAAATTTTTCTTATTTTGGGGCAAAAAGGCAGAAATTTCCCATATTTTGGAACAAAAATGAAGAAATTCCCCTTATTTTGAGGTAAAAAGGCTGAAATTCCCTTTATTTGTGGGCAAAAAGGCAGAAATTTCCCTTATTTAGGGGCAAAATTGCAGAAATTTCACTTATTTCAGGGTAATAAGTCAGAAATTTTCCTTATTTTGGGGCAAAAAAGACAGAAATTCCCTTCGTTTTGGGGGAAAAAAAACAGAAATTCCACTTATTTACAAGCAAAAAAGCAGAAATTTTCCTTATTTTGGAGCAAAAATAAAGAAATTTCCCTTTTTTAAGGCAAAAAGGTATGCATTCTTCTTGTTTTCGGGCAAAAAGGCAGAAATTCCTCGTTTTTTCGAGCAAAATTGCAGAAATTTCCCTTATTGTGGGGCAAAAAGGCAGAAATGCCCTATATGTTGGGGCAAAAAGACAGAAATTCTCCTTATTTTGGGGCAAAACTCAGAAATTTCACTTATTTTGGGGCAAAATTGCAGAAATTTCACTTATTTCAGAAAAAAAACAGAAATTTTCTTATTTTGGGGCAAAAAGGCAGAAATTAATTTTATTTTGGTACAAAATTGCAGAAATTTTTCTTATTATGGGCAATAAGGCAGAAATTTCCCATATTTTGGTGCAAAAATGCAGAAATTCCTCTTATTTTGAAGTAAAAATGCTGAAATTCCCCTTATTTGGGGGCAAAAAGGCAGAAATTCCCCTTATTTTGGGGCAAAACTCATAAATTTCAATTATTTTGGAGCAAAATTGCAGAAATTTCACTTATTTCAGAAAAAAAGCAGAAATTTCACTTATTTTGGGGCAAAAAGGCAGAAATTTTTTTTATTTTGGTACAAAATTGCAGAATTTGTTCTTATTTTGGGGCAAAAAGGCAGAAATTTTCCATATTTTGGGGCAAAAAAGACAGAAATTCCCTTCGTTTTGAGGGAAAAAAACAGAAATTCCACTTATTTACAAGCAAAAAAGCAGAAATTCTCCTTATTTTGGAGCAAAAATAAAGAAATTTCCCTTTTTTAAGGCAAAAAGGTATGCATTCTTCTTGTTTTCGGGCAAAAAGGCAGAAATTCCCCATTTTTTGGAGCAAAATTGCAGAAATTTCCCTTATTGTGGGGCAAAAAGGCAGAAATGCCCTATATGTTGGGGCAAAAAGACAGAAATTCTCCTTATTTTGGGGCAAAACTCAGAAATTTCACTTATTTTGGGGCAAAATTGCAGAAATTTCACTTATTTCAGAAAAAAACAGAAATTTTCTTATTTTGGGGCAAAAAGGCAGAAATTTTTTTTATTTTGGTACAAAATTGCAGAATTTGTTCTTATTTTGGGGCAAAAAGGCAGAAATTTTCCATATTTTGGGGCAAAAATGCAGAAATTCCCCTTATTTTGAGGTAAAAAGGCTGAAATTCCCTTTATTTGGGGGCAAAAAGGAAGAAATTTTCCTTATTTAGGGGCAAAATAGCAGAAATTTCACTTATTTCAGGGTAATAAGTCAGAAATTTTCCTTATTTTGGGGCAAAAAAGACAGAAATTCCATTTGTTTTGGGGGAAAAAAACAGAAATTCCACTTATTTAGAGGCAAAAGAGCAGAAATTCCTCTTATTTTGGAGCAAAAATGAAGAAATTTCCCTTTTTTATGGCAAAAAGGTATGCATTCTTCTTGTTTTCGGGCAAACAGGCAGAAAATCCCCGTATTTTGGAGCAAAATTTAAGAAACTCCCCTAATTGTGGGGCAAAAAGGGCGAAATTCTTTATATGTTGGGGCAAAAAGACAGAAATTCTCCTTATTTTGGGGCAAAACTCAGAAATTTCCCTTATTTTGGGGCAAAATTGCAGAAATTTCACATATTTTGGGGCAAAATTGCAAAAATTTCACTTATTTCTGAAAAAAAAGCAGAAATTTTCTTTTTTGAGGCAAAAAGTCAGAAATTTCTTTTATTTAGGTACAAAATTGCAGAATTTGTTCTTATTTTGGGGCAAAAGGGCAGAAATTTCCCATATTTTGGGGCAAAAATGCAGAAATTTCCCTTATTTTAAGGTAAAAAGGCTGATATTTTCTTATTTGGGGGCAAAAAGGCAGAATTTTCCCTCATTTTGGGGAAAAATTGCCGAAATTTCACTTATTTCAGGGTAATAAGTCAGAAATTTTTCTTATTTTTGGGCTAAAAAGACAGGAATTCCCTTTGTTTTGGGGGAAATAGACAGAAATTCCACTTATTTTGAGGCAGAAAGGCAAAATTCCCCTTATTTTGGAGCAAAAATGAAGAAATTTTCCTTTTTTATGGCAAAAAGGTATGCATTTTTCTTATTTTCGGGCAAAAAGGCAGAAATTCCTTGTATTTTGAGAAAAATGGCAGAAATTACTTTAATTGTGGGACAAAAAGGCAGAAATTCCCTATACATTAGGGCAAAAATACAGAAATTCTCTTTATTTTGAAGCAAAACTCAGAATTTTCACTTATTTTGGTTCAATATTGCAGAAATTTCACTTATTTCAGTAAAAAAAGCAGAAATTTCACTTATTTTGGGGCAAAAAGGCAGAAATTTCTTTCATTTTGGTACAAAATTGCAGAAATTTTTCTTATTTTGGGGCAAAAAGGCAGAAATTTCCCATATTTTGGAACAAAAATGAAGAAATTCCCCTTATTTTGAGGTAAAAAGGCTGAAATTCCCTTTATTTGTGGGCAAAAAGGCAGAAATTTCCCTTATTTAGGGGCAAAATTGCAGAAATTTCACTTATTTCAGGGTAATAAGTCAGAAATTTTTCTTATTTTGGGGCAAAAAAGACAGAAATTCCCTTCGTTTTGGGGGAAAAAAAACAGAAATTCCACTTATTTACAAGCAAAAAAGCAGAAATTTTCCTTATTTTGGAGCAAAAATAAAGAAATTTCCCTTTTTTAAGGCAAAAAGGTATGCATTCTTCTTGTTTTCGGGCAAAAAGGCAGAAATTCCTCGTTTTTTCGAGCAAAATTGCAGAAATTTCCCTTATTGTGGGGCAAAAAGGCAGAAATGCCCTATATGTTGGGGCAAAAAGACAGAAATTCTCCTTATTTTGGGGCAAAACTCAGAAATTTCACTTATTTTGGGGCAAAATTGCAGAAATTTCACTTATTTCAGAAAAAAAACAGAAATTTTCTTATTTTGGGGCAAAAAGGCAGAAATTAATTTTATTTTGGTACAAAATTGCAGAAATTTTTCTTATTATGGGCAATAAGGCAGAAATTTCCCATATTTTGGTGCAAAAATGCAGAAATTCCTCTTATTTTGAAGTAAAAATGCTGAAATTCCCCTTATTTGGGGGCAAAAAGGCAGAAATTCCCCTTATTTTGGGGCAAAACTCATAAATTTCAATTATTTTGGAGCAAAATTGCAGAAATTTCACTTATTTCAGAAAAAAAGCAGAAATTTCACTTATTTTGGGGCAAAAAGGCAGAAATTTTTTTTATTTTGGTACAAAATTGCAGAATTTGTTCTTATTTTGGGGCAAAAAGGCAGAAATTTTCCATATTTTGGGGCAAAAAAGACAGAAATTCCCTTCGTTTTGAGGGAAAAAAACAGAAATTCCACTTATTTACAAGCAAAAAAGCAGAAATTCTCCTTATTTTGGAGCAAAAATAAAGAAATTTCCCTTTTTTAAGGCAAAAAGGTATGCATTCTTCTTGTTTTCGGGCAAAAAGGCAGAAATTCCCCATTTTTTGGAGCAAAATTGCAGAAATTTCCCTTATTGTGGGGCAAAAAGGCAGAAATGCCCTATATGTTGGGGCAAAAAGACAGAAATTCTCCTTATTTTGGGGCAAAACTCAGAAATTTCACTTATTTTGGGGCAAAATTGCAGAAATTTCACTTATTTCAGAAAAAAACAGAAATTTTCTTATTTTGGGGCAAAAAGGCAGAAATTTTTTTTATTTTGGTACAAAATTGCAGAATTTGTTCTTATTTTGGGGCAAAAAGGCAGAAATTTTCCATATTTTGGGGCAAAAATGCAGAAATTCCCCTTATTTTGAGGTAAAAAGGCTGAAATTCCCTTTATTTGGGGGCAAAAAGGAAGAAATTTTCCTTATTTAGGGGCAAAATAGCAGAAATTTCACTTATTTCAGGGTAATAAGTCAGAAATTTTCCTTATTTTGGGGCAAAAAAGACAGAAATTCCATTTGTTTTGGGGGAAAAAAACAGAAATTCCACTTATTTAGAGGCAAAAGAGCAGAAATTCCTCTTATTTTGGAGCAAAAATGAAGAAATTTCCCTTTTTTATGGCAAAAAGGTATGCATTCTTCTTGTTTTCGGGCAAACAGGCAGAAAATCCCCGTATTTTGGAGCAAAATTTAAGAAACTCCCCTAATTGTGGGGCAAAAAGGGCGAAATTCTTTATATGTTGGGGCAAAAAGACAGAAATTCTCCTTATTTTGGGGCAAAACTCAGAAATTTCCCTTATTTTGGGGCAAAATTGCAGAAATTTCACATATTTTGGGGCAAAATTGCAAAAATTTCACTTATTTCTGAAAAAAAAGCAGAAATTTTCTTTTTTGAGGCAAAAAGTCAGAAATTTCTTTTATTTAGGTACAAAATTGCAGAATTTGTTCTTATTTTGGGGCAAAAGGGCAGAAATTTCCCATATTTTGGGGCAAAAATGCAGAAATTTCCCTTATTTTAAGGTAAAAAGGCTGATATTTTCTTATTTGGGGGCAAAAAGGCAGAATTTTCCCTCATTTTGGGGAAAAATTGCCGAAATTTCACTTATTTCAGGGTAATAAGTCAGAAATTTTTCTTATTTTTGGGCTAAAAAGACAGGAATTCCCTTTGTTTTGGGGGAAATAGACAGAAATTCCACTTATTTTGAGGCAGAAAGGCAAAATTCCCCTTATTTTGGAGCAAAAATGAAGAAATTTTCCTTTTTTATGGCAAAAAGGTATGCATTTTTCTTATTTTCGGGCAAAAAGGCAGAAATTCCTTGTATTTTGAGAAAAATGGCAGAAATTACTTTAATTGTGGGACAAAAAGGCAGAAATTCCCTATACATTAGGGCAAAAATACAGAAATTCTCTTTATTTTGAAGCAAAACTCAGAATTTTCACTTATTTTGGTTCAATATTGCAGAAATTTCACTTATTTCAGTAAAAAAAGCAGAAATTTCACTTATTTTGGGGCAAAAAGGCAGAAATTTCTTTCATTTTGGTACAAAATTGCAGAAATTTTTCTTATTTTGGGGCAAAAAGGCAGAAATTTCCCATATTTTGGAACAAAAATGAAGAAATTCCCCTTATTTTGAGGTAAAAAGGCTGAAATTCCCTTTATTTGTGGGCAAAAAGGCAGAAATTTCCCTTATTTAGGGGCAAAATTGCAGAAATTTCACTTATTTCAGGGTAATAATTCAGAAATTTTCCTTATTTTGGGGCAAAAAAGACAGAAATTCCCTTCGTTTTGGGGGAAAAAAACAGAAATTCCACTTATTTACAAGCAAAAAAGCAGAAATTCTCCTTATTTTGGAGCAAAAATAAAGAAATTTCCCTTTTTTAAGGCAAAAAGGTATGCATTCTTCTTTTTTTCGGGCAAAAAGGCAGAAATTCCCCGTTTTTTGGAGCAAAATTGCAGAAATTTCCCTTATTGTGGGTCAAAAAGGCAGAAATGCCCTATATGTTGGGGCAAAAAAACAGAAATTCTCCTCATTTTGGGGCAAAACTCAGAAATTCCACTTATTTTGGGGCAAAATTCCAGAAATTTCCCTTATTTTGGGCCAAATTTCAGAAATTTCACTTATTTTGGGACAAAATTGCAGAAATTTCACTTATTTTGGGGCAAAATTGCAGAAATTTCACTTATTTCAGGAAAAAAGGCAGAAGTTTTCCTTATTTTGGAGCAAAAAGGCAGAAATTCTAAATATTTTGTAGCAAAAATGCAGAAATTCCCCTTATTTTGAGGTAAAAAGGCTGAAATTCCCCTTATTTGGGCGCAAAAAGGCAGAAATTTCCCTTATTTTGGGGCTAAATTGCAGAAATTTCACTTACTTCAGGGTAATAAGTCAGAAAATTTCCTTATTTTGGAGCAAAAAAGACGGAAATTCCCTTTGTTTTGGGGGAAAAAGACAGAAATTCCAATTATTAAGAGGCAAAAAAAGCAGGAGTTCCCCTTATTTTGGAGCAAAAATGAAGAAATTTCCCTTTTTTATGGCAAAAAGTTATGCATTCTTCTTGTTTTCAGGCAAAAAGGCAGAAACTCCCCGTATTTTCGAGCAAAATTGCAGATATTCCCATAATTGTGGGGCAAAAAGGCAGAAATTCCCTATATGTTGGGTCAAAATAACAGAAATTCTCCTTATTTTGGGGCAAAACTCAGAAATTCCACTTATTTTGGGGCAAAATTCGAGAAATTTCCCTTATTTTGGGGCAAAACTCAGAATTTTCATTTATTTTGGGGCAAAATTGCAGAAATTTGACTTATTTCAGAAAAAAAGCAGAAATTTCACTTATTTTTGGGCAAAAAGGCAGAAATTTCTTTTATTTTGGTACAAAATTGCAGAAATTTTTCTTATTTTGGGGCAAAAGGGCAGATATTTCCCATATTTTGGAACAAAAATGAAGAAATTCCCCTTATTTTGAGGTAAAAAGGCTGAAATTCCCTTTATTTGTGGGCAAAAAGGCAGAAATTTCCCTTATTTAGGGGCAAAATTGCAGAAATTTCACTTATTTCAGGGTAATAAGTCAGAAATTTTCCTTATTTTGGGGCAAAAAAGACAGAAATTCCCTTCGTTTTGGGGGAAAAAAAAACAGAAATTCCACTTATTTACAAGCAAAAAAGCAGAAATTTTCCTTATTTTGGAGCAAAAATAAAGAAATTTCCCTTTTTTAAGGCAAAAAGGTATGCATTCTTCTTGTTTTCGGGCAAAAAGGCAGAAATTCC
Organism: Micromys minutus; assembly: GCF_963924665.1. Classification (NCBI taxonomy): domain Eukaryota; kingdom Metazoa; phylum Chordata; class Mammalia; order Rodentia; family Muridae; genus Micromys; species Micromys minutus. Next base: position 132,104 of record NW_027667411.1, on the reverse strand, counting down.
TCGTTTTTTGGAGCAAAATTGCAGAAATTTCCCTTATTGTGGGGCAAAAAGGCAGAAATGCCCTATATGTTGGGGCAAAAAGACAGAAATTCTCCTTATTTTGGGGCAAAACTCAGAAATTTCACTTATTTTGGGGCAAAATTGCAGAAATTTCACTTATTTCAGAAAAAAAACAGAAATTTTCTTATTTTGGGGCAAAAAGGCAGAAATTTCTTTTATTTTGGTACAAAATTGCAGAAATTTTTCTTATTATGGGCAATAAGGCAGAAATTTTTCTTATTTTGGGGCAAAAAGGCAGAAATTTCCCATATTTTGGAACAAAAATGAAGAAATTCCCCTTATTTTGAGGTAAAAAGGCTGAAATTCCCTTTATTTGTGGGCAAAAAGGCAGAAATTTCCCTTATTTAGGGGCAAAATTGCAGAAATTTCACTTATTTCAGGGTAATAAGTCAGAAATTTTCCTTATTTTGGGGCAAAAAAGACAGAAATTCCCTTCGTTTTGGGGGAAAAAAAACAGAAATTCCACTTATTTACAAGCAAAAAAGCAGAAATTCTCCTTATTTTGGAGCAAAAATAAAGAAATTTCCCTTTTTTAAGGCAAAAAGGTATGCATTCTTCTTGTTTTCGGGCAAAAAGGCAGAAATTCCTCGTTTTTTGGAGCAAAATTGCAGAAATTTCCCTTATTGTGGGGCAAAAAGGCAGAAATGCCCTATATGTTGGGGCAAAAAGACAGAAATTCTCCTTATTTTGGGGCAAAACTCAGAAATTTCACTTATTTTGGGGCAAAATTGCAGAAATTTCACTTATTTCAGAAAAAAAGCAGAAATTTCACTTATTTTGGGGCAAAAAGGCAGAAATTTTTTTTATTTTGGTACAAAATTGCAGAATTTGTTCTTATTTTGGGGCAAAAAGGCAGAAATTTTCCATATTTTGGGGCAAAAAAGACAGAAATTCCCTTCGTTTTGGGGGAAAAAAACAGAAATTCCACTTATTTACAAGCAAAAAAGCAGAAATTCTCCTTATTTTGGAGCAAAAATAAAGAAATTTCCCTTTTTTAAGGCAAAAAGGTATGCATTCTTCTTGTTTTCGGGCAAAAAGGCAGAAATTCCCCGTTTTTTGGAGCAAAATTGCAGAAATTTCCCTTATTGTGGGGCAAAAAGGCAGAAATGCCCTATATGTTGGGGCAAAAAGACAGAAATTCTCCTTATTTTGGGGCAAAACTCAGAAATTTCACTTATTTTGGGGCAAAATTGCAGAAATTTCACTTATTTCAGAAAAAAAACAGAAATTTTCTTATTTTGGGGCAAAAAGGCAGAAATTTCTTTTATTTTGGTACAAAATTGCAGAAATTTTTCTTATTATGGGCAATAAGGCAGAAATTTCCCATATTTTGGGGCAAAAATGCAGAAATTCCTCTTATTTTGAAGTAAAAATGCTGAAATTCCCCTTATTTGGGGGCAAAAAGGCAGAAATTACCCTTATTTTGGGGCAAAACTCAGAAATTTCAATTATTTTGGAGCAAAATTGCAGAAATTTCACTTATTTCAGAAAAAAAGCAGAAATTTCACTTATTTTGGGGCAAAAAGGCAGAAATTTTTTTTATTTTGGTACAAAATTGCAGAATTTGTTCTTATTTTGGGGCAAAAAGGCAGAAATTTACCATATTTTGGGGCAAAAATGCAGAAAATCCCCTTATTTTGAGGTAAAAAGGCTGAAATTCCCCTTATTTGGGGGCAAAAATGCAGAAATTTTCCTTATTTAGGGGCAAAATAGCAGAAATTTCACTTATTTCAGGGTAATAAGTCAGAAATTTTCCTTATTTTGGGGCAAAAAAGACAGAAATTCCATTTGTTTTGGGGGAAAAAAACAGAAATTCCACTTATTTAGAGGCAAAAGAGCAGAAATTCCTTTTATTTTGGAGCAAAAATGAAGAAATTTCCCTTTTTTATGGCAAAAAGGTATGCATTCTTCTTGTTTTCGGGCAAACAGTCAGAAATTCCCCGTATTTTGGAGCAAAATTTAAGAAACTCCCCTAATTGTGGGGCAAAAAGGCCGAAATTCTTTATATGTTGGGGCAAAAAGAAAGAAATTCTCCTTATTTTGGGGCAAAACTCAGAAATTTCCCTTATTTGGGGGCAAAATTGCAGAAATTTCACATATTTTGGGGCAAAATTGCATAAATTTCACTTATTTCAGAAAAAAAAGCAGAAATTTTCTTTTTTGAGGCAAAAAGTCAGAAATTTCTTTTATTTAGGTACAAAATTGCAGAATTTGTTCTTATTTTGGGGCAAAAGGGCAGAAATTTCCCATATGTTGGGGCAAAAATGCAGAAATTTCCCTTATTTTAAGGTAAAAAGGCTGATATTTTCTTATTTGGGGGCAAAAAGGCAGAATTTTCCCTCATTTTGGGGAAAAATTGCCGAAATGTCACTTATTTCAGGGTAATAAGTCAGAAATTTTTCTTATTTTTGGGCAAAAAAGACAGGAATTCCCTTTGTTTTGGGGGAGAAAGACAAAAATTCCACTTATTTAGAGGCAGAAAAGCAGAAATTCCCCTTATTTTGGAGCAAAAATGAAGAAATTTTCCTTTTTTATGGCATAAAGATATGCATTTTTCTTATTTTCGGGCAAAAAGGCAGAAATTCCTTGTATTTTGAGCAAAATGGCAGAAATTACTTTAATTGTGGGACAAAAAGGCAGAAATTCCCTATACATTAGGGCAAAAATACAGAAATTCTCTTTATTTTGGGGCAAAACTCAGAATTTTCACTTATTTTGGTTCAATATTGCAGAAATTTCACTTATTTCAGTAAAAAAAGCAGAAATTTCACTTATTTTGGGGCAAAAAGGCAGAAATTTCTTTCATTTTGGTACAAAATTGCAGAAATTTTTCTTATTTTGGGGCAAAAAGGCAGAAATTTCCCATATTTTGGAACAAAAATGAAGAAATTCCCCTTATTTTGAGGTAAAAAGGCTGAAATTCCCTTTATTTGTGGGCAAAAAGGCAGAAATTTCCCTTATTTAGGGGCAAAATTGCAGAAATTTCACTTATTTCAGGGTAATAAGTCAGAAATTTTCCTTATTTTGGGGCAAAAAAGACAGAAATTCCCTTCGTTTTGGGGAAAAAAAACAGAAATTCCACTTATTTACAAGCAAAAAAGCAGAAATTCTCCTTATTTTGGAGCAAAAATAAAGAAATTTCCCTTTTTTAAGGCAAAAAGGTATGCATTCTTCTTGTTTTCGGGCAAAAAGGCAGAAATTCCCCGTTTTTTGGAGCAAAATTGCAGAAATTTCCCTTATTGTGAGGCAAAAAGGCAGAAATGCCCTGTATGTTGGGGCAAAAAGACAGAAATTCTCCTTATTTTGGGGCAAAACTCAGAAATTTCACTTATTTTGGGGCAAAATTGCAGAAATTTCACTTATTTCAGAAAAAAAAACAGAAATTTTCTTATTTTGGGGCAAAAAGGCAGAAATTTCTTTTATTTTGGTACAAAATTGCAGAAATTTTTCTTATTATGGGCAATAAGGCAGAAATTTCCCATATTTTGGGGCAAAAATGCAGAAATTCCTCTTATTTTGAAGTAAAAATGCTGAAATTCCCCTTATTTGTGGGCAAAAAGGCAGAAATTCCCCTTATTTTGGGGCAAAACTCAGAAATTTCAATTATTTTGGAGCAAAATTGCAGAAATTTCACTTATTTCAGGGTAATAAGTCTGAAATTTTCCTTATTTTGGGGCAAAAAAGACAAAAATTCCCTTTGTTTTGGGGGAAAAAGACAGAAGTTCCACTTATTTAGAGGCAAAAAATCAGAAATTCCCCTTATTTTGGAGCAAAAATGAAGAAATTTCCCTTTTTTATGGCAAAAAGGTATGCATCTTCTTATTTTCGGGCAAAAAGGCAGAAATTCCCTGTATTTTGACGCAAAATTGCAGAAATTCCCCTAATTGTGGGGAAAAAAGAAAGAAATTCCCTATATGTTAGGGCAAAGAGAAATTCTCTTCATTTTGGGGAAAAACTCAGAAATTCCACTTTTTTGGGGGCAAAATTCCAGAAATTTCCCTTATTTTGGGCCAAATTTCAGAAATTTCACTTATTTTGGGACAAAATTGCAGAAATTTCACTTATTTTGGGGCAAAATTGCAGAAATTTCACTTATTTCAGGAAAAAAGGCAGAAGTTTTCCTTATTTTGGAGCAAAAAGGCAGAAATTCTAAATATTTTGTAGCAAAAATGCAGAAATTCTCCTTATTTTGAGGTAAAAATGCTGAAATTCCCCTTATTTGGGCGCAAAAAGGCAGAAATTTCCCTTATTTTGGGGCAAAATTGCAGAAATTTCACTTACTTCAGGGTAATAAGTCAGAAAATTTCCTTATTTTGGAGCAAAAAAGACGGAAATTCCCTTTGTTTTGGGGGAAAAGACAGAAATTCCAATTATTAAGAGGCAAAAAAAGCAGGAGTTTCCCTTATTTTGGAGCAAAAATGAAGAAATTCCCCTTATTTTGAGGTAAAAAGGCTGAAATTCCCTTTATTTGTGGGCAAAAAGGCAGAAATTTCCCTTATTTAGGGGCAAAATTGCAGAAATTTCACTTATTTCAGGGTAATAAGTCAGAAATTTTCCTTATTTTGGGGCAAAAAAGACAGAAATTCCCTTCGTTTTGGGGAAAAAAAACAGAAATTCCACTTATTTACAAGCAAAAAAGCAGAAATTCTCCTTATTTTGGAGCAAAAATAAAGAAATTTCCCTTTTTTAAGGCAAAAAGGTATGCATTCTTCTTGTTTTCGGGCAAAAAGGCAGAAATTCCCCGTTTTTTGGAGCAAAATTGCAGAAATTTCCCTTATTGTGAGGCAAAAAGGCAGAAATGCCCTGTATGTTGGGGCAAAAAGACAGAAATTCTCCTTATTTTGGGGCAAAACTCAGAAATTTCACTTATTTTGGGGCAAAATTGCAGAAATTTCACTTATTTCAGAAAAAAAAACAGAAATTTTCTTATTTTGGGGCAAAAAGGCAGAAATTTCTTTTATTTTGGTACAAAATTGCAGAAATTTTTCTTATTATGGGCAATAAGGCAGAAATTTCCCATATTTTGGGGCAAAAATGCAGAAATTCCTCTTATTTTGAAGTAAAAATGCTGAAATTCCCCTTATTTGTGGGCAAAAAGGCAGAAATTCCCCTTATTTTGGGGCAAAACTCAGAAATTTCAATTATTTTGGAGCAAAATTGCAGAAATTTCACTTATTTCAGGGTAATAAGTCTGAAATTTTCCTTATTTTGGGGCAAAAAAGACAAAAATTCTTTTTGTTTTGGGGGAAAAAGACAGAAGTTCCACTTATTTAGAGGCAAAAAATCAGAAATTCCCCTTATTTTGGAGCAAAAATGAAGAAATTTCCCTTTTTTATGGCAAAAAGGTATGCATCTTCTTATTTTCGGGCAAAAAGGCAGAAATTCCCTGTATTTTGACGCAAAATTGCAGAAATTCCCCTAATTGTGGGGAAAAAAGAAAGAAATTCCCTATATGTTAGGGCAAAGAGACAGAAATTCTCTTCATTTTGGGGAAAAACTCAGAAATTCCACTTTTTTGGGGGCAAAATTCCAGAAATTTCCCTTATTTTGGGCCAAATTTCAGAAATTTCACTTATTTTGGGACAAAATTGCAGAAATTTCACTTATTTTGGGGCAAAATTGCAGAAATTTCACTTATTTCAGGAAAAAAGGCAGAAGTTTTCCTTATTTTGGAGCAAAAAGGCAGAAATTCTAAATATTTTGTAGCAAAAATGCAGAAATTCTCCTTATTTTGAGGTAAAAAGGCTGAAATTCCCCTTATTTGGGCGCAAAAAGGCAGAAATTTCCCTTATTTTGGGGCAAAATTGCAGAAATTTCACTTACTTCAGGGTAATAAGTCAGAAAATTTCCTTATTTTGGAGCAAAAAAGACGGAAATTCCCTTTGTTTTGGGGGAAAAGACAGAAATTCCAATTATTAAGAGGCAAAAAAAGCAGGAGTTTCCCTTATTTTGGAGCAAAAATGAAGAAATTTCCCTTTTTTATGGCAAAAAGTTATGCATTCTTCTTGTTTTCAGGCAAAAAGGCAGAAACTCCCCGTATTTTCGAGCAAAATTGCAGATATTCCCATAATTGTGGGGCAAAAAGGCAGAAATTCCCTATATGTTGGGTCAAAATAACAGAAATTCTCCTTATTTTGGGGCAAGACTCAGAAATTCCACTTATTTTGGGGCAAAATTCGAGAAATTTCCCTTATTTTGGGGCAAAACTCAGAATTTTCATTTATTTTGGGGCAAAATTGCAGAAATTTCACTTATTTCAGAAAAAAAAGCAGAAATTTCACTTATTTTTGGGCAAAAAGGCAGAAATTTCTTTTATTTTGGTACAAAATTGCAGAAATTTTTCTTATTTTGGGGCAAAAAGGCAGAAATTTCTTATATTTTGGGGTAAAAATGCAGAAATTTCTCTTATTTTGAGGTAAAAAGGCTGATATTTTCTTTATTTGATGGCAAAAAGGCAGAAATTTCCCTCATTTTGGGGCAAAATTGCAGAAACTTCACTTATTTCAGGGTAATAAGTCAGAAATTTTCCTTATTTTGGGGCTAAAAAGAAATAAATTCCCTTTGTTTTGGGGTAAAAAGACAGAAATTCCACTTATTTGGAGGCAAAAAAAGCAGAAATTCCTCTTATTTTGGAGCAAAAATGAAGAAATTTCCTTTTTTATGGCAAAAAGTTATGTATTCTTCTTATTTTCGGGCAAAAAGGCAAAAATTCCCCATATTTTGGAGAAAATTGCAGAAATTCCCCTAATTGTAAGGCAAAAAGACAGAAATTCCCTATATGTTGGGGCAAAAAGACAGAAATTCTCCTTATTTTGGGGCAAAACTCAGAAATTTCACTTATTCTGGGGCAAAATTGCAGAAATTTCACTTATTTCAGAAAAAAAAGCAAAAATTTTCTTAATTTGGGGCAAAAAGGCAGAAATTTCTTTTATTTTGATACAAAATTGCAGAAATTTTTCTTTTTTTGGGAAAAAGGCAGAAATTTCTCATATTTTGGGGCAAAAATGCAGAAATACCTCTTATTTTAAGGTAAAAATGCTGAACTTCCCCTTATTTGGGGGCAAAAAGGCAGAAATTTCCCTTATTTTGGGGCAAAACTTAGAAATTTCAATTATTTTGGGGCAAAATTGCAAAAATTTCACTTATTTCCGAAAAAAAGCAGAAATTTTCTAATTTTGGGGCAAAAGGGCAGATATTTCTTTTATTTTGGTACAAAATTGCAGAAATTTTCCTTATTTTGGGGCAAAAAGGCAAACATTTCCCATATTTTGGGGCAAAAATGCAGAAATTCCACTTCTTTTGAGGTAAAAAGGCTGAAATTTTCCTTATTTGGGGGCAAAAAGGCAGAAATTTCCTTTATTTTGGGGCAAAATTGCAGAAATTTCAATTATTTCAGAATAATAAGTCAGAAATTATCTTTATTTTGGTGCAAAAAACAGAAATTCCCTTTGTTTTGGGGGAAAAATACAGAAATTCCACTTATTTAGAGGCAAAAAAGCAGAAATTCCCCTTATTTTGGAGCAAAAATGAAGAAATTTCCCTTTTTTGTGGCAAAAAGCTATGCATTCTTCTTATTTTCGGGCAAAAAGGCAAAAATTCCCCGTATTTTGGAGCAAAATTGCAGAAATTCCCTTAATTGTGGGGCAAAAAGTCAGAAATTCCCTATATGTTGGGGCAAAAAGACCGAAAGTCTCCTTATTTGGGGCAAAACTCAGAAATTCCACTTATTTTGGGGCAAAATTCCAGAAATTTCCCTTATTTGGGGGCAAAATTGCAGAAATTTTACTTATTTTGGGGCAAAATTGCAGAAATTTCACTTATTTCAGGGAAAAAAGTAGAAATTTTCTTATTTTGGGGCAAAAAGGCAAAAATTTCTTTTATTTTGGTACAAAATTGCAGAAATTTTTCTTATCTTGGGCAAAAAGGCAGAAATTTTCCATATTTAGGGGCAAAAATGCAGAAATTCCCCTTATTTTGAGGTAAAAATTCTGAAATTTTCCTTATTTTGTGGCAAAAATGCAGAAATTCCCCTTATTTTGAGGTAAAAATTCTGAAATTTTCCTTATTTTGTGGCAAAAAGGCAGAAATTCCCCTTATTTTGGGGCAAAAAGCAGACATTTCCCTTATTTTGAAGAAAAATTTTAGAAATTTAACTTATATCAGGGCAAAAAGTCAGAAATTCTCCTTATTTTGGGGCAAAAAGACAGAAATTTGGTTTATTTTTGGGGAAAAGGGAGAAATTGCACTTCTTTTGAGTCAAAAAGGCGGAAAATTCTCTTATTTTGGGGTAAAAATGAAGAAATTTCGCTTTTTTATGGCAAAAAGATATACATTCCCTTTATTATTGAAGGAAAAAGGCGAAAATTCCCCGTATTTTGGAGCAAAATTCCAGAAATTCCCCTAATTTTTGGGCAAAAACGCAGAACTTCCCCTTATTTTGGGGTAAAACTGCAGAAATTTCACTTATTTCGCGGCAAAATGGCAGAAATTCCCTTTATTTTCGGCGAAATAGGCAAAAAAATCCCCGTATTTTGGAGCAAAATTGCAGTAATTCACCTAATTTGGGGTAAAACATGCAGTAATTTTCTTTATTTTGGGGTAAAAAACAGAAATTCCCTTTATTTGGGGGCAAAAGGCAGAAATTTTCCTTATTTTAGGGGAAAATTTGCAGAAATTTCCGTTATTTGGGGACAAAAAACAGAAATTCCCTTTATTTTGGGGCAAAATTGCAGAAAATTCCTTTATTATGGGGAAAAATTGCAGAAATTTCTTTTATTTTAAGGCAAAATTGCAGAAATTTCACTTATTTCAGAAAAAAGGCAGAAGTTTTCCTTATTTTGGGGCAAAAAGGCAGAAATTCCCATTATTTTGAGGTAAAAGGGCTGAAATTCCCCTTATTTCAGGGAAAAAAGACAGAAATTTCCCTTATTTTGGGGCAAAATTGCAGAAATTTCACTTACTTCTGGGTAACAAGTCAGAAATTTTCCTTATTTTGGGGCAAAAAATACAGAAATTCCCTTTGTATTGGGGGAAAAAGACAGAAATTCCACTTATTAAGAGGCAAAAAACCAGAAATTCCTTTTATTTTGGAGCAAAAATGAAGAAATTTCCCTTTTTTATGGCAAAAAGGTATGCATTCTTCTTATTTTCGGGCAATAAGGCAGAAATTCCCCGTATTTTGGAGCAAAATTTCAGAAAATCCCCTAATTGTGGGGCAAAATGGCAGAAATTCCCTATATGTTGGGGCAAAAAGACAGAAATTCTTTTTATTATGGGACAAAACTCAGAAATTTCACTTATTTTGGGGCAAAATTGCAGAAATATGACATAATTTGAGGCAAAATTGCAGAAATTTCACTTATTTCAGAAAAAAAAAGGAGAAATTTTCTTTTTGGGGGCAAAAAGTCAAAAATTTCTTTTATTTAGGTACAAAATTTCAGAATTTTTTCTTATTTTGGGGCAAAAAGGCAGAAATTTCCCATATTTTGGGGCAAAAATGCAGAAATTCCCCTTATTTTGAGGTAAAAAAGCTGAAATTCCCCTTATTTGTGTGCAAAAGGGCAGAAATTCCCCTTATTTTGGGACAAAACTCAAAATTTCAATTATTTTGGGGCAAAATTGCAGAAATTTCACTTATTTCAGGGAAATAAGTCTGAAATTTTCCATATTTTGGGGCAAAAAAAGACAGAAATAACCTTTGTTTTGGGGGAAAAAGACAGAAATTCCACTTATTTAGAGGCAAAAAATCAGAAATTCCCCTTATTTTGGAGAAAACTGAAGAAATTTCCCTTTTTTATGGCAAAAAGGTATGCATCTTCTTATTTTCGGGCAAAAAGGCAGAAATTCCCTGTTTTTGAAGCAAAATTGCAGAAATTCCCCTAATTGTGGGGCAAAAAGGCAGAAATTCCCTATATGTTAGGGCAAAAAGACAGAAATTCTCCTTATTTTGGGGCAAAACTCAGAAATTCCACTTGTTTTAAGGCAAAATTCCAGAAATTTCCCTTATTTTGGGGCAAAATTGCAGAAATTTCACTTATTTTGGGGCAAAATTGCAGAAATTTCACTTATTTTAAGGCAAAATTGCAGAAATTTCACTTATTTCAGGAAAAAAGGCAGAAGTTTTCCTTATTTTGGAGCAAAAAGGCAGAAATTCCAAATATTTTGTGGCAAAAATGCAGAAATTCCCCTTATTTTGAGGTAAAAAGGCTGAAATTCCCCTTTTTTGGGGGCAAAAAGGCAGAAATTTCCCTAATTTTTGGGCAAAATTGTAGAAATTTCACTTACTTCAAGGTAATAAGTCAGAAATTTTCCTTATTTTGGGGCAAAAAAGACAGGAAATCCCTTTGTTTTGGGGGAAAAAACAGAAATTCCACTTATTAAGAGCCAAAAAAGCAGAAATTCCCCTTATTTTGGAGCAAAAATGAAGAAATATCTTTTTTTTATGGCAAAAAGGTATGCATTCTTCTTGTTTTCGGGCAAAAAGGCAGAAATTCCCCCTGTTTTAAAGCAAAATTGCAGAAATTCCCCTAATTGTGGAGCAAAAAGGCAGAAATTCCCTATATGTTGGGGCAAAAAGACAGAAATTCTCTTTATTTTGGGGCAAAACTCAGAAATTCCACTTATTTGGGGCAAAATTCCAGAAATTTCTCTTATTTTGAGGCGAAATTGCAGAAATTTCACTTATTTTGGGGCAAAATTGCACAAATTTCACTTATGTCAGTAAAAAAAAGCAGAACTTTTCTTTTTTCGGACAAAAAGTCAGAAATTTCTTTTATTTTGGTACAAAATTGTAGAAATTGTTCTTATTTTGGGGCAAAAACGCAGAAATTTCCCATATTTTGAGGCAAAAATGCAGAAATTCCCATTATTTTGTGGTAAAAAGGCTGAAATTACTTTTATTTGGGGGCAAAAAGGCAAAAATTTTCCTCATTTTGGGGCAAAATTGCAGAAATTGCACTTATTTCAGGGAATAAGTCAGAAATTTTCCTTATATTGGGGCAAAAAAGACAGAAATTCCCTTTGTTTTGGGGGAAAAAGACAGAAATTCCACTTATTTAGAGGCAAAAAAGCAGAAATTCCCCTTATTTTGGAGCAAAAATGAAGAAATTTTCCTTTTTTATGGCAAAAAGGTATGCATTTTTCTTATTTTCGGGCAAAAAGGCAGAAATTCCCCGTATTTTGGAGAAAATTGCAGAAATTCCCCTAATTGTGGGGCAAAAAGGCAGAAATTCCCTATACATTAGGGCAAAAATGCAGAAATTCTCCTTATTTTGGGGCAAAACTCAGAATTTTCACTTATTTTGGGGCAAAATTGCAGAAATTTCACTTATTTCAGAAAAAAAGCAGAAATTTCACTTATTTTGGGGCAAAAAGGCAGAAATTTCTTTCATTTTGGTACAAAATTGCAGAAATTTTTCTTATTTTTGGGTAAAAAGGCAGAAATTCCCCATATTTTGGAACAAAAATGAAGAAATTCTCCTTATTTTGAGGTAAAAAGGCTGAAATTCCCTTTATTTGTGGGCAAAAAGGCAGAAATTTCTCTTATTTAGGGGCAAAATTGCAGAAATTTCACTTATTTCAGGGTAATAAGTCAGAAATTTTCCTTATTTTGGGGCAAAAAAGACAGAAATTCCCTTCGTTCTGGGGGAAAAATAACAGAAATTCCACTTATTTACAAGCAAAAAAGCAGAAATTCCCCTTATTTTGGAGCAAAAATAAAGAAATTTCCCTTTTTTATGGCAAAAAGGTATGCATTCTGCTTGTTTTCGGGCAAAAAGGCAGAAATTCCCCGTTTTTTGGAGCAAAATTGCAGAAAATTCCCTTATTGTGGGGTAAAAAGGCAGAAATGCCCAATATGTTGGGGCAAAAACACAGAAATTCTCCTTATTTTGGGGCAAAACTCAGAAATTTCACTTATTTTGGGGCAAAATTGCAGAAATTTCACTTATTTCAGAAAAAAAACAGAAATTTTCTTATTTTGGGGCAAAAAGGCAGAAATTTCTTTTATTTTGGTACAAAATTGCAGAAATTTTTCTTATTATGGGCAATAAGGCAGAAATTTCCCATATTTTGGGGCAAAAATGCAGAAATTCCCCTTATTTTGAAGTAAAAATGCTGAAATTCCCCTTATTTGGGGGCAAAAAGGCAGAAATTTCCCTTATTTTGGGGCAAAACTCAGAAATTTCAATTATTTTGGAGCAAAATTGCAGAAATTTCACTTATTTCAGGGTAATAAGTCTGAAATTTTCCTTATTTTGGGGCAAAAAAGACAGAAATTCCCTTTGTTTTGGGGGAAAAAGACAGAAATTCCACTTATTTAGAGGCAAAAAATCAGAAATTCCCCTTATTTTGGAGCAAAAATGAAGAAATTTCCCTTTATCATGGCAAAAAGGTATGCATCTTCTTATTTTCAGGCAAAAAGGCAGAAATTCCCTGTATTTTGATGCAAAATTGCAGAAATTCCCCTAATTGTGGGGCAAAAAGGCAGAAATTCCCTATATGTTAGGGCAAAAAGACAGAAATTCTCCTCATTTTGGGGCAAAACTCAGAAATTCCACTTATTTTGGGGCAAAATTCCAGAAATTTCCCTTATTTTGGGACGAAATTGCAGAAATTTCACTTATTTTGGGGCAAAATTGCAGAAATTTCACTTATTTCAGGAAAAAAGGCAGAAGTTTTCCTTATTTTGGAGCAAAAAGGCAGAAATTCCAAATATTTTGTGGCAAAAATGCAGAAATTCCCCTTATTTTTAGGTAAAAATGCTGAAATTCCCCTTATTTGGGCGCAAAAAGGCAGAAATTTCCCTTATTTTGGGGCAAAATTGCAGAAATTTCACTTATTTCAGGAAAAAAGGCAGAAGTTTTCCTTATTTTGGAGCAAAAAGGCAGAAATTCCAAATATTTTGTGGCAAAAATGCAGAAATTCCCCTTATTTTTAGGTAAAAATGCTGAAATTCCCCTTATTTGGGCGCAAAAGGGCAGAAATTTCCCTTATTTTGGGGCAAAATTGCAGAAATTTCACTTATTTCAGGAAAAAAGGCAGAAGTTTTCCTTATTTTGGAGCAAAAAGGCAGAAATTCCAAATATTTTGTGGCAAAAATGCAGAAATTCCCCTTATTTTTAGGTAAAAATGCTGAAATTCCCCTTATTTGGGTGCAAAAAGGCAGAAATTTCCCTTATTTTGGGGCAAAATTGCAGAAATTTCACTTACTTCAGGGTAATAAGTCAGAAAATTTCCTTATTTTGGAGCAAAAAAGACAGAAATTCCCTTTGTTTTGGGGGGAAAAGACAGAAATTCCAATTATTAAGAGGCAAAAAAAGCAGAAGTTCCCCTTATTTTGGAGCAAAAATGAAGAAATTTCCCTTTTTTATGGCAAAAAGTTATGCATTCTTCTTGTTTTCAGGCAAAAAAGCAGAAATTCCCCGTATTTTCGAGCAAAATTGCAGAAATTCCCATAATTGTGGGGCAAAAAGGCAGAAATTCCCTATATGTTGGGGCAAAATAACAGAAATTCTCCTTATTTTGGGGCAAAACTCAGAAATTCCACTTATTTTGGGGCAAAATTCGAGAAATTTCCCTTATTTTGGGGCAAAACTCAGAATTTTCATTTATTTTGGGGCAAAATTGCAGAAATTTCACTTATTTCAGAAAAAAAAGCAGAAATTTCACTTATTTTTGGGCAAAAAGGCAGAAATTTCTTTTATTTTGGTACAAAATTGCAGAAATTTTGCTTATTTTGGGGCAAAAAGGCAGAAATTTCCCATATTTTGGGGTAAAATGCAGAAATTTCTCTTATTTTGAGGTAAAAAGGCTGATATTTTCTTTATTTGGGGGCAAAAAGGCAGAAATTTCCCTTATTTTGGGGCAAAATTGCAGAAACTTCACTTATTTCAGGGTAATAAGTCAGAAATTTTCCTTATTTTGGGGCTAAAAAGAAAGAAATTCCCTTTGTTTTGGGGTAAAAAGACAGAAATTCCACTTATTTGGAGGCAAAAAAAGCAGAAAATCTTCTTATTTTGGAGCAAAAATGAAGAAATTTCCCTTTTTTATGGCAAAAAGGTATGTATTCTCCTTATTTTCGGGCAAAAAGGCAGAAATTCCCCGTATTTTGGAGAAAATTGCAGAAATTCCCCTAATTGTGGGGCAAAAAGACAGAAATTCCCTATATGTTGGGGCAAAAAGACAGAAATTCTCCTTATTTTGGGGCAAAACTCAGAAATTTCACTTATTCTGGGGCAAAATTGAAGAAATTTCACTTATTTCAGAAAAAAAAGCAAAAATTTTCTTAATTTGGGGCAAAAAGGCAGAAATTTCTTTTATTTTGATACAAAATTGCAGAAATTTTTCTTTTTTTGGGAAAAAGGCAGAAATTTCTCATATTTTGGGGCAAAAATGCAGAAATACCTCTTATTTTAAGGTAAAAATGTTGAACTTCCCCTTATTTGGGGGCAAAAAGGCAGAAATTTCCCTTATTTTGGGGCAAAACTTAGAAATTTCAATTATTTTGGGGCAAAATTGCAAAAATTTCACTTATTTCCGAAAAAAAGCAGAAATTTTCTAATTTTGGGGCAAAAGGGCAGATATTTCTTTTATTTTGGTACAAAATTGCAGAAATTTTCCTTATTTTGGGGCAAAAAGGCAAACATTTCCCATATTTTGGGGCAAAAATGCAGAAATTCCCCTTCTTTTGAGGTAAAAAGGCTGAAATTTTCCTTATTTGGGGGCAAAAAGGCAGAAATTTCCATTATTTAGTGGCAAAATTGCAGAAATTACAATTATTTCAGAATAATAAGTCAGAAATTATCTTTATTTTGGTGCAAAAAGACAGAAATTCCCTTTGTTTTGGGGGAAAAATACAGAAATTCCACTTATTTAGAGGCAAAAAAAGCAGAAATTCCCCTTATTTTGGAGCAAAAATGAAGAAATTTCCCTTTTTTGTGGCAAAAAGCTATGCATTCTTCTTATTTTCGGGCAAAAAGGCAGAAATTCCCCGTATTTTGGAGCAAAATTGCAGAAATTCCCTTAATTGTGGGGCAAAAAGTCAGAAATTCCCTATATGTTGGGGCAAAAAGACAGAGTCTCCTTATTTGGGGCAAAACTCAGAAATTCCACTTATTTTGGGGCAAAATTCCAGAAATTTCCCTTATTTGGGGGCAAAATTGCAGAAATTTTACTTATTTTGGGGCAAAATTGCAGAAATTTCACTTATTTCAGGGAAAAAATAGAAATTTTCTTATTTTGGGGCAAAAAGGCAAAAATTTCTTTTATTTTGGTACAAAATTGCAGAAATTTTTCTTATTTTGGGCAAAAAGGCAGAAATTTTCCATATTTAGGGGCAAAAATGCAGAAATTCCCCATATTTTGAGGTAAAAATTCTGAAATTTTCCTTATTTTGTGGCAAAAAGGCAAAAATTCCCCTTATTTTGGGGCAAAAAGCAGACATTTTCCTTATTTTGAAGAAAAATTTTAGAAATTTAACTTATATCAGGGCAAAAAGTCAGAAATTCTCCTTATTTTGGGGCAAAAAGACAGAAATTTGGTTTATTTTTGGGGAAAGGGGAGAAATTGCACTTCTTTTGAGTAAAAAAGGCAGAAAATTCCCTTATTTTGGGGTAAAAATGAAGAAATTTCGCTTTTTTATGGCAAAAAGATATACATTCCCTTTATTATTGGGGGAAAAAGGCAGAAATTCCCCGTATTTTGGAGCAAAATTCCAGAAATTCCCCTAATTTTTGGGCAAAAACGCAGAACTTCCCCTTATTTTGGGGTAAAACTGCAGAAATTTCACTTATTTCGCGGCAAAATGGCAGAAATTCCCTTTATTTTCAGCGAAATAGGCAAAAAATCCCCGTATTTTGGAGCAAAATTGCAGAAATTCACCTAATTTGGGGTAAAACATGCAGTAATTTTCTTTATTTTGGGGCAAAAAACAGAAATTCCCTTTATTTGGGGGCAAAAGGCAGAAATTTCCCTTATTTTAGGGGAAAATTTGCAGAAATTTCCGTTATTTGGGGACAAAAAACAGAAATTCCCTTTATTTTGGGGCAAAATTGCAGAAAATTCCTTTATTATGGGGAAAAATTGCAGAAATTTCACTTATTTCAGAAAAAAGGCAGAAGTTTTCCTTATTTTGGGGCAAAAAGGCAGAAATTCCCATTATTTTGAGGTAAAAGGGCTGAAATTCCCCTTATTTCAGGGAAAAAAGACAGAAATTTCCCTTATTTTGGGGCAAAATTGCAGAAATTTCACTTACTTCTGGGTAACAAATCAGAAATTTTCCTTATTTTGGGGCAAAAAAGACAGAAATTCCCTTTGTATTGGGGGAAAAAGACAGAAATTCCACTTATTAAGAGGCAAAAAACCAGAAATTCCCCTTATTTTGGAGCAATAATGAAGAAAATTCCCTTTTTTATGGCAAAAAGGTATGCATTCTTCTTATTTTCGGGCAATAAGGCAGAAATTCCCCGTATTTTGGAGCAAAATTGCAGAAATTCCCCTAATTGTGGGGCAAAAAGGCAGAAATTCCCTATATGTTGGGGCAAAAAGACAGAAATTCTTTTTATTATGGGACAAAACTCAGAAATTTCACTTATTTTGGGGCAAAATTGCAGAAATATGACATATTTTGGGGCAAAATTGAAGAAATTTCACTTATTTCAGAAAAAAAAAGGAGAAATTTTCTTTTTGGGGGCAAACAGTCAAAAATTTCTTTTATTTAGGTACAAAATTTCAGAATTTGTTCTTATTTTGGGGCAAAAAGGCAGAAATTTCCCATATTTTGGGGCAAAAATGCAGAAATTCCCCTTATTTTAAGGTAAAAAAGCTGAAATTCCCCTTATTTGTGTGCAAAAGGGCAGAAATTCCCCTTATTTTGGGGCAAAACTCAGAAATTTCAATTATTTTGGGGCAAAATTGCAGAAATTTCACTTATTTCAGGGAAATAAGTCTGAAATTTTCCTTATTTTGGGGCAAAAAAAGACAGAAATAACCTTTGTTTTGGGGGAAAAAGACAGAAATTCCACTTATTTAGAGGCAAAAAAATCAGAAATTCCCCTTATTTTAAAGAAAACTGAAGAAATTTCCCTTTTTTATGGCAAAAAGGTATGCATCTTCTTATTTTCGGGCAAAAAGGCAGAAATTCCCTGTTTTTGAAGCAAAATTGCAGAAATTCCCCTAATTGTGGGGCAAAAAGGCAGAAATTCCCTATATGTTAGGGCAAAAAGACAGAAATTCTCCTTATTTTGGGGCAAACCTCAGAAATTCCACTTGTTTTAAGGCAAAATTCCAGAAATTTCCCTTATTTTGGGGCAAAATTGCAGAAATTTCACTTATTTTGGGGCAAAATTGCAGAAATTTCACTTATTTTAAGGCAAAATTGCAGAAATTTCACTTATTTCAGGAAAAAAGGCAGAAGTTTTCCTTATTTTGGGGCAAAAAGGCAGAAATTCCAAATATTTTCTGGCAAAAATGCAGAAATTCCCCTTATTTTGAGGTAAAAAGGCTGAAATTCCCCTTTTTTGGGGGCAAAAAGGCAGAAATTTCCCTAATTTTTGGGCAAAATTGTAGAAATTTCACTTACTTCAAGGTAATAAGTCAGAAATTTTCCTTATTTTGGGGCAAAAAAGAGAGGAAATCCCTTTGTTTTGGGGGAAAAAACAGAAATTCCACTTATTAAGAGCCAAAAAAGCAGAAATTCCCCTTATTTTGGAGCAAAAATGAAGAAATTTCTTTTTTTTAATGGCAAAAAGGTATGCATTCTTCTTGTTTTCGGGCAAAAAGGCAGAAATTCCCCCTGTTTTAAAGCAAAATTGCAGAAATTCCCCTAATTGTGGAGCAAAAAGGCAGAAATTCCCTATATGTTGGGGCAAAAAGACAGAAATTCTCTTTATTTTGGGGCAAAACTCAGAAATTCCACTTATTTTGGGGCAAAATTCCAGAAATTTCTCTTATTTTGAGGCGAAATTGCAGAAATTTCACTTATTTTGGGGCAAAATTGCACAAATTTCACTTATGTCAGTAAAAAAAAGCAGAACTTTTCTTTTTTGGGGCAAAAAGTCAGAAATTTCTTTTATTTTGGTACAAAATTGTAGAAATTGTTCTTATTTTGGGGCAAAAACGCAGAAATTTCCCATATTTTGAGGCAAAAATTCAGAAATTCCCATTATTTTGTGGTAAAAAGGCTGAAATTTCTTTTATTTGGGGGCAAAAAGGCAAAAATTTTCCTCATTTTGGGGCAAAATTGCAGAAATTTCACTTATTTCAGGGAATAAGTCAGAAATTTTCCTTATATTGGGGCAAAAAAGACAGAAATTCCCTTTGTTTTGGGGGAAAAAGACAGAAATTCCACTTATTTAGAGGCAAAAAAGCAGAAATTCCCCTTATTTTGGAGCAAAAATGAAGAAATTTTCCTTTTTTATGGCAAAAAGGTATGCATTTTTCTTATTTTCGGGCAAAAAGGCAGAAATTCCTCGTATTTTGAGCAAAATTGCAGAAATTCCTTTAATTGTGGGACAAAAAGGCAGAAATTCCCTATACATTAGGGCAAAAATACAGAATTTCTCCTTATTTTGGGGCAAAACTCAGAATTTTCACTTATTTTGGGGCAAAATTGCAGAAATTTCACTTATTTCAAAAAAAAGCAGAAATTTCACTTATTTTGGGGCAAAAAGGCAGAAATTTCTTTCATTTTGGTACAAAATTGCAGAAATTTTTCTTATTTTTGGGCAAAAAGGCAGAAATTCCTCATATTTTGGAACAAAAATGAAGAAATTCTCCTTATTTTGAGGTAAAAAGGCTGAAATTCCCTTTATTTGTGGGCAAAAAGGCAGAAATTTCCCTTATTTAGGGGCAAAATTGCAGAAATTTCACTTATTTCAGGGTAATAAGTCAGAAATTTTCCTTATTTTGGGGCAAAAAAGACAAAAATTCCCTTCGTTCTGGGGGAAAAAAAACAGAAATTCCACTTATTTACAAGCAAAAAAGCAGAAATTCCCCTTATTTTGGAGCAAAAATAAAGAAATTTCCCTTTTTTATAGCGAAAAGGTATGCATTCTGCTTGTTTTCGGGCAAAAAGGCAGAAATTCCCCGTTTTTTGGAGCAAAATTGCAGAAATTTCCCTTATTGTGGGGCAAAAAGGCAGAAATGCCCAATATGTTGGGGCAAAAACACAGAAATTCTCCTTATTTTGGGGCAAAACTCAGAAATTTCACTTATTTTGGGGCAAAATTGCAGAAATTTCACTTATTTCAGAAAAAAAACAGAAATTTTCTTATTTTGGGGCAAAAAGGCAGAAATTTCTTTTATTTTGGTACAAAATTGCAGAAATTTTTCTTATTATGGGCAAAAAGGCAGAAATTTCCCATATTTTGGGGCAAAAATGCAGAAATTCCCCTTATTTTGAAGTAAAAATGCTGAAATTCCCCTTATTTGGGGGCAAAAAGGCAGAAATTTCCCTTATTTTGGGGCAAAACTCAGAAATTTCAATTATTTTGGAGCAAAATTGCAGAAATTTCACTTATTTCAGGGTAATAAGTCTGAAATTTTCCTTATTTTGGGGCAAAAAAGACAGAAATTCCCTTTGTTTTGGGGGAAAAAGACAGAAATTCCACTTATTTAGAGGCAAAAAATCTGAAATTCCCCTTATTTTGGAGCAAAAATGAAGAAATTTCCCTTTTTCATGGCAAAAAGGTATGCATCTTCTTATTTTCAGGCAAAAATGCAGAAATTCCCTGTATTTTGATGCAAAATTGCAGAAATTCCCCTAATTGTGGGGCAAAAAGGCAGAAATTCCCTATATGTTAGGGCAAAAAGACAGAAATTCTCCTCATTTTGGGGCAAAACTCAGAAATTCCACTTATTTTGGGGCAAAATTCCAGAAATTTCCCTTATTTTGGGCCAAATTTCAGAAATTTCACTTATTTTGGGACAAAATTGCAGAAATTTCACTTATTTTGGGGCAAAATTGCAGAAATTTCACTTATTTCAGGAAAAAAAGGCAGAAGTTTTCCTTATTTTGGAGCAAAAAGGCAGAAATTCCAAATATTTTGTGGCAAAAATGCAGAAATTCCCCTTATTTTGAGGTAAAAATGCTGAAATTCCCCTTATTTGGGCGCAAAAAGGCAGAAATTTCCCTTATTTTGGGGCAAAATTGCAGAAATTTCACTTACTTCAGGGTAATAAGTCAGAAAATTTTTTTATTTTGGAGCAAAAAAGACAGAAATTCCCTTTGTTTTGGGGGAAAAAGACAGAAATTCCAATTATAAAGAGGCAAAAAAAGCAGAAGTTCCCCTTATTTTGGAGCAAAAATGAAGAAATTTCCCTTTTTTATGGCAAAAAGTTATGCATTCTTCTTGTTTTCAGGCAAAAAGGCAGAAATTCCCCGTATTTTCGAGCAAAATTGCAGAAATTCCCATAATTGTGGGGCAAAAAGGCAGAAATTCCCTATATGTTGGGTCAAAATAACAGAAATTCTCCTTATTTTGGGGCAAAACTCAGAAATTCCACTTATTTTGGGGCAAAAAGGCAGAAATTTCCCATATTTTGGGGTAAAATGCAGAAATTTCTCTTATTTTGAGGTAAAAAGGCTGATATTTTCTTTATTTGGGGGCAAAAAGGCAGAAATTTCCCTCATTTTGGGGCAAAATTGCAGAAATTTCACTTATTTCAGGGTAATAAGTCAGAAATTTTCCTTATTTTGGGGCTAAAAAGAAAGAAATTCCCTTTGTTTTGGGGTAAAAAGACAGAAATTCCACTTATTTGGAGGCAAAAAAAGCAGAAATTCCCCTTATTTTGGAGCAAAAATGAAGAAATTTCCCTTTTTTATGGCAAAAAGGTATGTATTCTTCTTATTTTCGGGCAAAAAGGCAGAAATTCCCCGTATTTTGGAGAAAATTGCAGAAATTCCCCTAATTGTGGGGAAAAAAGACAGAAATTCCCTATATGTTGGGGCATAAAGACAGAAATTCTCCTTATTTTGGGGCAAAACTCAGAAATTTCACTTATTCTGGGGCAAAATTGCAGAAATTTTAATTATTTCAGAAAAAAAGTAAAAATTTTCTTATTTTGGGGCGAAAAGGCAGAAATTTCTTTTATTTTGATACAAAATTGCAGAAATTATTCTTTTTTTGGGAAAAAGGCAGAAATTTCTCATATTTTGGGGCAAAAATGCAGAAATTCCCCTTATTTTAAGGTAAAAATGCTGAACTTCCCCTTATTAGGGGGCAAAAAGGCAGAAATTTCCCTTATTTTGGGGCAAAACTTAGAAATTTCAATTATTTTGGGGCAAAATTGCAAAAATTTCACTTATTTCCGAAAAAAAGCAGAAATTTTCTAATTTTGGGGCAAAAAGGCAGATATTTCTTTTATTTTGGTACAAAATTGCAGAAATTTTTCTTATTTTGGGGCAAAAAGGCAAACATTTCCCATATTTTGGGGCAAAAATGCAGAAATTCCCCTTCTTTTGAGGTAAAAAGGCTGAAATTCCCCTTATTTTGGTGCAAAAAGACAGAAATTCCCTTTGTTTTGGGGGAAAAAGACAGAAATTCCACTTATTTAGAGGCAAAAAAGCAAAAATTCCCCTTATTTTGGAGCAAAAATGAAGAAATTTCCCTTTTCTATGGCAAAAACGTATGATTCTTCTTATTTTCGGGTAAAAAGACAGAAATTACCCGTTTTTTGGAGCAAAATTGCAGAAATCCCCCTAATTGTGGGCCAAAAAGGCAGAAATTCCCTATATGTTGGGTCAAAAAGACAGAAATTCTCCTTATTTTAGGGCAAAACTCAGAAATTCCTTATTTTGGGGCAAAATTCCAGAAATTTCCCTTATTTCAGGGAAAAATGTAGAAATTTTCTTATTTTGGGGCAAAAAGGCAGAAATTTCTTTATTTTTGTACAATTTCAGAAATTTTTCTTATTTTGGGCAAAAAGGCAGAAATTTCTTTTATTTTGGTACAAAATTGCAGAAATTCCCCTTATTTTGAGGTAAAAATTCTGAAATTCCCCTTATTTTGTGGCAAAAAGGCAGAAATTCCCATTATTTTGGGGCAAAAACAGACATTTCCCTTATTTTGGGAAAAAATTTTAGAAATTTAACTTATTTCAGGGCAAAAAGTCTGAAATTCCCCTTATTTTGGGGCAAAAAGACAGAAATTCGGTTTATTTTTGGGGAAAAGTGAGAAATTGCACTTCTTTTGAGTCAAAAAGGTGGAAAAGTCCCTTATTTTGGGGTAAAAATGAAGAAATTTCCCTTTTTTATGGCAAAAAGATATACATTCCCTTTATTATTGGAGGAAAAAGGGCAGAAATTCCCCGTATTTTGGAGCAAAATTGCAGAAATTCCCCTAATTTTTGGGCAAAAACGCAGAACTTCCCCTTATTTTGGGGTAAAACTGAAGAAATTTCACTTATTTCGTGGAAAAATGGAAGTAATTCCCTTTATTTTCAGCGAAAAAGGCAGAAAATCCCCATATTTTGGAGCAAAATTGCAGAAATTCATCTAATTTTGGGGTAAAACATGCAGTAATTTTCTTTATTTTGGGGCAAAAATGCAGAAATTCCCCTTTTTTGGGGGCAAAAGGCAGAAATTTCCCTTATTTTAGTGCAAAATTTCAGAAATTTCCCTTATTTGGGGACAAAAAACAGAAATTCCCTTTATTTTGGGGCAAAATTGCAGAAAATTCCTTTATTATGGGGAAAAATTGCAGAAATTTCTTTTATTTTAAGGCAAAATTGCAGAAATTTCACTTATTTCAGGAAAAAAGGCAGAAGTTTTCCTTATTTTGGGGCAAAAAGGCAGAAATTCCAAATATTTTGTGGCAAAAATGCAGAAATTCCCCTTATTTTGAGGGAAAAATGCTGAAATTCCCCTTATATCGGGGAAAAAAGGCAGAAATTTCCCTTATTTTGGGACAAAATTGCAGAAATTTCACTTACTTCTGGGTAACAAGTCAGAAATTTTCCTTATTTTGGGGCAAAAAAGACAGAAATTCCCTTTGTATTGGGGGAAAAAGACAGAAATTCCACTTATTAAGAGGCAAAAAGCAGAAATTCCCCTTATTTTGGAGCAAAAATGTAGAAATTTCCCTTTTTTATGGCAAAAAGGTATGCATTCTTCTTATTTTTGGGCAAAAAGGCAGAAATTCCCCGTATTTTCGAGCAAAATTGCAGAAATTCCCCTAATTGTGGGGCAAAAAGCCAGAAATTCCCTATATGTTTGGGCAAAAAGACAGAAATTCTTTTTATTATGGGGCAAAACTCAGAAATTTCACTTATTTTGGGGCAAAATTGCAGAAATTTCACATATTTTGGGGCAAAATTGCAGAAATATCACTTATTTCAGAAAAAAAGCAAAAATTTTCTTTTTTGGGGCAAAAAGTCAGAAATTTCTTTTATTTAGGTACAAAATTGCAGAATTTGTTCTTATTTTGGGGCAAAAAGGTAGAAATTTCCCATATTTTGGGGCAAAAATGCAGAAATTTCCCTTATTTTCAGGTAAAAAGGCTGATATTTTCCTTATTTGGGGGCAAAAAGGCAGAAATTTCTCTCATTTTGGGGCAAAATTGCAGAAATTTCACTTATTTCAGGGTAATAAGTCAGAAATTTTCCTTATTTTGGGGCAAAAAAGACAGAAATTCCCTTTGTTTTGGGGGAAAAAGACAGAAATTCCACTTATTTAGAGGCAAAAAAGCAGAAATTCCCCTTATTTTGGAGCAAAAATGAAGAAATTTCCCTCTTATGGCAAAAAGGTATGCATTCTTCTTATTTTCGGGCAAAAAGGCAGAAATTCCCCGTATTTTAGAGCAAAATTGCAGAAAATCCCCTAATTGTGGGGCAAAAAGGCAGAAATTCTCTATATGTTGGGGCAAAAAGACAGAAATTCTCCTTATTTTGGGGCAAAACTCAGAAATTTCACTTATTTTGGGGCAAAATTGAAGAAATTTCACTTATTTCAGAAAAGAAGCAGAAATTTTCTTATTTTGGGGCAAAAAGGCAGAAATTTCTTTTATTTTGGTACAAAATTGCAGAAATTTTTCTTCTTTTGGGAAAAAAACAAAAATTTCCCATATTTTGGGGCAAAAATGCAGAAATTCCCCTTATTTTAAGGTAAAAATGCGGAAATTCCCTTTATTTGGGGGCAAAAAGGCAGAAATTTCCCTTATTTTGGGGCAAAACTCAGAAATTTCAATTATTTTAAGGCAAAATTGCAGAAATTTCACTTATTTCCGAAAAAAAAGCAAAAACTTTCTAATTTTGGGGCAAAAAGGCAGATATTTCTTTTATTTTAGTACAAAATTGCAGAAATTTTTTATATTTTGGGGCAAAAAGGCAGACATTTCCCATATTTTGGGGCAAAATGCAGAAATTCCCCTTATTTTAAGGTAAAAAGTCTGAAATTCCCCTTATTTGGGGGCAAAAAGGCAGAAATTTCACTCATTTTGGGGCAAAATTGCAGAAATTTCACTTATTTCAGAATAATAAGTCAGAAATTTTCCTTATTTTGGGGCAAAAGACAGAAATTCCCTTTGTTTTGGGGGAAAAACAAAGAAATTGCACTTATTTAGAGGCAAAAAAGCAGAAATTCCCCTTATTTTGGTGCAAAAATAAAGAAATTTCCCTTTTTATGGCAAAAAGATATGCATTCTTCTTATTTTCGGGCAAAAAGGCAGAAATTCCTCGTATTTTGGAGCACAATTGCCGAAATTCCCTTAATTGTGGGGCAAAAAGTCAGAAATTCCCTATATGTTGGAGCAAAAAGACAGAAATTCTCCTTATTTTGGGGCAAAACTCAGAAATTCCACTTATTATGGGGAAAAATTCTAGAAATTTCCCTTATTTTGGGGCAAAATTGCAAAAATTTCACTTATTTTGGGGCAAAATTGCAGAAATTTCACTTATTTCAAGGAAAAAAATCAGAAATTTTCTTAATTTGGGGCAAAAAGGCAGAAATTTTTCTTATTTTGGGCAAAAAGGCAGAAATTTCGATATTTAGGAAAAAAATGCAGAAATTCCTCTTATTTTGCGGTATAAATTCTGAAATTCCCCTTATTTTGTGGCAAAAGGCAGAAATTCCCTTATTTTGGGGCAAAAAGCAAACATTTCCCTTATTTTGGGGAAAAATTTCAGAAATTTAACTTATTTCAGGGCAAAAAGTCAGAAAGTCCCCTTATTTTGGTGCAAAAAGACAGAAATTCTGTTATTTTTGGGGAAAAGTGAGAAATTGCACTTATTTTGAGTCAAAAAGGTGGAAAATTCCCTTATTTTGGGGTAAAAATAAAGAAATTTCCCTTTTTTATGGCAAAAAGATATACATTCTCTTTATTTTCGGGCAAAAAGGCAGAAATTCCCCGTATTTTGGAGCAAAATTGCAGAAATTCCCCTAATTTTTGGGTAAAAACGCATAACTTCCCCTTAATTTGGGGTAAAACTCCAGAAATTTCACTTATTTCACGGCAAAATGGCAAAAATTCTCTTTATTTTCGGCGAAAAATGCAGAAAATCCCCGTATTTTGGAGCAAAATTGCAGATATTCACCTAATTTTGGGGTAAAACATGCAGTAATTTTCTTTATTTTGGGGCAAAAATGCAGAAATTCCCCTTATTTTCGGGCAAAAGGCAGAAATTCCCCTTATTTTAGGGCAAAATTGCAGAAATTTCCCTTATTTGGGGACAAAAAACAGAAATTCCCTTTATTTTGGGGCAAAATTGCAGAAAATTCCTTTATTATGGGGAAAAATTGCAGAAATTTCTTTTATTTTAAGGCAAAATAGCAGAAATTTCACTTATTTCAGGAAAAAAGGCAGAAGTTTTCCTTATTTTGGGACAAAAAGGCAGAAATTTCAAATATTTTGTGGCAAAAATGCAGAAATGCCCTTTTTTGAGGTAAAAAGGCTAAAATTCCCATTATTTGGGAAAAAAAGGCAGAAATTTTTCATATTTTGGGGAAAAATTGCAGAAATTTCACTTACTTCAGGGTAACAAGTCAGAAATTTTCCTTATTATGTGGCAAAAAGACAGAAATTCCCTTTGTATTGGGGGAAAAAGACAGAAATTCCACTTATTAAGAGGCAAAAAAGCAGAAATTCCCCTTATTTTGGAGCAAAAATGAAGAAATTTCCCTTTTTTATGGCAAAAAGGTATGCATTCTTCTTATTTTCGGGCAAAAAGACAGAAATTTTTTGTATTTTGGAGCAAAATTGCAGAAATTCCCCTAATTGTGGGGCAAAAAGCCAGAAATTCCCTATATGTTGGGGCAAAAAGACAGAAATTCTTTTTATTATGGGGCAAAACTCAGAAATTTCACTTATTTTGGGGCAAAATTGCAGAAATACCACTTATTGAAAAAAAAAAGCAAAAAATTTCTTTTTTGGGGCAAAAAGTCAGAAATTTCTTTTATTTAGGTACAAAATTGCAGAATTTGTTCTTATTTTGGGGCAAAAACGCAGAAATTTCCCATATTTTGGGGCAAAAATGCAGAAATTTCCCTTATTTTGAGATAAAAAGGCTGATATTTTCCTTATTTGGGGGCAAAAAGGCAGAAATTTCCCTCATTTTGGGGCAAAATTGCAGAAATTTCACTTATTTCAGGGTAATAAGTCAAAAATTTTTCTTATTTTGGGGCAAAAAAAACAGAAATTCCCTTTAATTTGGAGGAAAAAGTCAGAAATTCCACTTATTTAGAGGCAAAAAAGCATAAATTCCCCTTATTTTGGAGCAAAAATGAAGAAATTTCCCTCTTGTGGCAAAAAGGTATGCATTCTTCTTATTTTCGGGCAAAAAGGCAGAAATTCCCCGTATTTTAGAGCAAAATTGCAGAAAATCCCCTAATTGTGGGGCAAAAAGGCAGAAATTCCCTATATGTTGTTGCAAAAAGACAGAAATTCTCCTTATTTTGGGGCAAAACTCAGAAATTTCCGTTATTTTGGGGCAAAATTGCAGAAATTTCACTTATTTCAGAAAAAAAAGCAGAAATTTTCTTTTTTGGGGCAAAAAGTCAGAAATTTCTTTTATTTAGGTACAAAATTGCAGAATTTGTTCTGATTTTGGGGCAAAAAGGCAGAAATTTTCCATATTTTGGGGCAAAAATGCAGAAATTTCCCTTATTTTGAGGTAAAAAGGCTGATATTTTCCTTATTTGGGGGAAAAAAGGCAGAAATTTCCCTCATTTTGGGGCAAAATTGCAGAAATTTCACTTATTTCAGGGTAATAAGTCAAAAATTTTCCTTATTTTGGGGCAAAAAAGACAGAAATTCCCTTTGTTTTGGGGGAAAATACAGAAATTCCACTTATTTAGAGGCAAAAAAGCAGAAATTCCCTTTATTTTGGAGCAAAAATGAAGAAATTTCCCTTTTTTATGGCAAAAAGGTATGCATTCTTTTAATTTTCGGGCAAAAAGACAGAAATTCCCCGTATTTGGGAGCAAAATTGCAGAAATCCCCCTAATTGTGGGCCAAAAAGGCAGAAATTCCCTATATGTTGGGGCAAAAAGACAGAAATTCTCCTTATTTTGAGGCAAAACTCAGAAATTTCACTTATTTTAGGGCAAAATTGCAGAAATTTCACTTATTTCAGAAAAAAAGCAGAAATTTTCTTATTTTGGGGCAAAAAGACAGAAATTTCTTTTATTTTGGTACAAAATTGCAGAAATTTTTCTTATTTTGGGGCAAAAACGCAGAAATTTCCCATATTTTGGGGCAAAAATGCAGAAATTCCCCTTATTTTGATTTAAAAAGGCTGAAATTTTCCTTCTTTGGGGGCAAAGAGGCAGAAATTTTCCTCATTTTGGGGCAAAATTGCAGAAATTTCACTTATTTCAGGGTAATGAGTCAGAAATTTTCCTTATTTGGGGGCAAAAAAGACAGAAATCCCCTTTGTTTTGGGGGAAAAAAACAGAAATTCCACTTATTTAGAGGCAAAAAAGCAGAAATTCCTTTTATTTTAAAGCAAAAATGAAGAAATTTCCCTTTTTATGGCAAAAAGGTATGCATTCTTCTTGTTTTCGGGCAAAAAGGCAGAAATTCCCCGTATTTTGGAGCAAAATTGCAGAAATTCCCCTAATTGTGGGGCAAAAAGGCAGAAATTCACTATATGTTGGGGAAAAACAGAAATTCTCCTTATTTTGGGGCAAAACTCAGAAATTTCACTTATTTTGGGGCAAAAGTGCAGAAATTCACATATTTTGGGGCAAAATTGCAGAAATTTCACTTATTTCAGAAAAAAAAAGCAGAAATTTTCTTTGTTGGGGCAAAAGTCAGAAATTTCTTTTATTTAGGTACAAAATTGCAGAATTTGTTCTTATTTTGCGGCAAAAGGGCAGAAATTTCCCATATTTAGGGGCAAAAATGCAGAAATTTTCCTTATTTTCAGGTAAAAAGACTGATATTTTCCTTATTTGGGGGCAAAAAGGCAGAAATTTCCCTCATTTTGGGGCAAAATTGCAGAAATTTCACATATTTCAGGGTAATAAGTCAGAAATTTTTCTCATTTTGGGGCAAAAAAGACAGAAATTCCCTTTGTATTGGGGGAAAAATACAGAAATTCCACTTATTTAGAGGCAAAAAAGCAGAAATTCCCCTTATTTTGGAGCAAAAATGAAGAAATTTTCCTTTTTTATGGCAAAAAGTTATGCATTCTTCTTATTTTCGGGCAAAAAGGCAGTAATTCTCTCTATTTTGGAGCAAAATTGCAGAAATTTCCCTAATTGTGGGGCAAAAAGGCAGAAATTCCCTATATGTTGGGGCAAAAACAGAAATTCTCCTTATTTTGGGGCAAAACTCAGAAATTTCACTTATTTTGGGGCAAAATTGCAGAAATTTTTCTTATTTTGGGGCAAAATTGCCGAAATTTCACATATTTTGAGGCAAAATTTCAGAAATTTCACTTATTTCAGAAAAAAAAGCAGAAATTGTTCTTATTTTGGGGCAAAAAGTCAGAAATTTCTTTTATTTTGGTACAAAATTGCAGAATTTGTTCTTATTTTGAGGCAAAAAGGCAGAAATTTCACATATTTTGGGGCAAAAATGCGGAAATTCCCCTTATTTTGAGGTAAAAAGGCTGAAATTCCCCTTATATGGGGGAAAAAATGCAGAAATTTCCCTTATTTTGGGGCAAAATTGCAGAAATTTCACTTACTTCAGGGTAACAAGTCAGGAATTTTCCTTATTTTGGGGCAAAAAAGACAGAAATTCCCTTTGTATTGGGGGAAAAAGACAGAAATTCCACTTATTAAGAGGCAAACAAGCAGAAATTCCCCTTATTTTGGAGCAAAAATAAAGAAATTTCCCTTTTTTATGGCAAAAAGGTATGCATTCTTCTTGTTTTCGGGCAAAAAGGCAGAAATTCCCCGTATTTGGGAGCAAAATTGCAGAAATCCCCCTAATTGTGGGCCAAAAAGGCAGAAAACCCTATATGTTGGGGCAAAAAGACAGAAATTCTCCTTATTTTGAGGCAAAACTCAGAAATTTCACTTATTTTAGGGCAAAATTGCAGAAATTTCACTTATTTCAGAAAAAAAGCAGAAATTTTCTTATTTTGGGGCAAAAAGACAGAAATTTCTTTTATTTTGGTACAAAATTGCGGAAATTTTTCTTATTTTGGGGCAAAAAGCAGAAATTTCCCATATTTTGGGGCAAAAATGCAGAAATTCCCCTTATTTTGAGTTAAAAAGGCTGAAATTCCCCTTATTTGGGGGCAAAGAGGCAGAAATTTTCCTCATTTTCGGGCAAAATTGCAGAAATTTCACTTATTTCAGGGTAATGAGTCAGAAATTTTCCTTATTTGGGGGCAAAAAAGACAGAAATCCCCTTAGTTTTGGGGGAAAAAAACAGAAATTCCACTTATTTAGAGGCAAAAAAGCAGAAATTCCCCTTATTTTCGAGCAAAAATGAAAAAATTTTCCTTTTTTATGGCAAAAAGTTATGCATTCTTCTTATTTTCCAGCAAAAAGGCAGTAATTCCCTCTATTTTGGAGCAAAATTGCAGAAATTTCCCTAATTGTGGTGCAAAACGGCATAAATTCCCTATATGTTGGGGCAAAAACAGAAATTCTCCTTATTTTGGGGCAAAACTCAGAAATTTCACTTATTTTGGGGCAAAACTGCAGAAATTCACATATTTTGGGGCAAAATTGCAGAAATTTCACTTATTTCAGAAAAAAAAGCAGAAATTTTCTTTGTTGGGGCAAAAGTCAGAAATTTCTTTTATTTAGGTACAAAATTGCAGAATTTGTTCTTATTTTGCGGCAAAAGGGCAGAAATATTCCATATTTTGGGGCCAAAATGCAAAAATTTTCCTTATTTTCAGGTAAAAAGACTGATATTTTCATTATTTGGGGGCAAAAAGGCAGAAATTTCCCTCATTTTGGGGCAAAATTGCAGAAATTTCACTTATTTCAGGGTAATAAGTCAGAAATTTTTCTCATTTTGGGGCAAAAAAAAACAGAAATTCCCTTTGTATTTGGGGAAAAAGACAGAAATTCCACTTATTTAGAGGCAAAAAAGCAAAAATTCCCCTTATTTTGGAGCAAAAATGAAGAAATTTTCCTTTTTTATGGCAAAAAGTTATGCATTCTTCTTATTTTCGGGCAAAAAGGCAGTAATTCCCTCTATTTTGGAGCAAAATTGCAGAAATTTCCCTAATTGTGGGGCAAAAAGGCAGAAATTCCCTATATGTTGGGGCAAAAACAGAAATTCTCCTTATTTTGGGGCAAAACTCAGAAATTTCACTTATTTTGGGGCAAAATTGCAGAAATTTTTCTTATTTTGGGGCAAAATTGCCGAAATTTCACATATTTTGAGGCAAAATTTCAGAAATTTCACTTGTTTCAGTAAAAAAAAGCAGAAATTGTTCTTATTTTGGGGCAAAAAGTCAGAAATTTCTTTTACTTTGGTACAAAATTGCAGAATTTGTTCTTATTTTGAGGCAAAAAGGCAGAAATTTCACATATTTTGGGGCAAAAATGCGGAAATTCCCCTTATTTTGAGGTAAAAAGGCTGAAATTCCCCTTATTTGGGGGAAAAAATGCAGAAATTTCCCTTATTTTGGGGCAAAATTGCAGAAATTTCACTTACTTCAGGGTAACAAGTCAGAAATTTTCCTTATTTTGGGGCAAAAAAGACAGAAATTCCCTTTGTATTGGGGGAAAAAGACAGAAATTCCACTTATTAAGAGGCAAACAAGCAGAAATTCCCCTTATTTTGGAGCAAAAATAAAGAAATTTCCCTTTTTTATGGCAAAAAGGTATGCATTCTTCTTGTTTTCGGGCAAAAAGGCAGAAATTCCCCGTATTTTGGAGCAAAATTGCAGAAATCCCCCTAATTGTGGGCCAAAAAGGCAGAAATTCCCTATATGTTTGGGCAAAAAGACAGAAATTCTCCTTATTTTGAGGCAAAACTCAGAAATTTCACTTATTTTAGGGCAAAATTGCAGAAATTTCACTTATTTCAGAAAAAAAGCAGAAATTTTCTTGTTTTGGGGCAAAAAGACAGAAATTTCTTTTATTTTGGTAAAAATTGCAGAAATTTTTCTTATTTTGGGGCAAAAAGGCAGAAATTTCCCATATTTTGGGGCAAAAATGCAGAAATTCCCCTTATTTTGAGGTATAAAGGCTGAAATTCCCCTTATTTGGGGGCAAAAAGGCAGAAATTTCCCTTATTTTGGTGCAAAATTGCAGAAATTTCACTTATTTCAGGGTAATAAGTCACAAATTTTCCTTATTTTGGGGCAAAAAACACAGAAATTCCCTTTGTTTTGGGGGGAAAAGACAGAAATTCCACTTATTTAGAGGCAAAAAAGCAGAAATTCCCCTGATTTTGGAGAAAAATGAAGAAATTTCTTTTTTTATGGCAAAAACGTATGCATTCTTCTTGTTTTTGGGCAAAAAGGCAGAAATTCCCCATTTTTGGAGCAAAATTGCAGAAATTCCCCTAATTGTGGGGCAAAAAGGCAGAAATTCCCTATATGTTGGGGCAAAAAGACAGAAATTCTCCTTATTTTGGAAAAAAACTCCGAAATTCCACTTATTTTGGGGCAAAATTTTAGGAATTTCCCATATTTTGGGGCAAAACTGCAGAAATTTCACTTATTTTGGGGCAAAATTGCAGAAATTTCACTTATTTCTGAAAAAAAAAGCAGAAATTTTCTTTTTGGGGCAAAAAGTCAGAAATTTCTTTTACTTTGGTACAAAATTGCAGAAATTGTTATTATTTTGGGGCAAAAAGGCAGAAATTTCCCATATTTTAGGGCAAAAATGCAGAAATTCCCCTTATTTTGAGGTAAAAATGCTGAAATTCCCATTATTTGGAGGCAAAAAGGCAGAAATTTCCCTTATTTTGGGGCAAAATTAAAGAAATTTCAATTATTTCAGAATAATAAATCAGAAATTATCTTATTTTGGGGCAAAAAGACAGAAATTCCCTTTGTTTTGGGGGAAAAGACAGAAATTCCACTTATTTAGAGGCAAAAAAGCAGAAATTCCCCTTATTTTGGAGCAAAAATGAAGAAATTTCTCTTTTTAATGCAAAAAGGTATGCATTCTTCTTATTTTCGGGCAAAAAGACAGAAATTTCCCGTATTTTGCAGCAATATTGCAGAAATCCCCCTAATTGTGGGCCAAAAAGGCAGGGATTCCCTATATGTTGGAGCAAAAAGACAGAAATTCTCCTTATTTTTGGGCAAAACTCAGAAATTTCACTTATTTTAGGGCAAAATTGCAGAAATTTCACTTATTTCAGAAAAAAAGCAGAAATTTTTTTATTTTGGGGCAAAAAGGCAGAAATTTCTTTGATTTTGGTACAAAATTGCAGAAATTGTTCTTATTTTGGAGCAAAAAGGCAGAAATTTCCCATATTTTGAGGCAAAAGTGCAGAAATTCCCCTTATTTTGAGTTTAAAAAGCTGAAATTCCACTTATTTGAGGGCAAAAAGGCAGAAATTTTCCTCATTTTGGGGCAAAATTGAAGAAATTTCACTTATTTCAGGGTAATAAGTCAGAAATTTTTCTTATTTTTGGGCAAAAAAGACAGAAATTCCCTTTGTATTGGGGGAAAAAAACAGAAATTCCACTAATTTAGAGACAAAAAAGCAAAAATTCCCCTTATTTTGGAGCAAAAATGAAGAAATTTCCCTTTTTTATGGCAAAAAGATATGCATTCTTCTTATTTTGGGGCAAAAAGGCAGAAAATCCCCGTATTTTGGAGCAAAATTGCAGAAATTCCTTTAATTGTGGGGCAAAATGCAGAAATTCCCTATATATTGGGGCAAAAATACAGAAATTCTCCTTATTTGGGGGCAAAACTCAAAATTTTCACTTATTCTGGGGCAAAATTGCAGAAATTTTACTTATTTAAGAAAAAAAGCAGAAATTTTCTTATTTTGGGGCAAAAAGGCAGAAATTTCTTTTATTTTGGTACAAAATTGCAGAAATTTTTCTTATTTTGGGGCAAAAAGGCAGAAATTTCCCATATTTTGGAGCAAAAATGCAGAAATTCCCCTTGTTTTGAAGTAAAAAGGCTGAAATTCCCTTTATTTGGGAGCAAAAAGGCAGAAATTTTCCTTATTTTGGGGCAAAATTGCAGAAATTTCACTTATTTCAGGGTAATTAGTCAGAAATTTTCCTTATTTTGGGGCAAAAAAGACAGAAATTCACTTTGCTTTGGGGGAAAAAGACAGAAATTCCACTTATTTAGAGTCAAAAAAGCAGAAATTCTTCTTCTTTTGGAGCAAAAATGAAGAAATTTCCTTTTTTTATGGCAAAAAGATATGCATTCTTCTTATTTTCGGGCAAAAAGGCAGAAATTCCCCGTATTTTGGAGCAAAATTGCAGAAATTCCCCTAAGTGTGGGGCAAAAATGCAGAAATTCACTATATGTTGGGGCAAAAAGACAGAAATTCTCTTATTTTGGGGCAAAACTCAGAAATTTCACTTATTTTGGGGCAAAATTGCAGAAATTTCACTTATTTCAGAAAAAAAGCAGAAATTTTCTAATTTTGAGGCAAAAAAACAGAAATTTCTTTTATTTTGGTACAAAATTGCAGACATTTTTCTTATTTTGGGGCAAAAAGGCAGAAATTTCCCATATTTTGGAGCAAGAATGCAGAAATTTCCCTTGTTTTGAAGTAAAAAGGCTGAAATTCCCCTTATTTGGGAGCAAAAAGGCAGAAATTTTCCTTATTTTGGAGCAAAATTGCAGATATTTCACTTATTTCAGGGTAATTAGTCAGAAATTTTCCTTATTTTGGGGCAAAAAAGACAGAAATTCCCTTTGCTTTGGGAGAAAAAGACAGAAATTCCACTTATTTAGAGTCAAAAAAGCAGAAATTCTTCTTCTTTTGGAGCAAAAATGAAGAAATTTCCTTTTTTTATGGCAAAAAGATATGCATTCTTCTTATTTTCGGGCAAAAAGGCAGAAATTCCCCGTATTTTGGAGCAAAATTGCAGAAATTCCCCTAAGTGTGGGGCAAAAATGCAGAAATTCACTATATGTTGGGGCAAAAAGACAGAAATTCTCTTATTTTGGGGCAAAACTCAGAAATTTCACTTATTTTGGGGCAAAATTGCAGAAATTTCACTTATTTCAGAAAAAAAGCAAAATTTTCTTATTTTGGGGCAAAAAAACAGAAATTTCTTTTATTTTGGTACAAAATTGCAGAAATTTTTCTTATTTTGGGCAAAAAGGCAGAAATTTCCCATATTTTGGGGAAAATGCAGAAATTCCCCTTATTTTGAGGTAAAAATGCTGAAATTCCTCTTATTTCGGGGCAAAAAGGCAGAAATTCCCCTTATTTTGGGGCAAAACTCAGAAATTTCACTTATTTTGTGGCAAAATTGCAGAAATTTCACTTATTTAAGAAAAAAAGCAGAAATTTTCATATTTTGGGGCAAAAAGGAAGAAATTTCTTTTATTTTGGTACAAAATTGCAGACATTTTTCTTATTTTGGGGCAAAAAGGCAGAAATTTCCCATATTTTGGGGCAAAAATGCAAAAATGCCCCTTATTTTGAAGTAAAATGCTGAAATTCCCCTTATTTGGGGGCAAAAAGGCAGAAATTTCCCTTATTTTGGGGCAAAATTGTAGAAATTTCACTTATTTCAGTGTAATAGGTCAGAAATTTTCCTTATTTTGGGGCAAAAATACAGAAATTCCCTTTGTTTTGGGGGGAAAAGACAGAAATTCCACTTATTTAGAGGCAAAAAAGCAGAAATTCACCTTATTTTGAAGCAAAAATGAACAAATTTCCCTTTTTTATGGCAAAAAGGTATGCATTCTTCTTATTTTCGGGCAAAAAGGCAGAAATTTCCTGTATTTTGAAGCAAAATTGCAAAAATTCCCCTAATTGTGGGACAAAAAGGCAGAAATTTCATATATGTTGCGGCAAAAAGACAGAAATTCTCCTTTTTCTGGAGCAAAACTCAGAAATTTCATTTTTTTGGGGGCAAAATTGCAGAAATTTCACTTATTTCAGAAAAAAAAGCAGATATTTTTTTATTTAGGGGCAAATAGGCAGAAATTTCTTTTATTTTGGTACAAAATTGCAAAAATTATTCTTATTTTGGGCCAAGAGGCAGAAATTTCCCATATTTTAGGGCAAAAATGCAGAAATTTCTTTTATTTTGAGGTAAAAATGCTGAAATTCCCATTATTTGGGGGCAAAAAGGCAGAAATTCCCCTTATTTTGGGGCAAAACTCAGAAATTTCCCTTATTTTGGTGCAAAATTGCAGAAATTTCACTTATTTCAGAAAAAACTAGAAATTTTCTTATTTTGGGGCAAAAAGGCAAAAATTCCCCTTATTTTGAGGTAAAAATTCTGAAATTCTTCTTATTTGGGGGCAAAAAGGGAGAAATTTCCCTTATTTTGAGGCAAATTGCAGAAATTTCACTTATTTCACTGTAATAAGTCAGAAATTTTCCTTATTTTGTGGCAAAAAAGGCAGAAATTCCCTATGTTTTGGGGGAAAAAGACAGAAATTTCACTTATTTAGAGGCAAAAAAGCAGAAATTCCCCTTATTTTGGAGCAAAAATGAAAAAATTTCCCTTTTTTATGGCAAAAAGTTATGCATCTTCTTATTTTCGGGCAAAAAGGCAGAAATTCTTTGAATTTTGAAGCAAAATTGCAGAAATTCCCCTAATTGTGGGGCAAATAGGCAGAAATTTTCTATATGTTAGGGCAAAAAGACAGAAATTCTTCTTATTTTGGGGCAAAACTCAGAAATTCGACTTATTTTGGGGCAAAATTTCAGAAATTTCCCTTATTTTGCGGCAAAATTGAGGAAATTTCACTTATTTTGGGGAAAAATTGCAGAAATTTCACTTATTTAATTAAAAAAAGCAGAAATTTTCTTTTTTGGGGCAAAAAGTCAGAAATTCCTTTTATTTTGGTACAAAATTGCAGAAATTGTTCTTATTTTGGTGCATTAGGCAGAAATTTTCTATATTTTGGGGCAAAAATGCAGAAATTCCCCTTATTTTGAGGTAAAAAGGCTGAAATTCCCATTATTTGGGGGCAAAAAGGCAGAAATTCCCCATATTTTGGAGCAAAATTCCAGAAATTCCTTTAATTGTAGGGCAAAAAGGCAGAAATTCCCTATATGTTGGGGCAAAAAGACAGAAATTCTTTTTATTTTGGGAAAAAACTCAGAAATTCCAAATATTTTGGGGCAAAATTCCAGAAATTTCCCTTATTTTGTGGCAAAATTGTAGAAATTTCACTTATTTTGAAGCAAAATTGCAGAAATTTCACTTTTTTCAGGAAAAAAGGCAGAAGTTTTCCTTATTTGGGGGCAAAAAGGAAGAAATTCCAAATATTGTGTGGCAAAAATGCAGAAATTCCCCTTATTTTGAGGTCAAAAGGCTGAAATTCCCCTTATTTGGGGGAAAAAAGGCAGAAATTTCCCTTATTTTGGGGCAAAATTTCAGAAATTTCACTTACTTTCAGGGTAACAAGTCAGAAATTTTCCTTATTTTGGGGCAAAAAAGACAGAAATTCCCTTTGTATTGGGGGAAAAAGACAGAAATTCCACTTATTAAGAGGCAAAAAAGCAGAAATTCCCCTTATTTTGAAGCAAAAATGAAGAAATTTCCCTTTTTTATGGCAAAAAGGTATGCATTGTTCTTGTTTTCGGGCAAAAAGAGAAAATCCCCGTATTTTGGAGCAAAATTGCAGAAATTCCCCTAATTATGGAACAAAAAGGCAGAAATTCCCTATATGTTGGGGCAAAAACACAGAAATTCTCCTTATTTTGGGGCAAAACTCAGAAATTCCACTTATTTTGGGGCAAAATTTTAGGAATTTCCCTTATTTTGGGGCAAAACTGAAGAAATTTCACTTATTTTGGGGCAAAATTGCAGAGATTTCACTTATTTTGAAGCAAAATTGCAGAAATTTCACTTATTTCAGGAAAAAAGGCAGAAGTTTTCCTTATTTTGAAGCAAAAAGGCAGAAATTCCAAATATTTTGTGGCAAAAATGCAGAAATTCCCCTTATTTTGAGGTAAAAAGGCTTAAATTCCCCTTATTTGGGGAAAAAAAGGCAGAAATTTTCCTTATTTTGGGGCAAAAAAGACAGAAATTCCATTTGTATTTTGGGAAAAAGACAGAAATTCCACTTATTAAGAGGCAAAAAAGCAGAAATTCCCCTTATTTTGGAGCAAAAATGAAGAAATTTCCCTTTTTTATGGCAAAAAGGTATGCATTCTTCTTGTTTTCGGGTAAAAAGGCAGAAATTCCCCGTATTTTGGAGCAAAATTGCAGAAATTCCCCTAATTGTGGGACAAAAAGGCAGAAATTTTCTATATTTTTGGGCAAAAAGACAGAAATTCTCCTTATTTTGGAGCATAACTCAGAAATTCTACTTATTTTGGGGCAAAATTCCAGGAATTTCCCTTATTTTGGGGCAAAACTGCAGAAATTTCACTTATTTTGGGGCAAAATTGCAGAAATTTCACTTATTTCAGAAAAAAAAAGCAGAAATTTTCTTTTTTGGGGCAAAAAGTCAGAAATTTCTTTTATTTTGATACAAAATTGCAGAAAATGTTCTTATTTTGG
Source organism: Micromys minutus (assembly GCF_963924665.1). Classification (NCBI taxonomy): domain Eukaryota; kingdom Metazoa; phylum Chordata; class Mammalia; order Rodentia; family Muridae; genus Micromys; species Micromys minutus. Next base: position 94,010 of record NW_027667411.1, on the reverse strand, counting down.
GGCAAAAAGGCAGAAATTTCCCATATTTTAGGGCAAAAATGCAGAAATTCCCCTTATTTTGAGGTAAAATGCTGAAATTCCCCTTATTTGGGACAAAAAGGCAGAAATTTCCCTCATTTTGGGGCAAAATTGCAGAAATTTCACTTATTTTGGGGCAAAATTGCAGAAATTTCACTTATTTCAGGAAAAAAGGCAGAAGTTTTCCTTATTTTGGGGCAAAAGAGAAAAAAATCCAAATATTTTGTGGCAAAAATGCAGAAATTCCCCTTATTTTGAGGCAAAAAGTCTGAAATTCCCTTAATTTGGGGGCAAAAAGGCAGAAATTTCTCTTATTTTGGGGCAAAATTGCAGAAATTTCACTTATTTCAGAAAAAAAAGCAGAAATTTTATTTTTTGGGGCAAAAAGTCAGAAATTTCTTTTATTTTGGTACAAAATTGCAGAAATTGTTCTTATTTGGGGCCAAAAAGGCAGAAATTTCCCATATTTTGGGGCAAAAATGCAGAAATTCCTCTTATTTTGAGGTAAAATGCTGAAATTCCCCTTATTTGTGGGCAAAAAGGCAGAAATTCCCCGTATTTTGGAGCAAAATTGCAGAAATTCCCCTAATTGTGGGGCAAAAAGGCAGAAATTCCCTATATGTTTGGGCAAAAAGACAGAAATTCTCCTTATTTTAGGGCAAAACTCATAAATTTCACTTATTTTGGGGCAGAATTGCAGAAATTTCACTTATTTCAGAAAAAAAGCAGAAATTTTCTTATTTTGGGGCAAAAAGGCAGAAATTTCTTTTATTTTGGTACAAAATTGCAGAAATTTTTCGTATTTTGGGAAAAAGGCAGAAATTTCCCATATTTTTGGGCAAAAATGCAGAAATTCCTCTTATTTTAAGGTAAAAATGCTGAACTTCCCATCATTTGGTAGCAAAAAGGCAGAAATTTCCCTTATTTTGGGGCAAAACTTAGAAATTTCAATTATTTTGGGGCAAATAACAGAAATATCACTTATTTCCAAAAAAAAGCAGAAATTTTCTAATTTTGGGGCAAAAGGCAGATATTTCTTTTATTTTTGTACAAAATTGCAGAAATTTTCCTTATTTTGGGGCAAAAAGGATGACATTTCCCATATTTTGGGGCAAAAATGCAGAAATTCCCCTTATTTTGAGGTAAAAAGGCTGAAATTCCCCTTATTTGGGGGCAAAAAGGCGGAAATTTCCCTTATTTTCGGGCATAATTGCAGAAATTTCACTTATTTCAGAATAATAAGTCAGAAATTATCTTTATTTTGTGGCAAAAAGACAGAAATTTTCTATGTTTTGGGGGAAAAGACAGAAATTCCACTTATTTAGAGGCAAAAAAGCAGAAATTCCCATTATTTTGAAGCAAAAATGAAGAAATTTCCCTTTTTTATGGCAAAAAGGTATGCATTCTTCTTATTTTCGGGCAAAAAGACAGAAATTCCCCGTATTTTGGACCAAAATTGCAGAAATCCTTCTAATTGTGAGCCAAAAAGGCAGAAATTCCCTATATGTTGGGGCAAAAAGACAGAAATTCTCCTTATTTTGGGGCAAAACTCAGAAATTTCACTTATTTTAGGGCAAAATTGCAGAAATTTCACTTATTTCAGAAAAAAAAGCAGAAATTTTCTTTTTTGGGGCAAAAAGTCAGAAATTTCTTTTATTTTGGTACAAAATTGCAGAATTTGTTCTTATTGTGGGGCAAAAGGGCAGATATTTCCCATATTTTGGGGCAAAAATGCAGAAATTTCCCTTATTTTCAGGTAAAAAGGCTGATATTTTCCTTATTTGGGGGCAAAAAGGCAGAAATTTCCCTCATTTTGGGGCAAAATTGTAGAAATTTCACTTGTTTCAGGGTAATAATTCAGAAATTTTTTTTATTTTGGAGCAAAAAAGACAGAAATTCCCTTTGTTTTGAGGGAAAAAGACAGAAATTCCACTTATTTAGAGGCAAAAAAGCAGAAATGTCTCTTATTTTGGAGCAAAAATGAAGAAATTTCCCATTTTTATGGCAAAAAGGTATGCATTCTTCTTATTTTCTGGCAAAAAGGCAGTAATTCCCCGTATTTTGGAGCAAAATTGCAGAAATTCCCTTAATTGTGGGGCAAAAAGGCAGAAATTCCCTATATGTTGGGGCAAAAACAGAAATTCTCCTTATTTTGGGGCAAAACTAAAAAATTTCACTTATTTTGGGGCAAAATTGCAGAAATTTTTCTTATTTTGGGGCAAAATTGAAGAAATTTCACATATTTTGGGGCAAAATTTCAGAAATTTCACTTATTTCAGAAAAAAAAGCAGAAATTTTCTTTTTTGGGGCAGAAAGTCAGAAATTTCTTTTATTTTGGTACAAAATTGCAGAATTTGTTCTTATTTTGAGGCAAAAAAGCAGAAATTTTTCATATTTTGGGACAAAAATGCAGAAATTTTCCTTATTTTGAGGAAAAAAGGCTGATATTTTCCTTATTTGGGGGCAAAAATGCAGAAATTTCCCTCATTTCGGGGCAAAATTGCAGATATTTCACTTATTTCAGGGTAATAAGTCAGAAATTTTCCTTATTTTGGGGCAAAAAAAACAGAAATTCCCTTTGTTTTGGGGGAAAAAGACAGAAATTCCACTTATTTAGAGGCAAAAAAGCAGAAATTCCCCTTATTTTGGAGCAAAAATGAAGAAATTTCCCTTTTTTATGGCAAAAAGGTATGCATTCTTCTTATTTTCGGGCAAAAAGGCAGAAATTCCCCGTATTTTGGAGCAAAATTGCAGAAATTCTTCTAATTGTGGGGCAAAAAGGCAGAAATTCCCTATATGTTTGGGCAAAAAGACAGAAATTCTCCTTATTTTGTGGCAAAACTCAGAAATTTCACTTATTTTGGGGAAAAATTGCAGAAATTTCACTTATTTCAGAAAAAAAGGAGAAATTTTTTTATTTTGGGGCAAAAAGGCAGAAATTTCTTTTATTTTGGTACAAAATTGCAGAAATTTTTCTTATTTTGGGAAAAAGGCAGAAATTTCCCATATTTTGGGAAAAAAATGCAGAAATTCCCCTTATTTTAAGGTAAAAATGCTGAACTTCCCCTTATTTGGGGGCAAAAATGAAGAAATTTCTCTTATTTTGGGGCAAAACTTAGAAATTTCAATTATTTTGGGGCAAAATTGCAGAAATTTTTCTTATTTTGGGGCAAAATTGCAGAAATTTCACATATTTTGGGGCAAAATTTCAGAAATTTCACTTATTTCAGAAAAAAAGCAGAAATTTTCTTTTTGGGGGCAGAAAGTCAGAAATTTCTTTTATTTTGGTACAAAATTGCAGAATTTGTTCTTATTTTGAGGCAAAAAAGCAGAAATTTTTCATATTTTGGGACAAAAATGCAGAAATTTCCCTTATTTTGAGGTAAAAAGGCTGATATTTTCCTTATTTGGGGGCAAAAATGCAGAAATTTCCCTCATTTCGGGGCAAAATTGCAGAAATTTCACTTATTTCAGGGTAATAAGTCAGAAATTTTCCTTATTTTGGGGCAAAATAGACAGAAATTCCCTTTGTTTTGGGGGAAAAAGACAGAAATTCCACTTATTTAGAGGCAAAAAAGCAGAAATTCCCCTTATTTTGGAGCAAAAATGAAGAAATTTCCCTTTTTTATGGAAAAAGGTATGCATTCTTCTTATTTTCGGGCAAAAAGGCAGAAATTCCCCGTATTTTCGAGCAAAATTGCAGAAATTCTTCTAATTGTGGGGCAAAAAGGCAGAAATTCCCTATATGTTTGGGCAAAAAGACAGAAATTCTCCTTATTTTGTGGCAAAACTCAGAAATTTCACTTATTTTGGGGAAAAATTGCAGAAATTTCACTTATTTCAGAAAAAAAGGAGAAATTTTTTTATTTTGGGGCAAAAAGGCAGAAATTTCTTTTATTTTGGTACAAAATTGCAGAAATTTTTCTTATTTTGGGAAAAAGGCAGAAATTTCCCATATTTTGGGGCAAAAATGCAGAAATTCCCCTTATTTGAAGGTAAAAATGCTGAACTTCCACTTATTTGGGGGCAAAATGAAGAAATTTCTCTTATTTTGGGGCAAAACTTAGAAATTTCAATTATTTTGGGGCAAAATTGCAGAAATTTCACTTATTTCCGAAAAAAGCAGAAATTTTCTAATTTTGGGGCAAAAAAGGCAGATATTTCTTTTATTTTGGTACAAATTGTAGAAATTTTTAATATTTTGGGGCAAAAAGGCAGACATTTCCCATATTTTGGGGCAAAAATGCAGAAATTCCCCTTATTTTGGGGTGAAAAGGCTGAAATTCCCAATATTTGTGGGCAAAAAGCCAGAAATTTCCCTTATTTTGGGGCAAAATTGCAGAAATTTCACTTATTTCAGAATAATAAGTCAGAAATTATCTTTATTTTGGGGCAAAAAGACAGAAATTCCCTTTGTTTTGGGGGAAAAAGATAGAAATTCCACTTATTTAGAGGCAAAAAAGCAGAAATTCCCCTTATTTTGGAGCAAAAATGAAGAAATTTCCCTTTTTTATGGCAAAAAGGTATGCATTCTTCTTATTTTCGGGCAAAAAAAAAGAAATTCCCCGTATTTTGGAGCAAAATTGCAGAAATCTCCCTAATTGTGGGCCAAAAAGACAGGAATTCCCTGTATGTTGGGGCAAAAAGACAGAAATTCTCCTTATTTTGGGGCAAAACTCAGAAATTTCACTTATTTTAGGGCAACATTGCAGAAATTTCACTTATTTCAGTAAAAAAGCAGAAATTTTCTTATTTTGGGGCAAAAAGGCAGAAATTTCTTTTATTTTGGTACAAAATTGCAGAAATTGTTCTTATTTTGGGGCAAAAAGGCAGAAATTTCCCATAATTTGGGGCAAAAATGCACAAATTCCCCTTATTTTGAGTTAAAAATGCTGAAATTCCCCTTATTTGGGGGCAAAAAGGCAGAAATTTTCCTCATTTTGAAAAAAAATTGCAGAAATTTCACTTATTTCAGGGTAATAAGTCAGAAATTTTCCTTATTTTTGGGCAAAAAAGACAGAAATTCCCTTTGTTTTAGGGGAAAAAAACAGAAATTCCACTTATTTAGATCCAAAAAAGCAGAAATTTCCCTTATTTTGGAACAAAAATGAAGAAATTTCCCTTTTTTATGGCAAAAAGATATGCATTCTTCTTATTTTCGGGCAAAAAGGCAGAAAATCTTCGTATTTTGGAGCAAAATAGCAGAAATTTCTTTAATTGTGGGGCAAAAAGGCAGAAATTCCCTATATATTGGGGCAAAAATACAGAAATTCTCCTTATTTGGGGGCAAAACTCAGAATTTTCACTTATTTTGGGGCAAAATTGCAGAAATTTCACTTATTTAAGAAAAAAACATAAATTTTCTTATTTTGGGGAAAAAAGGCAGAAATTTCTTTTATTTTGGTACAAAATTGCAGAAATTGTTCTTATCTTGGGGCAAAAAGGCAGAAATTTCCCATATTTTGGGGCAAAAATGGAGAAATTCCCCATATTTTGAGGTAAAAAGGCTGAAATTCCCTTTATTTGGGGGAAAAAATGCAGAAATTTCCCTTATTTAGGGGCAAAATTGCAGAAATTTCACTTATTTCAGGGTAATAAGTCAGAAATTTTTCTTATTTCGGGGCAAAAAGACAGAAATTCCCTTTTTTTGGGGGGAAAAACAGAAATTCCACTTATTTAGAGGCAAGAAAGCAGAAATTCCCCTTATTTTGGAGCAAAATGAAGAAATTTCCCTTTTTTATGGCAAAAAGATATGCATTCTTCTTGTTTTTGGGCAAAAAGGCAGAAATTCCCCGTATTTTGGAACAAAATTGCAGAAATTCCCCTAATTGTGGGGCAAAAAGGCAGAAATTCCCTATATGTTGGGGCAAAAACAGAAATTCTCCTTATTTTGAGGCAAAACTCAGAAATTTCACTTATTTTGGGGCAAAATTGCAGAAATTTCACATATTTTGGGGAAAAATTGCAGAAATTTCACTTATTTCAGAAAAAAGCAGAAATTTTCTTTTTTGGGGCAAAAAGTCAGAAATTTCTTTTATTTAGGTACAAAATTGCAGAATTTGTTCTTATTTTGAAGCAAAAGGGCAGAAATTTTCCATATTTGGGGGCAAAAATGCAGAAATTCCCTTTATTTTGAGGTAAAATGCTGAAATTTTCTTTATTTGGAGGCAAAAATGCAGAAATTCCCCGTATTTTGGAACAAAATTGCAGAAATTCCCCTAATTGTGGGGCAAAAAGGCAGAAATTCCCTATATGTTGGGGCAAAAACACAGAAATTCTCCTTATTTTGGGGCAAAACTCAGAAATTCCACTTATTTTGGGGCAAAATTTTAGGAATTTCCCATATTTTGGGGCAAAACTGCAGAAATTTCACTTATTTTGGGGCAAAATTGCAGAAATTTCACTTATTTCAGAAAAAAAAGCAGAAATTTTGTTTTTTGGGGCAAAAAGTCAGAAATTTCTTTTATTTTGGTACAAAATTGCAGAAATTGTTCTTATTTTGGGGCAAAAAGGAAGAAATTTTTCATGTTTTGGGGCAAAAATGCAGATATTCCTTTTATTTTGAGGTAAAATGCTGAAATTCCCTTTATTTGGGGGCAAAAACGCAGAAATTCCCCGTATTTTTGAACAAAATTGCAGAAATTCCCCTAATTGTGGGGCAAAAAGGCAGAAATTCCCTATATGTTGGGGCAAAAAGACAGAAATTCTCCTTATTTTAGGGCAAAACTCAGAAATTTCACTTATTTGGGGGCAACATTGCAGAAATTTCACTTATTTCAGAATAATATGTCAGAAATTATCTTTATTTTGGGGCAAAAAGACAGAAATTTTCTATGTTTTCGGGGAAAAAGACAGAAATTCCACTTATTTAGAGGCAAAAAAGCAGAAATTCCCCTTATTTTGGAGCAAAAATGAAGAAATTTCCCTTTTTTATGGCAAAAAGGAATGCATTCTTCTTATTTTCGGGCAAAAAGGCAGAAATACCCCTATTTTGGAGCAAAATTGCAGAAATTCCCCTAATTGTGGGGCAAAAAGGCAGAAATTCCCTATATGTTGGGGCACAAAGACAGAAATTCTCCTTATTTTGGGGCAAAACTCAGAAATTTCACTTGTTTTGGGGCAAAATTGCAGAAATTTCACTTATTTCAGAAAAAAAAGCAGAAATTTTCTTTTTTGGGGGCAAAAAGGCAGAAATTTATTTTTTGACAAAATTGCAGAAATTTTTCTTATTTTGGGAAAAAGGCAGAAATTTCCCATATTTTGGGGCAAAAATGCAGAAATTCCCCTTATTTTAAGGTAAAAATGCTGAACTTCCCCTTATTTGGGGGCAAAAAGGAAGAAATTTCCCTTATTTTGGAGCAAAACTTAGAAATTTCAATTATTTTGGGGCAAAATTGCAGAAATTTCACTTATTTCCGAAAAAGAGCAGAAATTTTCTAATTTGGGGGCAAAAAGGCAGATATTTCTTTTATTTTGGTACAAAATTGCAGAAATTGTTCTTATTTTGGGGCATTAGGCAGAAATTTCCCATATTTTGGGGCATAAAAGCAGAAATTCCTCTTATTTTGGAGCAAAAATGAAGAAATTTCCCTTTTTTATGGCAAAAAGGTATGCATTCTTCATTTTTTCGGGCAAAAAGACAGAAATTCCCCATATTTTGGAGCAAAATTGCAGAAAACCCCCTAATTGTGGGCCAAAAAGGCAGGAATTCCCTATATGTTGGGGCAAAAAGACAGTAATTCTTCTTATTTTGGCGCAAAACTCAGAAATTTCAATTATTTTAGGGCAAAATTGCAGAAATTTCACTTATTTCAGTAAAAAAGCACAAATTTCTTATTTTGGGGCAAAAAGGCAGAAATTTCTTTTATTTTGGTACAAAATTGCAGAAATTGTTCTTATTTTGGGGCATTAGGCAGAAATTTCCCATATTTTGGGGCAAAAATGCAATAATTCTTCTTATTTTGAGGTAAAAGGCTGAAATTCCTTTTATTTGGGGGCAAAAAGGCAGAAATCCCCCGTATTTTGGAGCAAAATTGCAGAAATTCCTTTAATTGTGGGGCAAAAAGGCAGAAATTCCCTATATGTTGAGGCAAAAAGACAGAAATTCTCCTTATTTTGGGGCAAAACTCAGAAATTCCAAATATTTTGGGGCAAAATTCCAGAAATTTCCCTTATTTTGTGGCAAAATTGCCGAAATTTCACTTATTTTGAAGCAAAATTGCAGAAATTTCACTTATTTCAGGAAAAAAGGCAGAAGTTTTCCTTATTTTGAAGCAAAAAGGCAGAAATTCCAAATATTTTGTGGCAAAAATGCAGAAATTCCCCTTATTTTGAGGTAAAAAGGCTTAAATTCCCCTTATTTGGGGGAAAAAAGACAGAAATTTTCCTTATTTTGGGGCAAAATTGCAGAAATTTCACTTACTTCAGGGTAACAAGTCAGAAATTTTCCTTCTTTTGGGGCAAAAAAGACAGAAATTCCATTTGTATTGGGAGAAAAAGACAGAAATTCCACTTATTAAGAGGCAAAAAAGCAGAAATTCCCGTTATTTTGGAGCAAAAATGAAGAAATTTCCCTTTTTTATGGCAAAAGGGTATGCATTCTTTTTGTTTTCGGGTAAAAAGGCAGAAATTCCCCGTATTTTGGAGCAAAATTGCAGAAATTCCCCTAATTGTGGGACAAAAAGGCAGAAATTTTCTATATTTTTGGGCAAAAAGACAGAAATTCACCTTATTTTGGGGCATAACTCAGAAATTCCACTTATTTTGGGGCAAAATTCCAGGAATTTCCCTTATTTTGGGACAAAACTGCAGAAATTTCACTTATTTTGGGGCAAAATTGCGGAAATTTCACTTATTTCAGAAAAAAAAAGCAGAAATTTTCTTTTTTGGGGCAAAAAGTCAGAAATTTCTTTTATTTTGGTACAAAATTGCAGAAAATGTTCTTATTTTGGGGCAAAAAGGCAGAAATTTCCCATATTTTAGGGCAAAAATGCAGAAATTCTCCTTATTTTGAGGTAAAATGCTGAAATTCCCCTTATTTGGGGCAAAAAGGCAGAAATTTCCCTCATTTTGGGGCAAAATTGCAGATATTTCACTTATTTTGCGGCAAAATTGCAGAAATTTCACTTATTTCAGGAAAAAAGGCAGAAGTTTTCCTTATTTTGGGGCAAAAGAGAAAAAATTCCAAATATTTTGTGGCAAAAATTCAGAAATTCCCCTTATTTTGAGGTAAAAAGTCTGAAATTCCCTTTATTTGGGGGCAAAAAGGCAGAAATTTCTCTTATTTTGGGGCAAAATTGCAGAAATTTCATTTATTTCAGAGAAAAATGCAGAAATTTTCTTTTTTGGGGCTAAAAGTGAGAAATTTCTTTTATTTTGGTACAAAATTGCAGAAATTGTTCTTATTTGGGGGCAAAAATGCAGAAATTCCTCTTATTTTGAGGTAAAATGCTGAAATTCCCCTTATTTGGGGGCAAAAAGGCAGAAATTCCCCGTATTTTGGAGCAAAATTGCAGAAATTCCCCTAATTGTAAGGCAAAAAGGCAGAAATTCCCTATATGTTTGGGCAAAAAGACAGAAATTCTCCTTATTTTAGGGCAAAACTCAGAAATTTCACTTATTTTGGGGCAAAATTGCAGAAATTTCACTTATTTCAGAAAAAAAAGCAGAAATTTTCTTATTTTGGGGCAAAAAGGCAGAAATTTCTTTTATTTTGGTACAAAATTGCAGAAATTTTTCGTATTTTGGGAAAAAGGCAGAAATTTCCCATATTTTTGGGCAAAAATGCAGAAATTCCTCTTATTTTAAGGTAAAAATGCTGAACTTCCCATCATTTGGTAGCAAAAAGGCAGAAATTTTTCTTATTTTGGGGCAAAACTTAGAAATTTCAATTATTTTGGGGCAAATAGCAGAAATTTCACTTATTTCCAAAAAAAAAAGAAATTTTCTAATTTTGGGGCAAAAGGCAGATATTTCTTTTATTTTTGTACAAAATTGCAGAAATTTTCCTTATTTTGGGGCAAAAAGGATGACATTTCCCATATTTGGGGGCAAAAATGCAGAAATTCCCCTTATTTTGAGGTAAAAAGGCTGAAATTCCCCTTATTTGGGGGCAAAAAAGGCGGAAATTTCTTTTATTTTGGGGCATAATTGCAGAAATTTCACTTATTTCAGAATAATAAGTCAGAAATTATCTTTACATTGGGGCAAAAAGACAGAAATTTTCTATGTTTTGGGGGAAAAGACAGAAATTCCACTTATTTAGAGGCAAAAAAGCAGAAATTCCCCTTATTTTGGAGCAAAAATGAAGAAATTTCCCTTTTTTATAGCAAAAAGGTATGCATTCTTCTTATTTTCGAGCAAAAAGACAGAAATTCCCCGTATTTTGGAGCAAAATTGCAGAAATCCCCCTAATTGTGAGCCAAAAAGGCAGAAATTCCCTATATGTTGGGGCAAAAAGACAGAAATTCTCCTTATTTTGGGGCAAAACTCAGAAATTTCACTTATTTTAGGGCAAAATTGCAGAAATTTCACTTATTTCAGACAAAAAAGCAGAAATTTTATTTTTTGGGGCAAAAAGTCAGAAATTTCTTTTATTTAGGGACAAAATTGCAGAATTTGTTCTTATTTTGGGGCAAAAGGGCAGATATTTCCCATATTTTGGGGCAAAAATGCAGAAATTTCCCTTATTTTCAGGTAAAAAGGCTGATATTTTCCTTATTTGGGGGCAAAAAGGCAGAAATTTCCCTCATTTTGGGGCAAAATTGCAGAAATTTCACTTACTTAAGGGTAATAATTCAGAAATTTTTCTTATTTTTGGGCAAAAAAGACAGAAATTCCCTTTGTTTTGGGGGAAAAAGACAGAAATTCCACTTATTTAGAGGCAAAAAAGCAGAAATGTCTCTTATTTTGGAGCAAAAATGAAGAAATTTTTCTTTTTTATGGCAAAAAGGTATGCATTCTTCTTATTTTCGGGCAAAAAGGCAGTAATTCCCCGTATTTTGGAGCAAAATTGCAGAAATTCCCTTAATTGTGGGGCAAAAAGGCAGAAATTTTTTATATGTTGGGGCAAAAACAGAAATTCTTTTTATTTTGGGGCAAAACTCAAAAATTTCACTTATTTTGGGGCAAAATTGCAGAAATTTTTCTTATTTTGGGGCAAAATTGCAGAAATTTCACATATTTTGGGGCAAAATTTCAGAAATTTCATTTATTTCAGACAAAAAAGCAGAAATTTTCTTTTTTGGGGCAAAAAGTCAGAAATTTCTTTTATTTTGGTACAAAATTGCAGAATTTGTTCTTATTTTGAGGCAAAAAGGCAGAAATTTTTCATATTTTGGGACAAAAATGCAGAAATTTCCCTTATTTTGAGGTAAAAAGGCTGATATTTTCCTTATTTGGGGGCAAAAATGCAGAAATTTCCCTCATTTTGGGGCAAAATTGCAGAAATTTCACTTATTTCATGGTAATAAGTCAAAAATTTTCCTTATTTTGGGGCAAAATAGACAGAAATTCCCTTTGTTTTGGGGGACAAAGACAGAAATTCCACTTATTTAGGGGCAAAAAAGCAGAAATTCCCCTTATTATGGAGCAAAAATGAAGAAATTTCCCTTTTTTATGGCAAAAAGGTATGCATTCTTCTTATTTTCGGGCAAAAAGGCAGAAATTCCCCGTATTTTGGAGCAAAATTGCAGAAATTCCCCTAATTGTGGGGCAACAAGGCAGAAATTCCCTATATGTTTGGGCAAAAAGACAGAAATTCTCTTTATTTTGGGGCAAAACTCAGAAATTTCACTTATTTTGGGGCAAAATTGCAGAAATTTCACTTATTTCAGAAAAAAAGGAGAAATTTTCTTATTTTGGGGCAAAAAGGCAGAAATTTCTTTTATTTTGGTACAAAATTGCAGAAATTGTTCTTATTTTGGGGCAAAAAGGCAGAAATTTCCCATATTTTGGGGCAAAAATGCAGAAATTCCCCTTATTTTGAGGTAAAAAGGCTGAAATTCCCATTATTTGGGGGCAAAAATGCAGAAATTTCCCTTATTTTGGGGCAAAATTGCAGAAATTTCACTTATTTCAGAATAATAAGTCAGAAATTATTTTTATTTTGGGGCAAAAAGAAAGAAATTCCCTTTGTTTTGGGGGAAAAAGACAGAAATTCCACTTATTTAGAGGCAAAAAAGCAGAAATTCTTCTTATTTTGGAGCAAAAATGAAGAAATTTCCCTTTTTTATGGCAAAAAGGTATGCATTCTTCTTATTTTCGGGCAAAAAAACAGAAATTCCCCGTATTTTGGAGCAAAATTGCAGAAATCCCCCTAATTGTGGGCCAAAAAGACAGGAATTCCCTGTATGTTGGGGCAAAAAGACAGAAATTCTCCTTATTTTGGGGCAAAACTCAGAAATTTCACTTATTTTAGGGCAAAATTGCAGAAATTTCACATATTTCAGTTAAAAAGCAGAAATTTTCTTATTTTGGGGAAAAAAGGAAGAAATTTCTTTTATTTTGGTACAAAATTGTGGAAATTGTTCTTATTTTGGGGCAAAAAGGCAGAAATTTCCCATAATTTGGGGCAAAAATGCAGAAATTCCCCTTATTTGGGGGCAAAAAGGAAGAAATTTTCCTCATTTTGGGAAAAAATTGCAGAAAATTCACTTATTTCAGGGTAATAAGTCAGAAATTTTCCTTAATTTGGGGCAAATAAGACAGAAATTCCCTTTGTTTTAGGGGAAAAAAACAGAAATTCCACTTATTTAGAGCCAAAAAAGCAGAAATTCCCCTTATTTTGGAGCAAAAATGAAGAAATTTCCCTTTTTTATGGCAAAAAGATATGCATTCTTCTTATTTTCGGGCAAAAAGGCAGAAAATCTTCGTATTTTGGAGCAAAATAGCAGAAATTCCTTTAATTGTGGGGCAAAAAGGCAGAAATTCCCTATATATTGAGGCCAAAATACAGAAATTCTCCTCATTTGGAAGCAAAACTCAGAATTTTCAATTATTTTGGGGCAAAATTGCAGAAATTTAACTTATTTCAGAAAAAAAACATAAATTTTCTTATTTTGGGGAAAAAAGACAGAAATTTCTTTTATTTTGGTACAAAATTGCAGAAATTGTTCTCATTTTGGGGCAAAAAGGCAGAAATTTCCCATATTTTGGGGCAAAAATGCAGAAATTCCCCTTATTTTGAGGTAAAAAGGCTGAAAATCCCTTTATTTGGAAGCAAAAATGCAGAAATTTCCCTTATTTAGGGGCAAAATTGCAAAAATTTCACTTATTTCAGGGTAATAAGTCAGAAATTTTCCTTATTTTGGGGCAAAAAAGACAGAAATTCCCTTTGTTTTGGGGGAAAAAAAGAAATTCCACATATTTAGAGGCAAGAAAGCAGAAATTCCTTTTATTTTGGAGCAAAATGAAGAAATTTCCCTTTTTTATGGCCAAAAGGTATGCATTCTTCTTGTTTTTGGGCAAAAAGGCAGTAAATCCCCGTATTTTGGAGCAAAATTGCAGAAATTCCCCTAATTGTGGGGCAAAAAGGCAGAAATTCCCTATATGTTGGGGCAAAAACAAAAATTCTCCTTATTTTGAGGCAAAACTCAGAAATTTCACTTATTTTGGGGCAAAATTGCAGAAATTTCACATATTTTGGGGAAAAATTGCAGAAATTTCACTTATTTCAGAAAAAAGCAGAAATTTTCTTTTTTGAGGCAAAAAGTCAGAAATTTCTTTTATTTAGGTACAAAATTGCAGAATTTGTTCTTATTTTGGGGCAAAAGGGCAGAAATTTCCCATATTTAGGGGCAAAAATGCAAAAATTTTCCTTATTTTGAGGTAAAAAGGCTGATATTTTTATTATTTGGGGGCAAAAAGACAGAAATTTCCCTCATTTTGGGGCAAAATTGCAGAAATTTCACTTATTTCAGGGTAATAAGTCAGAAATTTTTCTTATTTTGGGGCAAAAAAGACAGAAATTACCTTTGTTTTGGGGGAAAAAACAGAAATTCCACTTATTTAGAGGCAAAAAAGCAGAAATTCTTCGTATTTTGGAGCAAAAATTTAGAAATTTCCTTTTTTTATGGCAAAAAAGTATGCATTCTTTTTATTTTCGGGCGAAAAGGCAGTAATTCCCCGTATTTTGAAGCAAAATTGCAGAAATTTCCCTAATTGTGGCGCAAAAAGGCACAATTTCCCTATATGTTGGGGCAAAAACAGAAAATCTCTTTATTTTGGGGCAAAACTCAGAAATTTCACTTATTTTGGGGCAAAATTGCAGAAATTTCACATATTTTGGGGAAAAATTGCAGAAATTTCACTTATTTCATAAAAAAGCAGAAATTTTCTTTTTTGAGGCAAAAAGTCAGAAATTTCTTTTATTTAGGTACAAAATTGCAGAAATTGTTCTTATTTTGGGGCAAAAGGGCAGAAATTTCCCATATTTAGGGGCAAAAATGCAAAAATTTTCCTTATTTTGAGGTAAAAAGGCTGATATTTTTATTATTTGGGGGCAAAAAGACAGAAATTTCCCTCATTTTGGGGCAAAATTGCAGAAATTTCACATATTTCAGGGTAATAAGTCAGAAATTTTTCTTATTTTGGGGCAAAAAAGACAGAAATTCCCTTTGTTTTGGGGAAAAAAACAGAAATTCCACTTATTTAGAGGCAAAAAAGCAGAAATTCTTCGTATTTTGGAGCAAAAATTAAGAAATTTCCCTTTTTTTATGGCAAAAAAGTATGCATTCTTTTTATTTTCGGGCGAAAAGGCAGTAATTCCCCGTATTTTGGAGCAAAATTGCAGAAATTCCCCTAATTGTGGGGCAAAAAGGGAGAAATTCCCTATATGTTTGGGTAAAAAGACAGAAATTCTCCTTATTTTGGGGCAAAACTCAGAAATTTCACATATTTTGGGGCAAAATTGCAGAAATTTTTCCTTATTTTGGGGCAAAATTGCAGAAATTTCACATATTTTGGGGCAAAATTTCAGAAATTTCACTTATTTCAGAAAAAAAAGCAAAATTTTCTTTTTGGGGGCAAAAAGTCAGAAATTTCTTTTATTTTGGTACAAAATTGCAGAATTTGTTCTTATTTTGAGGCAAAAAGGCAAAAATTTCCCATATTTTTGGGCAAAAATGCAGAAATTCCCCTTATTTTGAGTTAAAAAGGCTGAAATTCCCCTTATTTGGGGGAAAAAACAGAAATTTTCCTCATTTTGGGGCAAAATTGCAGAAATTTCACTTATTTCAGGGTAATAAGTCAGAAATTTTCCTTATTTTCGGGCAAAAAGACAGAAAATCCCCGTATTTTGGAGCAAAATTGCAGAAATTATATTAATTGTGGGTCAAATAGGCAGAAATTCCTTATATATTGGGGCAAAAATACAGAAATTCTCCTTATTTGGGGGCAAAACTCAGAATTGTCACTTATTTTGGGGCAAAATTGCAGAAATTGCACTTATTTCAGAAAAAAAGCAGAAATTTTATTTTTTGGGGCAAAAAGTCAGAAATTTCTTTTATTTAGGTACAAAATTGCAGAATTTGTTCTTATTTTGAAGCAAAAGGGCAGAAATTTCCCATATTTTGGGGCAAAAATGCAGAAATTTCCCTTATTTTCAGGTAAAAAGGCTGATATTTTCCTTATTTGGGGGCAAAAAGGCAGAAATTTCCCTCATTTTGGGGCAAAATTGCCGAAATTTCACTTATTTCAGGGTAATAAGTCAGAAATTTTTCTTATTTTGGGGCAAAAAGACAGAAATTCCCTTTGTTTTGGGGGAAAAAGACAGAAATTCCACTTATTTAGAGGCAAAAAAGCAGAAATTCCCCTTATTTTGGAGCAAAAATTAAGAAATTTCCCTTTTTTATGGCAAAAAGGTATGCATTCTTCTTATTTTCGGGCAAAAAGGCAGTAATTCCCCGTATTTTGGAGCAAAATTGCAGAAATTCCCCTAATTGTGGGGCAAAAAGGCAGAAATTCCCTATATGTTGGGGCAAAAACAGAAATTCCCGTTATTTTGGGGCAAAACTAAAAAATTTCACTTATTTTGGGGCAAAATTGCAGAAATTTTTCTTATTTTGAGGCAAAATTGCAGAAATTTCACATATTTTGGGGCAAAATTTCAGAAATTTCACTTATTTCAGAAAAAAAAAGCAGAAATTTTCTTTTTTGGGGCAAAAAGTCAGAAGTTTCTTTTATTTTGGTACAAAATTGCAGAATTTGTTCTTATTTTGAGGCAAAGAGGCAGAAATTTTCCATATTTTGGGGCAAAAATGCAGAAATTTCCCTTATTTTGAGGTAAAAAGGCTGATATTTTCCTTATTTGGGGGCAAAAAGGCAGAAATTTCCTTCATTTTGGTGCAAAATTGCAGAAATTTCACTTATTTCAGGGTAATAAGTCAGAAATTTTCCTTATTTTGGGGCAAAAAAGACAGAAATTCCCTTTGTTTTGGGGGAAAAAGACAGAAATTCCACTTATTTAGAGGCAAAAAAGCAGAAATTCCCCTTATTTTGGAGCAAAAATGAAGAAATTTCCCTTTTTTATGGCAAAAAGGTATGCATTCTTCTTATTTTCGGGCAAAAAGGCAGAAATTCCCCTATTTTGGAGCAAAATTGCAGAAATTCCCCTAATTGTGGTGCAAAAAGGCAGAAATTCGTATATGTTGGGGCAAAAAGACAGAAATTCTCCTTATTTTGGGGCAAAACTCAGAAATTTCACTTATTTTGAGGCAAAATTGCAGAAATTTCACTTATTTCAAAAAAAAAGCAGAAATTTTCTTATTTTGGTGCAAAAAGGCAGAAATTTCTTTTATTTTGGTACAAAATTGCAGAAATTTTTTTATCTTGGGAAAAAGGCAGAAATTTCCCATATTTTGGGGCAAAAATGCAGAAATTCCCCTTATTTTAAAGTAAAAATGCTGAACATCCCCTTATTTGGGGGCAAAAAGGCAGATTCCCCTTATTTTGGGGCAAAACTCAGAAATTTCACTTATTTTGTGGCAAAATTGCAGAAATTTCACTTATTTCAGGAAAAAAGGCAGAAGTTTTCTTTATTTTGGTGCAAAAAGGAAACAATTCCAAATATTTTGTGGCAAAAATGCAGAAATTACCCTTGTTTTGAGGTAAAAAGGCTGAAATTTCCTTTATTTGGGGGCAAAAAGGCAGAAATTTCCCTTATTTTGGGGCAAAATTGCAGAAAATTCACTTATTTCAGAAAAAAAGCAGAAATTTTCTTTTTTGGGGCTAAAAGTCAGAAATTTCTTTTATTTTGGTACAAAATTGAAGAAATTGTTCTTATTTTGGGGCAAAAAGGCAGACATTTCCCATATTTTGGGGCAAAAATGCAGAAATTCCCCTTATTTTGAGGTAAAATGCTGAAATTTCCCTTATTTGGCGGCAAAATAGCAGAAATTTCCCTCATTTTGGGGCAAAATTGCAGAAATTTCACTTATTTAAAGATAATAAGTCAGTAATTTTCCTTATTTTGGAGCAAAAAAGACAGAAATTCCCTTTGTTTGGGAAGAAAAATACAGAAATTCCACTTATTTAGAGGCAAAAAAGCAGAAATTCCCTTTATTTTGGAGCAAAAATGAAGAAATTTCCCTTTTTTATTGCAAAAAGGTATGCATCTTCTTATTTTCGGGCAAAAAGGCAGAAATTCCCAGTATTTTGAAGCAAAATTGCAGAAATTCCCCTATATGTGGGGCAAAAAGGCAGAAATTTCCTATATGTTAGGGCAAAAAGAGAGAAATTCTCCTTATTTTGGGGCAAAACTCAGAAATCCCACTTATTTTGGGGCAAAATTTCAGAAATTTCCCTTATTTTGGGCAAAATTGCAGAAATTTCACTTATTTTGGGGAAAAATTGCAGAAATTTCACTTATTTAAGCAAAAAAAAGCAGAAATTTTCTTTTTTGGGCAAAAAGTCAGAAATTTCTTTTATTTTGATATAAAATTGCAGAAATTGTTCTTATTTTGGGGCATAAGGCAGAAATTTCCCATATTTTGGGGAAAAATGCAGAAATTCCCCTTAATTTGAGGTAAAAAGGCTGAAATTCCCTTTATTTGGGGGCAAAAAGGCATAAATTCCTCGTATTTTGGAGCAAAATTGCAGAAATTCATTTAATTATAAAGCAAAAAGGCAGAAATTCCCTATATATTGGGGAAAAAATACAGAAATTCTCCTTATTTGGGGGCAAAACTCAGAATTTTCACTTATTTTGGGGCAAAATTGCAGAAATTTCACTTATTTAAGAAAAAAAGCAGAAATTTTTTTATTTTGGGGCAAAAAGGCAGAAATTTCTTTTATTTTGGTACAAAATTGCAGAAATTTTTTTATTTTTGGGCAAAAAGGCAGAAATTTCCCATATTTTGGGGCAAAAAGGCAGAAATTCCCCTTATTTTGAAGTAAAAAGGCTGAAATTCCCCTTATTTGGGGGCAAAAAGGCAGAAATTTCCCTTACTTAGGGGCAAAATTGCAGAAATTTCACTTATTTCAGGGTAATTAGTCAGAAATTTTCCTTATTTTGGGGCAAAAAAGACAGAAATTCACTTTGTTTTGGGAGAAAAAGACAGAAATTCCACTTATTTAGAGGCAAAAAAGCAGAAATTCCCCTTATTTTGGAGCAAAAATGAAGAAATTTCCCTTTTTTATGGCAAAAAGATATGCATTCTTCTTATTTTGGCAAAAAGGCAGAAATTCCCCGTATTTTGGAGCAAAATTGCAGAAATCCCCTAATTGTGGGGCAAAAATGCAGAAATTCCCTATATGTTGGGGCAAAAAGACAGAAATTCTCCTTATTTTGGGGCAAACTCAGAAATTTCAGTTCTTTTGGGGCAAAATTGCAGAAATTTCACTTATTTCAGAAAAAAAGGAGAAATTTTCTTATTTTGGGGCAAAAAGGCAGAAATTTCTTTTATTTTGGTACAAAATTGCAGAAATTTTTCTTATTTTTGGGCAAAAAGGCAGAAATTTCCCATATTTTGGGAAAAATGCAAAAATTCCCCTTATTTTGAGGTAAAAATGCTGAAATTCCCCTTATTTGGGGGCAAAAAGGCAGAAATTCCCCTTATTTTGGGAGAAAACTCAGAAATTTCACTTATTTTGTGGCAAAATTGCAGAAATTTCACTTATTTCAGGAAAAAAGGCAGAAGTTTTCCTTATTTTGGTGCAAAAAGAAAAAAATTCCAAATATTTTGTGGCAAAAATGCAGAAATTCCCCTTATCTTGAGGTAAAAAGGCTGAAATTTCCTTTATTTGGGGGCAAAAAGGCAGAAATTTCCCATATTTTGGGGCAAAAATGCAGAAATTCCCCTTATTTTGAGGTAAAATGCTGAAATTTCCCTTATTTGGCGGCAAAATAGCAGAAATTTCCCTTATTTTGGGCAAAATTGCAGAAATTTCACTTATTTTGGGGAAAAATTGCAGAAATTTCACTTATTTAAGTAAAAAAAAGCAGAAATTTTCTTTTTTGGGCAAAAAGTCAGAAATTTCTTTTATTTTGATATAAAATTGCAGAAATTGTTCTTATTTTGGGGAATAAGGCAGAAATTTCTCATATTTTGGGGAAAAATGTAGAAATTCCCTTTATTTTGAGGTAAAAAGGCTGAAATTCCCTTTATTTGGGGGCAAAAAGGCTGAAATTCCTCGTATTTTGGAGCAAAATTGCAGAAATTCCTTTAATTGTGGGGCAAAAAGGCAGAAATTCCCAATATGTTGGACAAAAAGACAGAAATTCTCTTTATTTTGGGGCAAAACTCAGAAATTCCACTTATTTTGGGGCAAAATTCCAGAAATTTTCCTTTTTTGGGGGGCAAAATTGCAGAAATTTCACTTATTTTGGGGAAAAATTGCAGAAATTTCACTTATTTAATAAAAAAGCAGAAATTTTCTTTTTTCGGGCAAAAAGTAAGAAATTTCTTTTATTTTGGTACAAAATTGCAGAAATTGTTCTTATTTTGGGGCAAAAAGGAAGGAATTTCCCATATTTTGGGGCAAAAATGCAGAAATTCCCCCTATTTTGAGATAAAAAGGCTGAAATTCCCTTTATTTGGGGGCAAAATGCAGAAATCCCCCGTATTTTGGAGCAAAATTGCAGAAATTCCTTTAATTGTGGGGCAAAAAGGCAGAAATTCCCTATATGTTGGAGCAAAAAGACAGAAATTCTCCTTATTTTGGGGCAAAACTCGGAAATTTCACTTATTTTGGAGCAAAATTTCAGAAATTTTCTTATTTTGGGGCAAAATTGCAGAAATTTCACTTATTTTGGGGAAAAATTGCAGAAATTTCACTTATTTAAGTAAAAAAAAGCAAAAATTTTCTTTTTTGAGGCAAAAAGTCAGAAATTTATTTTATTTTGGTACAAAATTGCAGAAATTGTTCTTATTTTGGGGCAAAAAGGCAGAAATCTCCCATATTTTGGAGCAAAAATGCAGAAATTCCCTTTATTTTGAGGTTAAAAGGCTGAAATTCTTTTTATTTGGAGGCACAAAAGCAGAAATTCCCCGTATTTTGAAGCAAAATTGCAGAAATTCCTTTAATTGTGGGGCAAAAAGGCAGAAATTCCCAATATGTTGGACAAAAAGACAGAAATTCTCTTTATTTTGGGGCAAAACTCAGAAATTCCACTTATTTTGGGGCAAAATTCCAGAAATTTCCCTTATATTGAGGCAAAATTGCAGAAATTTCACTTATTTTGGGGCAAAATTGCAGAAATTTCACTTATTTCAGAAAAAAAGCAGAAATTTTCGATTTTGGGGAAAAAAGGCAGAAACTGCTTTTATTTTGGTACAAAATTGCAGAAATTTTTTTTATTTTGGGGCAAAAGGCACACATTTCCAATATTTTGGGGCAAAAATGCAGAAATTCCCCTTATTTTAAGGTAAAATGCTGAAATTTCCCTTATTTGGCGGCAAAAAGGCAGAAATTTCCCTCATTTTGGGGCAAAATTGCAGAAATTTCACTTATTTCAGGATAATAAGTCAGTAATTTTCCTTATTTTAGGGCAAAAAAGACAGAAATTCCCTTTGTTTGGGAAGAAAAATACAGAAATTCCACTTATTTAGAGGCAAAAAAGCAGAAATTCCCTTTATTTTGGAGCAAAAATGAAGAAATTTCCCTTTTTATTGCAAAAAGGTATGCATCTTCTTATTTTCGGGCAAAAAGGCAGAAATTCCCAGTATTTTGAAGCAAAATTGCAGAAATTCCCCTATTTGTGGGGCAAAAAGGCAGAAATTTCCTATATGTTAGGGCAAAAGAAAGAAATTCTCATTATTTTGGGGCAAAACTCAGAAATCCCACTTATTTTGGGACAAAATTTCAGATTTCCCTTATTTTGGGCAAAATTGCAGAAATTTCACTTATTTTGGGGAAAAATTGCAGAAATTTCACTTATTTAAGTAAAAAAAAGCAGAAATTTTCTTTTTTGGGCAAAAAGTCAGAAATTTCTTTTATTTTGATATAAAATTGCAGAAATTGTTCTTATTTTGGGGCATAAGGCAGAAATTTCCCATATTTTGGGGAAAAATGCAGAAATTCCCCTTATTTTGAGGTAAAAAGGCTGAAATTCCCGTTATTTGGGGGCAAAAGGCAGAAATTCCTCGTATTTTGGAGCAAAATTGCAGAAATTCCTTTAATTGTGGGGCAAAAAGGCAGAAATTCCCAATATGTTGGACAAAAAAACAGAAATTCTCTTTATTTTGGGGCAAAACTCAGAAATTCTACTTATTTTGGGGCAAAATTCCAGAAATTTTCCTTTTTTGGGGGCAAAATTGCAGAAATTTCACTTATTTTGGGGAAAAATTGCAGAAATTTCACTTATTTCAGTAAAAAAGCAGAAATTTTCTTATTTTGGGGCAAAAAGGCAGAAATTTCTTTTATTTTGGTACAATATTGCAGAAATTGTTCTTATTTTGGGGCAAAAAGGCAGAAATTTCCCATATTTAGGTGCAAAAATGCAGAAATTCCCCTTATTTTGAGTTAAAAAGGCTGAAATTCCCTTTATTTGGGGGCAAAAAGGCAGAAATTTTTCTCATTTTGGGGCAAAATTGCAGAAATTTCACTTATTTCAGGGTAATAAATCAGAAATTTTCCTTATTTTGGGGCAAAGAAGACAGAAATTCCCTTTGTTTTAGGGGAAAAAAACAGAAATTCCACTTATTTAGAGCCAAAAAAGCAGAAATTCCCCTTATTTTGGAGCAAAAATGAAGAAATTTCCCTTTTTTATGGCAAAAAGATATGCATTCTTCTTATTTTCGGGCAAAAAGGCAGAAAATCCCCGTATTTTGGAGCAAAATTGCAGAAATTCCTTTAATTGTGGAGCAAAAAGGCAGAAATTCCCTATATATTGGGGCAAAAATACAGAAATTCTCCTTATTTGGGGGCAAAACTCAGAATTTTCACTTATTTTGGGGCAAAATTGCAGAAATTTCACTTATTTAAGAAAAAAAGCAAAAATTTTCTTATTTTGCGGCAAAAAGGCAGAAATTTCTTTTATTTTGATACAAAATTGCAGAAATTTTTCTTATTTTGGGGCAAAAAGGCAGAAATTTCCCATATTTTGGGGCAAAAAGGCAGAAATTCCCCTTATTTTGAAGTAAAAAGGCTGAAATTCCCCTTAGTTGGGGGCAAAAAGGCAGTAATTTCCCTTATTTAGAGGCAAAATTGCAGAAATTTCACTTATTTCAGGGTAATTAGAAAGAAATTTTCTTTATTTTGGGGCAAAAAAACAGAAATTCACTTTGTTTTGGGGGGAAAAGACAGAAATTCCACTTATTTAGAGGCAAAAAAGCAGAAATTCCCCTTATTTTGGAGCAAAAATGAAGAAATTTCCCTTTTTTATGGCAAAAAGATATGCATTCTTCTTATTTTCGGGCAAAAAGGCAGAAAATCCCCGTATTTTGGAGCAAAATTGCAGAAATTCCTTTAATTGTGGGGCAAAAAGGCAGAAATTACCAATATGTTGGATAAAAAAACAGAAATTCTCTTTATTTTGGGGCAAAACTCAGAAATTCCACTTATTTTGGGGCAAAATTCCAGAAATTTTCCTTTTTTGGGGCAAAATTGCAGAAATTTCACTTATTTTGGGGAAAAATTGCAGAAATTTCACTTATGTCAGTAAAAAAGCAGAAATTTTCTTATTTTGGGGCAAAAAGGCAGAAATTTCTTTTATTTTGGTACAAAATTGCAGAAATTGTTCTTATTTTGGGGCAAAAAGGCAGAAATTTCCCATATTTAGGTGCAAAAATGCAGAAATTCCCCTTATTTTGAGTTAAAAAGGCTGAAATTCCCTTTATTTGGGGGCAAAAAGGCAGAAATTTTTCTCATTTTAGGGCAAAATTGCAGAAATTTCACTTATTTCAGGGTAATAAGTCAGAAATTATCCTTATTTTGGGGCAAAGAAGACAGAAATTCCCTTTATTTTAGGGGAAAAAACAGAAATTCCACTTATTTAGAGCCAAAAAAGCAGAAATTCCCCTTATTTTGGAGCAAAAATGAAGAAATTTCCCTTTTTTATGGCAAAAAGATATGCATTCTTCTTATTTTCGGGCAAAAAGGCAGAAAATCCCCGTATTTTGGAGCAAAATTGCAGAAATTCCTTTAATTGTGGGGCAAAAAGCAGAAATTCCCTATATATTGGGGAAAAATACAGAAATTCTCCTTATTTGGGGGCAAAACTCAGAATTTTCACTTATTTTGGGGCAAAATTGCAGAAATTTCACTTATTTCAGGGAAAAAAAGAAGAAATTTTCTTATTTTGGGGCAAAAAGGCAGAAATTTCTTTTATTTTGGTACAAAATTGCAGAAATTTTTCTTATATTGGGGCAAAAAGGCAGAAATTTCCCATATTTTGGGGCAAAATGGCAGAAATTCCCCTTATTTTGATGTAAAAAGGCTGAAATTCCCCTTATTTGGGGGCAAAAAGGCAGAAATTTCCCTTATTTAGGGGCAAAATTGCAGAAATTTCACTTATTTCAGGGTAATTAGTCAGAAATTTTCCTTATTTTGGGGCAAAAAAGACAGAAATTCACTTTGCTTTGGGGGAAAAAGACAGAAATTCCACTTATTTAGAGGCAAAAAAGCAGAAATTCCCCTTATTTTGGAGAAAAAATGAAGAAATTTCCCTTTTTTATGGCAAAAAGATATGCATTCTTCTTATTTTCGGGCAAAAAGGCAGAAATTCCCCGTATTTTGGAGCAAAATTGCAGAAATCCCATAATTGTGGGGCAAAAATGCCGAAATTCCCTATATGTTGGGGCAAAAAGACAGAAATTCTCCTTATTTTGGGGCAAAATTCAGAAATTTCACTTATTTTAGGGCAAAATTGCAGAAATTTCACTTATTTCAGAAAAAAAAGCAGAAATTTTCTTATTTTGGGGCAAAAAGGCAGAAATTTCTTTTATTTTGGTACAAAATTGCAGAAATTTTTCTTATTTTGGGCAAAAAGGCAGAAATTTCCCATATTTTGGGAAAAATGCAAAAATTCCCCTTATTTTGAGGTAAAAATGCTGAAATTCCCCTTATTTGGGGGCAAAAAGGCAGAAATTCCCCTTATTTTGGGGCAAAACTCAGAAATTTCACTTATTTTGTGGCAAAATTGC
Source organism: Micromys minutus (assembly GCF_963924665.1). NCBI lineage: Eukaryota > Metazoa > Chordata > Mammalia > Rodentia > Muridae > Micromys > Micromys minutus. The sequence goes on along the minus strand of NW_027667411.1, from coordinate 69,411 downwards.
AGAAATTTCACTTATTTCAGGAAAAAAGGCAGAAGTTTTCCTTATTTTGGTGCAAAAAGGAAAAAATTCCAAATATTTTGTGGCAAAAATGCTGAAATTCCCCTTATTTTGAGGTAAAAAGGCTGAAATTTCCTTTATTTGGGGGCAAAAAGGCAGAAATTTCCCTTATTTTGGGGCAAAATTGCAGAAAATTCACTTATTTCAGAAAAAAAGCAGAAATTTTCTTTTTTGGGGCTAAAAGTCAGAAATTTCTTTTATTTTGGTACAAAATTGCAGAAATTGTTCTTATTTTGGGGCAAAAAGGCAGACATTTCCCATATTTTGGGGCAAAAATGCAGAAATTTCCCTTATTTTGAGGTAAAATGCTGAAATTTCCCTTATTTGGGGGCAAAAAGGCAGAAATTTCCCTCATTTTGGGGCAAAATTGCAGAAATTTCACTTATTTCAGGATAATAAGTCAGTAATTTTCCTTATTTTGGGGCAAAAAAGACAGAAATTCCCTTTGTTTGGGAAGAAAAATACAGAAATTCCACTTATTTAGAGGCAAAAAAGCAGAAATTCCCTTTATTTTGGAGCAAATATGAAGAAATTTCCCTTTTTTATTGCAAAAAGGTATGCATCTTCTTATTTTCGGGCAAAAAGGCAGAAATTCCCAGTATTTTGAAGCAAAATTGCAGAAATTCCCCTATATGTGGGGCAAAAAGGCAGAAATTTCCTATATGTTAGGGCAAAAAGAGAGAAATTCTCCTTATTTTGGGGCAAAACTCAGAAATCCCACTTATTTTGGGGCAAAATTTCAGAAATTTCCCTTATTTTGGGCAAAATTGCAGAAATTTCACTTATTTTGGGGAAAAATTGCAGAAATTTCACTTATTTAAGTAAAAAAAAGCAGAAATTTTTTTTTGGGCAAAAAGTCAGAAATTTCTTTTATTTTGGTATAAAATTGCAGAAATTGTTCTTATTTTGGGGCATAAGGCAGAAATTTCTCATATTTTTAAGAAAAATGCAGAAATTCCCCTTATTTTGAGGTAAAAAGGCTGAAATTCCCTTTATTTGGGGGCAAAAATGCTGAAATTCTTTGTATTTTGGAGCAAAATTTCAGAAATTCCTTTAATTGTGGGGCAAAAAGTCAGAAATTCCCAATATGTTGGACAAAAAGACAGAAATACTCTTTATTTTGGGGCAAAACTCAGAAATTCCACTTATTTTGGGGCAAAATTCCAGAAATTTTTTTTTGGGGGGGGCAAAATTGCAGAAATTTCACTTATTTTGGGGAAAAATTGCAGAAATTTCACTTATTTAATAAAAAAAAGCAGAAATTTTCTTTTTTCGGGCAAAAAGTCAGAAATTTCTTTTATTTTGGTACAAAATTGCAAAAATTGTTCTTATTTTGGGGCAAAAAGGAAGGAATTTCCCATATTTTAGGGCAAAAATGCAGAAATTCCCCTTATTTTGAGATAAAAAGGCTGAAATTCCCTTTATTTGGGGGCAAAATGCAGAAATCCCCCATATTTTGGAGCAAAATTGCAGAAATTCCTTTAATTGTGGGGCAAAAAGGCAGAAATTCCCTATATGTTGGAGCAAAAAGACAGAAATTCTCCTTATTTTGGGGCAAAACTCAGAAATTTCACTTATTTTGGGGCAAAATTCCAGAAATTTTCCTTATTTTGGGGCAAAATTGCAGAAATTTCACTTATTTTGGGGAAAAATTGCAGAAATTTCACTTATTTAAGTAAAAAAAAGCAAAAATTTTCTTTTTTGAGGCAAAAAGTCAGAAATTTATTTTATTTTGGTACAAAATTGCAGAAATTGTTCTTATTTTGGGGCAAAAAGGCAGAAATCTCCCATATTTTGGGGCAAAAATGCACAAATTCCCTTTATTTTGAGGTAAAAAGGCTGAAATTCTTTTTATTTGGAGGCAAAAAAGCAGAAATTCCCCGTATTTTGAAGCAAAATTGCAGAAATTCCTTTAATTGTGGGGCAAAAAGGCAGAAATTCCCAATATGTTGGACAAAAAGACAGAAATTCTCTTTATTTTGGGGCAAAACTCAGAAATTCCACTTATTTTGGGGCAAAATTCCAGAAATTTCCCTTATATTGGGGCAAAATTGCAGAAATTTCACTTATTTTGGGGCAAAATTGCAGAAATTTCACTTATTTTGGGGAAAAATTGCAGAAATTTCACTTATGTCAGTAAAAAAGCAGAAATTTTCTTATTTTGGGGCAAAAAGGCAGAAATTTCTTTTATTTTGGTACAAAATTGCAGAAATTGTTCTTATTTTGGGGCAAAAAGGCAGAAATTTCCCATATTTAGGTGCAAAAATGCAGAAATTCCCCATATTTTGAGTTAAAAAGGCTGAAATTCCCTTTATTTGGGGGCAAAAAGGCAGAAATTTTTCTCATTTTAGGGCAAAATTGCAGAAATTTCACTTATTTCATGGTAATAAGTCAGAAATTATCCTTATTTTGGGGCAAAGAAGACAGAAATTCCCTTTATTTTAGGGGAAAAAACAGAAATTCCACTTATTTAGAGCCAAAAAAGCAGAAATTCCCCTTATTTTGGAGCAAAAATGAAGAAATTTCCCTTTTTTATGGCAAAAAGATATGCATTCTTCTTATTTTCGGGCAAAAAGGCAGAAAATCCCCGTATTTTGGAGCAAAATTGCAGAAATTCCTTTAATTGTGGGGCAAAAAGCAGAAATTCCCTATATATTGGGGAAAAATACAGAAATTCTCCTTATTTGGGGGCAAAACTCAGAATTTTCACTTATTTTGGGGCAAAATTGCAGAAATTTCACTTATTTCAGGGAAAAAAAGAAGAAATTTTCTTATTTTGGGGCAAAAAGGCAGAAATTTCTTTTATTTTGGTACAAAATTGCAGAAATTTTTCTTATATTGGGGCAAAAAGGCAGAAATTTCCCATATTTTGGGGCAAAATGGCAGAAATTCCCCTTATTTTGATGTAAAAAGGCTGAAATTCCCCTTATTTGGGGGCAAAAAGGCAGAAATTTCCCTTATTTAGGGGCAAAATTGCAGAAATTTCACTTATTTCAGGGTAATTAGTCAGAAATTTTCCTTATTTTGGGGCAAAAAAGACAGAAATTCACTTTGCTTTGGGGGAAAAAGACAGAAATTCCACTTATTTAGAGGCAAAAAAGCAGAAATTCCCCTTATTTTGGAGAAAAAATGAAGAAATTTCCCTTTTTTATGGCAAAAAGATATGCATTCTTCTTATTTTCGGGCAAAAAGGCAGAAATTCCCCGTATTTTGGAGCAAAATTGCAGAAATCCCATAATTGTGGGGCAAAAATGCAGAAATTCCCTATATGTTGGGGCAAAAAGACAGAAATTCTCCTTATTTTGGGGCAAAATTCAGAAATTTCACTTATTTTAGGGCAAAATTGCAGAAATTTCACTTATTTCAGAAAAAAAAGCAGAAATTTTCTTATTTTGGGGCAAAAAGGCAGAAATTTCTTTTATTTTGGTACAAAATTGCAGAAATTTTTCTTATTTTGGGCAAAAAGGCAGAAATTTCCCATATTTTGGGAAAAATGCAAAAATTCCCCTTATTTTGAGGTAAAAATGCTGAAATTCCCCTTATTTGGGGGCAAAAAGGCAGAAATTCCCCTTATTTTGGGGCAAAACTCAGAAATTTCACTTATTTTGTGGCAAAATTGCAGAAATTTCACTTATTTCAGGAAAAAAAGGCAGAAGTTTTCCTTATTTTGGTGCAAAAAGGAAAAAATTCCAAATATTTTGTGGCAAAAATGCTGAAATTCCCCTTATTTTGAGGTAAAAAGGCTGAAATTTCCTTTATTTGGGGGCAAAAAGGCAGAAATTTCCCTTATTTTGGGGCAAAATTGCAGAAAATTCACTTATTTCAGAAAAAAAGCAGAAATTTTTTTTTTTGGGGCTAAAAGTCAGAAATTTCTTTTATTTTGGTACAAAATTGCAGAAATTTTTCTTATTTTGGGGCAAAAAGGCAGACATTTCCCATATTTTGGGGCAAAAATGCAGAAATTCCCCTTATTTTGAGGTAAAATGCTGAAATTTCCCTTATTTGGGGGCAAAAAGGCAGAAATTTCCCTCATTTTGGGGCAAAATTGCAGAAATTTCACTTATTTCAGGATAATAAGTCAGTAATTTTCCTTATTTTGGGGCAAAAAAGACAGAAATTCCCTTTGTTTGGGAAGAAAAATACAGAAATTCCACTTATTTAGAGGCAAAAAAGCAGAAATTCCCTTTATTTTGGAGCAAATATGAAGAAATTTCCCTTTTTTATTGCAAAAAGGTATGCATCTTCTTATTTTCGGGCAAAAAGGCAGAAATTCCCAGTATTTTGAAGCAAAATTGCAGAAATTCCCCTATATGTGGGGCAAAAAGGCAGAAATTTCCTATATGTTAGGGCAAAAAGAGAGAAATTCTCCTTATTTTGGGGCAAAACTCAGAAATCCCACTTATTTTGGGGCAAAATTTCAGAAATTTCCCTTATTTTGGGCAAAATTGCAGAAATTTCACTTATTTTGGGGAAAAATTGCAGAAATTTCACTTATTTAAGTAAAAAAAAGCAGAAATTTTCTTTTTTGGGCAAAAAGTCAGAAATTTCTTTTATTTTGGTATAAAATTGCAGAAATTGTTCTTATTTTGGGGCATAAGGCAGAAATTTCTCATATTTTGGGGAAAAATGCAGAAATTCCCCTTATTTTGAGGTAAAAGGCTGAAATTTCCTTTATTTGGGGGCAAAAAGGCTGAAATTCCTCGTATTTTGGAGCAAAATTTCAGAAATTCCTTTAATTGTGGGGCAAAAAGTCAGAAATTCCCAATATGTTGGACAAAAAGACAGAAATACTCTTTATTTTGGGGCAAAACTCAGAAATTCCACTTATTTTGGGGCAAAATTCCAGAAATTTTTTTTGGGGGGGGCAAAATTGCAGAAATTTCACTTATTTTGGGGAAAAATTGCAGAAATTTCACTTATTTAATAAAAAAAAGCAGAAATTTTCTTTTTTCGGGCAAAAAGTCAGAAATTTCTTTTATTTTGGTACAAAATTGCAAAAATTGTTCTTATTTTGGGGCAAAAAGGAAGGAATTTCCCATATTTTAGGGCAAAAATGCAGAAATTCCCCTTATTTTGAGATAAAAAGGCTGAAATTCCCTTTATTTGGGGGCAAAATGCAGAAATCCCCCATATTTTGGAGCAAAATTGCAGAAATTCCTTTAATTGTGGGGCAAAAAGGCAGAAATTCCCTATATGTTGGAGCAAAAAGACAGAAATTCTCCTTATTTTGGGGCAAAACTCAGAAATTTCACTTATTTTGGGGCAAAATTCCAGAAATTTTCCTTATTTTGGGGCAAAATTGCAGAAATTTCACTTATTTTGGGGAAAAATTGCAGAAATTTCACTTATTTAAGTAAAAAAAAGCAAAAATTTTCTTTTTTGAGGCATAAAGTCAGAAATTTATTTTATTTTGGTACAAAATTGCAGAAATTGTTCTTATTTTGGGGCAAAAAGGCAGAAATCTCCCATATTTTGGGGCAAAAATGCAGAAATTCCCTTTATTTTGAGGTAAAAAGGCTGAAATTCTTTTTATTTGGAGGCAAAAAAGCAGAAATTCCCCGTATTTTGAAGCAAAATTGCAGAAATTCCTTTAATTGTGGGGCAAAAAGGCAGAAATTCCCAATATGTTGGACAAAAAGACAGAAATTCTCTTTATTTTGGGGCAAAACTCAGAAATTCCACTTATTTTGGGGCAAAATTCCAGAAATTTCCCTTATATTGGGGCAAAATTGCAGAAATTTCACTTATTTTGGGGCAAAATTGCAGAAATTTCACATATTTCAGAAAAAAAAGCAGAAATTTTTGATTTTGGGGGAAAAAGGCAGAAACTGCTTTTATTTTGGTACAAAATTGCAGAAATTTTTCTTATTTTGGGGCAAAAGGCAGAAATTTCCCATATTTTGGGGCAAAAATGCAGAAATTCCCCTTATTTTGAGGTAAAAATGCTGAAATTCCTTTTATTTGGGGGCAAAAAGGCAGAAATTTCCTTTATTTTGGGGCAAAATTCCAGAAATTTCCCTTATATTGGGGCAAAATTGCAGAAATTTCACTTATTTTGGGGCAAAATTGCAGAAATTTCAATTATTTCAAAAAAAAAGCAGAAATTTTCTTATTTTGGGGCAAAAAGGCATAAACTGCTTTTATTTTGGTACAAAATTGCAAAAATTTTTCTTATTTTGGGGCTAAAGGCAGAAATTTCCCATATTTTGGGGCAAAAATGCAGAAATTCCCATTATTTTGAGGTAAAAATGCTGAAAATCCTTTTATTTGGGGGCAAAAAGGCAGAAATTTCCCTTATTTTGGGGCAAAATTGCAGAAATTTCACTTAATTTAGGGTAATAAGTCAGAGATTTTCCTTATTTTGGAGCAAAAAAAACAGAAATTTCCTTTGTTTTGGGGGGAAAAGACAGAAATTCCACTTATTTAGAGGCAAAAAAGCAGAAATTCCCATTATTTTGGAGCAAAAATGAAGAAATTTCCCTTTTTTATGGCAAAAAGGTATGCATTCTTCTTATTTTCGGGAAAAGGTAGAAATTCCCCGTATTTTGGAGCAAAATTGCAGAAATTCCACTAATTGTGGGGCAAAAAGGAGAAATTCCCTATATGGTGGGGCAAAAAGACAGAATTTCTCCTTATTTTGGGGCAAAACTCAGAAATTTCACATATTTTGGGGCAAAATTGCAGAAATTTCACTTATTTCAGAAAAAAAGGCAGAAATTTTCTTATTTTGGGGCAAAAAGGCAGAAATTTCTTTTATTTTTGTACAAAATTGCAGAAATTGTTCTTATTTTGGGGCAAAAAGGCAGAAATTTCCCATATTTTGGGGCAAAAATGCAGAAATTCCTTTTATTTTGAGGTAAAAAGGCTGAAATTCCCTTTATTTGGGGGCAAAAAGGCAAAATTTCTCTCATTTTGGGGCAAAATTGCAGAAATTTCACTTATTTCAGTGTAATAAGTCAGAAATTTTCCTTATTTTGGGGCAAAAAAGACAGAAATTTTTTTTGTTTTTGGGGAAAACGACAGAAATCTACTTATTTAGAGGCAAAAAAGCAGAAATTCCCCTGATTTTGGAGCAAAAATGAAGAAATTTCCCTTTTTTTGGCAAAAAGAAATGCATTCTTCTTACTTTTGGGCAAAAAGGCAGAAATTCCCCGTATTTTTGAGCAAAATTGCAGATATTCCCCTAATTGTGGGGCAAAAAGGCAGAAATTCACTATATGTTGAGGGAAAAATACAGAAATTCTTCTTATTTTGGGGCAAAACTCTGAAGATTCACTTATTTTGGGGCAAAATTGCAGAAATTTCACTAATTTCAGAAAAAAAGCAGAAATTTTCTTATTTTGGGGCAAAAAAGCAGAAATTTCTTTTATTTTGGTACAAAATTGCAGAAATTTTTCTTATTTTGGGGCAAAAATGCAGAAATTTCCCATATTTTGGGGCAAAAATGCAGGAATTCCTATTATTTTGAGGTTAAAAGGCTGAAATTCCCTTTATTTGGGGGCAAAAAGGCAGAAATTTCCCTTATTTTTGGACAAAATTGCAGAAATTTCACTTATTTCAGGGTAATAAGTCAGAAATTTTCCTTATTTTGGGGCAAAAAAGACAGAAATTTCCTTTGTATTGAAGGAAAAAAAACAGAAATTCCACTTATTTAGAGCCAAAAAAGCAGAAATTCCCCTTATTTTGGAGCAAAAATGAAGAAATTTTCCTTTTTTATGGCAAAAAGGTATGCATCTTCTTATTTTAGGGCAAAAATGCAGAAATTCCCAGTATTTTGAAGCAAAATTTCAGAAATTCCCTTAATTGTGGGGCAAAGAGGCAGAAATTCCCTATATGTTGGGGCAAAAATACAGAAATTCTCTTTATTTTGGGGCAAAACTCAGAAATTCCACTTATTTTGGGGCAAAATTCCAGAAATTTCCCTTATTTTGGGGCAAAATTGCAGAAATTTCACTTATTTTGGGGCAGTATTGCAGAAATTTCACTTATTTCAGAAAAAAAGCAGAAATTTTCTTATTTTGGGTCAAAAAGGCAGAAATTTATATTATTTTGGTACAAAATTGCAGAAATTTTTTTATTTTGGGCAAAAAGGCAGAAATTTCCCATATTTTGGGGCAAAAATGCAGAAATTCCCTTTATTTTGAGGTAAAAAGGCTGAAATTCCTCTTATTTTGGGGCAAAAAGGCAGAAATTCCCCTTATTTTGGGGCAAAAACAGACATTTCCCTTGTTTTGGGGAAAAATTTTAGAAATTTAACTTATTTCAGGGCAAAAAGTCAGAAATTCCCTATATTTTGGGGCAAAAATACAGAAATTCCGTTTATTTTTGGGGAAAAGTAAGAAATTGCACTTATTTTGAGTCAAAAAGGCGGAAAATCCCCTTATTTTGGTGTAAAAATGAAGAAATTTCCCTTTTTATGGCAAAAAGGTATACATTCCCGTTATTTTTGTGCAAATAGGCAGAAATTCCCCGTATTTTGGAGCAAAATTGCAGAAATTCCCCTAATTTTGGGGCAAAAACGCAGAACTTCCCCTTATTTTGGGGTAAAACTGCAGAAATTTCACTTATTTCGCGGCAAAATGGCAGAAATTCCCTTTATTTTCGACGAAAAAGGCAGAAAATCCCCGTATTTTGGAGCAAAATTGCAGAAATTCAGCTAATTTTGGGGTAAAACATGCAGACATTATCTTTATTTTGGGGCAAAAAGGCAGAAATTCCCCTTATTTTGGGGCAAAACGCAGAAATTCCCCTTATTTTAGGGCAAAATTGCAGAAATTTCCCTTATTTGGGGACACAAAACAGAAATTCCCTTTATTTTGTAGCAAAATTGCAGAAAATTCCTTTATTATGGAGAAATATTGCAGAAATTTCTTTTATTTTAAGGCAAAATTGCAGAAATTTCACTTATTTCAGAGAAAAAAAGCAAAAATTTTTCTTATTTTAGGGCAAAATGCAGAAATTCCCATTATTTTGTGGCAAAAAGGCAGAAATTCACCTTATTTTGGGGTAAAATTGCAGACATTTCACATATTTCAGGACAAAAAGGCAGAAAATCCCCTTAATTTCAGGCAAAAAGGCAGAAATTCCCGTATTTTGAAGCAAAATTGCAGAAATTCCCCTAATATTGGGGCAAAAATGCAGAAATTCCCTATATTTGCAGCAAATCGGCAGAAGTTCCCTTATTTTCGGGAAAAGAGGCAGAAATTCCCTGTATTTTGAAGCAAAATTTCAGAAACTTCCATAATTTGGGGGCAAAAAGGCAGAAATTCCCTTTATTTTGGGGCAAAAATACAGAAATTCTCCTTATTTCAGGGCAAAAATCAGAATATTCCCTTATTTTGGGGCAAAATTTTAGAAATTTCTTTTATTTTCGTACAGAATTGCAGAAATTTTTCTTATTTTGTGGCAAAAAGGCAGAAATTCACCATATTTTGGTGCAAAAAGGCTGAAATTCCCCTTATTTTGAGGTCAAATGCTAATATTCCCCATATTTTGGGGCAAAAAGGAAGAAATTCCCCTCATTTTGGGGCAAAAAGGCACAAATTTCCCTTATTTTCGGGACAAATTGCAGAAATTTTATTTATTTCAGGGCAAAAAGTCAGAAATTATTTTTATTTTGGGGCAAAAAGCAGAAATTTATTTTGGTACAAAATTGAAGAAATTTTCCTTATTTTGAAACAAAAAGTCAGAATTTACCCATATTTTGGGCTAAAGTGAGAAACTCCCCTTATTTTGAGGTAAAAAGGCTGAAATTCCCCTTATTTGGGGGCAAAAAAGCAGAAATTTTTCTTACTTTGGGGCAAAAAGGCAGAAATTTCTTTTATTTGGTACAAAATTGCAGAAATTGTTCTTATATTGAGGCCAAAAGGCAGAAATTCCTTTTATTTTGAGGTAAAATGCTGAAATTCCCCATATTTTGGGGCTCAAAGGCAGAAAATTCCCTCATTTTGGGGCAAAAAATACAAATTTCCCTGATTTTCAGGCCAAATTGCAGAAATTTCATTTATTTCAGGGCAAAAAGTCAGAAATTACTTTTATTTTGGGGCAAAAAGCAGAAATTTCTTATATTTTGGTACAAAATTGAAGAAATTTGTCTTATTTTGGAACAAAAAGTCAGAAATTCCCCATATTTTGGGCAAAAGGCAGAAATTCCCCTTATTTTGAGGTAAAAAGGCTGAAATTCCCCTTATTTGGGGGCAAAAAAGCAGAAATTTTTCTTATTTTGGGGCAAAAAGGCAGAAATTTCTTTTATTTTGGTACAAAATTGCAGAAATTTTTTTTATTTTGGAGCAAAAAGGCAGAAGTTTCCCACATTTTGGGGCAAAAATGCAGAAATTCCCCATATTTTGAGGTAAAAATGCTGAAATTCCCCTTATTTGGGGGCAAAAAGGCAGAAATTCCCCTTATTTTGGGGCAAAACTCAGAAATTTCACTTATTTTGTGGAAAAATTGCAGAAATTTCACTTATTTCAGGAAAAAAGGCAGAAGTTTTCCTTATTTTGGTGCAAAAAGGAAAAAATTCCAAATATTTTGTGGCAAAAATGCTGAAATTCCCCTTATTTTGAGGTAAAAAGGCTGAAATTTCCTTTATTTGGGGGCAAAAAGGCAGAAATTTCCCTTATTTTGGGGCAAAATTGCAGAAAATTCACTTATTTCAGAAAAAAAGCAGAAATTTTCTTTTTTGGGGCTAAAAGTCAGAAATTTCTTTTATTTTGGTACAAAATTGCAGAAATTGTTCTTATTTTGGGGCAAAAAGGCAGACATTTCCCATATTTTGGGGCAAAAATGCAGAAATTCCCCTTATTTTGAGGTAAAATGCTGAAATTTCCCTTATTTGGGGGCAAAAAGGCAGAAATTTCCCTCATTTTGGGGCAAAATTGCAGAAATTTCACTTATTTCAGGATAATAAGTCAGTAATTTTCCTTATTTTGGGGCAAAAAAGACAGAAATTCCCTTTGTTTGGGAAGAAAAATACAGAAATTCCACTTATTTAGAGGCAAAAAAGCAGAAATTCCCTTTATTTTGGAGCAAATATGAAGAAATTTCCCTTTTTTATTGCAAAAAGGTATGCATCTTCTTATTTTCGGGCAAAAAGGCAGAAATTCCCAGTATTTTGAAGCAAAATTGCAGAAATTCCCCTATATGTGGGGCAAAAAGGCAGAAATTTCCTATATGTTAGGGCAAAAAGAGAGAAATTCTCCTTATTTTGGGGCAAAACTCAGAAATCCCACTTATTTTGGGGCAAAATTTCAGAAATTTCCCTTATTTTGGGCAAAATTGCAGAAATTTCACTTATTTTGGGGAAAAATTGCAGAAATTTCACTTATTTAAGTAAAAAAAAGCAGAAATTTTCTTTTTTGGGCAAAAAGTCAGAAATTTCTTTTATTTTGGTATAAAATTGCAGAAATTGTTCTTATTTTGGGGCATAAGGCAGAAATTTCTCATATTTTGGGGAAAAATGCAGAAATTCCCCTTATTTTGAGGTAAAAAGGCTGAAATTCCCTTTATTTGGGGGCAAAAAGGCTGAAATTCCTCGTATTTTGGAGCAAAATTGCAGAAATTCCTTTAATTGTGGGGCAAAAAGTCAGAAATTCCCAATATGTTGGACAAAAAGACAGAAATACTCTTTATTTTGGGGCAAAACTCAGAAATTCCACTTATTTTGGGGCAAAATTCCAGAAATTTTTTTTTGGGGGGGGCAAAATTGCAGAAATTTCACTTATTTTGGGGAAAAATTGCAGAAATTTCACTTATTTAATAAAAAAAGCAGAAATTTTCTTTTTTCGGGCAAAAAGTCAGAAATTTCTTTTATTTTGGTACAAAATTGCAAAAATTGTTCTTATTTTGGGGCAAAAAGGAAGGAATTTCCCATATTTTAGGGCAAAAATGCAGAAATTCCCCTTATTTTGAGATAAAAAGGCTGAAATTCCCTTTATTTGGGGGCAAAATGCAGAAATCCCCCATATTTTGGAGCAAAATTGCAGAAATTCCTTTAATTGTGGGGCAAAAAGGCAGAAATTCCCTATATGTTGGAGCAAAAAGACAGAAATTCTCCTTATTTTGGGGCAAAACTCAGAAATTTCACTTATTTTGGGGCAAAATTCCAGAAATTTTCCTTATTTTGGGGCAAAATTGCAGAAATTTCACTTATTTTGGGGAAAAATTGCAGAAATTTCACTTATTTAAGTAAAAAAAAGCAAAAATTTTCTTTTTTGAGGCAAAAAGTCAGAAATTTATTTTATTTTGGTACAAAATTGCAGAAATTGTTCTTATTTTGGGGCAAAAAGGCAGAAATCTCCCATATTTTGGGGCAAAAATGCAGAAATTCCCTTTATTTTGAGGTAAAAAGGCTGAAATTCTTTTTATTTGGAGGCAAAAAAGCAGAAATTCCCCGTATTTTGAAGCAAAATTGCAGAAATTCCTTTAATTGTGGGGCAAAAAGGCAGAAATTCCCAATATGTTGGACAAAAAGACAGAAATTCTCTTTATTTTGGGGCAAAACTCAGAAATTCCACTTATTTTGGGGCAAAATTCCAGAAATTTCCCTTATATTGGGGCAAAATTGCAGAAATTTCACTTATTTTGGGGCAAAATTGCAGAAATTTCACTTATTTCAGAAAAAAAAGCAGAAATTTTTGATTTTGGGGAAAAAAGGCAGAAACTGCTATTATTTTGGTACAAAATTGCAGAAATTTTTCTTATTTTGGGGCAAAAGGCAGAAATTTCCCATATTTTGGGGCAAAAATGCAGAAATTCCCCTTATTTTGAGGTAAAAATGCTGAAATTCCTTTTATTTGGGGGCAAAAAGGCAGAAATTTCCTTTATTTTGGGGCAAAATTCCAGAAATTTCCCTTATATTGGGGCAAAATTGCAGAAATTTCACTTATTTTGGGGCAAAATTGCAGAAATTTCAATTATTTCAAAAAAAAAGCAGAAATTTTCTTATTTTGGGGCAAAAAGGCATAAACTGCTTTTATTTTGGTACAAAATTGCAAAAATTTTTCTTATTTTGGGGCTAAAGGCAGAAATTTCCCATATTTTGGGGCAAAAATGCAGAAATTCCCCTTATTTTGAGGTAAAAATGCTGAAAATCCTTTTATTTGGGGGCAAAAAGGCAGAAATTTCCCTTATTTTGGGGCAAAATTGCAGAAATTTCACTTAATTTAGGGTAATAAGTCAGAGATTTTCCTTATTTTGGAGCAAAAAAAACAGAAATTTCCTTTGTTTTGGGGGGAAAAGACAGAAATTCCACTTATTTAGAGGCAAAAAAGCAGAAATTCCCATTATTTTGGAGCAAAAATGAAGAAATTTCCCTTTTTTATGGCAAAAAGGTATGCATTCTTCTTATTTTCGGGAAAAGGTAGAAATTCCCCGTATTTTGGAGCAAAATTGCAGAAATTCCACTAATTGTGGGGCAAAAAGGAGAAATTCCCTATATGGTGGGGCAAAAAGACAGAATTTCTCCTTATTTTGGGGCAAAACTCAGAAATTTCACATATTTTGGGGCAAAATTGCAGAAATTTCACTTATTTCAGAAAAAAAGGCAGAAATTTTCTTATTTTGGGGCAAAAAGGCAGAAATTTCTTTTATTTTTGTACAAAATTGCAGAAATTGTTCTTATTTTGGGGCAAAAAGGCAGAAATTTCCCATATTTTGGGGCAAAAATGCAGAAATTCCTTTTATTTTGAGGTAAAAAGGCTGAAATTCCCTTTATTTGGGGGCAAAAAGGCAAAATTTCTCTCATTTTGGGGCAAAATTGCAGAAATTTCACTTATTTCAGTGTAATAAGTCAGAAATTTTCCTTATTTTGGGGCAAAAAAGACAGAAATTTTTTTTGTTTTTGGGGAAAACGACAGAAATCTACTTATTTAGAGGCAAAAAAGCAGAAATTCCCCTGATTTTGGAGCAAAAATGAAGAAATTTCCCTTTTTTTGGCAAAAAGAAATGCATTCTTCTTACTTTTGGGCAAAAAGGCAGAAATTCCCCGTATTTTTGAGCAAAATTGCAGATATTCCCCTAATTGTGGGGCAAAAAGGCAGAAATTCACTATATGTTGAGGGAAAAATACAGAAATTCTTCTTATTTTGGGGCAAAACTCTGAAGATTCACTTATTTTGGGGCAAAATTGCAGAAATTTCACTAATTTCAGAAAAAAAGCAGAAATTTTCTTATTTTGGGGCAAAAAAGCAGAAATTTCTTTTATTTTGGTACAAAATTGCAGAAATTTTTCTTATTTTGGGGCAAAAATGCAGAAATTTCCCATATTTTGGGGCAAAAATGCAGGAATTCCTATTATTTTGAGGTTAAAAGGCTGAAATTCCCTTTATTTGGGGGCAAAAAGGCAGAAATTTCCCTTATTTTTGGACAAAATTGCAGAAATTTCACTTATTTCAGGGTAATAAGTCAGAAATTTTCCTTATTTTGGGGCAAAAAAGACAGAAATTTCCTTTGTATTGAAGGAAAAAAAACAGAAATTCCACTTATTTAGAGCCAAAAAAGCAGAAATTCCCCTTATTTTGGAGCAAAAATGAAGAAATTTTCCTTTTTTATGGCAAAAAGGTATGCATCTTCTTATTTTAGGGCAAAAATGCAGAAATTCCCAGTATTTTGAAGCAAAATTTCAGAAATTCCCTTAATTGTGGGGCAAAGAGGCAGAAATTCCCTATATGTTGGGGCAAAAATACAGAAATTCTCTTTATTTTGGGGCAAAACTCAGAAATTCCACTTATTTTGGGGCAAAATTCCAGAAATTTCCCTTATTTTGGGGCAAAATTGCAGAAATTTCACTTATTTTGGGGCAGTATTGCAGAAATTTCACTTATTTCAGAAAAAAAGCAGAAATTTTCTTATTTTGGGTCAAAAAGGCAGAAATTTATATTATTTTGGTACAAAATTGCAGAAATTTTTTTATTTTGGGCAAAAAGGCAGAAATTTCCCATATTTTGGGGCAAAAATGCAGAAATTCCCTTTATTTTGAGGTAAAAAGGCTGAAATTCCTCTTATTTTGGGGCAAAAAGGCAGAAATTCCCCTTATTTTGGGGCAAAAACAGACATTTCCCTTGTTTTGGGGAAAAATTTTAGAAATTTAACTTATTTCAGGGCAAAAAGTCAGAAATTCCCTATATTTTGGGGCAAAAATACAGAAATTCCGTTTATTTTTGGGGAAAAGTAAGAAATTGCACTTATTTTGAGTCAAAAAGGCGGAAAATCCCCTTATTTTGGTGTAAAAATGAAGAAATTTCCCTTTTTATGGCAAAAAGGTATACATTCCCGTTATTTTTGTGCAAATAGGCAGAAATTCCCCGTATTTTGGAGCAAAATTGCAGAAATTCCCCTAATTTTGGGGCAAAAACGCAGAACTTCCCCTTATTTTGGGGTAAAACTGCAGAAATTTCACTTATTTCGCGGCAAAATGGCAGAAATTCCCTTTATTTTCGACGAAAAAGGCAGAAAATC
Source organism: Micromys minutus (assembly GCF_963924665.1). NCBI lineage: Eukaryota > Metazoa > Chordata > Mammalia > Rodentia > Muridae > Micromys > Micromys minutus. Next base: position 53,898 of record NW_027667411.1, on the reverse strand, counting down.
CCCGTATTTTGGAGCAAAATTGCAGAAATTCAGCTAATTTTGGGGTAAAACATGCAGACATTATCTTTATTTTGGGGCAAAAAGGCAGAAATTCCCCTTATTTTGGGGCAAAACGCAGAAATTCCCCTTATTTTAGGGCAAAATTGCAGAAATTTCCCTTATTTGGGGACACAAAACAGAAATTCCCTTTATTTTGTAGCAAAATTGCAGAAAATTCCTTTATTATGGAGAAATATTGCAGAAATTTCTTTTATTTTAAGGCAAAATTGCAGAAATTTCACTTATTTCAGAGAAAAAAAGCAAAAATTTTTCTTATTTTAGGGCAAAATGCAGAAATTCCCATTATTTTGTGGCAAAAAGGCAGAAATTCACCTTATTTTGGGGTAAAATTGCAGACATTTCACATATTTCAGGACAAAAAGGCAGAAAATCCCCTTAATTTCAGGCAAAAAGGCAGAAATTCCCGTATTTTGAAGCAAAATTGCAGAAATTCCCCTAATATTGGGGCAAAAATGCAGAAATTCCCTATATTTGCAGCAAATCGGCAGAAGTTCCCTTATTTTCGGGAAAAGAGGCAGAAATTCCCTGTATTTTGAAGCAAAATTTCAGAAACTTCCATAATTTGGGGGCAAAAAGGCAGAAATTCCCTTTATTTTGGGGCAAAAATACAGAAATTCTCCTTATTTCAGGGCAAAAATCAGAATATTCCCTTATTTTGGGGCAAAATTTTAGAAATTTCTTTTATTTTCGTACAGAATTGCAGAAATTTTTCTTATTTTGTGGCAAAAAGGCAGAAATTCACCATATTTTGGTGCAAAAAGGCTGAAATTCCCCTTATTTTGAGGTCAAATGCTAATATTCCCCATATTTTGGGGCAAAAAGGAAGAAATTCCCCTCATTTTGGGGCAAAAAGGCACAAATTTCCCTTATTTTCGGGACAAATTGCAGAAATTTTATTTATTTCAGGGCAAAAAGTCAGAAATTATTTTTATTTTGGGGCAAAAAGCAGAAATTTATTTTGGTACAAAATTGAAGAAATTTTCCTTATTTTGAAACAAAAAGTCAGAATTTACCCATATTTTGGGCTAAAGTGAGAAACTCCCCTTATTTTGAGGTAAAAAGGCTGAAATTCCCCTTATTTGGGGGCAAAAAAGCAGAAATTTTTCTTACTTTGGGGCAAAAAGGCAGAAATTTCTTTTATTTGGTACAAAATTGCAGAAATTGTTCTTATATTGAGGCCAAAAGGCAGAAATTCCTTTTATTTTGAGGTAAAATGCTGAAATTCCCCATATTTTGGGGCTCAAAGGCAGAAAATTCCCTCATTTTGGGGCAAAAAATACAAATTTCCCTGATTTTCAGGCCAAATTGCAGAAATTTCATTTATTTCAGGGCAAAAAGTCAGAAATTACTTTTATTTTGGGGCAAAAAGCAGAAATTTCTTATATTTTGGTACAAAATTGAAGAAATTTGTCTTATTTTGGAACAAAAAGTCAGAAATTCCCCATATTTTGGGCAAAAGGCAGAAATTCCCCTTATTTTGAGGTAAAAAGGCTGAAATTCCCCTTATTTGGGGGCAAAAAAGCAGAAATTTTTCTTATTTTGGGGCAAAAAGGCAGAAATTTCTTTTATTTTGGTACAAAATTGCAGAAATTTTTTTTATTTTGGAGCAAAAAGGCAGAAGTTTCCCACATTTTGGGGCAAAAATGCAGAAATTCCCCATATTTTGAGGTAAAAATGCTGAAATTCCCCTTATTTGGGGGCAAAAAGGCAGAAATTTTTCTTATTTTGGGGCAAAATTGCAGAAATTTCACTTATTTCAGGGTAATAAGTCAGAAATTTTCCTTATTTTGGGGCAAAAAAGATGGAAATTCCCTTTGTTTTGAGGGAAAAAGACAGAAATTGCACATATTTAGAGGCAAAAATGCAGAAATTCCCCTTATTTTGGAGCAAAAATGAAGAAATTTACCTTTTTTATGGCAAAACGGTATGCATTCATCTTATTTTCGGGCAAAAAGGCAGAAATTCCCCATATTTTGAAGCAAAATTGCAGAAATTCCCCTAATTGTGGGGCAAAAAGGCAGAAATTCCCAATATGTTGGGCCAAAATAAAAGAAATTCTCCTTATTTTAGGGCGAAACTCAGAAATTTCACTTATTTTGGGGCAAAATTGCAGAAAATTCACTTATTTCAGAAAAAAAGCAGAAATATTCTTATTTTGGGGCAAAAAGGCAGCAATTTCTTTATTTTGGTACGAAATAGCAGAAATTTTTTATATTTTAGGGCCAAAAGGCAGAAATTTCACATATTTTCGGCAAAAATGCAGAAATTCCCCTTATTTTGAGGTAAAAAGGCTGAAATTCCCTTTATTTGGGGGCAAAAAGGCAGAAATTTCCCTTATTTTGGGGCAAAATTGCAGAAATTTCACTTGTTTCAGGGTAATAAGTCAGAAATTTTCCTTATTTTGGGGCAAAAAAGACAGAAATTCCCTTTGTTTTGGTGGAAAAAGAAAGAAATCCACTTATTTAGAGGCAAAAAAGCAGAAATTCCCCTTATTTTGGAGCAAAAATGAAGAAATTTCTTTTTTATGGCAAAAAGGTATGCATTCTTCTTATTTTCGGGCAAAAAGGCAGAAATTCCCCGTATTTTGTAGCAAAATTGCAGAAATTCCCCTAATTGTGGGGCAAAAAGCAGAAATTCCCTATATGTTGTGGCAAAAAGACAGAAATTATCAATATTTTGGGGCAAAACTCAGAAATTCCATTTATTTTGGGGCAAAATTCCAGAAATTTCCCTTATTTTGGGGCAAAATGGCAGAAATTTCACTTATTTTGGGGCAAAATTGCAGAAATTTCAATTATTTCAAAAAAAAAGCAGAAATTTTCTTATTTTGGGGAAAAAGTGAGAAATTTCTTTTATTTTGATACAAAATTGCAGGAATTTTTCTTATTTTGGGGCAAAAAGGCAGAAATTTCCCATATTTTGGGGCAAAAATGCAGAAATTTTCCGTATTTTGAGGTAAAAGGGCTGAAATTCCCTTCATTTGGGGGCAAAAAGGCAGAAATTTCCCTTATTTTGGGGCAAAATTGCAGAAATTTCACTTATTTCAGGGTAATAAGTCAGAAATTATCCTTATTTTGGGGCAAAAAAGAAAGAAATTCCCTTTGTTTTGGGGGAAAAAGAAAGAAATTCCACTTATTTAGAGGCAAAAAAGCAGAAATTCCCTTTATTTTGGAGCAAAAATGAAGAAATTTCCCTTTTTTATGGCAAAGAGGTATGCATCTTCTTATTTTCGGGCAAAAAGGCAAAAATTCCCTGTATTTTGAAGCAAAATTGCAGAAATTCCCCTAATTATGGGGCAAATAGGCAGAAATTCCCTATATTTTGGGGCAAAAGACAGAAACTCTTTTTATTTTGGGGCAAAACTCAGAAATTTCACTTATTTTGGGGCAAAATTGCAGAAATTTCACTTATTTCAGAAAAAAGCAGAAATTTCCTTATTTTGGGGCAAAAAGGAAGAAATTTCTTTATTTTGGTACAAAATAGCAGAAATTTTTTATATTTTAGGGTCAAAAGGCAGAAATTTCACATATTTTCGGCAAAAATGCAGAAATTCCCCTTATTTTGAGGAAAAAGGCTGAAATTCCCTTTATTTGGGGGCAAAAAGGCAGAAATTTCCTTTATTTTGGGGCAAAATTGCAGAAATTTCACTTATTTCAGGGTAATAAGTCAGAATTATTTTTTATTTTGGGGCAAAAAAGACAGAAATTCCCTTTGTTTTGGTGGAAAAAGAAAGAAATTCCACTTATTTAGAGGCAAAAAAGCAGAAATTCCCCTTATTTTGGAGCAAAAATAAAGAAATTTCCTTTTTTATGGCAAAAAGTATGCATTCTTCTTATTTTCGGGCAAAAAGGCAAAAATTCCCTGTAATTTGAAGCAAAATTGCAGAAATTCCCCTAATTGTGGGGCAAAAAGGCAGAAATTCCCTATATGTTGGGGCAAAAGACAGAAATTCTCCTTATTTTGGGGCAAAACTCAGAAATTCCACTTATTTTGGGGCAAAATTCTAGAAATTTCCCTTATTTTGGGGCAAAATTGCAGAAATTTCACTTATTTTGTGGCAAAATTGCAGAAATTTCACTTATTGCAGGGAAAAAAAGCAGAAATTTTCTTATTTTGGGGCCAAAAGGCAGAAATTTCTTTTATTTTGGTACATAATTGCAGAAATTTTTCTTATTTTGGACAAAAAGGCAGAAATTTCCCATATTTTGGGGCAAAAATGCAGAAATTCCCTTAGTTTTGAAGTAAAAAGTCTGAAATTCCCCTTATATTGGGGCAAAAAGGCAGAAATTCCCCTTATTTTGGGGCAAAAAGCAGACATTTCCCTTATTTTGGGGAAAAATTTTAGAAATTTAACTTATTTCAGGGCAAAAAGTCAGAAATTCCCTTTATTTTGGGGCAAAAAGACAGAAATTCCATTTATTTTAGGGGGAAAAGTCAGAAATTGCACTTATTTTGAGTCAAAAAGGCAGAAAATTTCTTTATTTTGGGGTAAAAATGAAGAAATTACCCTTTTTTATGGCAAAAAGATATACATTCCTTTTATTTTATAGCAAAAAGGCAATAATTCCCCGTATTTTGGAGCAAAATTGCAGTAATTCCCCTAATTTTAGGGCAAAAACGCAGAACTTCCCCTTATTTTGGAGTAAAACTGCAGAAATTTCACTTATTTCGCGGCAAAATGGCAGAAATTCCCTTTATTTTCAGCGAAAAAGGCAAAAAATCCCTGTATTTTGGAGCAAAATTGCAGAAATTCACCTAATTTTGGGGTAAAACAAGCAGTAATTTTTTTTATTTTGGGGCAAAAAGGCAGAAATTCCCCTTATTTTGGGGCAAATGCAGAAATTCCCCTTATTTTAGGGCAAAATTGCAGAAATTGCCCTTATATGAAGACAAAAAACAAAAGTTCCCTTTATTTTGGGGCAAAATTGCAGAAGCTTCCTTTATTATGGGGAAAAATTGCAGAAATTTATTTTATTTTAAGGCAAAATTGCAGAAATTTCACTTATTTCAGAGAAAAAAAGCAAAAATTTTTCTTATTTATGGCAAAATGCAAAAATTCCCATTATTTTGTGGCAAAAAGGCAGAAATTCACCTTATTTTAGTGTAAAATTGCAGACATTTCACATATTTCAGGGCAAAAAGGCAGAAATTCTCCTTATTTGGGGGCAAAAAGGCAGGAATTCCCCTTATTTGGGGATAAAATTGCAGAAATTTCCCTTGTTTGGGGGCAAAAAAAACAGAAAATCCCCTTAATTTCGGGCAAAAAGGAAGAAATTCCCTGTATTTTAGAGCAAAATTGCAGAAATTCCCCTAATATTGGGGCAAAAATGCAGAAATTCCCTTTATTTGGGGCAAATCGGCAGAAGTTGCCCTTATTTTTGGGAAAAGAGGCAGAAATTCCCTGTATTTTGATGCAAAATTGCAGAAATTCCCCTAATTGTGGGGCAAAAAGGCAGAAATTCCCTATATGTTGGGGCAAAAGACAGAAATTCTCCTTATTTTGGGGCAAAACTCAGAAATTCCACTTATTTTGGGGCAAAATTCTAGAAATTTCCCTTATTTTGGGGCAAAATTGCAGAAATTTCACTTATTTTGTGGCAAAATTGCAGAAATTTCACTTATTGCAGGGAAAAAAAGCAGAAATTTTCTTATTTTGGGGCCAAAAGGCAGAAATTTCTTTTATTTTGGTACAAAATTGCAGAAATTTTTCTTATTTTGGACAAAAAGGCAGAAATTTCCCATATTTTGGGGCAAAAATGCAGAAATTCCCTTAGTTTTGAAGTAAAAAGTCTGAAATTCCCCTTATATTGGGGCAAAAAGGCAGAAATTCCCCTTATTTTGGGGCAGAAAGCAGACATTTCCCTTATTTTGGGGAAAAATTTTAGAAATTTAACTTATTTCAGGGCAAAAAGTCAGAAATTCCCTTTATTTTGGGGCAAAAAGACAGAAATTCCATTTATTTTAGAGGGAAAAGTCAGAAATTGCACTTATTTTGAGTCAAAAAGGCGGAAAATTTCTTTATTTTGGGGTAAAAATGAAGAAATTACCCTTTTTTATGGCAAAAAGGTATACATTCCTTTTATTTTAAGGCAAAAAGGCAATAATTCCCCGTATTTTGGAGCAAAATTGCAGTAATTCCCCTAATTTTAGGGCAAAAACGCAGAACTTCCCCTTATTTTGGAGTAAAACTGCAGAAATTTCACTTATTTCGCGGCAAAATGGCAGAAATTCCCTTTATTTTCAGCGAAAAAGGCAGAAAATCCCTGTATTTTGGAGCAAAATTGCAGAAATTCACCTAATTTTGGGGTAAAACAAGCAGTAATTTTTTTTATTTTGGGGCAAAAGGACAGAAATTCCCCTTATTTTGGGGCAAATGCAAAAATTCCCCTTATTTTCGGGCAAAATTGCAGAAATTGCCCTTATTTGAAGACAAAAAACAAAAATTCCCTTTATTTTGGGGCAAAATTGCAGAAGCTTCCTTTATTATGGGGAAAAATTGCAGAAATTTATTTTATTTTAAGGCAAAATTGCAGAAATTTCACTTATTTCAGAGAAAAAAAGCAAAAATTTTTCTTATTTATGGCAAAATGCAAAAATTCCCATTATTTTGTGGCAAAAAGGCAGAAATTCACCTTATTTTAGTGTAAAATTGCAGACATTTCACATATTTCAGGGCAAAAAGGCAGAAATTCTCCTTATTTGGGGGCAAAAAGGCAGAAATTCCCCTTATTTGGGGATAAAATTGCAGAAATTTCCCTTGTTTGGGGGCAAAAAAAACAGAAAATCCCCTTAATTTCGGGCAAAAAGGAAGAAATTTCCTGTATTTTGGAGCAAAATTGCAGAAATTCCCCTAATATTGGGGCAAAAATGCAGAAATTCCCTTTATTTGGGGCAAATCGGCAGAAGTTGCCCTTATTTTTGGGAAAAGAGGCAGAAATTCCCTGTATTTTGATGCAAAATTGCAGAAACTCCCCTAATTTGGGGGCAAAAAGGCAGAAATTCCCTTTATTTTGGGGCTAAAATACAGAAATTCTCCTTATTTCGGGGCAAAAATCAGAAATTTCTCTTATTTTGGGGAAAAATTTTAGAAATTTCTTTTATTTTGGTACAAAATTGCAGAAATTATTCTTATTTTGTGGCAAAAAGGCAGAAATTTGTCATACTTTGGTGCAAAAAGGCTGAAATTCCCCTCATTTTGAGGTAAAATGCTGAAATTCCCCATATTTTTGGGCAAAAAGGAAGAAATTCCCCTCATTTTGGGCAAAAAGGCACAAATTTCCCTCATTTTCGGGCCAAATTGCAGAAATTTCATTTATTTCAGGGCAAAAAGTCAGAAATTACTTTTATTTTGGGGCAATAATCAGAAATTTCTTTTATTTTGGTACAAAATTGAAGAAATTCTCCTTATTTTGGAACAAAAAGTCTGAAATTCCCCATATTTTGGGCAAAAGGCAGAAATTCCCCTTATTTTGAAGTAAAAAGGCTGAAATTCCCGTTATTTGGGGGCAAAAAGGCAGAAATTTCCCTTATTTTGGGGCAAAAAGGCAGAAATTTCATTTATTTTGGTACAAAATTGCAGAAATTGTTCTTATTTTGGGGCAAAAAGGCAGAAATTCCCCGTATTTTGACGCAAAATTGCAGAATTTCCCTAATTGTGGGGCAAAAAGGCAGAAATTCCCTATATGTTGGGGCAGAAAGACAGAAATTCTCCTTATTTTGGGGCAAAACTTAGAAATTTTACTTATTTTGGGGCAAAATTCCAGAAATTTTTCTTATTTTGGGGCAAAATTGCAGAAATTTCACTTATTTTCTGGCAAAATTACAGAAATTTCACTTATTTCAGGGGAAAAAAGAAGAAATTTCCTTATTTTGGTGCAAAAAGGCAGAAATTTATTTTGGTACAAAATTGCCGAAATTTTTCTTATTTTGGGCAAAAAGGGAGAAATTTCCCATATTTTGGGGCAAAAATGCAGAAATTCTTTATATTTTGAGGTAAAAAGGCAGAAATTCCCATTATTTTGGGGCAAAAAGGCAGAAATTCACCTTATTTTGGGGTAAAATTGCAGAAATTTCACATATTGAAGGGCAAAAAGGCCGAAATTAACCATATTTTGGGGCAAAATTGCAGAAATTTTACTTATTTCAGGGTAATAAGTTAGAAATTTTCCTTATTTTGGGGCAAAAAAGACAGAAATTCCCTTTGTATTGGGGGAAAAAGACAGAAATTCGACTTATTTAGAGGCAAAAAGGCAGAAATTCCCCTTATTTTGGAGCAAAAATGAAGAAATTTCAATTTTTTATGGCAAAAGTGTATGCATTCCCTTTATTTTCGGGCAAAAAATCAGAAATTCCCCGTATTTTTGAGCAAAATTGCAGAAATTCTTCTAATTGTGGGGCAAAAAGGCAGAAATTCCCTATATGTTGGGGCAAAAAGAGAGAAATTCTCCTTATGTTGGGGCAAAACTCAGAAATTCCACTTATTTTAGGGAAAAATTCCAGAAATTTCGCTTATTTTGGGGAAAAATTGCAGAAATGTCACTTATTTTGGGACAAAATTGCAGAAATTTCACTCATTTCGGGGAAAAAAGGCAGAAATTTTCTTTATATTTGGGCAAAAAGGCAGAAAATCCTAATATTTTGTGGCAAAAATGAAGAAATTCCCCTTATTCAAGGTAAAAAGGATGAAAATCTCCTTATTTGGGGGCAAAAAGTCAAAAATTTCCCTTATTTTGGGGCAAAATTGCAGAAATTTCACTTATTTCAAGGTAATAAGTCAGAAATTTTCCTTATTTTGGGGAAAAAAGACAGAAATTCCCTTTGTTTTGGGGGAAAAAGAAAGAAATTCCACTTATTTAGAGTCAAAAAAGCAGAAATTCCACTTATTTTGGAACAAAAATGAAGAAATTTCCCTTTTTTATGGCAAAAAGGTATGCATTCTTCTTATTTTCGGGCAAAAAGGCAGAAATTCCCCGTATTTTGAAGCAAAATTGCAGAAATTCCCCTAATTGTGCGGCAAAAAGGCAGAAATTTCCTATATGTTGGGGCAAAAAAACAGAAATTCTCAATGTTTTGGGGCAAAACTCAGATATTCCATTTATTTTGGGGCAAAATTCCAGAAATTCTCCTTATTTGGGTCAAAAGGGTAAAAATTTCCCTTATTTTTGGGCAAAAAGGCAGAAATTTCACTTATTTCAGGGTAATAAGTCAGAAATTTTTCTTATTTTGGGGCAAAAAAGATAGAAATTCCCTTTGTTGTGGGAGGAAAAGACAGAAATTCCACTTATTTAGAGGTAAAAAGGCTGAAATTCCCCTTATTTTGGAGCAAAAATGAAGAAATTTCCCTTTTTTATGGCAAAAAGGTATGCATTCTTCTTATTTTCGGGCAAAAAGGCAGAAATTCCCCGTATTTTAAAGCAAAATTGCAGAAATTCCCCTAATTGTAGGGCAAAAAGGCACAAATTCCCTATATGTTGGGGCAAAAAGACAGAAATTCTCCTTATTTTGGCGCAAAACTTAGAAATTCCACTTATTTTGGGGCAAAATTTTAGGAATTTCCCTAATTTTGGGGCAAAATTGCAGAAATTTCACTTATTTTCTGGCAAAATTACAGAAATTTCACTTATTTCAGGGGAAAATGAAAATTTTTCTTATTTTGAGGCAAAAAGGCAGAAATTTCTTTTATTTTGGTACAAAATTGCCGAAATTTTTTTTATTTTGAGCAAAAAGGCAGAAATTTCCCATATTTTGGGGCAAAAATGCAGAAATTCTTCTTATTTTGAGGTAGAAAGGCAGAAATTCCCATTATTTTGGGGCAAAAAGGCAGAAATTCACCTTATTTTGGGGTAAAATTGCAGAAATTTCACATATTGAAGGGCAAAAAGGCAGAAATTAACCTTATTTTGGGGCAAAATTGCAGAAATTTTATTTCTTTCAGGGTAATAAGTTAAAAATTTTCCTTATTTTGAAGCAAAAAAGACAGAAATTCCCTTTGTTTTGGAGGAAAAAGAGAGAAATTCGACTTATTTACAGGCAAAAAGGAAGAAATTCCCCTTATTTTGGAGCAAAAATGAAGAAATTTCAATTTTTTATGGCAAAAGGGTATGCATTCCCCTTATTTTCGGGCAAAAAGGCAGAAATTCCCCGTATTTTTGAGCAAAATTGCAGAAATTCCCCTAATTGTGGGGCAAAAAGGCAGAAATTCCCTATATGTTTGGGCAAAAGGAGAGAAATTCTCCTTATGTTGGGGCAAAACTCAGAAATTCCACTTATTTTTGGGAAAAATTTCAGAAATTTCCCTTATTTTGGGGCAAAATTGCAGAAATGTCACATATTTTGGGGCAAAATTGCAGAAATTTCACTCATTTTAGGGAAAAAAGGCAGAAATTTTCTTTATTTTTGGGCAAAAAGGCAGAAAATCCTAATATTTTGTGGCAAAAATGCAGATATTCCCCTTATTTCAAGGTAAAAAGGATGAAAATCCCCTTATTTGGGGGCAAAAAGTCAAAAATTTCCCTTATTTTGGGGCAAAATTGCAGAAATTACACTTATTTCAAGGTAATAAGTCAGAAATTCCCCTTATTTTGGGGCAAAAAAGACAGAAATTCCCTTTGTTTTGGGGGAAAAAGAAAGAAATTCCACTTATTTAGAGGCAAAAAAGCAGAAATTCCACTTATTTTGGAGCAAAAATGAAGAAATTTCCCTTTTTTATGGCAAAAAGGTATGCATTCTTCTTATTTTCGGGCAAAAAGGCAGAAATTCCCCGTATTTTGGAGCAAAATTGAAGAAATTCCCCTAATTGGGTGGCAAAAAGGTAGAAATTACCTATATGTTGGGGCAAAAAAACAGAAATTCTCCATATTTCGGGGCAAAACTCAGAAATTCCACTTATTTTGGGGCAAAATTACAGAAATTTCCCTTATTTTGGGGCAAAATTGCAGAAATTTCACTTATTTTGAAGCAAAATTGCAGAAATTTCACTAATTTCTGGGAAAAAAGGCAGAACTTTTCTTATTTTGGGGCAAAAAGGCAGAAATTCCTAATATTTTGTGGCAAAAATGCAGAAATTCCCCTTATTTTGAGGTAAAAAGGCTGAAATTCCCTTTATTTGGGAGCAAAAAAGCAGAAATTTTCCTTATTTTGGGGCAAAATTTCAGAAATTTCACTTATTTCAGGATAAAAAGTCAGAAATTCCCCTTATTTTGGGGCAAAAAAGACAGAAAATCCTTTTGTTTGGGAAAAAAGACAGAAATTCCACTTATTTTGAGGCAAAAAGGCAGAAATTCCCCTTATTTTGGAGCAAAAATAAAGAAATTTCCCTTTTTTATGGCAAAAAGATATGCATTCCCCTTATTTTCGGGCAAAAAGGCAGAAATTCCCTTTACTTTGGGGCAAAAATCAGAAATTCCCCTTATTTTGGGGCAAAATTGCAGAAATTTCACATATTTTGGGGCAAAATTGCAGAAATTTACCTTATTTTCAGGCAAAATTGCAGAAATTTCCCTTATTTGGGCAAAATTGCAGAAATTTCACTTATTTTCAGGTAAAAAGGCTGAAATTTCCTTTATTTTGGGGCAAAAAGAGAGAAATTCCCCTTATTTGGAGCAAATTAGCAGAAATTTTTCTTATTTTGGGGCAAAATGCAGAAATTCCTTATATTTTGGGGCAAAAAGGCAGGAATTCCCCTTATTTTGAGGTAATAAGGCTGAAATTCCCCTTATTTTAGAGCAAAAATGGTGAAATTCACCTTATTTTAGGGTAAAATTGCAGAAATTTCAAATATTTCAGGGCAAAATGCCAGAAAATCCCCTTATTTTGGGGCAAAAAGATGAAATCCCTAATTTTTGGCTAAAATTGAAGAAATTTCACTTATTTCGGGACAAAAAGCAGAAATTCCACTTAAGTTCAGGCAAAAAGGCAGAAATGACCCGTATTTTGGCGCAAAATTGCAGAAATTCCCCTAATATTGGTGCAAAAATGGAGAAATTCCCTTTATTTTGGGGCAAAAAGGCAGGAATTCTCCATATTTTGGTGTAAAAAGGCTGAAATTCCCTTTATTTTGAGGTAAAATGCTGAAATTCCCCATATTTTGGGACAAAATGCAGAAATTCCTTTCATTTTGGGCCAAAAAGGCACAAATTTCCCTTATTTTCGGGCAAAATTGCAGAAATTTCATTTATTTCAGGGCAAAAAGTCATAAATTCCCCTTATTTTGGGGCAAAAAGAAGAAATTTCTTTTATTATGGTACAAAATTGAAGAAATTTTTCTTATTTTGGAACAAAAAGTCAGAAATTCCTTGTATTTTGAAGTAAAATTGCAGAAATTCTCATAATTTTTGAGAAAAAAGGCAGAAATTCTACTTATTTTAAGGCAAAGAGACAGAAAATCTCCATTTTTCGGGAGCAAACAGTCAGAAATTCCCCTTATTTTGGGGCAAAATTGCAGAAATTTCATTTACATTGGGGCAAAATTGCAGAAATTTCTTTTATTTTGGGGCAAAATTGCAGAAATTTCAATTATTTCAGGGAAAAAAGGCGGAAATTTTCTTTTTTTGGGGCAAAAAAGCAGAAATTTTTTTTATTTTGTTACAAAATTGCAGAAATTTTTCTTATTTTGGGGCAAAAATTCAGAAATTCCCCATATTTTGGGGCAAAAAGGCAGAAATTCCCCTTATTTTGAGGTAAAAAGGCTGAAATTCCCCATATTTTGGGATAAAATTGCAGAAATTTCCCTTATTTGGGGGCAAAAAGGCAGAAAATTCACTTAATTTTGGGTAAAAAGGCAGAAATTCCTCGTATTTTGGAGCAAAATTGAAGAAATTCACCTAATTTTGGTGCAAAAATGCAGAAATTCCCTTTATTTTGGGGGCAAAAAGGCAGAAATTTTCCATATTTTGGGGCAAAAAGGTAGAAATTCCCTTTATTTTGAGGTAATAAGGCTGAAATTCCCCTTATTTTGGGGCAAATAGACAGAAATTTCGTTTATTTTGGAGAAAAGGCAGAAATTGCACTTATTTTGAGTTAAAAAGGTGGAAAATCCCCTTATTTTGTGGCAAAAATGAAGAAATTTCCTTTTTTTATGGAAAAAAGGTATACGTTCCCTTTATTTTCGGGCAAAAAGGCAGAAATTCCCTGTATTTTTGAGCAAAATTGCAGAAATTCCTCTAATTTTTGGGCAAAAAGGCAGAAATTCCTTTTATTTTAGGGTAAAACTGCAGACATTTCACTTATTTCGCCGCAAAATGGCAGAAATTTCCCTTATTTTCGGCGAAAAAGGCAGAAAATCCCCGTATTTTGGAACAAAATTGCAGAAATTCACCTGATTTTGGGGTAAAAAATACAGTAATTTTCTTTATTTTGGGGCAAAAAGGCAGAAATTCTCCTTATTTTGGGGCAAAAGGCAGAAAGTCCCCTTATTTTAAGGCAAAATTGCACAAATTTCCCTTATTTGGGGGCAAAAAACAGAAATTCCCCTTATTTTGGGGCAAAATTGCAGAAATTTCCTTTATTATGGGGAAAAATTGCAGAAATTTCCCTTATTTTAGGGCAAAATTGCAGAAATTTCACTTATTTCAGAGAAAAAAGCAAAATTTTTTTTTATTTTGGGGAAAAGGCAGAAATTCCCATTATTTTGGGGCAAAAAAACAGAAATTCACCTTATTTTGTGGTAAAAGTGCAGAAATTTCACATATTTCAGGGCAAAAAGGCAGAAATTCCCCTTCTTTTGGGGCAAAAATGAAGAAATTCCCCTTATTTTGGGATAAAATTGCAGAAATTTCCCTTACTTGGGGGCAAAAAGGCAGAAAATCCACTTAATTTCGGGTAAAAAGGCAGAAATTCCTCGTATTTTGGAGCAAAATTGCAGAAACTCCCCTAATATTGGGGCAAAAATGCAGAAATTCCCTTTATTTGGGGCAAAAAGGCAGAAGTTCCTTTTATTTTCGGGAAAAGAGGCAATAATTCCCTGTATTTTGAAGCAAAATTGCAGAAACTCCCCTAATTTTGGGGCAAAAAGGCAGAAATTCCCTTTATTTTGGGGCAAAAATAGAAAAATTCTCCTTATTTTGGGGCAAAAATCAAAAATTTCCCTTATTTTGGGGCAAAATTTTAGAAATTTCTTTTATTTTGTTACAGAATTGCAGAAATTTTTCTTATTTTGTGGCAAAAAGGCAGAAATTACCCATATTTTGGTGCAAAAAGGCTGAAATTCCCCTTATTTTGAGGTAAAATCCTGAAATTCCCCATATTTTGGGGCAAAAAGGCAGAAATTCCCCTCATTTTGGGGCAAAAAGGCACAAATTTCCCATATTTTCGGGCATAATTGCAGGAATTTCATTTAATTCAGGGCAAAAAGTCAGAAATTCCTCTTATTTTGGGGCAAAAAGCAGAAATTTCTTTTATTATGGTACAAAAATAAAAAATTTTCTTTATTTTGGAACAAAAAGGCAAAAATTACCCATATTTTGGGGGAAAAGGCAGAAATTCCCCTTATTTTGAGGTAAAAAGGCTGAAATTCCCGTTATTTTGGTGCAAAAATGCAGAAATTCCCTTTATTTTGGGGCAAAAAGGCAGAAATTCCCTATATTTTAGGCAAAAAGGCAGAAATTCCCTTTATTTTGAGGTAATAAGGCTGAAATTCTTCTTATTTTGGGGCAAAAGGCAGAAATTCCTTTTATTTTAGGGCAAAATTGCAGAAATTTCCCTTATTTGGGGGCAAAAAACAGAAATTCCCCTTATTTTGGGGCAAAATTGCAGAAATTTCCCTTATTATGAGGAAAAATTGCAGAAATTTCCCTTATTTTAGGGCAAAATTGCAGAAATTTCACTTATTTCAGAGAAAAAAAGCAAAAATTTTTCTTATTTTGGGGCAAAGAGGCAGAAATTCCCATTATTTTGGGGCAAAAAGGCAGAAATTCACCTTATTTTGGTGAAAAATTGCAGAAATTTCACATATTTCAGGGCAAAAAGGCAGAAATTCCCCTTATTTTGAAACAAAAATGAAGAAATTCCCCTTATTTTGGGATAAAATTGCAGAAATTTCTCTTATTTGGGGGCAAAAAGGCAGAAAATCCACTTAATTTCGGGTAAAAAGGCAGAAATTCCTCGTATTTTGGAGCAAAATTGCAGAAACTCCCCTAATATTGGGGCAAAAATGCAGAAATTCTTTTAATTTTGAGCAAAAAGGCAGAAGTTCCTTTGATTTTCGGGAAAAGAGGCAGAAATTCCCTGTATTTTGAAGCAATATTGCAGAAACTCCCCTAATTTTGGGGCAAAAAGTCAGAAATTCCCTTTATTTTGGGGCAAAAATAGAAAAATTCTCCTTATTTTGGGGCCAAAATCAGAAATTTCACTTATTTTGGGGCAAAATTTTAGAAATTTCTTTTATTTTGTTACAGACTTGCATAAATTTTTCTTATTTTGTGGCAAAAAGGCAGAAATTCCCCATATTTTGGTGCGAAAAGGCTGAAATTCCCCTTATTTTGAGGTAAAATCCTGAAATTCCCCATATTTTGGGGCAAAAAGGCAGAAATTCCCCTCATTTTGGGGCAAAAAGGCACAAATTTCCCTTATTTTCGGGCATAATTGCAGGAATTTCATTTATTTCAGGGCAAAAAGTCAGAAATTCCTTTTATTTTGGGGCAAAAAGCAGAAATTACTTTTATTTTGATACAAAATTGTAGAAATTTTCCTTATTTTGGAACAAAAAGGCAAAAATTACCCATATTTTGGGGAAAAAGGCAGAAATTCACCTTATTTTGAGGTAAAAAGGCTGAAATTTCCGTTATTTTGGGGCAAAAAGGCAGAAATTCCCTTTACTTTGTGGCAAAAGGGCAGAAATTCCCGTTAATTGGGGCAGAAAAGCAGAAATTTTCCTTATTTAAGGGCAATATCGCAGAAATTCCCCATATTTTGTGGCAAAGAGGCAGAAATTTCCCTTATTTGGAGGTAAAATGCTGAAATTCTCCTTATTTTCGGCAAAAAGGCAAAAATTCCTATTATTTTGGGGCAAAATTGCAGAAATTTCAATTATTTCAGGGCAAAAAGTCAGAAATTTGCCTTATTTTGGGGCAAAAAGAAGAAATTCCCCTAATTTTGGGGCCAAAAACAGAAATTCCCCTTATTTTGGGGTAAAATTGCAGAAATTTCAAATATTTCAGGGCAAAAAGGCAGAAATTCCACTTTATTTCGGACAATAACGCAGAAATTCCCAGTATTTTAAAGCTAAATTTCAGAAATTCCCCTTATATTGGTGCAAAAATGCAGAAATTCCCTTTATTTTTGTGCAATAAGGCAGATTTCCCCGTATTTTGAAGCAAAATTGCACATATTCCCCTAATTTTGAGGGAAAATGCAGAAATTCACATTATTTTGGAACAAAAAGACAGAAATTCTCCTTATTTCAGGGCAAAAAGTCAGAAATTCCCCTTATTTTGGGGCAAAATTGCAGAAATTTCCTTTATTTTGGCGCAAAATTGCAGAAATTTCCCTTATTTTGGGGCAAAAATGCAGAAATATCACTTATTTCAGGGAAAAAGCGCAGAAATTTCTTTTATTTTGGGGCAAAAAGGCAGAAATTTCTTTTATTTTGGTACAAAATTGCAGAAATTTTCCTTATTTTGGGGCAAAATTGCAGAAATTCCCCATATTTTGGGGCAAAAAAGGCAGAGATTCCCATTATTATGAGTTAAAATGCTGAAATTCCCCTTATTTTGGGGCAAAAAGACAGAAATTCCCTATATTTTGTGGCAAAAATGCAGAAATTTCCCTTATTTAGGGGCAAAATTGCAGAAATTTCACTTATTTCAGGGCAAAATTCAAAAATTCCTTTTATTTTGGGGCAAAAAGACAGAAATTCCGTTTATTTTTGGGTAAAAAGGCAGAAATTTCATTTATTTTGAGGTAAGAAGGCAGAAATTCCTCTTATTTTGAAGTAAAAATGAAGAAATTTCCCTTTTTTGTGGCAAAAGGAATACATTCCCCTTATTTTCGGGCAAAAAAGCAGAAATTCCTTGTATTTTGGAGCACAATTGCAGAAAATCACCTAGTTGTGGGGCAAAAAGGCAGAAATTCCCTATATTTTAGGGCAAAAAGACAGAAATTCTGTTTATTGTGGGACAAAACTAAGAAATTCCACTTATTTTGGAGCAAAATTCCAGAAATTTCCCTTATTTTGGAACGAAATTGTAGAAATTTCACTTATTTTGGGGCAAAATTGCAGAAATTTCACTTATTTCAGGTAAAAAAGGCAGAAATTTTTCTTATTTTGTGACAAAAATGCAGAAATTCCCCTTATTTTGAGGTAAAAAGGCTGAAATTCCCCTTATTTGGGGGCAAAAAGGCAGAAATTTTCCTTATTTTGGGGCAAAATTGCAGAAATTTCACTTATTTCAGGGTAATAAGTCAGAAATTTTTTTTATTTTGGGGCAAAAAAGAAAGAAATTCCCTTTGTTTTGGGGGGAAAAAACAGAAATTCCACTTATTTAGAGGCAAAAAAGCAGAAATTCCCCTTATTTTGGAGCAAAAATGAAGAAATTTCCCTTTTTTATGGCAAAAAGATATGCATTCCCTTTATTTTCGGGCAAAAAGGAAGAAATTCCCCGTATTTTGAAGCAAAATTGCAGAAATTCCCCTAATTGTGAAGCAAAAAGACAGAAATTCTCCTTATTTTGGGGCAAAACTCAGAAATTCCACTTATTTTGGGGCAAAATTGCAGAAATTTCACTTATTTTCAGGAAAAAAGGCTGAAATATCCTTTATTTTGGGGCAAAAAGGAAGAAATTCCCCTTATTTTGGGGCAAAATTGCAGAAATTCCCCATATTTTGGGGCAAAAAGCCAGAAATTCCTTATATTTTGGGGCAAAAAGGCAGAAATTCCCCTTATTTTGAGGTAATAAGGCTGAAATTCCCCTTATTTTGGGACAAAAAGGCAGAAATTCCCCTTATTTTAGGGTAAAATTGCAGAAATTTCAAATATTTCAGGGCAAAATGGCAGAAATTTCCCTTATTTTGAAGCAAAAAGATGAAATCCCTAATTTTTGGCTAAAATTGCAGAAATTTCACTTATTTCCGGACAAAAAGGCAGAAATTCCACTTAATTTCGGGCAAAAAGGCAGAAATGACCCGTATTTTGGAGCAAAATTGCAGAAATTCCCCTAATATTGGTTCATAAATGCAGAAATTTCCTTTATTTTGGGGGCAAAAAGGCAGAAATTTTCCATATTTTGGTGCAAAAAGGCTGAAATTCTTCTTATTTTGAGGTAAAATGCTGAAATTCCCCATATTTTGGGGCAAAAGGCAAAAATTCTTCTTTTTTGGGGGCAAAAAGGCACAAATTTTCCTTATTTTTGGGCAAAATTGCAGAAATTTCATTTATTTCACGGCAAAAAGTCAGAAATTCCCCTTATTTTGGGGCAAAAAGCAGAAATTTCTTTTATTATGGTACAAAATTGAAGAAATTTTTCTTATTTTTAAACAAAAAGGCAGAAATTCCCCATATTTTGATGCAAAAGGCCGAAATTATTCTTATTTTGAGGTAAAATGCAGAAATTCCCTTTATTTTGTGGCTAAAAGGCAGAAATTCCCCGTATTTTGAAGCAAAATTTCAGAAATTCTCATAATTTTCAGGCAAAAAGGCAGAAATTCTCCTTATTTTGGGGAAAAAAGACAGAAAATATCCTTTTTTCGGGAGAAAACACTCAGAAATTCCCCTTATTTTTGGGCAAAAAGTCAGAAATTCCCCATATTTTGGGGCAAAAAGGAAGAAATTCCCCTTATTTTGAGGTATAAACTCGGAAATTCCCTTTATTTTGGGGCAAAAATAGAGAAATTCTCCTTATTTTGTGGCAAAAATCAAAAATTTCCCTTATTTTGGGGCAAAATTTTAGAAATTTCTTTTATATTGTTACAGACTTGCAGAAATTTTTCTTATTTTGTGGCAAAAAGTCAGAAATTCCCCATATTTTGGTGCAAAAAGGCTGAAATTCCCCTTATTTTGAGGTAAAATCCTGAAATTCCCCATATTTTGGGCAAAAAGGAAAAAATTCCCCTCATTTTGGGGAAAAACGCACAAATTTCCCTTATTTTCAGGCATAATTGCAGGAATTTCATTTATTTCAGGGCAAAAAGTCAGAAATTCCTCTTATTTTGGGGCAAAAAGCAGAAATTTCTTTTATTTTGATACAAAATTATAGAAATTTTTCTTATTTTAAAACAAAAAGGCAAAAATTACCCATATTTTGGGGAAAAAGGCAGAAATTCCCCTTATTTTGAGGTAAAAAGGCTGAAAATCTTGTTATTTTGGGGCAAAAAGGCAGAAATTTTCTTTACTTTGTGGCAAAAACGCAGAAATTCCCGTTAATTGGGGCACAAAAGCAGAAATTTTCCTTATTTAAGGGCAATAGGGCAGAAATTCCCCATATTTTGTGGCAAAAAGGCAGAAATTCCTTTTATTTGGAGGTAAAATGCTGAAATTCTCCTTATTTTTGGCAAAAAGGCAAAAATTCCTATTATTTTGGGGCAAAATTGCAGAAATTTCAATTATTTCAGGGCAAAAAGTCAGAAATTTGCCTTATTTTGGGGCAAAAAGAAGAAATTCCCCTAATTTTGGGGCCAAAAACAGAAATTCCCCTTATTTTGGGGTAAAATTGCAGAAATTTCAAATATTTCAGGGCAAAAAGGCAGAAATTCCACTTTATTTCGGACAATAACGCAGAAATTCCCAGTATTTTAAAGCTAAATTTCAGAAATTCCCCTTATATTGGTGCAAAAATGCAGAAATTCCCTTTATTTTTGTGCAATAAGGCAGATTTCCCCGTATTTTGAAGCAAAATTGCACATATTCCCCTAATTTTGAGGGAAAATGCAGAAATTCACATTATTTTGGAACAAAAAGACAGAAATTCTCCTTATTTCAGGGCAAAAAGTCAGAAATTCCCCTTATTTTGGGGCAAAATTGCAGAAATTTCCTTTATTTTGGCGCAAAATTGCAGAAATTTCCCTTATTTTGGGGCAAAAATGCAGAAATATCACTTATTTCAGGGAAAAAGCGCAGAAATTTCTTTTATTTTGGGGCAAAAAGGCAGAAATTTCTTTTATTTTGGTACAAAATTGCAGAAATTTTCCTTATTTTGGGGCAAAATTGCAGAAATTCCCCATATTTTGGGGCAAAAAAGGCAGAGATTCCCATTATTATGAGTTAAAATGCTGAAATTCCCCTTATTTTGGGGCAAAAAGACAGAAATTCCCTATATTTTGTGGCAAAAATGCAGAAATTTCCCTTATTTAGGGGCAAAATTGCAGAAATTTCACTTATTTCAGGGCAAAATTCAAAAATTCCTTTTATTTTGGGGCAAAAAGACAGAAATTCCGTTTATTTTTGGGTAAAAAGGCAGAAATTTCATTTATTTTGAGGTAAGAAGGCAGAAATTCCTCTTATTTTGAAGTAAAAATGAAGAAATTTCCCTTTTTTGTGGCAAAAGGAATACATTCCCCTTATTTTCGGGCAAAAAAGCAGAAATTCCTTGTATTTTGGAGCACAATTGCAGAAAATCACCTAGTTGTGGGGCAAAAAGGCAGAAATTCCCTATATTTTAGGGCAAAAAGACAGAAATTCTGTTTATTGTGGGACAAAACTAAGAAATTCCACTTATTTTGGAGCAAAATTCCAGAAATTTCCCTTATTTTGGAACGAAATTGTAGAAATTTCACTTATTTTGGGGCAAAATTGCAGAAATTTCACTTATTTCAGGTAAAAAAGGCAGAAATTTTTCTTATTTTGTGACAAAAATGCAGAAATTCCCCTTATTTTGAGGTAAAAAGGCTGAAATTCCCCTTATTTGGGGGCAAAAAGGCAGAAATTTTCCTTATTTTGGGGCAAAATTGCAGAAATTTCACTTATTTCAGGGTAATAAGTCAGAAATTTTTTTTATTTTGGGGCAAAAAAGAAAGAAATTCCCTTTGTTTTGGGGGGAAAAAACAGAAATTCCACTTATTTAGAGGCAAAAAAGCAGAAATTCCCCTTATTTTGGAGCAAAAATGAAGAAATTTCCCTTTTTTATGGCAAAAAGATATGCATTCCCTTTATTTTCGGGCAAAAAGGAAGAAATTCCCCGTATTTTGAAGCAAAATTGCAGAAATTCCCCTAATTGTGAAGCAAAAAGACAGAAATTCTCCTTATTTTGGGGCAAAACTCAGAAATTCCACTTATTTTGGGGCAAAATTGCAGAAATTTCACTTATTTTCAGGAAAAAAGGCTGAAATATCCTTTATTTTGGGGCAAAAAGGAAGAAATTCCCCTTATTTTGGGGCAAAATTGCAGAAATTCCCCATATTTTGGGGCAAAAAGCCAGAAATTCCTTATATTTTGGGGCAAAAAGGCAGAAATTCCCCTTATTTTGAGGTAATAAGGCTGAAATTCCCCTTATTTTGGGACAAAAAGGCAGAAATTCCCCTTATTTTAGGGTAAAATTGCAGAAATTTCAAATATTTCAGGGCAAAATGGCAGAAATTTCCCTTATTTTGAAGCAAAAAGATGAAATCCCTAATTTTTGGCTAAAATTGCAGAAATTTCACTTATTTCCGGACAAAAAGGCAGAAATTCCACTTAATTTTGGGCAAAAAGGCAGAAATGACCCGTATTTTGGAGCAAAATTGCAGAAATTCCCCTAATATTGGTTCATAAATGCAGAAATTTCCTTTATTTTGGGGGCAAAAAGGCAGAAATTTTCCATATTTTGGTGCAAAAAGGCTGAAATTCTTCTTATTTTGAGGTAAAATGCTGAAATTCCCCATATTTTGGGGCAAAAGGCAAAAATTCTTCCTTTTTGGGGGCAAAAAGGCACAAATTTTCCTTATTTTTGGGCAAAATTGCAGAAATTTCATTTATTTCACGGCAAAAAGTCAGAAATTCCCCTTATTTTGGGGCAAAAAGCAGAAATTTCTTTTATTATGGTACAAAATTGAAGAAATTTTTCTTATTTTTAAACAAAAAGGCAGAAATTCCCCATATTTTGATGCAAAAGGCCGAAATTATTCTTATTTTGAGGTAAAATGCAGAAATTCCCTTTATTTTGTGGCTAAAAGGCAGAAATTCCCCGTATTTTGAAGCAAAATTTCAGAAATTCTCATAATTTTCAGGCAAAAAGGCAGAAATTCTCCTTATTTTGGGGAAAAAAGACAGAAAATATCCTTTTTTCGGGAGAAAACACTCAGAAATTCCCCTTATTTTTGGGCAAAAAGTCAGAAATTCCCCATATTTTGGGGCAAAAAGGAAGAAATTCCCCTTATTTTGAGGTATAAACTCAGAAATTCCCTTTATTTTGGGGCAAAAATAGAGAAATTCTCCTTATTTTGTGGCAAAAATCAAAAATTTCCCTTATTTTGGGGCAAAATTTTAGAAATTTCTTTTATATTGTTACAGACTTGCAGAAATTTTTCTTATTTTGTGGCAAAAAGTCAGAAATTCCCCATATTTTGGTGCAAAAAGGCTGAAATTCCCCTTATTTTGAGGTAAAATCCTGAAATTCCCCATATTTTGGGGCAAAAAGGAAAAAATTCCCCTCATTTTGGGGAAAAACGCACAAATTTCCCTTATTTTCAGGCATAATTGCAGGAATTTCATTTATTTCAGGGCAAAAAGTCAGAAATTCCTCTTATTTTGGGGCAAAAAGCAGAAATTTCTTTTATTTTGATACAAAATTATAGAAATTTTTCTTATTTTAAAACAAAAAGGCAAAAATTACCCATATTTTGGGGAAAAAGGCAGAAATTCCCCTTATTTTGAGGTAAAAAGGCTGAAAATCTTGTTATTTTGGGGCAAAAAGGCAGAAATTTCCTTTACTTTGTGGCAAAAACGCAGAAATTCCCGTTAATTGGGGCACAAAAGCAGAAATTTTCCTTATTTAAGGGCAATAGGGCAGAAATTCCCCATATTTTGTGGCAAAAAGGCAGAAATTCCTTTTATTTGGAGGTAAAATGCTGAAATTCCCCTTATTTTTGGCAAAAAGGAAGAAATTCCTATTATTTTGGGGCAAAATTGCAGAAATTTCAATTATTTCAGGACAAAAAGTCAAAAATTTGCCTTATTTTGGGGCAAAAAGCAGAAATGCCCCTAATTTTAAGACCAAAAACAGAAATTCCCCTTATTTTGGGGTAAAATTGCAGAAATTTCACATATTTCAGGGCAAAAAGGCAGAAATTCCACTTTATTTCGGACAATAACGCAGAAATTCCCCGTATTTTAAAGCTAAATTTCAGAAATTCCCCTTATATTGGTGCAAAAATGCAGAAATTCCATTTATTTTTGTGCAATAAGGCAGATTTCCCCGTATTTTGAAGCAAAATTGCACATATTCCCCTAATTTTTAGGAAAAATGCAGAAATTCACATTATTTTGGAACAAAAAGACAGAAATTCTCCTTATTTCAGGGCAAAAAGTCAGAAATTCCCCTTATATTGGGGAAAAATTGCAGAAATTTCCTTTATTTTGGGGCAAAATTGCAGAAATTTTCCTTATTTTGCAGCAAAATTGCAGAAATTTCACTTATTTCAGGGAGAAAGCGCAGAAATTTCTCTTATTTTGGGGCAAAAAGGCAGAAATTTCTTTTATTTTGGTACAAAATTGCAGAAATTTTCTTTATTTTGGGGCAAAAATGCAGAAATTCCCCATATTTTGGGGCAAAAAGGCAGAGATTCCCTTTATTTTGTGGCGAAAAGACAGAAATTTCTCTTATTTTGGGGCAAAATTGCAGAAATTTCACTTATTTCAAGGCAAAATTCAAAAATTCCTTTTATTTTTGGGCAAAAAGAAATTTCGTTTATTTTTGGGTAAAAAGGCAGAAATTTCACTTATTTTGAGGTAAGAAGGCAGAAATTCCTCTTATTTTGGGGCAAAAATGAAGAAATTTCCCTTTTATGTGGCAAAAGGTATATATTCCCCTTATTTTCGGGCAAAAAGCAGAAATTCCCCGTTTTTTTGGAGCACAATTGCAGAAAATCCCCTAATTGTGGGGCAAAAATGCAGAAATTCCCTATATGTTGGGGCAAAAAGACAGAAATTCTCCTTATTTTGGGGCAAAACTCAGAAATGTCCCTTATTTTGGTGCAAAATTGCAGAAATTTCACTTATTTCAGGTAAAAAAGGCAGAAATTTTTCTTATTTTGGGGCAAAAAGGCAGAAATTCCTAATATTTTGTGGCAAAAATGCAGAAATTCCCCTTATTTTGAGGTAAAAAGGCTGAAATTCCCCTTATTTGGGGGCAAAAACGCAGAAATTTCTCTTAAGTTGGGGCAAAATTGCAGAAATTTCACTTATTTCAGGGTAATAAGTCAGAAATTTTCCTTATTTTGGGGCAATAAAGACAGAAATTCTCTTTGTTTTGGAAGGAAAAGACAGAAATTCCACTTATTTAGAGGCAAAAAGGCAGAAATTTTCCTTCTTTTGGAGCAAAATTGCAGAAATTCCCCTAATTGTGGGGCAAAAAAGCAGAAATTCCCTATATGTTGGGGCAAAAAGACAGAAATTCTTTTTATTTTGGGGCAAAACTCAGAAATTCCACTTATTTTGGGGCCAAATTGCAGGAATTTACCTTATTTTGGGGCAAAATTGCAGAAATTTTCCTTATTTGGGCAAAAAGGCAGAAATTTCACTTATTTTCAGGTAAAAAGACTGAAATATCCTTTATTTTGGGGCAAAAAGGAAGAAATTCCTCTTATTTTGGGGCAAAATTGCAAAAATTTTCCTTATTTTGAGGCAAAAAGGCAGAAATTCCTAATATTTCGTGGCAAAAATGCAGAAATTCCCCTTATTTTGAGGTAAAAAGGCTGAAATTCCCCTTATTTGGGGGCAAAAAGGCAGAAATTTCCCTTATTTTGGGGCAAAATTGAAGAAATTTCACTTATTTCAGGGTATTAAGTCAGAAATTTTCCTTATTTTGGGGCAAAAAAGACAGAAATTCCCTTTGTTTTGGGGGAAAAAGACAGAAATTCCACTTATTTAGAGGCAAAAAGGCAGAAATTCCCCTTATTTTGGAGCAAAAATGAAGAAATTTCCCTTTTTTATGGCAAAAAGATATGCATTCTTCTTATTTTCGGGCAAAAAGGCAGAAATTCCCCGTATTTTGGAGCAAAATTGCAGAAATTCTTCTAATTGTGGGGCAAAAAGGCAGAAATTCCCTATATGTTGGGGCAAAAAGACAGAAATTCTCCTTATTTTGGGGCAAAACTCAGAAATTCCACTTATTTTGGGGCAAAATTGCAGGAATTTACCTTATTTTGGGGCAAAAAACAGAAATTTCCCTTTTGTGGGGCAAAATTGCACAAATTTCACTTATTTTCAGGTAAAAAGGCTGAAATATCCTTTATTTTGGAGCAAAAAAAAGAAATTCTCCATATTTTGGGGCAAAATTGCAGAAATTTTCCTTATTTGGGGGCAAAAAGGCAGAAATTCCCCTTATTTTGGGACAAAAAGGCAGAAGTTCCTGTTATTTTGAGGTAAAATTTCAGAAATTTCAAATATTTCAGGGCAAAATGGCAGAAATTTCCCTTATTTTGGGGCAAAAAGATGAAATCCCTAATTTTTGGCTAAAATTGCAGAAATTTCACTTATTTCCAGACAAAAAGGCAGAAATTCCACTTTATTTCGGGCAAAAAGGCAGAAATGACCCGTATTTTGGAGCAAAATTGGAGAAATTCACCTAATATTGGTGCAAAAATGCAGAAATTCCCTTTATTTTGGGGGCAAAAAGGCAGAAATTTTCCATATTTTGGTGCAAAAAGGCTGAAATTCCCCTTATTTTGAGGTAAAATCCTGAAATTCCCCATATTTTGGGGCAAAAAGGAAAAAATTCCCCTCATTTTGGGGAAAAAACGCACAAATTTCCCTTATTTTCAGGCATAATTGCAGGAATTTCATTTATTTCAGGGTAAAAAGTCAGAAATTTCTTTTATTTTGGGGCAAAAAGCAGAAATTTCTTTTATTTTGATACAAAATTATAGAAATTTTCCTTATTTTAAAACAAAAAGGCAAAAATTACCCATATTTTGGGGAAAAAGGCAGAAATTCCCCTTATTTTGAGGTAAAAAGGCTGAAAATCTTGTTATTTTGGGGCAAAAAGGCAGAAATTTCCTTTACTTTGTGGCAAAAAGGCAGAAATTCCCGTTAATTGGGGCACAAAAGCAGAAATTTTCCTTATTTAAGGGCAATAGGGCAGAAATTCCCCATATTTTGTGGCAAAAAGGCAGAAATTCCTTTTATTTGGAGGTAAAATGCTGAAATTCCCCTTATTTTTGGCAAAAAGGAAGAAATTCCTATTATTTTGGGGCAAAATTGCAGAAATTTCAATTATTTCAGGACAAAAAGTCAAAAATTTGCCTTATTTTGGGGCAAAAAGCAGAAATGCCCCTAATTTTAAGACCAAAAACAGAAATTCCCCTTATTTTGGGGTAAAATTGCAGAAATTTCACATATTTCAGGGCAAAAAGGCAGAAATTCCACTTTATTTCGGACAATAACACAGAAATTCCCCGTATTTTAAAGCTAAATTTCAGAAATTCCCCTTATATTGGTGCAAAAATGCAGAAATTCCATTTATTTTTGTGCAATAAGGCAGATTTCCCCGTATTTTGAAGCAAAATTGCACATATTCCCCTAATTTTTAGGAAAAATGCAGAAATTCACATTATTTTGGAACAAAAAGACAGAAATTCTCCTTATTTCAGGGCAAAAAGTCAGAAATTCCCCTTATATTGGGGAAAAATTGCAGAAATTTCCTTTATTTTGGGGCAAAATTGCAGAAATTTCCCTTATTTTGCGGCAAAATTGCAGAAATTTCACTTATTTCAGGGAGAAAGCGCAGAAATTTCTCTTATTTTGGGGCAAAAAGGCAGAAATTTCTTTTATTTTGGTACAAAATTGCAGAAATTTTCTTTATTTTGGGGCAAAAATGCAGAAATTCCCCATATTTTGGGGCAAAAAGGCAGAGATTCCCTTTATTTTGTGGCGAAAAGGCAGAAATTTCTCTTATTTTGGGGCAAAATTGCAGAAATTTCACTTATTTCAAGGCAAAATTCAAAAATTCCTTTTATTTTTGGGCAAAAAGAAATTTCGTTTATTTTTGGGTAAAAAGGCAGAAATTTCACTTATTTTGAGGTAAGAAGGCAGAAATTCCTCTTATTTTGGGGCAAAAATGAAGAAATTTCCCTTTTATGTGGCAAAAGGTATATATTCCCCTTATTTTCGGGCAAAAAAGCAGAAATTCCCCGTTTTTTTGGAGCAAAATTGCAGAAAATCCCCTAATTGTGGGGCAAAAATGCAGAAATTCCCAATATGTTGGGGCAAAAAGACAGAAATTCTCCTTATTTTGGGGCAAAACTCAGAAATGTCCCTTATTTTGGTGCAAAATTGCAGAAATTTCACTTATTTCAGGTAAAAAAGGAAGAAATTTTTCTTATTTTAAGGCAAAAAGGCAGAAATTCCTAATATTTTGTGGCAAAAATGCAGAAATTCTTCTTATTTTGAGGTAAAAAGGCTGAAATTCCCCTTATTTGGGGGCAAAAAGGCAGAAATTTCCCTTATTTTGGGGCAAACTTGAAGAAATTTCACTTATATCAGGGTTTTAAGTCAGAAATTTTCCTTATTTTGGGGCAAAAAAGACAGAAATTCCCTTTGTTTTGGGGGAAAAAGACAGAAATTCCACTTATTTAGAGGCAAAAAGGCAGAAATTCCCCTTATTTTGGAGCAAAAATGAAGAAATTTCCCTTTTTTATGGCAAAAAGATATGCATTCTTCTTATTTTCGGGCAAAAAGGCAGAAATTCCCCGTATTTTGGAGCAAAATTGCAGAAATTCTTCTAATTGAGGGGCAAAAAGGCAGAAATTCTCTATATGTTGGGGCAAAAAGACAGAAATTCTCCTTATTTTGGGGCAAAACTCAGAAATTCCACTTATTTTGGGGCAAAATTGCAGGAATTTACCTTATTTTGGGGCAAAATTGCAGAAATTTCCCTTTTGTGGGGCAAAATTGCACAAATTTCACTTATTTTCAGGTAAAAAAAGCTGAAATATCCTTTATTTTGGAGCAAAAAGGAAGAAATTCCCCATATTTTGGGGCAAAATTGCAGAAATTTTCCTTATTTGGGGGCAAAAAGGTAGAAATTCCCCTTATTTTGGGACAAAAGGCAGAAATTTCTCTTATTTTGAGGTAAAATTGCAGAAATTTCAAATATTTCAGGGCAAAATGGCAGAAATTTCCCTTATTTTGGGGCAAAAAGATGAAATCCCTAATTTTTGGTTAAAATTGCAGAAATTTCACTTATTTCCAGACAAAAAGGCAGAAATTCCACTTTATTTCGGGCAAAAAGGCAGAAATGACCCGTATTTTGGAGCAAAATTGGAGAAATTCACCTAATATTGGTGCAAAAATGCAGAAATTCCCTTTATTTTGGAGGCAAAAAGGCAGAAACTTTCCATATTTTGGTGCAAAAAGGCTAAAATTCTTCTTATTTTGAGGTAAAATGCTGAAATTCCCCATATTTTGGGGCAAAAGGCAAAAATTCTTCTTATTTTGGGGCAAAAAGGCACAAATTTCCTTAATTTCGGGCAAAATTGCAGAAATTTCATTTATTTAAGGGCAAAAAGTCAGAAATTCCCCTTATTTTTGGGCAAAAAGCAGAAATTTCTTTTATTATGGTACAAAATTGAAGAAATTTTCCTCATTTTGAAACAAAAAGGCAGAAATTCCCCATATTTTGGGGCAAAAGGCAGAAATTATTATTATTTTGAGGTAAAATGCAGAAATTCCCTTTATTTTGGGGCTAAAAGGCAGAAATTCCCCGTATTTTGAAGCAAAATTGCAGAAATTCTCATAATTTTCGGGCAAAAAGGCAGAAATTCTTATTTTGGGGCAAAAAGACCGAAAATCTCCTTTTTTCGGGAGCAAACAGTCAGAAATTCACCTTATTTTGGGGCAAAATTGCAGAAATTTCCTTTATGTTGGGGCAAAATTGCAGAAATTTCCATTATTTTGGGGCAAAATTGCAGAAATTTCACTTATTTCAGAGAAAAAAGGCGGAAATTTTCTTTTTTGGGAAAAAAGGCAGAAATTTTTTTTTTTTTTTTTGGTACAAAATTGCAGAAATTTTTCTTATTTTGGGGCAAAAAGTAAGAAATTCCCCATATTTTGGGGCAAAAAGGCAGAAATTTTCCTTATTTTGAGGTAAAAAGGATGAAATTCCCTATATTTTGGTGAAAAAAGGCTGAAATTCCTTTTATTTTGAGGTAAAATCCTGAAATTCCACATATTTGGGGAAAAAAGGCAGAAATTTCCCTCATTTTGGGGCAAAAAGGCACAAATTTTCCTTATTTTCGGGCATAATTGCAGGAATTTCATTTATTTCAGGGCAAAAATTCAGAAATTCCTTTTATTTTGGGGCAAAAAGCCGAAATTTCTTTTATTTTGATACAAAATTGTAGAAATTTTCCTTACTTTGGAACAAAAAGGCAAAAATTACCCATATTTTGGGGAAAAAGGCAGAAATTCACCTTATTTTGAGGTAAAAAGGCTGAAATTCCCCTTATTTTGGGGCAAAAAGGCAGAAATTCCCTTTACTTTGTGGCAAAAAGGCAGAAATTCCCGTTAATTGGGGCAGAAAAGCAGAAATTTTCCTTATTTAAGGGCAATAGGGCAGAAATTCCTCATATTTTGTGGCAAAAAGGCAGAAATTCCCCTTATTTGGAGGTAAAATGCTGAAATTCCCCTTATTTTCGGCAAAAAGGAAGAAATTCCTATTATTTTGGGGCAAAATTGGAGAAATTTCAATTATTTCAGGGCAAAAAGTCAGAAATTTGCCTTATTTTGGGGCAAAAAGAAGAAATTCCCCTAATTTTGGGGCCAAAAACAGAAATTCCCCTTATTTTGGGGTAAAATTGCAGAAATTTCAAATATTTCAGGGCAAAAAGGCAGAAATTCCACTTTATTTCGGGCAGTAATGCAGAAATTCCCCGTATTTTAAAGCTAAATTTCAGAAATTTCCCTTATATTGGTGCAAAAATGCAGAAATTCCCTTTATTTTTGTGCAATAAGGCAGATTTCCCCGTATTTTGAAGCAAAATTGCACATATTCCCCTAATTTTGAGAAAAAATGCAGAAATTCACATTATTTTGGAACAAAAAGACAGAAATTCTCCTTATTTCAGGGCAAAAAGTCAGAAATTCCCCTTATTTTAAGGCAAAATTGCAGAAATTTTCTTTATTTTGGGGCAAAATTGCAGAAATTTCCCTTATTTTGGGGCAAAATTGCATAAATTTCACTTATTTTAGGGAAAAAGCGTAGAAATTTTCTTTATTTTGGGGCAAAAAGGCAGAAATTTCTTTTATTTTGGTACAAAATTGCAGAAATTTTCCTTATTTTGGGGCAAAAATGCAGAAAATCTCCATATTTTGGGGCAAAAAGGCAGAGATTCCCATTATTATGAGTTAAAATGCTGAAATTCCCCTTATTTTGGGGCAAAAAGACAGAAATTCCCTTTATTTTGTTGCAAAAAGGCAGAAATTTCCCTTATTTTGGGGCAAAATTGCAGAAATTTCACTTATTTCAGGACAAAATTCAAAAATTCCTTTTATTTTGGGGCAAAAAGACAGAAATTCCGTTTATTTTTGGGTAAAAAGGCAGAAATTTCACTTATTTTGAGGTAAGAATGCAGAAATTGCTCTTATTTTGGGGTAAAAATGAAGAAATTTCCCTTTTGTGGCAAAAGGTATACATTCCCCTTATTTTCGAGCAAAAAAGCATTAATTCCTCGTATTTTTGAGCACAATTGCAGAAAATCCTCTAATTGTGGGGCAAAAATGCAGAAATTCCCTATATGTTAGGGCAAAAAGACAGAAATTCTCCTTATTTTGTGGCAAAACTCAGAAATTCCACTTATTTTGGGGCAAAATTCCAGAAATTTCCCTTATTTTGGAACAAAATTGCAGAAATTTCACTTATTTTGGGGCAAAATTGCAGAAATTTCACTTATTTCAGGTAAAAAAGTCAGAAATTTTTCTTATTTTGTGACAAAAATGCAGAAATTCTCCTTATTTTGAGGTAAAAAGGCTGAAATTCCCCTTATTTGGGGGCAAAAAGGCAGAAATTTCCCTTATTTTGGGGCAAAATTGCAGAAACTTCCTTTATTTCAGGGTAATAAGTCAGAAATTTTTCTTATTTTGGGGCAAAAAAGACAGAAATTCCCTTTGTTTTTGGGGGAAAAGACAGAAATTCCACTTATTTAGAGGCAAAAAGGCAGAAATTCCCCTTATTTTGGAGCAATAATGAAGAAATTTCCCTTTTTTATGGCAAAAAGATATGCATTCCCCTTATTTTCAGGCAAAAAGGCAGAAATTCCCCGTATTTTGGAGCAAAATTGCAGAAATTCCCCTAATTGTGGGGCAAAAAGGCAGAAATTCCCTATATGTTGGGGCAAAAAGACAGAAATTCTTCTTATTTTAAAGCAAAACTCAGAAATTCCACTTATTTTGGGGCAAAATTGCAGGAATTTACCTTATTTTGGGGCAAAATTGCAGAAATTTCCCTTTTTGGGGCAAAATTGCAGAAATTTCACTTATTCTCAGGTAAAAAGGCTGAAATATCCTTTATTTTGGGGCAAAAAGGAAGAAATTCACCTTATTTTGGGGCAAAATTGCAGAAATTTTCCTTATTTTGGGGCAAATAGGTAGAAATTCCCATTATTTTGGTACAAAAAGGCAGAAATTCCCCTTATTTTGAGGTAAAATTGCAGAAATTTCAAATATTTCAGGGCAAAATGGCAGAAATTTCCCTTATTTTGGGGCAAAAAGAAGAAATCCCTAATTTTTGGCTAAAATTGCAGAAATTTCACTTATTTCCAGACAAAAAGGCAGAAATTCCACTTAATTTCGGGCAAAAAGGCAGAAATGACCCGTATTTTGGACCAAAATTGCAGAAATTCCCCTAATATTGGTGCAAAAATGCAGAAATTCCCTTTATTTTGGGGGCAAAAAGGCAGAAATTTTCCATATTTTGGTGCAAAAAGGCTGAAATTCTTCTTATTTTGAGGTAAAATGCTGAAATTCCCCATATTTTGGGGCAAAAGGCAAAAATTCTTCTTATTTTGGGGCAAAAAAGCACAAATTTCCCTTATTTTCGGGCAAAATTGCAGAAATTTCATTTATTTCAGGGCAAAAAGTCAGAAATTCCCCTTATTTTGGGGAAAAAAGCAGAAATTTCTTTTAATATGGTACAAAAATGAAGAAATTTTCCTCATTTTGAAACAAAAATGCAGAAATTCCCCATATTTGGGGCAAAAGGCAGAAATTATTCTTATTTTCATGTAAATGCAGAAATTCCCTTTATTTTGGGGCTAAAAGGCAGAAATTCCCCGTATTTTGAAGCAAAATTGCAGAAATTCTCATAATTTTTGGGCAAAAAGGCAGAAATTCTCCTTATTTTGGGGCAAAAAGACAGAAAATCTCTTTTTTTCGGGAGTAAACAGTCAGAAATTCCCGTTATTTTGGGGCAAAATTGCAGAAATTTCCTTTACATTGGGGCAAAATTGCAGAAATTTCCCTTATTTTGGGGCAAAATTGCAGAAATTTCACTTATTTCAGGGAAAAAAGGCAGAAATTTTTTTTTGGGGGGCAAAAAGGCAGAAATTTTTTTTATTTTGTAACAAAATTGCAGAAATTTTTCTTATTTTGGGGCAAAAATTCAGAAATTCCCCATATTTTGGGGCAAAAAGGCAGAAATTCCCCTTATTTTGAGGTAAAAAGGCTGAAATTCCCCATATTTTGGGATAAAATTGCAGAAATTTCCATTATTTGGGGGCAAAAAGGCAGAAAATCCACTTAATTTCGGGTAAAAAGGCAGAAATTCCTCGTATTTTGGAGCATAATTGCAGAAATTCACCTAATATTGGTGCAAAAATGCAGAAATTCCCTTTATTTTTAGGGAAAAAGGCAGAAATTTTCCATATTTTGGGGCAAAAGGCAGAAATTCCCTTTATTTTGAGGTAATAAGGCTGAAATTCCCCTTATTTTGGGGCAAAAAGACAGAAATTTTATTTATTTTGGGGAAAAGGCAGAAATTGCACTTATTTTGAGTCAAAAAGATGGAAAATCCCCTTATTTTGGGGCAAAAATGAAGAAATTTCCTTTTTTTATGGCAAAAAGGTATACGTTCCCTTTATTTTCGGGAAAAAAGGCAGAAATTCCCCGTATTTTGGAGTAAAATTGCAGAAATTCCCCTAATTTTTGGGCAAAAAGGCAGAAATTTCCCTTATTTTGGAGTAAAACTACAGAAATTTCACTTATTTCGTCGCAAAATGGCAGTAATTCCCCTTATTTTTGGCGAAAAAGGCAGAAAATTCCCATATTTTGGAGCAAAATTGCAGATATTCACCTGATTTTGGGGTAAAAAATACAGTAATTTTCTTTATTTTGGGGCAAAAAGGCAGAAATTCTCCTTATTTTGGGGCAAAAGGCACAAATTCCCCTTATTTTAGGGCAAAATTGCAGAAATTTTCTTTATTGTGGGGCAAAAAACAGAAATTTCCCTTATTTTAGGGCAAAATTGCAGAAATTTCACTTATTTCAGAGAAAAAAGCAAAAATTTTTCTTATTTTGGGGCAAAAAGGCAGAAATTCCTTTTATTTTGGGGTAAAAAGGCAGAAATTCCCCTTATTTTGGGATAAAATTGCAGAAATTTCCCTTATTTGGGGGCAAAAAGGCAGAAAATCCACTTAATTTCGGGTAAAAAGGCAGAAATTCCTCGTATTTTGGAGCAAAATTGCAGAAATTCCCCTAATATTGGGGCAAAAATGCAGAAATTCCCTTTATTTGGGGCAAAAAGGCAGAAGTTCCTTTTATTTTTTGGGAAAAGAGGCAGAAATTCCCTGTATTTTGAAGCAAAATTGCAGAAACTCCCCTAATTTTGGGGCAAAAAGGCAGAAATTCCCTTTATTTTGGGGCAAAAATAGAAAAATTCTCCTTATTTTAAGGCAAAAATCAGAAATTTTTCTTATCTTGGGGCAAAATTTTAGAAATTTCTTATATTTTGTTACAGACTTGCAAAAATTTTTCTTATTTTGTGGCAAAAAGGCAGAAATTCCCCATATTTTGGTGCAAAAAGGCTGAAATTCGACTTATTTTGAGGTAAAATCCTGAAATTCCCCATATTTTGGGGCAAAAAGGCAGAAATTCCCCTCATTTTGGGGCAAAAAGGCACAAATTTCCCTTGTTTTCGGGCATAATTGCAGGAATTTCATTTAATTCAGGGCAAAAAGTCAGAAATTCCCCTTATTTAGGGGCAAAAAGCAGAAATTTCTTTTATTTTGATACAAAATTGTAGAAATTTTATTTATTTTGGAACAAAAACAAAATTACCCATATTTTGAGGAAAAAGGCAGAAATTCCCCTTATTTTGAGGTAAAAAGGCTGAAATTCCCGTTATTTTGGGGCAAAAAGGCAGAAATTCCCTTTACTTTGTGGCAAAAAGGCAGAAATTCCCGTTAATTGGGGCAGAAAAGCAGAAATTTTCCTTATTTAAGGGCAATAGAGCAGAAATTCCCCATATTTTGTGGCAAAGAGGCAGAAATTCCCCTTATTTGGAGGTAAAATGCTGAAATTCCCCTTATTTTCGGCAAAAAGGCAGAAATTCCTATTATGTTGGGGCAAAATTGCAGAAATTTCAATTATTTCAGGGCAAAAAGTCAGAAATTTGCCTTATTTTGGGGCAAAAAGAAGAAATTCCCTTAATTTTGGGGCCAAAAACAGAAATTCCCCTTATTTTGGGGTAAAATTGCAGAAATTTCAAATATTTCAGGGCAAAAAGGCAGAAATTCCACTATATTTCGGGCAATAACGCAGAAATTCCCCGTATTTTAAAGCTAAATTTCAGAAATTCCCCTTATATTGGTGCAAAAATGCAGAAATTCCCTTTATTTTTGTGCAATAAGGCAGATTTCCTCGTATTTTGAAGCAAAATTGCACATATTCCCCTAATTTTGAGGGAAAATGCAGAAATTCACATTATTTTGGAACAAAAAGACAGAAATTCTCCTTATTTCAGGGCAAAAAGTCAGAAATTTCCCTTATTTTGGGGCAAAATTGCAGAAATTTCACTTATTTCAGGGAAAAAACGCAGAAATTTCTCTTATTTTGGGGCAAAAAGGCAGAAATTTCTTTTATTTTGGTACAAAATTGCAGAAACTTTCTTTATTTTGGGGCAAAAATGCAGAAATTCCCCATATTTGGGGGCAGAAAGGAAGAGATTCCCCTTATTATGAGGTAAAATGCTGAAATTCCCCTTATTTTGGGGAAAAAAGACAGAAATTCCCTTTATTTTGTGGCAAAAAGGCAGAAATTTCCCTTATTTTGGGGCAAAATTGCAGAAATTTCACTTATTTCAGGGCAAAATTCAAAAATTCCTTTTATTTTGAAGCAAAAAGACAGAAATTTCATTTATTTTTGGGTAAAAGGGCAGAAATTTCACTTATTTTGAGGTAAGAAGGCAGAAATTCCTCTTATTTTGGGGCAAAAATGAAGAAATTTTTTCTCTTTTGTGGCAAAAGTTATACATACCCCTTATTTTAGGGCAAAAAAGCAGAAATTCCCCGATTTTTGGAGCACAATTGCAGAAAATCCCCTAATTGTGGGGCAAAAAGGCAGAAATCCCTATATGTTGGGGCAAAAAGACAGAAATTCTCCTTATTTGGGGGCAAAATTCAGAAATTCCACTTATTTTGGGGCAAAATTCCAGAAATTTCTTTTATTTTGGGGCAAAATTTCAGAAATTTTTCACTTATTTTGGTGCAAAATTGCAGAAATTCCCTATATTTTGGGCAAAAAGGCAGAAATTCCTTATATTTTGGGGCAAAAAGGCAGAAATTCCCCTTATTTTGAGGTAATAAGGCTGAAATTCCCCTTATTTGGGGGCAAAAAGGCAGAAATTTCCCTTATTTTGGGGCAAAATTGCAGAAATTTCACTTATTTCAGGGTAATAAGTCAGAAATTTTCCTTATTTGGGGCAAAAAAGACAGAAATTCTCTTTATTTTGGGGGGAAAAGACAGAAATTCCACTTATTTAGAGGCAAAAAGGCAGAAAGTTCAATTATTTTGGAGCAAAAATGAAGAAATTTCCCTTTTTATGGCAAAAAGATATGCATTCCCCTTATTTTCAGGCAAAAAGGCAGAAATTCCTCGTATTTTGGAGCAAAATTGCAGAAATTCCCCTAATTGTGGGGCAAAAAGGTAGAAATTCCCTATATGTTGGAGCAAAAAGACAGAAATTCTCCTTATTTTGGGGCAAAACTTAGAAATTCCACTTATTTTGGGGCCAAATTGCAGGAATTTACCTTATTTTGGGGAAAAATTGCAGAAATTTTCCTTATTTGGGGCAAAATTGCAGAAATTTCACTTATTTTCAGGTAAAAAGGCTGAAATATCCTTTATTTTAAGGCAAAAAGGAAGAAATTCCCCTTATTTTGGGGCAAAATTGCAGAAATTCCCCATATTTTGGGGCAAAAAGGCAGAAATTTCTTATATTTTAGGGCAAAAAGGCAGAAATTCCCCTTATTTTGAGGTAATAAGGCTGAAATTCCCCTTATTTTGGGACAAAAAGGCAAAAAATCTGCTTATTTTGGGGTAAAATTGCAGAAATTTCAAATATTTCAGGGCAAAATGGCAGAAATATCCCTTATTTTGGGGCAAAAAGATGAAATCCCTAATTTTTGGCTAAAATTGCAGAAATTTCACTTATTTCCGGACAAAAAGGCAGAAATTCCACTTAATTTCGGGCAAAAAAGCAGAAATGACCCGTATTGTGGAGCAAAATTGCAGAAATTCCCCTAATATTGGTGCATAAATGCAGAAATTCCCTTTATTTTCGGGGCAAAAAGGCAGAAATTTTCCATATTTTGGTGCAAAAAGGCTGAAATTCTTCTTATTTTGAGGTAAAATGCTGAAATTCCCCATATTTTGGGGCAAAAGGCAAAAATTCTTCTTTTTTGGGGGCAAAAAGGCACAAATTTTTCTTATTTTTGGGCAAAATTGCAGAAATTTCATTTATTTCAGAGCAAAAAGTCAGAAATTCCCCTTATTTTGGGGCAAAAAGAAGAAATTTCTTTTATTATGGTACAAAATTGAAGAAATTTTTATTTTTAAACAAAAAGGCAGAAATTTTCCATATTTGGGGAAAAAGGCAGAAATTATTCTTATTTTGAGGTAAAATGCAGAAATTCCCTTTATTTTGGGGCTAAAAGGCAGAAATTCCCCGTATTTTGAAGCAAAATTGCAGAAATTCTCATAATTTTCGGGCAAAAAGGCAGAAATTCTCCTTATTTTGGGGCAAAAAGACAGAAAATCTCCTTTTTTTGGGAGCAAACAGTCAGAAATTCCCCTTATTTTGGGTCAAAATTGCAGAAATTTCCTTTACATTGGGGCAAAATTGCAGAAATTTCCCTTATTTTGGGGCAAAATTGCAGAAATTTCACTTATTTCAGGGAAAAAAGGCGGAAATTTTCTTTTTTGGGGCAAAAAGGCAGAAATTTTATTATTTTGTTACAAAATTGCAGAAATTTTTCTTATTTTGGGGCAAAAATTCAGAAATTCCCCGTATTTTGGGGAAAAAGGCAGAAATTCCCCTTATTTTGAGGTAAAAAGGCTGAAATTCCCCATAATTTGGGATAAAATTGCAGAAATTTCCCTTATTTGGGGGCAAAAAGGCAGAAAATCCACTTAATTTCGGGTAAAAAGGCAGAAATTCCTCGTATTTTGGAGCAAAATTGCAGAAATTCACCTAATATTGGTGCAAAAATGCAGAAATTCCCTTTATTTTTTGGGAAAAAGGCAGAAATTTTCCATATTTTGGGGCAAAAAGGCAGAAATTCCCTTTATTTTGAGGTAATAAGGCTGAAATTCCCCTTATTTTGGGGCAAAAAGACAGAAATTTCGTTTATTTTGGGGAAAAGGCAGAAATTGCACTTATTTTGAGTCAAAAAGGTGGAAAATCTTCTTATTTTGGGGCAAAAATGAAGAAATTTCCTTTTTTATGGCAAAAAGTTATACGTTCCCTTTATTTTCGGGAAAAAAGGCAGAAATTCCCCGTATTTTGGAGTAAAATTGCAGAAATACCCCTAATTTTTAAGCAAAGAGGCAGAAATTCCCCTTATTTTGGGGTAAAACTAAAGAAATTTCACTTATTTCGCTGCATAATGGCAGAAATTCCCCTTATTTTTGGCGAAAAAAACAGAAAATCCCCATATTTTGGAGCAAAATTGCAGATATTCACCTGATTTGGAGTAAAAAATACAGTAATTTTCTTTATTTTGGGGCAAAAAGGCAGAAATTCTCCTTATTTTGGGGCAAAAGGCACAAATTCCCCTTATTTTAGGGCAAAATTGCAGAAATTTCCCTTATTTGGGGGCAAAAAACAGAAATTTCCCTTATTTTAGGGCAAAATTGCAGAAATTTCACTTATTTCAGAGAAAAAAGCAAAAATTTTTCTTATTTTGGGGCAAAAAGGCAGAAATTCCCATTATTTTGGGACAAAGAGGCAGAAATTCACCTTATTTTGGGGTAATATTGCAGAAATTTTACATATTTCAGAGCAAAAAGGCAGAAATTCCCCTTATTTTGGGGTAAAAAGGCAGAAATTCCCCTTATTTTGGAGCAAAATTGCAGAAACTCCCCTAATTTTGGGGCAAAAAGGCAGAAATTCCCTTTTTTGGGGCAAAAATAGAAAAATTCTCCTTATTTTGGGGCAAAAATCAGAAATTTCCCTTATTTTGGGGCAAAATTTTAGAAATTTCTTTTATTTTGTTACAGACTTGCAGAAATTTTTCTTATTTTGCGGCAAAAAGGCAGAAATTCCCCATATTTTGGTGCAAAAAGGCTGAAATTCCCCTTATTTTGAGGTAAAATCCTGAAATTCCCCATATTTTGGGGCAAAAAGGCAGAAATTTTCCTCATTTTGGGACAAAAAGGCACAAATTTCCCTTATTTTCGGGCATACTTGCAGGAATTTCATTTAATTCAGGGCAAAAAGTCAGAAATTCCTCTTATTTTGGGGCAAAAAGCAGAAATTTCTTTTATTATGGTGCAAAAATAAAAAATTTTCTTTATTTTGGAACAAAAAGGCAAAAATTACCCATATTTTGGGGAAAAAGGCAGAAATTCCCCTTATTTTGAGGTAAAAAGGCTGAAATTCCCGTTATTTTGTGGCAAAAAGGCAGAAATTCCCTTTACTTTGTGGCAAAAAGGTAGAAATTCCCGTTAATTGGGGCAGAAAAGCAGAAATTTTCCTTATTTAAGGGCAATAGGGCAGAAATTCCCGATATTTTGTGGCAAAAAGGCAGAAATTCCCCTTATTTGGAGGTAAAATGCTGAAATTCCCCTTATTTTCGGCAAAGAGGCAGAAATTCCTATTATTTTGGGACAAAATTGCAGAAATTTCAATTATTTCAGGGCAAAAAGTCAGAAATTTACCTTATTTTGGGGCAAAAAGCAGAAATTCCCCTAATTTTGGGGCCAAAAACAGAAATTCCCCTTATTTTGGGGTAAAATTGCAGAAATTTCAAATATTTCAGGGCAAAAAGGCAGAAATTCCACTTTATTTCGGACAATAACGCAGAAATTCCCCGTATTTTAAAGCTAAATTTCAGAAATTACCCTTATATTGGTGCAAAAATGCAGAAATTCCCTTTATTTTTGTGCAATAAGGCAGATTTCCTCGTATTTTGAAGCAAAATTGCACATATTCCCCTAATTTTGGGGAAAAATGCAGAAATTCACATTATTTTGGAACAAAAAGACAGAAATTCTCCTTATTTCAGGGCAAAAAGAAATTCCTCTTATTTTGGGGCAAAATTGCAGAAATGTCCTTTATTTTGTGGCAAAATTGCAGAAATTTTCCTTATTTTGCGGCAAAATTGCAGAAATTTCGTATTTCAGGGAAAAAGCGCAGAAATTTCTCTTATTTTGGGTCAAAAACGCAGAAATTTCTTTTATTTTGGTACAAAATTGCAGAAATTTTCTTTATTTTGGGGCAAAAATGCAGAAATTCCCGATATTTTGGGGCAAAAAGGCAGAGATTCCCTTTATTTTGTGGCAAAAAGGCAGAAATTTCCCTTATTTTGGGGCAAAATTGCAGAAATTTCACTTATTTCAGGGCAAAATTCAAAAATTCCTTTTATTTTTGGGCAAAAAGACAGAAATTTCGTTTATTTTTGGGTAAAAAGGCACAAATTTCACTTATTTTGAGGTAAGAAGGAAGAAATTCCTCTTATTTTGGGGCAAAAATGAAGAAATTTCCCTTTTTTGTGGCAAAAGGTCTATATTCCCCTTATTTTCGGGCAAAAAAGCAGAAATTCCCCGTTTTTTGGAGCACAATTGCAGAAAATCCCCTAATTGGGGGGCAAAAAGGCAGAAATTCCCTATATGTTGGGGCAAAAAGACAGAAATTCTCCTTATTTTGGGGCAAAACTCGGAAATTCCTCTTATTTTGGGGCAAAATTCTAGAAATGTCCCTTATTTTGGGGCAAAATTTCAGAAATTTCACTTATTTCAGGTAAAAAAAGGCAGAAATTTTTCTTATTTTGGGCAAAAAGGCAGAAATTCCTAATATTTTGTGGCAAAAATGCAGAAATTCCCCTTATTTTGAGGTAAAAAGGCTGAAATTCCCCTTATTTGGAGGCAAAAAGGCAGAAATTTCCCTTATTTTAAGGCAAAATTGCAGAAATTTCACTTATTTCAGGGTAATAAGTCAGAAATTTTCCTTATTTTGGGGCAAAAAAGACAGAAATTCTCTTTGTTTTGGGGGGAAAAGACAAAAATTCAAACTATTTAGAGGCAAAAAGGCAGAAATTCCCCTTATTTTGGAGCTAAATTGCAGAAATTCCCCTAATTGTGAAGCAAAAAGGCAGAAATTCCCTATATGTTGGGGCAAAAAGACAGAAATTCTTCTTATTTTGGGGCAAAACTCAGAAATTCCACTTATTTTGGGGCCAAATTGCAGGAATTTACCTTATTTTGGGGCAAAATTGCAGAAATTTTCCTTATTTGGGGCAAAATTGCAGAAATTTCACTTATTTTCAGGCAAAAAGGCTGAAATATCCTTTATTTTGGGGCAAAAGGAAGAAATTCCCTTTATTTTGGGGCAAAATTGCAGAAATTTTCCTTATTTGGGGGCAAAAAGGCAGAAGTTCCTTATATTTTGGGGCAAAAAGGCAGAAATTCCCCTTATTTTGAGGTAATAAGGCTGAAATTCCCCTTATTTTGGGACAAAAAGGCAGAAATTCCTTTTATTTTGGGGTAAAATTGCAGAAATTTCAAATATTTCAGGGCAAAATGGCAGAAATTTCTCTTATTTTGGGGCAAAAAGATGAAATCCCTAATTTTTGGCTAAAATTGCAGAAATTTCACTTATTTCCGGACAAAAAAGCAGAAATTCCACTTAATTTCGGGCAAAAAGGCAGAAATTTTCCATATTTTGGTGCAAAAAGGCTGAAATTCTTCTTATTTTGAGGTAAAATGCTGAAATTCCCCATATTTTGGGGCAAAAGGCAAAAATTCTTTTTTTAGGGCAAAAAGGCACAAATTTTCCTTATTTTTGGGCAAAATTGCAGAAATTTCATTTATTTCGGGGCAAAAAGTCAGAAATTCCCCTTATTTTGGGGCAAAAAGAAGAAATTTCTTTTATTATGGTACAAAATTGAAAATTTTTTCTTATTTTGAAACAAAAATGCAGAAATTCCGCATATTTTGAGGCAAAAGGCCAAAATTATTCTTATTTTGAGGTAAAATGCAGAAATTCCCTTTATTTTGGGGCTAAAAGGCAGAAATTCCCCATATTTTGAAGCAAAATTTCAGAAATTCTCATAATTTTCGGGCAAAAAGGCAGAAATTCTCCTTATTTTGGGGCAAAAAGACAGAAAATCTCCTTTTTTCAGGAGCAAACAGTCAGAAATTCCCTTTATTTTGGGGCAAAATTGCAGAAATTTCCTTTACATTGGGGCAAAATTGCAGAAATTTCCCTTATTTTGGGGCAAAATTGCAGAAATTTCACTTATTTTAGGAAAAAAAGGCGAAAATTTTTTTGGGGGGGGCAAAAAGGCAGATATATTTTTATTTTGGTACAAAATTGCAGAAATATTTCTTATTTTGGGGAAAAAAGTCAGAAATTCCTCATATTTTGGGGCAGAAAGGCAGAAATTTCTCTTATTTTGAGGTAAAAAGGCTGAAATTTCCTTTATTTTGGGGCACAAAGAAAGAAATTTTGTTTATTTTGGGGAAAAGGCAGAAATTGCACTTATTTTGAGTCAAAAAGGTGGAAAATCCCCTTATTTTGGGGCAAAAATGAAAAATTTTTCTTTTTTTATGGCAAAAAGGTATACATTCCCTTTATTTTCGGGCAAAAAGGCAGAAATTCCCCATATTTTGGAGCAAAATTGCAGAAATTCCCCTAATTTTTGGGCAAAAAGGCAGAAATTCTCCTTATTTTGGGGTAAAACTGCAGAAATTTCACTTATTTCGTGGCAAAATGTCAGAAATTCCTTTTATTTTCGGCAAAAAAGGCAGAAAATCCCCGTATTTTGGAGCAAAATTGCAGAAATTCACCTAATTTTGGGGTAAAGAATACAGTAATTTTCTTTATTTTGCGGCAAAAAGGCCGAAATTCTCCTTATTTTAGGGCAAAAAGGCAGAACTTCCCCTTATTTTAGGGCAAAATTACAGAAATTTCCCTTATTTGGGGGCAAAAACAGAAATTCCCCTTAATTTGGGGCAAAATTGCAGAAATTTCCCTTATTATGGGGATAAATTGCAGAAATTTCCCTTATTTTAGGGCAAAATTGTAGGAATTTCACTTATTTCAGAGAAAATAAGCAAAAATTTTTCTTATATTGGGGCAAAAAGGCAGAAA
Organism: Micromys minutus; assembly: GCF_963924665.1. Taxonomy (NCBI): domain Eukaryota; kingdom Metazoa; phylum Chordata; class Mammalia; order Rodentia; family Muridae; genus Micromys; species Micromys minutus. Next base: position 10,915 of record NW_027667411.1, on the reverse strand, counting down.
TTCCCATTATTTTGGGGCAAAAAAGCAGAAATTTCATATATTTCAGGGCAAAAAGGCAGAAATTCTCCTTATTTTGGGGCAAAAAGGCAGAAAATCCCCTTAATTTCGGGCAAAAAGGCAGAAATTACCCTTATTTTGGAGCAAAATTGCAGAAATTCTTCTAATATTGGGTCAAAAATGCAGAAATTCCCTTTATTTGGGGCAAAAAGGCAGAAGTTCCCCTTATTTTCGGGAAAAGAGGCAGAAATTTGCTGTATTTTGAAGCAAAATTGCAGAAACTCTCCTAATTTTGGGGCAAAAATGCAGAAATTCCCTTTATTTGGGGCAAAAATACAGAAATTCTCCTTATTTCAGGGCAAAAATCAGAAATTCCTTTTATTTTGGGGCAAAAAGACAAAAATTTCCCTTATTTTGGGGCAAAATTGCAGAAATTTCACTTATTTCAGGGAAAAAAGGCAGAAATTTTCCTTATTTTGGGGCAAAAAGGCAGCAATTCTCCATATTTTGGAGCAAAAAGGCAGAGATTCCCCTTATTATGAGGTAAAAAGGCTGAATTTCCCTTATTTTGTGGCAAAAAGGCAGAAATTCCCCTTATTTTGGAACAAAAAGGCAGAGATTTTCCTTCTTATGTGGTAAAAAGGCTGAAATTCCCCTTATTTTGGGGCAAAAAATGCAGAAATTCCCCTTAATTTGGGGCAAAATGGCAGACATTTCTCTTATTCTGGGGCAAAATTGCAGAAATTTCACTTATTTCAGGGCAAAAAATCAGAAATTCCCCTTATTTTGGGGCAAAAAGACAGAGATTCTCCTTCTTATGTGGTATAAACGCTGAAATTCCTTTTATTTTGGGGCAAAAATGCAGAAATTCCCCTCATTTTGGGGCAAAAAGGCAGACATTTCTCTTATTTTGGGGCAAAATTGCAGAAATTTCACTCATTTCAGGGCAAAAAATCAGAAATTCCCCTTATTTTGAGGCAAAAAGACAGAAATTCCGTTTATTTTTGGGTAAAAAGGCAGAAATTCCATTTATTTTGAGGTAAAAATGCAGAAATCCCCCTTATTTTGGGGCAAAAATGAAGAAATTTCTCTTTTTTTATGGCAAAAGGTATACATTCCCCTTATTTTCGTGCAAAAAAAAAAGAAATTCCTCGTATTTTGGGCAAAATTGCAGAAATTCCCCTAATTCTGGGTCATAAAGGCAGAAATTCCCTTTATTTTGGGGCAAAAAGTCAGAAAATTTTCTAATTTCGTGGCAAAAATCAAAAATTCCCCTTTGGGGATTAATTCTAGAAATTTCTTTTATTTTGGGGCAAAATTGCAGAAATTTCCCTTATTTTGGGGCAAAATTGCAGAAATTTTACTTATTTCAGGAAAAAAAGGCAGAAATTTTTCTTTTTTGGGGGCAAAATTGCAGAAATTTCACTTATTTCAGGAAAAAAAGGCAGAAATTTTCCTTTTTTGGGGGCAAAATTGCAGAAATTTCACTTATTTCAGGGAAAAAAGGCAGAAATTTCTCTTATTTTGAGGCAAAAAGGCGGAAATTTCTTTTATTTGGTACAAAATTGCAAAAATTTTTCCTTATTTTGGGGCAAAAAGGCAGATATTCCTGAAATTTTGGGGCAAAAGGCAGAAATTCTATTTATTTTGAGGTAATAAGGCTGAAATTCCCCATATTTTGTGGCAAAAAGGTAGAATATCCCCTTATTTTGGGGTAAAATTGCAGAAATTTCAATTATTTCAGGGCAAAATTTAGAAATTCCTTTTATTTTTGGGCAAAAAGACAGAAATTCCCTCTATTTTGGGGAAAAAGGCAGAAATTCCACGTATATTGATGTAAAACGGCAGAAATTCAACTTATTTTGAGGAAAAAAGGAAGAAATTTCCCTTTTTTTATAGCAAAATGGCAAAAATTCCCTTTATTTTTTTTCCAAAAAGGCAGAAAATCCTTATATTTTGGAGCAAAATTGCAGAAATTCACCTAATTTAGGGCAAAATTGCTGAAATTTCGCTTATTTGGGGCAGAATTGTAGAAATTTAACTTATTTCAGGGAAAAATCTCAGAAATTCCACTTATTTTGGGGCAAAAATCAGAAATTCTTTTTGTTTTGGAGCAAAAAGGCAAAAATTCTTCTAATTTTGGCGCAAAAATGCAAAAATTACTTTTATTTTGGGGCAAAAATGAAGAAATTTCCCTTATTTAATGGCAAAAAGGCAGAAAATTCTTTTATTTTGTGGCAAAATTGCAGACATTTATTTTGGGGCAGAGAGGCAGAAATTCCTTTTATTTTTGGGCAAAATTCCAGAAATTCCCCTCATTTTGGGGCAAAATTGCAGAAATTTTTCTTATTTTGGGCCAGAAAGGCAGAGATTCCCCCAGTTTTGGGTCGAAAAGGCAGAAATGCCCCGTTTTTTTGGACAAAATTCCAGAAATTGCCCTTATTTTTGTGCAAAATTGCAGCAATTTTTTTATTTTGGAGCAAAAAGCCAGAAATTTATTTTGGGGCAAAATTGCACATTAATGATTTTGTTGACAATTATTTTGGGTATATAAATTATTCTGACATTGATTATTTTGGTAACGTTAATTCTTTAGTAAACATTAATTATTTCAGTGACATTAATCATTTAGATGACATCAAAAATTTTGGTGACATTAATACTTTTGGTGACAGCGAGAGAGAGCAGAGAAAGAGAGGAGTGTAAGAGTGTGTCAAGATTCAAAAAGGAGAGGAGAGAGAGTAGAAAGAGGGTAGAGTGACAAAGAGAGAAAGATGAGAGATAGGAGAGATAGGAGAGGAGAGACATGATAAACAGAGACAGAGAAGAGAGAAAGAGACATTGAAAGCAAGAGAGAGAAGAGAGAGGAGAGAGATTAAAGCAAGAGAGAGGAGAGAGCAAAGAGAGAAGAGAGAGGAGAGAATAGAAAGATGGAAAGACAGAATAGAAAGAGTTTAGAGAAAAAGAAAGAGAGAGATGAGAAAGAGAGAGACAGAGAAGAGATAGAGGAAAGAGATTAGAGAAGAGTGTAAGAGACAGAGAGGAGAAAGAGGAGAAAGAGGAGTGTAAGAGAGAGAAAATAGAGAGGAGAGAGTAGAAAGAGGAGAGATAGAGAGAAAAAGGGAAGGAAGAGAAAGACAGATGAGAAAGAGTGAGACAGAGAAGAGAGAGTGAAGAGAGAGGAGAGGAGAGAGATATTAAAGTGAGAGAAGCGTAAGAGACAAGAGAGAAGCGAGAGAGAGGAGAGAGAAAGGGAGATAGAGGAGAGAGAAAATAGGAGATAGAAAAAAGAGAGAGGAGTGAAAGTTAAAGAGAGAGAGGAGAAAGACAAAACAAAGAGACAGAGAGGAGCGAGGAAAGATAGAAATAGGAGAAAGGTGAGAAAGAGAGAAAAAGAAAGAGGACAGAGAGGAGGGAGAGAATAATAGATAATGGAGAGAAAAAGAAGAGAGAGGAGAGAGAAAGAAAAAAATGAGAGAAAGGAGAGAGAGGAGAGAGGAGAGAGAGGAACGAATAAGAGAGAGAGTAGAAAGAGAGAGTCGAGAGAAAGAGGGGAGAGACAAAAAGATAGAGGGGAAGGAGAGAGTGGAGAGAGATAAAGGAGATAGAGAGATAGAGAGGAGAGAGAGAAAGAGAAAATCATAGAGAAAGAGGATAAAGAGAAGAAAGAGGAGAGTGAAAAATTGAGAGATGACAGAGGAAAAAGAGGCGAGAGCGGCAACAGATGGAGAGAGAGAGGAGAGAAAGGAGATAAAAGTAAAGGGAAAGAACGGAGAGATGAAGAGAAAAAGAGAGAAGAGGTAGGAAAAAGAGACAGAGAAAAGGGAGAGTAGTAGTTTCAACTTTTCAGTTACTGGGGTAGTGTCTTCAGTCAATAACGAAGTACAGCAGGTTTCGGGTACTTCCCAGTTGTTTTGGGTGATTCGGGTGTAGTTTCAACTTTTCAGTCACCGGTTCAGCATTTTTAGTCACGACGTGCAGCATGTGTCGGGGACTTTCCACTCGTTATGTGTGGTTCGCGAGACGTATCAACTTTTCAGTCACCGGGACAGCGTCCAGGGCATACCCAGTCGTTTTTGGTGGATTGCGGGTTGTTTCACCTTTTCAGTCTCTGAAACAGTTTTTTCAATCACTTTCTATGAGCAGCCCATTTCGAGAACTTCCCAGTCGTTTTGGGTGGTTGGCGGGTCGCTTCAACTTTTTAGTCACCAGTACAGCATTTTCTGTCAACTCCGACGTGCAGCCCGTTCAAAAGACTTACCAGTCGTTTTGGGAGCTTCACGGGTCGTTTGACCTTTTGAGTCACAGGGATATGTTTTCAGTCACTTCCGACGTACAGTTCTTTCTCAGGACTTCCCAGTCGTTTTCCATGATTTGCGGGTCATTTCAACTTTTCAATCACCGAAGAAGTTTTCAGTCAATTCCAACGTGCAACCTGTTCCGTGGTCTTCCCACTCATTTTGAGTTGTTTGCGGGTCGTTTCAACTTTTCTGCCAAAGGGGCAGCGATTCAGTCACTTCAGACATGCAACCCGTTCCGTAGTCTTCCAACTCGTTTTGAGCTGTGTGCGGGTCTTTTCAACTTTTCTGTCAAATGAGCAACGTTTCAGTCATGTCAGACATGCAGCCCATCCGGTGACTTCCCATTCGTTTTGGGTGGTTCTCGAAACGTTTAAACTTTACAGTCACCGGGTAGAATTTTCAGTCATTTCCGACGTGCATCCCATTCCGGATACTTCCCAGTCGTTTTGGTGAGACACATGTCGTTTCAACCTCTTAGTCACCGGGGAAACTTTCTCAGTACCTTCCGACGTTCATCCCATACCGGTGACTTCCCAGTCAAGATGGGCGATTGGCGTTTCATTACAAGTTTTCAGTCATTGGGGCACTATTCTCAGTCAATTCCTATGAGCAGCCCGTTTCGATGACTTCTGAGTATTTTTTGCGTGGTTCGCTCGAAATTGGAATATTTCATTCACCTGGACAGCGTTTTCAGTCAATTTCAACGTGCAGCTCGTTCCAGGAACTTCCCAGTTGTTTTGGGTAATTCTCGGGTCGTTTCAACTCTTCAGTCATCGCAAAATCATTTTCAGTTAATTCGGACGTGCAACCCATTCTGAGGACTTCCCAGTCTATTTGTGAATTTTGTGGGTCGTTTGAACTTTTCAGTCACCCGGTAAGCGTTTTAGTCACTTTCAATGTGAAGCACATTCCGGAGACTTCACAGTCGTTTTCAGAGGTTCGCGAGTGTTTTCTATTTTCATTCACTTGGGGCAGCATTTTCCGTAACTTCCTACGTGCAGCCCATTCGGTGACCTTCCCAGTCGTTTTTGGTGGTTTGTGAGTTGTTTCAAATTTACAGTAAGTGGGACTGCTTTTTCAGTCACTTCCGACCTGCGGCACATTCCGGGTCTTCCAGTCGTTTAAGGAGGATCACGGTTCAAGTTTTCTGTCATCAGAGCAGCGTTCTCAATTAATTCCAAAGTGCAGTTTAATCTCGGGACTTCCTACTCGTTTTGGGTGATTCGCGGGTCATTTCAACTTTAAGTCAATGGGCAGTGTCTTCTGTCAATTTCTAAGTGCATCCCGTTCTGATGACCTCTCAATCCTTTTGTGTGGTTCGCGTGTCGTTTCAATATTCAGTTACCGATGCAGCGTTGTCAGTCATGTCCGACGTGCAGACCGTTTCATGGACTTACCATTTGTTTTGTGTGGTTCTCGGTTTCATTCAACTTTTCAGTAACAAGACACGCATTTTCAGTCACGTTATGCAGCACATTTCTGGGACTTCCCAGTCATTTCGGGTGGTTCACATACCGTTTCACCTTTAAAGTTTCTGGGGCAGCGTTTTCAGTATAGTCTGCCCATTCTGGGGACTTTCCAGACATTTAGAATAGTTCTTAGGTCGTTTCAACTTTTCAATCACCGGTCAGCGTTTTCTATCACTTCCTACGTGCAGTCGATTCCGTGAATTTCCCAGTTGTTTTGCGTGGTTCGCCCTTCCTTTCAATTTTTCAGTCACCATGGCAACGTTTGGGCAACTTTTTCAGTAACTTCTGACATGCACCCATTCTGGAGACTTCCCAGTTGTTTTGGGTGGTTCTCCTGTGTTTTCAAATTTTCAGTCACACGGGCAGCGTTTTCAGTCACTTCCGACGTACAACTCGTTTCATGGACTTCCCAGTTGTTTCAAGTTTCGCATGTCATTTCAACTTATCAGTAACCAGGCAGCGTTTTCAGTCACTTCCGACGTCCAGCCCATGGCGGGGACTTTCCAGTCTTTATTGTTGTTTCGCTGGTCGTTTCGACTTTTCAGTCACTGAAGCAGAGATATGCGTCATTTCTTATTTGCAAGCTCTTTACGGAAATTTCCCAGTCATTTCTGGTCGTTTCAACCTTTCAGCCCCCGGGTCAGCGTTTTCAGTCACGTCCGACGTGCTGACCATTCCGTGTACTTCCTAAATGTTTTGGGTGGTTCGCGTTTCAACTTTTTATTCACTTGGGCAGCGTTTTCAGTCAAATTTGACATGCAGCTCATTCAGGAGAATCTCCAGTTGTACTTGGTAGTTCTTGGGTCGTTTCAAGTTTACAGTCAAAGGGTAGACTTTTCAATCACTTCCGCCGTGCAGCCAATTCCGGGGAATTCCAAGTCGTTTTGGGTTGATCGCAGTTCATTTCAACTTTTCAGTCATGGAAGTAGCGTTTTGTGTCAATTCCTATGTGCAGCCCATTTCAGCGTTTTCCCAGTCGTTTTGGGTGGTTTTATGGACGTTTCTACGTATCAGTCACCAGGGTAGCGTGTTCAGTCACTATGGACATGCAGTCAGTAATGGGGACTTCCGAATTGTTTTTTTGGTTCGGAGGTCGTTTCAACCATTCAGTCACCGGGTAGAGTTTTTAGTCGGTTCCGATGAGTAGCATGTTCTGCGGACTTCATTGTCGTTTTCGGTGGTTCGCGAGTCGTTTTAAATTGTTGAACACCAGGGCAGCGTTTTCAGTCATATCCGACGTGCAGCTTATTCTGGGGATTTCCCGGTAGTTTTGGGAGGTTTGCTGGTCGTTTTAAAGTTACAGTCAAAGTTTAGACTTTTGAGTCACTTCCGACATGTAGTCAGTTCCGGGGACTCCATATTTGTTTCGTGTGGATCGCAGTTCGTTTCTACATTTCACTGTTTAGGGGTAGCGTTTTTAGTCACTTTTAAATAGCCGCTGTGCCGGGGATTCACCAGTCGCTTTTGGTGGATAGCAGTTAGTTTCAACTTTTTAAGTCTCTGAGTCACAACCGACATGAAATACGTTTCAGAGACATTCGTTTGTTGTCGTTGGCGGGTCGAATAATTTTGTAAGTCACCAGCGCACCGATTTTAGTCACTTTACGAGCAACCCTTCCGGTGACTTCTAAGATGTTTCTGGTGGTTCCCGGTTCGTTTCAACTTTTCAGTCAACAATGCAGCGTTTTCAGTCACTTCTGACATGCCACCCATTCCTGTGACTACCCAGTTATTTAGGATTGTGCACGGGTTGTTTCAACTTTTCAGTCACCCGCGTAGCGTTTTCAATCACTTCCGACGTGCAACCCACTCCGTGGACTTCCCAGTTGCTTTGACTGGTTCGCTGATCGTTTCAAATCTACAGTCACTTGTGTAGCATTTTCACTTATTTCCGATGTGCAGCTCATTTCGAAAAATTACCAGTAGTTTCGTGTGGTTTCCAGGTCGTTTCAACTCTTCAGTCACTCGGGCATTGTTTTCAGTCACTCCCAAAGTGCAACTGATTCCTTGGTCTTCCCAGAGTCACTGACAGGTTCGTGGGTCTATTTAAATTTACCGGTGAAGTTTGCAGTCACTTCCGACGTGCAGTTCATTCTGGGTACTTCCAAGTCTTTTTTTGTAAATCACATATTCTTTCAACTCTTCAGTCAGCGGGGCAGCGTTTTCAGTCATAACCGATGTTCATCTTATTCCGGGTACTTCCTAGTCGTTTTTGCTGTTTCGCCTGTCGTTTCTACTTACAGTCACCGGGGCAGCGTTTTCAGGAACTACCAACGTGCAGCTAATCCAAGGTCTTCACAGTCGTTTTGGGTTATTCGCAGATCGTTTCTACCGAGGCAGCGTTTTCAAACACTCCCTACGTGCAGTCTACTCTGTGGACTTCCCAGTCACTTAGGGTGGGACTCAGTTCATTTCAACTTTTCATTCACCAGGAAAGCGTTTTCAGGTACTTCCAATGTGCAGCCTCTTCTGGGAACATGCCTGTCGCTTTTGATGGATCCCAATTCTTTTCAACTTTTCTGTCAGTCGGGCAGTGTTTTCAGTCACTTCTTATGTGCAGCCTATTCCAAAAACTTCCTAGTCGTTTTGGGTCTTTTCCAGGTCATTTTACCCTTTCAGTATCCGGGGCAACGTTTTCCGTTATAACCCACGAGCAGTATGTTTCTGGTACTTTATAGTCGTTTAGTAAGGTTTGCGAAGCGTGTAACCTTTTCAGTCACCAAGAAGCGTTTTCAGTCATTTACGACATGCAACCTATTACTGAGATTTTACAGTCGTTTCGTGTGGTTCGCGTGTCATTTAAACTTCTTAGTCACCAGGGCAGCGTTTTTAATGACTTGTGACGTGCAACCCGTTTTGTGAATTTCACTGTCGTTTCAGGTGATTTTGAGTCGTTTCAACATTTCAATCACCGGGTAGACTTTTCATTTACCTCCGACGTGCAGCTCATTCACTGGACTTACCTGTCCTGTGGAGTGGTTCGCAGGTCATTTCATCTTTTCAGTCACCGGGGCACGTTTTCATTCATATCGGACGTGCAGTTTATTCCGAGGAATTACCAGTCGTTTTGGCTGGTTAGACTGTCCTTTCAACTTTTCATTCACCGAGGCTGGGTATTCAGTAAATATTGACAGGCAACCCATTCCGGGGACTTCTTAGTCGTTTTGGGTGTTTCGTGGGTCTTTTCAACTTTTCAGTTACAGGGGCAGCGTTTTCAGATACTTCCGATGTGCAGCTCATATTGGAGAGTCCCAGTCTTTTCGGTTTGTACCCGGGTTAGGGTTAGTGTTAGGGTTAGGGTTAGGGTTCGGGTTCGGGTTCAAGTTAAAGTTAGGGTTAGGGCTAGGGTTAGAGTGGTGCGCATGTGCAGAGTGGTTAGAATTAGGGTTAGGGTTAGGGTTAGGGTTATTGTTAGGTTTAGGGTTTAGGGTTTAGGGTTCTTTATGGTTTAGGGTTTAGTGTTTAGGGTTTAAGGTTTAGGGTTTAGGATTGTTTAAGATTTAGGGTGGTTTAGGTTTAGGGTTTAGGGTTTAGAATTTAGGATTTTTTAAGGTTTAGGGTTGTTTAGGGTTTAGGGTTTAAAGTTGTTTAGGGTTGTTTAGGGTTTAGTGTTTAAGGTTTAGGGTTTAGGGTTGTTTTGGGTTTAGTGTTTAGTGTTGTTTAGGGTATAGTGATTAGGGTTGTTTAGGGTTGTTTAGAGTTTAGTGTTTAGGGTTATTCAGGGTTTAGGATTTAGGGTTGTTCAGGGTTTAGGATTTATGGTCGTTCAGGGTTTAGTATTTAGGGTTTAAGGTTAAGGAGTTAGGGTTAGGGTTAGGGTTAGGGTTAGGGTTAGGGTTAGGGTTAGGGTTAGCATTAGGGTTAGAGTTAGGGTTATGGGGTTATGTTAGGCTTAGGGTTAGGGTTAGGGCTAGGTTTAGGTTTAGGGTTAGGGTTATGGTTATTGTTAGAATTATGGTTTAGGATTTAGAGTTTAGGGTTTAAGGTTTAGGGTTTAGGATTGTTTAAGTTTTAGGGTGGTTTAGGTTTAGGGTATAGCGTTTAAGATTGTTTAATGTTTAGGGTTGTTAAGTGTTTAGCGTTTAGAGTTGTTTAGAGTTGTTTAGGGTTGTTTAGGATTTAGTGTTTAGGGTTGTTAAGGGTTTATGATATAGGATTTTTTAAGATTTAGGGTGTACGGTTGTATAGTGTTTTAGGGTTTAGGGTTATGGTTGTTTATGGTTTAGGATTGTTTAGGGTATAGTGTTAATGGTTTAGGGGTTTTTAGCGTTTAGTGTTTAGAGTTTAGTGTTTAGGGTGCTTTTGGATTAGTGTTCAGGGTTTTTCAGGTTTTAGGGTTTAGGGTTGTTCAGGGTTTAGAATTTAGGGTGGTAGGGTAAGTGTTAGGATTAGGGTTAGGTTTATGGTGAGGGTTAGGGTTAGGGTTAGGGTTAAGGTTAGGGTTAGTGTTAGGGTAAGGTTTAGGGTTAGGGTTAGAGTTAGGGTTAGCGTTAGGGTTAGGGTTAGGGTTAGGGTTGAGGTTAGCGTTAAGATTAGGGTTAGAGTTAGGGTTAGATTTAGGGTTATGGGGTTATGGGGTTATGTTAGGCTTAAGGTTAGGGTTAGGGTTGGGGGTTAAGGTTAGGGTTAGGGTTAGGGTTAGGTTTAGGTTTAGGGTTATGGTTAGGGTTAGGGTTAGGGTTAGGGTTAGGGTTAGGGTCAGGCTTAGGGTTAGGATTAGGGTTAGGGTTAGGGTTAGAGTTAGGGTTAGGGTTAGGGTTAGGGTTAGGGTTATGGTTAGTGTTATGGTTATTGTTAAGTTTAAGGTTTAGGGTTTAGGGTTTAGGGCTTAAGGTTTTGGGTTTAGGATTGTTTAAATTTCATCGTGGTTTTGGTTTAGGGTTTAGTGTTTAGGGTTTTGAAGTGAGAGAAGCGTAAGAGACAGGGGAGAAGCAAGAGAGAGGAGAGAGAAAAAGAGATAGAGGAGAGAGAGAATAAAGAGGAGACAAAAAAAGAGAGAGGAGTGAAAGTTAAAGAGAGAGAGGAGAAAGAGAGGAGAGAAGACAGAGGAGAGAGGAGAGAGGAGAAACAGAAAGAGTGAGAGAAGAGAGAGGAGAAAGACACAACAAAGAGATAATAAGGAGCGAGGAAAGTGAGAGATAGGAGAAA